>NC_133538.1:207189746-208551281 GCF_048544455.1 Silene latifolia
CTGATGAATTATAAGGATACTCATCATGAATTTTGGTATAGAGCAAGTCGTAGATTGGCCCTTCATTATCACCGGGCATCGCAGGTGGAATGGCCTCTTTCTCCCATGACATAGGCACGGTGGCAAGAATGTGATGCATCCTTTAATGTCTCAGCAGATGATGATCAAAATGGGTCACAACCCATAGATAAGGGCCTTGTTGTCTATCATCCGAATAGAAGTCCTCTTTCCCCGCATATTCCCCCGCAAATCTAGCCCCTAATTTTCTTGCCTGACGAAAACTATCATGGCAGTTGGCTTCGTCAAACTCGATAAAACCGAAACCTACAAAACCTTACTTGTTTATCGACAAAGGGTACAATTTTTTAACCGCGGTGAAACCGGACTCATGAACCACTTGCGCCAAGCACCCATTCTCATCATAATGAACCGGGAGATTATGGAGAATACAAGTAAAAGGTTGTGCGTTACGAGACCGTGATTGTAGCTCTGATACACCAACCATATTTTATTTAGAGAGAAATTAAAGAGTAAATGTTTGATAATATAGATTTTGACCAAAAACATTATGAAAAAATAATTATAGAATTATTGGGTCAAATTGAATATTATTGGTCAAATTGAATTTTTATTAAAGTTCTGATAATGTTTTGCATGCAGTGGTCAAACTGAGAAATCTTATCAAATAGTGACAACGGTTGAATTGAAAAACCGTTCTTTCATAATAGAAAATGATAACGGTTATAAGAAACCCGTAGCAATAACATAACAACGGGTACCAGAAACCGTTGCTGGTGTTAATTTAGTAACGGTTTTCGAAATGCTATTTTCTTAAACTGGTAACGGTTGTCTAACAACCATTGATAAGAGTGATTTTATAACGAGTTTTTGGAAACCGTTAAAAACGTTTTTGATAACGGTTTGTTAAGCAGCCATTGTCACCTTATAATAATAACAGTTTTCGATGGAAACCGTTATATTTATTAGCGCGGTCTAGGTTTATGCTAATATTTGGAAAACGGTAATCTAAGTGTCGTTATTATATGCATTAAACCGTTGTGATACGCTCGTTATTGATGGCAAAATTTGGCATAGTGAAGCTCAAGAAATGGGATTTGGTTGAAGGATTTCCGTCAATTAAATTTGACCAAGAAATGCTGTGTGACTTGTGTGCTCGTTGCAAACATGTGAGATCGTCATTCAAACCTAAGAGAGTGGTAAGCACCAAAGAACCATTGGAGCTAGTACATATGGATCTATGTGGCCTAATAATGGTAAGAAGTAGAGGTGGATCCAGGTATATTTTTGTTCTAGTTGATGACTACTCAATGTATGTTTGGTATATTTTTCTAAGTTCAAAAGATGAAACTTTCGATGAGTTTGTAGTTCTAATGAAGCTTGCCCAAAATAAGTATAAATCAAAGTTAGTTTCTGTACGTACTGATCACGGCACCGAATTCGATAATCATGCTTTTATAGAATTCTGTAGGGATAATGGTGTAGGACATAATTTTTCTGCACCACGAACCCCACAACAAAACGGTGTTGTTGAACGTATGAATAGAACACTAGAGGATATGGCACGCACTATGCTATTGTGTAGTGGCCTACCTTGTAATTTTTAGGCTGAAGCTATTAGTACTGCATGCTATGTTCACAATCGAGCTTTGATTAGACCTATCATTAAGAAGACTCCTTATGAGGTTCTTAGAGGACGTAAACCTAACATATCTCATCTACGTTGCTTCGGGAGTAAATGTTTCGTCCATAACAATGGCAAAAACAGATTGAGCAAATTTGATCCCAGAAGTGACGAAGCTGTTTTTGTTGGATACTCTAATAGTAGTAAAGCATATAAAGTTTTTAATAAAAGAACTTTATGCATCAAGGAAAGTGTTCATGTTATTTTTTATGAAAATAATATGTTTGATAAAGCTGAACAGGATGAGGAAGAAGATATGAATGAACCAGATTTCCGTTTATCTAGAGATGATCCTCCAGAGTTGGATGAGGAAGATAATGAAATTGAAGGTACTAATGATGAACGTGGAAGTCCTTCAAATGATAAGGTAAAGAGAGCCGAGATTATAGTTGATGATACTATTACCTCCTCTCAAAACAAGAATTTGGAAACTGAAGTTATAACTGATGAAGCTATAACTTCAAATCCAAACCAAGGTACAAAATCCAGAGTTATACCTGATTCTGTTACAACTCCAAGATTGGATTCAGGGGGGAACAATTCTTGGATCCCAATCATTAAAAGAAGGTGAGCCTAGTTCAAATGACAATGATGTGCCTGCAGCTTCTACGAAATGGAGATATAAAGATTCTCATCCCATAGGAAGTATTCTTGGGAATTTAAAGAAGGGTGTTAAGGCTCTTAGAGGATTGAATAACTTTTGTTCTTTCTACTCCTTTCTCTCTACCATTGAACCAACCAATATCAAAGAAGCTCTTGCTGAACCAGATTGGATTGTTGCTATGCAAGAAGAGCTTCAACAATTCGAACGCAATAAAGTTTGGCACTTAGTTCCAAGGCCTAACGATCGATCTGTCATTGGCACCAGATGGGTGTTCAGAAATAAGCTGGATGATACGGGAATCATAGTACGAAACAAAGCTCGTTTGGTTTTTCAAGGATATAATCAACAAGAAGGGATCGACTATGACGAGACCTTCGTTCCCGTGGCCAGACATGAAGCTATTAGATTTGACACGGCTGTCGCAACCATATCAAAAATAAAACCAACCGGCTCTAACTAATGCAGCAGAGGCAAGTCGGGTATCGTACTCCACAGGGAGGCGGTCACTATCTACTTGTTATTTTAGTTTGTCATGGTCACAAATTAAGGGGGGGAGGGGGGGGGGGGGGGGGAGGGAGGGTGTTTGAGTTGTTTGACTAAACTACTAAACTGAATGTAAAGCAACAAGAGAAACAACAATTAAAATAGCAAAATGAAATAAAGATGTGATCAAATAGAGAGAGAGAAATGCCAGGATGTCGGTTCACCATGATATCACACAATTATGCTAAAGGTAAGGTCAGTCGGTCTAATGTGAGAAGGGTAAAGGATAGATCCTTCCGGTCCGCTATCCTTCCAAAAATACTACTAACGTAGCTTCCGCCCTCATTAGAGTAGTCTATTATTCATAACAGGACTATTCATTCCAATCTTCCGATCTAGTTCTGAATTTTACCGGTTTAATTAATTTAGAAGCGTGCACTCAACTAAACAATTACAACTATATTGTCCTGAATCAATTCTCACATGTAAAACATCAAAATCTAATTATAACATCATTGTTTTACTATCATTGATGGAGTATATGTCCTCAACAATAGTGCGATCACATGTTTAAATCTCAAATTAAGAATACGTAAGGGATGATTCATTTATATAGTCAATTGAACAACATTAATCAGTAATAATTGGCTAACTAGAGTTTGACATTACTGTCGTTTGATGGTGGTGATCAGTTGATCCCTTAAGGTCACACCTATAGGACAATTCCCTTAATAGACTAGTTGATTAATTGTATATCGATACAAGTTAACCAATTCCTTAAATTTGAACAATTCATTTGTGAGTGAGAATTTTTATATCTTATTGTAGTTTGATTAAATAAGATTTATTTTTGTAATTAAAAGATTTTATTACTAAAATACATTATTGCTTATGAAACAATTATGATAAGAATGAATAGTTAAATATAATTACAATATGTTGTGAATTATATTAACATGACCCATTTTATTTATGTGATCTAGAATTACTAGACAATTTGTTATATATAATTTAATTAATATATATAATGATATTTATTTGATAAATATGCATTAAATTAATTAATAACATGTTACATACTACATGTGACATATTGTGTGACAAATGACAAATTGACAAAATTGGACCGAAATGATGGAGGGATTAGTGAATTATGGGTGATTTATTTTAATGGTTGAAATTGACATAATCATACCTACTCTACCTAGCCTTACACATCTATTTTTTGGAGAAGAGAAAAAGGATAAAGAAGAGGCCATGCATTGGCATATGGCCTTCATCCCACCCGGCCTCTCCTCTTTATTGTGAGAAATTTTTTCTCATTTTTTCTCATTCTTATTCTAAGGCTTACATTCTTATCCTTCTCTCTCAACTCTCTCTAAAATTGTTTTAGATTTTATAAAGTTGTTCATCCACATTCTAATATTGCAACATAATATTACTAGTGTAGTAATATGAATACTATTAGAAACATTTAAGGATACTAATATATAAATCTAGTTAATTCATATATTAGTTTTAAGGAAAATAGTCTTCGGTGCAATTGTTAAGGAGCATCTCTACATTTGGGATTTTAGAGGATTATCCATTACATTTAAGCTCAAGAACAAATAAGGAAGGTGTCCTTATTTGTGCCCTTATTTCGAACCAAAATACAATGTAAGAACCATTGTTTTCATATTTTATCTCTATTATAGTTATGCATGCACTAGATCTTAAGAACTCATATTAAAATGTTAATTAGATCACCATTAGAAAAGTCTAATAATAGGTATATGAACCCAACAATTGGTATCAGAGCATAGGATTTTGCATGCATAATCGATTTATAGTGTTTTCGAGTTATTAGTAACTTAATTAAAACTAAAAATTTGTGATTTATTAGATAAAGCTATGAAATATTGATGCATATTGTATATACTGGTCCTAAAATGTATTTAGGTCATTTTTATGATTTATGGTATTTTATTGCTTATTTTTTAATAACTTTTAGTAATTTTATTACAATTTTATGATTAAAATGGTATTTAAAATGCTAAAAGTAATTAAACATAGTCTCTGACTTTGAATTTTTTATATGACCTCACATGCATATTTTACTTATTGTATGTAAAATTTCGTATAAATTTGATTTATTTTGCATGATTTATGATTTTTATGAGATAAAAATGAATTAAATGGAGCTAAAATGGTTAAATATAGTTAAACTTCTAAACAGGCCTTGAAATTTTAATATGTTGTCACTTGTACATTTTACACACTGTGTGTAAAATTTAAGATGAACTTTATTCATTTTTCATGATTTATGAATTTTTAGAGTAAAAATAACATAAATAGAGACTACTTTAGCAAAAATAGCTAAAATAAATTACATGGTATGAAAAAATTATTTTAGGTTGCATTTATATCCCAATTATCAGATATAAAGTTGTAAAATTGATTAGATTAATTTTTTATGCTTTAGATGTTTTATTTGATAAAACACATAAATCGCAACTATATTTTTCTCGAAATAAATTCGAAAATTTTAACCATGATTTTTGACATTATAAGTGTCATGGATATATTCCAGAATGTTCAAAAATTTAAAATTCAAATTTTGAAATTAATTTAATTTAGTTTGGATTTATTTCATAAATGTTATGATTTTAGGGTCAAAATGAGCATAAAATCATGTCAAGTTGAATTATTATCAGAAATTGAGTAATGCATAATTTTTGAGTCCTAAGAGTGTTAACATAATTAACTTGGACTAAAATTAGATTTTAGTATTAATTTACGATTTTAATAAGTTAAAATCGTGCATTTCCATAAAACCAGGTTATATGATCGGTATAAGTTAAATAGGGCGATTTGGCACATAATTTGGCATGGTAAACACATATTATAATGCTGCATATTTCATTGTTGAATGTCATATTTTATTTATGTAATTTTGAATTATGTAATTTTATCTTAGTATGGCCTTAGTTTTAATCAATATCACCCGTAATGTAAGGGAATATTGATTCGGTTGTAATTTATTGTGATCTCGTATCACTTTTATTTTTACTATTTTTACAAGTGTATAATAGGAATAACTATGTATTTTTATTATTATTTGTAATCCCGGAGTTCCTTCAAGGCGGTGCCATTCGAAAAGACGTTCCGACAAAGATAGTGTTCTTCGGAGGCATGCTACTTGAAGAGTCAAGGGACCAAAGGAGTTGGTTTCCGAATTTGTAATAAATTATTTGATTTTCTATTTTAGGATGGTCATACTAGGAATTTATTATTTTCTTTGCATTTCTTTTAATATGTTGCATACATTGCCAAATCACCATAACAACACATGCATATCATATAGAGTTTTCGACCATGTCAATTAAAATTATCGATAATTCGACCTTTTAGCTCACTTAAAGTTGATAGATAATAAATTGACATGACCTCTCACTAATTTTAAAATTGAGATTAGCCTTACCAAATAGTAGGACCCATGACTCCCCGTAACATTTGGGGTAGGTTCAGTTTTCCCGAGGTGCTTTCATTTATCATTGGGTAAGTGGGGTAATAAAACGTTATTACACGCGAAATTTGGTTGGTCTCAACGGGATATTATGACTAGTCTTATGTTCCGGGGCTAGAGATGGGTTTTATGAAAAACATAGACCGAGAGTTCCAAAGTAGAATAAATTTTAAAGAGTTAATTTACCAAATTTTTATAAAGTATGGGAAGTATCGGTTTTCCCGTACCCATATTTGTATAAAGATGGATCTCGGAATCATTTATTATAGTTGAGTAGAGGTCACTATATAAATGCCAAACCTGTTTAAAAATATTTACGAGCTTTAAGACGATAAATGTTTATGATTCCTTCATTTTCTATTTTGTAGTCAATTTGATTAGTTTGCAATGTCGACTCCAATTTCATCCGCATCAACTAGCACAAACGCTCTACCACTCCCCAATGCTTCTTGGCTCCGATCCTTTATGGATCGATGTAAACTTGAAAAGAATGGTTCTAACTTCGCTGATTGGGATGCGCAACTCCGTTTGGCCGCGGAAGGTGACGACAAGCTTCGTTACCTTACCGAAGCCGCTCCCACCACTTCTACTACTAGGTCAACCTCCGCCGCAAGGGAAGCCTATGAGGCCTACCTAAAAGAGTCGGCCCCTATCAAGAACGTCTTGATTTTCTCTATGGAGCGAGATCTCCAAAGGAGTGCTATCAAAATGAGCACGGCCTATGAGATCTACACCAAGCTTGTGACCATGTTTTCACAAGCTCTGAGGATAATCCAATATGAGGCGGCTTTCGCATTTTTCGAAATCAACAACAAAGAGGGCAAAAAGGTTAGCCCTCATGTGCTCAAACTGATTGAGCTTGTTGAGACTCTTAAGATCCAAGGGGTCAACATTCCCGAACAACTCGTTATAGACCGAGTTTTACATTCCTTGAACAAAGTTAAGGCATATGTGCAGTTTAGGGTAAACTACAATATGCAAAATATGAATGCTTCTCTCCATGAATTGCACAAATTACTTGTGCAAGCCGGGAGAGATATGGGTCTTGATGTTAGTTCAACCAAGGATGTCCTTTCCATTAACAACAAAAGCAAAGGGAAATTTAAGAGGAGTGCTAATAAGAGCAAGAAACCCACTCCCTTCAAGGGAAAAGGAAAAGCAATTGAGAAAAGTTCTTCTAAAAAGGGTGCTACTTCCGAAGACAAATGCCATTATTGTAATGGCATAGGACATTGGAAGAGGAATTGCCCAAAGTATCTTGGAGATATCAAAGCTGGAAAGATTATTCCAGTAGGTAATAAATAAAATTCTCCCTATCATTTATGTTTTGAATTACAATCTCAACTTTGGTATTTGGATACAAGTTGTGATTCTTACCCCTTTTAACTTGTTTTTTAAGGGCATCCGAGCAAAGACAAAGGCAAAGAAAAGCAAGCCTAATGAGGCTCTTCAAGGAAAGCTAAGGTAGCCTCCCATAGTAGAAGACCTATGGAAGCTTGGCCTTTATAATTAATAGTTTGCGTTTTATTGTTGTATTTTGAACTTCTTGTTTTAGAACTCTTTTAATTTCCTAGTTGGACTTGGAAATTAGTTTATTTCCTTTTGTTTTCAAGAACAAGAAGTTGTATTTGAATTTTAGTGGCTTGGTTTGCAACCCAAGTCACTCGGTTTATGGAAATTTTCATTCTAAAACTTGTCATTATACACCATTCATATCAAAACATAAAATATGTTGACTTAAACTAATCATAAAAGAATTACAACGATGGGATCATTGTAATTAGTTCATAAGCCGTGAATTTAATTCTCATTTATGCTTTCGTGACTTAATACCACATGTTATTTGATATAAGAAAGAATAATTATAAAGTCAAAAAGAGTTATTTGAAGTCTAAAAGGAGAAATTTTATAAACCAATTGGCTACACCGCTTATAAGACTCCATACGAACTATGGGAGGGCTTAAGACCTTATGTTTGTATATGACATGGATATGAGTCAAATCCTTTACTTCATAAGGATCAGTCTACTTTGTAGCTAGATCATAATGTCTTTACAAAAGAGTCGTCAATTAGGGTTATAATATACGATATCTTCTTCCTTCACAATCATAAGTCTAAAATTGTTTGTTGCTTATAAGGCTATCTTTCGAGAAAAATAGATGTATTTTTCAAAATATAGAGTGGGAGAAAATTAGCAACAAACATACGACTGGTTGGGAACTAGTGAGGAGACCAAAAGAAAGCATTCTTAAGTCAAACTCATGACATATGAGGCACCCAAAAGAAAGCTTTATTAGGTAAATCTTTAGACTAGTGAGGAGACCAAAAGAAAATGTTCTATAGATAATAAGATTATGAAGTGGTAAATCAAGTAAATTCAATTCTATTTTACATAAGAGTCGGATGAACCAAAGTAAAATATGTGCAAAAGGATAAATTTGTTTAGAGTTGCATAGATAGACATAAGAGATGTCTACAAAGCTAAGTTAACATATAACTATGCTAAGATCCATGTTATCGTTGCTACACCTCATAGTGTGTATGATCAAGTTATATGTTAAAACAATTTCTAATTAGGTATTTAGAAAGGGGGGGGGGGGGTGTGACATAAGCACAAGGTTTTAATTAACACTTGAGATTGAAATTATCTTTTAAATCATATGATATGAAGATAGTTTTCACTCGAGTCGTCGAGAAGCCATATGTATACATGGATTTGAGTGGGAGTCAAAATTGCCGTGTTTAGACATAAAATTCAGTGGGAGAGACTGTCTTCCATATTGATGTCATATCACTCATTAAAGATGACATATTACATTCCAAAATTCCAAATCTATTATGACATAGGGAATTTTAGATTGACACTTAGATACGTATCCTATATTTATAAGATTCCTTATCTGTTTAACATCAACAAGGTTGAGTAGGTTATTCATATTGAAGAAAGTGGAATTACCATGATAGAGTCATATTCATTCATTGAACCTAATAAGTTGTTGATCACATGAAATCGATTGCTAATGTTTCCGCCATTAGAACGATCATGTATGCCATTTATATGCACATGCCGTGATGAATCAAATGCGTGGAGCATAATAAGTCAATAACAAGTTAATTCGAATGAAGGTCTTTTGAAAGCCTTAAGGAACATCCCTTAAGATTCTTGAGGAGAATTGGGAATTCGTTCTTATGTTTGGATGATATACTAAGTTGCGTGTTGAAGGGTTGCACAAACTCTAGTTTCCAAACCTATAAGGATTTGTCGAAATCCTAGGCTGATTTTATTGACCTAGGAGTAAGTGACTAGAGAGATGTTTTAGTTTCAACCATTGCAAGTTCTACAAACAGAATCTAAGTACATTGTGATAAGATGGTCAATGTAGGGATCAATGAGAGTAGATCCTTCTACCAAAGACTTTAGCACAAGTTATAAGATAACAGTGGGAGCATCTTCCAAGTATAAGAGCCCAAGTTTAGTAAGAAGACTAGACATCTACTTAGATAAATTCATATCATTAGAAATAACATTGAATGGGAGGAAATAACAATTCATAAAGTTGGAATGTATGAATACATTGTATATCCACTTACCAAGCTTTTATTGCAACTTAACTAGTGTAAAATGTACATTATAGATTATGAGATATGAAGTAGTAATAAATTATTGACTATTCATATATGATAATCGCATTTATCGTTTGAGTTTCTTTAAACTCATCCGTTACTTTTTTATATCCAAATGGGTTGTTGAGACAATATTGAACCCCATTGAAGTGAACTGGATTAACATAGTATTCGCTCCTAGTTACTTAGAGGAGGTGACGTCTCGAAGTGACTAGAGTGTGATGCGATTGATGACAAGTTCAAGTGCCATAGGGTCATATGGGATGACTGGTTGATCACATAGACAGACTGTATGGGACACTCTGTCGGGCAGTGACCGCTTATAGAGTTCTGGAAATTCATAAAGCCTGGTCGTGGCAAGAGCTACAATAGTATTCTTATGAGTCAATTCTTTTGACTAGAGACTATTCGCCCAAGTTGGCACAAATTTCTGAATGGCTTTGATTTATACTCTACGACTGTCGTAACTGATGTCAAATGAGTATATTTTGGGTCATGATGAACTATGGCTATATGAAGGGAATAGTGCGATAGAAATTGTCCACCACCTTGTCAGGGATGTTTGAAATCTCAGGGCCACTCGAGGAGTAGTGAACTGAAAATGCGTGGCCACGCTCGGAAGGTATCTACGGTAGATAATTCCGGCCAGACAGTTACTCTCCAGATCGAGGCAACCACTCAAGATATGATCAAATGCAAGTACGACCTGCAAGACACCTTTCATTGAGTGGGAGATTATTATAGGACAAGAGAATTGGCGACGCACACTTATCTCGGACAAGTGGGAGATTGTTGGAGTATGTGTCCTCAACAAGAGTGCGATCACATGTTAAATATCAAATTAAGAACACGTAAAGGATGATTTTTTTATATAGTCAACTAATAAACATTAATTAGTAATGATTGGCTAACTAGAGTTTGACATTACTGTCGTTTGACGGTGGTGATCAGTTAATCCCTTAAGGTTACACCTATAGGACAATTCCCTTAATAGACTAGTTGATTAATTGTGTATCGATACAAGTTAATCAATTCCTTAAATTTGAACAATTCATTTATGAGTGAGAATTTTTATATCTTATTGTAATTTAATTAAATAAGATTTATTTTAGTAATTAAAAGTTTTTATTACTAAAATTCATTATTGCTTATGAAACAATTATGATAAGAATGAATACTTAAATATAATTACAATATGTTGTGAATTATATTAACATGATCCATTTTATTTATCTGATCTAGAATTACTAGACAATTTGTTATATGTAATTTAATTAATGTATATAATGATATTTATTTGATAAATATGCGTTAAATTAATTAATAACATGTTACATACTACATGTGACATATTGTGTGACAAATGACAAATTGACAAAATAAAATGGAAGTCCATTTTATGTGTAGATCGAAATAATGGAGGGATTAGTGGATTATGGGTGATTTATTTTAATGGTTAAAATTGACATAATCATACCTACTTTACCTAGCCTTACACATCTATTTTTTGGAGAAGAGAAGAGGAGGCCATGCATTGGTTTATGACCTTCATCCCACCCAGCCTCTCCTCTTTATTGTGAGAAATTTTTTTCATTCTTATTCTAAGGCTTACATTCTTATCCTTCTCTCTCAACTCTCTCTAAAATTGTTTTAGATTTTATAAAGTTATTCATCCACATTCTAATATTGCAACATAATATTACTAGTGTAGTAATATGAATACTATTAGAAACATTTAAGGATACTATTATAATCTAGTTAATTCATATATTAGTTTTAAGGGAAATAGTCTTGGGTGCAATTGTTAAGGACCATTTCTATATTTGAGATTTTGGAGGATCATCCATTACATTTAAGCTCAAGAACAAATAAGGAAGGTGTCCTTATTTGGGCCCTTATGTCGAACCAAAATACAATGTAAGAACCATTGTTTTCTTATTTTATCTCTATTTTAGTTATGCATACACTAGATCTTAAGAACTCATATTAAAATGTTAATTAGTTCACCATTAGAAAAGTCTAATAATAGGTATATGAACCCAACAATCATGACTCCCCTAATCCTAGCATTAAAGGAATTAGCTACTCATGGCGATAATAACACTAACAAAGATTTATAAAGCAATAAAAAACATTATAAAGAGATGATTAAGAAGAAATAACATAAACCAATACCAATACTAATTAAAACAACAATTAAAGACAAGGATTAAAGTGTGCAAAAGAGAATTAAATTGAATAGAAAAGAGTAAGAGAGATTACAAAAGTTGAGATCCGGAAATATAGAGCAAAGTAACGTCGAACAAGGTTAATGCTGGAAACTCAATGATTAAGAGTGATAGGTGATTAAAAGATAACCTAAACCAAATGACGTCCTTCCTTTATTTAGGAAAGATATTTATTAAACACGCATCTTAATAAAATAAGTAAGTTAACGCGATAAAATCTCGCGTTCAGATAGAAAAGTGGTCGATCGAGCAACTTGATTCTTCTCGATCGAACACTTCCCAAAAAATACCTCTCGATCGAGTAGTCTAACTACTCGATCGAGGACCTCCATTATGCCACCTCTCGATCGAGCTCAGTAGGGTCTCGATCGAACACTGTTTACCATCCATAAGCTCTCGATCGAGCATATCAGCCAACCAAAAGTACTCGATCGAATGGATTACCACTGAAATAGGCCAAGGGACGTGTAATTTATCTTCCAAGGCAACTTCACGCATCTTAAGACAGTGATATCTCCGCTCTAATTCTTCCATCTCCTCAACACATGCTAACGGGACAGTAAAAGGCTCAATTACGCTACCTCCGGGTCCATTCATGCAATTAAAGCCAAACGAACCAAAGTAGACTATTCGGGGAATTTCGTAGTATAAAACTTACGAGAATCGCATAGAAATACGTGCATGAAAGGCTTAAAAAGACTATATAAAATGCACGTATCAAATCTCCCCAAACCAAACCTTTGCTTGTCCCCAAGCAAACTATATGCAAAACTAATGGAACGGAAAAGAAAACTCAGAGCTAGCTATAAGTTGTCCACTCAAACCGGTTTAATGGAAATAAACTGACACTTATAGCAAAACTTGTCAATTGCAAACGAATTATAAGATGTTTATAATAAAGCTGAACTATCGACCTGACAAGACCTTTGATAATGGACTCTCACGGGTCACTCTTCTCTCATGAAGCAAAGGGTAAGCGATTAATTGTAAGAGAAGAAGAAATATAGTCGCTCACCTAAACTACGACCGACATAAACATGCATGCAACTAATATGACAGACAATTCTAACTACCGTACATACATTCCAACCAAACAAGGTTCCGTCACAGCTGAGGGCTTACAAAAGTATGGAAAAGTGAGGCAATGGGTAAGAAGGGCAAAACATTTTTTGTGAGGTTAATAGCCAAGCTAGCTACCTAAACATAACCAAATTAAACAATATCCGCTTCTTAATCCATCAAAAATTAAGCACAATGCCCTTAATTGGTATACAAACTCACTAGACCAAATAAATACTCCTCATAAGATCAAAATAAAACATAGGAGCAAAACCGAAATTAATCAATCTCTTTTTTCAATTTTTCTCTTTCTGTTTTTTTTTCTTTTCTTCTTTCTCGGTTTTTTTTCTTATTATTTTTTTTCATTTTTCAACTTCTTTTTCAATTTCATTTCCTCTTCTTTCTTTTCTACTAACTCCATCTTTACAGAACAAACTAAATTGGCACAATAAATAATGTACCCGTGAGAACAATCTAAACTAGCTTGACAAGGCAGGCTATGTTTGGGATGTGGTTAAGGGGTCAAAAGGCAAATTAGGCTAATTGTGGAGTTAAATGGGTAAAATAGAATAAAGGGGATGTAAGCACCTCTCTGCATGTGACACCACCACTAACCCGAATGTATGTAGGCAAAAAGCAATTGAATTTCATATATGTGCAAATTAATGATACATGTTATGCAAGGAGTAACTACTCACAATCCTACATGAACTGGTCATAAATGACACTAGTTTCAAGGCTCTAAATCTCAGAAAATATGAGTAGATTGCCAAAATTTAGGTCAAGTCTATTTGTTCAGCTAAATTTCAACATTAACTCGTAGATTATGCAAATGACAAAGCTAAAAAGATATCAGTTTATCGCAAGGCTAAGGCAAAAAGACAAAAACTAGTGCAATTTCATTATCGAAATACACCGTTCCGACTCAACTTATATGCAAAAAGTAAACTTGAATATTTTTTGAATTTTTTTTTGAATTTTCCATTTTTTTGAAAATAAAAGACAATGCAAACAAAAATGCAATAAACGTGAATAAAAGACAATGCAAAAAAAAATGCAATAAACGTGAATACAAAACAAATGCAAATGCAGACTCAAAGGATGCATTACCCTGCCCAAACCAAAACGAACAATGCCCTCATTGTCCTCTAGCATACACCAGCAGAATAATAGGGGACGAGAAAAATACAACCAAATGCAAAACCAATGAAATAAAATGAAAGGAGATAAAAAGAAATAAAGAGCAGAAATACTTACAAAACAAACTTCCCCAAACCAGTCAGCAAACTGGGGAAGTGAGTAGCTAGCACACTACTCGTCACCACCCTCCTCGTCAACCACCTCGTAGGTGGGGTCCTCCTCCTCTCCTCTCCTCCTCTGACGACCTCTCGTGTCTAACTCAGCTCAGAGTCTCTCCTATCTCTCTGCCGAGTCCTCCTTACTCTCTGGCTGAGGGTACCCCTCCGTCGGGTACTGGTAGAAGGAAGGGTGTGGCCAGCCAGCTGGAATAGGACGATCTCTCATCATGTGGTACTCGTAAAGAGGGAATAAGGCAAGTGCCTGATCCCGCTCCATAAGAGCCACCCTCCTGCACATATCCAACAACAAACCATCATGACGCCCTTGGTCCATGGCCTCGGGCGCCTCAAAAGTAGGAGGTGCAACAAAATTAGCCGGTAAAACCGGCTGAGCGACAGAGGGTGTAGGTGTAGGTGTGGGCGCGGACGCGGGTGTGTGCCCAGCTTTGTAGGTGTAGACCCCTCTCCGACTTCCCTAACAGCAGAGGAAGTCCTCTTCCGTTTCCTAGAAACGGTAGGAGTGAAGTCAAGGAGGTAAGAAGGTGGAGGTGATGGAAGTCTACCCGTCACTGTAGTCAAAGGTAAAAGACGGGGTAAGGAGGTTGAAGGTAAAGTCACGGACGGGGAAGTGCCTATCTTCCACGTCTGATGGTCAACTGTCAACCAGTACATAGAAAACATGACTAAAATGTCGATGACATTATCCTTATCTAAATAAATAAGGCCACGGGGAAAGTCGGGGAAAAGGCTTCGGGCTATGCGAGTCACTAACACACCACAAGCTATCGTGCCTGAAACTTTGGACCCGACAGTGTTAAAATGTTGAGCCGTCAAGTAGGAAATGTTAAAAACAAAGGAGTTACCACTGTCAATGTTCAGGTAACCCGCTAAAATAGACAGCTCGACATTGTTAACATTGTTAGGCTCGTGACGACAAAAAATAGTCTCTCCTAGCAGACGGAAAAAGTAACAGGCCGGGGGTAAGTGGATGTGAGTACCACGTCGCTGACTGAAGGAAGTGTGTGCAAGTGAAGTCCATATCTGAGACACGAGCTTCCTAGGAGGCTCAATCAAATCGTCACTAACCAAACCCAACCATTCCCCAAACTCAGCTAAAGTCCAAGTGAAGGTTGTGTTAAACAGACGAAAAGTGATGCACTTGCTCCCATGGCCAGTCGCATAGGCCGCAGGGAGAAAGGCAAAAGAGCTGGAAAATTCTAAGGTCAGTTGTCGATAGGTAAGCTCTTTCAAGGTGGCCAATCCCGACATTCCCGTCCTTTTGAGCAGCTCAACAACGGGATTAAAAATTCCTAATTTTTCTAAGGAAAGGCGACATAGGAAATGGGTAGATGTCATGTCACATTCCATCAAATGTAAAAAGAGAGTGCGATGGGACGGGGATATAAAACGTACCTGCGGAAACTCAGGAAGAGCTTCCGTGGAAGTTTCAGCAGCGTGCCTAGCACCGGCACGTAAAGCGGCACCACGAAAACCCATGCTCGTCCCAGAACGTGAACCGGAAGTAGCTGCGGCAGTAACAATAGTAGTGGCAAAAGCAGCAGTTGACATGCCAGCAGCGGGAACAAGGGCAGAAGTCATGACTCGTGTCGACACAGAAAGAGTCGACACCGTAGGAGAAACAATAATGGCCGCAGTAGAAACGGAAGCAGTGGCAGTGACAGCGACAGTGGCGGCAGCAGGGGCCACTGTCTGCAAAGTAGACGGAGTGGTGTCGGAAACGGGTTTCTCGGGTCCGGTTTCTTTAGCACTATCCATACTACAACAGAAGCAAGTTCCTAATCAATAATCAACCAATTCGGATTTTTCCCAAATCGATTTTTCACAACCATAATTCGCAAAAACTAAGGTAAAAAACGCAATTAAACATTAAATAAAAAGGAAGGAACTTACTTTACTGAATGCCCAACACAATAATCAAAATCAACAAGAACACAAATTAATCGAAATAAATTAGATTTTTCAAAACCCTAACTTCGCAAATAGCCTCAAATTAGTCGAAAATTGATGAAGCAAATAAGGGTAAATGATTTAATTGATAATTGAAAGTATTTGAGCAATTAATTTGTTAAATTTGGGGAAGAAAATGGAGATTGAGCTTGGGGGATTAGGTTTTTTCGAGGGAATTGGGGAAAAATTAGAAAAGCAAATGAACAAGAGTGAAGAAGAAAGATCTCCCTCGTGTTCTTTAGTTGCTTAAATCACTCGATCCAGTGGTTTGAAACTGCTCGATTGATGATATTCCTCCACCATTTGCTCGATCGAAGGCTTTAAAAATGCTCGATCGAAAACTTTTCCCTGTGCCTTAAATTCTGCTCAATCGAGAACTGTGGAGTTGTTCGATCGAGAACCTTTCCTCATCAATTTTGCTCGATCGAGTACTGGACCACTCGATCGATAACCCCTGAAATAAGTCATCTCGATCTAGTGCTTTGAACAGTTCGATCAAAGGCTTTCGCTTGGCATTTTGCTCAATAGAGCACATAATGTGTTCGATCGAGGAATTTCCTCTGGGCACACTTTCCAGTGATAAAAAAATCTGCCAACATGCATAAAACGCAAAAATACTTCCCGCAAAAATACCAAAATAATAGTATGCAGTCAAAATTCGTCCTAAGCTAATTAAACTAATGTCTATTCCTAATGTATAAATGCAATAAAAAAGTCTAACCAATTCAAAATTACAAATTGTTTTTTACAAGCCAAATAGCACTACGGCTTATCTTCCGAAACACTTGAATAGCCCGAAATAGGGTTTCTGACTGGAGGAGGTCCCTTCATCATCGCAGACCGTCCCTTTAGACCTCCATATACTTGAATTGATCAAAGGATAGTAGTCCACATCTACATATGCCTTTACTCTCTGCTGTACTTTGTCAAGCCTGTCCTTCTTTTCTTCTTTCGTGCCTTTGACACCGTCTTAAGCAACGATATCAAATTCCAATGTACTCTTATCACCGGGATCTCCAATGTCCAATCCGCCAAGACTTGTAACAACAGAAATGACAGAATGGTCCTTCATATTGCTCCCAATCTGGGGCGGAGGTGTTAACATTGCAGCACATGATTCTATATTAGCATTTGAAGATTCCGTATCAGGTTCTGTAGAGGGAATAGCATTGCAAGGCTTGACGAACATAGGGGCCCTGCGAACACTAGACTGTTAAAAGGTCAGTTCCTCATCACCTACCTGAAAAGTCAAAGTCTGCCCCCCGACATCTATTACTGCGCGAGCGGTATATAGAAATGGCCGTCCTAAAATAATAGGAGTATACGAGTTTTCGGGGATATTTATGACTACGAAATCGACGGGAATAAAGAAGTTCCCTATCTTAACAGGTATGTCCTCCAAGACACCTAAAGGCCGTGATACAGTACGGTCGGCCATCTGTACGGTCATATTGGTACAATGAAACTTAATCAAACCAAGCCTCTTAGCAAGGGAAAATGGTAAAACACTCACGCTAGCTCCCAAGTCGCATAATGCATTATCAATGAACAGGGTCCCAATGTGACATGGTATAGAGAAACTACTCGGGTCAGATAACTTAGGTGGGGTCTTATTTTGAATAAGGGCAGTGCCCACTTCAGTCAAAGCCACCGTCTCATGTCCATTTATATGCCTCCTACGCGCTAAAATGTCTTTCATAAATTTCATGTAGGAGGGTACCTGGGTTAGTAACTCGGCAAATGGTACAGTAACATGAAGACTTTTCAAAATTTCGGCAAACTTACCGAATTGTTGCTCAATCTTCTTGCTCTGCAATTGATAAGAAAATTACTCAAAGAATAAAATTCGTTAGAGTTGCAGCGGAATTAATAAAACTGGACAGTGCTGAGAACTGTCTGATTGTCGATTTCATACGATTTGAACGGTTTATTGAACTGTCTGATTCAGAACGAGAACTTAGTAATTTTTATGTGTTTTTATAATATAAACGAAACAAGAAAATAAAAGGATATTTGCTTGAGCTAGACCTATAGCTCAACCAATGGTGAATTATAATCAAGACCTATTGATTATAACTCGTGTTAATGTTCGAAAACGCGTCAAACAATAACGAAATTCGGAACGAAACTCGTCGAACCTATGCTTACACAATGTAAACGAAAACTTTGCAAGTTTATTGATAATTCTTGGATGTGAAATAAGGATAACAATAGCTCCCTATTTATACTAAGCTAGACCGACTGCTAGAGGACTTAAGGAAACAATCGACTTCCCTAATCTTACTCGACATAGGTTATGGCTAATTTGCCTTATTATAATTCTAATACTTTTAGGGAAAATAATTAAAGGAAATAACAACTAGGAAATAATTAACTAAACCAGATTTTAAGAAAATTGGAAACTTTCCTAAAACCGGATAGACTACTAATTAGGAAAATTTAAATAAGGAAAGATATGGCAACCGACTTTGTGCTTGCCTATGCACGTTTCCTTGCTTCTCCACACTCGGTCTTTGTTGCTTGGCGTCCAAGGTAAGACTATACTTGGAGCCCAAGTAAACACACGACTCCTTTGGCTGACTCGGACTTGGCACCAAATAGCTGATGGATCTGAACAGTCCGCGGATGTTTTATTTAATCGCTCCAAATCTAAGTTAACTTCCTCAAAGAATCAATATCGTATCATCCCCTCCCCCTTTGAAAGGAATTGTCCTCAATTCAGAAATCCCATCATCGTCAAGGTATGGAGATAGATCCCCGACATTAAATGTAGCATGTACTCCATAGTCTCCTGGAAGTTCGATCTTGTATGCATTATCATTCACTTTCTCGATCACTTTGTAAGGTCCCTCGGCCCTTGGCATTAATTTGTTCTTCCTCTTGCTAGGGAACCTTTCTTTCCTCAAATGTAACCATACCAAATCTCCTGGATTAAAAAGGCTTGGCTTCCTATGTTTGTTTGATTTCTTCTTGTAAGCCTCATTAACGGTTTTGATCCGTTCCCTTACCTGTTCATGTAACTTGATCATAGACTTCAATTTTGACTCCGCATCCTTATGCACCAATTCATCTTTAGGTAACGGTATCAAGTCTAACGGTAAGTAAGGATTCAAACCATAAACAACCTCAAATGGAGAGTGAGTTGTTGCAAACGTGGGAGAACGATTGTAAGCGAACTCGGCATGTGATAATTTTAAATCCCAATCCTTTTGAGTCTTGCTTACCAATCCTTGAAAAATAGTTCCAAGAATACGATTAGTAACTTCAGTTTGCCCATCTGTTTGAGGATGGTGTGAAGTACTAAACAAGAGCTTTGTTCTAACCTTCCTCCATAACGTGTTCCAAAAGTAACTTAAAAATTTCGAATCACGATCAGAAACTATTGTCTTTGGTATTCCATGTAGATGAACGATCTCCTTGTAATACAAATCAGCCACATTGCTTGCGTCATCCGCCTTGTTACAAGCCACAAAATGCGGCATCTTGGAGAAACGATCAACTACTACCATGATAGCATCCTTACCTCGTTGAGTGCGAGGCAAAGCAATAATGAAATCCATCGACACATCTTCCCATGATCTAATTGGAATTGGCAATGGGGTGTATTCTCCGGGCTTGAACTTGCTTTTCATAAGATGACAAGTCACACACTTGCTCACAATGTTGTATACATCTCCTTGCATCTTTGGCCAATGAAATTGTTCCTTCAATACATCCAATGTCTTTTGCACACCAAAATGACCAGCTAACCAACCTCCATGTGCTTCACGCACCAATAATTCACGAACCGAATGCTTAGGTACACAAAGAAGATTACCTTTGAAGAGGAATCCGTCTTGAATCACGAATTCTTTGAATGAACCATCTTGAAATTCCTTGTAAATCTTTCCAAAATCAATATCTTCAATATAGTAATCTTTCAAGGTCTCAAAACCTAGCAACCGGACTTCAAGTGTAGATAATAATGAATAACGGCGTGAAAGAGCATCTGCCACAACGTTACTCTTACCATCCTTATACTTCGATGAAAAATAAAATGATTGTAGGAATTCAACCCACTTAGCATGCCTCGGATTCAACTTTTGTTGCCCATGTATATGTTTTAATGATTCATGATCCGAGTGTAAAATAAAATGACTAGGACGAAGATAATGACTCCAATGATTAAAAGCCCTAACAATAGCATAAAATTCCTTGTCATAGGTTGAATAATTAAGTCGAGCTCCTCCTAACTTCTCCGAGAAATAAGCAATGGGTCGCTTATTTTGAATAAGAACAGTTCCAATCCCTACACCACTAGCATCGCATTCAACTTCGAAAGGTTGTGAGAAGTCGGGTAATGCTAACACGGGAGCTTCACATAGCTTCCTTTTAATTGTTTCAAACGCCCCTTGGGCAGCCTCGCTCCAATGGAATGTGCCTTTCTTCATACACTCCGTAATAGGACTAGTAACGGTACTAAAATCACGAATAAAACGTCGATAAAAGGAAGCAAGTCCATGAAAAGATCTAACCTCGGTTACTGTTTTAGGACTTGGCCAAGAACGAATAGCCTCTATCTTTGTTTGATCAACCGATACTCCATCTTTCGAGACAACATAACCCAAGAACACCACGTTATCTACCAAGAATGTACACTTCTCGGCCTTACCATATAGCTGCTGTTTTCGAAGTGTTTCAAACACTGCCCGTAAGTGTTCAAAATGCTCCTGGATGCTCTTACTATAAATTAGAATATCGTCCAAGTAGACGACAACAAAATGTCCCATGAATGGTTTCAAAGCTTCATTCATTAATCTCATAAAGGTACTTGGGGCATTAGTGAGACCGAATGGCATTACCAACCACTCATATAATCCATGCTTCGTTTTGAACGCGGTCTTCCATTCATCACCTTCACGCATTCGAATCTGATGATAACCACTTCTCAAATCGATTTTTGAAAATATGACCGAACCATGAAGCTCATCTAACATATCATCAAGTCTTGGAATAGGAAAGCGATATTTGATAGTGATATTATTTACCGCTCTACTATCGATGCACATCCTCCACGTCCCATCCTTTTTAGGTACAAGCAATGCAGGAACGGCACAAGGGCTCATACTTTCACGAACATAGCCACGCTCCATGAGTTCTTCAATTTGACGTTGTAACTCTTTGGTCTCCTCGGGATTACTACGATAAGCGGCCTTGTTAGGAAGGGGAGCACCTGGTACGTGATCAATTTGATGTTCAATTCCACGAATAGGAGGCAAACCCGGGGGTACATCTTCGGGGAAAACATCCTTAAACTCGTGCAATAGTTCTTTAAGTATTCCATCTTCATGACTTGTTGTGATGGTCTTTGTAGGACTCTCACTTGAGACCAATGCATATACTGTTTCACCATCATCAATAGCTTGCTCCACCTCTCGTTCACTAGCAAACATAGACAAACTTGGTTTCTTACCCTTCTTTGCGTGCATAGCTCGAATTGCTTCCGGGGACATAGGACGCAATACTATCTTCTTGCCATTCACCAATAAAGAATATTCATTACTTCTTCCATTGTTATTAACATTACGATCAAATTGCCAAGGACGTCCTAAGAGAATATGACAAGCATCCATAGGAATAACGTCACAAAGCACCTCGTCCTTATAAGAACCCCTTGTAAAACCAACACGTACCTGCCTTGTAACTTTCACCTTGCTACCATCATCAAGCCAATGTAAATTATAAGGTTTAGGATGTACCATAGTAACGAGTGCCAATTTTTCTACCATCTCCGTTGAAGCCACATTCGTGCAACTTCCTCCGTCAATAATCACACTACACCACTTGTCTTTCACTTGACACTTTGTATGAAAAATCTGGTCTCGTTGCTCCGTTGTAATAGGCTCTATATTAGCTTGCAAAGTACGTCGTAGAACAAGATTAGTATCATAAATAGGTGGTTCATAAGGCTCAAAATCCACCTCTCTCTCCTCGGCTTCATTCAATAGAAACAACCCATCTTCGTTGTCTTCTTCAAATAACTCATCACGAACATCCACGGCCTCTCGCAATGTGATATTTCGTTTGTTAGGACAAGCATTCTGAAAGTGTCCAAAACCTTGACACTTAAAACAACGAACAGTAGCCAAACTCTTTTCTTTAGGCGTCTGAACAGTTTTAGGGACTGTTTGAGCGACTGGTGTTGCTGGAACAATAGGTTTTGAACTAGAACTCGAACTAGCTCCCATATTCTTAGACAAATCAGGTTTACTCGAAGGATTAACTTTCGATGAGTTACTCACATAAGCATGTTTAGTCTTATTTTGCCCTTCCGCCTTGATACAAAGATCACATAACATATCGAAAGAAGAATAAGGGTGCATCTCGACCGCATGAGCAATATTAAGGTTTAACCCTTGAAAGAAACGAGCCATCTTTTGTTCCTCAATCTCCTCTACTTCACTCATAAGGGTTATTCTTTCAAATTCAGCAATATAATCGGCAATACTCAAGCTCCCTTGCATTAATTCAGCCAATTTACGATATAAATCAATCTTATGAGTTTTGGGAACAAACCTCTTTCGTAGCTTACGTTTTAAAGGCTCCCACGAAGCTAACTTTTCCTTCCCTTCACGTGCCCTAGCAACCTTCAAACTTTCATACCATAAAGATGCGTTCTTGCGTAGCTTCAAGATTGCATATTTGCAACGCTTCTCATCATCAATGTCCTTGAAGTCGAACATCCTCTCCATCTGTCTTTCCCATACAAAATATTCCTCGGGATCCGTGCCACCAACAAACTCTGGAAGTTCATTGATTTTGAACTCATCCATGTACTTGACCGGTTCTCTCCGTGGTTGCATATGTTGTCCTGGGGTAAAGTTGATGTTCTTTAAAGCCTCTTGGAGATTTTGAAGAAAATTTGGATCATTAAAATCCATGATCACCGTCTTGGATCAACAAACCTGTGCTCTGATACCAAATGATACGAAAATTACTCAAAGAATAAAATTCGTTAGAGTTGCAGCGGAATTAATAAAACTGGACAGTGCTGAGAACTGTCTGATTGTCGATTTCATACGATTTGAACGGTTTATTGAACTGTCTGATTCAGAACGAGAACTTAGTAATTTTTATGTGTTTTTATAATATAAACGAAACAAGAAAATAAAAGGATATTTGCTTGAGCTAGACCTATAGCTCAACCAATGGTGAATTATAATCAAGACCTATTGATTATAACTCGTGTTAATGTTCGAAAACGCGTCAACCAATAACGAAATTTGGAACAAAACTCGTCGAACCTATGCTTACACAATGTAAACGAAAACTTTGCAAGTTTATTGATAATTCTTGGATGTGAAATAAGGATACAATCGGTCCCTATTTATACTAAGCTAGACCGACTCCTAGAGGACTTAAGGAAACAATCGACTTCCCTAATCTTACTCGACATAGGCTATGGCTAATTTGCCTTATTATAATCCTAATACTTTTAGGGAAAATAATTAAAGGAAATAACAACTAGGAAATAATTAACTAAACCAGATTTTAAGAAAATTGGAAACTTTCCTAAAACCGGATAGACTACTAATTAGGAAAACTTAAATAAGGAAAGATATGGCAACCGACTTTGTGCTTGCCTATGCACGTTTCCTTGCTTCTCCACACTCGGTCTTTGTTGCTTGGCGTCCAAGGTAAGACTATACTTGGAGCCCAAGTAAACACACGACTCCTTTGGCTGACTTGGACTTGGCACCAAATAGCTGATGGATCTGAACAGTCCGCGGGACTGTTTCATTTAACTGCTCTAAATCTAAGTTAACTTCCTCAGCAATCAATATCGTATCAGCAATCTTCCTGGAAATGGGACCGTAATTGGAATAGACGGGTCTGCATTTTTCTTCTTATCGTTGTTCAAAGTGGACTTTGACAACGAATTATCAACTTCAGCATCCAGGTTGCTCGATCGAGGAACAATACCTCTCGATCGAGAACTTTTCTCAGCATTGGTGCTCGATCGAGCACTTTCAGTCACTCGATCGAGATCCCTCTTTTCCTCAGTGCTCGATCGAGCACTTTTATTCCCTCGATCGGCCACTTTTTCAGCATAATCACTCGATCGAACATCAGCAGCCCCTCGATCGAGTACATTATGTGGAACAGTTACTTCTTTGTCAGAAGACACCTTTCTTTTAATAATAGTAGCTTCAATTCCCGAGTCAGAAAATTTAGCATTCTCCTTTGATATTTTGGGTCCCTCATAGGAAAGACCACTCCTCAAATTGATCAGATTTACCGTCTCATGTGGTTTCTTGTCATGTTGTGACGGTAAATGACCCGGTTGTCTTGAAGCTTGATTAGCATCTAGTTGAGCCATCTGGGATTCAAGTGACTTAATAGAATCATCATTTGCTTGGTCACTTTTCTGCAATTGAATAGTCAATGATTGCACCATCGACTTCAACTCGGCTATATCACTTATGCCACTAGAAGAGGCACTTTGTTGCGGTGATGGGAAAGAAGGAGGCTTTTGAAAGCCTTGTTGTTGAGCTTTATGAGGCGGTACATAAGCTTGTTGTTGCGGTGGAGGTGTAGGATTCATGACATTTTAACTAGTCCATCTCAAATTAGGATGAACTCCAGCTTGGTTGTTATAATAGGAGCCTCCTTGCTTATATTTTTGAAAGGCATAGACTTGTTCCTTCTTAGCTAAGCATTCCACTGCAGAACGACCATCAGTACCACCACATCTCTCACATGAGACGGCCTCTTGTTTAGTCAACAAGTGAACAGTCTGTTGATTTCCTGCGGCCTGCAACTCGAACTTATCAAATCTTGCATTCATGGCTTCCAGTTGGCCACAAGTGCACTATTATCTTTAGAAACCATTCTAGTTCCACTTCTAGGATTCTCATATTCAGCACAATGGGTAGCCATCTCTTCTATAATACCCCGACCCTTATCATCATCAATGTTCTTCTGAAATCTACCATTGGATGCGACATCTAAAATAGCCCGGTGGTCATCATACAACCCATTATAGAACTGGTTGCACAAAAACCACTGGCCAAACCCATGATGTGGGATAGACCGAACCAACTTCTTAAACCTGCGCCATGCCTCATACAAGTTTTCAGTCGGACTTTGTTTGAAACTTATAATCTGCCCTCTCAATGCGTTAGTTCTCTGTGGAGGGTAGTATCTCTCGTAAAAAGCAAGAGCCAAGCTTTCCCAGTCGGTAATCCCAACTGAAGTCCTATCCAAATCAGTTAACCACTCTCGAGCTCCATCAGTAAGAGAAAAAGGAAACAGAACTTCCTTAATCTTCTCTTGAGTCACTCCCTTAGTAACGGGAATGGTAGAACAATAATCTGTGAAGACCTCCATATGCTTCCTCGAATCCTCACCAGCTACTTCTCTGTACAGGTTTCTCTCCACCAGATTAATATAGGAGGGCCGAATATCAAAGGTATTCCCCTAATCATCAGTCGAAAGCTTGAAACCTTTTGGAATAGAGTCAGTTGTCGGCTCAGAATGACTTGCAATATTAGGAATCTTCGCAGAAATAGAAATGTCTTCCTCTAAAGACTGATCTTCCGCAAATGTAAAATTTTCTAGAAAAGGTTTAAGAGTACTTAAGACTTCCTCTCGACGATTCTTTCTCAGTAAGTTTTGTCCACGTTGAAAAGTCCGCTCCGGTTCAGGATCAGCTGGTACTAATTCTGACCTGTTAGACCTGGACATAAACAAAACTAAGAGAAGAAAATAAGAAATGTCTCAAGGAATTAGAAATCCCTTGAGACTAACACAAACTGAAATAAACAAGCAAATAGGCTAATTGCCTTCCCGGCAACGGTGCCATAATTTGACACGGCTGTCGCAAACCTATCAAAAATAAAACCAACCGGCTCTAACTAATGCAACAGAGGCAAGTCGGGTATCGTACTCCACAGGGAAACGGTCACTATCTACTTGTTATTTTAGTCTGTCACAGTCACAAATTGGGGGGTGTTTGAGTTGTTTTACTAAACAACTGAGCTGAATGTAAAGCAATAAGAGAAACAACAATTAAAATAGAAAAATGAAATAAAGATGTGATCAAATAGAGAGAGAAATGCCAGGATGTCGGTTCACCATGATATCACACAATTATGCTAAAGGTAAGGTCAGTCGGTCTAATATGATAAGGGTAAAGGGAAGGACCTTCCGGTCCGCTATCTGCCCTAAAATACTACTAACTTAGCTTCCATCCACATTACAGTAGTCTATTATTCATAACAGGTCTATTCATTCCAATCTTCCGATCTAGGTCTGAATTTAATCGGTTTAATTAATTTAGAAGCGTGCACTCAACTAAACAATTACAGCTATATTTTCATGAATCAATTCTCACATGTAAAACCTCCTAATCTAATTATAACATCATTGTTTTACTATCATGACTCCCCTAATCCTAGCAATAAAGGAATTAGCTACTCATGGCGATAATGACACTAACAAAGATTAATAAAGCAATATAAAACATTATAAAGAGATGATTAAGAAGAAATAACATAAACCAATAGCAATACTAATTAAAACAACAATTAAAGATAAGGATTAAAGTGTGCAAAGGAGAATTAAATTGAATAGAAAAAAGTAAAAGAGATTACAAAAGTTGAGATCCGGAAATATAGAGCAAAATAACGTCGAACAAGATTAATGCTGAAAACTCAATGACTAAGAGTAATAGGTGATTAAAAGATAACCTAAACCTAATGATGTCTTTCCTTTATATAGGAAATATATTTATTAAACACGCATCTTAATAAAATAAATAAGTTCACGCGATAAAATCTCGCGTTCAGATAGAAAAGTGGTCGATCGAGCAACTTGATTCATCTCAATTGAACACTTCCCAACAAATACCTCTCGATCGAGTACTTAGACTACTCGATCGAGGACCTCCATTATGCCACCTCTCGATCGAGCTCAGCAGGGTCTCGATCGAACACTGTTTACCATCCATAAGCTCTCGATGGAGCATATCAGCCAACCAAAAGTACTCGATCGAATGGACTAACACTGAAATAGGCTAAGGGACGTGTAATTTATCTTCCAAGGCGACTTCACGCATCTCGAGACAGTGATATCTCCGCTCCAATTCTTCCATCTCCTAAACACATGCTAACGGAACAGTAGAAGGTTCAATTTCGCTACCTCTAGGTCCATTTCTGCAATTAAAGCCAAACGAACAAAAGTAGACTATTCGGGGCATTTCGTAGTATAAAACTTACGAGAATCGCATAGAAATACGTGAATAAAAGGCTTAAAAAGACTATATAAAATGCACGTATCAAGATTATTAATAGATTTTGCAGGTCATAAAGAAATGAAATTATTTCAAATGGACGTTAAGACTGCATTTCTTAACGGTTATTTGAATGAAGAAGTCTTTGTAGAGCAACCCCTTGGGTTTTTGGATAGCAAGTTTCAAAACTATGTTTATAAATTAGATAAAGCTTTATATGGTTTGAAACAAGCTCCCACGGCTTGGTACGACAGATTATCCAAATTTTTACTCGATAGTGATTTTAAAAGAGGATTTGTTGATAAAACCTTGTTCCTGAAATCTGAGGGTTCTGATTTATTAGTTTTACAAATTTATGTTGATGATATTATTTTTGGTTCAACTAACAAAATGTTGTGCAAGTATTTTTCAGATTTGATGACCTCTGAATTAGAAATGAGCATGATGGGAGAACTCAAGTTCTTTCTAGGACTTTAAATTCAACAAATTAGCGAAGGTATTATGATCTACCAGCAAAAATACATCAAGAAACTAATCAGGAAATTCGGAATGAAAAATTCTCATTCTATGCCCACTCCAATGGTCACAGATAAGAAATTGACATTAGACGAAGATGGTAAGTCTGTCGATGAAAAGACTTACCGAGGTATGATTGGTTCACTTCTATTTAACTGCTAGTCGCCCTGACATTATGTTTAGTGTATGCGTGTGTGCTCGATTTCAATCGTGCCTTAAAGAATCGCATATGATAGCAATTAGGAGAATCATGAGGTATCTAATTGGTACCTTAAAATGGTATCCACTTGAATATAATTTTTATCTCATAGGGTATTAAGATGCAGATTATGCAGGGTTTTCACTTGATAGAAAAAGTACTTCCGGCATCGCTACGTTTGTTGGAGCGTGTATCATAACGTAGGGTTATAAGAAACAAAACTCAGTCGCCTTATCTACTGCTGAAGCCGAATATATTGCTGCTGCCTTGGTATGTTCTCAATTACTCTGGTTAAAGCACCAATTATTTGACTATGGTGTGAATGGTGATTGTGTACCTATTCTATGTGGCAACACGAGTGCTATAATTATATCCAAAAATCCCGCACAGCACTCGCGTACCAAATAAATTGATATTAGGCACCACTTTCTTAAAGACTAGTAGAGAAGGCAATATAAGACTTGAGTTTTGTAGTAAGGAAAAACAATGGGCAGATATTTTGAAAAAAGCATTGGATAGAGAACGTTTTGAGACTTTGCGGTTGGAAATTGATTTAATCGGTGACAACTAAACTTGTCATAAATATTTCTTATCTTTATGACTGACTAGATTTAGACGAGATTATATGACTGTGCTCGTATATTCCGCTGAGAGTCTATATTTGCATAATATTTTATCATATTACTAGAATATTCCGTCTATGTGTAGATTATATTTTATGTCGATATACAAACCAAATTCCTTCCTTAAAAAATATCTTGACCGAAATCCTTGATTATTTTGTATATATTTTTGGTTATTTCCACATATTATTTACCATATCATATTCTAAATATCTTTTCATATCTTTACCATATATTATCAAGATATCATTATAATTCTCTAAGATTTTGCAAAATATTTTATTTTGTCAAATTGGAAATAAAATCCAATACTTACCTTATGCCAACCGTCCAAATTTTAACAATTTAACTCCTACCATAATTCTATAACGTACTTTCCTAATCCTACCATGTGTCAAAAACCTTTTTGACTATTTATACACTTCATCCTCACGTCACTCATCATCACCATCACTCTTTCTTCTCTTTTTCGAAAACCGTAAAACCCAAACCCCTAAACACCCAATCTCACCTCACCAAGACACCATCACCACGACCTCAATGCACTTCTACCACCCGTTCAACCACCAAACTCACCAAACCCACCAACAATACCATCCCTCCTTCAACCCAACTGAAACTAAAACATCCACTTGCAACCCAAACACATGGAGAATCTAGTGTTGGAGGTAAAAGGAGGAAGTTAGATAAAAGGAAAACGAAGGTGAATGTTGGAGATGAAGAGGTGGCGGTTGAACGTGGAGTTGTAGTCCGTGAAGGTGTTCGGGGGACCATGTTCCCAGAATTTATGCCACATGAAATGGAGACGAGATTGAATAAACTCCGTCTTACAAAAGATGAACGACGCTCGATTGATCAAGTGCTTCAATACGGTATTGATGGAGGCCGTAATTGTCCAAGTGAATGGTATGGAAAAATTGAAGCTCTTCAATTTTTCTCGGATTTCCTTAAATTCCAAGCATGGGAGAAGATTTATGAGTTTTACGGTCCAATTTATCCAATCGAAGTGGTTCAATTTTATGCATCTATTGAAGTGTCGAATGGCGTCATGCATGCGGTTGTGAATAGGAAAGGAGTTGACATCTCCATTGGCGACTTTTGCACTCTGTTTTCGGTTCTTGATGATGGACTCGAAATCAATCCAATTCGGGAATGGGGTGATGTGACGGAAGAGCTCAAGCATGTGATTAAGAAATCTTTTGATAAGGATGCTACTCACCATAGTCACGTGTTGACCGCGTCTTTCTCGCCAAAGATGAAGTTTTTCTTTAATTTTCTTTGGAGTACCATACTTCCAAGGCGAGGTGGTCGTGACAAGGTGTTGAGTTATGAGATGGTTACCGTTTTCTCGTGGTTGGAGGACAAAAGGTGAGTCTTCGTTTGCTTGTTTTTAATCGAATTATTCAAAGAAGTATTCTTGCTCGAAAGGACAAGGTATCCACCACCATTAATTTTCCCTACGGCATGTGGAATCTCATCTTTTAGAGGTCAAGAAAGTTGTCGATGTTGCGAGTTATGGAGTTGTGACCCGTGACACAATGGGTGACAAATTTCTACAATTGTTGAAATTGGGAGTAATGGGTCCGGAGTTAGCGTTTGTTTCAAGAGGAGTTTTTGAGGAAAAGTCGTCTGATGTGTTGACGGCTTTGGATAAAAAATTGGAGGAGTTTATGGTTGGAATAAATGAGAAAATGGAGGCGCAGACGAAGTTGTTAGATGTTGTTGCTAGGTCAGGGGCGGAAAAACAGAGCGAGGACTCTATTGGTGTTGATGCGGTTATGGCTTCGATCACGGCGTTAGAAGAGCGTGTTGAGCTAATGAGGAGGGACTTGGACACGGTTGTTCACAATGTGGTACGTCATACCTCGTCCATGGCAAATTTGGTGAGTCAAGGAGCGGTGATCATGATGGTTGGTCGAAAGATGCAGGAGGAGATGGAACTTATCTTCGAGGTTACGAAAGCTCTCTCGCTCAAAGTGCTGAACTTCGATACATGTTTAACCACCCAGGCTAGCCATGTTTGTTCGTGCCTTGATCGCCTTGAATCCCTCGAATTTCGCACTAGACCCGGTTATGTCAAACCTAACACCATTCACCATCCCCGCCGTTAAGCTTATCCTTGCTTTTATTTTTCGTTTTGCTTTTCAATACTTCGACAATAATTCGGCCCAGTAGGCTTAAACTATCCTATGTCAATTCGGCCCATTTTGGCATTGTTTAAATTCGGCCCATTCGCATTTCTCGTTTGGTTTGTTACTTAAGACATATTATCGTAAACTTCGTGGGATGTTGATTACTTTCTAGTTTTATAATATGTGTTTGCTTTTATTTTCTTTCCTCTGTTTATATTATTCTGGTTATTTTATATCTTGTTCTCGTCTTTTCGATGATGTCAAGAGGGAGAAGAAATGACTTTGATTTATAGTATTTGCCTAAGTTTGCTCCTTGTCAAGACCTTTAATCTCTTAAGGTCCTTAGATATTATTCTTTTGAATATATTTGCCTTGCTTTGCATTTGACCCTTCTACAACATGATAGAATTACATTGAGGGGGAACTTTCCTTAGACACAAATCATAGGTGGCTTGTCATCATTAAAAAGGGGGAATTTGTTGGACCATATAGTTATATACCCTATTGAGTTTTGATAATGACAAGTATGTTGCATTTATATATTTGGTTGATAAGTCTATTTTATATAGACTTTATCTCCTTATTTTGGCTCTAATATATATTATTATTGCACTAACCTTAGTGATTTTATGAGCTAATATTGTATTCTAGCTGTCTTTGTATGTTTTGCACATTTTGTAGCAACTTGAGCTTTTAGGAGCTTAATTCTAACAAATTTGCAAGGCTAAGTGTGGAGTATGAGTTGGACTAAACTTGAAATATTACATGGATTTGCAAGCATAAAGATATGGATCGAAATGAGAAATGCAAAATAAAGTCTTATGCAAAGTCAAGCCCAAGAATTCAAGTCCAACTAGGTGGAAGCTTAGGATACTAAAATACATTGGATGCCATGTTTTAAGAGCTTAACCGGGTGATTAAACAAGGCATTAAACATCAACTTTGGATTCCTTGAGCATTAACTAGAGAAACTAAGAAGTCGGAGATAGAAAGCCACGACCCCGATCGAGGTTGACATCCCCGATCGAGGTTTCCTTACCCTTGGTGTTTACGTTTCAAGTTCTACCTCCCTATAAATAGAGAGCTAGGTCCGACCTAATTATCATCTTATTTTCATCATACATTCTCACATTTCTTGTATTCTTAAGCTCACAAAATTTCTCTCATAGTTTTCATTTTAGTTTTAATATTGTTAAGCATTTGGTTATTGTTAAACATTTGGTTCTATTTATACAAGCTTTTGGTTCTCATTTGTTCTTCCTTGCAAGTTCCTAAGTTCAAGTTCTATTTCTTATTCGATAATTCTAATTCTAGTTATTTAATCTACATTTCTATTTTAGTCATCACATAGTTTTATTATTAGTATTTTAATTCCATCACATAGTTTATTCTCATATTTCATAATTCATCTTTTAGTCTATATCATTTCTATAATCATGTTTAGCATTTCATACATCATAGTTTGTAGTTTACATTTCAATATGAGTAGCTAAATTTCCTTAGTCTAGGGACTAGGGAAGCCATGCAATAACTAATATATGTAAAATGTTAAATTAGGTTGATATAATCTTGTCTAATTGTTTCTATCACATGTTTGTACCGTCATGATTAATCTTTGTTTAGTGGCCATATTCATCGATTAAGTTTATTAATCCGTTCTATAAGTCGAGAGGCACAGAATCGGATTAGACTAAGCATGTGTAGTAGGACGACCTAGTCATAACGAGAGTTCTCTAGGACCCGGTCTATGCTTGACACTAATATCGAGAGGTGGGTGTCTTTAAGCCTAAACAATTGATAATGTTATTTATTCCTAGTTTAGCATGAATATATATTTACAATTGCATGTGTGACCCAACTCCCATAGACTCCTTTAATCATATATTGTTATATCGTTTTATTTGCTAATCATCAAACCAAACAAACCAATCAATCGTTACCGACCTTGATATAAGTCTACTCATAGCATTTCATAGCGCACTTCCCGTCTCCTTGTGTTCGACCCCTCGGACTACGTTAATTTGTGTCAAGGGTAATTATCTTTGTTAGGTGTGCGGCATAGCCTATCATTGGTACTTGTAATGGTTTGCTGAAATGCTACAATAGCTTGAAATATCTAATTTGTCTAAAGAAAGAAGAGATAAAGTTATAGTAACTTGAGCTATAACTTTGGAAGAACAAAGCTTGTTGATTATATCAAAGACAAAGACAAATACAAGTTTTGAAGCTCGAGATAAAGCGCTTATATTCAAGATACGAAGATGACAAACTATTGAAGATCTCCAAGAACATTAGATAGTATAGGTCGTCATTCGTTAATGGTATCTTTAGATGTGATTTTTGAGAAGTAAAGTTATAGCCATTTCATCTATAACTTTACTAACCAAATTCATGGTTATAGTTATTTTAACTACAACTTTGGATGACTTATGAAGAACATGACTTTAAAGCTTAAAATATTTTAAAATGTTTTTATAAAATAAAGTATTTATTTTGATTATATCTTATACTTATTTTGGATGAATAATTCATCTTTATTCTATTGATTAGTGATACAACTTATGGGTTGTCATGCTATCTAGGATTTATGCAATTGTTCATGATAAACCCTAAAAGGAAACCATCTAGAGTTTTGTGCCGTCTAGGGTTTCGTGTAAGAGGGACGGCTACCTTGGTCGTGATCCTCTTTTCGTTTTCCCTTTGCACAAGTTAGGGTTTAGGATATCTTATTTGATAATAATTTGTTAGAGATTTTATATATCCTTTTATTATCTAGTGAGATATCTTTTCCATAAACATAAGAATATATCATGTTATAAATATATTAGAAAGATTACATATCTTCTTTATTATTTATCAAGATACGATTTCCTTAAGATAAGATAATATCATAGAAAAGAATTAAACCTAATTCTTTTCTTAGAAGACACGAAATCACACAGTCCTAAGGTTTCGCTATTTTGAACCCTAGTTTCCGTCTTCTGTAAATACTACCTTTTCCGTCTTCTGTAAATACTACCTTTACTCTTTTCTTAGAAGACACGCAAAACACTTTCAAGCAAATCACGCAAATAGAGTAAAGTTATTTTTAGTTGCAAACGCTTTTAAACGGTTCTTACTTTATTTTTATTTGAAAAAGTCGAGTTTTTTATTTGTCAGTTACTTTTATTGATATCGTTATTGGATAATAGTGCTTAGATTTGTTTCTTCTACGTTCAATTGTGTGAAAATCAAAGAACAATCAAACACTTTCTTATTAACGTAAGATAGATAGATCGAGTATTTAACGGTACACAATTGAGATACAACTAGAGTTAGTTGTACGATTGGGTTGATAATTTTGTAACCCGTAAAAAGGTACTAAAATTATTAATCGAGAATAGTGGACGTAGGTTTCGACTTGTGAAACTAAACCACTTCAAAACCACGTGTGTCATTTGTTTTGCTTCGTTATCTTGTTTACATTTCACTTTAGAAGTTTAATTAATTAAAGTTTAATCAATAAACTTTAAATAATTAGTTAGTAATTCACGCTCATATGGACAACCAAAAAAAGTGGGCTAAAGTTTTTGTACTCAATTCACCCCCCCCCCCCTTCTTGAGTATTACGGATTGATACACTCTACACATTTCTAGCACTCATCCAGGACGATCCCGATTTCAATTAACCTGAATACACGACGGATCGGATTGATGAGTTTGCATTTTATACTTTGCATTCTAAAACATTTTTAAGATAAATGGATCATGTTAAGCACTCTAAACCTAAGAGGTAAATGGATGTTTAATTTCCGTCTTGCATGCAAATCAACATTAAATCCAGCTCGACATCAATTACTTGATACTTGGATAAACAACTGACATAGCAAATCTTACATGTTAGGTTTAAACTTATGGATGCGCATTCATGCATTTAACCCATTTTATCAACTTTTGCACTTAACAAACAAAAATCGATCAGTAGAGGCCGCTACCGTGGGTGGAATTGGGTCTCCGATTAAAGAGCTTCCCAATACGTACCCTCACCTCTTACTCAGAAACTTTTGATAGTGGACGACCTTATCCAGGGCAAACGAGAGTCATTCTAGTGATAGGATGCTTCGTTTGACCGACGTACAAAGTGGATTCGGACGGTTTCCAGGCATCCCATAATTGCTTGGTGGCGACTTTGGACATCTCTACCAATCGTTTTGAGACCTTCACTGAGACGAAACTGACAGATCTAAAGCGATTCGGTCGAAAGCATTTCTTCGTCAGCGAGCGTGGCTTTTCGACTGCTGCGCGTCCACATATTGGCTTGGCGTGCAGGTGACCTATGTCCACAATCATACAATGTAATTATTATACACAATCAATGTCATTAAATTAGGAAAGCATTTTAGCACTATATCAGTTTTTTGGTTTAAGATGCTCTTATTTAGCCATAAAATGACATGTCATATTTGTTGAAATCATATGATGCCATGTCAACAGTGACTTAGAGGATTAATATATGATATGATATGATATGATATATTAGCAAAGTTACAATGCACTAGTGAAACCAAAAGCACGAAAACATCCCGCAAAACCAGTTTTATAACCCTCCCAAAGTCCCCACAAACCAGCCACTCAATCATCACGTGAACCACCAGCAAACCACCAACGACCATCGGGACAATCAACCTGCCGAATTCATCGACTATCTGAATTCCACATGAACCATCGTCTACTATTTTAATTCCAAAGGTAATTACAAGAGCCCTAATTTTTAATTTGCTATGAATTAATCGGATTGCTAATGAGATTATTGTTGTTAATCAGATGAGTGTTATCAATCAGATTGCTATGAATTAACAAGAGCCCTAATAGCGTGTATCGGATTACTATGAAAAATATTCACGATTTTTCAATCCTTATACTACGTACTATGAATTTTTCTATGTTTGATTGGTGTGGTTATCATTGTACCAGAAAGGCTAATTATTAACAAGAGCTCCCAATCCCCATGTGATTACTAATGTTTGATGGGTGTGATTATCATTATATTTTGTTGATTATAATGTTTCTTGTTTTTTTATTGATTATCATACTACTATGTTTTTGAGATATTTGTTGATTATTAATGTTTAACATTTACTGCAAATTTTTAGTCATGTGGCAAGTTTCATAAGTAGGGCAAATTCTTATATAAGACGGGTATATCATCTTAAATTTAACACTGGTCAAATATGCTCATGTGAGATGAATAAGACAAAAGAAGAATGCACTTGGAAAAGTAAACGATTTGTCCTATATTCCCATATGAAATAATATTTGACCTGTTTTAATAGTAAGAAGGTACCTCCGTTGGTAAAAGTTAGCAGTAAACTTATATATTTAGCCTTTTGATACAATAATAGCTCTGTTAATGTTAAAGATTATTACTCCGTTATATTTTGACTTCATGTTAAATCATATTTAGTACTCTGCCCTTTAGTTATAAGGAGTTTTATAGGCAGTAATTTACTCTCCTATTTTTACTGCTTATAAGGAGGTATCTGTGTATGGAGTTTTTAGCAGTAATTACAATTATTTGAGCGCATAAGTTGTATTTTGAGTTCATTTGGGTAAATAGCATATAATAACTATTGAGTACTTAAAGTAAATTTGACAACTCATGTTCTGTAAGCAAAATTTATGCAGATTGAAGAGTATATTTTACATATTGTACGAACTAGAAACAAGTTGCTTGACCTAGCCTATTCAAAGTCTAAATACAAGTACTAAGATGACATTGTTGAAAATTTTGCCATGATGGCCTTATAATTGCTAACTAGAATTGAAATACAAATATCATCCATATAATAGAACTAAAATACTAAGCTAGGCTCAAATATAGTAATATGGCCATCAATTAATCTTGTGTTCAACAATTTTATCGTGAAACTTATATAGGAATATTCAAGTCAAATAGCATGATATTTTATAATAAAATAAGATGTGTAAGGCTGTCTTCTATAAGAAATTGGACATTACCATAAAGGGTGATTAAGATCAAATGTGTTTTAATCCTCCCCATGAAGTGTAATTGGAAAATAACAAAGCTCATGCTTAAAAATGTACTTGTGTATGGTTACATGAATCAATAGTATGTTTGTTATCTCCCGTTTTTATTTATGAGAGTTAAGAGAATTATGACATGTGACTTGGAAAAAGCTAAAAAAGAGATGGAAATGCAAGAAAAGAAGTAGAAAATGTTAATAAAAAAGCCGAAAAAGCTCATAAAGCCAAAAAAGAAGCTCACGAACAAGAAATGAAGTGGATATAATGATTGCAGTTAATAACAAAGTTTTGGAGGAAAAATTTGTAGAATTGTTGAAAGGATATGGTTGGGACCTTCTTATTAAAGTTAGTAAAAACATTAAATTTTTATAATAGAAGTTAAAAGTAATAAAAACGTCACTATATAATCTCATAGGTTTGTCTATATTGATATGGAGAAAGATATGAAGGAGTGATATAGACCTTCAATGTTTATAATTTTCTTTAGATTAATAACATTTTTGTTATTATTTTTGCAGGTTAATAATTTCAGTTTCATAGAGTTTATGCAGAGCACCAGTTTGAACCAGTATAAAGCAGACATTTTTATGAAATAATCTAAAACTAAGTTTTATTGTTATGAACTTGGGTGTACTTTTTGTTTGATTAACTTGGGCTTAAATTTGATTTAAGTATTGATTGGTGATCTTAATAAGTTATTATCACGCGTTTTCATAAAACCGGATTATATAATCCGATATAAAGTTTAAATAGGGCGATTTGGCACTTAATTTGGCATGTTAGATCATATAATAATGCTGCATATTTCATTGATGAATGTCATATTTTATTTATGTAATTTTATCTTAGTATGGCCTTAGTTTTAATCGATATTTCCCGTAATGTAAGGAGATATTGAGTCGGTTGTAATTTAATGTGATCTCGTATCACTTTTATTTTTACTAGTTTTTTTATATTACAAATGTATAATTGGAATAGCTATGTATTTTTTTATTATTTTTAATTCCGGAGTTCCTTCAAGATGGTGTCAATCAGAAAGGCGTTCCGATCAAGACGGAGTCCTTGGGAAGCGTGCCACTTGAAGATTCAAGGGACCAATGGAGTTGATTTCCGAATTTGTAAACAGATTATTAAATTTTCTATTTAAGGAAGGCCATACTAGGAAATTTATTTATTGCTTTGCATTTTTCCATTATATGTTGCATGCACTGCCAAATCGCCATAAACAACACATGCATATCATATTGAGTATCGACCATGTCACTAATAATTATCGTTAGTTCTAAAATTTAGTTCACTTAAATTTGATAGATAATAAATTGACAAGACTTTCATTTTAAAAGATTGAGACTTAGCCTTGCCAAATAGTAGGAACCTATGAATCCCAATTTCATTAGGGGTACAATACGGTATTGAAATATTATACCGGGGTGATTTCTTTGACGTTGGGTAAGTGGGGTAATAAATAGTTATTACACTTCGAAATTTGGTTGATCTAAACGAAAGTATTAGAGGGACCGTTGTCCCAATAGGTTCGGGCTAAAGTTGAACTTAACGTAAATTCATCGACCGAGAGTTCTAATTGTAGAATCGGTTAAAAGGGTTAACCCACTAAGATTATATTAGCAAGAGGTGTAGAGGGCCCGTAGGCTCATATCCAAGATTTAATATGAATTTTGGGTCTCAAAATCATTTATGTAATTGGGTGGAGGTCATTATATAAATGCTAAAACATGATAAAGAATCTCTTTCTAAAATGAACCATATCATAGGTTGTGGACTAGCTCCATAGGAATCGTTCTATTCCATAGAACTCGATAGGAATTGTCCTATATAAATATAAGATTAGCAACTTAAAATCCTAACATACCTATGTAAGATTTTTTGTGAAGAAATATAAATAGAAGTAGTAATTAGTCAAAATATATTTTGATAATTCTTCTATGCATCCATGGTTCAAAAGTCTTATTGCTCAACTGAAACACTTGTCATCAAGAACTTAAGTTGTTAAGAGCATGACAATGTTTAATTGGTAAATAATTTGTTAAAAATTTTGATTTACCAAATACCACAATAGAGTTCATCCTTATGAAGGATTACCTAGGAATTTATGTGAAGATAAGTCTTCATCAAGTAGAAATTCTTGAAGTCAGTGGGAGCAATAAAAAGCAACTATATGTCTTAATTGTTAAGAATAAAACTAGGCTAGAGAGAGAAGGTGTTAGACACTAAAATAGAGACAAACCCCAAATAAGTAAAGATCAAGGAAGTTGGTCGTGTGACTCCAACATATTCCTTCTTGAATATCTATGATATTGATGATACGTGCAATTTATATAGACTTTTTAGCCTTTAATTGCACGCATTTCTATGTCTTTTTGTACCGTTATGTATTGAAAAATGCCCCGAATTGGCTACTTTGGTTTGTTTTGCCTTTATTGTAGAAATGGACCTGATAGTAGCGGAATCGACCTTTATTCGTCCCATCTAGCATGCCTTGTAAGGAGACGGAAGTATTAGAGCAGGAGTCGTGCCTCGGGGTGTGTGAAGAAGGTCTATGAAGCTGCCAAGGACATATTTGAGGCTGATGCGTTGGATTTCCACTCGATCGAGTGTAATTATGTGTCGATCGAGTGGTTTGGATAGAACAGGAGGTCGATCGAGTGGTTCCTCTTACTCGATCGAAATGTGCTTATTGGGAGTTACTCGATCGAGAGCCTAAAGTGGTCGATCGAGTATATTTACTGGAGAAGACCTCGATCGAGTGATCTGAAAGTGCTCGATCGAGGGGTTTGCTATGATACGCGGGTTTAATTAAGCCCGTGATGAATTATTTTGTTAAGTTTTACGCTCCCCTATATAAGGGAGTCGTAATTAGGTTAATAAACATACTTTATAACTCTTTACCACTCTTTACTTCTCCTAATCTCTGAACTACTTTACTACTTAATCTCGTACTTTGCTTTTGTATTGTTCTCTATGCCGGATTCTTTAAGATTGTAACCATTCTCTTCTCCTTAATCTCAATACTTTGTTTACATTAATTTCTTGCTCTTTCATTTTTACTTTTGTCCTTGTCTTATTTATGTTTGTTTCCTATTCTTTAATTACGTCTTTAATTAGCATGTCATTTGTTGTTACTGTTAATTACATTAAAAACATGAGTAGCTAATTCCCTTTATGTTAGGACTAGGGAATCCATGGTAGGATTGTGACGATGTAGCGAATAGACTAGATAATTTACATGTGAGAATCTGTCCCCATAGCAATATAATTGTAACACCAATTTAGTTGAGTGAACACTTCTAAATTATATTAATCTTGTTAACTTTGTTCCTGGATCGGAAGATTGGAATAAACAGACCTGCTATGAACAGTAGACTACCCAATTAGGACGAAAGTTAAGTTAGTGCAATTCTAGGGTGGATAGCGGACCGGATGGACCTTTCCCATGCCCTTCTCATAGTAGATTGTCTAGGCTATATGCAACTGAGTCGATAGACTACCATGGTGAACCGAAATCCTGACATACTCTCTCTTATTTGATCACTTTTATCACTTTTTTCTCGCTTTACTGCTCTTACTTTACTTCTCTTTCCCTTAAACCTTTAGTTTAGAAAACCAAACTAAAACTCCCCATTTGTGACTTAGGTAGACGGACTTTCAGACAGATACCTTGCCTCCCTATGGAGATCAACCCTACTTATCACTAGCTTCCGTTAGTATATTTAGGTTTTATTTTTGGTACAGAAACGACAGTATCAAATTTTGGCGCCGTTGCCGGGGAGGCAATAGCATTATCTGTCTTACTTCTTTTGTTTATCTTTATCTGTCTCAGGGAATTTTTAGTCCTTGATACAGTTCTCAATTATTTCTTTCAGTGTTGTGTATGCCCAGGTCACACAGGTCAGAATTAGTTCCTACTAATCCTGAGCCAGAGAGATCTTTACGGCATAGACTCAGACTACAAAGAAAGATTCAAAAGGAAGACTTGAGTACTTTTGAACCCGAGCTACGACACTTTTTATTTGCAGAAGATCCATCTTGTCAAGAAGACAACTCTATTTCTGCTACCAAGCCAGTAAAGATGCCTAACATTGCGAGTCACTCAGAGCCCACAGCTGCCTCGATTCCAAAGGGTTTCAAGCTTGCAATAGAGGATGGTAATACTTTCGACATTAGACCGTCCTACATTAATTTGGTCGAAAGAAACCTGTTTCAAGGTGTGGCAGGTGAAGATCCGCGAAAACACATGGAGGTCTTTACTGATTATTGCTCTACCATCCCCACCACTAAGGAAGTGACCCAAGACAAAATAAAGGAAGTCCTGTTTCCTTTTTCATTGACTAACGGAGCCAGGGAGTGGCTCACTGATCTTGATCGTACTGCAGCCGGTATCACCAACTGGGAGACTCTTGCTCTTGCCTTTTATAAAAGGTACTTTCCTCCACAACGTTCTAATCAGCTGAGGGGAAAGATTACAAGTTTCAAACAGGCACCTGATGAAAATTTTTATGAGGCTTGGTGTCGTTTCAAGAAGTTGGTGAGGTCTCTTCCTCACCATGGCTTTGATCAGTGGTTTTTGTGCAACCTGTTTTACAATGGGTTGTATGATGACTACCGTGCTATACTTGACGCCTCGTCTAATTGGCGATTTCAAAAGAATAATGATGATGATAAGGGATGGGGTATTATCGAGGAGATGGCGACCCATTGTGCTGAGTATGTGAACCCGAGGGACGGCATTCGAACAGTGCATTCGGTTGATAATGCAGTTGTGGCTCAACTGGAAGCCATGAATGCCCGTTTTGATAAGTTCGAATTGCAAGCTGCTGGTGATCAACAGACGGTTCACTTGTTGACTAGACAAGAGACCGTTACTTTTGAGAGATGTGGGAGTAATGACGGTCATACTGCTGTTGACTGTCTGACAGAGAAGGAACAAGTCCTTGCCTTTCAGCAATATAGGCAAGGAGGGGGTTCCTATTATAATAATCAAAGCGCAGTCCATCCCAATTTGAGGTGGACTAGTCAGAATGTGCTCGATCCTACTTCTCCACAGCACTAGCAGCAAGCCTACATTCCTCCTCATAAGGCTCAACAAGGCTTTCAAAAGCCTCCATCCTTTCCACCGCTGTATCAAGGAGCTTCCTCTAGTGGAGTTAGTGAGTTGGCTGAATTGAAGTCGATGATTCAATCATTGACTAAGCAGATGCAAATGAGTGACAAACAAAAAGAGGCATCAACTAAATCACTCGAGACTCAAGTAGCTCAGTTAGCCGCTAGCCAATCCACGAGAAAACGGGGTCATTTACCGTCTCAATTTGATAAGAATCCACATGAGACCATAGATTTGATTAACCTGCGAACTGGTCTTTTTTATAAAGGATCCAAATTGTCAACTGTTAAGGACATATCAGACCCGATGAGTGTTGTTGCGGATGATGAACAGGCGTCAATTGCTAAAAACATGCTTAATCCGAAGAATATACTCGATCGACTGATTTCTGGTGGTCGTTCGAATAGAACTGCTGGTGATATTACTCGATCGAGTGGTTCTGAGGGTCGATCGAGTAAAGTGGATAATCAAGGATTCGATTGAGTGGCTGAAAGTCCTCGATCGAGTGAAAATTCTGGGGAAAGTGTTCGATCGAGTGATATTTTACCTCGATCGAACAGTGCTGATAATAAGGAACTCGATCGAGAGGCTGAGAATGCTCGATCGAGTGAAAAACTTGCTGAAAGACCTCGATCGAGAGGTAAAAAGGTTTGATCGAGTAAGAATGAATTTGAACCCGCTGAGACATTGGAAGAAAGGAATAAAGGGCTCGAAATTCCTATCAATGTGCCTTTTCCAAGGCGATTACAGAACAACAAAGCTAACCAACAGTTCCACGAATTTGCCGAGCTCCTGAAAATCCTACATGTCAACGTTCCGTTCGCCGAACTGCTTACTCAGGTACCCTCTTATATGAAATTCATGAAAGAAATATTATTGCGTAAGAGGCATATAAATGACCATGAAACGGTAGCTTTAACTGAAGTAGGTACTGCCTTAGTTCAGAATAAGACACCGCCTAGGCAGTCAGACCCAGGTAGCTTTTCAATTCCGTGTCATATAGAAACCCATTTGATTGATAACGCGCTATGTGATCTAGGTGCTAGCGTGTGCGTCTTACCTTTGTCTCTTGCTAAGAGACTCGGTTTGACCAAATTTAATTGTACTAATATGAACGTTCAGATGGCCGACCATAGTATCTCATGGCCACTAGGAGAAATAGAGGACATACCTGTCAAAATCGGTAGATTCTTTATCCCCGTAGACTTTGTAGTACTTGACATCCCCGAGGACACTCACACCCCTATCATTTTAGGGCGACCATTTTTATTCACTGCTCGAGCAGTGATTGACGTCGGTGTGGGAAATTATATGTATACTTCCCTTAAAATGAAGGATTATAACGAATTTAATGATGACGATCACTAGTCATAAATTAAAATACATAAACAAAAGTAAAGGATTCAGAATTAACCTTCGGTCCTAGCAAATACGGCCTAAGAACAATATCAAAATAGATATTCTCCTATCAGTTGCACCCAAGATGCTCCGAGAAATGCCCTTGATTTTGCTAGAATCGATCCAAAAATTAAAATAATTTTTAGGTTTTCTTTGTGTTTTTCCGATGAGAGATGAGGAAAAAATGAAAAATGAATTAGGTTAGAAAATCCTCTCCCTCACTCACCTATAAACCGTGTATAGGAATGAATTAGGGTAGGCTTTTCTTTTCTATTTTTTTCGACCCATAACCGAAATAAGGAGTATTCTTTCCTTATTTTTGGTTATTCCAAAAATGTATAAAATGCGTTAAATTGCCATCTAGTGAGGATCGAACCCATGACCTCTTGGTTTGTGTACCCTCACTATTACCACTATGACACATTCAATTTGTTGATATTAAATATAACCGATTACATTTAATTACGAATTAACAGATTAATTCGTCCAAGCTAACATTACATACATTTAATTAAATATAACTTATTATATTTAATTTACGAATTCACAGTTAATTCGTCTCAACTAATATTATTTAATCTTTATTAAATAATTGTCTCATCAACACATTGACTAAATGTTTAGTCATATTAGGCATCAATGTGATTATATTTCTATAACCACATCTCTCAAACACATCCTATAGGTGTGACCTTTAGGGACCAGTTGATCACCGCCATCTGTATGATAATAACGTCAAACTTTCTAGCAAGCCAACCGTTATTAGGTAAACGTTAATCAACTGATTAAATATACGAAGTATACCCTTATGAACCTGTAAGAGATTTACAAATGTTATCACACTAATTTGTGTTAGAAATCTATATCTCATTACTTAACATATTCTTATATGTTTCAAATTTATTTAGTCATAAAATAAATTCTAGATCTTATGCATGCAAACTAAAAAGGTAAGAGAATAAATCATGTTCCTTACTATGATAATTTCGGTCATCATATGGGCACCAACAAGATCTCCTTCTTGTTAGTTCTTGAGCTTTCCATTAATGGATGAACATTAATGACTTCAAATTAGAAGCCCTCCAATTAGTAGCACCCAAAACTATCCCTTAATCCCACAAACTAACATGTACTAGATGTTTGTAATGTAGTTTACCTTAAAATCGATTACTAATACTCATATATTACATTAATAATTTTAGTAATCTTTCATGAACAATTTGAATTAAAATCTCATCTTTTTGATGAAGATTAAAGAGAGAGAGAAGAGAGAAAATACATGAACCTTTTGCATGTCATATATTAGAAATGAATGATAATGAAATTAAGGGAATAAAATTCTCTATGCATGCTCACAAAACCGGTTGGAGGAGTGTGTAAGACCAATGCATGGTCTTTCCTTTTTACTTTTGTTCTTATTAAGTAAAATAGGTGTAAGACTACCCTACATTGTAGGTAATCATAGTGTTTTATTTATCCATTAAACAAAACACCCACTCACCCATACTACCTCCAATATTTCGGTTTCTATAGTGTAATATGGAGTCCATTTTATTTTTGTCAATTGTACAATTATATGTCATGTGACATGTGACATGTCTTATGTCATGTTTTAATTTAAAATGCATATTTAACAAATTAAATATCATTTACAAATTAAATAAATCATATTTAACAAATTGACTAGTAATATAAAATTACTTTCTCATAAAATGGTCATTTAATTACTAATTAGTATAATTCACAACATCTTGTAATTATAACTAACTTATCATTCTCATCTCGCGTGTTTCGCAAACACCGATTACTTTTAGTAATATAACTTCTTAAATTACTAAATAAAATCTCATTTAATCACATTATAATAAGATGTCATTTTCTCTCTTATGATAATAATTTGTTCAATTTTAAGGAATTAATTAATCTGTATCGGCATACAATTAATTAACCTTTTCAATTAAGGGAATCGTCCTTTAGGTGTGACCTCAAGGGATCAACTGATCACCACCGTCGCACGACAGTAATGTCAAACTCTAGTCAGCCAATCATTACCGATATGTGTGGACCAGTTGACTATATATATGTAATGTATCATCCCTTCCGTATTCTTGTAATGAGATTTAAATAATGATATTTAAATCATGTGATCTCACTATTGTTGAGGACACATTTCCCAACAATCTCCCACTTGTCCTTGACAAGTGTGCTTCACCAATTCTCTTGTCCTATTACTATCTCCCACTCAATGCAAGGTGTCTTTCGGGTCGTACTTGCAAGTGATCATATCGAGAGTGGTTTCCTCGATCTGGAGAATAACTGATTGACCGGATTTATCTATCATAGATACCTTCCGAGCGTGGCCACGCATTTACAGTTCATTACTCCTCGAGCGGCCCTGAGATATTGTTTTAACCCTGACAAGGGGGTGGACAATTCCTATCGCACTTATTCCCTTCGACTAGCCACAGCCATCATAACCCAAAATATGCCCATTTGACCCCATTTACGAAGGTCGTAGTAACACAAATCAAAGTTAATCTGAAACTGTGCCACCTTAGGCGAACAATCTTTAGTCAAAAGAATCGACTCATTAGAATATTATAGTAGCTCTCGCCACGACCAGGCTATATAAATTTGCCAGAACGCTATAAGCGGTCACTGGCCGACAAAGTGTTCTTAACAGTCTGCCTATGTGATCGACTAGTCATCTCACATGACTCTATGGCACTTGAACTTGCCATCAATCGCATCACACTCTAGTCACTTCGAGACATCACCTCATACAAGTGACTATGGGCGAATACCATGTTAATCCGGGTTCACTTTAACGGGGTTCAATGTTGTCTCTACAACCCGTTTGGATGTAACAAAGTATAATAAAAGAGTTTTAAAGTAAAACTCGAATGACAAATGCGATTATCACATATGAATAGTCAATGCCTGATTACTACTTCATATTCTATAATCCAGTTTGATCTTGAATGTAGTTGTTCATCTCAATTTAATTGTATGATGTTCTTTAGGCCCTGCAAATGATTACACAGATGAGAACCACAACCAGTATCAAGTACCCAAGTTCCGAAATTTTCATGGTTAATCTCAATCATATGAATATAAGATGACATACCAACAGGAACGACGCGGCCTGCTTTGATGTCCTCACGGTAGACGGGACAGTTCCTCCTCCAATGTCCAGTCTTGTGACAATGGTGGCGCTCTATGTCACCGCCCTTGCTCTTTGCCTTGCCCTGTGAGCCACTAGTCTCACCAGGCGCACTCTTACCGTTTCCTGGCTTCTTAAACTTTGGCTTACCTACAGCTAGGTCGCCATGAGCCTTGCCCTTACCTTTACCCTTGTTGTAAATCGTGAGAACATCCTGCTTCATGCTCCCACTCAATTTCATATCCTTCTCGGTCTGTACGAGAAGGGAGTGTAGCTCATGAGGACTCTTTTTCAAGTCATTCATGTAGTAGTTCGCCCTGAAAAGGGCAAAACCATCGTGAAGAGAATGAAGCATTCGGTCAATGACAATGCTCTCACTGATTTTACAATTCAGTGCCTCTAGCTTCTCGACATTCTCAATCATGTGAAGAATGTGTGGGCTAACCAGTTGGCCCTTCTGGAGTTTCACATCAAAGAAGCGACAGGTATGCTCATATGTAACGATTCTCGGTGCTTTTGAGAACTCGTTAGTGAGCGTAGTGAAAATCTTGTTTGCACTTTGGGCAATGAAGCGTCTCTGCAAATTTGTTTCCATTGCAAAGATGAGTACGTTCTTTATCGCACCCGCTTCCATAACGAAGTCACTATAAGCGAGTGACTCGTTGACTTCTGCATTGGGGCCTGGGTTGACCGGTATTGGCTCAGTTAAGTACTTGAGCTTACCGTCAGCAATGGCAGCATTCCGTAGTGCCGCCTCCCAGCCCGCAAAGTTGGACCCATCATTTTTCAGACGTGTGAACTGATTCATATGGTCCATAAATACTTTTAGCCAGGACGCGCGATCAAGTGTGGCACTAGGCATTGGGATTGCGTTATTTCCAACCATTTCGTTGTAACAGTATTATGAAAAATAATCGTGTTCTACACTGCGAGAAGAAGAATAAAAATAATAAGCATGTGCATCGTTTATATTTTTAAGTCTAATGAACTACTGTCATAAGGCGAAGACTCAAAACATTTATACAATTGACCTCCCTCAAGAATTATATAAATGATCCCAAGACTCAATTCTCTGTAAATTGACAAGCTAAACTTTTAGCTAATTCTACCGTTAGAATTCTTGGTCGATAAATTTCTGTAAATTCTATATTTAGTCCATCATAATCACGAGAAACTCTTCGGACTATGATGTTGAGGTAAACTAAGTCAACACAACTAATTACCCAACGTAGAAGGGGTCATATTATGCCTACCGACGAAGAAGGGATTCATAGTTGTTTGTCCTTATAAAGACTAATCTCAATTTCCGTTTTAGAGGAAGATCCCATCAACTTTATTTTAATTCATTTTAAGTGAACTAATATCTAGCATGCGATAATGAATAAACTAAGGTGATGGCTTAAAGACAGTGACATCTGTATGTCCATGAAAACTAACATACAACCTATATGAGTCAATTTTCATGCATTTTATTAGTAGGTGGTTTGGTTTTAGGCGGAATATGATGCATAAACTAACATGTGAATGAAAAGCAATAAGAATGAAAAACGTAAAAACAGTAAAAGTCCTAGTGTGGCCTATCCTATCAAAATGAACAATAAATACAAGTTTGGAATCCTCCTTGGACCCGAGAAGCTTGTCTTGATGTTCCATCTTGATCCATGTAGCGGGAGTGAGCTCCAATCTCCATCTTTAGTCTTCTTTTGAAAAATACAATAAATAAAATTTACATAATAAACCTATTTATTACATTCTAATTTCAAAACCCAAAAACTAAAGAAAAATAAAGGAGATTCGAGATCTCATAATTACATTAAAAATTATGTTTCCTTCATTACGAAAACATAATTTGACTACACTAAGTTTTACAACTGATTGCAAAAATACGTAAATTAAATTCATTCAATCGATTCATTCAACAAAAATAAAATATAATGCATCAACTAAAATAAATTAAACATACATGACACAATTCCTTAATTATGTTGATTAATTTATCCAAACCACCTATTTAAATCAAATTAAGTGACAATTCCTCAATTAATCACATTAATTTCAATCTTAATCCATATTAAACTTGTAATATGAATTCAATCCGTCAAAATTTTAAACTGCTTTAAAATAATTCGGTATCTTTTAATTGTGAACCGTTTCACAATAACTAATTGGCCAAAATCAAAACAAAAACAAAATCCTTTTTTTTTTTTTTATTTGGTCTCTAAGCATAAACAAAGAAAAACAAAACAAGCATGTTTCTTATTTTATACACGGTTTTATCTGTAAAAACCGAAACAAATTTTTTTTTAAAATTAATCCTGTGAATGTAGCACGTGAACAGTAACAACAAATTTTTTTTTTTTTTCGGATGCTTTTCCAAAACGGCATAAACAAAACAACCGCGAAAAAACTTTAATCGGTTTTTCAGCAAAAAAAAACAGCACATTTTTTTTAATACTGTTCATCAGTGAATAGTACAGAAATAGCAAAAAAAAATTTCACGGTTTTTAAATTAGGACCCTAATGCCTTTTTAATTTCAACTTAATCTGCATTAAATCAAACATGACGATTCCATTTATGTTTTAACTTAATCTGCATCAAATCAAACATCTACCAATTCTTCATATAGATAATTTTAACTGACTAAAACAACATTATGAAATAAAAATGGAAATCTCGCATAAAAAAGAACAAACACCGGCTGCAAACATTTTTTTTTCAATCGGCATTAACAAAAAAAAACAGCCGTGCCCTAAATTTTTTTTCGAAAACCCTAAAAGTTTACATACAATTTTTATGAAAATCATCAAAATTAAAATTCGTGGCCTTTGCTCTGATACCACTTGTGGGAAATTATCTGTATACTTCACTTAAAATGAAGGATTATAACGAATTTAATGATGACGATCACTAGTCATAAATTAAAATACATAAACAAAAGTAAAGGATTCAGAATTAACCTTCGGTCCTAGCAAATACGGCCTAAGAACAATATCAAAATAGATATTTTCCTATCAGTTGCACCCAAGATGCTCCGAGAAATGCCCTTGATTTTGCTAGAATCGATCCAAAAATTAAAATAATTTTTAGGTTTTCTTTGTGTTTTTCCGATGAGAGAGGAGGCAAAAATGAAAAATGAATTAGGTAAGAAAATCCTCTCCCTCACTCACCTATAAACCGTGTATAGGAATGAATTAGGGTAGGCTTTTCTTTTCTATTTTTCTCGGCCCATAACCGAAATAACGAGTATTGTTTCCTTATTTTTGGTTATTCCAAAAATGTATAAAATGTGTTAAATTGTCATCTAGTGAGGATCGAACCCATGACCTCTTGGTTTGTGTACCCTCACTATTACCACTATGACAGATTCAACTTGTTGATATTAAATATAACCGATTACATCTAATTACGAATTAACAGATTAATTCGTCCAAGGTAACATTACATACATTTAATTAAATATAACTTATTATATTTAATTTACGAATTCACAGTTAATTCGTCTCAACTAATATTATTTAATCTTCATTAAATAATTGTCTCATCAACACATTGACTAACTGTTTAGTCATATTAGGCATCAATGTGATTATATTTCTATAACCACATCTCTCAAACACATCCTATAAGTGTGACCTTTAGGGACCAGTTGATCACCGCCATCTGTATGATAATAACGTCAAACTTTCTAGCAAGCCAACCGTTATTAGGTAAACGTTAATCAACTGATTAAATATACGAAGTATACCCTTGTGAACCTGTAAGAGATTTACAAATATTATTGGAGTGAAACGTCTCACTCGATAATTTAAGTGGAAAAACTAAAGAAATGAGCCTAAGTTTGCATGAAACAAACTGAAATTTTAGGCGTGTCCTTGAGGGACGATTGAGGATATGTCTAGACCCGAACACAAAGCAATAGGAATAGACTCGATAGTTTAAAGCACACAAGCAAGTAAACTACCAAACTCCAAGCACACAGCAAAGGAGCTCTTCAAGCACAAAGCAAAGAAGAGATTTTAATGAAGAAAACTCATGTTTCTTACTTTGTTTTTAACTTAAGCAAATCTGAATATTACACTTGGGAACTTGGTTTATTTATAGCCCAAGTCCTTCTAATCTTAACAATCCAAATTACATCTAATGGCTAACATTAAACAAGCAAGAAAACAAGAAAAAGTTGCTGAAATCTCCTCCTAGGCAGCCGTGAGCCTCACCCCAACAAGAACAAGCCAAATGGTCTTCTCAATGTCTTACAACAAAAGGGACATAAGAGCTAACCTAGGAACACACAATTGGAGGCTTCCTTAGTTAAATATTCAGCTGATATAGCCCCTTGAGAGCAGCCCCCAAAGCTCTTACACAATTGTAAGAATGATAGTGACACTTTGGACCTTCCTTGAAAGCGACATTTGAGCTCATTCTTCAAAATAAAGAAAACAGCCTCCTAGGACTGTTTTGGTCGGTCCAAGCAGCTGGAATTCATCCTAGGATGGCCTTCATTTGATTAATAAAAAGATGGGACCGATTGGAAGCAAACTAAGCTCGATTGTTGAAAACCGACAAACTCGTTACTCGGTTTTGTCTTGCGAATTCATCTCAGCTTGGATCCTTATTTAAATAAAAGTCCCTACACAAAAAGTCTCAAAATTCATTATAGAGTTGAGACATGACAAAAATTACCATGCTTTCCTAGACGGATTTTGAGTTTGACCCCAAAACAGAAGACGAGCCAAAACCGGGTTGTAGAACATCTCAGGAACTCAGTCGCATCTTGTAAGAGGCATATCTCTTATCTCAGGATGAATATCAGGGCACATGATAGCTCATTTGAAAGCTAAGGGAGTTATCTTTCACCTCCAAAAAGAATCAACCTTATATGTTGAGTAAATCTTGAGTTATTGAACTGTTAGTGCACGTAGGTCATGGGCTGTCCAGTAATGCGCAGTCTGTTTGCATCGACCATAACTCAAGATATAAAACAGCTATGATGGTAATTCCAAATCCCTGATTTAGATAAGACCTTAATCTTTCCAATGGCATAGGAATCATATGAATTGAACCGTTAGAACTTGAGATATAGTGATTGGAAGTCAGGCCTGCCGGAATAATACTTCAAAAAGCGATGAAACACTTTCAATTGTTAACCATTCCTTGGACTATTTCTTTTGGCCTTGAAATGAATCAAAATGAAACAATATTGAAACAATTTTGTTTCAAACTCCCTTTCTTGAAAAGAATTTGTCCTCAAATTCTGTTGGTTTAAATTAAAGAGACTTGTTGCCAAGACTTTTGTCTTACCACTTATCAAAGGGAAGTGATTTATCCAAGGCACTAAATGGATTTGTCCAAGGCAATCAGTTGTCCAAGGCAGTGACCATTTATACTAATTGCCTTGGACAAATCCATTTAGTGCCTTGGATAAATCACCTGCCCTTATCAAAGCACCTAGCACACTTCAAGAGATGGCTCTCATGACTTCCTCCCGGATCATAGACTAGAATGGTGAATAGAAAGAGAGGTGTCGTGCCATTCCAAACTTCATTTTGCTCACTCACCCAAATACCTCTTAGCCTCCTTGGAATAAAGCTCAAAGTTTCTTGGTTAGGTCGGAAGTGAGTATTACCATCAAATAGAGACTCTCCTCTTGCTTCATCCGGATCCTTGATTGAATCCCAACAAATGCCACCATTGAACATACCCACGGACTGTCCAATCCCTACGGTTTGAAGGTCAAGTAGTCCTTGATCGACAATCACATCTCTCGGCTCCAAATTAGTTGCTTGTTCATTGATGGTCACATGGGAGAGGATATGGCTATTCTCCTCCTCACTAGTAGGCTTATATGTTGGGTTTAAGAGGGTTTTAGTTTCAAAACATGGACTCTCAAATGTAGCACTACATGGGTTAATCATCTCACCACAAATGCTAATGACTTTTGGCTCAAGGGATTTACACTTAGGACAAGTAATGTTCAAGCTTGGCACAACTCCTTGGTCTAAACTCTCCTCTTTCCCATCTGTTTTGGCTACCTCTAAACTAACCCCTTTAGCTAAGACCTCATGGTTTTTAGGCCTTGCTAAGCCCTCCTCAACATACAAAGCCAACCCAAGCAATTCCCCATATGAATGCGCCATTTCTAAGTTAATTTTTCGAGCAATTTCAGATTTCAAGCCAAGAAAAAATCTGATTTTTTTGAATGGATTAACTTCATTGACACACAAAAAATGTAGTTCCTCAAATAATTTAGCATACTCATGAACACTCAAGGAATTTTGTTTTAGGGTTTTAAGTTCATCCACCAAATCATCCATGGTAGAACAAGGTAGAAACTTTAGTCTCATGTTCCTTTCAAGTTTAAACCAAGAACTTATCATACCCTTCCCTTCCATTCTCCTTGAAAAATTAAGAGTATTATACCAAAGCAAAGCAACACCCTTTAAACAAGACACAACCAATTTACACTTCTCTTTATCAGAAAAACACTTGTTCTCGAAATAGCATTCAACATCAAACAACCAAGAAACAAATGCTCTACTGTTTTCACCATTAAAGGAAGGAAGTAATGGTGTGTTACCTTTTCCTCTAAGGGTAGGAGAGGACTTAGAACACTCATAGGGCAGGAGGTGTTCTCCTTGGTACAAATCAGGAGGTTTTGGTTCCCTCGGAACTCTATGACATCCGGTTGCACTCCTTGTAGGCACATCATGTTCACGCCTTCTTGTTAGAGCTTGCAACTTCACCATAGGTGCTTCTAAGAACTTGGAGATGGAACCAAGGTCACAAGGCTTCATCTTTGAGCATGGAACATGAGGGACATACTCCATTGCTACTGATTTTCCAATGGAAAAAAAACCGAATGACAACACTAATAAAAACAGATTTTTCAAACAACAAACCAAAGTTTTGATAAACTCTCTTCACTCATTGGGTTCTTTTTTTTTTGTGTTTTTAAATGTAGTTAGGAAAATGAACTCACAAAACTAAACCAAAGCTCTGATAACCAAGTTGGAGTGAAACGTCTCACTCGATAATTTAAGTGGAAAAACTAAAGAAATGAGCCTAAGTTTGCATGAAACAAACTGAAATTTTAGGCGTGTCCTTGAGGGACGATTGAAGATATGTCTAGACCCGAACACAAAGCAATAGGAATAGACTCGATAGTTTAAAGCACACAAGCAAGTAAACTACCAAACTCCAAGCACACAGCAAAGGAGCTCTTCAAGCACAAAGCAAAGAAGAGATTTTAATGAAGAAAACTCATGTTTCTTACTTGGTTTTTAACTTAAGCAAATCTGAATATTACACTTGGGAACTTGGTTTATTTATAGCCCATGTCCTTCTAATCTTAACCATCCAAATTACATCTAATGGCTAACATTAAACAAGCAAGAAAACAAGAAAAAGTTGCTGAAATCTCCTCCTAGGCAGCCGTGAGCCTCACCCCAACAAGAACAAGCCAAATGGTCTTCTCAATGTCTTACAACAAAAGGGACATAAGAGCTAACCTAGGAACACACAATTGGAGGCTTCCTTAGTTAAATATTCAGCTGATATAGCCCCTTGAGAGCAGCCCCCAAAGCTCTTACACAATTGTAAGAATGATAGTGACACTTTGGACCTTCCTTGAAAGCGACATTTGAGCTCATTCTTCAAAATAAAGAAAACAGCCTCCTAGGACTGTTTTGGTCGGTCCAAGCAGCTGGAATTCATCCTAGGATGGTCTTCATTTGATTAATAAAAAGATGGGACCGATTGGAAGCAAACTAAGCTCGATTGTTGAAAACCGATAAACTCGTTACTCGGTTTTGTCTTGCGAATTCATCTCAGCTTGGATCCTTATTTAAATAAAAGTCCCTACACAAAAAGTCTCAAAATTCATTATAGAGTTGAGACATGACAAAAATTACCATGCTTTCCTAGACGGATTTTGAGTTTGACCCCAAAACAGAAGACGAGCCAAAACCGGGTTGTAGAACATCTCAGGAACTCAGTCGCATCTTGTAAGAGGCATATCTCTTAGTTCAGGATGAATATCAGGGCACATGATAGCTCATTTGAAAGCTAAGGGAGTTAGCTTTCATTTCCAAAAAGAATCAACCTTATATGTTGAGTAAATATTGAGTTATTGAACTGTTAGTGCACGTAGGTCATGGGCTGTCCAGTAATGCGCAGTCTGTTTGCATCGACCATAACTCAAGATATAAAATAGCTATTATGGTAATTCCAAATCCCTGATTTAGATAAGACCTTAATCTTTCCAATGGCATAGAAATCATATGAATTGAACCGTTAGAACTTGAGATATAGAGATTGGAAGTCAGGCCTGCCGGAATAATACTTCAAAAAGCGATGAAACACTTTCAATTGTTAACCATTGCTTGGACTGTTTCTTTTGGCCTTGAAATGAATCAAAATGAAACAATATTGAAACAATTTTGTTTCAGTTATCACACTAATTTGTGGAGGACACAAGCTCCAACAGTCAGGGGAATGACACTTACATTTCAGGTAGGAGATGAGGAGCTGATATTTCATCAGTCCAAATCTCGTAGGGCTCCCATGGAAGTTCAACCTTGCAATGCCCTATCCTCTATTGAGTCACATACAGACACTCTAGTTGAAAATATTGAATACTGTGCTGCAATTGTAACCCCTCCGCCTCAGACTAAGAGCAAAAAGGAGGACCATTCTTCTGTTTTCCTTGCTGCAGGTACAGATAGAGTGGATGCTGGAGTTGACAACGATTGAAGTGCAGTTAATGTCGATAAAAGTGATGGGGATGCCAATGTTGATGGAAATGACAAGAGGAAGAAGAAAGTTCGTGCATACGTGGATGTCAACTACTCTTCTTCCGTTAGTTCAAATTCAAACTCGTGGCGATAGAAGAGGACGGTCCGAGATGCTGAAGGGACCTCCTCCAGTCAGAAGCCCTCTTGTGGGCTACTAAAGTATTTTGTACAGTAAGCGGGGAATGCCCCGTTGCAATAACTTGTAATTTTGAATTTCCGTTAAGACACTTTTATTGCGTTTTTAGACTGTTAGACATTAGATTAATTAGTTTAGCAAAAACCGACTATAGACTGCTTAATTCTGTGATTTGGTATTGTCGGGATATGTTTTTGCGTGTTTTTATGCAGGTTTGGGGAAATTAATTCACATTGGGATGTGTTCCATGAGAAAACAACTCGATCGAGTACTTTTTGTACTCGATTGAGAGGATTGCCCTGCACAACTGTTCGATCTAGTGCTTTCAGACACTCGACTGAAATGCCAAAAATGAGGATTACTCGATCGAGAAGAAATCTGTTCGATCGAGCAGAATAACAACATGAGTCCTCGATCGAGTGGTTTCAAATCACTCGATCGAGTGAATATGGTTATAGCACACAGGGATACTTTCTTTTCTTCCTCTATTTTTCATTCTAATTTTTATTCCTCCTTGTTTGTACGATATTGTGTGCGTTTTTTGCCAAAATCCTCCATTAATCTCTCCCTAATACCAAATCAATTACCCACATTATTTTCCTTGCTGATATATCGACAAAAGCCCTCAATTTCCCCCTTAAAATTCATCTTTATTGCGTTTAATTTGGGCGATTAGGGTTCCATCGGGTTTCTTGCTTAAAATCCGTCTTTTGATTGGATTTTTATCGATTGATTGCTTATTTTTGTGGGTCTTTCATCAAGTAAGTGTTCTCCTTTACTCTATCGTTGATTATTTTTTTAATTTGACTTTAATTGAGTAATTGGGGTTTAGGGTTTTTCGATTTTGTTCGAAAATCCATTTGATAATAGGGGATTTCAAGTTTTCTATTTAATTGATTAACTTTCCCCATTACTTGCTTGATTAGGATGGATAGTAGTACTCTCCCTTCATCTAGTTCGACTGCTGCCCCATCCACGACTGAGACGATGGTCCTTGCTGTTACCACCGTCACTCCGACTGTTAGTACTGCTACCCCTACTGTTAGCTCTGCTGGTACTACTGTCGCCCCTTCTATTTCTGCTCTTGCTAGCTCTGCTTCCACCACTGTCAGCTCTGTCTCAGCTAGTACAGCTGCCGCTTCTACTTCTGGTACCGTGTCTACTCCGGTGACGACCCCTGCTGCGTCATCACCAGATGTCACAGCTGCCTACCAGGCTGCTTTAGTACCTCGCCCCGCTACTGGACGGGCTTCTTCTTCAGGTACTGGAGGATGGGGTCACGGACGAGGCACTCCCACTGCTGGCCGAGTTACTTTACGGGCCGATGAGTCTCTTGACCCGCACCCCGACTACCCCGAGGTACGTTTTGTTAACTCTATGCATCATACTCGTTTTTATGCTTTAGAGAGCTGTGACTTTGCTTCGACTAAATTTCTGTGTCGAAAATTGCTTGAGAAGTTAGGAATTTACGAGCCTCTAGTTGAGATATTGAACGGGACGGGGATGTCTGGACTGATTACTATGAGTGCCCCGACCTATAAGGAGCTGACCCTCGATTTTTTCAGCTCCTCCATTTTTTCTGCAGCTGCCTACGCCACTGACCAGGGCAGTTCTTGTGTTTCCTTTCGGTTGTTTAACCGGACTACGACCTGGGCCCTAGCTGAGTTTGGTAGTAGGTTAGGTCTTCCCTCCCACGGTGACTGGGACCCTCCTAGGAAGGTCTTACATATTTTTTGTAGGACTTTGGCACATACAACTTTTGAGGAGCGCAGACATGCTCATGTCCACCTTCCCCCCGCCCGTTACTTTTTGCGTCTAATTGGTGGGACGATCTTTGGCCGTAAAGAACCCAACAATGTTAACAACATTGAGCTGTCTATTCTTGGGGGCTATCTGAACATTGATAACGAGAGCCCCTTTGTGCTTAACATTGCCTATTTGACTGCTCAGTATTTTCATACTGTGGAGCAGAAGACGGCGGGCACCATTGTCTGTGGTGGCATAGCCACCTTTCTTGCCCGTTCTATCTTCCCCGACTTCCCTCGTGAGTTGGCACGCGTCGATACTGATAGGTACCTAGATATTCCTGCCATGTTGTCTATGTTTTTGCTTGGTTCTGACCAGCGGACTTGGAAGATTTGTGGTTCCTTGTCCGACACCTTACCTTGCACTACCCTACCCCGTCTTGTCCCTTTGCCTACTGTTAGGGGTAGGATACCTCCACCTTTGCCCTTTTACCACCTTCTACTTGCTCCACCTACCACTACTTCCGCTGCTAAGAAGCGGAAGAGACCTGAGACCAAAGAGGGACCCACACCGTCTACGGGTGGCCAGACTTCCACGACCACTCCTACACCGATCCCTATTCCCACTCTTGAGACTACACAGCCGCGACGGTCTGCTTCTTGAGCTTCTTACCAGGCAGGCTCGTATGGAGCGGGACATTGCACTTGCTTTGTTCCCTTTATACGAGCATCAAATGAGGAGAGGACGTCCTATTCCTGAGGGCTGGCCGCACCCGTCTTTCTACCGGTACCCGGCGGAGGGGTACCCACAGCCAGCCAGTGAGGCAGACACCGCTGAGGAGGAGGAGGAGGAGAGAGTACAGGCCGAGGAAGGGAGGAGGAGGGAGCAGGAGCAGGATCCCGACTTCGTGATGGTAGAGGAGGAGGAGGAGGGTGACGAGTAGCTATTGGTCTACTCACTTCCCCGGTTTTCTGGTTGGTTTGGGGAAGTTCGTCATTTTGTATGTACATTCTTGCTCTTTTATTTATTTTCGTCTCCTTTTTATTTTATGTTTTCCATTCATTTATTGGCTGTATATACCCCTTTCCCTTTATATATCTGCTGGTGTATGCTGGAGGACAACGAGGGCGTTGTCCGTTTTGGTTTGGGGAGGGTATTGCATCCTTTAAGTCTGCATTTTGCATTGTTTTTGCATTCACGTTTACTTTTTGTTTGCATTTGTATTTATTTATTTCATAAAAAAACATTAGAAAATTCAAAAAAAAAATTATTAGAAAATTTCAAAAAATTCAAAATATTCACGTTTCATTTTGATATAGGTTGAGTCGGAACGGTAGATTTCCGTGATAATATTGCCCTTTAACTTGTCATTTTTACTTGAGCCTTGCATCTAATTGACAGTTATTAGTTTAGTCTTGCGCATATCTACGAGTTAATGTCAAAAATATAGCTGACTGTGTAGACTTGACCTGATAAATTGGCAACCTACTTTACAATTTCTGAGTTTTAGTGTCATATAACTGGTGACATTCATGACCAGTTCGTTAGGAATTGAGAGTAGTACTCCTTGCATAACATCTTTATCACTTTTGCACATTTATGAAATTCGATTTCTTGTCAATTGCATACATTCGGGTTTGTGGTCGCTGCCACATGCAGAGAGGCGTTTGCAAATTTCTCTTTCTTTCATTTTCACCCATTTAGCTCCACTTTAGTTAAATATAGCCTTCTTGACCCATTAGCTACACCCAAAATTTAGCCTGCCAGTCAAGCTAGTTTAGTGTGACTTTTGCGGTATATTATTCATTGTTGCAGTTTGGCTCAGTTTCACTTGTATGGAGTTGGTAGAAATGAAGAATGAGGAAAAGAAGGAAAGGAAACGTGTGAAAAAAAAGAAAAAAAAATGAAAAAGAAAATTGAAATACACGTGGAATCAGAAGAAAAAGAAAGAAAAGAAAAAAATGAAGTTTGAGTTTGAAATAGAAATGAGACGTATTAAAAAAGGGAAGTTTGTGACGGTTTACTCCTTTGTCCTTATTTATATCTTTTTGAGGAGATATTATTTTGGATAGTGAATTGTGTGCCAATGAAGGGTACTTGTGCTTTATTTTCTAGTCAGCTGAGAATCGAATGGTCTTATATGGTCCTGTTAGGTGCTAGCTTGACGCTTTACGTCCACATTTCTATAATCTATTTTGTCTTTTCTCACCTGTAACCTCACTTTCCCACGTCATTTGTAAGCCCTCGGCTGTGACGGACATTGTTGGTTGGAATGTATGTATGGTACTTGAATCGTCTATCATTTTTGTTGCATGCATGTTATATAGGTCGCAGTTTAGGTGAGCGGCTACTTTTCTTTCTCTCTTACATTTATATGTTCACCCTTTGCTTCATGAGAGAAGAGTGACCCGTGAAAGTCCGAATTTGTTGGTCTTGCAAGGTCGATAGGCCAGCTTTATTGATGGACATCATATAACTCGGTTGCGTATTGACTGTTGTAGCTATGACTGTTAATTTTTGTTTGCTTTAAATTGGTTCAAGTAGACAAGTTATAGCTAGCTCCGAGTTTTCTTTTCTTTTCCATTAAGTTGCATTTAGTTTACTCGAGGACGAGTAAAGGTTCGGTTTGGGGAGATTTGATACGTGCAATTTATATAGACTTTTTAGCCTTTTATTGCACGCATTTCTATGTCTTTTTGTATCGTTATGTATTGAAAAATGCCCCGAATTGGCTACTTTGGTTTGTTTTGCCTTAATTGTAGAAATGGACCTGGTAGTAGCGGAATCGACCTTTATTTGTCCCATTTAGCATGCATTGTAAGGAGACGGAAGTATTAGAACAGGAGTCGTGTCGCGGGGTGTGTGAAGAAGGTCTATGAAGCTGCCAAGGACATATTTGAGGCTGATGCGTAGGATTTCCACTCGATCGAGTTGAATTATGTGTCGATCGAGTGGTTCCTCTTACTCGTTCGAAATGTGCTTATTGGGAGTTACTCGATCGAGAGCCTAAAGTGGTCGATTGAGTACATTTGCTGGAGAAGACCTCGATCGAGTGATCTGAAAGTGCTCGATCGAGGGGTTTGCTATGATACACGGGTTTAATTAAGCCCGTGATAAGTTATTTTGTTAAGTTTTACGCTCCCCTATATAAGGGAGTCGTAATTAGGTTAATAAACATACTTTACAACTCTTTACCACTCTTTACTTCTCTTAATCTCTGAACTACTTTACTGCTTAATCTCGTACCTTGCTTTTGGATTGTTCTCTACGCCGGATTCTTTAAGATTGTAATCATTCTCTTCTCCTTAATCTCAATACTTTGTTTACATTAATTTCTTGTTCTTTCATTACTACTTTTGTCCTTGTCTTATTTATGTTTGTTTGCTATTCTTTAATTACGTCTTAATTAGTATGTCTTTTGTTGTTATTGTTAATTACATTAAAAACATGAGTAGCTAATTCTCTTTATGTTAGGACTAGGAAATCCATGGTAGGATTGTGACGATGTAGCGAATAGACTAGATAATTTACATGTGAGAATCTGTCCCCATAGCAATATAACTGTAACACCAATTTAGTTGAGTGCACGCTTCTAAATTACATTAATCTGGTTAACTTTGTTCCTGGATCGGAAGATTGGAATAAACAGATCTGCAATGAACAGTAGACTACCCTAATGTGGACAGAAGTTAAGTTAGTGGAATTCTAGGGTGGAAAGCGGACCGGAAGGACCTTTTACATGCCCTTCTCACAGTAGATTGTCTAGGCTATTTACAACTGAGTCGATAGACTAACATGGTGAACCACAATCCTGACATACTCTCTCTTATTTGATCACTTTTATCACTTTTTTCTCGCTTTACTTCTCTTACTTTACTTCTCTTTCCCTTAAACCTTTAGTAGTTTAGAAAACCAAACTAAAACCCCCCATTTGTGACATAGATAGACGGACTTTCAAACAGATACCTTGCCTCCCTATGGATATCGACCTACTTATCACTAGCTTCCGTTAGTATATTTACGTTTTATTTTTGGTACAGAAACGACAGTATCAATTGACATTGCATTATTGCCAAATACCACATCATGAGTATTTTATACAAATTTATGGATTTCATCATATTTGGCATTATCATGTGATGACTAGCAAGAATAAGTTCAGAAATTTGTATGAATAGAACTAGGGTATTGTCATTTCATCCATGAACATATGAATGTTGTAGTGTACTCATTTTAGTTTTGTATTTAGATATGTACCATAATAATTGTTATGATGTACACTAACTCTAAATAAGAATATAATTCAAGTTTTTGAAGAAAAACGCAAAAGGGTTTCTCTATTATGCAATTAAAACAAGCGTTGTGCCCTAACATACCACGATTAAGTTTTTGGTGAGACCATACAAATCAAGGTAATTATATTCAAACTAGAAATAAAATGTCATATATACAAGACTCAAGTTGGTGACCCCAACCCTTTCTCAATTCTCGATTGAAAATCAAATTTAGAAACTAGTTTTGACTAGTCTCCCGAACCATTTGATTGGTAATCATTTTGTGTATGCGAATATTGTTTTCAAAGCAAGTTAATTCATGACTTTTTCTGAAAAAGGATTATGAATAGAGCAAGATATTCGCCCAATCTACACTTTGAAGTGTATGGTCGAATAAAATTTCAAACGGTTATTACTTCTTCATCTCTTTTACCAACAAACTAGGTAGATACTAGGTATCCACTTAATGAGGTAAGAAGAGAAATTCTTTGAATAAGTTCAATGAATGTTTAAAAGGTATCAAAACCTACAGATTATAAAACCAAAGTATTAGTACTTTGTTAAAATAGAAAACTATAAAGTGATGACTTTTATCTGCACCAAAAAGAGTGTGATATGGTATCACAAGTTCACTTTCATTACGATATGATTGAATCTTTACATTATAGTTGGAGGTAGTTTCTGTTATAAAATTTGTCTGGCATTTAAATTTTCCACTAAAATAAAACATGATTAAAGCAATCATCAACTTTTCATATGAGATATGGTTAGGCATGGTACCTAAATTTTAGCTTAATTTGATAGTAAACATGTGTTCTCTCTTCCTACATGATCATGAGAACAAAGGGTTTGTGGCTCATGATGCTGTCTATTAAAGAAATGAGGAGTATTTCTTAAAGACAGAGTGGGAGAAAATGTTCAAGAGCCACAAACTGAGAATAAGACGTAGGAAGATGTCCCTTCTTGGTCAAAATCAGTAATTATTTCTTTGAAATCTAAAGTTGACAGGAGTCATGTTATTTTTGAAAGTAACAAGCCTATAACTTATTACGATACTTTATCTAGTTTCAACTCCGCAAAAGTCCGAAATTAGCATAAACATGAAAATGTTTATTTAGCTTGGTTGATTGGTGGTAAGAGGTTTATAATAATTGCAACGCTTCGTTGAATTCGGATTTTGTAATAGTTGGATTTTAAAATCATCTTGCATGAGTTTTGAAAATCGCAACTATCCTAAGGTAGGATGAAAACTTAAGAAAAGGTCTTAAGTAGAAGTCAAGTAGTTGAATTGTATGTTTGGATCATGTGATAAACCTTTCTCGAATTGTCGAGTAGTTCTGTTTATACATGGAGTTTAGTGGGAGTTATGTGGTGTTACTAGTCTTATATGAAAAGGACATATTGATCATTTTGAATGATGGAAGACTTAGGAGAAGAATAATACATCTCTAATGTATCCAGACCTACAAAAATAGTTCTAAGAGAATATTAGCGTTGAATGAATATTCTTATGCTAAGAAGAATCTTGACAAGTTCAAAAGTATCGAACATGTACAAATTGAATCCACATGCTTTTGTTGCGGGATTAATTCATTACGCTAAGATGTATCACCATTCTTAAATTTTGTATACTTGGAGTATGACGAAAAGTTACAAATCTATTCTTTGAGAGAAGTCTCTATATAGACACATAGTTCATTAGTTAGTACTCAGGAAGTACTAAAGATATGAAGCTAAGTATTTAGAATTAAGATGGATTTATGTGAAGGGGGTTACACAAAAACCATATTCTAAACACATAAGGATGGTTAGAGAACCATCTTGGCTATATTATTTAAGGAGGATATCTGCTAGAAACATCCTAGGCAGTTGAACAATGAGATATACACAACGAAATTGAGTACACTTGCAATAATGACATATGCAAGAAGGAAGGGATGATATTAGGATTCGGTTGTATGAATTGGAGGAACTATGGTAGTTCGTTCCATTAACCGAAGGTCCTATCCCTACACACTGTGAGGATAGTGGGAGTTATTCAAAGGCAAGAGAGCCTATGTCTAGATTGGATCTAGACACGTACTCAAAAAGTTTTTATAATACAAGATTATTCACAAGAATGGGAAAAAGTATATAGTAAGGTTAGGGAAAGTGCAAAGTGTTGCGAAAACTTGCTAACCAAGGCCTTTTCATAGGCTAAGCATGATAAGTCATGTCATTTCAATTGAGTTGAAATGTTCAATTATATACAAAATGGAATATGGATTATAGATTATGTAGTAATTGATATTGTATCAAATTTACATATGTGATAATGCATTCATCGTTTGAGTTTTATTAAAAACTCTTGTACTACTTTGTTATATCCAAATAGGTTGTTTGGACAATGTTGAACCCTATTAAAGTGAACTGGATTAACATAGCATTGGCCCCTAGTTGCTTATATGAGGTGACGTCTCGAAGTGACTAGAGTGTGATGTGATTGATGGCAAGTTCAATTGCCATAGAGTCATATGGGATGACTAGTCGATCACATAGGCAGACTGTATGGGATACTCTATCGGGCAGTGACCGCTTATAGAGTTCTGGTAATTTTTATAAAACCTGGTCGTGGCGAGAGCTACTATAGTATTCTTATGAGTCAATTCTTTGACTAGAGACTGTTCGCCTAAGTTGGCACAGTTTCTGAGTGACTTTGATTTATGCTTTACGATTTTCGTAACTGAGATCAAATGGGCATATTTTGGGTCATGATGAGCTGTGGCTATACGAAGAGAATAGTGCGACAGGAATTGTCAATCCCCTTGTCAGGGTTATCTAAAATCTCAGGGCCACTCGAGGACTAGTGAACTGAAAATGCGTGGCCATGTTTGGAAGGTATCTATGGTAGATAATTCCGGTCAGACAGTTACTATCCAGATCGAGGAAACCACTCAAGATATGATCAAATGCAAGTACGACCTGTAAGACACCTTGCATTGAATGGGAGATGATGTAATAGCACAAGAGAATTGGTGATGCACACTTATCTCGGACAAGTGGGAGATTGTTGGAGTATGTGTCCTCAACAATAGTGCGATCACATATTAAATCTCATAACAAGAACACAAAAGGGATGATTCAATTATATAGTCAACTGATCAACATTAATCGGTAACGATTGGCTGACTAGAGTTTGACGTTACTGTCGTTTGACGGTGGTGATCAGTTGATCCCTTGAGGCCACACCTAAAGGATGGAACCCAAATATTTCTGATCAAATGTATTTAATACGAGTTGATCAGTACCTAATATTTATGTATGTATGTGTGTGTGTGTGTGTGTGTGTGTGTCTCTCTATATATATATATATATATATATATATATATATATATATATATATATATATATATATATATATATAGAGAGAGAGAGAGAGAGAGAGAGAGAGAGAGAGAGAGAGAGAGGGGGAGAGAGGGAGAGAGAGAGAGAGAGAGGTGGTATCAGGTGAGAAAGAACATTCGGTGCAAACGGTGAGAACGAACTACAACCAATAGATTAACTGAAATCGTACGGCTGATTCTTCCTGTCAACGCATACTTCCTCTGACTTTCCTCACCAAAATTCGAACTAAACACATCAATTAGAAAAAAAAAACACAAAAAAATTGCGATTATCCATCAAGTCAGCCAGAATTTCAACGAAAATGTATTCAATCGACCAACATATTATAGGAATTAATGTAAGTCTCACTGAATCTATGTATTGTTGTCACATATTTCATGAATCTACCTGTCAATTTGTAATTTTGTTGTGTCGATTTTTAGGGTTTTGATTGTTCCAGCTGATAACAATGAACTCGGGCATATATCTTTCGAATTGGGACATATACCTTCAGAATTGGGTATAGGTATGTTGATTTTTAGGGTTTTAATTATTCAAGGTTGTTTTAGGGTGTATTATTATTATTATTATTGATGTTAGTTATTGTATCTAGTGTAGTAATTGGTGTGAATGGTTGCTACATTAGTCTGATGATACATGGTGTTTAGGGTTTTCTGCTTTTGTGTGTCAAACTAGCCCTATTGCTTCTAAGTTTTGATTGTCGTAACTGGAATTATAATTGATGTGTTTCCGGTGTCAGATTGCGTATCTGATAATAACATCTGGATAGTGTTTATTCAAGACTGAAAAAAATGTACATGGGTATCAAATAGATAATGAGTACGAACTAAAATTGTATATGATAACAAGGTTCACTTTAGGGTCATTCTGGATAACTAATGGATATCAAGTTTTGATATGCGTACCTGGTAATATAATTGATGCGTCTCTGATTTCAGTTTGTGTAACTGTTAATAAAAAACCCTACATGCGTACCTATGAAATTTTGGATAGTTAAGCCATGAGATAGTGGATAAATTTCGAGTAATTCTTATGTAGAGTCAGTCCGGCAATGGCTATGTTGGACTAGAAAACTAGAAAAAGGAATCGAATTATTTTGGAAACCACCCCCTGCAAATCCCCTTAGTTACGTGATGCGAATTGAGCAGCGGAATTAAGGACGTTTTGGACAGTACTGAGGACTGTTCGTACTAGGTACGCGCAGACCTGGAATCGTTTGATTAAGGCAACAAGAACTATTAAAATGACGGACTATTTTTGGCGAACCGAACGTACTAGGTACGACCCGTTCTGATTTTTGTGAATAAAAGGGATAGTGTTTGAACAAGCAAGACCTATTACTTGATCAAGGAGAGAGAGAGACCAAGACCTATTGATCTACAACTCGAAAGTTTAATCGAAATCGCGTTTCAACCAAACCAGTTTTGTTTCTAAGCAAGAAACGATTTAAACACAAGTGTTTTGTTGGTAATTTCTGGATGATTTTATTTAAGCAAATGAAGGCCTTATATAGCCCTCCAAGCAGCCGTGCAAGCCTAGAAAAGTGAAGAGTTTATCATTTACTCTTCACTTAATTACAATCATTAAAACAACTAGTACATTGAACTTAGACAAACAACAATTTAAGCTAACATTTTATTGTAAAGATAATCTGAAAATGTAAAATAAAAGTGAAGCTTGGACCGTCCTCTCCTCTTGGTAAACGTGCCACCATCAGCTCCCTTAACCCATACTTAGCAAAGTCACGAAGGGAGGATAATTGGAACCCATCGGCTGAAAGTTACGAGCCAACATCAAACCATCACCTTGAGTGTTCATAACCAACTCGTCCAGCCCATTAACTAACTCCGAGTCATTAGCTAATCCCCTTAGTTACGCCACTGAATGCATGCATTCATCATTATGCTTTCTGGGTTTTCCAAATTTTGTGAGTTAATTCCACAGAGGGTCACTGAAATGGACAGAAAGAATAGTTCTTTAGCTGTTTTCGGACTGATTGAGCAACACACAATTCTAGAATGGTTGAGTAGCAATTTCAATGGGGAATATAGAATTGCACTATCTTGTTGAAATTTCGTAGGAAATTCAAGTTTTGGGTGTCTTAATTGTGTTTGGTTAGTTTGTCTTAGCTTCCTAAGTTGATTATCTGCTTAGTTTGCAATTTAATGCAACATATAGTCTGATATGAGTACTAGAGAAACAGATAGGTTCACTGGTTTAGAAAATTTGTTCGCGTTTCAGTTGTTAAGGTTTCCGCTGATTCATGTACTAATATATCATATGCTATATGATAATTGCAGACTCACCAGTGATCCCTCCCAACTCCAATGAAGGGATACCTGTTTGTCACCTAATTTGAAGCCTATTGTGGGAACGATCTTTGAAAATCTGGATGAGGGAATGCAATTCTACAAAACTTATGATGCCAATGTTGGGTTTAAAATGAGGAAGTCGACACAAAGAATGGTAGGTGGGGTGGTGATGACTAAATACTGTGTGTGTAGTAAGGCGGGTGAGAGTAAACCTAGGGGAAAGGTGAAAAAGAGGCAGAAGACTAGAATTTCGTGTAATGCAAGGATTTTTATCAAGAGGAATGACAAAGGGAAATATGTTATTGTCGACTTTCACGAAGGTCACACACACCTTCTATCTACCCCAAACACAATAGTACATTTGCCGGAGTCAAGGGAACTAACACTGATACACAAGACTATGATTTTAGAGAATTCAAAGGTTAATAAAGGGCCTGTACAAAGTTTCAGAATGTTTAAGAAGTATGTAAAGGGATATAGAAATGTGGGAGTATCACTAGAAGATTTCAAAACTTTTTGGAGGGATGTGAAACAGTTTATAAAGGGTTAGGATGCTCAAATGATGATCGAAAATTTCATGCATAAGAAAGCCATATGTAACTCTTTCTACTTTGATTTTGACGTTGATGATTGAGGACGACTTTCTAGAGTTATTTGGGCTGACCCTATATCAATCAAAAATTACATGTTTGATGACATGACATTGTTCGACACAACCTTCAACATGAACACATATAAGATGATATTTGCTCCTTTTACGGGAGTTGACAATCACAAAAAATATGTGACGTTTGCAGCGGGGCTTCTAAGAAATGTTTCTGATGACGGTTTTGCATGGCTCTTCGAATCTTTTCTGACCGCAATGGGTGGGAAGTATCCTAAGTGCATAATTACTGACCAGGATGCCGGCATAAAGGCAGGGGTTAAAAAAGTATTCAAGGACAAAACTCATCATAGGTATTGTATGTGGCACATTATGAAGAAACTACCTGATAAGATCGGCTCTACGCTTTATAGAGAAACACACTTCATGAAAGAGCTATGTGTGTGTGCATGGGCAGAAGACATTGAGTCGGCTGAGTTTGAGGAACGGTGGTGTTCAGTTATATCTTCATACGGGTTAACCGAACATGAATGGCTGTCTTCAATGTTTGACATGAGAGCTTCCTGGATCCCAGCATATTTCAGAAATTTGTTTTTAGGTGGACTAATGAGGACAACATCTAGATCTGAGTCCGAAAATAGCTTTTTCGGAAATTGCATGAATCCAAACTTAACTTTGGAGTTTCTTATGAGATTTGAAAGTGCTATGGACGTTCAAAGGTGGAAACAGTCCAAATTAATTGCCGATTCAAAAAACACTTTCCCTAGTCTAGAAACACCTTACCTTTTGGAGATGCACGCTTCTGTGTTTTACACTCCGGTCATATTTTCTGAATTTCAGGTCGAGTGGAACGCTGCTTGTTTTACTTGCGAGGTTATGGTTTTAGGGGTTAATACGTCAAACAACATTCCCATCCATGATCGTGAGAGAAATAAGGTATATTATGTTGGATTTATTCCTGATGGAGTGAAGTTAAGCTGCTCATGCAAAAAATTTGAGAGGCATGGTATCCTGTGCCGACATGCTCTCTATGTGTTGAAGGAACAAGGTTTTGAAAAAGTGCCCAACCATTATTTGCTAAGTAGATGGAGCAAATTGGCTCTATGTCAGCCGCTTTGTGGTAATTTGCCTGAGACTTTGAATGAAGATTGCAGTGCTTTAGAGTTTCAGAAAATCAAGCTTGGCAACCTATGGTCTGAATTATTCTCCTGCGTGACAATAGCATAACAGAATTCGGAGTGTATCGATGAGTTAATGGACCTACTTAAAAGTTTCAAGGACAAGATGATATTAGAAAGTAGCCCGTCTTAATGTAGTAGTGGTGTCACGGGTGAAAAGTCCAGAAACAAAAATAAAGAGCTTGAAATGTTGTTATGTACAAAGATACCGACTGAAGTTACGGTTTTAAATCCTATACAATCAAAGACAAAGGGGTCTGGAAAATGACTGGTATCCCAAAAGGATAAACCTGTGCAAGAACATAAGAAGGCGCCGAGAAAATGTAATGCTTGTGGTGAATTAGGATTCCATGATAGTTGGAATTGGCCCGGGAGAGCATGAAAAGTATGAAGTTCTGATCAGGTAAAATACTTATTTTGGTAGACAACAGTTGGGAACATACAATTCTGACTCTAATGATGATTACAATTTTAGCTTTAAATTTGTAAGATTTGATGCAGGTTTGAGAAGTTGAAGGAAAAACAGATGGATATTGCACGCAAAAAAAGAAGAAATATAAAGATTACAGTAATCAAGAGGAAGGAATGTACACACAATGAAATACCACAGTTACGCCCTTTTTTTTTGTGAATTTACATAAGTCAACTGGTGTAACTACAAAAATTTTATATGGAACAAACATTTTTTGTCATAGATTTATGAACACCATAATTTTGGAACGGTCCAAACCATATTTTATTTAAAAGGTGTAACTCCGACTCGTATTTTGTCAATAAAATACTAATGATTGTCAATGTTTGTTTTACGTATCTTGAAATATAATTGATGCGTGTCAGGTTTAAGATGGCGTACTTTCATGAAAATATAATCGAAGAAAAATTATGTAAATTGCCCTGCAAGACCATGGTTGACGACATGTACGGTAGTAATATTAATTCTCGAAGACGTGGTGAAATCAACCGTCATAGATTTATGAACACCATAATTTTGGAACGGCCCAAACCATATCTTATTTAAAAGGTGTAATGCCGACTCGTATTTGTCAATAAAATACTGATGTTTTCCAATGTTTGATTTACGTATCGTGAAATATAATTGATGCGTATCATGATTAAGATGGCGTGCTTTCATCAAAATATCATCGAAAAAAAATATTGTGTAAATTGCCCTGTAAGACCATAGTTGAAGACATGTACGATAGTAATACTAATTTTTGAAGACGTTGTGAAATCGGCCGTATTAACATATTTTTGGGGTCTTGTAACAATTTGGTGGCGAAATTGAAATTGTGTAAACCTTTAACCAATGAACAGCCAGTTATTCTTTTGAGTAAATATCATACTTGAGTGTAAAAATGATTTTGACGCATCTGGAAATATAATTGATGTGTCTCCGTTGTTAGATGGCGTAACTAAGCCAACATTCAACAATGAACCAAGGCCAGAGTTACGCCTTTTTATCTCCTAAAGTATTTAAAACAAAACCGTCAACTAAGAAACCGTAGTGTGTAACCATCCTTGCCAATTGCCAACTCCAATTAATACGGATGATCCAAAAAATGATATCTAGCCAATTGTCATAAATGTCGGTCCAGTTGACACAGCTCTTGAACAAGTTCGGAATACAAATTTCATTACACCCTGTTTTGACAGGGATTTTACAGATCTAGGATATCCTGCCAGGGATTTATAAGTAGGGTGATCTAACTCAAAAAACTCGCCTGACTAGTATAATTAAATGAAATAACAACTAATAAACAAAGACACAAAGATTTTATACGTGGAAAAACCCTGGGAATAAGGGAAAAAACCACGGGCACCAAGCCAGGAGTGATTGTTACTATGATTTTAGATAGCCTGACAGAGTATGGATATATCAGGCATGACAGGCGAAATTATAATGCTTAAGAATATAAAAGTATAGGTGAGAATGAGAGTGTATCCAATGATCCTTCTGATTTTGTCTTCTCTTCTATTTATACTTCATTTCTTCATTTCCCTTTATGCCGTTTAGGGTTTCCTTGTAAATAGGGAATGTACCCTATTTACCCGGAGGTGGTTGTCATCTCTTCAACCGTTGCCTTTGACTATCCTTCATATCTTTTCTTCTTGAATTGGTCTTCCTTGTTTGTAGGGGACATATGTTAGTTGCTTATTGCCTGTTATGCCTGTTTGTGCCTGAGCTATTTTCCTCCCAGGTTACTTAGGTTGATTATCGCCTGTCTTGTATCAACTCATGCTTGGTGCCTATCCGTATTGAATAAATGCTTGGTTTCTGATGTCTTTTGCTTGGAACTGTCTTTGGCTGTTGCCTGGCCTATGTCAGGTCAGGCAGGATAATTTTGGGCCCAATAATTGCCCCTTATATGCTTATTCCATTATTGGGTCTGGCCAGAAATAAGGAGATAAAAATATGGGCCAGGCAAGTGATTTGTGCTGGGACTTTTTATCGGATTAGAATTAGTGTTTGATTCGACTTCTAGTAACGGCTATTTGCCATTAATAGGGTAGGTTCACAAAACCCTAGGAGAGTCATGATTAGTCTCTACCACTTGCTTTTCTAGCCGTTTAGGATTTGCGGCTATAAATATCCTTCCTCTGCCGTGATTGCCTTCACATTCCAATCTCCAAATTTCTTCTTTCTCTTTCTAAAAAATTCTCTCTTTGAAAAATTCATTTTCCAGAAAAAATAAGATATGGTGGGGCGGAGAAGGACAAATGACTTCCAAAGCTCTCTGCCGAGGTGAAGAAGTTCCTGTTGAAGTTGAAATGGTTTCTGCCGAGGTTGAGAAGGTCCTTGATATCATCCCTGAGGATGATGTGGTGGAGGTTATTGCTGCCCCAGAGATTCTGTCCATGTCTTATAAGGGGGTTGAATATTCTCCTAATAGGGCTTTGGCGGCTTCTTTTCATGAAGCCAATCAACTGAAACCAGCCTTTGAGCATTATATAAAGGGCAGGGGCCTTATTCCTCATGGGGCTGAGGTTTGGATTCCTGAGAACGATCCGGTCAGGGCTAATTGGAGTAGGCCAGGTTGGTTTCGTATCTTTGAGTGGGCGTTTAGGGGTGGCGGTCAGCTTCCTCTTTCTCCTTTCATGACTGAGGTGATTAGGGCTATCAGGGTTCCCCCGTTTCAACTTATGCCAACGGTCTTGAAAATTGTTCATTCTGTTGAGCATTTATGTTCTAAGCATAAGTTGGTTATTACCCTGGATGACTTCAAGAATGTCTATCACCTGAAGAGTCATTCTACTGGAAGGTTTAATTTTCGAGTCAGATCGAAGATGGCTCACCTGATTACCAACTTTGATTCAGGGGATGATAAAGGATGGGCTCAAACCTATATGTTTATCAAGGCTGATTCAATTGCCCCTGACCTGGACTATCTTATTTACCCAGCTGTTGAAGGAGGTAACTTTCTTTCCTGCATCACTTTTGGTTTGCTAATAATATGTTTTGGAGAGTTTACTTACTTTGCTCATGCCTTCTTGCAGTAAATGATTGGGTGAATGATCTTGATCTTTGAGGGGCCTAGGACCGGATAAATAGCGTTTATGGCGTTGCCTGAAGAGGAGAGGGTGTGGCCTGCCTGTCTGGGGCAAGCTTCTATGCCTCATTTTAAGAAGGCCAAGTTGAGTACATATAAGCCTGTGAAGAGCACTAAGGTTCCAGGGGCGTCTTCGTCAGGGAGTAAGTTCTTTTGCTTACTTTTGTCATTCTGTTTCCTGTATTCGACTCATGCTTATATTGCTGATTTAGAAACTCGTCGTGCAGCCACCAGGGCTTCTGCCAGGATTCTAACTTTGGTCTGTCTCTGGTGAGGGCAGGGGTTCCTCAAATTACAGGGGAGAAGTCAAAGAGCAGTGAAGCTACGGGAAGTGATAGTGCTGTTCAAATTCAGGGACCTGGGCAGGGGGTTCAGTTGGCATCGCCTGAGAAGGTTGTGGATGAGAGTGACCGTCCTGAGAAGAGGAAGAGAGTGGATGAGTCTTCAGGAGGGGTTCATGAGGTCAGGGGGGTTAGGGCTCGTATGGATGAGGTCCAGTTTGCCAAGGAACAAATTCAGGCTCAGGCTTTTGTGGTTGATGATCCCTACTTCAAGTATCAGGCAGAGGATGCTTCTGCCCGTGCTTTGGCTGCTATGTACCGTTCCAGGAACTATGCTGCCAACTTGATTACCATGCTTCAGGAGGTATATATTCTTTGTTTTTGGCTTGTTTATTATGGATATTTGTGTGTGCTTTTATTTTTGTGGCTTAGATAGGCATTTTTCTTTTTGTTAGAATGTCAATGATATGCTGAGGAGCGCCTGTCAACTGGAATCAGTCCACGGTGTAAAAAATACCTTGGATTGGGAGGTACAAATCTTGAAAAAAGATGCTGACAAGTTTAAGGCCGAGTTGGAGGTGTCTAAGGCTGAGAATCACTCTTTAAAGGAGGATAATGAAGCAGGGAAGGCTCGGTTGCTGGTGGAATCTTCTAAGCTGAAATATGCTCAGGATGCTCTGAAAGCTTTTCAAGCCAAATTTGATATTGCCCAGGAAGAATTGAAGGCTGAAAAGCAGGCTATGCAAGAGCAGTTAAAGGTGAATGAAGAATTGGCTGTGGAAATGGATGAGGTTCATGCGAGGTACAAAGATGTTGCACTGTATTTCTTTGGCAAGGGTCGTGTGGATGCTATGAAGGAGCCTGTTGAAGTCAGGCCTTTTTGGAATCCTGATCAGGAGTTGGCTGATCTCAATACCACCTATCCTGAGCTTTGTAAATTACATGCTGACGAAGAAGTGGATTCTCCACCATCCAAAGGGAAGAATAGTTATGCTGAAGGGGAGGGAGATGAAAAAGAGGAGGCTGTTGATGAGGGAATTGGCTCTGCTAATGTTTCCAAGGTGGGCTAGTTTTTTTTTTATTTATTTTGTGGGATTTTGTGTTGTTTTGGCCTATTCAGGGGGGGATGTTCCCTGAACAAATAGTTTAGAACTTGTTTTGGTTTTTGTTGGTTTTTTCTGGATAAACAGTTGTTGTTCCTGCCTGGGAAGGGTATATTCCTGGGTAGGTATTAATATATATGCCCTCTCTTCTCTTGATTTTCTTGCGGTGCTTGACTAAAATTTGTACCTGTATATTCATGTGGTATTTTTCTGTTAGAGTAATGCCTGTCAGGAGGGCTTATGGCCCTCATTCCTGTGTTTATGGGGAATGGTGGCTCTATTTGCCTGTCAGGAGGGCTTTAAAATGAGGGTGGTTGCCGGTCAGGAGGGCTTATTTTGACAATTACTCTGGTCTATTCCACCATTGTACTTGCCTTTTTATGTACTGACCTCAGTTTAATTTTTAGGTCAGGCAGGCAGGTGCCAAATTAGAGCATTTTTAGAAATGCTATTCAGGTTGGGTGGAGTGGCCCTCAATCCTGAACATTTGTTTAAGCCTAAAATGTAGCATATAACAAGTGAAGAGAAGGTGTAAAACAAATTTTCAGGATTGGAATAATGTTTTTGATAAGGCTAAAAATAGCAGGCAAGCAGTTTAGCATATAGCAGGAAGTTTTATTGACATGTATATAGAATAGGTGGTTTTACCTGCTTCTCAAATGCGAAATAGTTTCAAGTGGTAAATGTTCCAGGATCTGGGGATCATTTCTCCTTCCAAAGTTTGTAGCCTGTAAGCTCCTTGTCCTACTATTGAATCGATTAGGTACGGGCCTTCCTATGTAGGGGCTAATTTGCCTGCGTTCTTTTCTCTGGTGTTGGGGAAGACTTTCCTTAGGACTAGGTCTCCTTCTTTGAATACTCTGATGTTGACATTTTTGTTGTAACTTCTGGCTACTGCCTGTTGGTAGGCGACTATCCTGACTTTGGCTGCATCCCTTAGTTCTTCTGTTAGGAGCAGGTTATCCTGCAATAGGGGCCTGTTCTCTTCTATGGTGTTCAAGCTGCTTCTGGTAGTTGGCACATGAATTTCTATTTGGTATCAGTGCTTCTGACCATATACCAGGGAATATGGTGTCCGGCCCGTGGTCATTTTTTTGGGTGTGGTCTGTCGGCCCACAGGACTAAGGGGAGCTCTTCTGCCCATCTTCCTTTTCTCCTTTTCAGCTTTTTCTTCAGGCAGCTGATTACTACTTTGTTGCTTGATTCTGCCTGGCCGTTGGCTTTTGGGTAGCCTGGTGTAGATGTAACTAGGTTGATATTCCACTGTGCACAGAATTTTGTTGTTCTTTTTCCCACGAATTGTGTACCATTGTCACAGACTATTTCTGAAGGTATTTCATATCTGCATATGATATTCTTTTGGATGAATGATATGACATCCTTTTCTTTGAGTTGCCTGTAAGAGTCTGCCTCTATCCATTTGGAAAAGTAGTCAGTCATTGCTAGCATGAAGACTTTTTGTCCAGGTGCCTGAGGTAGCTTGCCTACTATGTCCATGCCCCATTTCATGAATGGCCGTGGGCGAGATGGAATGTAGTAGCTCGATGGTTGATGGATATAAGGGGAGTGGATTTGGCAGGCTTCACATTTTGAGCTATATGCTATGCGATCGGCTCTCGGGGTTGGCAAGTAGCGATCCCTGAGAATTTTGCTTGCCAGGCTTCTTCCACCTTTATGATTTCCGCAGTATCCATCATGTATGTCTTTTATGACCTGGCTGGCTTTGTTTGGTTCCAGGAAACGTAAGTAAGGTCCAGCCTGAGACTTTTTAAACAGGGTGTTATTTATAATTGTATAAGTGGACGCTTTGATTTTCAGGGCCCTTGCTTCGTTTTTATTTGTAGGGAGTATTCCCTGTAAGAACCAATCATAGTAGGGTTTAGTCCAGGAGGTTGTGTCTTCCTGGATAGGACAAATTTGTTCAGGCCTTTCTATAGTTGGTTCCAACAGGTGAACGATGGGTATTTTGTCAAACACAAAGCAGGTGAAGTTTGATCCCAGTGGCTAGGGCATCCGCCACGGGTATTTAAATCCCTTGGTATTTGGTCAATGTCAAAGGTTTTGAATTTTTTGCAAAGGTTTTTGACATATTCCAATCAGAGTATCATCTTTGAATCTTTTAAGATATACTCCTTTGACTTGGTTGGAAATTAAGAGAGAGTCGTTTTTTTACCTTGAGGTTTGCTACACCAAGTTCTATACATACCTTTAGTCCAGCAATCAGGGCTTCATATTCAGCTTCATTATTTGTGGCTTTGAATTCACAATTAATAGCCCGTGCAATTAGGTCTCCCTGTGGTGATTTTAGGACTAGTCCTAGGCCAGTGCCTTTCATATTTGTTGCCCCATCTACATGGAGAGTCCATTCCTGGTCTGTCTTATGGGTGGCAAGGAGATTGACCTCTTTTATGAGGTCTTGTTCTAGGGTAGGACTGAATTCAGCCACGAAGTCTGCTAATGTCTGAGATTTAATTGCCGTCCTGGGTTTAAAGGTTATATCATAGGTGCTAATTTGTACTGACCATTTTGCCATTCTGCCTGACAACTCAGGCTTTCTCAGGACAGATTTGATAGGCAGGTTGGTTCTTACAATAATTGGGTGACTCTCAAAATAAGGTCGAAGTTTAGTGCAGGACATTACTAAAGCAAATACGTATTTTTCAAGTAAGCCATACCTGGTTTCTGCGTCTAGGAGACTCTTACTTACATAGTAAACTGGATGTTGTTGGCCATCAATTTATTTGGTCAGGACTCCACTTACTCTTTGTTTCGTGATGAGATAGGTAGACAGTTAGGGGTTCTCCTCTGCCCTGGTTTGGCAAGTAGTGGAGGTGTAGTCGGGTATGTTTTGAGCTCCTGGAAGGCTGTCTCGTGTTCAGGCAACCATTTGAATGCCTTGTTCTTCCTGAGTAGGTCATAGAATGCCTTGCACCTTACTGATGATTTGGAAATGAATCTATTCAGGGCTGCAAGTTGTCCTGTCAGTTTTTGAATATCTTTGACTGACTTGGGAGATTCCAATTCTAGTATGGCTTTTATCTATTCTGGGCTGGCTTCTATTCCTCTTTTGGTCACCATGTAACCTAGGAATTTTCCTGAAGAGACTCCAAAATGGCATTTGGATGGGTTAAGCTTCATATTAAATTCTTCCGGGATCTTAAAGGCTGTCTCCAAGTCCCTGACGTGATCTTCAGCGTTCTTTGATTTGACTACCATGTCATCAATATAAACTTCCATTGTGTCTCCTATTTGGTCTTTAAACATTGTATTGACCAGGCGTTGGTATGTTGCCCCTGCATTTTTCAGGCCAAAGGGCATTGCTGTGTAGCAGTATATGCCTCTTTCGTGATAAATGCAAGTATGTTCTGATCGATGGGTGCATCTTGATTTGGTTGAATCCACTTGAGGCATCCATGAATGTCAGGAGTTCATGCCCTGCTGTAGCATCCACCATTGCGTCTATGTGTGGGAGTGGAAATGGATCTTTTGGGCAGGCTTTATTGAGGTCTGTGTAATCTACACAAACTCTCCACTTGCCATTCTTCTTTTGTACTACCACTACGTTGGCTAGCCAGTCAGGGTATATGACTTCTCTTATCATCCCCATGTCCAATAGTTTGTCCACTTCTTCATTAATGATAGCATGTCTTTCAGCGACAAACTTTCTTCTTTTCTGCTGGACAGGCTTATAAGACTCATCTATTTAGTTTATGCGTAATAATATTGGCATATATACTGGTCATGTCAAAATGTGACCAGACAAAACATGAAGATTTACTTTTAAGAAAACTTACTAATTATGGTCTGATGTTATCAGGGACATCAGATCCTACCAGTACATGCCTGTCAGGATACTCAGGGTCTAAGATTACTTGAACAATTTCCATTTTGGTTTCTGCCACTTGGGTTGTCCTGACAGGGTACTGTAATTGCTAGGCGAGAGACTTACCTGCCTTGGATGGCTTTAGTGACTCAGTATAGCATTCCTGGGCAGATTTTTGTTCACCTTTTATGGTTGCTACTCCCCATTCTGTTGGTATCTTGATGCACTGGTGATAAGTGGAGGGTATGGCCCTTACGTTGTGGATCCATGGTCTTCCTAATATGGCATTGTAGGATGACAGGCAGTCCAGGACTCCGAATCTTTCATATGAAGATACTCCTTCCACATATGTGGGAAGGTGTATTTCTCCCAATGTGTTCCTTGTTTCTCCACATAATCCTACCAGGACATTAGATTTCTTTATGATCTGGCTTTTATCAATCTTCATTGCTTTAAGGACATCTAGCATGATCTGGTTTACTGAACTGCCTCCATCTACCAGGATTCTCATGACACGTGCAGTCCCTATTTGCATGGTGATGACCAGGCTATCATGGTGGATGTCTGGAATGCCCTGCATATCAGTGTCCTCAAAAGTAATTTGAGGTAAATTGCTAGGTTTAAAAGGAGATTTCATTTTTGACTCCCTGGCAATTTTCTTTGTAGCTGAATTGGTCAGGCCACAAATCTATGATCCTCCATTGATGAACTTGACTTCATAGATGGGTGGTGCAGGGGGTAAGTCACGTTGTTGCCTTTCTATGTTCCTTCTTGTTCCATCATCTTCCTTGCTTTTTGTTGGCATCACGTCTTTTAGGTAACCTTTCTTTAGCAGGTAAGCCACTTGTCTACGTAATCTCAGGCATTCTTCTGTTGTGTGCCCTATATCCATGTGAAATTCACACCATTTGGTGGTATCCTTCCTTGGGTTTGGGTTGTCTGACTTCTTTGGCCACTTGACAATGTCTCCCATATGGTCAAGTCTTTTGATCAGTTCTACAATGTCAACAGAGAAGTTATATTCTTGAATAGGAGGATGAGTATAGGAGTTACCTCATTGTTCATATGTATAGTTGACTTCTGATCTGTCAGGTCTTGTGTAAGGAGATGGCCTGGAACTGCTTCCTCTATGGTTAGAACTTTTTCTGTTGACTTTGTCATATCCTGAGTTGCTGTCAACATTGTCTGCCTTGTAGCCTTTGTCTTCTTCCAACCTGATATAGCCTATGGCTAATGTTTGGATGTCTTCAAAGGTATGACAGGGCTTCATGGTCATTGCATCGTAGAAATCACTGTCCATGGGTAGCCCTTGCCTGAAAGCTTCAACGGCTGTTCCAACATCACATCTGGGGATTGAAACCTTTTCTTTATTGAATCTTGTCATGTAGGATCTGATTGATTCTCCAGGCTTTTGTTTAACCCTGTATAGGTCACTGGATCTCTTTTCTAGTTCCCTGCTGCTGGCGAACTGATGATTGAAAGAATTGGCCAGGTCAGCAAAGGACTTGATGCTTCCATTTGGCAGCTTTATGTACCATTGCAGGGCAGGTCCGTTCAGGGTTGTTCCAAATCCCTTACACATGCAGACTTGTAATACCCCGTATTTTATTATCGTTTGGGCGAGTTTTATTATTTAATGGTAGCGTAAAGGTAATGGTAAAAGCGTAAAAGTAATTGATTAATTCATATCGCAAGATGAGTCGGGTTTATAGTTGAGTGGCATTTTTGAGTCAAGGTGTCATAGCCCATTTACCCACTTACCCATTTACCATTTTACCTCTCCAAACCCTAAAATCAAACCCTAATACAACTTTAAAACCCTATTCCCCTCCCTACCGTCATTTTCACATCACCAACATCAACCCCTTTTCCTTTCACGTTTCAAGCCTTCTACACGGCCAACGAGCGCACGCCGGTGAGTGTGGAGGGAGTAGGGTCTTCCGTGAGTCCAGGGGAGTCGTTGCTAGTGGTCGAGGGTGGTTGTACTGGTCGGAAAAGCTCAGGTCGACGGCCGTCACAGGTAAGGTTCCCTGTTTTCATTTCGTCACTTATTTGTTTTGATTTGGGTTGTGCGTCTTTTAGGGACCGTTGTTGTGGCGTCGTGGGGGTGTGGGACGTGTTACTGGTGGTGAGTCGAGTCTGGTGGTGGTAGGTAGGGTGGTTGTCGTTGCTGTGGGTGGTTGCAGTGGTGGTGTTTAGGTGTCGGGGTTGGTTGGGTGTTTTTGGGTTGCATTTCAGACATAGGGTAAAGGGGTGGCACCACCGTGGACTCGGGGGAGGTCGAATCGGTGGTGCCACATGTGTCAGGGTCGCCTTGCTACGGTGGTGTCAGGGGTGGTGGTTGGTAGGCGGGAGGGGTTGTGTCGTGGTGGCGGGCGGGTTAAAGGAAATTTGTTTGTGGCGTTTGGTGGCGGTGGGTGTAAAGGGGGTGTTGGTGGTGGTGGTTCTGACCACCGGTGTGGGTCGACCACATTGGTGGTGGTGGGAGGTGACCAGGCCAGACCTGGTGTCAGGCCTGGTGATCGGCGGTGAGGATTGGTGGTTGAGGGGTGAGTTGTGACGGGTTGAAAAGGGGGGTGCGCGTGTGTCGAGTTGTGTGTTGTTTTTGGGATTATTTTTGTTACGGGTTTTATTTTAATAAGTCGGGAATATGTATATTTCTATTATTTACATTATTAGTGTAATTATTAAGTTAATATTTAGTAGCGGTGACGGAATATTATATTTAAGTTTTTGAGTCGGGATTTTATTTCGGGAAGGTTACTATTTTTAGTAACCTGCTATTTTTGGTAATTGTTATTTTGGAAACTTCCCATTTTAGGAAACTTTCTATTTTGGGTAACTTATATTTTTAGTAATTTCTAAATTGGGAAAGTTTCTACTTATAGTAACTTTTGATTATGGGAACGGGAATAGTAAGAGAATTAATTATGTTATATATATGTTTAGGTGGCGAGTTTCGGGTGGAGTACTTCTGATCTGCAGTTAGCTTATCACCGCTATTTGAGGTAGGGGAATACACTGGACTTAATATAGTACTATGTGACTGGATTGACTAAATCGGTGATTTACATGTTATAATATGATTGTCTGATTTCATTCCGTTAAGTACTATTGTTGAACTGTTTTATTATATTATTACATTGGAGTTGGTGGAGGTGGTGATGATGACGTTGTGATAAGGCCCAGGCGGGTTCTGCAGGACTTGCCCTGGTGTCCTCAGCTGCGAGCTGGCAGATCGGCTACGGTCGATATTTATAGTCTACCGGGGATCGGTATGGCTGGGTTGTCCGGGTTATGAGTTGTGATGGCGGTGGTGGTGATGGAGGAGCATGTGTTTTATGTTACTGTTTATTGTATTACCTATAAACCGTGGTCGACCCCGTGTATTCGTGTACGCCTGTGATGATCCAATTATTGGGGAGCAGATTGACAGGTATTCAGAGACTGATGGGAGCTGGCCGGGAAGAGAGCTTGGATGACTGACTTAGTGCCTAGCCCACCTTAGTCTTTTTAGTAGTTTTATCAGACTTGTCTTTTGGTCTTATTTGGAGACTTTGTTTTAATTTCAGTTGTAATTTCACTATAAACATTATAATAAAGTACTGTGTTTCTTTCCTTTGTTATCTACTGCCTCGGGTTTCCGAGATGGTAACACCATCATTTATCTGAGGAGTCCTAGTTCAGGCCCTTAAATAAATGGGGGTGTTACAAGACTTGACGTAGTTCACTCGGAATTGATGCTGCCAGCATCCTTTGCTTGTAGTAGGCAACATGGTTTTGTGGATCTGTGGTCCCATCATAGATTCTCATTGAGGGAATCACAAATTTCTTAGGCAGGTCTATTTTTGCTATTTCATCCACAAAGGGTGAATCAGCATAGCTTTCTGGATTTGCTTCTTCAATTGGGGTAGGAACTCCTGGGATCTTCTCAAATCTTTCATGAAGTTTTTGGATTTCCTGAAGCATAGCCATCATAATGGCCGTGTTAGTCTGATCTGATGAGGTCTCTTCATTCTGGAGTTCTCCTGAGTCTGTCTCTTCTCATGCCTTGGACTTTGATGGAGTAAGAGTACCAATATTGGAGAAATCAATATTACTTATGATTGAGGAGAATGGTGTGCCAGGCTGGACTTTCAACTTTGATCCTGAAGCTTTTTCTCCCAGCTTTATTTTTAGGCTGGATTCTGATTCTTTCAATTTTGCAACTTCTGCTTCAGCCTGTACCATTTTTTGTTTCAGCTGTTCCATTTCCAACAACTGTTGTTTGGCAGCAGCCTGTTGTTGCTCAACGCTATCTCCTGCCATTTTTCCTTAGTTTTTTGTGGTGTTTTGTTATGGGCTTTGATTATTTTTGAGTTAGATGCCCCACGGTGGGCGCCAATTGTTTTGACAGGGATTTTACTGATCTAGGATATCCTGCCAGGGATTTATAAGTAGGGTGATCTAACTCAAACAACTCGCCTGACTAGTATAATTAAATGAAATAACAACTAATAAACAAAGACACAAAGATTTTATACGTGGAAAAACCCTGGGAATAAGGGAAAAAACCACGGGCACCAAGCTAGGAGTGATTGTTACTATGATTTTAGATAGCCTGAGAGAGTATGGATATATCAGGCATGACAGGCGAAATTATAATGCTTAAGAATATAAAAGTATAGGTGAGAATGAGAGTGTATCCAATGATCCTTCTGATTTTGTCTTCTCTTCTATTTATACTTCATTTCTTCATTTCCCTTTATGCCGTTTAGGGTTTCCTGGTAAATAGGGAATGTGCCCTATTTACCCGGAGGTGGTTGTCATCTCTTCAACCGTTGCCTTTGACTATCCTTCATATCTTTTCTTCTTGAATTGGTCTTCATTGTTTGTTGGGGACATATGTTAGTTGCTTAGTCTTTGCCTGTTATGCATGTTTGTGCCTGAGTTATTTTCCTCCCAGGTTACTTAGGTTGATTATCGCCTGTCTTGTATCAACTCCTGCTTGGTGCCTATCCGTATTGAATAAATGCCTGGTTTCAGATATCTTTTGCTTGGAACTTGTCTTTGGCTGTTGCCTGGCCTATGTCAGGTCAGGCAGGATAATTTTGGGCCCAACACACCCCTAACCAAAAGATATTACAAAACAGTCCTAAGAGTTTTGCACTACAATGCATTCCGACAAAAGAGGGCACACTCCTTGATTGATTAGAACCACGTTTCTGCACTCCAGGGATCACCTCACTCAAAAGATCTACATAGCAAAAGGTGGGACGACAACATGAGTATATGGACAGAAGTAAAAATAACATCGTATAACTGTTAATACCTAAAAATCTACATATCAGACATATTGGCAGAAATATAAGTCTATAGAGGGAAGAAAAATGATCATGAGGAAACAAAATGAATAAATAATACCTTTCGCTGATTTTCTTGCCATCGTAATAAGGTGAGCCCTTTCTATATGCAGCCATAGCCTGTGTAACAACTTTAATGTTCTAAATGCTCTCCAACAATTATTAAACACGCCAAAGGTAAAAGATTAAAAAAAAAAGGTATAAGTGGAATAAACCTTGTAATAGCTTGCAGCTTCCCACTTAGATCTGTCACGACCAGCTTCCAACCACTTGAGTACATAAAGACCGCAATCATGCCTTCACAAGCATACCACAAAAACAGCCAGTTAAAATCATGCCTTCGCAAGCATACCTAATGACAGATAGGTACCTAGTAACTAAATAAGCGTACCTAAATCCCGGTATAACGTATCTAACAAGAGACCCTACTAAAAATCCGAGTGGCTAACGTCAGACAACAGGATATAAAAGAGATGAACTTACATGTTTGTCTGCTGTGGAACATTCTGATGTTCAAATTCAGTTAGCGGAACACCTACCAAGTGCTTGTACCCTTTCGAACGACATAAAATACGAATGACATTATTAACCTACAACAAGGAGAATAAATTTATTCTGAAAGGTTTAGATTTAAATAAAAGGAAATTACTAAAAAAGAGGTTAAAATCTAATAGTGTGTACCACTCCAGAAGCAATCTCCAAATCAGCCGGAGGATCCTTAGGACGTAACGAGTTAAGGATGTAGTTCTTCTTCATATCCAGGTCACACACACAAAGAAACCAGTGTTCCTTTTCGATGATGGGGGATAAAAATCTGTAACACAATATAAAAAGACACATAAGTTGACTTAACGGAAAGCGGCCTTCTCGTACCAGTTTTGATAGCCTATCTTATAAAACACATGAGTATTTTTGATGAGATAGGCTAGTTTGACACTTAGGCACGCAAATATATCAGACACTTCTAAGTTTATTCAGGGCTATCATGATGTATATATGTTGTGCCTTTATTTTGATGCAACAAGTCAACAACTGAATGGAAAAACTGAAAGATTGCAGGAAGACTATTCCTATGGTTGGCTGTGAGAAGGTTGGGTCATGCTGTTTGAAGTCTGCTAATGGAACCGGTTATTCACATTCGACGGTGGGACGTTTGGATGTAAAGTACTACGGGTTGTCATTCTGGAAATAATGCATTCCACTTTCGTTGAACGACATTTAAGCTGCCCTAACATCGAACCTAACATCACATATTACATGCCGAAGACGCTACAAATGCAGGTAATTGACAGGTTTTAATGTAGTTGCGACCAACCGTTTTGTCTCGAACTGGGTTAAGACGCTACATTGAACAGCAACACAGATAATTATTACAAAAAAAAAAAAGAGAATTCCACAAATTGTTTATTGAGGTACAGCAAAAAAAAAGGGGTGCTCACACGTGCAGTTGTTGGAATATACAACAAATATGGAGAGTGTATAGTTGAATATATCCCAAACATGTCAATTACCTGCATTTGTTCCATAAATGCTGTTAGGTGCTGTGTAAAATGGAAAAAAGACAAGTCATTACATAGAAAGTACGAGTACCATATCAGCAACCCATTTTCGAGGTCTCAAAGAGGACATGCATTCTTTTGTTAATTCCCCGAAGTTTGACTGAACTACGACGTCGCTGAAATAAACACAATATAGTATAAGAATATTATTACCACAGAGGTTATTGAATAATTTCGATAATTCAATAATGATAGTATAAGAATATTATTACTATGTAGCTGCATCTCCATCTGACGGTGAGAACACATAATTCAAAAGATGCGAATCAGAGTAGCTGACTTCTTCAACAACTTGTTTTCTTTAAAATAAATGGGAAAGAAATATTTAGTTGGTGTAAAGTAAAACATTAACAATTCAAATAAGTTTTTACGTAAAAAAGGACTGCTTACCCAGTTTTGATGTTGAGACGCCTTGCAGTTATCAACACTTGGTTCGACAGTTCATTCTGAGCGCATATGAGGATAGCAAAACAGTACTTCAGCTTCTGTCTAAAAAGGACTTTGTCAACTGCAGCTCATGTCCTGGTCTGCGTGGTGAAAGCAAATAACTATCAGTGTGATTGATGTATCTACTGAATTGGGTAGCGTGTGGAAAGATAAAAAGACACTTCTTACATTTACGACTTGTGTTTTGAGGGCAGCCTGCATATGTCTCCATGTAACACATCAGGTAAATGCCGTCATCCACATCATCAATCATGTGCATTTTGAGCACAAATTCTTCACATTTATAAAATTGAACTGGCCCGAATCTGGTCGATTTGGTAGTCATTTCGCTCCGAATAAAATCCCTCTAAAAGAAAAACATCAGGCTAACGTCACAAAACATGGATGGAATGAAAACTGACAATGAAACTTTGTAAAGTATAAAGGGCAGTAGAAACAAATACTCACCACCATCCGGACAGGTCCAGTGAACATCAGACTTTTAGGTCGCTTTTGGTGGATTACTTCAATCATTCGGGTCATGAAGTTGACACAGATCAGGAACGGCTCGGGAAGTGTGATTGGAAAGAACATCTGGGTTTGAAAAAACATATGTTTACCTTAGTGAAAACAACCAGCCAAAAATTAAACATTATAATAGAAATGAAACGAAAATGAGAGAGACTCACTAATTTTAATTGATCATAATCAGTGCCGTCTTCACATATAATTCCCTACAAATAATACGCGAGAGAGTCATTGAGACCCAAATAGTACAATACAAGCCGATAAAGGGGATTATATGACAACACTAATTCAAGTCGATAATAAAAATAAATATTTACAAATGAGTGCCTTACATTGGGAGTAACAAAAGCGTAAAGACGCAAAGGGGACGAGGCCGCTTTTAACTCCTCTTTCTTGTTTAAAAGATGACCCCATGCATTGATTACATTTGCAGATATCTTCATGCTTACGATCAAAGACTTTAAATCGCATCTTCTTAATTGAAAATGCTGGTTTCTGAACAATACATCGCTGAAAATATGAACACATGTAGATACATTGATTAGTGCTATATATACAATTATTGAGGTGATAGGTACGCTAAAAAAATATATAAATATAAATTTGTATATAAAATATGCAAACTTACCTATCATCCAGTCCATCCTGAAATACTAGCTCGGAAACATCTTTCTCAGCTTGGCTCAAGTCAGAGAGCATGGATATGTTCCTCACCACAAAAGGCGATTTCAATACATTTGGAACAACTATGTCCCTCTTGCTATGTGGTTTGGCCTCTTCTTGGACTGGGAGAGTAGAGATGATCGGACGGATCTGAACTGAAGTAGGTGCTGATGGGGGGGAATTAACAATTGGATCAGGACGATCGTATGTACCAGCTGATTCGGATTTTTCCTGAGATTCAAAAAGGTTGAAGGTGGGATACTCGGGAGCAACTCGTTGTTTCTTTGGAAGAGGCTCATTAACGGGGTCCTTATTAAACGCATTACTTAACTCGAAAAGGGCTTCCAAGAAGGTTGGGTCATCCCAACACAGATCATCACCTGCACCCCCTGTTGTAGATGTCACCCGGGCACCGTGAACTTTCGTATATGCCATATTCACCGTAGCAGCTGTTACATGAGCACCGTCTAATCCACTAGACACTTTTGACCTTTGGGCAGCACCAAACCGATGAGCCTGCGCCTGCGCCTTTTCTTATGATATACGTAATGAAATCTCCTCCTTGGTCCACGTGCATAACGTTGGAAACACACGTTCAACCTTTCTCGACTTGAAAACCATTCTATCAAGGTAGATGAAGATCATCACCATTATAGGACCTTTGAACGTTTTCGGACGACCCCCATTTGCTTCACGTAACTTATCCGTCCGCCATTGTCTGACACTATCAATCAAGTTGTTCCGGGTAAAGTCATACCATTTTAGGGTTGGTATGATGGAGACATCGCTAAGACACTTCAGAATTCTGAGGCTTGGCACATTACCATTGTGACACCCCGCGATAAAGCTGAAAATATAACTAATAAATTAAAGCGGAAATTTGTGATATTTTAAAAACTTTTAAAATTACTAGTTAAAGAAGAGCACGCGGGTGCCACTAACGAAAAGAAACAAATACAACAATAGGCAAACTTAGGTTATTACAACCCAAGTCTAGAAAATGGGGAAAAGATATCCCACGAATAAACATATAATGGGTTTCTAAACTAGCAACTAAGGTCCAAGGGTTTAGTTCTCGCTAGCCCACACGTCTTCCCCACGTAAGCATCTTCACCACCTGTCATTCATGTAAACATGAACGCCACGGTCAGTGGGGAGAAACTCAAGGTTCTCCCAGCCACAATATATCGAAACGAACATAACAAAGAACATAAACAAACAATCATATTAGATAAGACATGAGTGAATCGAATAAAAACTAAACATGGGATCATACGTGTTTAAACCAACAAGGATAAAAGAAACGATGGAATAAACAAGTAAGGCATAATTAACAATAAATGAATGGAAGAGAAGGACAAGGAAACCGACACGACCACTTAGTCACGAGCACGTATTTCAAGGAGATATGACCAAAGTAACCATCCAAATAATGCAAGACATTTATCACTCTTAGACTATAATTTCCCCGGGTAGGACTACGATAATAATACAATCCTAGTCTAAATCTACAGATTCTCGGGTGTACATCCCGATTCGACGTGCGCCCGCACAGCACGCACCCAAGACTCGACTACTAAGAAGACCTAGTACCCCAATCACGAGAACAACACGAAAGTGGCAGAAAGACTAAGATAAGACTCACTTGCCAGAATAGCACAAGTGGGCGAAAGCCGCACTTGCCAGAACAACACAAGTAGGCCAAAGCCGTACTTGCCAGAACAGCACAAGTAGGTCAAACCCGTGCTTGCCAGAACAGCACAAGCAGGGCAAAAATGTATGTCAAGCACGTACGATGGTAATATGACATTTCTACAAGAATACGACTCTTACAAGTAATTATTTATAATGACCTTTCCATGCTTGTAACATATAAATAAACATTTGATTTCATAATTATACATGCCGGTTAAATAGAATAAACAAGTACAACAAACATGTATGTGGGACGGGATTATTAATGTCACACCATACTTATGGCTTGCATCTCACCATAAGTACGGATGGGAACATCGGTCTCGACGATCATATCGCAACTAGAGGGCCTATGGCTCACCCCTAGTGTCCGATAGGACCACGACTCATACCATCGAACAATACACGACATTATCAAGGATATGACCCTTCACAAATAATTATTTAACAATAAATATCTCATACTTGTCCTATGCAGATAAATATTTCATTTTATAATTTATCATGCTGGTTAAAAGAAATATAATGAATGATAATGGATAATTTTACGTTATATGAAATATACGGGATAAAATGTGACCAAGTTCAAGTGACCCATTTATGAGCCAAATAAATAAATCATGTGAAATCCAATTAATGGACTAAAATAAGCCCAATCAAAGAAACAACGTGGGCCCAACCAAATTAAAAACACGAGCCCAAACAAATAAAAATTACAAACCCAATTGATAAAATCTAACATGGCCCCTTGATAATACATAAAAAGTCCAAAAGATGGAATATGGTGAGCCTAATGTGAAACAAACTCAACACCTAAAGGAAATCAAAGGAATTAAGAAAGGATGGAAGGTATGAAATCAAGCAAAGCAAGCAAGACCTCCACCAAGTACCTCTAACATCTCCTCCACCGTGGCCATTGCCCACAACCCACAACCAGCCTACAAAAAGCCCCACAAGCACCTTGTCACGGCTGCCCAGCAGCCCGTGAAACGGTCACCAAAAACTGTGCTAACACGGTGTACGGCTAGACATTCAACACAAGAAGTTCGAGTACATACAAGATGATGTTATCAAGCATAGTGCAAGCACGAAAACAGTCCCGAAAGACTACACACCTCGTCCCACAAACAGAGACCAAAACCGCACCAAAACAGTCTCATACATACGACCCAACCTAGACCCAAATGACCACCTAGCAAGCCACCAAAACCCGTATCACAACTCGGATTTACTGTCCTAGCTAGACCGTAACATCCCCCCATAAACCACTCAAAGTAACCCGAGAGCTGCATCGTTCCGACTCGAAAATTCATCATCACGACAGCCTAATGCGGCCACGAGCAGCCGACACACGACTACCATTCACACCACCCGACTACCCATAGCCACCCTTCACACCACTTCATAACCCGACCCAAAATCAGTCCAAAGCAGAACCCAAAAGATGCATAAATTCAAGCCCAAACCCAGTCCTAAAGTGCGTAGCAAAACCCGTCACTAAACAGTCCAATCCCCTGCTCGAATACCGTGCTAAAACAGGACCATTTACGTGCACTAAAAAGACGGGAGTAAGAACAACAAGAACGTAGATAAAAATCATCAAGTTCATCCTAATAAAACTCGAAGATATCGCGAAGGCAAGTAATGCAAGACAGACACATTCATTTCAACAGCAATTAAAGAATCGAACTTTATAGCAAAAGAGTATAAAAACCGAGTTGAAGGGACGACATATCGACTCATTGTCGAGTAACCTATCACCGTTACCTTAACTCTTCGAATTCCTGAGTAAAAACGTCCATAACACGAGCCTATCTTCAGTCTTCAACTAAAAAGGAGGAAAAACGAGTAACATGGGTCACAAAACCGAGTTTGTAATAAGATGCCCATTTCGAAAATTCAACAAAATAGGAGCTTTCTTACCTTAAAAGAACGAGGAAGGGACGAGGAAGCTAATGGTACAAAAATAATGGAGTTTGGTTGAGAGACGAAGGCGGGATCAGAGTTTTTGGAGGCCGAAAAATGGTGGAGTTGTATGTTGTGTTTGTTGTTGCTGCTGTTTTCGAAAAAAATGAAGATGAAGGAGGGAGGAGTATGTGGGTATGAAGGGACACGGCCCACAAAACAACAATACAATAATAATAGTAATAATATATAATAATAATAATAACAACAATAATAATAATAATAATAATAATAATAATAATAATAATAATAATAATAATAATAATAATAATAATAATAATAATAATAATAATAATAATAATAATAATAATAATAATAATAATAATAATAATAATAATAATAATAATAATAATAATAATAATAATAATAATAATAATAATAATAATAATAATAATAATAATAATAATAATAATAATAATAATAATAATAATAATAATAATAATAATAATAATAATAATAATAATAATAATAATAATAATAATAATAATAATAATAATAATAATAATAATATATAAATGTGGAGTGTGAGTGAGTAGGTGTATGAGTGTTGTTGAATTTTGATTGGTCGAGATTAAGAATGGTCTTACATATGAAAATATGACGGTCTCTCGCTAGACGGAAAAACGTCTCGAGTTTATTTCAACTTGAGACGGAAACTTATATTATTAATGTCACTATTATTATCTGACCAAAAACATAAATAAATACATTCTTATAAAAATCATGCCCCAAAATATAATTTAATAATACGAGTTTTTATAAAAATGAGTTTTTATATAATTCGTTTATAAAAATCGTGTTTGACATAAAATTAATTAAATTGAATAATTCAAAAATATGAAATAAAGTAATCGAACAGTTTAATAAATTTAAAATGTCAAAATGGAAAATTCACGGGTTTTACAACCCTTGACCCCCATTAGGAAAGAAGACACTATGAAAACGACAAAATTTCGTTTGAAGTGTTCACCGCCTTCCCGTTGCTCACCCATCTTAGACAAGATATGGGTAAACTGAATTTTTTCAATACCATCATATTGGGACTTCCAGGCCTGAAGCAGCTCCAAAAACTGTTCGGTCTGCTCATATTTTCCCGCTTGTTCAATCGTAACCTGACCCAAAGGCAGACCTGTGCTGAGATGGACATCTTCGTCCCGGATAGGGAGTTGGTTGTTTAAGAAAGATGACGTAAATGGGTCAAACTCTGACACAAGCCAGTAGGCTAGATGTCTAGGAAGCATGTCAGTCTTAAGGCATAGTAAACCACCGAAACCCATCTCTCGAATGTCTGAAATTTGCATGTCAGAAAGCCCGCTGTTTATGAACTGAAGAAGGGAGTTATGACTCATCCTAGTTTTTAAAACCGAGAAAGCATCTTTGGAGGAACAACCAGCCTGGTTTGTATCTATGCCAGATGCCGCATGTTGTTTGCCAGATGCCACTTGTTGGTAGCTTGTCCCAGATGCTTCTATTGCCAACTTGGCTATTATGGACCTCTTCATTATTACCCATGTTCAAGAAAAATGTAACCACACGCATCACTAATTTACCCAACAACCAAGTACGTGTAGAAATACAACATAGTGTGAGACAATAGGCACAAAAGCAAAATGAGAATTCTAATAAAGTCATGGTAGTTCACTACCCACAAACAAACGGACCTGCAATCTATATATACGTACCTAGAACCCTTTAAGATGCGTATAGTGACAAAAGACTACTTATATGTATAAAACCAGCGTATTGTATGCCGGTACGTAACCTTAAACATAGAGCCAATAAATATACATATGCTAAGTCAGCCGATACAACAACAAAATAGGGTAATGGTTGATAGTATATTTGAAGAATACATAGCATATAACAACCTAATGCCAGTTAGGTACCTAGTAACTAAATAAGTGTACCTAAATCCCGATATAATGTATCTACCAAGAGACCCCTAAGTGTTGATAAAACAAAAAAACACAAACTATGCCACAAATAATTTATTCATATTTATATCATCATAACACACACCGAATATATGGCACATTAATCAAATAAGTGTGGTAGCTGATAGTTTATTTGAAAAATACATAGCGTATCACAACCTAATGACAGAGATGTACCTAGAAACTATACAATCGTACCTATATCCCGGTATAACGTACCTAGTGACAACAAGGGCCCCCTAAGTGTTAACAAACAAAAGAATTCCACCAAAAAATAGGTATGATCACAGTCAGAGACAACAAACACCATGAACTGATAAATAAAATTATGCAAAATCGATGAAATAAAAGTTGAAATGAACGAAAAATAAAAAGCAATCAGTAAAGCAGCAACCAATACACAACAAAAAGTATAAATAAATCATAGAAACTAGACGGAGAATGAACTTAATCACGAAAACAGCAACATTGATAACAAAAAAATCGGCAAAAACACAACTAAATTAGTCCTAACAAAATAGAAAACACATGAAATCTCACAACAGATGAAAGTCGAACTGGAATGCTGTGAAATCAACATAACTAAGGTTACATGCAAAACGAGTTGAAACAGGAAAAATCAAATGGATGAAGAAATACAATACCTAACTGAAGAATATAGCCGACGATGCACCTTAAATGAAACAGGAAAGCAGCCTGCAAATCAGCAGAACGTAATTCATGCACAACTGAAATCAAAATATAAACACAAACAAAAACTAAATTAAACAATCAATTAATCGCAAAACAACAGGAATATTACCTAATCGCAAAAACACTCGACGATAGCACAAATTAAGCTCAACTGGACCTGCATTATTGATTTCAAGCACAAAGAAGTAAAAATACAGGAAATAATTAAGCTCAACAACAAAAAAATCGAAGAAATCGAGATAAACAACTGAAAATTATGATGAATTTACACCGAAAATACTTACAAATTTGAAAGAAATATGACAATTGAGGATGATATAATGACACAGATGCATACGATTAATCGTTGTCCATTATCATCGTCGTTTGATTTCTTCGATTTTAGTTCATTTGAGGAATTGATGAATTTGGGGAAAAAATTAGGGTTCTGTTAGTGGAGAGACAAAGTGGACTGAAAAAAGTGAGAGGAGAGAGAAAGAGTGTAACACCCCCATTTGTTTAGGAGCCTTTAGCTAGACATTCCCAAATAAATAGGACTGTTACCATCTCGGTTTCCCGAGGTAGTGAATAACAAAGTACAACAAACCAAAGTACTTTAAATTAAAACTTTAGTTAATACCTGTTTATTACAACTTAACCAAGTAAAACTTAATATAAATTACAATACATCTCACAGCGGAAATAAATAAAGTGATGTAATTATTCTATGTGATCTAGACTTCAACTATGGTCCAACTCAAGCTCCCATCCCAATGCTCCCCAAGTCAGCTAATTTTTAGTACCTGTCAAATCTGCTCCCCATAAAACGGTTCACCGCAGGTGTTCACGAATACACAGTCAACCGCGAGGTTGGGTAGGAATAAATTCTAACGACAAAAACATACGATAAACAAGCCAATTTCTTTTTTATTGCACAACCCCCTGATAACGTGCTCTTTTCTTTTACTACTTGTTACACAAATCATCCCGCCAATCCCTGGCCGGGGCAGCCTCAACCCGAAGGTGAGTAAACACAAACTACATTACCAAAGGTAATGTCTGCCTCAACATATAGTTGATTAAATATCCAGCAGATGGCTGCAGACCAATCTGGGGCCTGCCTCGAGTAAATACGATAAAATATCGTCTGCCGGAAAAAATCCGAAATACGTCACCCGAAGGCTCTTACCATGACGTCTGCCAATATAGCTGCAATAATAATCTACATCACCACGAAGGGGATGTCTGCCAGTATTAAACTGAATAACCAATGCAATAACAGTAACTCCATCATAACTAATCCAACCAACATCTACAATATAATTCTCCCCTCCAACAATTTCAATGATATCAATCAACACAATTCTCATATGATCAATTCACTTTAATATAAATCATCCAACAAACATTATCGAGTAAAAGTTGAGTAGGATTTATCCCTACCTGATCAGCAAATATTCCGTATACAACGCTCCAAGGAAAGCAAAGCAAATCCAAGTAATTAGCAAAGCGAATCCAATAAGCAATGCTCCTCAACAAATCCGTCACCTAATAATATTTATAATTTAATTACTAATTACTAGATTCACTTATTATAAATAAATTAAACTAATTATAAAACTAGTTATATTAATTACATTATTACGTAACTTAATAAGTATAAACTCGACTCAAATCAAACCAACCGGGTTCATGGTCAAACCGTCTAATAATCATTAAGAACCACCAATAAAACATTGTTTAGAATTTCACGTGCCATGACAAACTCCATAATATATTCACGCCAATCATGTGAACAACGCATCCTAACAACCCGTGTATACTAAGCCCAAATGCCACACCAACCACCAACCGAGCAACCCACCGAGTCACCGCCACTGCCTAGCACACACCACCACCACCGGTCAACCTAACAACCTGCCAAGCCACCTGTAAAATGCGTCTTAAGACGAGTGTAACCACCACATTAACACCCCATCTAATACCACCCGTGAGAACACCAAACAAACAACCCACAAAACCCAAACCCGACAACCACCTGGTCTGCCACCATTCAACACCAAGTGCCTCTCCTGCCAGCCACCCAACCACGCCCCAAAAACCCTCTACAACCGCCTCTAACAGCCGCACACTCACGCCCTAGCAACCTACCACAAACACCACCAATACCGAAAACCCGACACCCTCATCTACACCAACCACACCACCTCTGGCCACCACCGTTGCCACCAATGACCCACGGTGGTTCCAGGGGTGGTCCCTCCTTCCCCTCGACCAAACACCGTCACTACAACAACCCCTAAAACCGCCAGCAACAACAACAATCAACTCTCCCCTGTTTTGCGTGTTTCCAGCCGCCACCGCCGCAAAACACCACCTACGACCACCCTATAGCCACCACTAGACTCGACTCACCACCCCGGTACCAACCCTAACCCCGGTCAGGTCTGGGTCCCTCGAAATAAGGGTCAAAACCCATATAACCCACGACACAAACACATCCAACCACCAACGAAAAACCCTAATAATATCCCCCTTCCCACCGGTCAAAGGTGGTAAACGATAGGTCATAGTCACTCCCTGGTGTCCCACGGTCAAGGTGACGGTCTTAGTTTGTCATACGGTTGTCTAATTAACAAGTTATATTCATCTTAAGGCGAGTATGTTAAGAGGTGATTAAAAGTTACCTTGTAACGATCTTCTAGATATAATTTTCCTCACTTTCCTCTTTAGATCTCCTTTCCTCTCTTTTTTTATCAATTATTATGTTTATGATGGAATAAGGTTCATTGTTTAGGTTATGTCTTCTATTTATAGGGGTAGGATATGTTTAGGAAGTAATTAGGAAACCTATTATTATTATTATTATTATTATTATTATTATTATTATTATTATTATTATTATTATTATTATTATTATTATTATTATTATTATTATTATTATTATAATTATTATTTTATTTTATTTTATTTTTTTATTTTTTTTGCAGAAAAGCTTTGGATCTTTTTATTTCATGAAAAGCATAAAGTACAAGATCCTTGCCACTCTTTCCTACAAAGGAGACCAGAAAAGTCCCCTAAGATAAAAGAAAATAAAGACCAAGGAGAAAAAACCTACAAATGTAATGCTCCATACAAACGTAAGGTCACTACTTTCTTAATAACAATACTAATGGAATCAGCCGAAGACTTAACAACATTAAAAATCCTATTGTTACGTTCCTTCCACAGATAGTAGATAGTGGCCATCAGACTTGCTCGTTGCTTGACAGAATAGACACCATCCTGCAGAATGAAGTCCAAGGAATAGGTGTTCAGGGGCAGAGAAGCCCACTGAGCAATGGATGAAATAACATGCCTGGAAAAGTCACAATCAAAGAACAAGTGATGAATATCCTCACAGCTATGCTCACATAGTGCACATCTATTAACCATGAAAAACCCTCAGCCTATCAACCGTGGGAAGTCCATTATGCAGAACCATCATAGTAGTAAAAGAATGCTTGGGATGGCAGCCATCTCCGTGTACCTGCTTAGCCCAGGGGACTGAGTCCCTTCTAGTTCTGGTATAATCATACATGGAGCCCGTACAGTACCTCTGATGGGAAGTATAAGAAACCAACAACTGAAGAGCCTGATCAGAGGAACTAGCAGTGTGCAAAAGAAGGTCCTTCATTTTTAGCACATTGTTCCAGTACCAAGAGTTAGTAATGGTCTGATGTGCATCCCATAAACTAACCCCTTTCAGAACATAGGTATTGATCCACCTAGTTCAAATGCAGTTAGGTCTATAAAAAATTTTCCAAACCCATTTGATCATTTGTGCACAATTCCAACTCAATACCTCTTTAATGCCTATCCCCCCTTCTAATTTTCGAGAGCAGAGCAACTGCCATTTCAAGAACACATGCCTACGAGCCCCATCCTCAATACCCCACAGAAAGTCCTTGCAAATTTTGGTAATCCTCTTAGCTATGCCCTTAGGAATAAGCACACTAGCCCCCCAGAAATTATTGAGCCCAAAGATGACTGAGTTAACCAATAGAGCATTGCCTGCATAGCTCAAACTAGCATTAGCCCAGTGCATAACCCTGCCCTTGATCTTGTCTAGAAGAGGCTGTTACATACCCTGGGCCGGGTAATCCTAGCATTAAACAAAGGGAGACCCAAGTACCTGAATGGGAAGGAGCCCAAACTGAAACCATTAGCAGTCAGAATAAGGTTCCTTACATCATCAGTAACTCCTCCAAGATAAAGATCAGTTTTGGAAGGATTAGCATGAAGTCCATAAAGCTGGCTAAACTGATCCAAACACTTTGCAACAGCTGTAACAGAAGGTAGGTCTCCACGAGTGAAAACTAGAAGGTCATCTGCAAAGACAAGATGAGTAAGGTTCAACTGAACACATTTAGGGTGATAGGAAAAGTTAACAGCCCTAGGTAGTCTTCTGAGAAGCCTTGACAGCACCTCCATGCAAATGACAAAGAGATAGGGAGAGAGTGGATCTCCCTGTCTTAAGCCACATTTCCCAGGAAAAAAACCATGAACCTCTCCATTGATAAGAAGGTAGTAATGTGGGGAGGTAATGCAGGCCATAATCCACTGAATAAACTGAGGAGGGAACTTAAGTAAAGTCAAACTATCCTTAAGAAATCCCTAATTAACAGAATCAAAGGCCTTCCTTATATCCACTTTGAGCAAGCACCTTGGTGTGAGATGAGCACGACCATACTTAGAAACCAATTCATAAGCTAGCATTGTATTGTCAAAAATATCTCTGTTAACCACAAAGGCAGCTTGTTCATGGCCAATAATGGAGTCTAGAACATGTTGAAGCCTATTAGCAAGGATCTTGCTCACCACCTTGTAAAATGTGGTGCAGCAAGCTATAAGCCTATAGTCTTTAACAGTGAGGGGGGTCTTCATCTTTGGAATAAGCACCAAGAGGGTGGCATTAGCAGCCTTAGGCATAAAACAGGTCTAGAAGAATTCAAAAACTGCAGCTTTGAAGTCAGACCCTACCCCCTGCCAGGCATCCAGAAAGAATCCTGATGAATATCCATCAATGCCAGGACTCTTATGCCTATCTATGGACTTAAGGGCATCAAGAATTTCTTGCACTCTTACCTGCTACACAAGAGAGTTACAACAGTCAGAGGGTACAGTATCCTACATAAAAAGAGATGGGAGCAGAGGTAACACAGGTGAGGAAGTACCCAGCAGAGATTTATAATAGGAGATAAACCCGAGTGAAACTTCATTAGACCCAGTAAACTGCTTCCCATTCTCATCCTGAATAAGCCCAATACTATTCCTTGCTCTCCTATCTGCTAGTCTAGAATAGAAAAATCTAGTGCTTAAGTCATTTAGTTAAAGATTTTGAACTTTAGCCCTATGATAGAGAGCTTGCATCTCAGCTCTCTTCACTAACAAATAATCCTGCAACAGAGAATGCTCCCTAGCAATAAGGGAGGGATCCAAAGGAGAGCAATTTAGCAAATCTTGACATTGTTGAAGGGCTTGCTTACTTTTAGCAAATCTTGACATTTATTAAGTGATATTTTACCATTATGACAAAAATATAATCCGTGTAATAATTGTACGCTGCCTAATTTTAATAACTCCTACTACTATAGGTCGTTCTCACCGTTTGCACCGAGTATTTATTCTCACCTGATCCTAGATCTATATATATATATATATATATATATATATATATATATATATAGTTGTATGAGTTTTGTTGAGGTCTAGTTTAGAACCCGAGTCAACACAAGTTTATTATTTAATTATGCGATGATTGCTTAATAAAATTTTATATCTTATTGTAATGTGATTAAATAAGATTTAATTTAATAATTAAGCGTTAATTTATTAAATTAGTCGAGGTATTGTATTTTTCCGAGGTAGAGGTAATTGATTATTATATTTACAAAGAAATTATAAATTAATTTAATTGGGCATTGTAGAACCCATTATATGTTGATATAATGGTAAAATATCACTTAATAAATAAGTGTACATTGCTTATTAATTTGTATCATATTATTTTTGTATGATCATATTAATACTTAATTATGCAAGATAATTAAGCATACGATTTAAAGGCATTTCTGGGACAAATACAAGAAATCGAAACGGACCTATTTTGCATGTAGTCACCGGTTTTATATGGACTAGGGACAATGATGATTGTTCTTCTCTATATACACACTCTACTATGTGATAATGACATGTCCTACAACCTTTAATCATATTGCTTTCCACTACACTCTACCTAATATACATAAGATTAAAATAAAAAGCAAAAGATACCCATTATGGGTGGGTGGAGCCGGTTTTGGCACTAAAAAATAAGACATTAGTTGTCTTATTTTGTGACTTACTTTTGCTTATTATATTTCTTCTATCTTCTCTCAAAAACTCACATGCAAACTACCATATATTACTAGAGTAGTAATATTATTAATATTAGTAAGGTTAAGATCTCCTTTTGTTATCTAGTTAATAATAAGTTGAGTATTTGGATGAAGTGTTGGGTGCAACTAAGACGAGTGTCTCTATGCTTGAGACTTGAAGATCTTGGAGGATCATCCTAAATTAATTGAGCTCAAGAACAAGTGAAGGCAGGAGACCTTACTTGTGCCCAAAATTCGAACCATATACAATGTAAGGAAACTCGATTTTCTTCATTATTTTATTGTTTTGTTATGCATGCACTAGATCCACATAAATAAAAATTATGGGTAATTTATAAAATGGATTAGATGATTCAAATAGGCGTATATGAACCCAACAGTTTCAACTGTGGGTTTATACGGGATTTATACCCCTTGTCGTGTCCATGTAGGACCACACCTGGGTTGGGTGGTTCCTAGGTGGTGAGTCGACCACCGTGGGTGGTCATGGCTGGTTGAAAGTGGGACCTTTCGTAGGTGGTTGTCGGAATTTCGCTTATCGGGTGTTTGTGGGTGTTTGTCTTAAACCAAGTAATAGAACCTTCGTGACCAGGCTAGCCCTTCATCGTGGGAGGTGGCGTTGGTGGTGGGACCATCATGGGCTAGAGGAGACCACAGTGGTGGCTGCTAGTGGCGTATGATGGGTACATGGGTGGTGTTTGGTTGTTATGTTGTATATGTTGTTGTTGTTGTTGATGTTGTTGATGTCTATCATGTGGGTTGGCTAGGGCGTGACGTGGTGGTCGTGTTTGTTGTTAGGGCTGGTGTTTGGGGCGTGGCTGAATTGTCGGCAGTAGGGACTCACGGTGGGTGCCGGTGGTTGACTTGGGAAGCTGTCGGGTTGGATTGTTTACACGGATTCGTTGAGTGTTGTTTTTTTATGTTGGTATTAGTTTTAGGGCTACCTTTAGTGACCAAGTAAGGGGCTGTTGTGGGGGCTGAATTGGGCCGTGGTTCACTTGAGTTGGGGGTGACATAGTGGTGGTGGTCACGGTGGGGCTGGATTAATGTTGATTGTCGAGGGTTGGGCGTGACATAACACGGGTTGAGTGGGTGGTTGTTCATGGGTTTATACGGGTTTGGGTGTTAGTTGTGGAAATTGGTTTGCTTAGTTGAGACGGGTTTTAATTTACTAATTCGCGTGAACTAGTAATTAATATAATTAATGAATGAATAACTTAATTATGACATGTAATTATCTAGTTAGTAATTAATGTTGGAGTAAATGTCCTCAACAATAGTGCGATCACATGTTTAAATCTCATGATAAGAATACGTAAGGGATGATTCAATTATATAGTCAACTGATCAACATTAATCAGTAATGATTGGCTAACTAGAGTTTCACATTACTGTCGTTTGACGGTGGTGCTATAGGACAATTCCCTTAATAGATAAGTAAATTAATTGTATATTGATAAAAGTTAATTAACTCCTTAAAATTGAACAATTTGTTTTGTGAGTGAGAATGAGTATCTTATTGTAATTTGATTAAATAAGATTTTTTTTAGTAATTAAAAGATTTTATTACTAAAATTAATTATTGTTTCTGAAACAATTAAATTAAGAATGATTGATTAATTATAATTGCAAACTATTGTGAATTATATTTATATGACCCATTTTAAATACTTGTAATCATTTATTACTAGTTAAATTGTCACAAGTAATTATTTGTTATAAAATGATATTTAAGGGGTTAAATATGCATTAAAATATTTATGAGCATGGTGTGTGATATATGACCTACCTTATTACAAATGACAAATTGACAAACATAAAATGGATGTCTATTTTATAGGTGGACCGAAAAATAGAGGGTTTTGGGGAGAGTGGGTGTTTTATTTTAATTGTTAAAATAAAACACAGTGATCACCTAAAACTAGCCTTACTAACCTATGTTTTAGAAAAGAGACAAAGCAAAAGGTGAAGGCCATGCATTATCCTTCTTCACCTCAACAAACCAGCTCCCCTCCTCTATAATGAGAAAAATGTTCTCATTTTTCTCTAATGCAATTTTATCATTCTTATCTACTTCTCCCAATTCTCTCTAAAATAGTTTTAGTTCTCATAAAATTGTTTGACTAAAAATTCTAATATTACATTATATTACTACTAGTGTTACAAATATTATTAGAATTATTACGGATTACTAGTATATTAATCCAGTTAGTTGATATATTAGTATTAAGGGGTTTTTATCTTGGGTGCAACAAGAGGAGAATCTCTACACTTGTGATTTTTGGAGGATCATACATAATATTTAAGCTCAAGAACAAATAAGGAAGGTGTCCTTATTTGTGCCCAAAATTTCGAACCAAATACAATGTAAGGAACATTGTTTTCTTTTCTCTCTTCTTTTAGTTATGCAGGCACTAGATCTTAAGTGACTAAAGTTAATATGTTAATTAGTTCACCATTAGAAATGTCTAATAATAGGTACATGAACCTAACAATTGATATCAGAGCATAGGATGTTGCATGCATAATCGATTTATAGTGTTTTCGAGTTATAAGTAACTTAATTAAAACTAATAATTTGTGATTTATTAGATAATGTCACGAAATCATATTGCATGTTGTATATTCTGGTCCTAAAATGTATTTAGGTCATTCTGATGATTTATGGTATTTTATTGCTTATTTTAATGATTTTTAGTGATTTTATAACATTTTAATAGGTAAAACGGTATTTAAAATACTAAAAAACGTTAGACTTAGTTTCTGACCCTGAAATTTTTATATAACCTTACATGCATATTTTACTTATTGTATGTAAATTTTCATATAAATTTAATTTATTTTGCATGATTTATGATTTTTATGAGATAAGAATGGAATAAATGGAGGTAAAATGGTTAAAATTGGTCAAACTTTGAAACAGGCCATGAAATTTTAATATATTGTCACATGCACATTTTACTCACTGTGTATAAAATTTAAGATTAACTTGATTCATTTTTGCATGATTTATGAATTTTTAGTGTAAAAATGACATATATAGTGACTATTTTAGCATAAATAGCTAAAACGAATTACATGATATGAGAAAATTATTTTAGGTTGCATTTATATCTCACTTATCAGATCTAAAGTTTAAAAATTGATTAGAGTAATTTTCATATGCTTTAGATGTTTTATTTGATAAAACCGATAAACTGCAACTACATTTTTCTCGCTATAAATTCGAAAATTTTAACCTTAATTTTGATATTATTAGTGTCATGCATATATTCCAGAATGTTCAAAAAATTAAAATTCAAATTTTGAAATTATTGTAATTTAATTTGGATTTATTTCATAAAAGTTATGATTTTAGGGTAAAAAATGCGCATAAATATTATATCAAGTTGAATTATTGTCAAAAATTGAGTAATGACTAATTTTTGAGTCCTAAGAGAGTTAGTATAATTAACTTGGACTAAAATTATATTTTAGTATTATTTAGCGATTTTAATAAGTTAAAAAATCGTGAATTTCCATAAAACTGGGTTATATATACGATATAAGTTTAGATAGGGCTTGGCACATAACTTGGCATGTTAGATACATATTATAATGCTGCATATTTCATTGTTGAATGTCATATTTTATTTATGTAATTTTATCTTAGTATGGCCTTAGTTTTAATCGATATTACCTGTAATGTCAGGGTATATTGATTCGGTTGTAATTTAATGTGATCTCGTATCACTTTTATTTTTACTAGTTTTTATATTATAAATATATAATAGGAATAGCTATGTATTTCATTATTATTTGTAATTCCGAAGTTCCTTCAAGACGCTACCATTCGGAAAGGCGTTCCGATCAAGACGGAGTCCTTGGGAAGCGTGCCACTTGAAGTTCAAGGGACCAATGGAGTTTGTAACACCCCCATATCCAGAGGAGCCTTAACTAGGCCTTCCTTAGCATATAAGGGCATTACCATCTCGGTTGCCCGAGGACAGTAATAATCAAATGTCGATAAAAGAACTATTATGTTATATTACAAGAAATTTAAAACCAACTGATGAAATAAACGATACAACCCAAAAACTACTCGCTATAACTATCAAATCTCCTGAAGACTCATCCCTGCCCAGACTCCAGCTATCAACGATATCAACACCTGCTAAGACAGACTGCTCACCATAAGGGATCACGGCAGACACATAAAACAACAAGACAACCACACAAGGTCAGTACTGAGATAAGATACAACAATGCCAACAACACCTAACAATACAACACAACACAATCAGTCACACACAAGCACACCCACACCGATCAATCTCCGTCACGACTGTCCACTGGACCAGCCCTGCCAGTGGGGGACCGAAGCCGTACCCACCAAATCCCCGCTCATCATACCGAGCGATAACCCTATCCCATTAATGTGCACATCCCCTCCCGTGGCGGGTTCCACGGAGGGCGAAACTAGGGCGTGAAGCCACTCCCACAAGTTACTCCACTCAGCCGAGAACGCATCTCGAGAACCAGAGACAAACAATCAGCAATCACAATACAACATCAACAACCGTCTGAACAAATTAACAACAACACAACAATCGACACACACTAGACTATCTACAGAAACTGAGTAGGCGAACCTACCTTTAAGCAACTGCAACCTATCCATGCCAACATATGACATATCCAGCAATCAAGCAAAGCCTATAACCACAACACAACCATCTATTACTATCAAGTAAACCCTAACTGCAAAGACAAGGATATGGATGATGATGACGACATACCTATGAGAAGAAACCCGGCAAAAGACCGCTACCCGACTCAAGCTATGCTCTCCTAAGGCACAAGGACCTTCAAAAGGCTTCCATGGAGGTTTTATGGTGAAGGGAAGGGAAAGGGGCGACTAGAGGATAATAGAAATGAGGCGGAAATGATTTGTGGATTTAACAAAACGCGATTAAAAACCCTCACTAAAAACCCGATACTCGATCGAGTACCACACATACTCGATCGAGTGACCCCCTACTCGATTGAGTAACCCCGCTACTCGATCGAGTAGCCTCTACTCTATTGAGTACCACTCATAACTCGTAACCCAAGATGGCTTTGGCACGCACTTCTAAGAACTATTCCCGCTCCCAAGGTCAGTCAATGCTGGTCAAAGGGTCCCTAAAAGGGCGGGTATTACAGTCTTCCCCCCTTAAAAAGAACTTCGTCCCCGAAGTTCAATTCACCTACCTCAACACACAAGACACGGGAACAACGATCTCACCACTCTTTCGACACAAGTCACCTACTCTCTTGAAATGCCATCCCCCATGTCATCATCATCATTATCTAACGTACTAAGTATATGTAAATGTATATGTATATGTACATCGGCTCTTACAAACCATCGTCTAAAACACCGACCTTGCAATACAAACCAACACCAACAACGATCGCCCGTCATATTACGGGACTACTCCATTCACTAGTAACTACTATCAATACGAAACATATCTCATATCAACTTCATGCCGCACGACTATACCACTATGTTACTCAACAACGCAATTCTACTACGACACATTGCACCACAACTATCTCTTTACGACCAACTTTTAAACATGCTATCAATTTTCACTTCAACGTATGAATTACTCGACGAACTAAAGTAACCAATTTTCACTTCATACAATCAAAGTAACCACGGTAAAAGAAAACTTTGCTAATAATCAACATGACATTATAAACGAACAACAACATAGTCTCAAAATCAGCCTTTTTATTTTGCGACATTACTCTTCCCCTCTAAAAAGGAACTTCGTCCCCGAAGTTCACCACCAAATTACCACACATATTACCTATTACTTGTATCATGTCATAAATTAAAACCATATTATTTATTACAGACATTACTCACTAATTATATTCTCATTAAATTAGAAAAACATACACAACTCATCCGAAGAACTAGCCGCCGTCGAGAAAGCATGTTAAGCGTATCATTGGAATTTGTATATATATATTGAATTCGGTGAAATATAACTTGCAGACTAAACGGATGTAAAATGAATGCAATTAGAATAATTACAACTCCACTATTCGAAGCAAATACGCCTTTAAAACTAGGCACGACTTCCAACATATGAATTGAACGGTCCGAACATGTTACTACTCACTAATAACCACGTTAGACACCAAACTTGCAATTATATAACAATTAAACAATTTTAATTTATGAAAAGTTCCTGTAACAGTGCTACTCGATCGAGTAAGTATTGGTACTCGATCGAGTGCCGTGCTACTCGATCGAGTGTCTTGGCTACTCGATCGAGTAGCCCTGAGATCAGAATGTCTCTTTTCTGCCACACCTATAGCTACTCGTTCGAGTACAGGGTACTCTGTCGAGTACCTATAGGTCGAATTTTTGGGAAACCTGCCATAACCACACATATATATACAAAATCGTCACATAACTTGAGCCGGAATGACCTCCCGACTCACAAAATCCTGCAACAAAGTCAAGTAGTAAAACCGGCCTTATGGCCAAGCATACAAATCCGAAAATAAAAGGTTCTAACAACCAACAACTACCAACATCCAAGACCAACAATCATAACAAAGATAAAGAAATAGGAGTATAACTCCTCCTGCTGCTGCTGCTGCTCCTCCTCCTCTATCACCTCATCACCACCACCATCACCTCCCGAGATGCCCGCTCCCGATGACCCGATCCCTGGATCAACTCCCGCTCCATCTCCCGGACCTACGTGCCATGGGGTCAAACCACCATAGGGAAAGGACTGAGGCGTCCCCCAAGCTGACTGATCCACTCCGTAAGAGTGGAAAACCCCACTGTAGTCCCCGACTCCACTCCACCAAACCGGATGCGGTCCCTCGGTCCCAATTCCCTGAGAGTACGCATCTCATGCATGTTCCAGAGTGTCAAGGTAGATGACACTCTCTCTGCTAAGTAGCCCGATCGCGTCTCCGGGGTGTCGAGGTAAGGGTAGCATGGGAAAGGGTGCTGCTGTGGTGGTGCTATCGGTCGTGGTCTGGTCTCAGCGGTCCTCTCTCTCACTCTACGGGGTCCTCTCCCTAACCTGGACCTCTCCTCCCTGACCGCCACGTTCTCCCCCTTCTTCGGCTCGGGCATCACCTGGAGAATCACGTCATCGATGAGATAGGTCTGCAACTGGCGGGGCACGTCATCATCCTCCTCCTCCTCGTCGGAGTCAACAACTGTCACCACTGGCTCTAACGGCTCGGTCGGTGGAAGGTGCTCAGGAGCCGGGATCCTCATCCAACTCATCCCCCACACTCTCCAGGCTAGGCTACCGTCGACCAAAGTTCTCAACCATTTCAGGCCGAGGTAGTAGTCACGGTCCATCGTAGGCATCGGTGTAGCTAGAGGCACATACTCCGCAGAACCCTCAAAGGAGGTTAGCTTTTCAGCTAACCGAGTGGCGATAGCGCCACAACTCAGGTACCGGGAAGAGGCAGTAGCCATCAAAGCAAGGCTAGCGCAGACGATGGCAGGAGCATTGAAGACTACCTTCCTGGCCCGCTCCGGGTTCAACTAAGACATCAAAAGCAACACCTCATGGTTGTCCAGCTTACTGATATCCGGTCTATCATAAAGGAGGTTCGAAAGAGAACGAAGAAAGATCCTCAATGTAACATGCTGAACGTCATTAATCGGCATGTTGCTTGAGGTGGGAGCCGGCTTTCCAGTCAGACAAGGCATTAGGCGGCAGACACCGCACTCAGCAGGAATATCAGTGATAGAATCCTTGGGAGGCTTGGCCAACCCAAGGTGAGAAGCAAAAAGGTACATAGTAAGCAAGAAACTGGTATTCATCAACCGAAACTCAACGGTCTGGGCAGCTGGGTCATAGCTAAAGTAGCTCATAAACTCCAAGGTAAGAAAAGGGTAGGAGTGTTTCCTCAGCCGATACAAACCCGTAAAGCCCAAGGTCTCAAATATGTGACGGACATCCGTCTCTATTCTCAACTCAGTCAGAAGTGTGGGTATCCACACACCTCGTTGGTCTCATTTTGCGTTTTTGCAAAGCTAAAAAACGCTCTCTTTGTTTGAAATCTACAAACACTACTGAAGGGTATTCCGGTACCGCGGGTACCACAGGTCCACTCCCTTCCCCAATCTCAGGCTGTGTCACTCTTCCCCGTTTACTCTGACGGGTCCCTACGTTCGGTCTCGGCATCTGTTTCAGCATATAACTTAAACAAATTAGTATAGGCATGTGAAGCACATAATTTATACATTTGAACTTTGACTGTGAAGCTAAGTACACACGTCACCAACGAATTCCCAATTTGATATGCAAACTCAGTTTATAGCCACTCATGTTCAATAGTTGTGAAAAGTTTATCATGGCGAACACATATACCCAACCAATTCTAACATCCTAGCATGATTCAATGTTACTCCATACACACTTTTAATATGTGAGGTACTTGTACATGCTCATAGAAAAGTAATTTAGAACATATCATCATCAACTTTCGTTATTAGACACAAAACAATTCAATTAGGCTTGTCAGACGGTCTCTACAGCTGTAACAATTTTGACATATTCCCCATCAATTAACATTACCACTATCATATTGAAGTTTATCCCTTACCTAAACATTCATATTCATCACCAAATTTCAAATATAGAAGACGAATTTCAATTTGGGGCACTTTTAAGACAGAGTTTTAAGGCAACTTTTAAGGTGAAAATCATCAAAACTCATCCTTCAACATGATATATATAATGTATAGCACTCAATTCTATCATCTAATCAATGTAAAACAACCAAAATAAATTTTTGATTTCGTAACCCTAGAAATTTTGGCCCCCAAATTTCGTGATTTCTAATCTATTTTACAGCAATTAATCACCAACAATCAAGAAAAGAAGGCATGTGAATCATATTACAACAATTAAAAGCAATAATCTATCCACATGAATCGAAAATTTCAGATTACACCTTCATTCCAACAAATTTAAAGCAATAAAAGCATGTAAATAGAGGAAAGATCATACCTTGATTAAATAGACAAGTAAAAGAACAAAACTAACAAGTAGTTAACCCAAACTAGTCACCATAACCACAAGAGATGAGGAAGCTTTTGAGAGGAATATAGGATTAGGGTTCTAAATAAGAAGGAGGAATGAGAGGAATAAGGAAGAATAGGGGTTTTAAGAAACCCGTAAGTGGCTCTGTACTGTAGCCTACTCGATCGAGTGTCTATGGTACTCGATCGAGTACCACCATACTCGATCGAGTAGGAGCTATTTCGTCGAGTATCTGCAGAAATTTTTCCACATCCCGACGTCATAGCTTCCTAACTATATCGAGTGAGGTCTACTCGGTCTAGTACGCACTCGCACTCGGTCAAGTATAGTTAAGTACTCGGTCAGAAATACGAGATAAATCGAAGATTCCTGCAAAAACAATACCACATGTCGATTCCAAACTGAGTTCGGAATTCGCCACTAGTCATCACACTTACTCACGTATTACCATTATTACTCAAGCTTACCATATCGTCTCAACAATTAAGGCTTATGCCATACTATGCTACAACAAATTACCCAACTCGGTTTACCTGCTACCGAGTCATTCATAAGCATAATCACGTTATCATACCTTACCTAAACTTATCTTACCGCATTACTACCAACTCGTGTTCACATCAACATGAAACTTATAATTAACATTAATTCGTTCTTTCACATGTCATAAAATATAATGTATACTCTACATAACAAATTAATCTATCATATTCCAAATCCAATCATAAGCAAATCATCTTACATAAATCGTTTGTCATGCAGCGGAAAAATTTCAACCAATAAACAAGGCATATATGCATTACTATATGCTATGTTTCATATTATAACTCAACAATTCTATAACTATACCGTTATTAACAATCCTGAAGCAAATACCAACAGGATTACTATTCATACCATAGTATACACTTCCACATTTTTACCACTCTATCATCTATACCCTTGCCACGTTTCTCATAATCATCGTATAAGCCCACTAATCATGCCAATACTTCACTAAGCACCCTCCAAATGCAACTAAACCATCTCTACGTTAGCAAAGACTCAACCTCAAATAATTCCGACATAACTAACATATACATCACATATATACACACGGACTCCACATTCCCATACCTTGTGACCGGCTTAAGTACTATTGGGCCAAGATTTCGAAATGAGGGCGCCTACTCACCCAAAATCTAGCATCAGCTGGGGCTCCCATTATACATACACCAGGTTCGTTTTATTAGACTCGCTAAGTTCATTAAGTTCATTTATTACAGGTTTCAAAATCGTCGCTCTTATACCACTTTGTAACACCCCCATATCCAGAGGAGCCTTAACTAGGCCTTCCTTAGCATATAAGGGCATTACCATCTCGGTTGCCCGAGGACAGTAATAATCAAATGTCGATAAAAGAACTATTATGTTATATTACAAGTGATTTAAAACCAACTGATGAAATAAACGATACAACCCAAAAACTACTCGCTATAACTATCAAATCTCGTGAAGACTCATCCCTGCCCGGACTCCAGCTATCAACGATATCAACACCTGCTAAGACAGACTGCTCACCATAAGGGATCACGGCAGACACATAAAACAACAAGACAACCACACAAGGTCAAGATCGAGATAAGATACAACAATGCCAACAACACCTAACAATACAACACAACACAATCAGTCACACACAAGCACACCCACACCGATCAATCTCGTCACCGACCGTCCATCGGACCACCGCCCCGATGGGGGACCGCAGCCGTACCCACCAAATCCCCGCTCATCATACCGAGCGATAACCTTGTCCCATTAATGTGCACATCCCCTCCCGTGGCGGGTTCCACGGAGGGCGAAACTAGGGCGTGAAGCCACTCCCGCAAGTGACTCCACTCAGCCGAGAACGCATCTCGAGAACCAGAGACAAACAATCAGCAATCACAATACAACATCAACAACCGTCTGAACCAATCAACAACGACACAACAATCGACACACACTAGACTATCTACAGAAACTGAGTAGGCAAACCTACCTTTAAGCAACTGCAACCAATCCATGCCAACATATGACAAATCCAGCAATCAAGCAAAGCCTATAACCACAACACAACCATCTATTACTATCAAGCAAACCCTAACTGCAAAGACAAGGATATGGATGATGATGACGACATACCTATGAGGAGAAACCCGGCAAAAGACCGCTACCCGACTCAAGCTATGCTCTCCTAAGGCACAAGGACCTTCAAAAGGCTTCCATGGAGGTTTTATGGTGAAGGGAAGGGAAAGGGGCGACTAGAGGATAGAAGGAATGAGGCGGAAATGATTTGCGGATTTAACAAAACGCGATTAAAAACCCTCGCTGAATACTCGATACTCGGTCGAGTACCACACATACTCGATCGAGTGACCCCCTACTCGATCGAGTAACCACGCTACTCGATCGAGTAGCCTCTACTCTATCGAGTACCACCCATAAGTCGTAACCCAAGATGGCTTTGGCACGCACTTCTAAGAACTATTCCCGCTCCCTAGGTCAGTCAATGCTGGTCAAAGGGTCCCTAAAAGGGCGGGTATTACAGAGTTGGTTTCCGAATTTGTAAATAGATTATTAGATTTTCTATTTTAGGAAGGCCATACTAGGAAATTTATTTATTGCATTGCATTTATTCTTCATATGTGACATGCATTGCCAAATCGCCATAAACATCACATGCATATCATATCGAGTATTCGACCTTGTCAATTATAATTATCGATAGATCACTAATTTAGTACACATAAAAGAGATAGATAATAAATTGACAAGACCTTCACTTTTAAAAGATTGAGACTTAGCCTTACCAAATAGTAGGAACCCATGAATCTCAATTTCATAAGGAGTACAATATGATTTTTCGGGGTACTTTCATTTGACGTTGGGTAAGTGGGGTAATAAATAGTTATTACACTTCGAAAATTTGGTTGATCTCTACGAAGGTATTGGCGACCGTAGCCGCAATAGGTTCGGGCTAAAGATGAACTTAACGTAAATTCATCGACCGAGAGTTCTAATTGTAGAATTGGTTAAAAGGGTTAACCCACCAAGTTATATTAATAAGAGGTGTAGAGGGCCCATAGGCTCACATCCAAAGTTAATATGAATTTAGGGTCTCGGAATCATTTATATAATTGGGTGAAGGTCATTATATAAATGCTAAAACATGCTATGTTTTAAAGATAACGATGAATGTTTAATTTTCCCACTATTTCGTTATTTTTTAATGTTGTTCTATTTTATTAATCCTACTCATATGCTATATCATTCGATTGTAACACTAGTCAACGCTAAACCACTATTGCTAAACGACAAAGAATCTCTTTCTAAAGTTGAACCGTATCATAGGTTGTGGACTACCTCCATAGGAATCGTTCTATTCCATAGAACTCGATAGGAATCGTCCTATGCAAATATAATATTAACATCTTAAATTCCTTACATACCCATGTATATGAAATCTTTTATGAAGAAGAATAAATAGAAGTAGTAATTAGTCAAAATATGTTTTGATAATTCTTTTATGCATTCATGGTTCAAAAGTCTTATTGCTCAACCTAAACACTTGTCATCAAGCACTTAAGTTATTAAGTACATGACAATGTTAAATTGATAAATTGATTTGATAGAAATTTTGATTAACCAAATACCACAATAGAGTTAACACTTGTGAAGGATTAACTAGGAATTTATATGAAGATAATTCTTCATCAAGTAGAAATTATCGAAGACAGTGGGATCAATAAGAAGTAAGTAGCTATCTTAATTGTTAAGGATAGAACTAGGCTCGAAAGAGAAGGTGTTAGACACTAAAATAGATACAAACCCCAAATAAGTAAAGATCAAGGAAGTTGGTCGTGTGACTCCAACATATTCCTCCTTGAATATCTATGACATTGACATTGCATTCTTGCTAATTTCCACATCATGAGTATTTGATACAAATTTGTGGATTTCATTATAATATTTGGCATTATCGTTTGACAAATAGCAAAGAATAAATTCAGAAATTTACATGAATGGAACTAGGGTAGTTGCCATTTCATCCATGGACATTTAAGTGTTGTAATGTACTCTTTTTAGTTTTGTATTTAGAAATGTACCTTAATAATTGTTATGATGTACACTAACTCTAAATAAGAATATAATTCAAGTTTTTGTAGAAAAACGCAAAAGGGTTTCTCTATTATGCAATTAAAACAAGCGTTGTGCCATTACATACCACAATTAAATTTATGGTGAGACCATAGAAATCAAGGTAATTATATTCAAACTAGATATAAATGTCATATATACAAGACTCTAGTTGGTGACCCCAATCATCTCTCAATTCTCGATTGAAAATCACATTTAGAAACTAGTTTTAACTAGTCTCCCAAACCATTTGATTGGGAATCTTCTGGTGTATGTGAATCTTGTAATCAAAGCAAGTTAATTTATAACTTTTTCTGAAAAAGGATTATGAACAGAGCAAGATATTCGCCCTATTTATATTTTGAAGTGTATGGTCGAACATAATTTCAATCAGAGAAGGTTATTACTTCTTCATCTCTTTTACCAAGGAATTAGGTAGATACTTGATATCCACATAATGAGGTAAGAAGAGAAATTCTTTGAATATGTTCAGTGAATGTTTAAAAAGTATCAAAACCTACAGATTATAAAACCAAAGTATTACTTTGTTCAAATGGGGAACAATAAAGTGATGACTTTTATCTGCACCAAAAAGAGTGTGATATGGTATCGCAAGTTCACTTTCATTACGATATGATTGAATCTTTACATTATAGTTGGAGGTAGTTTCTATTATAAAATTTGTCTGGCATTTGAATTTTCCACTAATATAAAACATGGATAAAACAATCATCTACTTTTCATATGAGATATGGATAGGCATGGTACCTAAATTGTAGCTTGTTTCGATAGTAAACATGTGCTCTCTTTTCCTACATGACCACGAGAACAAAGGGTTTGTGGCTTGTGATGCTGTCTATTAAAGAAAACATGATTATTTCTTAAAGACAGAGTGGGAGAAAATGTTCAAGAGCCACAAACTCAGAATAAGACGTAGGAAGATGTTCCTTCTTGGTCAAAATCAGTATTTATTTCCTCGAAACCTAAAGTGGACAGGAGTCATGTTAATTTTGAAAGTAACAAACCTGTAACTTATAAAGATGCTTTATCTAGTTTGAACTCCGCAAAAGTCCGAACTGAATATGAACATTAAGATGTTTCCATAACTTGGTTGATTGGTGGTAAGAGGTTTTCACCAATTGCAATGCTTCGTTAAATTCGGATTTAATAATATTATTTGACTGTTGGATTTTAAAATCATCTTGTATGAGTTTTGTAAATCGCAACTATTCTAAGGTAGGATACGAACTTAAGAAGAAATCTTAAGTAAAAGTTAAGGAGTTGAATTGTATGTTTTGATCATGTGATAAACGTTTCTCGAATTGTCAAGTAGTTCTATTTAAACATGGAGTTTAGTGGGAGTAATGTGGTGTTACTAGTCTTATATGTAAGGGACATATTGATCATTGTGAATGATGGAAGACTTAGGAGAAGAATATTACATCTCTAAAGTATCCAGACCTATAAAGATAGTTCTAAGAGGATATTAGCGTTAAATGGATATTCTTATGTTAATACAAATTTTGACAAGTTCAAAAGTATTGAACATGTAGAAATTGAATCCACATGCTTCCGCTACGGGATTAATTCATTACACTAAGGTGTATCACCATTCTTAAACTTCGTATACTTGGAGTATGACGAGTAGTTACAAATCAAATCTTTGAGAGAAGTCTCTATATAGCCATATAGTTCATTGGTTAGTACTCAAGAAGTACTAAAGATATGAAGCTAAGCATTTAGAAATGAGATAGATTTATGTGCAAGGAGTTACACAAAAACCATATTCTAAACACATAAGGATGGTTAGAGAATCATCTTGGCTATATTATTTAAGGAGGATATCTCCTAGAAACATCCTAGGCAGTTGAACAATGAGACATACACAACTGAAATTGAGTACACTTGCAATAATGAGATATGCAAGAAGGAAGGGATGATATTAGGATTCGATTTTGTGAGTTGGAGGAACTATGGTAGTTCGTTCCAATAACCGAAGGTCCTATCCCTACTCACTGTGAGGACAGTAGGAGCTATTCTAAGGCAAGAGAGCCTATGTATAGACTGGATGTAGACACGTACTCAAAAGTTTTATGATAAAGATTATACAAAACAAAGGGAAAAAGTATATAGTAAGGTTAGAAAAGTGCAAAGTGTTGCTAAGACTTACTAACCAAAGCCTTCTCATAGGCTTAGCATAATAAGTCATGCCACTTCAATTGAGTTGAGATGTATATTTATATACAATATTAAGTATGTATTATAGATTATGTAGTAATTGATATGGTATCAATTTTACATATGTGATAATGCATTAATCGTTTGAGTTTTATTAAAATCTCTTTTATTACTTTGTTATATCCAAATAGGTTGTAAGGACAGCTTTGAACCTTATTAAAGTGAATTGGATTAACATAGTATTGGCCCCTAGTTGCTTATATGAGGTGACGTCTCCAAGTGACTAGAGTGTGATGCGATTGATGGCAAGTTAAAATGTCATAGGGTCATATGGGATGACTAGTCGATCACACAGACAAACCGTATGGGACACTCTGTCAGGCAGTGACCACTTATAGAGTTATAGAAATTCATAAAGCCTGGTCGTGGCGAGAGGTACTATAGTATTCTTATGAGTCAATTCTTTTGACTAGAGACTATTTGCCCAAGTTGGCACAAGCTTCTGATTGGCTTTGATTTATAATCTACGACTGTCGTAACTGAAGTCAAATGAGTGTATTTTGGGTCATGATGAACTGTGGCTATACAAAGGGAATAGTGCGATAGTAATTGTTCACCCCCTTGTCAGGGTTGTTTGAAATCTCAGGGCCACTCGAGGAGTAGTGAACTGAAAATGTGTAGCCACGCTCGGAAGGTATCTACGGTAGATAATTCCGGTCAGACTGTTACTCTCTAGATCGAGACAACCACTCAAGATATGATCAAATACAAGTACGATCTGCAAGACACCTTGCATTGAGTGGGAGATTGTAATAGGACAAGAGAATTGGTGACGCACACTTGTCTCGGACAAGTGAGAGATTGTTGGAGTAAGTGTCCTCAACAATAGTGCGATCACATGTTTAAATCTCATGATAAGAATACGTAAAGGATGATTGAATTATATAGTCAACTGATCAACATTAATCGGTAATGATTGGCTAACTAGAGTTTGACATTACTGTCGTTTGACGGTGGTGGTTAGTTGATCCCTTAAGGTCACACCTATAGGACAATTCCCTTAATAGATATGTAAATTAATTGTATATTGATACAAGTTAATTAACTCCTTAAAATTGAATAATTTGTTTTGTGAGTGAGAATGAGTATCTTATTGTAATTTGATTAAATAATAATTATTTTAGTAATTAAAAGATTTTATTACTAAAATAATTATTGTTTGTGAAACAATTAAATTAAGAATGATTGATTAATTATAATTACAAAATGTTGTGAATTATATTTATATGACCCCTTTTAAATACTTGTAATCATGTATTACTAGTTAAATTGTCACAAGTAATTATTTATTATAAAATGATATTTAAGGGGTTAAATATGCATTAAAATATCTATGGGCATGGTATGTGACACATGACCTACCTTATTACAAATGACAAATTGACAAACATAAAATGGATGTCCATTTTATGGGTGAACCAAAAGTTAGAGGGTTTTGGGGATATTGGGTGTTTTATTTTAATTGTTAAAATAAAACACAATGATTACCTAAAACCAGCCTTACTAACCTATGTTTTAGATAAGAAAAAAAAAGCAAAAGGTGAAGGCCATGCATTGACCTTCTTCACCTCACCAAACCGGCTCCCCACCTCTGTAATGAGAAAAATGTTCTCATTTTTCTTTAATGCAATTTTATCATTCTTATATACTTCTCCCAATTCTCTCTAAAATAGTTTAGATCTTATAAATTTATTTAACTAAAAATTCTAATATTACATTATATTATTATTAGTGTAGTAATACAAATATTATTAGAATTATTAAGGATTACTAGTATATTAATCTAGTTAATTGATATATTAGTATTAAGGGATTTTGTCTTGGGTGCAGCAAGAGGAGAATCTCTACACTTGAGATTTTTGGAGGATCATCCATAATATTTAAGCTCAAGAATAAATAAGGAAGGTGTCCTTATTTGTGCCCAAAATTTCGAACCAAATCAAATGTAAGGAACATTGTTTTCTTTTATATCTTCTTTTGGTTATGCATGCACTGGATCTTAAGTGACTAAAGTCAATATGTTAATTAGTTCACCATTAGAAATGTCTAACAATAGGTACATGAACCTAAAAATTATATGTAATTAATTTGTAATTAGTGAATGATTAAGTTAGTGATTATAGTTATTCCTTGTCTTAGGTGACGGTTTTAGTGTAAGAATACCTTTAATTAATTTGCTTGGATTGCTAGGTGGAGTAATTGCTGAAAAGGTAGGATAAATACTCAACTAATTGGTTATTGTCTTTATATCAATTATCTAGCATGTATGATTGGTTGGATTAATTTTCAGATGTGGATTATACATATCGTTGGATTATTCATTGTTGGTTTAATCATATCATCATATCATTTGCATTGGTTACCTCAGGCTCGTTCTGGGATGAATTATTATTATGGCATGGCATTTGAATTGGTTTCCCCAGACTGCTTTTACACGACTTGTCTCTGGGATGAGTTTACCTCAACTTAGGTTAGGATGATTGCATTGTTTTCCCGGGCCATGGATTGGCGGGATGAACGGGTGTTTCAGGTGATGAGCTCAGCTGCATTGGCATTTGCATATCATGCATATTCATTTATTTTGCCTTATACCTGTTGTTGGTTATTCTACTCTACCTTTTGATTGACGTATGTTTGTTGTGTCAAAATAAAATGATGCATGCTTTAATTGATTGCGTCTTGTGGTGAACCAATTAATATTTCCGGTTAATTGGGGAGCAGAATAAATAGCAGGTAGTTGACTTAGCTGTGAGGAACTTTGAGACGTGAAGACTTGGACCGTAGCAGTTGTCTAGATCACATTAGTTTGACTTAATTATTAAATTTATATATATATATATATATATATATATATATATATATAATCTTATTTATTTTCGTTGCGTAGTAAGTTGTATTGTTATAGTTTTAATTAGTCAGTTGGCAACTGTAATAAAACTTTTATTGGTTAATTTTATTTAAAGTAATTTGGATTTCTATACTTTGTTATATCCTGCCTCAGGAAACTTAGATGGTAACTCTCCTATTTTTTTTTTCCAGCTAACATGAATCTTTTTTTTTTCCATTTCCGTCAACTTCCGACTGAAATCAGGCGAGACCCGTCGCGTCGACCTCATTTTCAGCAGCCCAGAATTGCAGCGTCATACATCAGCTATGACTCCGGCTCAATTCGCCCAGCTACCACCAATTCGGCCACTACTCACCGTTGTCTCACATCGTCGATCACAACCACAATACCGACTATCGAGCCAAGCTATGGCCCAAAGCGAGGCTCAGTCGAGTAAACTGAAGGGCGGAGAGTAAAGCAATACAAGAGCGAGATTGAAGGGACGAAGAGAAACCATTAGAGGTTGCTTTATAATTGGATGATCAATTAAGGCATCGATTTTTGATTTCGAAAACGGTAAGAGAATCAATTAAGGGAGATTTCAAAGACTTAGATTGATCCATGATTTTTCTGTGTTAATTAATTTGGGATCTAAATCGTAGTCATACCTCCTTTTAGGGAAAATTCGAGACAATTCCAGTCACCACATGTCTCCCTCGTCAATAGAGCTAACATGTATTAATTCTCCACAAACCGAGCTCCATTGTATGCGCGAAATCCAGATGCCAGTGCAATTTTATATGCGAAATTCTAGTTTTTTCTTATTACGTTTCTTAAAAAAAATTGTTTTTTTTTTAATGTAGAGAGAGGATGCTGAAAGAGTTTTCACTTTTCAGGATTTTAGGGAAGAAAGGGTACCGTGTTCTACTAATCTATTGCTGACTTTATTTTTATTTAGATTCAATCTTAGTCGTGTATATACCCTCATCCAATGGTTCAGATTTTAAAGCACAAACTCACCATAAGAACCAAACTCACGAGTATATATATATATATATATATATATATATATATATATATATATATATATATATATATATATATATATATATATATATATATATATATATATATACATATATATAGTGTTGTATTTGATTTACATGTTTGACGAGTATCAAGTTGTTTTAACTGCCTTGTTGTTGTTTAAGTCGTTTGGAAGGAAAATTGAGTAGTTATGTTGTCCGATTATAGATGAGTCGCCTTTAGACTTTTATAACTTGAGATGTATATATGATATTGATGTGATTCTACTTTGAAGTGATATCTTGTTCTTTTACGATTCTAACGATAGGTCACACGCCCAAAACGACCAAGAAACAAGTGAGATATGACTGTTTTAAGAAAATTGGACGGTGTTGAGAACTGCATAGGGTACTCGATCGAGTACCCCATACTGGATCGCGTACACCTCTCTGTACTCGATCGAGTAACCCTACTATTTGATTATGCGTGCTTCTGATCTTCACCTACTCAGTCGAGTAGGTTGTACTCGACCTAGTGACCCATGTTTTGGCCTTATCCTTATCTTTTGACCTCTCTACATATCATATTTGTTTCAAAGATGTTCTTTTGCTTCCTTATACATTTTTTTACATATGTTTTGGTCCTGATGCATAAGTTACCAGATTCTGTGATGTAAAGAGTGCCATCTTATGGTTGGTATGAGTTTGGTGGGGAGGACATGGGATATATGTGGTTGTGATGGATAGTGGAAAGAAAAAGGGAAGATTGATAAGCTTCTCGAGGCAGGGAGCATGTTTTGTGAAGATGTGGTGAGTGATATAATCGCGAGTTGAGTAATGTAATGGTAGGTGTATATTAGCAAGGGGTGATGTAAGTTTGAGGTACGTGAGAATGAGAAAATTTAAATGAGGGATGCGAATGGTGGTAACTTGGGATGTGTAAGAATTTATGGAGAGAGATGGTTATAACTGTGTTGGTTAAGATTTTATGTAATGGAAGGTCATTATAGAAGGATGAAAAAGAATTGTGTATAGAGAGCTTAGATCGAGTTATGCCGGGATGTGGATATGTAGATACTGGCTGAGTTTGGGAATTTGGATTACTAAGAGGTGAGCCTAGTGTGTAATGCCTTGAGCAATTAACAGTCTGAAGTGTACTTTTGTTTTCTAGAGATACGAACGGAAGGTACAATTAATTAAAGAGTACTCGTTGATTGTTTGGACTTAATGGTGGCGAGTATGAGTGAGTAGCATGATGAGAGAGGATCAGTGATAACAAAGAATGAGAAGATACTGATCTGAATTAATGGAATTTGAGTTTTGGGAGCAATGAGAAGGTAACCGGATTAATAAAGAGTTAGGTAGTAAGAGTAAGGAGATGAATTATTAATTGGTATTATTGAGTGTAAAGGGAAAAGAAGAATGGGAGTAAGATCAGAGAATGTTGACCGGAGTTGTGGGACATGGAAGTAAGGAACCATGGAGACATATGATACTATCACGAGGGGGTGAGTTAAGGGTTATAAAGGAATTTCAGGACGACATGTTAGTCATGAATTTTGAGGAATTAAGGGAGTAAGAAGTTGGTAAAGTATTTGCACGATATGAGATTTTGGGTGGTGAGCTAGGTGATGATACAATCGATGACAGAATTGGAATGAATGCTGAGTTAATTTTGTTGATGGACTTGATATTCGTTATTCAGGATGGTAACCAAAGATAGGAAAGGAGCTATTATATTTAGAGGTGATGGTAAGAGAGTGGTTATATGAAAGATGGTGGTGTCGTGGTGTTGTCACTAGTGGCTAAGGATGATGTTAAATATGGAAGTTAGTCGTTCTAAAGAGGTTGATTTTGTGGAGGCCTGATTGGTATGTACGGTTGTGAGGGAGTATAAGATGTGGATATAGGAGATGTTTGCTAGTAGTTGGGTACTTATGATATGGTTCCGTTTGTCGGGTGGTGATAATTGTGCGGATGGGAGAATATTTTATGAAGGGCATCTGAGTTAAGCTCGGGTAAGAGATATCTATTACCAAGTGGTAAATTACGTGATCAGGATTGACTAGTTAGATTTGATTATGGGTCTATGATGTGTGTAAGTGATTGTGTGAGGTTCTGACCACATGAGCAGTGGTATGGTATGATATTCGTAAAGTTGTTATCTAATTATTCCGTGTAATATGTTGTATTTTAGTGATCTAATAACGCGGCATTAAGGAAGTTTTCATTTATCAAGGAAGTTATATTGAGTCAGTAATTATGAGATTTTATAAGTTGCGATGATTAATGATGTGGTTGTTGTGTCTTGGATTGCGATCCGAGCATGGTGCTCCCTGTTGCGATGCGGTTACTTTCGCGCTGCAGTGAGGCTGTTGGTGGCGGTGTTGCGATGCCGTCATCGGTTGTGGTAGAGTAGGTCGAGTATTTGTGAGATGAACTTTTGAAAGATTATGTCAGTCTAGTATGGGCATATAGATTGTTGTTCTATTTACTGTTGTTTCATGTAATTTTGACCTGTGGGTGAGCCTAGAGTAAAATATGGAAGAGAGTTGCACATGTGGTCGATGTTGTCATAGTTATAGTGATACCTTATTAAAGAAACGTAGTTTTGGGAGGTGGTTGGAACACTTTCGATCTTATGTTATATGAGACTTTTGTTGACATAGTTGTGGCAAGTAATTAACGGAACATGTGGGTACCACTACAAGAAATCACGACAAGGGCAACTAAAGAAGGCGACTGATTTCAGTCGCCCTTATAGATTTAGCGACTGAGAACAGTCGCCCGCCCTTGGTAGCAAGGTTTAGTCGCATTTGGCGACGGGTCGGATGACACATCTTTCCTGGTGTACGAGGATTTTCTTTGTGCCATCTCATTTGGTTGGCAATATTTTTCGTCGCATACATTCTTTGAAGTCTTAGAGCTAGGGGAAAATAAATTAATGAGTTTAATGATATTGGTTTCTTTCTCTTTCCACTCCTCTTATTACCCTTCTTCCCCTTCAAAACAATATTTCCCTCACTTTTCTCATATCTATCCCTTTGACATTTCTTACAATTGTCAAGCAAAGCATCATCTTTCCAAAAAAGCATACATCCTTTAGGACATGCATCAATCTTTTCATGTGGAAGCTGAAGACCTTTAACCACTTTCTTGGTATTGTAGAAATTTTGGGTTATAACATTATTATCGGGTATAACATCCTCAACCAACGTAGCAATACTATCAATGGCTTTAAACGGTATATTAAACTCACATTTTAAAGTAACCATCCTGGATGCAACTTGTACAAATGTTATTCTGCTCCCCTCATATAAGGTTTTTTCAAAAGCACTTAGCATGTCAAAAAAGGCTTTTGCTTTTGGGTTTGGTGGTTCTTCATCAATCAATTGTACACGGTCGTTAGTAATGAAAGCATTAGACTCAAAGGCATCAAGTACCATATCTCTATATGGGTTCTCATTTTGTTGGATTTGAAGCTGTTCGGGATCGGGAGAATATTTTTCTCCATTGGAAATCCAATTGTAGTACTTTAGAAAAAAACCATTTGTAATAAGATGCTCTTCTACTTCAATGTCAAGTAAATATTTTAATTTTTTGCATTTAGTACAAGGGCACCCAAGTTTATGTTGTTCCAAATCATATGAATCTTGACATCTAGCAAATTCAATAAATTCACGAACTCCCTTTACAAATCTAGAGATAGGACGTTTCTTCTTATCTACTCTTTCTTCGTACATCCAGCTACGTTCATATCTCTTTATTTTTATCTAGACAATATATAGCAAACTAACCATTTTAAATAATATTTCAACGAAAAATTCTAACTTTAAAATTGTACTAACTTATCACATTATAGTACTTTAACAATAGTTATCTCATCCTCCATATTATACTAACTTCAAGATTTCAATTAGGTCATTATCACTCCAACCTAAACCCATCAATGTACATTTCAAGTCACTAGCAAACACACATTTGTGATTTATTAATGAGCAAAAAAATTCGGCAGCAATTCCCCTTAGTTCTCCAAATACACAATGTGGAATAAAGTTATATTCCACATATGTATTCAGAGAACATTAAAGGAATTCATAACAAACACTTTTCTCATTAATAAAATCACAACTTTGTGTTTACTACCTAAGTGACTTAAAACGTACAAAGACAGTCCCAAAATACGGACTATTCATGAATTGCTCCTAATGAGTAATTCTTGAACGGGTACTAGGTCAATATTAAACAAGTTGTCAAAAATGTAAATAAAATTTTGAAAAATGCAATTTATACGTCATGCTCATTCTAACTTAATTTCGTCAATTAAATGATTAAAACATATCATAATCCATACGAATCAAGGCAAATTTGTGTTATAACTAAAGTATGAAAAATATTGACAATACTAACATTATTCTAATCAATAACTAATTAAACTCTATTCCAAGATCATACTACCTTCAACAATACTAACACTATACTACCTTCAATATTACTAAAACTAAGTTCCACCTTCAATAATACTAATATTGTCAAGATAACCTTCAATTACATCCCCTAATCATATGACATTAGCAATTTAACAAAAGCCCCAATTTCTAACCCTAACTACAATTAATTTACAAAAATGCTAATTAAATTACAACTACATAGTTAATAGGCATCAAAAATGTTTCTAAAACCATCATAACAATCTCATTACTAGTTAAAGTGACAAATTAAACAAAAAAAAAATTAAGAATTTAAGTAATTAAATCAAATTGAGTCAAAAACAAACCTTTAGAAAAAAAAGAAGAATAGTGAAGGAAACTCCGGTGGTCGATGGTGATGTGGCGCCTACGGTGGATGGTTTGCCTCTCCGGTGGTGGTGGTGGGTGGTGGTTTCGTCGGGTGTGTCTTGCGTTTTTTTTTGTTTTTTTTCATACAAGTGACGGGTGAAAGGAAGGAAAGAGATGAAAAAAGTCTATAGTCAGAAAATTAGCGACCGTTATCCATCGCCAATTTGGCAACCATTCTCAATCGCCAAATTGGATATTATTGCGTCGCCCTTGGATTTCATATGGATTTTGGGATAAGATTCCCTAGTCGCCAAATTGGCAACTGTTTTCAGTCACCCGCGTTTTTTTTCCTGTCGCCAAATTGACGACTGTGCTTACAGTCGCCTGCTTTAGACGCCTTTAACAAATATTATTGTAGTGTACTGAGCTGGAAGTTGCAGTTGGTTCATAGTCTTTTATCGGAGCAGTAAGTATGGAGTGTTTGTGAATTAGTATCATGTTAAGTTATGGACGAGTTTGACGACAATAAAAAGTGGAATTTGAGGATCTAGGGAGGGTGTGTAACAATTTTGGATCGTGAGTGATGTTGAGTGGATAGGCACGTGAATAGAAAAGAATGTGGTTGTGCGGCAATGTGGAAGAGTTGTGGTAGTGGTTATGTTGAGGACTTTGTGGTATATGTTAGGTGGCGTGCGGAATGATTAGAAGTATGGAAACTGTTAGAGAGAGAGAGAGAGAGAGAGAGAGAGAGAGAGAGAGAGAGAGAGAGAGAGAGAGAGAGAGAGAGAGCCTTGGAATTGGGAATGGTTATCGGTGTTGAGGTTATAGTCGGCTATCAGTGACATGAGATGGTAATAAGGGGAAGGAATAGCTAAGGATCTAGTACTAGTTGGGTTACGAGGACGTAACATTTACCTTAAGAGGAGTGGGATGCGACAAAAAAGAGAGTTTCATGATTATGCGTGCTAGGGTATATTTGTAAGTGTTGAGTCTTGGTGTGGAATAAAGAATGCACTTGTGGTTGATATTATTAGAGGTAAAAGTGGTGTTTGTAGTAGTATGTATTTTATGTGTATGGTCATGGGGTAAGGTTATAGGTAGATGTGGTTGCGATAGTGTAGGTGGTTTTGGGTGGTGATGTTTATGTGTATGAGTAAACTTCGAGGATGAAGTTCATTTTAAGGGTGGTAGAATGTAGTATTTTATTTGGCAGTTGTGTTTGCTTGGCGATTTATATTAATATTGGATTGTTAGTAAGTGGTATGTTGGTGAGATCGTGCTAGCGTTGTGTTTCGGTTAGTGTATGGAAATTTTATATGCTGTTAATAAGTTGATGTTATGAGGGTTAAGTATGGATTTTTTACCTTGACTGGTGAGTTGGGTTGTGAGCGGATGAGGGAAGTTTAGGTTGTATAGGGTAGGTTTGAACTTCGGGGACGAAGTTGAAACGGGAGTGGAGGCCGAGCTAGACCGCGGATTGGGACCTTCGTCCAATTTGAGGTCTAACTCAAATTCGGTCTAAGAAGACATGGTAATATTTGTCACGTCTCAATTCTATAATGAATTTTGAGACTTTTTGCCTAGGGACTTTTATTTAAATAAGGATCCGAGCTAAGATGAAATCACAAGACAAAACCGAGTAACGGGTTTATCGGTTTTCAACAAACGAGCTTAGTTTGCTTCCAATCGGTCCCATCTTTTTAGTAATCACATGAAGACCATCCTAGGACATTTTTCAGCTGCTCAAACCGTCCAAATCAGTCCTAGGAGGCTGTTTTCTTTATTTTGAAGAATTAGCTCAAATGTCGCTTTCAAGGAAGATCCAAAGTGTCACTATCATTCTTACAATTGTGTAAGAGCTTTGGGGGCTGCTCTCAAGGGCTTATACCAGCCGAAATTTGGACTAAGGAAGCCTCCAATTGTGTGTTCCTAGGATAGCTCTTATGTCCCTTTCATTGTAAGACCTTGAGAAGACCATTTGGATTGTTCTTGCTTGGTTGATGCTCACGGTTGCTAGGGTAGATTTTCAGCAACTTTTCTTGTTTTCTCACTTGTTTAATGTTAGCCATTAGATGTAATTTGGATGGTTAAGATTAGAAGGACTTGGCTATAAATAAACCAAGTTCCCAAGTGTAATATTCAGATTTGCTTAAGTTATAAACCAAGTAAGAAACATGAGTTTTCTTCATTAAATCTCTTCTTTGCTTTGTGCTTGAAGAGCTCCTTCGCTGTGTGCTTGGAGTTTGGTAGTTTACTTGCTTTTGTGCTTTAAACTATCGAGTCTATACCTATTGCTTTGTGTTCGGGTCTAGACATATCAAATTCGTCCCTCAAGGACACGCCTAATCCCACGGGTTGTTCAATGCAAACTTAGGCTCATTTCTTTAGTTTTTCCACTTAAATTATCGAGTTAGAAGTTTCACTCCAACTTGGTTATCAGAGCTTTGGTTAGTCTTGTGAGTTCATTTTCCTAACTACATTCAAAAACACAAAAACAGCCCAATGAGTGAAGAGAGAATACACGGTCTTGAAAACAAAGTAGACCGATTAACAACAAATGTGAATTTGATATTAGAATCCATAACAACCTTGATGACCAATGTTCCAACACCACCAAGGCATGGAGGACGACCACCACCACACCGTGGAAGAGGGCGTGGCCGTGGGTTTAAACGGGGCGAGAGCATGAGGACATGGAGGACGACTTGCACTCGGATTCGGGGGATTCTTGGGTTGAAGCTTATCATGAGGAGCATCCTAAAGACTTAAAGGTAGAAATTCCAGACTTTAATGGTAGTTTAAATCCCGAAGATTTAATAGATTGGCTTAGAACTATCGAAAGAGTCTTTGAGTTTAAGTCTTATTCGGATGCTAAGTGTTTTAAAGTTGCCATCTTAAAACTTAAAGGATATGCTTCACTTTGGTATGAGAACTTAAAAAATCAGAGAAAGAGAGATGGTAAGGAACCCATTAAGTCTTGGTTAAAGTTGAAGAAGAAGCTTAATGAGAAATTTGTACCTAAAGAATACACTCAAGACTTGTTCATTAAACTCACTCAACTTAAACAAGATCAACAACCACTTGAGTCTTACATTAGAGATTTTGAGCAACTCACTTTGCAATGTGAAATGAATGAGAAACCGGAACAAAAAATTGCTAGATTTGTTGAGGGTCTAGATGACAAAGTTGCTCAAAGAGTCCGATTACAACATGTGTGGTCCTTTGATGAGGCCGTTAACTTGGCTTTGAGAGTTGAGAAAGCGGGAAAGGGAAGGGCTAACCCACAAAAATACCCGACCAAAACAGGCCATTACTCGAAACCCCACACACCAACCGAGTCAAAACCCAAAGACCTCTCAAATTCACAACCAAAAACAGCCTATTTTGACAAAGGAAAAGCACCCGAAAATTCTCAAAGAAAAATCGTAGGCCTCAAGAAATGCTTCCAATGTCAAGGGTATGGTCATTTCATGAAAGATTGTCCAACCAAGAGGGCTCTTAGCACCCTAGAAGTAGTCCATTGGGGAGAGGATAAGATTCTTGTTTGTGAAAATGATGAGAATGATGAGGAACAAAAGGAGGCAGCCGAGGTAGTCTTGCCGGATTCGGGACTTAGTTTGGTTACTTGGAGGGTGATGCACACACAACCACAACCATTAGAACTAGACAAAAGACAACAAATCTTTAGGACTAGGTGTACCATCAAGGGAAGAGTGTGTAATTTGATAATTGATGGGGGGAGTTTTACTAATGTAGCATCGAGTACTTTGATTGAAAAACTCTCATTACCCACAATAAATCATCCTTGTCCATACAAACTAAGGTGGCTCAACAAAGGAGCCGAGGTTAGAGTCGATAAACAATGTTTGGTCTCTTTTTCTATTGGAAAGAATTATGTTGATGAGGTCCTTTGTGATGTCTTACCCATGGATGCTTGTCATTTGTTACTTGGGAGACCTTGGGAATTTGAGAGGGATTCGATTCACCATGGGAAAGAGAACACCTATTCCTTCAAATTTGCTTCAAAAAGAGTCATATTGTCACCATTACCACCCACCATCAAACCTACAACACCACCTTCAATGGTTGAACCTTCTAAGCAAAAACTTTTAATCAATGGGGCTAAAATGTTGCAAGAGTTAGAAGGGGAGGGGGACGTGTATGCTTTAGTGGTTACGGGGTTGGCTAAGGGAGTAGGAGGTGGCGGAGAGGGTCACGGCCAGCAGGCCACGGCCAAGGAGGGAGTGTCGAGGGAGGTTCAAGAGTTACTTGATTCTTATGGGGATGTCTTTCCTAATGAACTTCCGAGTGGGTTACCACCTCTTAGGGGCATTGAGCACCAAATTGATCTCATTCCGGGAGCCTCTTTACCAAACAAAGCAGCCTATAGAAGTGATCCAATAGCCACCAAAGAGTTGCAAAAACAGATTGAGGAGTTAGTGAGTAAAGGATTTGTGAGGGAGTCACTTAGTCCTTGTGCGGTTCCGGCACTACTTGTTCCAAAAAAGGATGGGTCATGGAGAATGTGCACCGATAGCCGAGCCATCAACAACATCACCGTTAAGTATAGGTTCCCCATACCTAGACTTGACGATATCTTGGATGAGCTTAGTGGAGCTCAAGTGTTCTCAAAGATCGATTTAAGGCAAGGTTACCATCAAGTTAGAATCAAAGAAGGGGATGAGTGGAAAACAGCCTTCAAAACCAAACAAGGCTTATATGAGTGGCTTGTCATGCCATTCGGTCTCTCTAATGCTCCGAGTACTTTCATGAGGTTGATGACCGAGGTCCTTAGACCTTATTTGGGCCGATTTGTGGTGGTATACTTTGATGATATTCTGATTTTTAGTCCATCCAAAGAAGAGCATCTCAAGCATCTACAAGTATTGTTTGAAACACTTCGGGAGCACAAGCTTTATGGAAAATTGGAGAAATGTTCATTCATGCAAAAGGAAGTCCAATTCTTGGGTTTCATCATTAGTGATCAAGGGATTCTAGTGGACCAAGAGAAGGTCAAGGCTATTCAATCTTGGCCAAGACCGAGCACCATCACCGAAGTAAGGAGTTTCCATGGCTTAGCTTCCTTTTATAGGAGGTTTATCAAAGATTTTAGCACCATTATGGCTCCTATTACCGAGTGTATGAAGAAAGGGGAGTTCTCTTGGAATGATAGGGCCGAATCAGCCTTCAACAAAGTCAAGGCCTTAATGTGTGAGTCTCCTATTCTTGCATTACCCAATTTCCACAAGTTATTTGAAGTCGAGTGTGATGCTAGCGGAGTTGGAGTTGGGGCCGTGCTACTTCAAGACCACAAACCAGTAGCATAATTTAGTGAGAAGCTCAATGGTGCCAAGCTCAATTACTCAACTTATGATAAAGAATTCTATGCCATTATTCGAGCTTTGAACCATTGGAGTCACTACTTGAAGCCAAAGCCGTTTGTTTTGCATTCCGATCATAAAGCTCTCAAGTATATCAATGGCCAACACAAGCTCAATCATAGGCATGCTAAATGGGTGGAGTTCTTACAATCATTCAATTTTTCAAGCAAGTATATTGAGGGCAAAAACAATGTGGTGGCCGATGCTCTTTCAAGGAGGTTCACCATGTTGAGTTTTATGGAACAAAGGGTATTAGGGTTCGAACACATGAAGGATTTGTACATTGAAGATCCGGATTTCAAAGATGAGTGGCAAACACTCCAAGAGGGCCGAGAATGTGAGGAGGGCAAAAGGAGTAAGTATTCGAGTCAAGGAGGGTTCTTGTTCTTTGGGAATCGATTATGCATACCCAAGGGACCTTATAGAAACTTGTTGGTTAAAGAAGTTCACTCAAATGGCCTTGCCGGTCATTCTGGCATCCAAAAGACATATGATATTCTCCAAGAGCAATTCTTTTGGCCAAAGATGCTTGGGGATGTCCAAAGTGTGATCAAGAGGTGTGCTCCTTGTCATCAAGCCAAGTCTTCCTTCCAAAAGGGTCCCTATACACCCCTACCCGTCCCAAACTAGCCATGTGAGGATGTTAGCATGGATTTTATTATGGCCTTGCTAAGGACACAACGAGGCAAGGATTCCATCATGGTCGTGGTTGATCGATATAGCAAAATGGCTCATTTCATTGCTTGCAAAAAGACCGAGGATGCTTCAAGTGTTGCTAATTTATATCTAAAGGAAGTGGTCAAGCTCCATGGTGTACCCAAGTCAATAGTTTCTGATCGGGATACTAAGTTTATGAGTCACTTTTGGAGGTCCTTATGGAAATTGCTCAAAACAAGGCTTCTTTTTAGCACCTCCCATCATCCTCAAACCGATGGTCAAACCGAGTTTACTAACAAGACCTTGGGCAGAATCTTAAGGGCCACGGTGTGCAAGTCTTTGAAAGATTGGGATCTCAAATTATCACAAGCCGAATTTGCATTTAATCGAGCTCCTTCATCAAGCACCGGGAAATCTCCATTCGAGGTGGTTTATGGCATTAATTCCCTTATGCCTACTGATTTAGCACCTATTAAGAGGAATTCCATCGACTATGATGCCACGAAAAGGGTCCAACAAATGCTCCAAATCCATGCCCAAGTGAAGAAGCAAATTGAGAAAACAAATGAAGGGTATGTGAACCGTGTCAAGAAACCGAGTCATCCAAAGAACTTTGAACCCGGAGATCTTGTTTGGGTTCATTTAAGAAAGGAGAGGTTCCCACAAAAGAGGAAAAACAAACTCATGCCTAGAGCCGATGGTCCTTTCGAAGTTATGGAAAGAATTGGTCCGAGTGCTTACAAAATCAATCTTCCGGGTGAGTATGGTGTCCATGGAACCTTCAACATTGGTGACTTGAGTCCGTTTTATGAAGACCTAGAGGATGGAGATGTTGAGGATTTGGGGGCAAACCCTTTTCAAGAAGGGGAGGTTGAAACGGGAGAGGAGGCCGAGCTAGACTGCGGATTGGGACCTTCGTCCAATTTGAGGTCTAACTCAAATTCGGTCTAAGAAGACATGGTAATATTTGTCACGTCTCAATTCTATAATGAATTTTGAGACTTTTTGCCTAGGGACTTTTATTTAAATAAGGATCCGAGCTAAGATGAAATCACAAGACAAAACCGAGTAACGGGTTTATCGGTTTTCAACAAACGAGCTTAGTTTGCTTCCAATCGGTCCCATCTTTTTAGTAATCACATGAAGACCATCCTAGGACATTTTTCAGCTGCTCAAACCGTCCAAATCAGTCCTAGGAGGCTGTTTTCTTTATTTTGAAGAATTAGCTCAAATGTCGCTTTCAAGGAAGATCCAAAGTGTCACTATCATTCTTACAATTGTGTAAGAGCTTTGGGGGCTGCTCTCAAGGGCTTATACCAGCCGAAATTTGGACTAAGGAAGCCTCCAATTGTGTGTTCCTAGGATATCTCTTATGTCCCTTTCATTGTAAGACCTTGAGAAGACCATTTCGATTGTTCTTGCTTGGTTGATGCTCACGGTTGCCTAGGGTAGATTTTCAGCAACTTTTCTTGTTTTCTCACTTGTTTAATGTTAGCCATTAGATGTAATTTGGATGGTTAAGATTAGAAGGACTTGGGCTATAAATAAACCAAGTTCCCAAGTGTAATAATATTCAGATTTGCATAAGTTATAAACCAAGTAAGAAACATGAGTTTTCTTCATTAAATCTCTTCTTTGCTTTGTGCTTGAAGAGCTCCTTCGTTGTGTGCTTGGAGTTTGGTAGTTTACTTGCTTATGTGCTTTAAACTATCGAGTCTATACCTATTGCTTTGTGTTCGGGTCTAGACATATCAAATTCGTCCCTCAAGGACACGCCTAATCCCACGGTTTGTTCAATGCAAACTTAGGCTCATTTCTTTAGTTTTTCCACTTAAATTATCGAGTTAGAAGTTTCACTCCAGAAGTTCGTTATAAGGAGGAAAGACTGTAATACATCGATATTCTGGTGTTAGAGTACTCGATCGAATAGGGGATACTCGATTGAGTAGGTTATATGTTGATTCTGGAGTACATTCTGTTTTGTGGGTACTCGATCGAGTAAGGGGCACTCGATTGAATACCCCCGGTACTCGATCGAGTGTCGATTTATTTACAGAATTTTATTACGGTTTGATCGTAAAAGATGGGAGAGGTATTTAAAACTAAAACATCAGTTTCATTTCATTTTACTTTATTTCTCAAAAAGGTTCTCATAAACTTCAACGACGTTCACCAACTCTCCATCTTTTATCATCAAATCAAAGCTAGGGTTTTTATCTTTTGGGGATTTTTACATCGTTACGATCGTCAGTAATTGGGTAAGATCTCTATGTTATTCTTTTGTTGATTTACTAAGTTGTTTAAACCCTCATTAGGTGATTTAGGGATTTTGGGGAGTATTTGTTGTACGATAGATTGTAATTGCATTATTGTGTTATAGGCGGACAATTCGTAATGGAGGAATTCTGATTGCTGCGCTAGTGTTTATGGATTATATTTCAGGTAGGGTTTCCCTACTTAGTTAGCTGTATAATTAATTAATTTTTTGTGATTGATTGATTGTTGGCATGTGATCGTTGGTTGGAGTTGATGGAGGTTGGTTGGTTTGTGATGTTGGATGGATGATTGTTATGGAACTATGTCGGGAGATGGTTCCATACCCATGTTTGCCCCTTGTGACTCCCGTCACAAGAGGGATGTGCACATTAATGATCTGGGTTCGCTCGTTGTGATGAGCGGGGATTTGGTGGGCAAGGCTGCGGTCCCCCCACTGGCGGTTTGGGTTACCTGTTCCATCGGTCAACCTGGCAGGGCTTCACACTTTAGTGTGTAGTCAATGATTGGTGATTGTTGGAGTTGGAGATCGACTGATTGTGTTGTTATATTTCTTTCCGTTGCCTATATTGATTTGGTTATACAGTTGACTGACCCCGTTTTATGTTTTCAAAACTGTTGTGATCCATTCGGGGATGGTGAGCAGTTGACTAGCAGGTGATGGATGTTATGATAGCTTGCGGGACACAGACGGGCGGAGTCATCACTGTTGTGTCGATTAGTTGTAGCTGAGTTTAGCTTTATGACTTTCGGATTTGGTTGTTTGGTTTTGGAGTTTAAAGACTTGTACCCTTTTCTTTACAGTTGTTTTAATAAAGTTGTTTCATTCTGGTTTCTATGATGCATACTACCTCGGATAACCGAGATGGTAGCACCCTTATATGCTAAGGTGGTCCTTGGTAAGGCACTTTGGTATATGGGCGTGTTACAAAGTGGTATCAAAGCGATGATTTTGGAACCTAAAACCAATGAACAAAATGAACATAGGGCATCTAATAAAATAAACTCGGGTAGGATTGTTTAGAGCTACCGCAAAGGTTTGCGAGACGTCCTAAAACTGCAATGTTGCCCTTACAACTTTGAACCGGTCACTGCGGGGTGTGTCTCGGGATCGTTACCAGTTTGCGTGCCATTAAGTATATGTTGGATGAAGTATATGGCTGGGTTGGATGGAAGTGGTTGGAGTATATGTTATGTGATGAGGTGTATGACATGGTCATGATGATGTCAATGTTTAGTTTGTTGGTAGTAGCATGTGATTAAGATCATGCATATATATATATATATATATATATATATATATATATATATATATACATATATATATATATATATATATATATACATATATATATATATATATATATATATATATATATATATATATATACATATATATATATATATACATATATATATATACATATATATATATATATATATATATACATATATATATATATATATACATATATATATATATATATATACATATATATATATATATATATATATATAGACACACACACACACACACACACACACACACACACACACACACACACACACACACACATATATATATATATATATATATATATATATATATATATATATATATATATATATATATATATATATATATATATATATATATATAAAAGGCAAGTTCAAATGAGTCCACCTAAAATTGTGAGTCCCTAAGTCCTAATCTAAACCATTAGATCTTCTAAGATTGATGGTTGAGATTTGAAACTTCTAAACAATTTTGGATTGAAACTTTAATGTTTTATAGGTGAAACTTTAATGTGTGAATGTAAATTTAATTCTTTACGATTGTAACTTTAAATTTTTAAAGTCATTTTGTAAATAAAAATAAAAATTTATGTTATACAATGATTTTTTAAATATGTAAATTTGAGTTTTTTTAGTGAATCTTTAATATTTTACGAGTGAAACTTTAATGTTTAAAAGTGTAACTTTAATTTTTTTAGGCCATTTCTAATATAAAAATTTAAATTTAAATTTATGAAATAATGTAATTGTGACTAATATTTATTTAATAAAACTGATTTTTGAGTGAAACTTCAATGTTTCACGAGTGAAACTTTATTGTTTCATGAGTGAAACTTTAATGCTTAAAAATGTAACTTTAATTTTTTTAGGTAATTTCTAATATAAAAATTTGAAATTTTAATGCTTAAAAATGTAACTTTAATTTTTTTAGGCCATTTCTAATATCAAAATTTGAATTTATGTAATAATGTAATTGTGACTAATATTTATTTAATTTCACTTATTTATAAATGAAACATTAACGTTAAACAAGTGAAACTTCAATGATAAGAGTGAAACTTTAATTTTTTTTAGGCCATTTCCAATATAAAAACTGGAATTTATGTAATTTCACCAATTTATGAAGGTAACTTTAATGATATACGATTGTAACTCTAATAGTATACGAGTGAAATTTTAATGTTTAACAAGTCATTTTATATTTTTATATTGTCCATTAGTCTATTTTTTGCATTATTTTGAATTTTGTCGTACACGCCACCAACAACCAACACAGCACCACCACACTCGCCTTTTGCCTCCACCAACAACAACCGGAAAAAGTTAAATCTGGGAAAAAAATAGATCTGAAAAAAAGACCCAATCTCGCCTCCCCTCACCAACCACCACCCTAAACATGCAACAACAACAACAACAACAACAACAACAACAACCACCACCACGCACCATCACCACCTACCATCACGCACCTACCTACCAGCCGCACACCATCACCCACGCACAACGCCACTGTCAGCGTCTCCCCCGCACACACCGACCACAAGCTCCTTTTTTTCTAAATTTGTCCTTATTTTTTGTAGACCTGAAAAGAAAAAAAAACAGAGAGAGAAAGAGAATGATAGGAGAGGCAGCCGTGGCAGAAGAAGGAGGGAGGAGAAGAGGCGGCCGTGGTGGAGGCATTGTTATTGATGGTGGACTAGAGGGGCGGCGGCAGGAAGTGAGGTGGTAGGGGAAGAAAAGGGAGAGGCAGCGGTGGTGGGAGTGAGCCCTTTGTTTTGGTTGTGGTTCTGGGTGACGGGGTGGTGTTGGTGGGTTATCAGAGTTGTGGTGTCCGGTGGATGGCCGAGGAAGGCACGGGGAGATAGGGGGAGGCGATGGTGGTGCGGGGTATTGGCTGAGGGAGGCACAGGAAGAGAGAGGCAGAGGGAGGCTGTGGTGGTCGACGGCAGGGAAGGTGGTGGTAGTTGGGAGAGAGAGAGAGAGAGAGAGAGAGAGAGAGAGAGAGAGAGAGAGAGAGAGAGAGAGAGAGAGAGATGTGTGTGTTTGTGTTAGGATTTGTGAGAGTGACTAAGTGAGTAGGGTTTGGGTGCCTAATTCTAAGGAAGGTGGACTTAGTTGAACCTAATTCTATATATATATATATATATATATATATATATATATATATATATATATATATATATATATATATATATATATATATATTTGATATACATTTTTGAGGAGTATCGAGTTGTTTTAATTGCCTTGTTGTTGTTTAAGTCGTTTGGAAGGAAAATTGAGTAGTTATGTCGTCCGATTATAGATGAGTCGCCTTTAAACTATTATAACTTGAGATGCAAACATGATATTGATGTGATTCTACTTGTAGGTGATATCTTGTTCTTTTACGATTCTAACGATAGGTCACACGCCCAAAACGACCAAGAAACAAGTGAGATATGACTGTTTTACGAAAACTGGACGGCACTGAGAACTGCGTAGGGTACTCCATCGAGTACCCGTACTCGATCGAGTTCACCTCTCTGTACTCCATCGAGTACCCATACTCGATCGAGTAACCCTACTATTTGATTTGGTTGTCTGGTTTTAGAGTTTAAAGACTTGTAACCTTTTCTTTACAGTTGTTTTAATAAAGTTGTTTCATTATGGTTTTTATGATGCATACTACCTCGGGAAACCGAGATGGTAGCACCCTTATATGCTAAGGTGGTCCTTGGTATGGCACTTTGGTATATGGGCTTGAAATTCCCGATCAAGTTTTAATAAAGTTGTTTGTCGAGTGCACTGTACTCGGCCTAGTGTTGACTCGCACTCGTTGGAGTGACTATCTATGGCTTGAAATTCCCGATCAAATTCGAATGATCGTATCCCTGCAAGATAAAGAGAACGTTCGGGCGTCCACCAACTATCAGTGACCCATGCCGAGTTAGTTCATATGTTACCCTACTTACCGACTTTGGCACACTACCTTTATACTCCCAAACAATCTACCAACAATCATCGTTAATCATACTCTAATGATAACACTAGTAAGTCCAAAGCTTACATACAATATCAAGCCAAAGAGCGGGACTATTGTCTTTTATACCAACACGCATTAAAAACTTTTAAAACATGCTACAATACGTAATTCGACTCATCCAACTTCTACATTTCATCATACATGACATGAAAGTTTATAACATGTAAAAAGTCTATCAACAATCACAGCATACATATAACCACATAACATTTCTTATATCGTTCACCCATACTTGTGAGCACCCACGTAGTGACCAACCGAGACAATAGGATCTAGTTTTGAGATGAGGGCACCTACCCATCCAAAGTCGACTTCCTATTATACTCATGTCGGGTTCATTTTATTAGACTCTTTTAAATTCATTTTGGTTCATTGGTTTAGGTTCCAAAATCGTCGCTCTGATACCACTTTATAACACCCCCTTCTTTCCCGACCAAGGTAATCGGGAGATGTTACCGTCTCGGTTTCCCGTGGCAGTGAAATTAGAATTATGATTAAGAAAATCTTTATATAAATAATATGTTTATTGATTTACAAAAGAATGAATGAATATTACAAGTTATCTCTATACATGACTACCAATACTTCTATGCCAACTATAATGCTACTAAACGACTCGACTCCAACTCCGTGTCTCGGCCTATAATCACGTGCTACCAAATGCAACCTATAAAAAACTGCTCCCCATATGATCAGAAATATCATATGGATCAACAAAGGCCACCCCGGAAAGAGGTGACAATTTACACACAACCCAAACATGTTAGTTTCGATAATAAGACATAAAACACAATACGATAGTTAAATATGCAACATGCCAATGACGACCATTATATATGATTAGGCCATCACTAAACCGGTAGCAGAACACACCCAAACATACCCACAACCCGGTGACGGCACCGCAGCACCGCCCACAAAACAGCCGAACCTCAATCCGTGATAAGGTACTCGGGACACACCCGTGGTACCAGGCTCGGAAGCCAACCAGATCCCCTGCCAGATGTCCAACCACACGTGTGCCTCCATACTCAGTCATCAATGTGCACATCCCTCTTGGAGTGGGAAGCTCCTAGAGGCGACCCAGGGGTAAGGCGGTCTTCCAACCGCCTTACGTCTCCTCAACAACCAAGTATCACCACCAACCTCCGACAAACACAATTATCACAACAATGAAATATGCAATACCATTTACAAAACTACGACTCATTATGACGTACACTTCCCAAATATGCTATGAACATCAAATTCTCCATTATCCCGACTCATAGAGTCGCCATAACTCAATATTATGTTCTAATGCATTTCCGACAACATGTGAGTTATAACCATCCTCAAATTCTCTTACATGATACAAGAAGACTCATGCTAAGTAAAATGATGACAAAAGACACATTAGCAATAAAACACATTATAAAAACCGAGTAGGATAAACCTAACTTTTAGCAATCCTCATGAGCTACCTGAATCCAACTCAATTTCGTCTAATGAAACAGTCTCATCCTATAAAAATCAAATAATACTATCACAATACATCCTACACTATTATACAAAACAAAACCCCTTATTATTACCCACTAATTACTCATATTACACATAATAATCACTAAATAATTACCCAAAATAAAACCCCCAAAAGTAACCCCCAAAAGTTAGGGTTCATACTAATTGAAAAAGGATAGATCTCAACTTACAAGGTGAAAGTGACGTGACTCCTATTTACGCATATTTAGTCCCCTAACTAGCCTAGTTCGTCTGCTTTTTAGTTTGGATTAGGGTCGTTTCTTGTCTTTAGCTCCCTATTATGCATATTCTATGAGGTTTAGTGTCCTTTGTAGGAGAGGAGCACTAACCTTGCCCAAACTCAATGAAACGGAGCTAACTTGATAACATCTAACGACCAAGCATGGAAGAGGAGACCAACACTAAAGGCCTAAGTTAATTAAACAAGTAATTGGGCAATGACGAAGGATCCCCACGACCTATGAAGGACCCCCACGAGTTAGGGGGCAACCAAAACAAGAAGAAGAAGAAGAAATGCAGCATAGGACGGCATCCCAAAACTAGCCCGGGCGTCCCCAACCTCAGAACAGGCGTCCCCAAGACAGGACAAGCATCCCTCAATACAGGATGATTGTCTTCACTAACGGAGGTCATGCGTCCCCTTCTAGGACTTGCAAGGCGTTAGACTTTAATTAAGGGGCCTAATTGTCATTTAAGCCCTTAGTTAACCTAATCCTTGTACCACTATATATACCCTCTTTGTAATAAATTGAGGGTTTAGTTCTCTGAGATTAGATTAAGCCCTCTTAGGAGTAGATTAGAGTAAAATTAGCCTTTAAACTTTCCATAATTGCACTTTAATCTTTCCTCAATTATTTCTCAAGCAATCTTAGATCTAGCTTTGTACTTGAAGAATTCTTGGGTTTGTATTGGGGAATTGACAACTCTCCACCATTAATCAAAGGGTTTCTTCTATTGTTCTTCCATGTCCTTTGTTCATCTCAAGTTATTTACATTTGGATCTCTTGGGTATGAATTTGAAGACTAATTGACAAGTCTCCATCTTCATTTAAGGATTCTCCTTTATTTATGTTCACCTTCACTTTTCAAGTTGGTAACTTTCTTAATCTCTCTTTATTTTCTTCTTAATCCTTTGCTTATTATCTTGCTTAATCATCATGTTCACTTGTGTTGTGATGTTTGACATCATTGCTAGCATAATAATCATGATGTGTACTGAGTAGTCTTCTAGCTAGGGTTAGTGGGGCATTAGGGGAGTAATTATGGGATAAATCTTTGCTTAATGAGTTCATATGAATGCTTGCTTATTGTACTTTAAACTTATGCACATATTATGTTTGATGAAATGCTCGATTAACAACCAAGCATGATTCTCATTTCTTTTCAACAAGACTTGTAAGATATAAACTAACTCAAGGCTTGTTAGACCATGCATATAGTTAAATAGGGAGAACAAAGTCGATGTAGGTGTTGTAAAGTTGTGACCAACTCGGCTCTGAGACCTAAGTCTCCCTTGGAATTGTAAGACCTAAGCTAACTCGATTCCAACAATAATAATTGCTTGCATCTATATGACTCATTCATGTGATTTTACCATGATTTTCCTATGAACCCATGACACCCTAGTGCTTTTAATCGATTGTTTACATCTCTATTTACTTGCCTTGTTATCCATTTGTTTACATTTCCATTATATTAGTGTAGTTTACAACTCAAACCAAATCGTGACACTTGCATAAATTGAGATAGATAGGCTAAGAACTCAAAACACACCGTCTCGTGGATTGACCTCAACTTAACCACTTACTAGTTGTTTGTTGAGAATATAAATGTATTTGATTGAGTGAACAACGACTCACTCATCATCAAAATGGCGCCGTTGCCGGGGACGGTGTTTTGTGATTAAGTTCTTGTTTCTTGTCTATTTTAGTTGTGCTCTAACCTTGAGGAACTTGTTTCTCAAATTCGTTCTTACCATTTTATTGTAGTTTCCATGTTTGTAGTTGTATCTTTATCTTAGCTATGATGATGGCCCAAGGCTTGGTACATGGAGTATGTGGTGGATCTTTTGAGTATGACTACAATGGGTGTGGGGAGTTTGAGGAGCAAGTCAACACAAACCTACCTTACAACTCATACAATGAAAGTCCTAACTACTATCCCAACTTTTCTTACCAAAGCCCCCACATCCAATATCCACAACAACCACCCTCCCAAGACCCACTTTACCACCAATTCCAAATGCCGCAATATAACAACTCTCACACCCGCCCACAACAAGAAAATGAGCATGGCTTTGACATTCAAAATGTGGTTCTCCAAATGATAGGAGACCAACAAAATTTCTTCACACAAGTGCTAGAAGAGAGCCAAAATAAGAACAATGTTCTTCAAAGTATTGCTACCCATGGTGAGGAGTTGGCAAATCAAATTGCCCAAATGAAGGCAACCCAAGTAACCAACCCACCAACCACTCCTCACCAATTCTTAATCATTGACCTTCTTATACTCAAATCGATAACCAACTTTACAAACATTGTCCATGAATGCGAATTTGAGAGAGTGACCTTTGATGTGGAAGATGGGAAGTTGGAGGAGCCAACTTCCTTGAGCTCTTGTGAGTATGAAAGTTTGGTATTTGACGAAGAAGATATGAGGTTGAGTAAACCAAATACTCATAGCCTTTGTGAGTATGAGGGTGTGCCATTTAATGTGAACATTGAGGTGATGGAGAAAAAGTTAATGATGAGGAGTGAAGCCCCCATTTACGATTTGTATGGAGAAAGTAATGATGACGGACCTATGGAAGAAGATTATGAGGGATATGAGTCCCACAACAACTCAAAGAATGAGGGAGAGATAGACTTAAATGATGAATGGAGTTGTGGGATTACCATACTCGAGGAACCCATCCTTTAAAGGTTTGAGGATTACTTCAATGAAGAAGAAGAATGTCTCTTCCTTATTGACAATGAGGACCTTATCACACCCACTATGGAGCCCATTATATTTGGAGATGACATTATAGACCTTCTCATGAAAGTCAAATCGTCATACAAAAAATACTTGGTGGAGAAGCTCAAGGATAAAACTAAGCGGGAGCCTATTTCTGAAAACTTGGCACTCACAATCCCAACTCCCAAGCTACCCCATCACCAATGCTATGAGAGTTCGCCTTCTATTCTTGAAGGATTGATTGGTCCAAATATTTTCGTCATCATCAACTTTAAAGATAGGAGCACACAGAACCCCCCCCCCCCCTCCCCCCCATGCCAAGAATCTTGAGTGTGTTGATTGCAAGAGTCGAGAAGGCCATCATGACAACGCAAACAAGAAGGGGAGGGAGTTTAAAGAGAGGTCCCTAATGAATTGGCCCTACTCTATTTTGAAATGGTTCAAAACCTACTCATGCTTACCTGAGGACCATTTCCAAGCTTTTGATCGCCTATTAAGAGCATTAAGCTCCATGGATAATGAAGTTTGTCTAACTTAGTTTGGTGGAGTCCTATCTCAAACCACCATTAGTAATATACTTTTCTAAGCCTTACACCGCATTTCTTGCTAGTGGTAGTTGCATTTTAGATTCGTAACATTACATGTATCCTTTAGTCTTTACATGAGAGTTGTGATGTGGCTCATATTTGAGCACATTTAGTCCCCGAATTAACCTCGTTCCTATGCTTTATAGCACATAATTGGGTCATTTACTGTCTTTAATTTCCCATTTTGCATATTCTTTGGGGTTTTGTCTCCTTGGTAGGAAAGTAGTACTAACCTTGCATTTATGAGGCAAAATGGAGCTAAATGGATCGCACCTAATGACCAAGCATCAAAGAGAGACCGACACTAGAGGCCTAACTAGATAATAAAGTGAAATGGGCAATGATGAAAGGATCCTTGTATCTCCGACATGATCCTTGCGGATTGTTAAGGAGCAAAAGAAGAAAAGTAGTCTGTCTAGGAATCCGAGCGGATCATACACGATCCGGGCGTCTCGGAGCACCATGATCCGGGCGTCTTGTGCCCAAGACGAGCAGCGTGCAGCAGCTGGATCCGAGCGTCTTCCCCAGGATCTGAGCGGATCACAAGTCAGAATAACCCGTGCCTCAGCACGGGACGAGCAGATCAACACGGGACTAGCTAGAGGATCCGCTCATTTCCTTCGGGAGTAGCATTTCCTCAACTTTTCTTAGGGTCTTAATAGTCATTTAAGCCCTTAGTAACCCTAATCCTTGTACCTAATCTTTAGTATAAATACCCCTTTGTACTACCTAGATTAGCATCGAATCTTAATGCTCTCTTAATCCATCCTTAATCTAGTTGTAATCATCTCTAAATACTCTCAAATTAGTCTTACTTTAGTTGTAATACAATTCTTAATATTAATCATATCTTAATGTTTCCTTAATTTCTATATTGTTCTTCCTTCATTTAGGGTAATTAGAAGATTATTTGGGTTTATTTGGAGGATTGACAACCTTCCATCAATCATCAAGTACTTCTATTATTCTTTGCTTTATTATTTGGAATCATCTTCATAAGTATAATTCTCTCTTAACCTTGTTTAATTATTGTTCATTTATTCATCATGTTTTGCCTTGTTAGTATGATTGACAACCTTATTAGCATGCTAAACTTGATCATGAGTGAGTAGTTTCTTATCTAGGGTTAATGGGGAATTAGGGGAAAATAACATGGGGATTGATCTATGCTTAATCTAATATGTTTTCATAATTAAATTGTTTGCTTGTTGTGATTCTAACTTATGCACATGTTATGTTTGATGAAATGCGAGCCTATGAATCCTTGCATTTTTTTACCCATCACCAATCTTTTCAATGAGGCTTGTAAGCTTATACACCAACTTGAGCCTCATTAGACCATGCATATAGTTGAATAGGAAGGATTAAGTCGACTTGTAGGTGTTGTACTGGAGTAAAACTACTAGGACTTGATTTTGGGACAAATAAGACTCGAAAACAAGAACTAACTTGGACAGAATTAGACTCAACAAAGGACTCGATTTGGACACTTAGATGGACTGTTTTAAGGACTAACAAACTATATAAGGACAGATTTAGAAGCTAATAAACGATTCAACCAAAGCAAGGCACGAAGCTTGACTGTTTTGGACGAATATAAGATCCTAATTAGCTTGATAACTTTGAAAGAAAGCAATGGAAATAAGATTGTAACTTAAATGCTTATGAACTAAACATTCAAATAACAATTCCCACAATGACTTAAGGCAACAAAACAGAAACTTTGGGACTGTTTTGACACGAAAACAAGAACAAGTAACCGAGATATGACTTAAACTAGATCACGAAGCAGGTTTAAGCCTTGGAATTAAACTCAAGATCACGAAGCAAGAGCTTAATCCCGCCTCAAACACTAAGTAATGAGGGGTTTTCTGCACTAAGCAAGAACAAAATTGATTGAAAACTTCAGTTTCAAAGTCATTTTAATTCACTCAAAATCTGATTTTTACAATGAGAAAAGAGCTCCTTAAATAGAGTCCTTGTTGCAATCCTAGACATTCATCTAAAGTAGCATCTAAGGGCTCAAAAGAGCCTCATAATACTCCAAGAAAAACGGCTCAAAGCCCTACAAAAATCAGAAAACAAAAGGTTACAAGACAAATGAAAATAAAGAGGATTGTTGGTAATTGTACAAGCTTCCTTTGGCATGCTTCACTTATTTATCTTATAAAGACTTCTTGGGCAGCTGGTGGGGCTCATCCATAAGGAGTATAAGACCCAAAATTGCAGCAGAAGGTCCCTTAAAGCTTGCCTAGACAAAAGAAGAAAGCTTGAAAGCGATGGTTGTGCTTCTCTCCAAAACCGTGCCCATTAGACCACCCGGCTGTTTGTTCTCTTTAGCACCAGATTTAATCCTCTTCAAGACTTAATATCCTAGGCAAAAAGGCTCTAAACTCATCATAGAAGAGTCTTAGGCCGGAAAATGGCATGTGTTCTTAGACGGAATTGGCATTGGACCTCATTTTAAGAGATGGCCCAAAACCGTGGAAAATGGAGCTTGGTGTTGTTGCTATTTTTGCTTCAATCTCTCCCTCTTCAAAAGGACTTGCCCTCAAGTCCTGGAAATCATCATCCTCATTCTCCACATAGCTTGGACTCAAGTCCCCAACATCAAATGTTACATGAATTCCCAAGAGATCAACTTTGTACTTGTTGAACCCAATTTGCTTGATGACTTTGAAAGGACCTTCTTCACTTGCTATGGACTTGTTTTTTCCTTTCTTAAGGACTCTTTGCTTGTTGATTTTAACCCACACAAGTTCCCCGGGCCTGAATATGCGAGCTTGCTTAGGAATCATAGATATTTCCTTGCATTTCATGGCCTTAGTATGGATGGGAGGATCTCTTTCAACTCGTTTCTTGACTCCTTTCCATTCCTCAACAATTGGTTCGAAATCTTGCACTTGGGCAGCCTCATTGTCGTGGCCATTACCATCACTAGCCTTGCACTAGAATTCAAATGAGTTAGTTAAACTTGGATTAGAAAATGAAGTAGGCTCACATTGCAAGCCTTCAAAGAAGCCCTCGGTTTGATCTTTCCATTTGAGTAATGCTTGGACCCTTGGCTCCTTGAATTCATCTTTGGCATGGACAACATGGACAGTCCCCACGCCATCCTCCCCTTGACTCACCTTGTCTTCATTGATCAATAATACTTTCTTTGGTGGTTCAAACATGGAATCGGGTGGTAGGGGTGCTAGCACAACTTTCTTTGAACCAAGCTTGAAAGTGTAGGTGTTGTCTTGACCATTGTGCATTGAATCTTTATCAAACTCCCATGGCCTACCAAGTAGAAGATGGCAAGCACCCATAGGTAGAACATCACAAAGAACCTCATCAACATAGTTCTTGCCCATGGAGAAGGACACTAGGCATTGCTTATCCACCTTAATTTCAGCTCCTTTGTTAAGCCACCTCAACTTGTAAGGATTAGGATGGTCTTGTGTAGGTAAGGAGAGCTTCTCAATGAGAGTATTAGAAGCCACATTGGTACAACTCCCACTATCAATGATAAGGTTACAAACTCTTCTCCCAATGGTGCATCTAGACCTAAAGAGTTGTTGTCTTTGGTCTAATTCCATAGGTTGGGTACTCAATGCTCTCCAAATGACCAAACTCACTCCCTCATCCGGTTCTACAACCATGGTAGCCTCCTCTTGCACCGTTTCTTCCTTACCATCATCACAAACAAGGATCTCATCCTCACCCCAATGAACTACCTCAAATGTGCTAAGGGCTCTCTTGGTTGGACACTCTTTAGCATAGTGACTGAATCCTTGACATTGGTAACATTTTTTCAGAGATGTGGTGCTTTTGGTGGGAATCATGGGTGCCTTGCCTTTGTCAAGAGTAGGTGTTTTGTTTTGAGGGGTTGGTTCATCAACCTTGGTCTCGGTTTGGGTGGAGTAGGGGGCTGTTTTGGCGGCTGTTTTTGTGGTGGCAGCTCTCCCCTTTCCCAATTTCTCAACCCTCAAAGATAGGTTCACGACCTCCTCAAAGGACAACACTTGATGCATTCTTACCTTACTAGCAATCTTAAAATCCAAACCCTCAATAAACCTAGCAATCTTTTGTTCCGGTTGTTCATTGACTTCACATTGCAAGGTTAATTGTTCAAAGTCTCTAAGGTAAGACTCAATGGGTTGTTGGTCTTGTTTAAGTTGAGTAAGTCTAATAAACATGTCTTGAGTGTAGTCTCTAGGAACAAACTTATCCTTAAGTTTCTTTTTCAACTTAGACCATGACTTAATAGCCTCTTTACCATCTCTTCTTCTCTGATTTTTCAAGTTTTCATACCAAAGAGAAGCATAGCCTTTAAATTTCAAGATTGCAACTTTGAAAGATTTGTTATCCGAATAATCTTTAAACTCAAAAACTCTTTCAACGGTTCTAAGCCAATCTAACAAATCCTCGGGGTTTAGACTACCATAAAAATCAGGGATTTCTACCTTTACATCCTTGTTGTGCTCTTGTTGAAAAGCCTCGACCATGGAGTCCTCCGAATCTGAAAATGGCTCCCCTTCTTGGATACCCCGGCCTCCTCTTCCACCCATGTAAGCACGGCCTCTACCTCTGCCCCGTGGTGGTTCTCCTCTTCCTCTTGGTGGTGTTGGAATGTTAGCCATGATAACATTGAAAGAATCCAACAACAAGTCACATTTTTCAGAAAGTTGAGTGACTTGTGTTTCAATTCCGGTAAGCCTCTCCTCACTCATGGTTGATTTTTGTGTTTTTGATGTGGTTAAGGTATAATGAACTCAAAAAGAAAGGCTTTTTGTTGTTAACCAAAGCTCTGATAACCAATTTGGAGTAAAACTACTAGGACTAGATTTTGGGACAAATAAGACTCGAAAACAAGAACTAACTTGGACAGAATTAGACTCAACAAAGGACTCGATTTGGACACTTAGATGGACTGTTTTAAGGACTAACAAACTATATAAGGACAGATTTAGAAGCTAATAAACGATTCAACCAAAGCAAGGCACGAAACTTGACTGTTTTGGACGAATATAAGATCCTAATTAGCTTGATAACTTTGAAAGAAAGCAATGGAAATAATATTGTAACTTAAATGCTTATGAACTAAACATTCAAATAACAATTCCCACAATGACTTAAGGCAACAAAAAGAAACTTTGGGGATTTGTTTTGACACGAAAACAAGAACAAAATGGCGAGATATGACTTAAACTAGATCACGAAGCAGGTTTAAGCCTTGGAATTAAACTCAAGATCACGAAGCAAGAGCTTAATCCCGCCTCAAACACTAAGTAATGAGGGGTTCTCTGCACTAAGCAAGAAGAAAACTGATTGAAAACTTCAGTTTCAAACTCATTTTAATTCACTCAAAATCTGATTTTTACAATGAGAAAAGAGCTCCTTAAATAGAGTCCTTGTTGCAATCCTAGCCATTCATCTAAATTAGCATCTAAGGGCTCAAAAGAGCCTCCTAATACTCCAAGAAAAACGGCTCAAAGCCCTACACAAATCAGAAAACAAAAGGCTACAAGACAAATGAAAATAAAGAGGATTGTTGGTAATTGTACAAGCTTCGTTTGGCATGCTTCACTTATTTATCTTATAAAGACTTCTTGGGCAGCTGGTGGAGCTCGTCCATAAGGAGTATAAGACCCAAAATTGCAGCAAAAGGTCCCTTAAAGCTTGCCTAGACAAAAGAAGAAAGCTTGAAAGCGATGGTTGTGCTTCTCTCCAAAACCGTGCCCATTGGACCAACCGGCTGTTTGTTCTCTTTAGCACCAGATTTAATCCTCTTCAAGACTTAATATCCTAGGCAAAAAGGCTTTAAACTCATCATAGAAGAGTCTTAGGCCGGAAAATGGCATGTGTTCTTAGACGGAATTGGCATTGGACCTCATTTTAAGAGATGGCCCAAAACCGTGGAAAATGGAGCTTGGTGTTGTTGCTATTTTTGCTTCAATCTCTCTCTCTTCAAAAGGACTTGCCCTCAAGTCCTGGAAATCATCATCCTCATTCTCCACATAGCTTGGACTCAAGTCCCCAACATCAAATGTTACATGAATTCCCAAGAGATCAACTTTGTACTTGTTGAACCCAATTTGCTTGATGACTTTGAAAGGACCTTCTTCACTTTCTATGGACTTGTTTTTTCCTTTCTTAAGGACTCTTTGCTTGTTGATTTTAACCCACACAAGGTCCCCGGGCCTGAATATGCGAGCTTGCTTAGGAATCATAGATATTTCCTTGCATTTCATGGCCTTAGTATGGATGGGAGGATCTCTTTCAACTCGTTTCTTGACTCCTTTCCATTCCTCAACAATTGGTTCGAAATCTTGCACTTGGGCAGCCTCATTGTTGTGGCCATTACCATCACTAGCCTTGCACTTGAATTCAAATGAGTTAGTTAAACTTGGATTAGAAAATGAAGTAGGCTCACATTGCAAGCCTTCAAAGAAGCCCTCGGTTTGATCTTTCCATTTGAGTAATGCTTGGACCCTTGGCTCCTTGAATTCATCTTTGGCATGGACAACATGGACAGTCCCCACGCCATCCTCCCCTTGACTCACCTTGTCTTCATTGATCAATAATACTTTCTTGGGTGGTTCAAACATGGAATCGGGTGGTAGGCGTGCTAGCACAACTTTCTTTGAACCAAGCTTGAAAGTGTAGGTGTTGTCTTGACCATTGTGCATTAAATCTTTATCAAACTCCCATGGCCTACCAAGTAGAAGATGGCAAGCATCCATAGGTAGAACATCACAAAGAACCTCATCAACATAGTTCTTGCCCATGGAGAAGGACAATAGGCATTGCTTATCCACCTTAATTTCAGCTCCTTTGTTAAGCCACCTCAACTTGTAAGGATTGGGATGGTCTTGTGTAGGTAAGGAGAGCTTCTCAATGAGAGTATTAGAAGCCACATTGGTACAACTCCCACTATCAATGATAAGGTTACAAACTCTTCCCCCAATGGTGCATCTAGACCTAAAGAGTTGTTGTCTTTGGTCTAATTCCATAGGTTGGGTACTCAATGCTCTCCAAATGACCAAACTCCCTCATCCGGTTCTACAACCATGGCAGCCTCCTCTTGCACAGTTTATTCCTTACCATAATCACAAACAAGGATCTCATCCTCACCCCAATGAACTACCTCAAATGTGCTAAGGGCTCTCTTGGTTGGACACTCTTTAGCATAGTGACCGAATCCTTGACATTGGTAACATTTTTTCAGAGATGTGGTGCTTTTGGTGGGAATCATCGGTGCCTTGCCTTTGTCAAGAGTAGGTGTTTTGTTTTGAGGGGTTGGTTCATCAACCTTGGTCTCGGTTTGGGTGGAGTAGGGGGCTGTTTTGGCGGCTGTTTTTGTGGTGGCAGCTCTCCCCTTTCCCAATTTCTCAACCCTCAAAGATAGGTTCACGACCTCCTCAAAGGACAACACTTGATGCATTCTTACCTTACTAGCAATCTTAAAATCCAAACCCTCAATAAACCTAGCAATCTTTTGTTCCGGTTTTTCATTGACTTCACATTGCAAGGTTAATTGTTCAAAGTCTCTAAGGTAAGACTCAATGGGTTGTTGGTCTTGTTTAAGCTGAGTAAGTCTAATAAACATGTCTTGAGTGTAGTCTCTAGGCACAAACTTATCCTTAAGTTTCTTTTTCAACTTAGACCATGACTTAATAGCCTCTTTACCATCTCTTCTTCTCTGATTTTTCAAGTTTTCATACCAAAGAGAAGCATAGCCTTTAAATTTCAAGATTGCAACTTTGAAAGATTTGTTATCCGAATAATCTTTAAACTCAAAAACTCTTTCAACGGTTCTAAGCCAATCTAACAAATCCTCGGGGTTTAGACTACCATAAAAATCAGGGATTTCTACCTTTACATCCTTGTTGTGCTCTTGTTGAAAAGCCTCGACCATGGAGTCCTCCGAATACGAAAATGGCTCCCCTTCTTGGATACCCCGGCCTCCTCTTCCACCCATGTAAGCACGGCCTCTACCTCTGCCCCGTGGTGGTTCTCCTCTTCCTCTTGGTGGTGTTGGAATGTTAGCCATGATAACATTGAAAGAATCCAACAACAAGTCACATTTTTCAGAAAGTTGAGTGACTTGTGTTTCAATTCCGATAAGCCTCTCCTCACTCATGGTTGATTTTTGTGTTTTTGATGTGGTTAAGGTATAATGAACTCAAAAAGAAAGGCTTTTTGTTGTTAACCAAAGCTCTGATAACCAATTTGGAGTAAAACTACTAGGACTTGATTTTGGGACAAATAAGACTCGAAAACAAGAACTAACTTGGACAGAATTAGACTCAACAAAGGACTCAATTTGGACACTTAGATGGACTGTTTTAAGGACTAACAAACTATATAAGGACAGATTTAGAAGCTAATAAACGATTCAACCAAAGCAAGGCACGAAACAGCCTGTTTTGGACGAATATAAGATCCTAATAAGCTTGATAACTTTGAAAGAAAGCAATGGAAATAATATTGTAACTTAAATGCTTATGAACTAAACATTCAAATAACAATTCCCACAATGACTTAAGGCAACAAAACAGAAACTTTGGGACTGTTTTGACACGAAAACAAGAACAAGTAACCGAGATATGACTTAAACTAGATCACGAAGCAGGTTTATGCCTTGGAATTAAACTCAAGATCACGAAGCAAGAGCTTAATCCCGCCTCAAACACTAAGTAATGAGGGGTTTTCTGCACTAAGCAAGAAGAAAATTGATTGAAAACTTTAGTTTCAAACTCATTTTAATTCACTCAAAATCTGATTTTTACAATGAGAAAAGAGCTCCTTAAATAGAGTCCTTGTTGCAATCCTAGCCATTCATCTAAATTAGCATCTAAGGGCTCAAAAGAGCCTCCTAATACTCCAAGAAAAACGGCTCAAAGCCCTACACAAATCAGAAAACAAAAGGCTACAAGACAAATGAAAATAAAGAGGATTGTTGGTAATTGTACAAGCTTCGTTTGGCATGCTTCACTTATTTATCTTATAAAGACTTCTTGGGCAGCTGGTGGAGCTCGTCCATAAGGAGTATAAGACCCAAAATTGCAGCAAAAGGTCCCTTAAAGCTTGCCTAGACAAAAGAAGAAAGCTTGAAAGCGATGGTTGTGCTTCTCTCCAAAACTGTGCCCATTGGACCACCCGGCTGTTTGTTCTCTTTAGCACCAGATTTAATCCTCTTCAAGACTTAATATCCTAGGCAAAAAGGCTCTAAACTCATCATAGAAGAGTCTTAGGCCGGAAAATGGCATGTGTTCTTAGACGGAATTGGCATTGGACCTCATTTTAAGAGATGGCCCAAAACCGTGGAAAATGGAGCTTGGTGTTGTTGCTATTTTTGCTTCAATCTCTCTCTCTTCAAAAGGACTTGCCCTCAAGTCCTGGAAATCATCATCCTCATTCTCCACATAGCTTGGACTCAAGTCCCCAACATCAAATGTTACATGAATTCCCAAGAGATCAACTTTGTACTTGTTAAACCCAATTTGCTTGATGACTTTGAAAGGACCTTCTTCACTTGCTATGGACTTGTTTTTTCCTTTCTTAAGGACTCTTTGCTTGTTGATTTTAACCCACACAAGGTCCCCGGGCCTGAATATGCGAGCTTGCTTAGGAATCATAGATATTTCCTTGCATTTCATGGCCTTAGTATGGATGGGAGGATCTCTTTCAACTCGTTTCTTGACTCCTTTCCATTCCTCAACAATTGGTTCGAAATCTTGCACTTGGGCAGCCTCATTGTTGTGGCCATTACCATCACTAGCCTTGCACTTGAATTCAAATGAGTTAGTTAAACTTGGATTAGAAAATGAAGTAGGCTCACATTGCAAGCCTTCAAAGAAGCCCTCGGTTTGATCTTTCCATTTGAGTAATGCTTGGACCCTTGGCTCCTTGAATTCATCTTTGGCATGGACAACATGGACAGTCCCCACGCCATCCTCCCCTTGACTCACCTTGTCTTCATTGATCAATAATACTTTCTTGGGTGGTTCAAACATGGAATCGGGTGGTAGGGGTGCTAGCACAACTTTCTTTGAACCAAGCTTGAAAGTGTAGGTGTTGTCTTGACCATTGTGCATTGAATCTTTATCAAACTCCCATGGCCTACCAAGTAGAAGATGGCAAGCATCCATAGGTAGAACATCACAAAGAACCTCATCAACATAGTTCTTGCCCATGGAGAAGGACACTAGGCATTGCTTATCCACCTTAATTTCAGCTCCTTTGTTAAGCCACCTCAACTTGTAAGGATTAGGATGGTCTTGTGTAGGTAAGGAGAGCTTCTCAATGAGAGTATTAGAAGCCACATTGGTACAACTCCCACTATCAATGATAAGGTTACAAACTCTTCTCCCAATGGTGCATCTAGACCTAAAGAGTTGTTGTCTTTGGTCTAATTCCATAGGTTGTGTACTCAATGCTCTCCAAATGACCAAACTCACTCCCTCATCCGGTTCTACAACCATGGCAGCCTCCTCTTGCACCGTTTATTCCTTACCATCATCACAAACAAGGATCTCATCCTCACCCCAATGAACTACCTCAAATGTGCTAAGGGCTCTCTTGGTTGGACACTCTTTAGCATAGTGACCGAATCCTTGACATTGGTAACATTTTTTCAGAGATGTGGTGCTTTTGGTGGGAATCATGGGTGCCTTGCCATTGTCAAGAGTAGGTGTTTTGTTTTGAGGGGTTGGTTCATCAACCTTGGTCTCGGTTTGGGTGGAGTAGGGGCTGTTTTGGCATTTGTTTTTGTGGTGGCGACTCTCCCCTTTCCCAATTTCTCAACCCTCAAAGATAGGTTCACGGCCTCCTCAAAGGACAACACTTGATGCATTCTTACCTTACTAGCAATCTTAAAATCCAAACCCTCAATAAACCTAGCAATCTTTTGTTCGGGTTGTTCATTGACTTCACATTGCAAGGTTAATTGTTCAAAGTCTCTAAGGTAAGACTCAATGGGTTGTTGGTCTTGTTTAAGCTGAGTAAGTCTAATAAACATGTCTTGAGTGTAGTCTCTAGGCACAAACTTATCCTTAAGTTTCTTTTTCAACTTAGACCATGACTTAATAGCCTCTTTACCATCTCTTCTTCTCTGATTTTTCAAGTTTTCATACCAAAGAGAAGCATAGCCTTTAAATTTCAAGATTGCAACTTTGAAAGATTTGTTATCCGAATAATCTTTAAACTCAAAAACTCTTTCAACGGTTCTAAGCCAATCTAACAAATCCTCGGGGTTTAGACTACCATAAAAATCAGGGATTTCTACCTTTACATCCTTGTTGTGCTCTTGTTGAAAAGCCTCGACTATGGAGTCCTCCGAATCTGAAAATGGCTCCCCTTCTTGGATACCCCGGCCTCCTCTTCCACCCATGTAAGCACGGCCTCTACCTCTGCCCCGTGGTGGTTCTCCTCTTCCTCTTGGTGGTGTTGGAATGTTAGCCATGATAGCATTGAAAGAATCCAACAACAAGTCACATTTTTCAGAAAGTTGAGTGACTTGTGTTTCAATTCCGGTAAGCCTCTCCTCACTCATGGTTGATTTTTGTGTTTTTGATGTGGTTAAGGTATAATGAACTCAAAAAGAAAGGCTTTTTGTTGTTAACCAAAGCTCTGATAACCAATTTGGAGTAAAACTACTAGGACTAGATTTTGGGACAAATAAGACTCGAAAACAAGAACTAACTTGGACAGAATTAGACTCAACAAAGGACTCGATTTGGACACTTAGATGGACTGTTTTAAGGACTAACAAACTATATAAGGACAGATTTAGAAGCTAATAAACGATTCAACCAAAGCAAGGCATGAAACAGCCTGTTTTGGACGAATATAAGATCCTAATTAGCTTGATAACTTTGAAAGAAAGCAATGGAAATAAGATTGTAACTTAAATACTTATGAACTAAACATTCAAATAACAATTCCCACAATGACTTAAGGCAACAAAACAGAAACTTTGGGACTGTTTTGACACGAAAACAAGAACAAGAAACCGAGATATGACTTAAACTAGATCACGACGCAGGTTTAAGCCTTGGAATTAAACACAAGATCACGAAGCAAGAGCTTAATCCCGCCTCAAACACTAAGTAATGAGGGGTTTTCTGCACTAAGCAAGAAGAAATTGATTGAAAACTTCAGTTTCAAACTCATTTTAATTCACTCAAAATCTGATTTTTACAATGAGAAAAGAGCTCCTTAAAGAGTCCTTGTTGCAATCCTAGCCATTCATCTAAAGTAGCATCTAAGGGCTCAAAACAGCCTCCTAATACTCCAAGAAAAACGGCTCAAAGCCCTACATAAATCATAAAACAAAAGGCTACAAGACAAATGAAAATAAAGAGGATTGTTGGTAATTATACAAGCTTCCTTTGGCATGCTTCACTTATTTATCTTATAAAGACTTCTTGGGCAGCTGGTGGGGCTCGTCCATAAGGAGTATAAGACCCAAAATTGCAGCAAAAGGTCCCTTAAAGCTTGCCTAGACAAAAGAAGAAAGCTTGAAAGCGATGGTTGTGCTTCTCTCCAAAACCGTGCCCATTGGACCACCCGGCTGTTTGTTCTCTTTAGCACCAGATTTAATCCTCTTCAAGACTTAATATCCTAGGCAAAAAGGCTCTAAACTCATCATAGAAGAGTCTTAGGCCGGAAAATGGCATATGTTCTTAGACGGAATTGGCATTGGACGTCATTTTAAGAGATGGCCCAAAACCGTGGAAAATGGAGCTTGGTGTTGTTGCTATTTTTGCTTCATGTACAATCTAATCGGTTCGGCTCCGGGACCCAAACCTTCTTAGGGATTGTAAGCTTATACACCAACTCGATCCCTTCACAACAACAAGTGCTTGCTATATAATTGAGAACATGTTTGTATGATCAACTCCCATGAATCCCCTATGAACCCATGACACCCTAGTGCCTTTAATCAATTGTTTACAACCCCTCTATTTGCTTTACTTTGTTTTTATTCATCTTGTTGATTAGTTTAGTTTATCTCCTACATCAACCCAAATTGTGACACCCTAAGACACAACTTTACTTGCCTCTTTGCTAAAGAGTAGTTTGTGACGTTATAAATATTGTTTTGGTTAGTAGCTTTTGACGTCGAGTTTAAACCGGACCAAAAATGGCGCCGTTGCCGGGGACCGTGTTAAATTGATTTGATTTTCGTTAATTGTTTTTAGTTGTGTCTTTCTTCACCTTGGGGAAGTCAATCTCCTCAAGGTTGTTCTAATTGTTTTCGAGTTGTTTAATATTTTGCATGACTAGGAGATCACAAGGTAATCCATTACCTATTGATCTTGAAATTGAAAGAACCTTAACTAACAATAGAAGAGTTGTTAGAGGTACTTCAAGAGTTGTAGGTATTGGAGAGATTATGGACATTCAACCAAATAACATTGAGTTTACCAAACCTTTTGCAAGAGAAGGAGAGGACAACCCAATACAAAATCCACCACAAAATCAACCCACAATGCCTAAATTTTCATCACATTCCGTACCAACCGAGGAGAACCTACCAAATGGTACTCCTACACCACCACATTTAACCGGTAATTTCATTGCCAAATCCGCATTCATACAACTAGTTGTGAGAAGTCAATTTGGAGGGATGCCTAGTGAAGACCCTCATTCACATATGGAGACTTTTTGTGACTATTGTGATGCGATTTCTCAAACCGGAGTTACTCAAGATCAAATCCGATGGGTATTATTTCCTTTTTCTTTGATTGGTACTGCAAAGCAATGGTTGAAGAGCCTAGACAAGGCTACCCTTGGTATTGACTCATGGAAGAAGTTGGCACTTGCCTTCTACAAGAAATTCTATCCTCCGGAGAAGACCAATATGTTGAGAGCGCAAATCACCGGGTTCAAACAAAGGGATGAGGAATCATTGTATGAAGCATGGGAGAGATTTAAGGACACTTGTCGTTCTTGTCCACACAATGGACTTAGCGAGTGGTTCCTTGTGCAACAATTTTGTAATGGTCTATATGAAGACTCCCATAACATTCTCACTATGGGATCAAATGGTATGTTTACCGAAGTTGATGACAATCAAATTTTTTTGGTAGAATGTAAAATTCTCATTAAGCTCAATAATCAAACAAGTTACAAGACCCATCATATCAGTAGAATACATAGCTCTTCAATACAACCAAAACTCACTACAAATCTCTCACATTAGCACATAAGAAGGTTCCTAGCTTCTAGCCAGGGACGACTTTTGAGTAACTTTGCTTCTGATTGAATCACTTGCAATCTGAACTTTACCATACTTTGAACCTGCTGCAATACTCTATGTGGTCTAGGAATGCACCCATCATGTTTTGCAGAATTCCTACATACCCATATGTTGTAAATCAAACTCGTAATACCGGCCATGACAACTTGTTTCTTCAACAAGCTCCTGAACTTCCAATGCAGCATATCCTCCAAGGAAAAGCTGGTCCAGTTAAGTATCAGCTAAATACTCACCAACTGCAAGCATTACTTGCTAAAATGACAGTCAAAAAATAAGTGGTCCTGAGATTCTGGGCCTGCAGCACAAATGCAAAACAGGCCATCAGAAACAACCCCAAATCTGAGAAGCCGCTACTTAGTAAGCAGCCTATTCTTAGCAAAGAGCCAAGAGATGAAGTTAACTTTAGGTAGGCATAGACGATTCCAAACAAACGGCTGCCAAGGCAACTGCACTCCAGCAGACATCAAGCAATCATAAGTCTGCTGAATAGTGAAAGGCTTCTGAACCCAGTGATGGACGTTTATAACCAATTTCAGTTTATCCTTGACCTTGCAGATTTGGCGCCACACCCAACTGAAGTTAACAGAAGGAGAATAAGTCACAATATAGTAGGCCTCGAAAGGCCACTAGAGGAGGAAAGCATGAGGTAGATTCCATCACACAATTGGGTGCTCAACTAAGTGCTCATATTGACACCATCAATTTGAAGTTTGAGAAGGCCATGGCTAAGCTTGATGAAGCTTCCAAATCACTCAAACAACATGTTAATGCCATGGTGGCATCATCCTCAATTCCAAATGGAGTATGTGAGAGTTGTGGAACTTTGGGACATGAGCAAAGTGAATGTAGGGGAACAAGTGAATGCTTTCCAAGCATACAAGAGTGGCACCCCTTATTCCAACTATTACAATGAGAATACCAAATTCTATCCAAACCTTTCATACAAGAGCCAAAATGTTCAAAACACTCAACCAACATACACCCCACCTCCAATGATAAATCAAGCTCAAAGACCCTTTTATAACCAAAGCCAAGGTTATCAAAATCAACCCTCTTACAATCAATCCAATGACCAAGGCTTTGATGTTCAAAAAGCGGTCCTCCAAATGCAAAGGAATCAACAAGAATTTTTCACCCAAATGCAAAAAGATAGCCAAGCCAAAGACATCACCATCAACAACATACTAGTCCACGTCAAGATGCTAGAAACTCAAATGACTCAATTAGTATCTTCTAGCTCTCAAAGTCAAAAGGGGCAATTACCACCTCAAAGTAATCCCCCAAGACATGAGTCGGTTAGTGCCATCCATTTGAGGAGTGGTACAAGGTATGAAGGGACAAAGAAGCCAATTGATGAAGACATGGTGGATTCTAGTGACAAGCAAAGAGTTGTGGAGAACTCTAAAGAAGAAGAACCCACCACCAAAGAGGTTTCAAAGAAGAAGAATGAAGAGAAGGCTAAGGAAAAAGAGCCTATTGTGACTAGACTTCCATTCCCAAGTCATCAAGCTAAGCCTAAGTTTGATGAACAACTTGGAAAGTTCATGGAGATTGTGAAGAACTAAGAAGTTCCAATCCCATTCACGGAATTGATCAATCATGTTCTGGCCTATGCAAAGTACATGAACGATATTCTTACCAAGAATAAATCCATCCGGAAGCTAGAGACTATTGCCTTAACCAAAGTGAGTAGTGATATTCTTCAAGGAAGTTCACCTCCAAAACTCAAAGATCCGGGAAGCTTCTATATTCCATGCACCATTGGCAACACTACAATCAACAAAGCATTATGCAACCTTGGAGCAAGTGTAAGTGTCATGCCATACTCAGTATGCAAGAGGCTAGGAATGGGAGAGCTCAAGTGCACTAACATTATTACTCTTCAAATGGCAGATCAATCAACAAAGATACCTTTAGGGGTATGGGAGGATGTGCCCGTGAGAATTGGCAAATTCTTCATCCCGGTAGACTTTGTCATTGTAGACATGGAGGAGGATTCCAACATTCCTATCATCCTAGGAAGACCTTACTTGCACACCGCGGGAGCGGTAATTGATGTGAAATATGGAGAACTTACATTTGAAGTGGGAGATGAGACAATCACTTTCAGGCTTGACAAAACAATGAGAGCTCCCCGACTACATGAGCCATGCTTCATGGTCGATCATTATAGCCGAGAAAGAGATAGGAAGAAGTTGGCATCTCAATACAAAGACCAAGATATGGGTAAAGAATCACCACTCATATGGAAGAAGAAAGTGGATAATCCTCAAGATGCTCTATCCAGAGAGAAAGGAAATTTCAACAACAATGAGAGCTTGAATAGCTCACCACCAATCATGACCAGTAAGGAATAAGGCCTCATTGGCCATAACAACAAGAAAGACGAGTCGCTTTCATCAACTCATGACATCATTAAGAAGCAAGCTAGTGAAATTTGTGGTCTATGGGATGACGAATTTGAAGGATTAGTCAATCCCTACATTGGCAATGCTATGACCTTAGACCAAGGCTTTGTTGATCACTGTCATCACGTTGACATGGCTCAGCATCATGAAGAACACAATGTGGAAAGGTTTATTAAAGATATTTATAATGAGAATGAACAAGCCTTTGACTACTTCTACAAGGTGTTGAGCAACATCAACAACACCTTGGCTAGCCTCCTTGACATCTCATTCAAGAGTGAGAGTTTGGTGGAGTCCTCCCTAAGCCACCATTTGTAAATATTCTAACCCTTAACTTGTATTTTACTTCTTGTATTGCATTTTTGTCAATTTTGGATTTGCGATTTTATACTTTGATCAAGATTTTTATCATGAGAGAAAGTGAGGGAGGTATTTTAATATATTTTGATGTGTAGTGTTTGATCTAGTGTGGGGATAGCAATTTCCTAGGCTAACCGAGCCTTCATAGTGCACCCAAACCAATGAACAAAGGAATGAAGAAAGAATGATATGGGAAATGAATATCCCCACGGGTGGATCCGAGCATCCCAGGAGGGAATCCGCTCGAGCTGGCTCTAATCCGAGCGTCCTGAAATTGAAAAGTTTAGTCTGTTTAAAAATCTGGGCAGATTACACAGAAGACGCCCGTCCCAGTTCTAAAGACGCTCGTCTTGGCAAGGATCTGCGTGTCCTGGCTTGTGCAAAAACTTAAAGTTCACACTGTCTATGAATCCGAGCGTCCCCAAGTGAAGACGAGCGTCCCCTGCAGAAATCCGCTCTTCTCCAAGACGCTCGTCTCCTGCTGCTAATTTCCTATAACACGGGATTCAAATCCTTCTTCCCCAATTCATTTCTTTCTTATACAAACACAAACACACACCCTTCTCCCTCAAAACCCTTAATCCCCTCATCAACAAAACACAAATTCCTCAACCAAATTCACCCAAATCAAAACAAAACTTCCTCAAATCACAATTAAACTACTCCTTTATCAACAAGAAGGCATCCAAACAACAAATTCCTCACACATTGAGTTGATTTTCTAGGGTTTCAAGACAAATTCGAAAATCCTAAATCGATTGGGAATTGATTGAAACTTGAGGAAACAAGGAGCATTCAAGCTTAATATTGGTTTGTTGATACAATTTTGACAAGGATAATAACATGGCAAGAACAAAAGGTGGAAACAAGGCACACAAAACCTCAAATCTTTCCAAAAGGCAACAAGCTCTTCTAACTTCAAAGGCTATAGTAATGCATCAACCAATGGTGGAAATTCAAGAATTTACTACTCCTATGGTGGAAGCTACACCTACTCCGGTCATTGAACAATTGCAAGATTATCCGGAGGTAACTTTCATAAACGATTCTCATAGGAAAGCATTTGTATCCCTTACTAAGAGGACTATTTTGCCTACCAAATTCATATGCCAAGATGCCTTAGACAAATTGAGTGTTCTTGAAAGAACTAGGAATTTCTTCGAGTCCATGAAATTTCCTACCCTCTTTGAAATGCAAGAATTAACTTACCCTACCCTTACCATGGAGTTTGTAAGCTCCTTGAAGGTGACTAAGGTAGAGGGTCACAAATTTGTTGGAATTCCGTCTAGAAAACAAGAGTAGAAAGATGACTTTGGATGAGTTTGGCAAGGTGTTTGGTCTTAAAGACCATTCTCCTTATGTGAAGAAGCCTTTGAAATACGATACCGCACCCCTATGGAAAGTAATAACCGGGCGAAAATTTGAGTCTTTCCATGAGTGCCATGTTCTTTATGTCCACCATCCGTGGAGTGAAACCTCTCACTCGACAATTTAAGCGGAAAAAGAAAAAGAAATGAGCCTAAGTTTGCATGAAACAAACCCTTATTTAGGCGTGTCCTTAGAGGACGATTTGGATATGACTAGACCCGAACACAAAGCAATAGGACTAGCCTCGATAACTCAAAGCACACAGCAAATGAATTACCAACCCCAAGCACAAAGCAATGGAGCTCTTCAAGCACAAAGCAAAGAAGAGATTTTTGTGAAGAAAACACTTGGTTTCTTTCTCAGTTTTTTTTTAACTCAATCAAATCTGAATATTACACTTGGGAACTTGGTTTACTTATAGCCCAAGTCCTTCTAATCTTAACCATCCAAATTACATCTAATGGCTAACATTTAAACAAGCAAGAAAACAAGGAAAAGTTGTCTCCACAAGGAAACATGCAAGAAAACAAGGAAAAGTTGTCTCCACAAGGAAACATGCAAGAAAACAAGGAAAGTTGTCTCCACAAGGAAACATGCAAGAAAACAAGGAAAAGTTGCTGAAAAGTAAAGAAAAAAGCAAGAAAACAAGCAAGAAAACAAGGAAAAGTTGCTGAAATTCTTCAAAATAAAGAAAGCAGCCTCCTAGGACTGTTTTGGTCGGTCCAAGCAGCTGGATTTCTTCCTAGGATGGTCTTCATTTGATTAATAAAAAGATGGGACCGATTGGAAGCAAACTAAGCTCGATTGTTGAAAACCGATAAACTCGTTACTCGGTTTTGTCTTGCGAATTCATCTCAGCTTGGATCCTTATTAAAATAAAAGTCCCTAGGCAAAAAGTCTCTAAACTCATCATAGAAGGGTCTAGAGTCATAAAATAGCACATCTTGTTAGACGTATTTGGAGTTGGACCTTGAATTGTGATGATGTCCAAAACCGGGCTTGATAGCATTCTCAGGAAACCAGGCGCATCTTGTAAAGGGCATATCTCATAGCTCACAATGAATTTAAGGGCTCATGATAGCTGACTGGAAAGCTAAATGAGTTAGCTTTCATATCCAAAAGGAATCAACCTTAATCATTGAGTAAATCTTGAGTTATTGAACGTTTAGTGCACGTAGGTCATGGGCTGTCCAGTAATGCGCAGTCTGTTTGCATCCGCCATATCTCAAGATATAAAATAGCTATGATGGTAATTCCAAATCCCTGATTTATATAAGAGCTTAAGCTTTCCAATGGCATAGGAATCATATGACTTGAACCGTTAGAACTTGAGATATACAGATTGGAAGTCAGGCCTGCTGGAATAATACTTCAAAAAGCGATGAAACACTTTCAATTGTTAACCATTCCTTGGACTGTTTCTTTTGGCCTTAAAATGAATCAAAATGAAACAATTTTGTTTCAAACTCCCTTTCTTGAAAAGAATTTGTCCTCAAATTCTCGACATTGTCATCTTCAACCTCTTCACAATAAGAACACACACACCTCAAGAGATGGATTATCATGATTTCCTCCCGGATCATAGACCAGAATTGTGTATGGCAAGAGAGGTGTTGTTACTCTCTTGTCACCAAAGTTCTTGGACAAATCAGGCTTTAAGGACGTTTGAGGTTGCTCCTTACTCGGTTGGCATGATCCCAAGATGTAGCTTTTTAAGCAAGAACCATGGTTGATGTAGGAGGTCGGATTTGGTACACTCAAGTTTGGAACAACCCAATACTCTCTTTTTGCTTTACCCTTGCTTGAATCCGAACAAGTTCCACCATTGAACATGATCATGGACTGTCCAAACTCCATGGTTTGAAGGCTAAGTAGTCCTTGATTAACAATCACTTCTCTAGACCCCAAATCAGTAGCTTGGTCATTGATGGTCACATGGGAGAGGATATGGCTATTCTCCTTCTCACTAGTAGACTTATGTGTTGGGTTGAAGGGGGTTTTAGTTTCAAAACATGGACTCTCAAATGTAGCACTACATGGGTTAATCATCTCATCACAAATGCTAATGACTTTTGGCTCAAGGGATTTAGACTTAGGAAAAGTAATGTTCAAGCTTGGCACAACTCCTTGGTCTAAACTCTCATTTTTCCCATCTGTTTTGTCTACCTCTAAACTAACCCCTTTAGCTAAGACCTCATGGTTTTTAGGCCTTGCTAAGCCCTCCTCAACATACAAAGCCAACCCAAGCAATTCTCCATATGAATGCACCATTTCTAAGTTAATTTTTCGAGCAATTTCAGATTTTAAGCCAAGAAAAAATCTGATTTTTTTGAAAGGATTAACTTCATTGACACACACAAAATGTAGTTCCTCAAATAATCTAGCATACTCATGAACACTCAAGGAATTTTGTTTAAGGGTTTTAAGTTTAGTCCATAATTCATTCATGGTAGAGCAAGGTAGAAACTTTAGTCTCATGTTCTTTTCAAGTTTAAACCAAGACCTAATTTTACCCTTCCCTTTCACCATCCTTGCAAAATTAAGAGCATTATACCAAAACAAAGCACTACCCTTTAAACAAGACACAACTACCTCAAGCTTCCTTTCCTCCGAAAAATACTTTCCCTTAAAATAGCATTCAACCTCATATAACCAAGACACAAAGGCCCTACTGTTTTCACCATTAAAAGAAAGAAGTAATGGTGTTTTACCTTTGTCTCTAAGGGTGGGAGAGGACATAGGACAGTCACGGACCAAGTGGTGCTCTCCACGGCTTAAATCTGGTGGTTTTGGCTCCCTCGGAACACCATGACAACCGGTTGCACTCCTTTTAGGCACATCACCTTTAAGCCTTCTTATTTGGGCTTGTAACTTCACCTTAGTTTCTTGTAAGGACTTGGAAGTGGAACCAAGGTCACAAGGCTCAATCTTTGAGCATGGAACATAAGGAACATACTTCATTGCTACTGATTTTCCAATGGGAAAACCGAGTGACAACACTTTAAGAAAGACAGATTTTTTTTTTTTTTTTTTTTGAACAACAAACCAAAGTTTTGATAAACTCTCTTCACTCTTGGGTTTGTTTTTGTGTTTTTGTTGTAGTTAGGATAGATGAACACTCAACCAAAGGATTATCCAACCCAAGACTAACACAAGATGGAATTGTGTTATGACCAAAGCTCTGATTACCAAGTTGGAGTGAAACCTCTCACTCGACAATTTAAGCGGAAAAAGAAAAAGAAATGAGCCTAAGTTTGCATGAAACAAACCCTTATTTAGGCGTGTCCTTAGAGGACGATTTGGATATGACTAGACCCGAACACAAAGCAATAGGACTAGCCTCGATAACTCAAAGCACACAGCAAATGAATTACCAACCCCAAGCACAAAGCAATGGAGCTCTTCAAGCACAAAGCAAAGAAGAGATTTTTGTGAAGAAAACACTTGGTTTCTTTCTCAGTTTTTTTTTAACTCAATCAAATCTGAATATTACACTTGGGAACTTGGTTTACTTATAGCCCAAGTCCTTCTAATCTTAACCATCCAAATTACATCTAATGGCTAACATTTAAACAAGCAAGAAAACAAGGAAAAGTTGTCTCCACAAGGAAACATGCAAGAAAACAAGGAAAAGTTGTCTCCACAAGGAAACATGCAAGAAAACAAGGAAAGTTGTCTCCACAAGGAAACATGCAAGAAAACAAGGAAAAGTTCTTTGAAAAGTAAAGAAAAAGCAAGAAAACAAGCAAGAAAACAAGGAAAAGTTGCTGAAATTCTTCAAAATAAAGAAAGCAGCCTCCTAGGACTGTTTTGGTCGGTCCAAGCAGCTGGATTTCTTCCTAGGATGGTCTTCATTTGATTAATAAAAAGATGGGACCGATTGGAAGCAAACTAAGCTCGATTGTTGAAAACCGATAAACTCGTTACTCGGTTTTGTCTTGCGAATTCATCTCAGCTTGGATCCTTATTAAAATAAAAGTCCCTAGGCAAAAAGTCTCTAAACTCATCATAGAAGGGTCTAGAGTCATAAAATAGCACATCTTGTTAGACGTATTTGGAGTTGGACCTTGAATTGTGATGATGTCCAAAACCGGGCTTGATAGCATTCTCAGGAAACCAGGCGCATCTTGTAAAGGGCATATCTCATAGCTCACAATGAATTTAAGGGCTCATGATAGCTGACTGGAAAGCTAAATGAGTTAGCTTTCATATCCAAAAGTAATCAACCTTAATCATTGAGTAAATCTTGAGTTATTGAACGTTTAGTGCACGTAGGTCATGGGCTGTCCAGTAATGCGCAGTCTGTTTGCATCCGCCATATCTCAAGATATAAAATAGCTATGATGGTAATTCCAAATCCCTGATTTATATAAGAGCTTAAGCTTTCCAATGGCATAGGAATCATATGACTTGAACCGTTAGAACTTGAGATATACAGATTGGAAGTCAGGCCTGCTGGAATAATACTTCAAAAAGCGATGAAACACTTTCAATTGTTAACCATTCCTTGGACTGTTTCTTTTGGCCTTAAAATGAATCAAAATGAAACAATTTTGTTTCAATCCGGGTATAAGGGTAGGGCACAAGTTTGTAGGTAACACTTTAATTGCAAGAAAAGGCACCAACCACTTTACCGAGCTCGACTTTGTCTACCTTGAATCCACCATGAATGTCAACTAAAACTTCACCAAGGAATACAACATACTTCAACTCTTACTTGAACGGTGGCTTAAAATTGACCATGGTAAAGATGGAGCGGCTTTTATTGTGAATGGAGGATTATTAACATGGTTAGCCAAATAACTTAACCCGGATTTCAACAAAGATAAGACATATAAACCGGTTGAAGGAGGCAACCTTCTTGATTTGGCCACTATGATCAACAAGTTCCATTGGGTTAAGAATGATAATCTTGACAACAAGTAAGAGTGGCTCACTAAAGAAGCTAAGTCCTTCATCTTGCCTAACAAGATATGCCACATCAATGTCCGAAGTCCAAGCTACCTTCTACCCGTCTCCGATGAAGCCGAAATGATTATGAAGCAACATAGGGAATCGCATGCCAAGCCCTCCTCCTCCTCTATTGTGACTCCACCATATCCATTTGCCTACCGTGAATTCACACAAATTGGCATTAATATTGTGGTAGGCAACAACTACTTGACCCAATTGATGCAACATATGCATAAAGAAGCTCATGAAGACCGGGTCAATGCTTACCGGGCTCAATATCCGCCCCTCCTACACTTAACTAGGCAAGGATTACTTGATCCTTCATGTCCTTTGCCTAGTTGGGCGGATAGGGAATTATTCTTTCCGGGTGCTCCTAGAGATGCCACCGTGGATAGTCAAGTTACTAAGGGGAAGGAGATTGTTGAGAGCGGGGAAGGTAGTGACTCTTGCCATGAGGAAGAAGAGGAAGAAGTGCAAGGTTCAAGTAATGATGAAAATGGTGAAGCCCCCGGGTCCATGGATGTAGATGATGATGATGATAATGAGGATGATGATAGCAATGATAGTGATGAGGATGTCGCCATGAACAACAATTGAGGATTGACAAGCTTTTTGGAGGATGCCACATATCCCATTGTGAGTTTCCTACACCTCCTCTAGCTTTATTTATTTCTCTTGTTTTCAAAAAATTTTATCTTGATCAATTGTTTTGAGTCCTAGCAACACTTAGAGGACTCCCACCTCGGCTCCATTGAGGTGTCTTATATTGTTCCCACTTGTACAATCCAAAATGACAATTAATTTTATGCATTGCATACTTATGCATGAACTCCCCCATCTTTACACTAGAAATAGTGTCTTACTTGGTTTAGGGAAGTTCAAGCACAAGCATTGGGAGTTAATCTAAATTAGCTCTCCAACCAATAAAATCATGCATCATATAGTGTAGTATAGATTGCATCACTTGAATATATGTCACGTAGCTTGCATATTAGTGTAGAAATCATGCATTCTCATTTAGCTTGCATAATTTCCTATCGTATTGGCCATTGAGGACAATGTCCATACTAGTGTGGGGATGGAAAATTCTAACTTGACTTTTAAAACCAAAAATGATAAAAATTGAAAAAATTTTAAAAATACAAAAATATATTCTTTTATTTCACAAAAACACAAAAACCATAAAAAAATTGAAAAATTTTGAAAAACCCAAAAACATGTTCATTCCTTTATAGTGTAGAATTGTATATATTTTGTATATACTTGCTTGTGTTTGTTTGTCCTTCTATCACATTGATTGACTACGCCACATCCGAGACATGAGGATTATGAAGACCGCATGGTATGATCTTTCCAATCTCCTTTTTCCTCTCTATGTTAATGACTATGTGGCTTTATTTTTATTGATGCGGTACAAACCAATGTGATTCTAGGAGTTGCATTTAGTTTATATGGCATACTAGTTGGTAGAAGCATATGCATTAGGTTGTATAAATGTTAGTTGCATCATGGCATGTAGTTGCATTTTAGAAAATTTTTGTGAAAACATCCATTTGGGAAGCTTGACAAGTGTATATAAGGCCCTTGTAGATACTTTTTCTTCTTAAGCCTTTGCTCATTAGAATGCTTGTAAAACACCCTAGGATGTGTTATGCTAGTATCCTTTGACCCATGGATTAAGGCCTAGTCAATAGTACCTTGTGGTGTGATAACTCCTTGGCTACCGTTTATTCCAAGGTGACCCTTGAAACCATGCAAACATCTTCCACATTCTACCACATTTTGTCAACAAAAAGGGAATGGGCACAAAAATTATCAAAATTTGAGTTCAAACATTGAAATGAAAAACAAGAAGTTTGCAATTTGCATCAACGGAAAGAGGAGTACAAAAATAAGAACTCCTATGCTTCAAATATAAGTACCCTCGCTTCAAATAGGGTGACATTGAAAATGGCCAAAAGAAAATGCAAAAAGTTGAAACTTGTCAAGTATTGAAACGCCAAACATCAAAGAAATGGCAAAAAGAAAGGGTTCTCAAATGTCAAATGCCACAAGAAATTGGGGGGAATAACAAAATCAAAAGCAAACTCCCACATGAAACTCAAAACCTATTGATCCCTTTTTCCATCGAATCCACTTTTGTGCATGGTAGAGAGGGGACGACCCTTCTTCTTGTCTAGGAAAGAAGGGGAATTCCACGATCCTCCAGTGTTTCTAACACCATAGGGAGTCTACTCTTGACGAAAGCATTTAACGATTGAGGACAAAAGTACCCAAGCTTGACTCGATTTGGAGGTGATTTATTGGTATCCTTCTAGGCTTAGTAGTTTGAAGAAACCATATCTATGACGGAGTGTGTACCCTTAAATTGCTTCCCTTATAGATAATTTCCGTCACTTAGATGAGGAAAGTGGCTATTCATTTTTGTAGATGCATCCATTACTTGCTTTTGTGTGCTTAATGCTTGGATGTGTCGCCATTTTGGCAAGCCCCACCGTGCCTTGCAAGAAGGCATCTTACCACATGGTTGTCTTGTTGTGAGTTGAAGGGGCAGAGTGAGACCCGCTAATTGTCTCATATCGGCTATATTAGTAGGTTAGTTTAAATAAAGGTCCTAGTTTTAGTCACCTCTTTACTCAGGACGAGCAAAGGTTCGGTTTGGGTATGTTTGATATGACTCATATTTGAGCACATTTAGTCCCCGAACTAACCTCGTTCCTATGCTTTATAGCGCATAATTGGGTCATTTACTATCTTTAGTTTCCCGTTTTGCATATTCTTTGAGGTTTTGTCTCCTTGGTAGGAAAGGAATGCTAACCTTGCATTTATGAGGCAAAATGGAGCTAAATGGATCGCACCTAATGACCAAGCATCAAAGAGAGACCGACACTAGAGGCCTAAGTAGATAATAAAGTGAAATGGGCAATGATGAAAGGATCCTTGCATCCCCGACATGATCCTTGTGGATTGTTAAGGAGAAAAAGAAGAAAAGTAGTTTGTCCAGGAATCCAAGCGGATCATACATGATCCGGGCATCTCTGAGCACCATGATTCGGGCGTCTTGTGCCCAAGACGAGCGGCTTGCAGCAGCTGGATCCGAGCGTCTTCCCCAGGATCCGAGCGGATCACAAATCAGAACAACCCTTGCCTCATCACGGTACGAGCAGATCAACATGAGACTAGCTAGAGGATCCCCTCATTTCCTTCGGGAGTAGCATTTTCTCAAATTTTCTTAGGGTCTTAATAGTCATTTAAGCCCTTAGTATCCCTAATCCTTGTACCTAATCTTTAGTATAAATACCCCTTTGTACTACCTAGATTAGCATCGAATCTTAATGCTCTCTTAATCCATCCTTAATCTAGTTGTCATCATCTCTAAATACTCTCAAATTAGTCTTAATTTAGTTGTAATACAATTCTCAATATTAATCATATCTTAATGTTTCCTTAATTTCTATATTGTTCTTCCTTATTTGGGTTTATTTGGAGGATTGACAACATTCCATCAATCATCAAGTACTTCTATTATTCTTTGCTTTATTATTTGGAATCATCTTCATAGGTATAACTCTCTCTTAACCTTGTTTAATTATTGTTCATTTATTCATCATGTTTTGCCTTGTTAGTATGATTGACAACCTTATTAGCATGCTAAACTTGATCATAAGTGAGTAGTTTCTTAGCTAGGGTTAATGGGGAATTAGGGGAAAATAACATGGGGATTTATCTATGCTTAATCTAATATGTTTTCATAATTAAATTGCTTGTTTGTTGTGATTCTAACTTATGCACATGTTATGTTTGATGAAATGCGAGCCTATGAATCCTTGCATTTTTTTACCCATCACCAATCTTTTTAATGAGGCTTGTAAGCTTATACACCAACTCGAGCCTCATTAGACCATGCATATAGTTGAATAGGAAAGATTAAGTCGACTTGTAGGTGTTTTAAAATCTAATCGGTTCGGCTCCGGGACCCAAACCTTCTTAGGGATTGTAAGCTTATACACCAACTCGATCCCTTCACAACAATATGTGCTTGCTTTATAATTGAGAACATGTTTGTATGATCAACTCCCATGAATCCCCTATGAACCCATGACACCCTAGTGCCTTTAAGCAATTGATTACAACCCCTCTATTTGCTTTACTTTGTTTTTATTCATCTTGTTGATTACTTTAGTTTATCTCCTACATCAACCCAAATTGTGACACCCTAAGACACAACCATTTGCAATTGAGAATCCTACATCAATACCCGTCCCTTGGGATCCGACCTTTACTTGCCTCTTTGCTAAAGAGTAGTTTGTGAAGTTATAAATATTGTTTTGGTTGGTAGCTTTTGACGACGAATTTAAACCGGACCAAGTTGTGAGGGAGAGTTATTATCTACTTTTTCGGCCATTTTTCAGGAAAGAGCACGATGATAAAGAAGGGATCACAAAGGGAGCAAGGGAAAGGCTTAATCTAAGCGTCATTTTCGACAAAAGCAGTGGGAGGACGCTCGATCGAAAGGGAGGACTCACGACCCATAGCTGGGAAGGAAACAAAGAGAAAGAACTTTGTATCGAAGGACGCTCGACCAAACCCCAGGACGCCCGTCCCATATTGAGGGACGCTCGAGCCGACTCCAGGACGCACGGGTCACACTGGAATAGTATGGGGCTAAACCTCAGCCCGCTCGAACTGAACCCCAGCCCGCTCGAACTAGCCTATTTCTTTGATAATTCCGCCCCTTACCAACCCCTCTCCCATACCTTATCATTCACACAACCACATCTCATCATCCTTTCCACAACCACCATATAAAACCCATCACAAAAGCATAAATCCAAGGCATAAAGAAGGAAAAAGGTCTATCCTTCAATCTGATGCAGGAGCATGCTCGGAACAAGCAAATGAGATCCTTATTAGTCGAAATGTGACTCAACTAGTAAAAGGATTTGAGCTTGGATCGAGTAATGTGTTGATGCTAAAATGGGACGGTGTTGGAGCTGCATAAACACGGCTCTGGGGCTGCATATCACGGCTCCTAGGATGATTAGGATACACGGTTTCCTAAATCGTGTAGGAATAATAAATTAGTTTAATTACTATTTCTAATAAAGTTAGGAAAGCTAGATTTTCCTAATCCTAGTTTGATTAGAATACCCTAAAATCTGATTGTATTCTAATATTAGTATTTAATAACTTTCCTAGTTAGTTTAGGAAAAGGGAATAACTTTCCTAGTTAGTTTAGGGAAAGGAAAGATAGCTTGATTTGCAAGCTAGGGTTTGGGTCGAATTATGACCTCGTTTAGAAGTATATTAGAGCCGTGTGTAATCAGAAACACACATCGAATTTCCAGCAATAAATTTGTTTACGTTTGTGAGCATTATTCTGATTAGGTTTGCGAGCTTAATCTTTAGATCTTCCTTGCGAGGTTGATTGCGTGAATCTGCGTTTGATACCTTGCGAGGTTAGGACTAGGAATTTACCATACTATCCGGTTACCTCCATAAACACGAAATAATCAGTCCAAACAAATCAATTTCCGCTGCAAATTTACTAGTTATAACGACATACACAAGCACAGATTTAACAAACTCAAACGAACAGTTCCACGATCTGTTCATTCTCGTTTTTCCGTGTAGTTTTACATCAAATTGGTTACCAGAGCTAAGTTCAGATTTATTCCTTAATAGATCTGTCTTGAGACGTTGCTAATCATGGTTAAAGACGGTGATGAGGGTCCGAAAACATGGGAAGATGGTCATAACGAGCTGAAGTTAGAGATGGCTCAGATGGCTTATGTGTTAAAAAATATAGCAAGCATGTTAAAGGCTAAAGAGAAGAAAAAAGAATCGGACACTCCATCCGAATCTGAAGAAGAGGACGAGCAGCCAAAGAGGAAGTCAAAAAATAAGAACGATGATGATCGGGGTTTAAAACTCGATATTCCTGACTTTGATGGCGAGATGGATCCGGAAAAATTTCTGGATTGGGTAAGACAAGCTGAGAGGGTTTTCGAGTATAAAGAGTATGATGACAAGAAGCAATTTAAAGTTGCAATCTTGAAACTTACAAAGTATGCATCTTTATGGTACGAAAATCTGAAAAAGCAGAGGAAAAAGGAAGGCAAAGACAAGATCGAATCTTGGATAAAATTAAAGAAGCACCTGATGAGACGATTCCTGCCAAGGGATTATGAACAAGATAACTACTTAAAGCTCCAATCTTTAGAGCAAGGAAGCATGTCGGTGACTGAATATATCAAAGAATTCGAGAAGATGTCAATTGTGTGTGATCTTGAGGAGAAAGAAGAGCTAAGGGTGGCGAGATTCATCAAGGGCCTAACACCCGCTATTTCAACGAAGGTAGAAATCCAGAATTACGATAGATTTAGCGATGTTTGCAGATTGGCGTTGAAATTTGAGAACCATGATAAGGCACGAAAACCTTATACTTATTCCAAGGGACAACGTTCGGGAACAAACTCGTATTCCAGGCCAGCTCCTAGCAAGGCTAAAGAAACCCCGAAAGAAGAACCCAAGGACAAAGGAAAGGGTGTTGCCGAGCCAAAAGGGAGTTCTTTGAGGCGTTGTTTCAAGTGTCAAGGCTATGGTCATATAGCAAACGAATGTCCTCAGAAACGAGCCCTAACAGCTCAAGAATTGTATGATATGATCCTTGTATTTGTCACGCCAGAAGAGGAAACAGTTCAAGAGAATGTTGAAACTGATGGTGAAGGAAAAGTCTATGATTTGGATCCGTTGAGTGAAGAGGAGTGTTTAGTGCTGCGTAATTTGCATATGGAAACGGGTTCAGATGAGAATGAACAACGAGAACAAATCTTCCACACTCGGTGCAAGGTAAACCGTAAAATTTGCAATCTTATTATTGATAGTGGTTCATGTGCTAATGTAGTAGCGAGGGACCTTGTTGATGAACTGAAATTGCAAACTAAAGACCGAGTTAAACCATATAAATTACACTGGCTGAATGGGGAGAATGGGATTCAAGTTAAGAAACAGGCCTTAGTTTCATTGAGTTTAGGACCCTATACTGATGAGGTATGGTGCGATATAATTCCTATGAATGCATGCCACATTCTGTTGGGTAGGCCTTGGCAATTCGATAGAAAGGTTGAACATGACGGGAGATCCAATGTGTACAGCGTGATGAAGGGTAATGTGAGATATAATCTGAAACCTATGTCACCTAATAAGATTAAAGAGTCTAAAACAAAGAAGGGGAGTATGTTTATGGAGGCTCGGGAGGTTGAGGAGGCTTTAGCTCGTGGAGAACGAACTTATGTGCCGCTGGTTCGTGAATTGGGGTCCGTTGGTGTGTGTGATGACCGTGGGGTACAGGGGCTGTTAGAAGAGTTCCGGGATGTGTTTCCGGATGAATTGCCGAATGGGTTGCCTCCCTTACGTGGTATTGAACACCAAATAGACCTGATTCCAGGGGCGGCATTGCCTAATAAGCCGGCCTATCGTTGTAATCCAGAGGAAGCAAAGGAGTTACAGAGACAAGTCCAAGAATTGATAGATAGGGGATATGTTCAAGAGAGCTTAAGTCCGCGTGCGGTGCCTACGTTATTAGTACCAAAAAAGGAAGGGACTTGGCGAATGTGCATTGATAGTAGAGCGGTGAATAACATTACAATCAAATATCGCTTTCCTATGCCAAGACTTGATGATATGCTTGACGAACTTTCTGGTTCAAGTGTCTTTTCTAAACTGGATTTGAGGAGTGGTTACCATCAAATGAGGATTCGAGAAGGGGATGAATGGAAGACCGCGTTTAAAACGAAGCAGGGGTTATATGAATGGCTTGTGATGCCGTTTGGACTGTGCAATGCTCCTAGTTCGTTTATGAGGTTGATGAATGAAGTGTTAAGGCCGTTCCTTAACAAATTTGTGGTGGTCTATCTTGACGACATCCTAATTTATAGCAAAGATGAAGAGTCGCACAAACAACATATGCGAGCTGTGTTTGAAGTTTTGCGAGATCAGAAGCTCTATGGTAAGTTAGAAAAATGTACTTTCATGGTCTCAAGTGTTGTCTTTCTTGGTTATATTGTGGGTAAAGACGGAGTAAGTATGGACCCATCCAAGGTCGATGCTATTCAAGCCTGGCCAGTTCCGAAATCAACTACAGAGGTGCGAAGCTTTCATCGTTTAGCATCATTTTATAGACGATTCATCCAGGGTTTTAGCTCGATTATGGCTCCAATTACAGAGTTAACCAAGAAAGGAGAGTTCGTGTGGACTAGCAGGGCCCAAAAGGCATTTGAGGAAGTAAAACGCAAGCTATGTTCCGGACCTGTTTTAGCACTACCTGATTTTAATAAATTGTTTGAAGTCGAGTGTGATGCAAGTGGTGTTGGGATTGGTGCCGTGTTAATACAAGAAAAGAGGCCTATTGCATATTTCAGCGAGAAATTAAACGGTGCAAGGTTGAACTATTCAACCTACGACAAGGAGTTTTATGCAATCGTGAGAGCATTGGACCATTGGAGTCATTATCTGCGTCCGAAGCCGTTTATTTTACATTCTGATCACGAGGCTCTTAAACACATCCATGGGCAGCAAAAGTTAAATCAAAGACATGCTAAATGGGTAGAATTCTTGCAATCATTCACGTTTTCTTCAAAGTACAAGACGGGAAGTTCTAATATCGTGGCTGATGCATTATCACGAAGGTATTCATTGTTGATTGAGTTGGATGCAAGGATTCTTGGTTTCAAACATATCAAGGGACTGTACAAATCTGATCCAGAATTCTCAAAGGAAATTATTGATCTAACAGGTTTGTATACTGTTCAAGATGGCTATCTCTTCAAAGGTAATCGGCTATGCATTCCAAATGGGTTGATTAGGGAGTTATTGGTACGAGAAGCTCATGGCGGGGCTATTGCTGGACACTTTGGAGTTAACAAGATGAGTGACATCCTAAGTGAACACTTCTACTGGCCGAGAATGAATAAGGACGTGCAAGAAATTGTGGCAAAATGCGTGGTATGTCAAAAGGCTAAGAGCACGTTCAACAAAGGTTTGTATACACCCCTGCCCGTACCTGTGCAACCGTGGAACGAGGTAAGCATGGATTTTATCCTTGGTTTGCCGAGAACTCAGAGGGGTAAGGACTCAATTATGGTGGTAGTTGATCGATTCTCGAAGATGACGCATTTTATTCCGTGTCATAAGACTGATGATGCAACTAAAGTGGCTGATTTGTACTATAAAGAGATCGTTCGATTACATGGAATACCTCTTACTATTGTTTCAGATCGAGATGTGAAGTTTCTTAGTTACTTCTGGAAAACGTTATGGCGTTTGATGGGGACTAAGCTTCTTTTCAGTACATCACACCATCCACAAACAGATGGTCAGACCGAGGTAACCAACCGTACTCTAGGGAGTCTATTGCGAGGATTGGTTAGTAAAAGCACAAAGGATTGGGATATCAAATTGGCGCATGCTGAATTCGCTTATAATCGTACACCATCAATGACGACAGGACGAGCTCCATTCGAGGTTGTCTATGGCGTGAATCCATATCTGCCAATCGATTTAGTGCCCATTCCAAAGAAAGATGTGTTAAGTTTTGAAGCCAAAGAAAGGCAAGCAGCATTTCTCCGAGTATGTGAACAAGTTCGAGCTCAAATTGAGAAGGCAAATGCTAAATACAAAGAGAAGGCTAATAAACATAGTAAGCAGCCTGTTTTCAAGGAAGGTGATCTTGTGTGGTTACATTTAAGGAAGGAACGATTTCCGTCCAAAAGGAAGAATAAGTTGATGCCGCGAGCGGATGGTCCGTTCAAGATCCTCGAATGTTATGGTTCTAATGCATACAAGCTGGAGTTGCCGAGTGAATATGGTGGGGTGAGTGCGACATTCAATGTAGGCGACCTGTCACCGTATCTAGTAGACGAGGATTTGAGGGCAAATTCTCAAAAAGAAGGAGAGAATGATGCAGGAGCATGCTCGGAACAAGCAAATGAGATCCTTATTAGTCGAAATGTGACTCAACTAGTAAAAGGATTTGAGCTTGGATCGAGTAATGTGTTGATGCTAAAATGGGACGGTGTTGGAGCTGCATAAACACGGCTCTGGGGCTGCATATCACGGCTCCTAGGATGATTAGGATACACGGTTTCCTAAATCGTGTAGGAATAATAAATTAGTTTAATTACTATTTCTAATAAAGTTAGGAAAGCTAGATTTTCCTAATCCTAGTTTGATTAGAATACCCTAAAATCTGATTGTATTCTAATATTAGTATTTTAATAACTTTCCTAGTTTGTTTAGGAAAAGGGAATAACTTTCCTAGTGAGTTTAGGGAAAGGAAAGATAGCTTGATTTGCAAGCTAGGGTTTGGGTCGAATTATGACCTCGTTTAGGAGTATATTAGAGCCGTGTGTAATCAGAAACACACATCGAATTTCCAGCAATAAATTTGTTTACGTTTGTGACCATTATTCTGATTAGGTTTGCGAGCTTAATCTTTAGATCTTCCTTGCGAGGTTGATTGCGTGAATCTGCGTTTGATACCTTGCGAGGTTAGGACTAGGAATTCACCATACTATCCGGTTACCTCCATAATCACGAAATAATCAGTCCAAACAAATCAATTTCCGCTGCAAATTTACTAGTTATAACGACATACACAAGCACAGATTTAACAAACTCAAACGAACAGTTCCACGATCTGTTCATTCTCGTTTTTCCGTGTAGTTTTACATCACAATCATTGATCAAGTTCCAACTAAACACATCAAGCAAGAATGTTTACAAGGAGCAAAAGCAAGAGGACCGGTGAGTCGGGATTCAAACGCCGAAAGGGAACTACCTCAACCGCCTCACGAGAGGCAAGGGTCCAAGAAGACAGAGTACTACCGGGTGTTGAACAACTTGAGCATTTTCTGGAAGTAGAGCTCATCGACGATGTGCACCGTCAAAGATTCGTGGAATTACTAGGTAAGAGTTACGAACCTACTCAATTCATTGATCTTGATGTGTTGCAAATACTTGGTATAAAGCAACAAATGGAGTCCTTATTCCATGGCTTGGGTTTTGAGAGGTTGTTTTACGCTCATGAAGACACTTACCTAAGCCTTACATTATAATTTCTATGTAGCCTCCATATTGTTACCAATCGGAGACGAGAAGTCGCTATGGATTTTCGCCTTTACAATATGTCTCATACAATGACCTTAGAATGCTTTTCGGAGATCCTTGGTCTTGAGGTCCCAATAAATAATACCGACAAACCTTCCTACCTTAATATTGCCAACCTTTGGAGGGCCATCTCTGGAAGAAACTTTAATTCTTTCAAGCAATGCTACACTTTTTCTATTCAACACCTCGTGATTCGAATTAGCGAATGATTCATAGCCAGGACTGTTTTTGGAAGGGTAGAGCAAGACAAATGCACCCTCCTTGACTTGACATTTCTTGAGTCTTACTTGAATATGCCAGGGACAAGACCCTTCAACTTCAATACGCCTATTGAGATGCTTACGAGGTTTAATGATTTTGCAAAAGGGGTTTCTCAAATCAAAACCTTTGTGATGGGAGGGCTAGTAACAATATTAGCCAATGAACTTTGCCTCGGATTCAACTATGATGGAAGTTATGCAAAACTCCGGGGACATACTTTATTTGATGAACAAACCATATTTCACCACCACCGGTGGTGCGGTTATAATGCGGCTGGGAGTGTAGAATGGTACACTAGGGGATGCTCACCACTTGTGCTCATGGGGTGGAATATACTAACCACCGAACCCCGTTTGAGCCGATACTCGCAAAGGTCAAGTTACCTTCTACCTATTGAGATTTATGACTAGCCACCACCGCGGGAAGAAGTACCTCACCAACCTCCTCAAATGCGGGAATGGGTTGATGCATCACAACAACAAGGTGGACAACCAGCTTATGTGCCCATACCACCTTACCCCACCGCACATGTATAATTCACCCCCCTAAGATTCAATAGCCCCAACAATGATTAAATTAACGACACTCATGCAACGAGTTGACCTTGGAGTGCACGACGGACGGGTCGACAATTACTTGGTCCAATACCCTTCTTACTACAACATGGCACAACAACGGTAAATTAACCCTAGAGGCCCTCATCCATCATGGGCTCAACCGTATCTCTTGTTCCCTAATTATGGTAACCAAGGAGGGGAATTTGACGGCCAAAGTGAGGGATACCGTAACCAAGGAGGAGGTTATGAAGACCAAGAAGGGCATAGCGGACATGGAAGATATGATGATGATGATGACAGATACAATAGCTAGAAACACTTAGCCATGCCATCTCCATTGTATGATACCTCTTCTCTCCCTCACATGTATATTTACATTGCATTACATTTTAGATTAGATTGCATTGTAATATATCTCACATGTCCCATATAGTTAATTCATGTAGTTAAACTTGCATTCATGCATAGTCACTAATGACCAAACCTATTCCTTTCTACACTAGAAATAGTGCTTAAATTGGTTTGGGGAGGTTTAATCATAGGTGACCTAAGCTTAAATTAGCTTCCAACTTAATAGAAAACATGCATACTAGTGTAGTTTATATTGCATTCATTTGTTATATATGTCATATAGAATTGCATTTACTTAGAGCATGTATTCACTCATATCATTGCATTTGCATTTGTACTTCAATTTCCATAAATCCAAAAATACAAAAACATGTATTTCCTTTTTATTCCTACTCCTACATGTACATTGAGGACAATGTCCAAAATAAAGTGGGGGATGGGAATTTATATCCCAAAATACACTAAAATTGAAAAATCTCGAAAAATCCCAAAAATATGTTCTTTAATTTCATAAAAACAAAATCCATAAAAATTTGAAAATTACAAAAATCAAAAACATGTTCTTTAATTTAGTAGTGTAGAATTGTATATACTTGTGTTTTTGTTCTCTTCTCACATAGATACGATACTAAATTTGAGGCATTAGCAAGAGAATGTGAAGACCGCTTGGTATGATAGCTCTAATCCCTATTTCCCTTCCATCTCTTTTCATTATTCATATGAGGAGGATGGGCCTACATGTCATAGAGGATGTTGTGTATTTTGTTGATGTGGTTTGTGTACCTATGAGTTGTTAGGAGTTGCATCTAGATTACATGGCATACTAGTTGGTAGAAGCATTTGCATTTATATATATGTATATATATATATATATAGAATTAGGATCACATGAGTCCACCCTAACTTTTTGAGTCCCCTGAGTCCACTTATGTATCACACGCTCTACACAAAAATATCACGATTTTTTTTTTTATGAATAAAAAAAAAGTTTTTTTTTTTTTTTTTTTTTTAAAGATGTGATATTGTTTAGTATAACCTGTGATATTGTATCTGAGTCTGTGAGTCCAGTAAACGAGTATCACAAGTTATACAAAACAATATCACACCTTACGATAAACAATACCACTGATTGTATTAAACAATATCACGGGTTATACTATACAATATCACATCACTGAACCTAACTCCGCCTCTCACTCCGCCTTTCACCATCTTCATTGTCAGTCATCTTGTCCGCCATTATAATCTGCCATTATCTGTCTCTCCTCTGTTAGATAGCTCAACCATGTGTACTAAAGAATCGCGCTTAGCTCTGATGATGCATTATATGTAAAGACAGGAATAATCACCGGTAAAACTGCATACATCCGACCTTCCTTACCTTGCCATCCTTTTAATGTGCAGAGGTAGTGCTGTTGTGAGTTCTATTACTTTATATTAAGAACGTGAATTTTTACAAGGTCAGCGCAAGGGTAAGATACTACTAAGATCACATACATCCGAGTAATCGACTACATTACCTCGTAAGGATGTGAATTATACTAGTGAACTCATGGATGCTCTTGTTATTATGAGATTTTTTACTGTGTTAAGAATGTGAATTTGAACATTGAGGGCATACTATTTGAATGGATTTCACAGCCAATAAGTCAACTAAATTTACTTAAAAACAATATATGGCAAGCTTGGATGTCTCTTTTTGTGATTCAATCTTGGGATTGTGCACACACTTTCAATCACCCACTCTTTGATGTAAAGTTTCTGTTTACGCATGACTTACCGTTAGTTTACCTGACTTAGTTCTATCGTGGTGTAGAATTGCGACGTTGGTGAACGAGAACTTGGTGCTTTAAAGGCTGTGATAAAATGTGTCGGGTCCTATTATTAATGCCTAAAAAATACTCAGATATATTGCTGAGAATAGTAAAACAAATCAATACTGTTGAATTTGATTTTGAACGAGGTAGACGAGTACCTAACAGTCAAGACCCAACAGCTTATTCTAGCATTCAAAAGAAAAGATTAATATCTATATACGAACTACTTTAAAATATTCTAACTCATGTGTGCACCATCGTGATATTCTTGTGTATAACATGTGATACATAAGTGGACTCATGGGACTCAAAAATATAGGTGGACTCACCGGATCTTGCCTCTATATATATATATATATATATATATATATATATATATATATATATATATATAGGTTGCATCATGGCATATAGTTGCATTTAGAAAAGTTTTCTAAAATGCGTAATTGAGAAAATTGACAAGTGTGCATAGGCCATTGTAGAAACTCTTTCTACTTAACACTTTGTTCACTAGAATAGTCTTAAACCACCGTTTTTAGTGTCATTCTAGTATCATTTGACCCATGCAAAAGAGCCTAATCAAGAGTACCTTATGGTGTGATAACTCCTTGGCTACCATTTATTCCAAGGTTACCCTCAATGCCATACAACCGTTCTTTCATTTTTACCATCTATCATTTCTTTAACCAAAGGGGAATGGGCACAAAATCATCAAATTGAGTCCAAGTTCCAAAATCAAATTCAAATTTTTGCAATTGCATCAATGAAATGAGGAGCAAAAATAGACTCATATGCTTTTATAGAAGTACCCTTGCTACAAATGGGGTTACTCTCAAAATGTTCAAAAATGCAAAGTTGAAAATTGCCAAGTCAAAAATGCCAAATCATCAAAAATGGCAAAAGAAATATTCTTAAAATGTCAAATGTTACAAAAATGGGGATGAAACAACTCAAATACAAACTACTATCATGAAACTCATATACTTTGAAACCCTTTTATTCGTTGATGGTCCTATATTTGTTGCATAGTGGAGAGGGGACGACCCTTTCTTTTGTCTAGGCAAGAGGGGGAATTCCGCGATCCTATGGTGTTTCTAACACCATAAGGACCCTACTATTGACGAAAACATCTAGTAATTAAGGACGACCGTAACCTAGTCCAACACTACTAGGAGGTGATTTACTTCTATCCTTTTAGACTTAGTAGTTTGTAAAACTAGTATCTATGACGGAGTATGTGCCCTTAGATTATTTTTCTTTTAGTGCTTCCGCCACTTAGATAAGGAAAGTGGCTATTCTCTTGTAGATGCATCCATTACTTGTTTTGTGTGCTTAATGCTTGGATGCGTCGCCATTTTGGCAAGCCTCACCTTGCCTTGCAAGAAGGCATGCTACCTCATAGATGTCTTGTTGTGAGTTGAAGGGGCGGAGTGAGACCCCGCTAATTGTCTCACAATGGCTATGTTAGTAGTATTAGTTCAAATAAGGGTCATAGTCTTAGTCACCTCTTTACTCGGAACAAGCAAAGGTTCGGTTTGGGGATATTTAATGTGACTCCTATTTACGCACATTTGTTCCCTAACTAGCCTAATTCCTATGCTTTTTAGTGTGTATTAGGGTCATTTCTTGTCTTTAGCTCCCTATTATGCATATTCTATGAGGTTTGGTGTCCTTTGTAGGAGAGGAGCACTAACCTTGCCCAAACGGAGTGAAACGGAGCTAAATTCATAACATCCAACGACCAAGAATCGAAGAGGAGACCAACACTAAAGGCCTAAGTCAATAAAACAAGTAATTGGGCAATGGCGAAGGATCCCCATGACCTATGAAGGACACCCACGAGTTAGAGGGAAGCTAAAATAAGAAAAAGAAGAAATGCAGCATAGGACAAGCGTCCCAAAACTAGCCCTGGCGTTCCCAAGCTTAGAACGGGCGTCCCCAAGCCAGGTCAAGCGTCCCTCAATACAGGATGATTGGCTTCATGAAGGGAGGTCGTGCGTCCCCTTCTAGGACTTGCAAGACGTTGGACTTCAATTAAGGGGCCTAATCGTCATTTAAGCTCTTATTTAACCTAATCCTTGTACCACTATATATACCCTATTTATAATAAATTGAGGCTTAAGTTCCCTAAGATTAGATTAAGCCCTCTTAGGAGTAGATTAGAGTAGAATTAGCCTTTAATCTTGCCATAATTGCACTTTAATCTTTCCTCAATTATTTCTCAAACAATCTTAGATCTAGCTTTGTACTTGAAGAATTCTTGGGTTTGTATTGGGGAATTGACAATTCTCCACCATTAATCAAAGGGTTTCTTCTATTGTTCTTCTATTTCCTTTGTTCATCTCAAGTTATTTACATTTGGATCTCTTGGGTATGTATTTGAAGACTAAGTGACAAGTCTCCATCTTTATTCAATGATTCTCCTTTATTTATGTTCACCTTCACTTTCCAAGTTGGTAACTTTCTTAATCTATCTTTATTTACTTCTAATCCTTTGCTTATTATCTTACTTAATCATCATGTTCACTTGTGTTGTGATGTTTGACATCATTGCTAGCATAATAATCATGATGTGTAGTGAGTAGTCTTCTAGCTAGGGTTAGTGAGGAATAGATTAAGGGAGTAATTATGGGATAAATCTATGCTTAATGAGTTCATATGAATGCTTGTTTATTATACTTTTAACTTATGCACATGTTATGTTTGATGAAATGCTTGATTGACAACCTAGCATGATTCTCTTTTTTTTTTCAACAAGACTTGTAAGATATAAACTAACTCAAGGCTTGTTAGACCATGCATATAGTTGAATAGGGAGAACCAAGTCGATGTTGATGTTACAAAGTTGTGACCAACTCGGCTCCGAGACCTAATTCTCCCTAGGAATTGTAAGCCATAAGCTACCTCGATTCCAACAATAATAATTGCTTGCATCTATATAACTCCCACATGTGATTTTACCATGATTTCCTTATGAACCCATGACACCCTAGTGCTTTTAATCGATTGTTTACATCTCTATTTACTTGCCTTGTTATCCATTTATTTACATTTCCATTATAGTAGTGTAGTTTACAACTCAAACCAAATTGTGACACTTGCATAAATTGAGATAGATAGGCTAAGAACTAAAAACACACCGTCCCGTGGATCGGCCTCGACTTAACCACTTACTAGTTGTTTGTTGACAATATAAATGTGTTTGATTGAGTGAACAACGACTTGCTCACCATCATAAAGGAAGGAAGGATAACGTGAGCAATCCGCTAAACCAAGCTTGAATCTCATAAAAAGGTGTTTCTGAGGGTTTTAGAGAGAAGGGAGAGGATTTGAAGTAATAAGGAAGAAGGATGAAATAATTTAGGTTAAGGGAAATAAGATCCAACTTAGTTTTTATCGCGTGTACTGTTCAGCTGCACCTGGTCCACTCGGTCGACTGGAACTTACTCGGTCCACTAAATGCTCTACTCGGTCCATTGCAGTTTCACTAGGTCTAGTCTAGGTCCTACTTGGTCTACTGTATGACTATATTTTACTCCCGAGTAGTCTCTCATCAAGTCCGATGGTTTCTCTCACGCATCACGAGTTTTTTAATGGGTCCCACAATATCCGGGTATTACAGTAGCCCTCCATTGGCTATGTAAGTCATCTTTTCTTCGCCAGGTTATAACTCAATCTATCGCTCCAACATCAATTGGATGGCATTATACATTGACTTGTAAGAACCATGTACATTCAAATGAGATTCTAGATATACAAGGTCAATCTTGGAAAAGGTGCAAGCTTCTTTCCTAGCAATGATCATTTTGGAAATAAACCTATGCCAATATCATATTCCCGGGAAATGGACATAAAGAGATGAACATTCCTTGTATGCGGTAAATGTGCTACCGGTAAGAGCTTTCCAAATGGGTTTGACATGAAACTTGCGTGATTTCTTGAACAATTTTCTCAGAGGTTTAATTACATGCACCTTACCAAATTCCGACATGGTCATTTTTTTAGACACATTGTAACACCCCAATACTCCAAGTGCCTTACCAGGACCACTTAAGGCATGGAAGTTCTACCATCTCGGTTACCCGAGGCAATGTATATCAAATAGACAATAACGAAACATACTTTAATAAATGAGTTTAAAGTGATACAACTCCAAAATCCAAAACTGATAAAGTAAAATACAAATGTTCTCAAACTGTCAAACCAACTAAACAAGATATAAAAATGTTCGACACAGGGGAAGACTTCTAAGACTGCTCGTGATGACTCAACCCAGGTATCCCATGCGCATCAACTCATACCTGCTCAATAACTGCTCACCATCCCCGAATGGATCACCACAGTGTTTAAAACCATTAAACGGGGTCAGTACTGATTACACAAAACAAGCAGCTGCAACAAAACAACATTACAAACCAATCCAATCCACCAACTCCGTCACATCACCACACACCTGACTACACACTAAAGTGTGTAGTCCTGCCAGAATACTCATTGCAACAAGTATTCCACACCGCCAGTGGGGGACCGCAGCCGCTCCCACCTAAGCCCCGCTCATCACATCCGAGCGATAAACCCATGCTCCTTAATGTGCACATCCCTTCTATGGTGGGTTCCACAGAAGGCGAATCAAGGGCGTGAAGCCACTCCCGCCAGTGACTCCACTCAGCCGAGGACGCACCTCGCAAACCATAGACAATTATACAACAATCACATTATACTATCAACAATCACCAATTCCAAATCCAATGCCAATATGATATACAACAAAGACAACAACAACAAACAACCACCAACACATCATGTAATTAATACTGAGTAGGGAAACCCTACCTAGAATAGCAATCACACGAGACCGTCTAGCAGCTAATCAAACCTTCTCCTCTACGAATCCTCTTCCTATAACATGTATACATACAATTACTGCCAACACATCATAATACTCCCAAATCCCCCAAATCTACCCAATTAGGGTTTAAGCAAACTCAACGAAATACTATAAAAATTATACAAGAAGCTTACCCTTGACGCAACGATCACAACGGTATAACGAACGAGACAATCCGACGATCCTAGCCTTGGGATTTGCTAATAATGCGAGAGATGCAAACAACGTAACTTTTAATGTTGTCTTCAAAGGTTTTAGGATGATAAAAGTGTTTAGGGAACAATGACAAAAGCTTTTATATTAATCTCGCATTATTAACAAAACCCGGCTAAACAACCCCGTAAACTACACTTACTCGATCGAGTAAGTCACTTACTCGATCGAGTGCCCCTTACTCGATTGAGTGTCACTCTTACTCGATCGAGTACCCATCAGGTCAGCTACTGTTTTGCGTAAAAAGATAATTACTTGTCAGAGTAAGTCCCACTTGATAGAGTACCCATAGACCTAGAAAACCGTAGTATTATAGTCTTCCCTCCTAAAAAGAACTTCTCCCCGAAGTTCAACCCATAGACAAAAACAAAACACTGTGATTTACACGCCGACACAACAACATAACCAAAACTAAAAACAAAACTCCCAACCAACACTCAAACTGACTCCAAACAACTACTAATTGTACTAAAACCAACATAAAACACACAAAAACCTTATGATACCATCTCCTACCCCCCCCCCCCCCCCCCTAAATGAAACATGGTTACGTCCCCGTAACCACACATACCTGAACAAAAAGAGATGGATACCGCTCTCTCATAGCCTCCTCCGCCTCCCAAGTAGCTTCCTCAACCTCATGGTTAGACCAAAGAACCTTAAGCAACACTGTTTCCCCATGTCTAGTTTTCCGAACCTTACGATCAAGAATCTTTTTTGGCACCTCAAGATAAGAGAAGGTATCATCCAACTCGATGTTCTCTACATCTAACACATGTGAAGGGTCACTCACATACTTCCGTAAATGAGACACATGAAACACATTATGCACCATATCCAAAGCAGCTGGTAAATCTAACCGGTAAGCAACCTTACCCACACGATCCAAAATCTCATATGGTCTGATAAACTTCTGGCTCAGCTTCCCTTTCTTACCAAATCTAATGACCCCACACATAGGAGACACTTTCAAAAGAACCTTGTCCCCAACCTGAAACTCTATGTCACGACGATGTAAATATGCATAACTCTTTTGTCGATCCTGGGCCGCTTTCATCTTTGCCTGATCAGCTAAACCTGTTCTACAATCTCCTGTACCATCTGCGGTCCTAAAACCACTGTCTCAGCTCTATCATCCCAGCAAATCAGACTCCTGCACCTCCTCCCATACAAAGCCTCAAAAGGTGTCATGCTAATACTCGTGTGATAGCTGTTGTTATAAGAAAACTCAATCAGATCCAATCTCTCCTCCTAGCTACCACCAAAATCCATAACACAAGCTCGCAACATATCCTCTCTGTCTGGCCATCTGTCGCAGGATGAAATGCAATACTCATCTTTAAAGTAGTTCCCATCAACTCCCGCAACTCTTTCCAAAACCGCGATATGAACCTCGCATCTCTATCTGACACTATATCCTTAGGCACCTCGTGCAAACGAACCACATGCTTCCTATAAGCCAAAGCTAACTCTATCTTGGTCCAATTATCTTTCATCGGCACGAAGTGAGCTGACTTGGTCAAATAATCAACTATAACATATATCATGTTATTACCTTGTTGACTCTTCAGCAAACCCACTATAAAATCCATACAGATGGACTCCCATTTCCACTCAGGTACCTCAAGAGACTGAATCTTACCTTGTGGTCATCGCTGCTCTCCCTTAACCCTCTGACATGTCAAACAACGAGCCACAAACTCAGCTGTTTCCTTCTTCATCCTAGGCCACCAGAAAGTCTTCTTCAAATCTTAATATAACTTGTCACTGCTGGGATGTACCGAATATGGCGTGCAATGAGCCTCTGTCATGATCATCTTTCTCAATTCCTCATCATTGGGTACACACCACCTACCATCGAATCGCACACTGCCATCTGTATGAATAGAGAATCTAGACACTGTCCCTTTCTCCACTCCAGCTCTCCACTCCTCAATCTTAGGATCCAAGGCCTGTTTCCTGGGAATATCATCATAAAGGTCTGGCTCCACTGTCAGGTCCCCTCTAGCATCCCCTTTCTATATCATATGTATGCCCATGTTCCCCACCTCGTCTCTCAACTTCATCAAAGACAAAGCTGTGCAAAGAGAATGCACACTCTTCCTGCTCAGCGCATATGCAACCACGTTAGCCTTCCCTTCATGGTATATAATATCCATGTCATAATTCCCAATCAGATCTATCCACCTCCTCTGTCTCATGTTCAACTCTTTTTGAGTGAAGATGTACTTGAGACTCTTGTGATCTGAAAACACCTTAAAGGTCACCCCATAAAGATAGTGCCTCCAAATCTTGAGAGCAAACACAACTGCACCCAACTCCGGATCATGTGTCGGATATTTCTCCATATAAGGCTTCAATTGCCTAGAAGCATAGGCAATCACTTTCCCGTTCTGCATCAACACACATCCCACACCATTCTTTGAGGCATTTGTATATACCTCAAAGTTCTCACACCCTTTAGGTAATGCCAAGATTGGAGCTGTGGTCAAACGCTCTTTTAATGTTTGGAACGCCGTCTCACAACTTTCATCCCAACGAAACCTGTTCTCTTTCCTCATCAAAGTTGTCATAGGTCTGGCTATTTTGGAAAAGTCTTTCACAAACCGTCGATAGTACCCTGCCAAAATCAAGAAACTCTTAATCTCTGCCATATTCTTCTGTGCTTCCTACCGAGTAACTACCTCTATCTTTGCAGGATCCACAGCAACACCCTTCTTTGAAATCACATGCCCCAGAAAAGCAACTTCCTCTAGCCAAAACTCACACTTAGACAACTTTGCATACAGCTGATTGTCTCGCAAAGTCTACAACACCAACCTCAAATGCTGCTCATACTCCTCCTTAATCTTATAATAGACTAAAGACACGATTTATCAAATCCATAAACACTGCAGGTGCATTAGACAACCCAAACGGCATCACAACATACTCCTAGTGACTATACCTCGATGTAAAAGCTATCTTCGATATGTCCTCCTCCCGAATCTTCACCTAATGATAACCCGACCTCAAATCAATCTTAGAAAAGACTGCTGTTCCGTTCAACTGGCCAAACAAATCATCTATCTTTGGTAAATGATACTTGTTCTTCACGGTAACCCCGTTCAGCTATCTGTAATCAATGCATAGCCTCAAACTCCCATCTTTATTTTTCACAAACAAGACAGGTGCTCCCCACGGTCATACACTAGGTCTAATGTATCCCCTCTCAATCAAATCATCTACCTGTTTCTTCAAATCCTTAGGGCCCATGCGGTACGGGGCCTTAGATATTGGTCCCATCCCTGGTTTCAGCTCCACACTGAAATCTATCTCCTTCTTCGGTGGCAAACCTAGTACGGGGCCTTGACTCCAGAACCTGACCAGAATGCATTCATACATGTACTCGATCGAACTGACCCCACTCGATCGAGTGCCCAAAAACAGACTACTGCCCAGAAACGAAAAACAACCCACTCGATCGAGTCACACCTACTCGATCGAGTCACTCACCTACTCGATCGAGTCCCCCCTCCCCCCCCCCCTCCTCGATCGAGTCATGCTGACTCGTATACAACTCGTATGCGTATCTTAACAATACCAACCAACTAAGATTATATGCAAAACGACAAACGACAAACATACACACTTGTTATATATATTCATATCACAAAAACATCCTACTCCACATGTTTCTAACAATGCCACATTATAAAACATTCATCATACAATCTCGCTACTCAATCAACAACATATGTACTCATATCATCATCATCTTTCACCACACATCTCCTATCCTCTGCATGCATTCATCCACCAATTCACAATCTATATAAACATGCATCATACTTAGACAAACACATAACGTTCCCATGACACACCCCATTGTGACCGGTTCAAAGTTGTAGGGCAAGATCGCGACTCTAGGATGTCTCCCAAGTCTTTGCATTAGCTCCTAACAATTCCTACCCGGGTTCATTTTATTTTGACTCCCTATGTTCATTGGGTTCATTAGTTACAGGTTCCAAAATCGTTGCTCTAATACCACTTTCTAACACCCTCATACTCCAAGTGCCTTACCAGGACCACTTAGGGCATGGAAGTGCTACCATCTCGGTTACCCGAGGCAATGTATATCAAATAGATAATAATGAAACATAATTTAATAAATGAGTTTAAAGTGATACAACTCCAAAATCCGAAAGTGATAAAGTAAAATACAAATGTTCTCAACCTGTCAAACCAACTAAACAAGATATAAAAATGTTAGACACAGCGGAAGACTTCTAAGACTGCTCGTGATGACTCAACCCAGCTATCCCATGCGCATCAACTCATACCTGCTTAATAACTGCTCACCATCCCCGAATGGATCACCACAGTTTTTAAAACAATTAAACGGGGTCAGTACTGATTACACAAAACATGCAGCTGCAATAAAACAACATTACAAACCAATCCAATCCAACAACTCCATCACATCACCACACACTTGACTACACACTAAAGAGTGTAGTCCTGTCAGAATACTCATCGCAACAAGTATTCAACACCGCCAGTGGGGGCCCGCAACCGTTCCCACCTAAGCCCCGCTCATCCCATCCGAACGATAAACTCATGTTCCTTACTGTGCACATCCCTTCTATGGCGGGTTCTACAGAAGGCGAATCAAAGGCGTGAAGCCACTCCCGCAATTGACTCCACTCAGCCGATGATGCACCTCGCAAACCACAAATAATTATACAACAATCACATTATACTATTAACAATCACCAATTCCAAATCCAATGCCAATATGATATACAACAACAACAAACAACCACCAACACATCATGTAATCAATACTGAGTAGGGAAACCCTACCTGGAATAGCAATAACACGAGACCGTCTAGCAGCTAATCAGAACTTCTCATCTACGAATCCTCCTCATATAACATGTATACATACAATTACTACCAACACATCATAATACTCCCAAATTCCCAAAATCTACCCAATTAGGGTTTAACCAAACTAAACGAAATACTATAAAAATTATACAAGAAGCTTACCCTTGACACAACGATCACAACGGTATAACGAACGAGACAATCCGACGATCCTAGCCTTGGGATTTGCTAATAATGCGAGAGATGCAAACAACGTAACTTTTAATCTTCTCTTGAAAGGTTTTAGGATGATAAAAGTGTTTAGGAAACAATGACGGAAGCTTTTATGTTAATCTCACGTTATTAATAAAACCCTGCTAAACAACCCTGTAAACCACACTTACTTGATCGATTAAGTCACTTACTCGATCGAGTGCCCCTTACTCGATCGAGTGACACTCTTACTCGATCGAGTACCCATCAGGTCAACTACTATTTTGCGTAAAAAGATACATACTGAACAGAGTAAGTCCCACTCGATAGAGTACCCATAGACCTAGAAAACCGTAGTATTACACACATTCTCATGACAGAATTTATCATAATTCCCTATATTCAACTTTATAAGACTTCAAGGAGCTTATAAACTAAATGGTGAGGGAAGCGTATGTGTTTTCATATATATCAATGAAGGTCGACAAATCCATGAACTCAAAAAATTATCTCGTGTCTTCATGAATTATGAGTTGTCGTAGGGTATTATGACAAACGAATTTAGTAGCTATGACCTTTTTATTGAGTAGAGAAGTAAACACTTTCTTATGATATTCGTCAAGAAATGTTACCTCCGAATAGGCATCCAATTATTCAATTCCAAAATTGAAACCGCTTCTACTACTTCTTCAACAAGACTTACCTTTGTTGCTAGCACATTTTGTATATTTGACAAATTTTGAGTTCTACTTTTTACCTTTGTACTTGCCATAGATGAGCACTCCTTCAAATATTTGAACTTTCTTCCAATTCTTGATCAATTAAGAACCAATTATCCCTTCTTGTACTTGACAATCCTTTCTTGCTCCAAAATTCAAGCTTTAATCCAATATGGAATTTTTGACATACCCAGACCCTAGAATTGGGTGGGTTGATCAAATGTTGGGTTATTTTGATAAATTTGGGGCTAGAAATTAGTTAAGGGGTGTTTCTAATTTGGAGAAATTAGGTTTATGATGATCTGTTTGATGATTTTGAGTGGGTAAATGATGTTTTGAAACTTGGGTTTTGGGTGTTCTAAAGGGAGAATGGTGTTTGTGTTTAAGAAAGAAGAATAGAAATGGGAAAGGAAAGGAAGGATCCCGTGTTTTGAAGTCGTGGGAGAGGCTCATATCACCCGACTTACTATCTGTCTCGGGAGAGATGATGGGCAGGGATCAGCTTAAGCGGCCAAGTGGAGCTACTTGGCATCTGCCTTGCTCGACTTGGCTTCGAAGTCGCTCGACTTGGATTTCGTCCCGGGCGACTTGGCGGGCAGGATGATTCCTTTTGCTCCTCTTTGCCCTAGCTCTCACTACCTAGTCTCAACTCCTGCGGGGTTGTTTCTTAGCTCTTCCTTTTCCTTCTTTTTGATCCTTCTAGCACGGGGTTTGGCTTCCATAGAGGTGTTTAACCTTGGCAAATACATCCCCACACTTGATTTCTATCCTTTGAACATAATTAGAACAAAATTAGTAACCCTTTTTCGTTTGCTCTCATGCAAAAAGAGTTAAATGAATATACTATAATGAATGCAAAGAAATAAATTAAATGCAAAGTCAAGGATCAGAATATTTATAAATGGTAGTTTAGGGAGGACTCCACCAAACTCTTATCCTTTTTTAAGCGAGTCAAGGTGGTCGGTCAAGGACGTTGTTGATGTTGCTCAATGTCCTGAAGAAGTAATCAAAGGCTTGCTCACACTTAATGTAGAGGTCCCAAGTGGACTTAGGTTCTTTGTCGAATTCATTACTTTAGTGTGACACCCCGCGATAAAGCGGAAAGTAAACTACTGAATATATGCGAAAAATGTGAAGTTTTTAAAACTTTTATTTAGTAGATAGAGTTTAGCATGGGGGAGTCACTAACATTCGACAGAAGGAAAAGCGGAAATAAAAACAAGGGTCCATACAAATAAAACGGTCAAAAGTGGGGAAAATATATCCCTCGAATGACATAAAGAAATAGGTGAGTCTAAGCGGTGAATAAGAAATCTAAAAGTCCGGGGTACTCGCTAGCTCACACGTCAAACCCCATATAAGCATCTTCACAACCTGTCATTCATGTAAACATGAACGCCACAGTCAGTGGGGAGTAACTCAAGGTTCTCCGAGCCACAAAATGTCGAAATGCAAGTAACAAACACTTAATTAAACATATTAATCATGCATCATATATGAATAATAAAGAACAAGAGATATAATGAATAATCAAGATGAGATAGGCATATTACTTTCTTAATGGAATAGGCATGGTAGGTTAGAATGAATATGCAATCGAGGGTGTAGAACAACCAAGTCAACCAACACATATTGACCGACTCATCAAGTGTAAGACATATACCTAGTATGAACTCACAAGACAAACCATCTAGACTCCAACCTCTTGGTAGGACGACGATCATAATACGGTCCTAGTCTAAACCTGGATCCAGACTCTCAGGATGGACGTCACCCGATTCGACAAACGATATACCAATCGTATCCAAGACTCGAAACATGGCACACACTCGTAACCAAAGGTCGAGTAACCTCTAATCGGAAATATGGCACACACCCGTAACCAAAGGTCCGAAGAAAGGCGGAAGGATATCCTAATTCGGAAACATGGCACACACTCGTAACCAAAGGCCCGAAAGAGGAAAGATAACCCAATCCGGAAACATGGCACACACTTGTAACCAAAGGTCCGAAAGAGGTAAATAAGGAATGTCAAGTAGTCACACAATGTAAAACGTCACACTTGAGTCAAAATAAGAGTAAGAATGATCACACAAACATCATATGACACGGGACCGTTAATGTCACATTCATACTCATGGCTTGCATCTCACCATGAGTACGGATGGGAACATCAATCCCGACGATCATATCGCAACTAGAGGGCTTATAACTCACCCCTAGTATCCGATAGGACCAAGACTCTCACAACAGATAGTACAAGGCATTATTAAGAATGCGACCCTTCGTAAGTAACTATTTATAATAAATATCTCATACTTGTCTTATATTAATAATTATTCCATTTTATAATTTAACATGCCGGTTAAACAAAATAAATAAAATGTAACAAGTAGTAATGAACAATTTACGTTATGTGAAAATTTACGGAATGCAAACAAAGTTCAACACAAGAGGCAAGATGGGCCCAAACATTTAGTAATGATGAGCCCACAAACATTCAGAAATTTGGGTCCAAAAAAAGGAATGAAGAGGTGAGTCCAAAAGTTTTCATGGTTTGAGCCCAAGCATTGAATGTTGGTGAGTCCAACATCAGTAATCACAAAATAAGGAAACAGGAGGGCATGGCATCAAAATCTCGACAACACAAAGAATTACAAAAAAATGAGAAAAAGGAGGACATGGCATCAGTAAGCTCGGCACACATAGTAAGATAGTGAGGTGAGCAAGTGGAATCAGTACAGTTCGTTCATTCCCCCGACCCCTGTACCTGCACAATCAGCCCTAAGTTAATTTGTTTGAAGAAATCGACGGGAAGCGAGGAATGCACGGTTCTCGTACTCGAACTCCATTTGTGATCCAAAATCGAGTATACATGTGACGGCATTAGCATGAAGACACAAGCAAGAAAGCGTTTTCGAGGGGCCGTTTAGTCCGTCCCAAAACAGGGCTCGAGAACAGCAGAGTCACAGTTTTGGGCTGCACTTAGCAGCTCTACCATGGCACCGTTTTAAGACGGAAGAAGAATCTGTGTTGAGGACGGTATAATCATACAAAGGCGTAAACAAATCCATCATTTTAAGCATGAGTGAACTCAGAAAATCCAGCAGATACACAAACACAGTTCACACAGCAAGAAACAAGTCACACCCTATTTTCGAAACTCTAAACTGGGTAAACAAGAGAAAGGGGCACGCAGCAACACAACCACCATGGAAGTTTACCACATGTACTTCAAAGAACACTTCTATACACGAGAAATCATTCAAAGGTTTAAACTTTTACTATAACTACAGAAAAGTCGAGTAGAAAAGGCGAGTTTCCCGACGTTTGTCGAGTAACCTATCACCGTTACCTTAACTTTCTTCAATCTTCAAGGGAATGGTCTATTATGAACGAGTTGCCTTCTGGGTCCTCAAAGTCTTCACCTAAAAACCGTAATAACAGCCGAGTTAGCTTAAAAACGTCACATTTATGGGACGGGTCGAGACGGGAACTCCACAAGGCTAAGCCTTTCTTACCTTAAAACATGAAGGAAGAGATAAGGAGAAGAATGGTACAAGAATTATTGAGTTTGGTCGAAAATTGAGCGAGAAATCTAGGATTTTAGGACCGCCATTAATGGGTTTTTTGTGAGCTTGTTCTGGTTTGTCGTTCTTCAGCTGCGGGATTGTTTTTGGCAGGGGTTATATGCATTCACAGGGTATTTCTAAAAGAGTAGGGAGTGTTGGCAGGGTGGGATTGGTCAGAGAGTGTGAGGGAGAGTGAATCTATTATTATTATATTAGTTGGGTGCCAAAATTGAGGGGCGTGTTGTCGACCCGGGATAGGTCGAGAGTAGATAAGTTTAGCCTCACATGTTAGCATGTGAAGGTTCTTTGCTAGACGGAAATTCGTCTTAAATCTACTATAATTTAAGACGGAACTTTATTATTATTATCGCTATTATTATTACTATCCGACTAAAACCCGTATTTTTATATAAATTAAGCTTTAAATATTACTTTTATAAAAATCTTGTTTAAAAATAAATCTAATTAAATTAAATAATTCAAAAATATAAAATAACGTAATTAAATGGTTAAATAAATTTTAAATGTCAAAAGGAGAAATTCGCAGGTGTTACAATCACCCCATCTTTTAAAAAGTTTCGTCCTCGAAACTTGAAAGTAGAAATGAAAGGTTATAAAAATAAAAATAAAAATAATACTGAACTTTTAAAATTGGTAACCAAAATATTAAAAGGTTACAAATAGGAAGAAATAAAAATTCTTTCAAAGTTTCAAATAAAATTTTCGACAGAACCAGATTCTCATCAAAGGAACGAAAGTGTTCTCGTTACGTATTCAAGAACATCACATTCCAAATCAAAGATAAGGTAGAAAGGCAAATCATTTGTGTAAATCGAAAATTAAAATTGTAACACCCCCATACTCCAAGTGCCTTACCAGGACCACTCAGGTATAAAGATGTTACCATCTCGGTTACCCGAGGCATGATAATCATAAGACAATGAAGAAAAATACTTTATTAAACAAGTTAAGTGATTACATAACAAAACCAACTGTAAGCAAAATACAACTGCTCTCAAACTATAAACCAACAGAAAGGAACTGTCCTAACAAACACAGCGGAAGACTAAAGACTCTGATATGTGATGACTCCATCCCCGCCTAGATCCCACGCGTATCCAAGATATACCACAAGCAACCGCTCACCACCCCGAATGGATCACCACAGTTTTTAAAACAATTAAACGGGGTCAGTACTAATCACACAATTTATATACATATCAACAATCCGATAAACCGACAGCTCACACCGTCACACATACAATCACACCAATCCCAACAATCTCAATCACCTACTGTCCACTGGACCAGCCCTGCCAGTGGGGGACCGCAGCCGTACCCACCAAATCCCCGCTCCACATAGTGAGCGATAACCTTGTCCATTAATGTGCACATCCCTTCTGTGGCGGGTTCCACAGAAGGCGAAACTAGGGCGTGAAGCCACTCCCGCAAGTGACCCCACTCGGCCCCGAGGCCACGCCGCGAACCATCAACAACGATTACAACCACAATCACAATACAATTACTATATCAAACAACTAAACACAATACATCAACCAATATCCCATTATGGGACTAATACTGAGTAGGAAATCCTACCTGGTAAGCACACAATCAGACGGTCTCTACTGCTGAGTCACAAAGCTTCCTCTATGAACCCTCCTCCTATCATACAACATATAGAGGCTACCAAATCACATACTACACATACACCCCCAAATCTCTAAATTAGGGTTTAACCAAATCAAAGGAAAGACAATAAAAAGGGTACATAGATCTTACCATCGACGCAAGGAACTCAACGGTATAACCAACGACGCGAACTGACCTTCCAAACTCCGGGGATTGCTAATTATGCGATTAGAATGAAGAACTTGCTTGCTTTCTCTCTTAAACAGTAATTTAGGTTTTGCAAAAGTGATTTAGAACAATGACGACAAAGCTTATATACCTTAATCGCATAATTAACAAAACCCGATAAAACTCCCCCGTAAAAACCAGGCTACTCGATCGAGTAGCTAAGGTACTCGATCGAGTGCCCCCTTACTCGATCGAGTACCCACGTTACTCGATCGAGTACCCAACAGGTCAGAAACTATTTTAAAACGCAACTCACCCTTACTCGACAGAGTAAGGCCTACTCGATAGAGTACCCAAAGATTTATAAATACGGAGTATTACAGTCTTCCCTCCTTAAAAAGAACTTCGTCCCCGAAGTTCAACCCATACATAAAAACAACCATACTGACTCGACCAAGACACCACAACTTAGCTAAGGACTCAAGAACTCGACCGAACATAGAACATGAACTCTTAACACCCACTCCACCAACTATGTTTACTTCCACAACATGACTCACTATGTCGTATCTACCACATATATATCTCTCACGACACCAACTCCATACATAACCAACTACCCTCCTCTAATGCTGCTAGCTCCATAATATCATCAACTATCAAATCCAATACCAAGACACTCATAGACATCAAACGGAATGTTACATTCTACCACCCTTAAAAAGGAACTTCGTCCTCGAAGTTTTCTCACACTCGTAACCTCATCATCCAACTGTCAACACTAGTGAAATATTCTCACACTCCTAAACATCACGCTACTACAAGCACGGTCATGACCTTTAATAAAATCACCCACAACACGAATCGATCTTATATTCTACATCAAGACTCAACTTCCGAATATATTATCATATGTACAACCATCAAAATCTGTTTTATCGCATCCTACTCCTCTTAAGACAAATGTTACGTCCTCGTAACTCACTAATACCCAAACCATAACTATATCTCATTACCCTCTGTACCACCACATATCAAAGATAACCGTCTATAAACCAAACACTCACCATTCTTATATCCAAGGCTCCCATACATAAAGATTTCTCATTTCTCAACTCATTCGGCATAGCACCTAACCTATACCATAAACTCGTAGCAAATCACCATACCCACTCTTCATTATTACTGCCAAACAACATACCTCTCTATGTAAGGCACTTATCTCCCAGAAGCGTAACTCACGATCCGTACTCGTTACGTACACGCACACTAGATCCTCAAGTTCTTTCTTTCATTAACGTAAAACTCATACACAACTTAACATGACACTAATTCCCCAAACACCCTACACTCACTGTCTCAACAAAAGATTATGAACTATCTGCCGCTTTCAGATCATTACAACACATGTTCCACGAATCATTTTCCATTACCATGTCTACCGATGTCTCATCTGAAAACAAGATCAAAATTATCAGAACAACCTCTCACAATCAGTGTCCCATCAATGTAATATCACTATAACATGACAACAACGAAAACATATACAACTCTATTTCATATCATATTCTACCTCATTCCCAACTTAACCTGGTAAAGAAAACATCAATCAACAGATAACCGTCTATCTCGCACAAATCGAAACTCGCAGGAGCAAAGATCAAACAAAACAACAATCTATGTATAATGGTATGTACTTTTGAAACTCGAATCATAATCATCCCGCCTACTCCACCACAACCGGTGACGGCATCACAACACCGCCACCAACAGCCACACCGTAGTGCGAAAATACCCACATCACAAAGACTATGTACCGTGCCCGGATCACCACCCGAGGCACCACAACCACACCGATAGACATCACAATTGCATACAATTCCCATAAATACCGACTCAAAGATAACTTCTCAGACAAGAAAAAAAACTTACTCAAATCGACTTTATTAAATCACCACGCAACATATTATATGGATAAACAGATAAGCATCTCATGAACATCATTTCTACCATTTCACGGAATACACATGTGTTATCAATACACATAAAATTATAACTAGCCATGTCAAATCAATCAGATTATTACCTTTTTGGATATCATTCAATTAAATTACCGTGTCCAACATATATATTACCGAACATTCATAAAACAACTTTATAATTATCACACCATACCACTTCTTGTGAGGTCAGAACCTCACACTAACATTTACACATAACATAAACCCGTAATCACAACCAACTAGTCAATCCTGACCACGTAAGTTACCACTCGATAAAGGTTACCTGTCGCCCGAGTTTAACTCATATGCCCCTCACAACATATTCCCCCATTCGCACAACCATCACATCCTGCCAAATATAACCATACCTTTACTATTCAACTATTAGCATCCGCCTCATCTAACCACATCTTATACCCTCTCTTAATCATACACAACAATCAGGTCCCTACCAAATCAACCTCTTTAGAATTGCTACCTTTCTAATATACCATCACTCTTAACCACTAGTGACAACACCACAATGCCACCACTGCTCGTATATCAACCTCTTACACTCATATCAACATAACATGGTTTTTCTCCTATTTTTGGTTAAAATTCCAAATAACGAACATCAAACCCATCCACAAAATTATCTCAACATTATTCCCAATACCATCTTATTTGTATTGTCATCCAACTCTCCACCAAATATCTCGTATCGTGCCAATACTCCACCAACTTCTTACTCCCTTAATTCCTCGAAACTCATTATCAATCATGTTGTCCTGAAACTCCTATATAACCTTTAGCTAACATCCTCGTGATACTATCACACATTTCGATGATTCCTTACCTTTATATCACATAACTCCAGGGAACATTTTCCTCACTTACTTTTATCCTTCTTTCCTCTTTACACTCAATAATACCAATTAATAGTCCAACTCCTTATTCCTTCTAGCTAACTCTTTAGAAATCCAGTTACCCCTTCATTGCTCCAAAACTCAAATTCCATTATTTTCTACCGACATTATCTCACTCTTTCTTACCATGGATCTTCTCTTATTATGCTATCACTAACACTTGCCATTAATCTATCCATAGAATCAACGTTTAATGTTCAAACCATTGCATCTCCCTTTTTACATCTCTAGAAATCAGAATTCATTTAATACCGTTAATTACCCAAGGAAATCACACAGTAGTTTCATCTTTTAATAAACCAATCCTCCCAAACTCACTCACTGTCTACAAATACACCTCGTGACATGTCTCCACAAAGTTCACTATATATTACTCTTCTCAACCCCTTTAAACGAACTTTCACTACATATATCCATAACCCACACGACTCCTAACCATTTCCCTCCATAATTCTTTACACATCTCAAGCTGCCACTATTCACATCCTTACTTTCAATCTTTTATTCTCACGTTCATTATACTCACATCATCCCTTGCCCATATTCACTTACTTTTACATTACTCAACACACAATCATATCACTCATCCCGTCTCGCAAAACGTGCGCCATGCCTCAATAAAGTATAGCAATCCTCCTTTTCTTTTTCCACCGTCTATCATAATCACATATAACTCATGTCCTCCCCACCGAACTCATACTCATCATAAGTGCCACTCTTTACATCATAAGATTGGGTAACTTACGCTTCAGGACCAACACATACGTAAAACAGTGCATAAAGAAGTAATACAACACCTTTGAATTAAACATAATATGCAACGAATGTCAAAAGATAAACATATGACCCGAAACACGCATATGACCTGCACAGACCCAACTCGATCGAGTACGTAACCTACTCGATCGAAAGTTGAGGCTACTCGATCGAGTGCCCAACATGCTCGATCGAGTGCCCCGACCTTAACCCAAACAGACCTTCGATCTCGATTTACTCGACCGAGTAGCCCGGCTACTCGATCGAGTGACCCCATACTCGATCGAGTGCCCGAGGTACTTGATCGAGTGCCCAAAAACACGATTCTGGTCAAAATAACGACAATTACTCACTCGATCGAATCAAACCCACTCGATCGAGTCATGCAGACTCGTGAATACTACCCGCATGTTATCTCACATACCCCAACGTACTATGCATTCATTATTATTTCAACATTATGATTACAACTACGCATTCAAATCTGCGCGACTCCTCATACAATCAACAAAATAATCTACTTCGTGTTATCAAGTGTCAAGTTATAAACAACCATCATGCTTTTCATCCAATTCGTTATACAAAACACATATCATTGAACCTCTATTCTTCATGTTACTACTTACCAAAAGCCAAACATTACCATCTATCATGCTCATATAACATTCAACTTTCAATCATGTATTACCCGCATGTTTTAAACTTTCATAACTTTTTATAACACAACAACATTACAAATCCACTTCATCACATAAACACTTCCATAATCAAGAAATTCATATCCTTATGAAATTGCCACTTCATCTTTTCCAATCAATTCATCTAGTTCAATCATATACTTCATCTAACAAGCGCATATGATACGATAGTAGACAATTATACGAACTTAATATATAGCTTGACGCAAACAAAACTACGAAAACAAATCTTATCACACCCCCTAACCACATGTTATTAGGATTGCCTCACTATAAACCATTCGTCCTGCAACATCATTATTCATCACGCATCATCATATACGAACTACTTTCTTTTTCTACCATATCATTCATCATTCTCATATACTTTTCCAACGATTCCAACCAACATGTAAACCAACTATCATGCAACATGCTTTCAACAAACCATATACAAAATCACATCGTCACCATCTTTATCTGCACATTCCCCATTCTCCACAATCATACATCCACTGGTTCATACCACATATTACTATATAGATACACAACACACAAGGTAAACACATAGCGATCCCGACTCGTATCCCAAGGTGACCGGTTCAAAATCGTAGGGCGAGTTCGCGACTTTAGGACGTCTCCCAAGTCTTTGCATTAGCTCCTACAACCTTTACCCCGGGTTCATTTTAATTGACTCCCTATATTCTTTGGATTTATTGGTTACAGGTTTCAGGATCGTCGCTCTGATACCATTTGTAACACCCCCATACTCCAAGTGCCTTACCAGGACCACTCAGGTATAAAGATGCTACCATCTCGGTTACCCGAGGCATGATAATCATAAGACAATGAAGAAACATACTTTATTAAACAAGTTAAGTGATTACATAACAAAACCAACTGTAAGCAAAATACAACTTCTCTCAAACTATAAACCAACAGAAATGAACTGTTCTAACAAACACAGCGGAAGACTAAAGACTCTGATATGTGATGACTCCATCCCCAGCTAGATCCCACGCGTATCCAAGGTATACCTGCCAAGCAACTGCTCACCACCCCCGAATTGATCACCACAGTTTTTAAAACATTTAAACGGGGTCAGTACTAATCACACAATTTATATACATATCAACAATCCGATAAACCAACAGCTCACACCATCACACATACAATCACACCAATCCCAACAATCTCAATCACCGACTGTCCACTGGACCAGCCCTGCCAGTGGGGGACCGCAGCCGTACCCACCAAATCCCCGCTCCACATAGTGAGCGATAACCCTGTCTATTAATGTGCACATCCCTTCTGTGGCGGGTTCCACAGAAGGCGAAACTAGGGCGTGAAGCCACTCCCGCAAGTGACCCCACTCAGCCGAGGCCACGCCTCGCGAACCATCAACAACGATCACAACCACAATCACAATACAATTACTATATCAAACAACCAAACACAATACATCAACCAATATCCCATTATGGGACTAATACTGAGTAGGAAATCCTACCTGGTAAGCACACAATCAGACGGTCTCTACTGCTGAGTCACAAAGTTTCCTCTATGAACCCTCCTCCTATCATACAACATATAGAGGCTACCAAATCACATACTACACATACACCCCCAAATCTCTAAATTAGGGTTTAACCAAATCAAAGGAAAGACAATAAAAAGGGTACATAGATCTTACCCTCGACGCAAGGAACTCAACGGTATAACCAACGACGCGAACTGACCTTCCAAACTCCGGGGATTGCTAATTATGCGATTAGAATGAAGAACTTGCTTGCTTTCTCTCTTAAACAGTAATTTAGGTTTTGCAAAAGTGATTTAGAACAATGACGACAAAGCTTATACTCCCTCCGACCCAGACGAAAGGTAACATGGTGAAAAATGGGTTATTTAAGAAAAGGGGTAAAAAGGAAGGGCAAAGATGGAAAGATTGGTGAGTGGGCCACATGGGTAGTGGATATAATTAAATGGGTTTAGGTGAGTTAAATAAGGAGTTAGTGGGTGGGCCACATGATGGCATTTGTGTAAATATGAGGAGGGTATAAGGATTATATTGTCCAAAAACATGTCATTTATAGTATGTTACCTTTGGTATGGTTCGCCCATTTTAGGTAACTGTTACCTTTGGTCTGGGTCGGAGGGAGTATACCTTAATCGCATAATTAACAAAACCCGATAAAACTCCCCGTAAAACCGGCTACTCGATCGAGTAGCTAAGGTACTCGATCGAGTGCCCCCTTACTCGATCGAGTACCCAACAGGTCAGAAACTATTTTAAAACGCAACTCACCCTTACTCGACAGAGTAAGGCCTACTCGATAGAGTACCCAAAGACTTATAAATACGGAGTATTACAAAAATACTTTCAAAAACATTAATGAAGAGTTTCCAAAAGTCCAAGCCTCATTGATGGAACGAAATTGCTCTTGTCGTGCACACAAGAACGCTAACTTTCCAAGTCAAGGACAAATTTAAAACAAAAATCATTCGCCGACAAGCGTAGAACAAGTTATTAAACGTCTCTAATAATGAGTTCTAACCTCCGATCAACCTTAAAACCAATTGAAAACGATAATCCACTCAAATTTGCTTTTATAAAAGCCAAAGTAAAAATAAAGGCTCCACTTTTAAATTCAAAAAGGAGTTAAGTTCTTGAAAATGTAACTTCAAACTTGCAGAGAAATCATAAATAGATCCAGGTTAGTTAGAAATTGAGCAAAATTTAAAAGAAATTCAGGTTTAGTAATTAAAATCATGATAAAGAAATTATATTCAAAGAACAAAAGGAGAATCAAAGCAAATTTTCATTTTTTTTTTTTCAAATCTTTACAAATAGATAAAGTTTTGTAATAGTGATATAATTTTTTAACAAAGAACCAAAAATGGTAGCTTGAAATGTTTAGAAATTGTACGAAATTGAAAAACATCTTAGATACTACGTTTACAAAGCACGCTAAGAGAATTTAAACTTAACCGGTAAAAGAACTATGACGAACTTTCTCGGGGTAAGAGTCGAAGTAAGCTCAACAAGGATGTCAAAGATATAATTTTTCATAAGCCTCTAGATTAGAATCGAAAGGAAAAGCACAACCCAAAGAATAGGAGATGCATGAACAATAAAGCTTATGGTCAAGGAAAAGGGAAAGGTACAAAGGTGACTTGAGAGGAAGAATTACAAAAGAATTCCAAGGTAAAACGAAAAGAATAATATGAGAGGAACTCCCAAGGTAAAACAAAAAGGGGTTTAGAAGAAGGATGAGTATCATGGGATAAAAGTAAGATAAGGTTGATCAAGGATTGAGAACATACCCGTAATGATATCGGGATGGGCGGCGGCTTCGGCTCGACTCATGACAAAGATGGTTCCTCTTGGCCTAGCATTTGGAGTAGGAGCATCCTTCTTCTCGGGGCAATCCACGGCACGATGCCCAGGCTTCGCACAATGGAAGCAAGTTAAGGCTTGCCATAGCATCCAATTCCGGGGTGTAGAGCTTGCCTACAATGGTAGCACTTACGGTCTTTCTTAAGCCTATTAGTTGAGGTGTGAGCTTGTCCTCTTGGTTCTTGAGCTCCTGGTTCTTGTCCTCCATGGTCTTGTATCCTTGGCACAAACCTCCTCTTGTCGGCATAGTTGGAAGTAGAAGGTACAAATGGTCTCTTGCCATGAAAGTCAGGACGGTAAGAATGAGAAGAGTGGGGCTTGGATTCTTCTTCAATGGCCTTCAAAGAGTTTTCGGCCCAAATAGCATCATCATAAACTTCCACAAAGGTAGTTGAGCTTCTTCTCACCATGCTTTCCACCTTAGGATTCAGCTTGTCCTTGTAGAAGTAGACACGATCCTCTTCATCTTTCACGAACTTGGAGGCATAATGAGCAAGTTCATTAAACTTGTCGGTGTAGGCTTGAATTGATAGCTTCCCTTGCTTGAAGTCCATGAACTCCTTCAACCTCTGTTGCTTGAGCTCCTTAGGGTAGAAGCGGGTCTCCACAAGTGACTTAAAGCGGCTCCAATCAAAGTTGGGGTCTTGAGTAGCGGTAGGACCGGTCAAAGTCCACCACCTATCGGCTTCCTTCATAAGAAAGTGAGAGGCTAACCTCACCTTGTCCTCCTCTCGGGCATCAAAGAGAGAGAAGTTCTTCTCCATATCACGAAACCACTCCGAGAGAGCAACGGGATCCACTTCACCACCATAGGTCCTAGCCTTGTTCCTTGCTAGTTGACTTGCAATCCAAGCATAACTTCCTTGACGGTTGGCTTCATGTGTAGGGGGAGCGGGTTGAGCATTTTGTTGATTAGCAAGCACTTGGGTGAGGGCTTGCATGATAGCATTTTCCACATTGGTTGGTCGTACCATCTTCTTTGCACAAGAGTGAACAAGTTAGAACCTATCACAAAGCATACACAAAAAGGCTACCAACTTAGGTCCTTAGTTCTACCCATCTCTCATTCATTATTTCAAGGTCAAGTTCAAACTAAGTTTGGGGTGCACGTGTGTGCGTCGGGAGCAACAAAGGCTCTGATACCAACTGTGACACCCCGCGATAAAGCGGAAAGTAAACTACTGAATATATGCGAAAAATGTGAAGTTTTTAAAACTTTTATTTAGTAGATAGAGTTTAGCATGGGGGAGTCACTAACATTCGACCGAAGGAAAAGCGGAAATAAAAACAAGGGTCCATACAAATAAAACGGTCAAAAGTGGGGAAAATATATCCCTCGAATGACATAAGGAAATAGGTGAGTCTAAGCGGTGAATAAGAAATCTAAAAGTCCGGGGTACTCGCTAGCTCACACGTCAAACCTCATATAAGCATCTTCACAACCTGTCATTCATGTAAACATGAACGCCAAAGTTAGTGGGGAGTAACTCAAGGTTCTCCCAGCCACAAAATGTCGAAATGCAAGTAACAAACACTTAATTAAACATATTAATCATGAATCATATATGAATAATAAAGAACAAGAGATATAATGAATAATCAAGATGAGATAGGCATATTACTTTCTTAATGGAATAGGCATGGTAGGTTAGAATGAATATGCAATCGCGGGTGTAGAACAACCAAGTAAACCAACACATATTAACCGACTCATCAAGTGTAAGACATATACCTAGTATGAACTCACAAGACAAACCATCTAGACTCCAACCTCTTGGTAGGACGACGATCATAATACGGTCCTAGTCTAAACCTGGATCCAGACTCTCGGGATGGACGTCACCCGATTCGACAAACGATATACCAATCGTATCCAAGACTCGAAACATGGCACACACTCGTAACCAAAGGTCGAGTAACCTCTAATCGGAAACATGGCACACACCCGTAACCAAAGGTCCGAAGAAAGGCGGAAGGATATCCTAATTCGGAAACATGGCACACACTCGTAACCAAAGGCCCGAAAGAGGAAAGATAACCCAATCCGGAAACATGGCACACACTTGTAACCAAAGGTCCGAAAGAGGTAAATAAGGAATGTCAAGTAGTCACACAATGTAAAACGTCACACTTGAGTCAAAATAAGAGTAAGAATGATCACGCAAACATCATATGACACGGGACCGTTAATGTCACATTCATACTCATGGCTTGCATCTCACCATGAGTACGGATGGGAACATCAATCCCGACGATCATATCGCAACTAGAGGGCTTATAGCTCACCCCTAGTATCCGATAGGACCAAGACTCTCACAACAGATAGTACAAGGCATTATCAAGAATGCGACCCTTCGTAAGTAACTATTTATAATAAATATCTCATACTTGTCTTATATTAATAATTATTCCATTTTATAATTTAACATGCCGGTTAAACAAAATAAATAAAATGTAACAAGTAGTAATGAACAATTTACGTTATGTGAAAATTTACGGAATGCAAACAAAGTTCAACACAAGAGGCAAGATGGGCCCAAACATTTAGTAATGATGAGCCCACAAACATTCAGAAATTTGGGTCCAAAAAAAGGAATGAAGAGGTGAGTCCAAAAGTTTTCATGGTTTGAGCCCAAGCATTGAATGTTGGTGAGTCCAACATCAGTAATCACAAAATAAGGAAACAGGAGGGCATGGCATCAAAATCTCGACAACACAGTAATTACAAAAAAATGAGAAAAAGGAGGACATGGCATCAGTAAGCTCGGCACACACAGTAAGATAGTGAGGTGAGCAAGTGGAATCAGTACAGTTCGTTCATTCCCCCGACCCCTGTACCTGCACAATCAGTCCTAAGTTAATTTGTTTGAAGAAATCGTACGGGGAAGCGAGGAATGCACGGTTCCTGTACTCCGAACTCCATTTGACAGTCCAAAATCGAGTATACATGTGACGGCATTAGCATGAAGACACAAGCAAGAAAGCGTTTTCGAGGGGCCGTTTAGTCCGTCCCAAAACAGGGCTCGAGAACAGCAGAGTCACAGTTTTGGGCTGCACTTAGCAGCTCTACCATGGCACCGTTTTAAGACGGAAGAAGAATCTGTGTTGAGGACGGTATAATCATACAAAGGCGTAAACAAATCCATCATTTTCAGCATGAGTGAACTCAGAAAATCCAGCAGATACACAAACACAGTTCACACAGCAAGAAACAAGTCACACCCTATTTTCGAAACTCTAAACTGGGTAAACAAGAGAAAGGGGCACGCAGCAACACAACCACCATGGAAGTTTACCACATGTACTTCAAAGAACACTTCTATACACGAGAAATCATTCAAAGGTTTAAACTTTTACTATAACTACAGAAAAGTCGAGTAGAAAAGGCGAGTTTCCCGACGTTTGTCGAGTAACCTATCACCGTTACCTTAACTTTCTTCAATCTTCAAGGGAATGGTCTATTATGAACGAGTTGCCTTATGGGTCCTCAAAGTCTTCACCTAAAAACCGTAATAACAGCCGAGTTAGCTTAAAAACGTCACATTTATGGGACGGGTCGAGACGGGAACTCCACAAGGCTAAGCCTTTCTTACCTTAAAAGATGAAGGAAGAGATAAGGAGAAGAATGGTACAAGAATTATTGAGTTTGGTCGAAAATTGAGCGCGATTAATGGGTTTTTTGTGAGCTTGTTCTGGTTTGTCGTTCTTCAGCTGCGGGATTGTTTTTGGCAGGGGTTATATGCATTCACAGGGTATTTCTAAAAGAGTAGGGAGTGTTGGCAGGGTGGGATTGGTCATAGAGTGTGAGGGAGAGTGAATCTATTATTATTATATTAGTTGGGTGCCAAAATTGAGGGGCGTGTTGTCGACCCGGGATAAGTCGAGAGTAGATAAGTTTAGCCTCACATGTTAGCATGTGACGGTTCTTTGCTAGACGGAAATTCGTCTTAAATCTACTATAATTTAAGACGGAACTTTATTATTATTATCGCTATTATTATCACTATCCGACTAAAACCCGTATTTTTATATAAATTAAGCTTTAAATATTACTTTTATAAAAATCTTGTTTAAAAATAAATCTAATTAAATTAAATAATTCAAAAATATAAAATAACGTAATTAAATGGTTAAATAAATTTTAAATGTCAAAAGGAGAAATTCGCGGGTGTTACATTTAGGCTCTCATAGTGTGTGCCACTCCTCAAGTGGATGGCATGAGCGGTTTCATGTGTAGTAGGAGAGGGCCGGGGGGAGGGGGGGTTACCTTGAGGTGGTAGTTGGCCCTTTTGCCTTTGTGGGCTAGATGAAGCTAATTGGGAAATTTGGGTTTATACCATCTTGTTATGTGCTAAGATTTTGTTGATGGCGATATCCTTTACCTGCTTATCTTTTTGCATTTGGTTAAAAAAATCTTGTTGATTCATTTGCATTTGCAAAACCGCTTTTTACATATCAAAGGATTGATCATTAAGTGTGAAAGGTTGTCTCTGATTATAGGAAGGTTGGGATTGTGTGGACCAATCCCACGGAACTTCGTAAACAAAGCACGTCATGAGACATTACCGATTTGAAAGGCTTTAAAACCAGTGAAAGTGTAACATCCCAAGAGATTGAGAGGAAATTTGTCCCACATCGGGAAAATATGGAGCTTGTGATATGTTTATAAAGGATTCAACTTACCACTTAGTAACAAGGCCTTGTAATTTTGGGCTTAAGTGAGGATAAATAATGGGCCCAAAGGTACATATCCCATCTTATTGGGGTTGTGTTACGACGGTGGTGGGTCGGGTTGTTATTAATGGTATCAGAGCAACCCTGCGACCGTGTGGTGAGCCTGTGGTCAGGAGTACCCGGATCACCCACCTAGCGGGGGAGGATTCTGGGCTTGACTGCGGTCAGCTTTGAGGCACAACGAGCACGTTGTGTTCTTTAAGTGTGGGATTTGTAACATCCCAAGAGATTTAGAGGAAATTTGTCCCACATCGGGAAAATATGGAGCTTGTAATATGTTTATAAAGGATTCCACTCACCACTTAGTAACAACGCTTTGTGCTTTTGGGCTTAAGTGAAGACAAATAATTGGCCCAAAGGTACACATCCCATCTTATTGGGGTTGTGTTACGACGATGGTGGGTCGGGTTGTTATAGAAAGGTTGAACAAGCCTGCATTTGAGGAGTCGCCACCAATTTTATGGAAAATTGGAAACCGTTCGAATACTTTATGCCATATTAAGACATAAAGTATTGACATGAACATTAAGAAATCCGTTACCCTTAACATTCTATGTCTAGAATGACTCTCACGATGCCAGTAAACATGTGTGCTCACAGATATCTGCGTAAGGGGTGAGGGTATGTACTAGGAAGTTCTTTAATCGAACACCTAATCCTCCCGCCTTGATAGCAGCCTCTACTAATGATTGGGGAAATCATTTATACTCGATATATTGTTAATTATATGTATGCAATACAATAAACATTGTTTTAAACCTAACATGTGAATTAGACTACGTCAGTGGAATTAGCAAATATATTAGAAGTCAAATCGGGAGTTTACATTCTTTACATGTGAATTGCATACAAAAAGAATATTAATATAAATTACGAAATACAAGACAAACGTACATCATATAAATATCAAAGACGGGATTTGAAAAGAATAAAAGAAAATAAAAAAAAAAGAAATAAAAGAAATAACGAAATAAAAAGAAATAATGAAATAAAAGAAATAACGAAATAAGGAAAAAATGACAAAGTAAACAAAAATGACTCATAATATAGCTAAACAGGTGATAATAGCAAGAATAGTCGATTAATAGTAATAAATATATACTACGTCAAAACGAGAACGAGTTCAGAGGCAAAAGCCAGCCTAGAACAAGCGCAGCAATCGATACATCCTCTAGAAGAGGCGCAACACCCACTATTTCAGTTCTGGGATGAGTTTTGACTGTGAAAGTTAGACCCGCGAGTTTGTTTATGATTGATTAAGTATGAAGTTGATTTGTATTTATGAATTGGTTTAGAAAATAGGATGTTGAAAATAAACTAGAAGATTTGATAAATGAAAGTGGAGAAATCGATCTAAAACCGCTTAACATTAGTTATTAAGGATTACAGAAAAGATTTTAACTTAAAATAAAATTGAATTAATTAAAAGAATTAAAGAAGGGAAAAATAGATTGATATGCGCAAAACTCGGATTAAGGAGACCTAATATTAATTATTAGACTTCTTAAACTAAGATTATTTGCTTTAAGACGATTTAAATGGACTAATATTAATTATTAGCAGTCTAAATCAAATTAATTTAAATAGAGATTAAAGCTTTGGAAAATAATTAGAAAAGAAAAAAAACTGATCTTCCTCGGATCTGGAAAGATCCTCGGATCGAAAAGGATTATGCACGCAAACCAAGGCGAGAAGGGAAGACGATCAGCAGATCAGGCGGCCTCAGAAAAAGCGCAGCAGATGCTGCGACCCTTCTAAAGGGCGCATCTACTGATGCGCTTTCTCTAAACGTCAGACCTGGTCTGCTTGCTTAATTCGGTTTTGAAACTCGATTTCTATAAAGGATTAGAAGGTGTTTTGGCATAATATGTTGTACAAACGCAAATAAAAGATACAAAAATTATAAAACAAGATTAAATTGGATTTTACACCCTCAGACATACATGTTAGCGTAGCTAGATTTAACTTAATCGGCTTTTTAGTGGTAACTCGACTCGATTTTAATGTAAGGTGAAAGTACCCTTAAGTTAATAAGGAAACTTAAACAAGATTGATTAATACGATTGTGTAGGGGTCAAATAAGTCGATCATGCAATGTGACGGGTACCACGAAATGATTCAGGCTTACGTGGTCGAGTAGATCAAGCACGTAGTTGTCAAAAGCAATAGCAATGGTCTTAGAATGCAAAGAGAGAAGAGAAGGGGCGGACACTCGCGTGAAAAATATGAAGGCCAAAGACCTCTATTTATGCTAATCACGAAATAGGGTTTAGGAAAGGGATGTGGCGAAATATGGAAAGGAAACAACTGATCTCAGACGAAGTTCAGAATCTTGGACAAAAAGAAAGCCTTGGATGAGGCGCAGTAGGTGCTGCATTCCACAAAAGAGGCGCACCTACTACTATGTCCTCTCTCGGGTAGCTTCCTTCGGCGCAAGAAAGCGCGTTATGACAGCCTGTCGTATTTTAGGCATAACTTTCTCTACAAGATTCTGATAAGGTGATTTTGGCGGCATTGGAAATCTATTAGAAGAATCTTGAACTTTCTGTGAAATAGCCAAGACCCAAAAAAGTCGTTATCATATCGTAAGTTGGGCTTAAAAGTCGGCTTGTCGTATTTTGCTAAAATGATATGCACATTTTGAAATGTAATCATAGGTTTAGCCTAGGTAAGTGACATGGGACTCAAAATAAGATATAACTCAACATTTTACGATATCCTTAGCGTGGACAAGCACATTGCTTTTGACTTGGGATTTACGGTTTTTACTCCGGACTCCCAATTGACACTAATTACTGCCAAAACGACTGTAATGACACCTAGATGACCACTAAGAGGTAGACACGAGTGTATGAGTTACCTTTTACTAAACGATTTATGAATCGTGATAAAATCACGACATATGCTAAACATGCGGTCCAATCATCACCGTGTCTTTTTTGGAAGGTGCAGACATAGATGTCTACAAAGCCTCCACTTTGACTGAGGCTTGACAAGGCAAAAGTCAAAGTATAGCCTTCAGGTCAATCGAAGATTACGACTTGAAGACTATGGCGACACGAGGCGGCTCAAGGGGACTGGGCCAAGGACCTAGTGTCAGGAACAATTTAGAGTCTGTCGACTATCGGGGAGGGTCGTTTAATGTCCATTAGACTACACGTGGAAGTTCGCCAGCCATAAGAAGAAACTATACCTGAGATTCTCTTTCCTGAGATGTTTCCGGGGGTGCGTAGGATGACCTTATATTAAATAAACGGAATAACATGTAAATAATATAAAGTAACAACGCAATTCACATGATTACTCAACGTCACTGTCTCAATAATAAATCACAAGTAGTCTTGGACTGAAACGTCTCACTCGATAATTTAAGCGGAAAACTAAAGTAACGAGCCTAAGTTTGCATGAAACAAACTGAAATTTTAGGCGTGTCCTTGAGGGACGATTGAGGATATGTCTAGACCCGAACACAAAGCAATAGGAATAGACTCGATAGTTTAAAGCACACAAGCAAGTAAACTACCAAACTCCAAGCACACAGCAAAGGAGCTCTTCAAGCACAAAGCAAAGAAGAGATTTTAATGAAGAAACTCATGTTTCTTACTTGGTTTTTAACTTAAGCAAATCTGAATATTACACTTGGGAACTTGGCTTATTTATAGCCCAAGTCCTTCTAATCTTAACCATCCAAATTACATCCAATGGCTATCATTAAACTACTAAGAAAACAAGAAAAAGTTGCTGAAAATCTATCCTAGGCAGCCGTGAGCATCAACCAAGCAAGAACAATCCAAATGGTCTTCTCAAGGTCTTACAATGAAAGGGACATAAGAGCTATCCGAGGAACACACAATTGGAGGCTTCCTTAGTCAATTTTCGTCTGGTATAAGTCCTAGAGAGCAGCCCCCAAAGCTCTTACACAATTGTAAGAATGATAGTGACACTTTGGATCTTCCTTGAAAGCGACATTTGAGCTAATTCTTCAAAATAAAGAAAACAGCCTCCTAGGACTGATTTGGATGGTTTGAGCAGCTGAAAAATGTCCTAGGATGGTCTTCATGTGATTACTAAAAAGATGGGACCGATTGGAAGCAAACTAAGCTCGTTTGTTGAAAACCGATAAACCCGTTACTCGGTTTTGTCTTGTGATTTCATCTTAGCTCGGATCCTTATTTAAATAAAAGTCCCTAGGCAAAAAGTCTCAAAATTCATTATAGAATTGAGACGTGACAAAGATTACCATGTCTTCTTAGACGGAATTTGAGTTAGATCTCAAATTGGACGAAGCTCCCAATCCGCGGTCTAGCTCGGCCTCCTCTCCCGTTTCAACCTCCCCTTCTTGAAAAGGATTTGCCCTCAAATCCTCGACATCTTCATCCTCGAGGTCTTCATAAAACGGACTCAAGTCACCAATGTTGAAGGTTCCATGGACACCATACTCACCCGGAAGATTGATTTTGTAAGCACTCGGGCCAATTCTTTCCATAACTTCGAAAGGACCATCGGCTCTAGGCATGAGTTTGTTTTTTCTCTTTTGTGGGAACCTCTCCTTTCTTAAATGAACCCAAACAAGATCTTCGGGTTCAAAGTTCCTTGGATGACTCGGTTTCTTGACACGGTTCACATACCCCTCATTTGTTTTCTCAATTTGCTTCTTCACTTTGGCATGGATTTGGAGCATTTGTTCGACCCTTTTCTTGGCATCATAGTCGATGGAATTCCTCTTAATAGGTGCTAAATCAGTAGGCATAAGTGGATTAATGCCATCAACCACCTCGAATGGAGATTTCCCGGTGCTTGAAGAAGGAGCTCGATTAAATGCAAATTCGGCTTGTGATAATTTGAGATCCCAATCTTTCAAAGACTTGCACACCGTGGCCCTTAAGATTCTGCCCAAGGTCTTGTTAGTAACCTCGGTTTGACCATCGGTTTGAGGATGATGGGAGGTGCTAAAAAGAAGCCTTGTTTTGAGCAATTTCCATAAGGACCTCCAAAAGTGACTCATAAACTTAGTATCCCGATCAGAAACTATTGACTTGGGTACACCATGGAGCTTGACCACTTTCTTTAGATATAAATTAGCAACACTTGAAGCATCCTCGGTCTTTTTGCAAGCAATGAAATGAGCTATTTTGCTAAATCGATCAACCACAACCATGATGGAATCCTTGCCTCGTTGTGTCCTTGGCAAGGCCACAATAAAATCCATGCTAACATCCTCCCATGGCTGGTTTGGGACGGGTAGGGGTGTATAGGGACCCTTTTGGAAGGAAGACTTGGCTTGATGACATGGAGCACACCTCTTGATCACACTTTGGACATCCCCAAGCATCTTTGGCCAAAAGAATTGCTCTTGGAGAATATCATATGTCTTTTGGATGCCAAAATGACCGGCAAGGCCATTTGAGTGAACTTCTTTAACCAACAAGTTTCTATAAGGTCCCTTGGGTATGCATAATCGATTCCCAAAGAACAAGAACTCTCCTTGACTCGAATACTTACTCCTTTTCCCTCCTCACATTCTCGGCCCTCTTGGAGTGTTTGCCACTCATCTTTGAAATCCGGATCTTCAATGTACAAATCCTTCATGTGTTCGAACCCTAATACCCTTTGTTCCATAAAACTCAACATGGTGAACCTCCTTGAAAGAGCATCGGCCACCACATTGTTTTTGCCCTCAATATACTTGCTTGAAAAATTGAATGATTGTAAGAACTCCACCCATTTAGCATGCCTATGATTGAACTTGTATTGGCCATTGATATACTTGAGAGCTTCATGATCGGAATGCAAAACAAACGGCTTTGGCTTCAAGTAGTGACTCCAATGGTTCAAAGCTCGAATAATGGCATAGAATTCTTTATCATAAGTTGAGTAATTGAGCTTGGCACCATTGAGCTTCTCACTAAAGTATGCTACTGGTTTGTGGTCTTGAAGTAGCACGGCCCCAACTCCAACTCCGCTAGCATCACACTCGACTTCAAATAACTTGTGGAAATTGGGTAATGCAAGAATAGGAGACTCACACATTAAGGCCTTGACTTTGTTGAAGGCTGATTCGGCCCTATCATTCCAAGAGAACTCCCCTTTCTTCATACACTCGGTAATAGGAGCCATAATGGTGCTAAAATCTTTGATAAACCTCCTATAAAAGGAAGCTAAGCCATGAAAACTCCTTACTTCGGTGATGGTGCTCGGTCTTGGCCAAGATTGAATAGCCTTGACCTTCTCTTGATCCACTAGAATCCCTTGATCACTAATGATGAAACCCAAGAATTGGACTTCCTTTTGCATGAATGAACATTTCTCCAAAATTCCATAAAGCTTGTGCTCCCGAAGTGTTTCAAACAATACTTGTAGATGCTTGAGATGCTCTTCTTTGGATGGACTAAAAATCAGAATATCATCAAAGTATACCACCACAAATCGGCCCAAATAAGGTCTAAGGACCTCGGTCATCAACCTCATGAAAGTACTCGGAGCATTTGAGAGACCGAATGGCATGACAAGCCACTCATATAAGCCTTGTTTGGTTTTGAAGGCTGTTTTCCACTCATCCTCTTCTTTGATTCTAACTTGATGGTAACCTTGCCTTAAATCGATCTTTGAGAACACTTGAGCTCCACTAAGCTCATCCAAGATATCGTCAAGTCTAGGTATGGGGAACCTACACTTAACGGTGATGTTGTTGATGGCTCGACTATCGGTTCACATTCTCCATGACCCATCCTTTTTTGGAACAAGTAGTGCCGGAACCGCACAAGGACTAAGTGACTCCCTCACAAATCCTTTACTCACTAACTCCTCAATCTGTTTTTGCAACTCTTTGGTGGCTATTGGATCACTTCTATAGGCTGCTTTGTTTGGTAAAGAGGCTCCCGGAATGAGATCAATTTGGTGCTCAATGCCCCTAAGAGGTGGTAACCCACTCGGAAGTTCATTAGGAAAGACATCCCCATAAGAATCAAGTAACTCTTGAACTTCCCTCGACACTCCCTCTTTGGCCGTGGCCTACTGGCCGTGACCCTCTCCGCCACCTCCTACTCCCTTAGCCAACCCCGTAACCACTAAAGCATAGACGTCCCCCTCCCCTTCTAACTCTTGCAACATTTCAGCCCCATTGATTAATAGGATTTCCTTAGAATGTTCAACCATTGAAGGTGGTGTTGTAGGTTTGATGGTGGGTGGTAATGGTGACAATATGACTCTTTTTGAAGCGAATTTGAAGGAATAGGTGTTCTCTTTCCCACGGTGAATCGAATCCCTATCAAATTCCCAAGGTCTCCCAAGTAACAAATGACAAGCATCCATGGGTAAGACATCACAAAGGACCTCATCAACATAATTCTTTCCAATAGAAAAAGAGACCAAACATTGTTTATCAACTCTAACCTCGGCTCCTTTGTTGAGCCACCTTAGTTTGTATGGACAAGGATGATTTATTGTGGGTAATGAGAGTTTTTCAATCAAAGTACTCGATGCTACATTAGTACAACTCCCCCCATCAATTATCAAATTACACACTCTTCCCTTGATGGTACACCTAGTCCTAAAGATTTGTTGTCTTTGGTCTAGTTCTAATGGTTGTGGTTGTGTGTGCATCACCCTCCAAGTAACCAAACTAAGTCCCGAATCCGGCAAGACTACCTCGGCTGCCTCCTTTTGTTCCTCATCATTCTCATCATTTTCACAAACAATAATCTCATCCTCTCCCCAATGGACTACTTCTAGGGTGCTAAGAGCCCTCTTGGTTGGACAATCTTTCATGAAATGACCATACCCTTGACATTGGAAGCATTTCTTGAGGCCTACGGTTTTTCTTTGAGAATTTTCGGGTGCTTTTCCTTTATCAAAATAGGCTGTTTTTGGTTGTGAATTTGAGAGGTCTTTGGGTTTTGACTCGGTTGGTGTGTGGGGTTTCGAGTAATGGCCTGTTTTGGTCGGGTATTTTTGTGGGTTAGCCCTTCCCTTTCCCGCTTTCTCAACTCTCAAAGCCAAGTTAACGGCCTCATCAAAGGACCACACATGTTGTAATCGGACTCTTTGAGCAACTTTGTCATCTAGACCCTCAACAAATCTAGCAATTTTTTGTTCCGATTTCTCATTCATTTCACATTGCAAAGTGAGTTGCTCAAAATCTCTAATGTAAGACTCAAGTGGTTGTTGATCTTGTTTAAGTTGAGTGAGTTTAATGAACAAGTCTTGAGTGTATTCTTTAGGTACAAATTTCTCATTAAGCTTCTTCTTCAACTTTAACCAAGACTTAATGGGTTCCTTACCATCTCTCTTTCTCGATTTTTAAGTTCTCATACCAAAGTGAAGCATATCCTTTAAGTTTTAAGATGGAAACTTTAAAACACTTAGCATCCGAATATGACTTAAACTCAAAGACTCTTTCGATAGTTCTAAGCCAATCTATTAAATCTTCGGGATTTAAACTACCATTAAAGTCTGGAATTTCTACCTTTAAGTCTTTAGGATGCTCCTCATGATAAGCTTCAACCCAAGAATCCCCCGAATCCGAGTGCAAGTCGTCCTCCATGTCCTCATGCTCTCGGCCCCTTGCTCCAAACCCACGGCCAAGCCCTCTTCAACGGTGTGGTGGTGGTCGTCCTCCATGCCTTGGTGGTGTTGGAACATTGGTCATCAAGGTTGTTATGGATTCTAAGATCAAATTCACATTTGTTGTTAATCGGTCTACTTTGTTTTCAAGACCGAGTATTCTCTCTTCACTCATTGGGCTGTTTTTGTGTTTTTGAATGTAGTTAGGAAAATGAACTCACAAGACTAACCAAAGGTCTGATAACCAAGTTGGAGTGAAATGTCTCACTCGATAATTTAAGCGGAAAACTAAAGTAACGAGCCTAAGTTTGCATGAAACAAACTGAAATTTTAGGCGTGTCCTTGAGGGACGATTGAGGATATGTCTAGACCCGAACACAAAGCAATAGGAATAGACTCGATAGTTTAAAGCACACAAGCAAGTAAACTACCAAACTCCAAGCACACAGCAAAGGAGCTCTTCAAGCACAAAGCAAAGAAGAGATTTTAATGAAGAAAACTCATGTTTCTTACTTGGTTTTTAACTTAAGCAAATCTAAATATTACACTTGGGAACTTGGCTTATTTATAGCCCAAGTCCTTCTAATCTTAACCATCCAAATTACATCCAATGGCTATCATTAAACTACTAAGAAAACAAGAAAAAGTTGCTGAAAATCTATCCTAGGCAGCCGTGAGCATCAACCAAGCAAGAACAATCCAAATGGTCTTCTCAAGGTCTTACAATGAAAGGGACATAAGAGCTATCCTAGGAACACACAATTGGAGGCTTCCTTAGTCAATTTTCGTCTGGTATAAGTCCTAGAGAGCAGCCCCCAAAGCTCTTACACAATTGTAAGAATGATAGTGACACTTTGGATCTTCCTTGAAAGCGACATTTGAGCTAATTCTTCAAAATAAAGAAAACAGCCTCCTAGGACTGATTTGGACGGTTTGAGCAGCTGAAAAATGTCCTAGGATGGTCTTCATGTGATTACTAAAAAGATGGGACCGATTGGAAGCAAACTAAGCTCGTTTGTTGAAAACCGATAAACCCGTTACTCGGTTTTGTCTTGTGATTTCATCTTAGCTCGGATCCTTATTTAAATAAAAGTCCCTAGGCAAAAAATCTCAAAATTCATTATAGAATTGAGACGTGACAAAGATTAAAATGTCTTCTTAGACGGAATTTGAGTTAGACCTCAAATTGGACGAAGGTCCCAATCCGCGGTCTAGCTCGGCCTCCTCTCCCGTTTCAAGTCTGTTGCCAAGGCTTACAGCCCAAGCTCTACCACACCATGTGGACTAGCCACGCTAAGTCCAGGGCTAACTCCGAACTCTGTGTCCTGCCTGTCCTATCCATTCCAAGGTCCACGACTCTTCTACATCCCCGTGTCTGGCCTATCCAATTCAGGTCCACAGCCACAGCCATGCCTGACCTATCCAATGCACAATCATTTCAAAAAATTGTTTCCAATACAGAATAACCAAGCTTACACAATCCATTTACTATAATATATAATTGCCAAGTACTTTAATAACCACAATGACAAGCTCTTTTTTGTGAATTATGGTAACAAGCCAATACCAGTGCAATACGATAATATACCAATATGATACAAACAATCGGTGAAAAGACAATAATTAACAACCAAGTCACAGTCATAACACCACACACCACTATACACGGCCAAGAGTCAATTACACAAATACGTTATCAATTTCCGTCATAAAATATTAGCATCATGCCAATAACAATTAATTAAAACACGTAATTGCACATAAGGAAAACCTCGTAGTTAATTGTTCAATAGCTAGCCTACCTGATTAGCAATACTCCAGTTAAAGCAAGCGATCCAATTAATAGCGCTTCTCAACGAACCTTCACCTAATTAAATAATAATACTAGTTATTAAAAATTATTCTAACTCATAAAACGATTAAACTAATTATAACAATACGGATTTAATATAATTAAAATCCATCTTAAAACCAACCCAATCATCCCCATGACCAACGGGTTAAACCCGTCCTAAGACTCCACCAAAACCCAAGCACCACATGGTTTAAACCGTGTTTAACCAACCCACAACCACACATGGTTGACCCGTGTTTAGCACCCATAAACACCACCCCTAACGCACCTAACGATGGCCAACACCCCTACACAACACCCCCTTGCCAGCCATCACAACATCACCACCATCGACACCCCATGAGCTCACACACTCGTGCCCTAAACTCGACACTCACACCACACTCACAACTCCACCCCCATCCTTACACCACGGTTTTCACAAACAACCACGACCAATAACCACCATCTGCCCACACCACCGTAAGCCGCCACCATGACTCACCTAGCCGTGGTGAGTGGCAACCCAAACCAGCCAGCAAACACGGCTCCTATGGCAAACCTAACCTGCAACAACAACAACAACATAACCGCTCGACCATTAAACTCGTAAAACACCCAATTTTCCACCACCAATTCGCCATTTGTCACCACCTTAACACCACCACAAACCACCACACAAAAACCGACCCTAACCCAGGTCCTAACTCGTCGCAAATGGGTTAGACAACCATTTCCACACTTATGGCTCAAACAACAATCAACCAACACAAACCCTAGCCAAAAACCCACGGTCAAACCACCACCCATGACTAGTCAACGCTTGTCTCGGGTCAAGGTTAAGACGGTCAAAGTCCCACGGTGGCCCTAGGTCTCAGGTGGTCAACGGTTTACAAGTATAAGATGGATTATTTACGAGATGAATTAGTTATAAGACGGTTTTAATAAAACATACCTTTTAGATCTTGAGACAAAAAAGGATGAAAGACTCTTTGTTTTTCTCTCTTCAACTCTCTCTCTCTAATCCTTTATGCGATTGTTGTGCAAAAGTGATTTATGGGTAGGTCTAGTCTTGTATTTATATTAGGTAAGATTGCAGTAGGAAGTTTCTAGGAAATTCTCTTTATTATATTATGTTATTATTATTATTATTATTATTATTATTATTATTATTATTATTATTATTATTATTATTATTATTATTATTATTATTATTATTATTATTATTATTATTTTTACTAATACTACTATTATTATAAGGCTCTATGGTTATTATATACACCGTCACTAAAACACCTTCCCTCGGATGCCACAAAGGGCCTATGTGATACATGCCCCAACACGCCCATCTTCTATTATTTTATTATTATTATTCCGTCTCACGACATAAACTCAAAAATAACAATTTAATAAATATAATTTATAAAACTCATTTTCATATTTTACCGTTGACTAACCTTTGACCAAGTCTTAAATTATAGGGTATTACAATCTTCCTCCTTAAAAGAACTTCGTCCCCGAAGTTCACCATACAACCCAAAACAAATGCCAAAGTAAAACCCACCAAACTAAACAACAAGGTCTTTGCCTCCACAAAATACACAACAAAACAGCGGTATTACATTCTACTTTTCTTAAAACAAACTCCGTCCTGAAGTTTAACAACACAATTAAAGCTCCACTCAATCACAACACACATTGCCCAAGCAAGGATAACAACTACACGGTAGTACTACAGCCTATCCCCTTTAAAGGAATTACTTCAGCTAAAACAGATAACTCAAGCAGAAGTATCCAAGACTGAGAACATTAATTGAACAATATAACTCAACAAGGCCTCTCTATTAAAATGTTATCAAAATACCGCTACTATCGAGATTTTACAATCCTACCCTCCCTAATATTAAGGTTACATCCTCGTAACCTTGGTAACAAGCGAAGACACTACACTGTATAAATATTAACCAAATAAAGATATCCAAGTTCAAAGATTATAACAAAACTCAATACAAGTGTTTATTAGCACCATTGGTAAAACAAATTACTCATAACAATATAAGTCACAACACACTTTATAACCCGACGTGTACCAAATTTCCAGTTATACGCACAGAACGAAACTCTGCAATTGGCATACTAAACTCACTAATACGGTTACATACATCCATAACCATAAATCATAATTAAATTTCCAGTTAACTTTGCTAAAGATAAACACATCACATCACAAAATAACGACAGTCTTAATTGTATACTCTACTACATAATTACAGTTTACAACAATTCCAGTTCACTAACAATTTTGTCACTTGTTTCGTAACACATGTTTCTCCAACATTCTAATCATAAAGTCCCATAGACGAATAATTAAATTCATATTATCGCATATTAAGGATATTACTCCAACTGTACAACCAACACAAAATTAACTAGTTCAATACTTACTATTCTCTTGAAACTCATAATAGACAGCAACAAGTTATCTGCGGCTAGATTAAATAACATTTTAAAACATATTTTATTCAAATAACATGGTCGCATACTAATGTATCACACTATCCAACTAAATATTCTCATTATCGGTTCATGCTACCAACGATGTTTTCTTCCTAGTTCTGTAAAAAAAAAAAAAATTAATCCTCTCATGTACGGTTCATGTAGGGATAGCAAATAAAAATAAAGCATTCAAATGTCAAGGTTTAGACCCCAACTTTCTTGTCAACATGCATAACATACTTTAATTTTGCAGAAGAAACAGTGATAGTAACCACAGTAAAATTATGCCAAATACCTTAACTTTATTAAAACAATCGCTTGTCCGAGTTCAGCATTCATCGCCATATATATATATATATATATATATATATATATATATATATATATATATATATATATATATATATATATATATATGATCAAATGAGCCCACTTTCCTTAGATGAGTCCATAAGTCCTAATCTTAGCCATTAGATTAGCACAAAATCAAGGGCCAAGATTGAATCTGAAAATAAAAGCCCTATATAAAACACGACAAACCCTAATTCTTTCATTTCACTTCCTGTAACTTCTCTCACTTCCTCCCTTTCCCTCTCTTCCTCCCTTTCTCTCTCCGTCCCATCTCACCAACCTCGACAACAACCACAGTTCCGTCCACCACAACATCGTCTATCCTCCCGAAGCCGCCACCACCTTTTCTCTTCTCCCGCCAGTCTTCTGCCTTCCTCAGCAACTACCCGCCACTACTCTTCCCCGCCATTCGCCGCTGTCCTCCTTTCTCCTTTGGTTTTTTTTTGTTTTTTCCATATCTGATAAAAGGAGTCGTGTTTGTGGTGTGTGGTGGGTCATGTGGGGGTGTTGGTGGTGGTTGTGGCTGCCGCCTCTCTCGCTTCTCCGTTCTCTCTCTTTTTTTTTTCAGATTACGGTCGTGGTTATGGTGTTGTGGTGGGTCATGTGGGGGTGTTGGTGGCGGTTGTGGCTGCTGCGTCTCCCTTCTCCGTTCTATTTTTTTTTCTTTTTCACTTTACGGTGGTGGTTGTCGAGGTGCTCTGGTGGGTTGTGGAGGTGTTGGTGGCGGTTATGCCTGTCGCCTCTCTCCTTTCTCTTTTTTTTTTCTTTTTCAGATCTATAGTGGTTGTTGGTGGTGGGTCATTTGCGAGGATGGTGGTGGTTGTGATGTCGTGGCCTTCTCATTTTTTTTCTTTTCTTTTTTTTTCAGATTGGTGGTCAGTCGTGTGGTGGTGGTTCTACCGCATATTCCCTCATTTGTCTTCTTTTTTCAGATTAGGTGGTGTTGTTGGTGGCGACAAGGGAGGTGGTGGTCCTGTAGGTAGTCGCGCGCGGTGGTGTGTGTTTTTTTTTCCCGGATATAAATACAGTTGGTGGTGGTGGTGGGTCGTGTGGCTGGTGGTACGTTTTGGTGATTGCAGGGGGTCGTTATGGGATTTGGTGAAAGCAGTGGTGGGACAGTTGGGGTGACAAAGGCAGTGGTGGTTGTTATTAGTTATTGGCGGGGTGGTTAAGATTAAAGTTTCATCGATATGGACTAAAGTTGCATGTATAAGGACTAAAATTACACTTCTAACGGACAAAGGAAGTTAAATGTATAAGTTTCAGTTGTACAACATTAAAATTACATTTATAAATCAATGAAATTAAATAAAAATTACTGACAATTACATTATAAAATAAATTTAAATTTTTATATTAAAAATGGTCAAAAAAAAAAATTAAAGCTGCAATTTTTAGCGTTAGAGTTTCACTCGTTAAACTTTAAAGTTATACTTTTAAATCAGTGAAATTTAAATAAATAATAGTCACAATTACATTATTACATAAATTCAAATTTTTATATTAAAAAAGGCCTAAAAATATTAAAGTTTCACTTTAAAGCATTAAAGTATCACTCGTATACTATTAAAGTTACAGACAAAAATTAGTTAAATTAAATAAATATTAGTCCTAATTAAATTATTTCATAAAATCAAATTTTTGTATTAAAAAATGGCCTAAAAAAATTAAAGTTATATTTTTTTGCATTAAAGTTCCAGTCGTAGAACATTAAAGTTATATTCAAAAATACAAAAAAATAAATTTTTATATATAAAATGACTTTAAACAATTAAAGTTACATTTGTAAAGAATTAGAGTTACATTCACAGATTAAAGTTTTACTTTTAAAACATTAGAGTTCAATTTAGAAATTGCTTAGAAGTTTCAAATCTCAATCATCAATCTTAGAAGATCAATGGCTTAGATTAGAACTTAGGGACTCACCATTTTTGGTGGACTCATTTGAACTTGACTCTATATATATATATATATATATATATATATATATATATATATATATATATATATATATATATATATATATATATATATATATATATATATATATATATATATATATATAGAGAGAGAGAGAGAGAGAGAGAGAGAGAGAGAGAATCAAGATCCCGTGCGAACCAAATTATAGTGCGAACCGTACGAACTAAAGTCTGACCTGTAGATTTAAGCCCAATCACTCGCGAATAAGAAAAAATCCAACCATTTCCCAAACTTCTAAACCAGGCTATGACATCCCTCATCCTCTCTCTAATTACTAATGCTTCATCCACCACCACCTAACTCCGGCAGCCATCACCACCAAACGCCGGCGTCTCCTCCGACAACCTATATGGCGGTGACGCCTACCCGAACCTCTCATACTCTCCCTCATTCTGATCAGTCCACCACTACCAAACACTAAAAACCCGACACCAGAATCCACCGCGTGACACCATTTCTTTCATGAGGTGCAACACTCATCGGTGAAACCACTCTTTGTCGTACATAAATCGTCGGTGCTTCATTCATGGTGGCTGATTAAGATCTTGAGTAAGTCGAATATTTGTATCGTTCCCACCCTCATTTTTTTAGATCTACTAAAACTCAAATTGAATTTTGCAAAACTTATTGATATTAATGACTATTCGGAAGTTTTCTAGTCTGAAACGTCTTCTTTGGCCGATTATGAGTCGACTGGTTCTTTGACAGTGGAGACACTGCATTTAGATCTCGATTTCGAAAAAAAATGAAGTTGAATCAGTGGTGGTATGGCAGAAATGGATGCGTAGGAGAGAGAATGCGTCGGGATGGTAGTGGTGGTCATGAAAGTCGCGTCAGTTTGTGGTCAGGTGGTGTGATAGGTGTGTCGTGCCGACAAAGGTGGTCGGTTCTTCGCCGGTGTAGTCTAGAGAGGTCGGTAAAGTTATCGAGGTCATATATGTGGTCAGGTGGTGTGATAGGTGTGTCGGTGGTGAGTGGTGGTTGGCGTTGATGATTGGTGATGGTATCAACGGCGTGTTATTGGCGATTAGATCTAGCCTTGCAAGGTGGCTAGGTTGCGAAATTGGGTGGTGTGAGGAGGAAAGGTGGTGGCCGTGGTCGCGAGTTGGTGGTTAATTGTAGGAGATCTATATTTTCTTTCTCCTTCACGGTTTTGTAATTCCACCTTTTCTACTTTCAGTTTGTATGTGTTACTGTCGACGACGGATGGTGACAGATGGTGTCGCGTCTAGGGTGTAGTGATGGTGGTGGCGGTGGTGGCGGCGGCGGCGGTGCGGTTGTCGCGGCGGTGGGGTGGTAGTGGTGGCAGTAGGTGATGTTGGTGGGTGGTGGTGCGTGGTGGTGGGAAGTAGTGTTTGGGTGGATACGTGTATGAATACTACAAGATACGTATATGAATACTACTGGATACACATACAATATGTGTATCTGGAAGTATTGACATGTGTATCTGGTAGTACTGATATGCATATCTGGGATTATTGACATGTGTATCTGGGAGTACTGATATACGTATCTATGAGTATTGACATGTGTATCTGACAATACATATATGTGTATCTGCAAATAGTATAAAATGTATCTCGGGAGTTAGTCTTAAAACTCCCAAAAAAATTAGTGCTTAAAAAAGTGTAAAAGTGCATCTAGAATTTTAATGTGAAAAAGTGTATCTACATATGTTATAAAATGTATCTGAATAAGAGGTGTATTTTGGTAAAGAAATAAAGTGTATCTGAAGAAGAAAAAAAAAAAAAACTGGTTTGAAGCTAGTTCGTACGGTTCGCACCGTAACTCACTTCATATATATATATATATATATATATATATATATATATATATATATATATATATATATATATATATATATATATATATATATATATATATATATACGACAAATAGTACCATTGCCCTTGATTTATTATATAATAAGATAAAGTTTGACGTAAATGAAATGAAGTAAACAAGACTAGTAAAATAGAACTAATAAATATATATATAATCGTCTTCTACGGTCTCAGCTTCAGGCTACTCTAGTAATCCTTTTTCCGAAACGGAACCAGCCATACTTTCTAGGTCCAGCCACATATCTCTCCTTTACTATAATCACCTCATCATTAGAATCGGCGTCCTACGCTCTCGGTCCATTCACCTCAGGCTCACCTTCACTCTCTCTTGTACTCATCTCAGTGTCATCACTGATCTCTCTATTATCTCGACATCTTATTAAAATCTTTGGATGTTAACTCCTCAATCTCATCCTCATCATTGGTCCCTCGGTACTTCCTCTCTTCCCACTGTAATAAATATATCTCAACCTCCTCACCACATCCCTCAAACATCATATCCACAGGATACTCACTACCTCCCTCATATTTCAGATACATGCGCACACACCTAGCATGTCTAGCATACTCCTTCATATACACTGAAAAGGGGCGATTCACCGTAACCATTATCATCATCAAAAGCGTCATCTAGAACGATTCCACTAGATCGAACCCTTTAGAACTGCTCGATCGAGCAGATCCAAGCACGAACCACTCGATCGAGTAAAATAACCACTCGATCGAGCAAACCCTAAAATGCAACTTTTCGATCGACCATAACTTGTAGTCGATCGAGGTCTTCTACCAAATAAAAGCATTCGATCGACCAGAAAACCACTCGATCGAATAACTTTGAGTTGAGCAGACACTTATTTCGTTAGTTTCAGCTTTGACTTGTCTTTTAGTTCCCGAAACGGCTTCACGCATCCCGAGACAGCTACATTTCCGCTCCAAAATCACTCTTCCTCCAAATGCATGCAAGACGAACGGTAAAAGGCTTGATTTCACTACTTTCTGGTCCATTCCTGCAAATAAGGCAAAAACAAACCAAAGTAGCATATTCGGGGCATTTCGTAGCATAAAACTAAGATAATAGCATAGAAATACGTGCATAAAAAGGCCTAAAAGGACTATATAAAATGCACGTATCAAATCTCCCCAAACTAAACCTTTACTCGTCCTCGAGTAAACTAAATACAAACTAATGGAACGGAAAAGATAACTCAGAGCTAGCTACAAATGCCCACTCAAACCAATTTAATGCACGCAAACTAACACTTATAGCAAACAGTCAAATGCAAACGAGTTGTAAGATGTTTATAATAAAGCTGAACCGTCGACATTGCAAGACCTTTAATAATGGACTCTTACGGGTCACTCTTCTCTCATGAAGCAAAGGGTGAACATATATACGTAAGAGAGAAATAAAAATAGTCGCTCACCTAGACTACGACCCACATAAACATGCATGCAGCTAATATGATAGACAATTCTAGCTACCGCATATACATTCCAACCAAACAAGGTCTTGTCATAGCCGAGGGCTTACAAAAAGATGGGAAAGTGAGGCAATGGGTAAGAAAAGGCAAAACATTTATGGGAATGTGGAGGTATAGGCGGCCAAGCTAGTACCTAAACAAAACCATATGACAACATCCATTTCCAACTCAATTATAGAATTAAGCACATGCGCCCTTCATTTGCACAAACTCACCAAACCGAACTGAAAATACTCCTCAATAGATACAAATAAAGAATAGGAGTGAAACCGTCAACCAAACTTTTTTTCATTTTCTTACGGTTTCTTTTTCTTTTTCTTTCACGTTTTTTTTTCTTTTTTTCTTTTTTTTTCCTTTCATCATCCTCCTTTTCTTCATAAATTACCAACTCCAAATCATCAGATACAAGCCAAACTTGGCACAATAAACAATATACCGCAAAACATACACTAACTAGCTTGACAAGGCAGGCTAAATTTGTAATGTAGTTAAGGGTCAACAGGCAAATTTGGCTAATGTGGAGTTAAATGGGTAAAAATGAAAGAAAGGGAAATTGTAAGCACCTCCCTGCATATGACACCAACCACTAACCCGAATGTATGTAGGCAAAAAGCAATTGAATTTCATATATGTGCAAATTAATGTTACATGAAATGCAAGGAGTAACTACTCACAATCCTACATGAAACTGGTCATGAACGACACCAGTTTATACGGCTCTAAATCTTAGAAATTATAAGTAGCTCGCCAAAATTTCAGGTCAAGTCTATTCGTTTAGCTAAATTTTAACATAAACTCGTAGATATGCAAAAAGAAAAAGCTAAAAAGATAATTACTTTTATGCAAGGCTTAAGTAAAAAGGACAATTATAGTGCAATTTCATCATTGAAATCAACCGTTCCGACTCAACCTATAGGCAAAAGTAAACGTGAAAATTTTTGAATTTTTCCAATTTTTCCAATTTTTTGAGATTTTTTTTTTGAATTTTATAAAAATAAACAACAGTGCATACAGAAATTAAACGTGATAACAAAAATGCAATAAAAACATAAATGCAGACACAGATATGGATGCATAACCTCCCCAAACCAAACCGTACAATGCCCTCATTGTACCCAAAAATAAGGAAGGAAATGCAAACTAAAGGGAGAGAGTGGGGATGAAGAAAACTCACAAGATAACGCGAAAAAGGGACCTCACCAAACCAGCCAGCAACGTGGGGGGGGGGGGGTCACAAACAGCTACAAGACATCGTCACAGGAAGCAAATCAAGGCAAACCAACTCGATCGAGAGAGAAGATTGCTTGATCGAGTGCAATGGGTTGTAGAAGTGTTCGATCGAGAAAGTAGGGCACTCGATCGAGAAGACACATTATTAAACATACAACAAAAACCGAAACGTTAGAAAAACAACTAAAAAGCGTAAATTCCGGGTTGCCTCCCGGATAGCGCTAGTTTCAGACAGGTCCCAGCTCGACCTTCTTTTCTTCCTCCAACCATCCTGATCTATCCCAGTCAAAACAGCTCAAAGCGCGCATTAGCCGATCAAACTGTAAGTAGCACCATAGTATAACAGTAGCATTGGAAAATAAAATGTATAAACGTTTGAGTCTAACAAATTTCCTATGACAACTCCTAAATTTGTCAACAAAATAAAGGAGCTCGGGAGAAATTATCAATAATTTAGAGTATCGTTTCAGATTAAAAAAAATTAAGATGACAAGAACGGTGAAAAACTGTTAAATTAACTGACCAACTGGGAGGGGATATAGCATTAAAATAAAAAACACGAGTCATACGAGGTAGCGTACTATTAATATTAACAACAATAAAATTATCGCTAACTACCTCAGGTGGGTTGCTATCAATGTCGGAATCATTGACAAAAGAATATATTACCTCATCCATGCTAGGAGCAATTACCGACTCAGCTGTCTTCTCGTCACCCTCCTCTGTGGATATCGTCCCATAAATCGCAGCCTCAAGCGCATTCAGCTCGGCCTTGAAATGGGGATATTCACCGTAACCATTATCTTCAGCAAAATCGTCATCTAGAATAACCCCACATGACGTTTTATTGCTCACACTGGCCAAATCAGTCGATCGAGTATAAATGTTACTCGATCGAAGACTCTCCTCTTGATTTTCACTCGATCGAGTGTATGAAACAGCTCGATCGAGTAGTTCCTCTAAGCAGCAGTTCAATCGAGTGGAATAAAGTGTTCGATCAAACGATTCTTCAGGTACTTCACTCGATCGACCAATATATTTCACTCGATCGGGTGATTTTTGTTGTACAGTGCTGAAATCCTCGTGTAAGGCAGCATTATCTGATAAAACTTCATAAACCAAATCATAAAAATCACCATCAGCATTAGGCAACACGGGCTCTTCATGGGAAAAACCGCTCTCTGCATAGGTAACGCATGCTTCCTCTAGTTGCCTAATTTTCGACTCAGCAGCTAGCTGAGCTATGTCAGCCACGAGCTCATCAATTTGCGCACAAACCTGTCTATCATATTCTTACCTTTTGAGTGCAAGTGCCTTCACCAAAGACATCAACTCAGCAAACTCTTCTTTCCGCTCATCAGGAGGAGGAGCTTGTTGTTGCGGTGGCGAGATAAATGGAGGCTTTTGATAGCCTCGTTGATAGGGTAGATGTGGCGGCACAACTATAGAAGGTTAACTAGCTCGTCTACGCTTCTTGAATGCGTAGACCTCGTCATTTTCAGCTAAGCAAAAAGTTGCATTGTGCTCGGCAGCACCACATCTCCCACAGTAAATCACCTGCTGCGCCATATAATGGAACATGGGTGACGGGTCAAAGGTACTCAAGCCTTCCCTTTGACAATCTTTTACATATAACTGTCTAGATAGGACCTGTAGGGCCTATCAAAACAACACTAAAGAAAAATATTAGAACGGCCTCAAGGGATGAACCCCTTGAGGCTAAAAACAGACCAAATAAAACAGGTAAATAAAGTAGTTGCCTCCCCGGCAACGGCGCCAAAATTTGATACCGTTGTCAGGTACCAAAAATAAAATACCTAGTTACACTAACAGAAGCTAGCATTAAGTAGGTTCGATCTCCACAGGGAGGCGATCACTATCTACTTGTCTATTCGGTCTGTCTAAGGTCACAGGATGGGGGGTTTGAATTGTTTTGACTAAACTAATAAGATTAAGCAAGAGAAAAGGGAGTAAGAAAAATTAACAAGGAAGAGAGAGAGAACTAGGATTTTGGGTCATCAATGAACGTCAATTAATTGCAGTTAAGGTCACAGATTAGTCGATGTGTCGGTCTAAGGGGCAACGAATATCTCCTTCCGGTCTCAATTCGCCCTAAAATACTATTAGCTTAGCTTCCGCCCTCACTAAAGCATTCTATTGTTCACTGCGGGTCTCACCCCTTCCAACCTTCCGGTCTAGGTCAAGGCTTACCAAGGTTAAAAAGGCTAATTGCATCGATTCAATCAGCAAGATACAATTAAAGCAGCGATTAACAACATAGACTTAAACAACAACGACAAATATATAAACTAATTAGCAATTAACATCGGTCCATCGACTCCCATAATCCTAGCAGGGAGAAATTAGCTAGATATAATAAAGGGAAGAACAGAAATAAAGAGAGAATTAAACATAAACATAAGTAAAGGAGAAAAGGGAAAGAGAGAAAGTTACAGTAGATCCAGGGAAAAAAAGAGGAAAGTAGTTTACAGAGAAAGAGTAAAGTAAAGTATCAAGGAACGGAGTCCAAGAACTATTTTTCGATCCCCCCCCCCCCCTAGTGTTAGTCGTCATCTTATTTATAGAGAAGACGAGTTTTATTTAACCTAATTACAAAATAAAGCAAAAAGCCCGAGCCCATAAGCGATTCCACTCGATCGAACCCTTTAGAACTGCTCGATCGAGCAGATCCAAGCACGAACCACTCGATCGAGTAAAATAACCACTCGATCGAGCAAACCCTAAAATGCATCTTTTCGATCGACCATAACTTGTACTCGATCGAGGTCTTCTACCAAATAAAAACATTCGATCGACCAGAAAACCACTTGATCGAATGACTTTGACTTCATCAACCACTTATTCCGTTAGTTTCAGCTTTGACTTGTCTTTTAGCTCCCGAAACGGCTTCACGCATCCCGAGACAGCTACATTTCCGCTCCAAAATCACTCTTCCTCCAAAAGCATGCAAAACGGACGGTAAAAGGCTTGATTTCACTACTTTCTGGTCTATTCCTGCAAATAAGGCAAAACAAACCAAAGTAGCATATTCGGGGCATTTCGTAATATAAAACTACGATAATAGCATAGAAATACGTGCATAAAAAGGCCTAAAACGACTATATAAAATGCACGTATCATACACCTCTTTAGATCTCCCCAACTTAACTTCTTCAGGAAGAGTACTAACCAAAGTCTGTGCTCCCAAGAGTGTATCGCTACCATATCTACTATCTCTCCTCTTTCCATATAATTCCATATACTCCTGTAAATGTCAGCCATGAGTGTCAAAATCTGTACCAGGATACATCCTTAACTCTTCTGAATGTTGGACTCGTGGTAGACTCGTCCTAAATATGGACACGTACACACAAGAAACATTATTAGATAAGGTACATATCACATATGGAGACAATTAAATTTGCAGAGTCCCTTCCAACTTCATCCCATCAAGAAACATGTTAATCCACACCACATTTGCTCCTAACACTATGTCAACTAGATTACCAAATAAAATTTCATTTTCACTGTATATCAACGCTCTTATTAAATGGTCACACTATTAATATCATGTAAACACATTATTAGAACACACTAACAAAGTTCATGCCATGATTAAATAAATTTAAAAGATATTTTGTCGTCACATCATTCACGTGTAATGGTTAGAAAATATGCTGTAACTTACAAATATCACAAATAAATAATCGCTTAACTATTTCTTGAGTTATTATACTTTTTAGAAAACACGGTGAGTTAACAAGGGATGAGAGCAAGAATCAAGTCCATATCTCAAACAATCAATTTATAAGGATATTTACAACTGAATTGGTCTGAACAGAATTTTGTTAGCATATTGTTATAAATTCGAGTCAATTTGCAAAAATCACCATTAAATATCAAAATATCAATATTTGACGTGGCTTATCAATTTGAAAACATATACAAATCTTTTAAACAGTGGAGTTGGAATCATGCATAAGTTATAAGTACGTTTTAAATAACAAATTTTACAAAGTTGTTGGTCGGAAACATGACTGCACAGTAACATTCTGACCACTGTCCACTAAAACATTTATTTCTCCTAAACCGTAAATCATTTAGACATGAAACCAGCGGTAAAAGAAATCTAACATATAGGGCTATCACCCATAAAAGTTTCGTCCATAAATGATACACAAGCAATAAATGGCAGATGGAATGGTTAAGAGTAAATTCTGAGAAATCAAGTTTCCAGTTATAGCGTGTATTCTACTAAGTTACCGGTCAATGCAAGTAATTTCCTATGCTAAGTTATCGTAACTTGACATTACACTCTACATATCTTTATTGCTTAATAATAACTAACATGGTTTCGGGAACATATACCGCATATCACAAGATATGAAATTCTAATTAACACTTTGATAACATCCAATCATTCATATTGCACAATTCATGCTCATACCCAAATCAATTACAAAATATTTCATAAAGCAGCTCACAAGATAAACCAAGATCTAACTCATAACCCACATTCACAATCATACACAGCTCTAGGCCTTCATTTTTTTCATCTCAATTTTTCTTACCTTTCAATTCTCATCATGTACAAGATTAGTAAATTCCTAAACTAAACTGACCCTTAAAGATGACTTCCTTACTAACTACCCCACTCTCTTATCCTTTCAGAGGTACCGGTTCAAAACTAAGAGGGCCAAGGTACGAATTAAGGGATCCTACTTAACCATACTAAGGGGCTCCTAACCGTTCATACCCGGGGTTCATTTTATTTAGACTCTTCCTAAATTCATTTGGTTCATTTGTTAGGCCTTAGGAACGTTCTCTCTAATACCACTTTGTAACACCCCCATTTATCTAGGAGTCTTAAGCAAGACATTCCCAGATAAATAAGACTGTTACCATCTCAGTTTCCTGAGGCAGTGATTACAAAGGTAACAAATCCAAACTACTTTATTAAAATATAACTTTAAATGGTTTTATTACAACTGTACTGAACATCTAACTTAATATAAATTACAACACTTGCGAGCGGAAACGCTAAAGTCTACACTGAATGAGCTAGACGCCTAAGTTCATCCAAGGTCTCAGGCCCAGGTTCCAACACAGCTAATCAAGCACCTGTTATTATCTGCTTCCATGACGAAAACAGCAATCAAAGGACACATGAACACACACAAGTCAACCTATTATCTTATATTAAATAAACAGAACAAGATGTGAATAATATAAAGTAACAATGTGATTCACACAATTCCTTAACGTCACTGTCTCAATAATAAATCACAAGTAGTCTGTTGCAAGCTCAACCACACCATGTGGACTAGCCACGCCAAGTCCAGGGCTAACTCCGAACACTGTGCCCTGCCTGTCCTATCCATTCCAAGGTCTAAGGCTCTTCTACATCCCTTTGCCTGGCCTATCCATTTCAGGTCCACAACCATGCCTGACCTATCCAATTCACAATCATTTCACAATATTGTTGCCAATACAGAATAACCAAGCTTACACAATTCATTTACAATAATATATAATTGCCAAGTACTTTAATAACCACAATGACAAACTCCTTTTCGTGAATTATATTAACAAGCCAATGCCAGTGCAATACGATAATATACCAATATGATACAAACAACCGGTGAACAGACAATAAATAATAGCCAAGTCACAGTCATAACACCACACACCACGATACACGGCCAAGAGTCAATTACACAAATACGTTATCGATTTCCGTTATAAAAGATTAGCATCATGCCAATAACAATTAATTAACAACCATAATTACACATAAGGAAAACCTCACAGTTAATTGTTGAGTAGCTAGCCTACCTGATTAACAATACTCCAGTTAAAGCAAGCGATCTAATTAATAAGTCTTCTCAACGAACCTTCACCTAACTAAATAAAAATACTAGTTATTACTAATTATTCTAACTCATAAAACGATTAAACTAATTATAACAATACGGATTTACTATAATTAAAACCCGTCATAAAACCAATCCAATCATCCCCATGACCAACGGGTTAAACCTGTCCTAAGACTCCACCAACACCCAAGCACCACACGATTGAAACCGTGTTTAACCAACCCACAACCACACACGGTTGACCCGTGTTTAACACCCATAAACACCACCCCTAACGCACCTAACCACATCCACCACCCTTACACAACACCCCCTGGCCAGCCACCACAACTATCACCACCATTGACACCATACGAGCTCACACACTCGTGCCCTAAACCCCACACTCACACCACACTCACAACTCCACCCTCATCCTTACTCGGTTTTTACACCCAACCACGACTAATAACCACCATCTGCCCACACCACCGTGAGCCGCCACCATAACTCACCCAGCCGTGGTGAGTGGCAACCCTAACCAGCCACCAAACACGGCTCACTTGGCAAATCTAACTCGCAACAACAACAACACAACCCCTCGACTATTAAACCCGTGAAACACCCAATTTTCCACCACCAAACCTCCATCTGCCACCACCACGAACCACCATACAAAACTGACCCTAACCCATATCCTAACTCATTGCAAACGGGTCAGACAACCATGTCCACACCCACGACTAAAACAACAATCAACTACCACAAACCCTAGCCAATACCCCACGGTCAAACCACCACTTATGGCTGGTCAACGGTTGTCTCGAGTCAAGGTCATGACGGTCAAAGTCCCACGGTTGCCCTAGGTCTCGGGTGGTCAACGGTTTACAACTATAAGACAGATTATTTACGAGATGAATTAGTTATAAGACGGTTTTAATAAAACATACCTTTTAGATCTTGAGACAAATAAAGATGAAAGACTCTTTGTTTTTCTCCCTTCAGCTCTCTCTCTAACCCTTTATGCGATTGTTGTGCAAAAGTGATTTATGGGTAGGTCTGGTCTTATATTTATAGTAGGTAAGATGGCATTAGGAAGTTTCTAGGAAATTCTCTTTATTATATTATATTATATTATATTATTATTATTATTATTATTATTATTATTATTACTAATACTACTATTATCATAAGGGTCTATGGATATTATACAACGTCATTAAAACACCTTCTCCGGTTGCCACGAAGGGCACACATGATACATGCCCCAACACGCCCGTCTTCTATTATTTTATTATTATTTATTCCGTCTCACAACATAAACTCATAAAATTACAATTTAATAAATATAATTTATAAAACAAATTTTCATACTTTACCGTTAACTAACCTTTGACCAAAACTTAAAATACAAGGTATTACAAATTGGCCCAATCAAGGGATGGTGTAATGGCAAGGACAAGAACAAAACTCTGGGAATCAGCGCGTGGTACAACCGCCTATCCTGGTTCCACGATAAATGGATAGAAATCGAATCGACCCATTTATCCGTCTAGTACTTTATAACATTATCCCCTTTGACAGTACCATATGTTTAGTACTTGTGTCATTATGGAATCCTGCGCTAAACTGCATCTTTTTACCGCATGGCGCCATGACCATTACTTTAGCTCACATTAGTTATCTGACTGGTTTATCACCAGTTGGCCTTGCAAGAAATTTTATTTCAAATGAAGGCAAACGTCTCTGCAAATGAGCGTATGATTTATGGGATAAACGCATTTCAGCGCTCAAGAAGGGTTTCTCGAAGATCAAGAAGAAGTTCAAAAGCGGCCCCCCCAGTTGATATCCAGGACGTCATCTTCCTTGCTTATATATTCTCCAGGCTCTTAAAGCCCAAGAGCGGCGGATAATGCGTTCGCGGATTCATTCCATTTGCCGCTGAAATTCAATCATGCACCGGACCGATTCCTCTGGCGCCTTTGCTATTAGGCTCAGTCTATAGGATGCTTCGATGCTGCCACCAGGTTGCTCGTAAATTCCTCGAGGAGGATGGTAAATATCCCTAAGAACCAGGCCTTACCTCAGCTATTAGTGGTGTAAGTGGTCCCCTCTGCCTTTTGTCTTGTTGGGCAACTCTTTATTTTCCTTACCACAGCGCTATTGGCCCCAAACAAATTTGGAAAGGCAATGTCAGCCTTAAACATTATAGTCTTGCCGAATTTCTCATCGATGCTACCGATGTAAACTTGTCTAAATCCGTAGGCGACATTGTACACTCTTTCCTTTGTCACAGGAATTCCCTTTATGCTGTTACTCAATGTGCAAAAGCACCACCTGTCTGATTCTCCGATTTCTCCATTTAAGTTTTATTTGCCTACATGGATGATTACCATGGAATTCCCGGTTCTCGAAGAACCAACTCAGGAAATTTGGGACATCTTTCTTTATCCTAGGGACTTGCCGTATTCCCCATTTCTATCCACTGATTTTGGCGCGGAGGTATATAACCCTCAACTTGTCGCACGCCAATTTGGGCTTATTCAGTCTTTTGCAATTCCATTCTTGTTGTCAGTAAACAGCGCATGGCAAGGTAGAACAGAATTGAACGTTGCGGACATTCAAAAGCACTTTTCCAGTGCTGTTCCAGTATCTGTGACACAAAGCTGGCGTTATCACCATGGTTCGGCCATAGCCTCTCATACCCAATGGTGGTCTTCTTCACCATGGTGCTCAGCAGACAGCCTGATCCAAGCTACTTGCAGGCTTAAAGAAATCATCAAAGGTAATCTTAATCCCTTGTAATGATTTCTTTATAGTCAATCATATCGCTTTTCCCGATAGATATCTTCATGCAACCCTATATTTGTTGTCAAAACTCCAGGTTTAAAGTTTTTGTCTTTGTCCACTCATCGTGACATGCTGCTTAACTTTGCTTCTGCAAGATACTCAGCGCCCACCATTCAGAAGCTTGCCATTCCCTTGGACTTCGCAGGGAAGTTCAACGTCCCCTCATCTGCCTTTGTTCCTAAGATGAAAGTGATCCCTACCAGTGCCAAAGAAGAGGAAGAAGAACCCCTTCAACCAGAAAACTCAGATGAAACCATCAAGTAGAAACCTCTTGTCAGGAAATAAGGTGGTCCTACCACTATAAGGAAAAGCCCGAAAAAATGAAAAGTTGTCGATCTTGCGCCTGATAATTACCAGGCTCCAACCACGCAAGTAATTGAGATCATTGATCAGGGTCGAACAGCCCCTTCTTCCTTAACCCTTCTTAACCAAGAACATCCACCTCAGCCTTCTGCTCTAGTCGTTACAATAGAGCAATCAACGCATACCCCCCCCCCCCCAAGGAGGGTGATCTAGCTCGGGAAAAGCGCCTTGAAACCGTGGATCAATTCATACCGACCCCTCAAGACCAAAGTTTTAAAGTTGTTTCAAGAACGTCATATCCTATCCATGTAGTCACAAGTTCAAGTGAAGTACCTCAAAGGGACCTTGTTGCAACCATGATTGTAAATGATGTTGTAGCCTAGAATCAGAAACTCGCTATTCATATTATACCTGAACAGTCACCATCAGATTCTCAAAACTTCCAACTTATTCTTCGTTCTTCGGAAGAATATTCTTTCAGAGAGAATGAAATGGTTCAAACACCATCTCCTCCCAAGAGCATCCCTCAAGAAAATATTCTTGAGAAGCTTACACCACTGGCGCTATCATGGCTCGAACAATCACCAATGGCCGACAAAATGATAAGTTCGCCTTCAGCATTTCCCATCAATGCCAAGTTGAACTATTTGGCGTTATTACCAACCAATAGAGAACTACTCCAACAACTCCATGAACTGTGCCAAGTGTCAGGAAGTTCTTCTCCCTTCCACGTCCGAGTTCAGAGTTATGTTGAAAAGATAAGTCAACTACAAGAATTGGCGCTCGGTGACTTTGACAGGTATGAACGTCTACAAGAACAGTTTTGTGCTGACACTGTGTCAACACAGACCCTCTGTTATCAGGTAACCTCAGCATTCGATGCTCAGCGTCAACATGAACGCCAAATTAAGGAACTTGACCAGAAAATAAATGATGCAGAAAAGGCCCTCAATGAGATGAAGGCTCAGCGCCAAGCTCTGTATAACGGTTTATCTATGCTACCTTCTACACTTGGCCAACCAGCCCAACTAATTCAGGCTCAGATTGAGAAAAGCCAGCAACATGTTTCCTCAATTCAGGAACAGCTGGACGAAATGAAGAACCAATGGAACTCGTGCTCCCAGGCCCTCAGTGATGAAATCTCAAGTTTCTTGGCTTTTGTTCGTCAAGCCAAACATTCTGAGGGCTGATTTTATATAATCAGTGTAATGCCTCCATGTTATTCCAAAACTCTGGATATTGTGTCTTAATGTTTGCTGCGTACTTCTCCTAAATAGTAGGATGATAGAACTTCAAAAATTTGCCGTTTATTCTTGTTTTAAACTATGTTCCATCAAAGTTTTGCAGGACATACGCATTTCCTAAAAAAACCTTAACAACCTTAAACGGTCCTTCCCATCTAGGTGACCATTTTCCATAAAAATTATCTTTATGCCCTTCTGGCAATATCACTTTCCATACCAAATCTCCCTCTAGGAAAGATTTAGCCTTAACACGAGCATTATATGTTTTGGCTGACTTAATCTTATTTTGCAACAAATTCGTCAGCGCCTGCTCTCTTAGATGTTCAATATCTAGATTAGTGATACTCATAGATTCAACATAAGAACCTAAATCTATCGAATTTTGATATAAAATCCGAGGAGATTCTACATTAACCTCAGCTGGGATCACAGCATCATAATCAAAAACTAATTTATAAGGAGTGTACCCTATAGCCCTTCTTGTTGAAGTTCTATAAGCCCACAACATATCAAGCAACTTCTCATGCCAAACTCTAGGACTGTCATCAATCATTTTAGAAATCCTAGCCTTAATCAACTTATTCGTAGATTCAGTTTAATGTGAGATCCCTGAAAAAATCTCCTTTTTTGAAATAAATAAATATGAGTGAGTCGCTAGTAAGTTTTATAAAAAAAACCATACAAAAACAAGCTTAACGAAAAAGGCCCCTTTTGATCCCTGGTATGGGGACTGATCCGTCACTCCGGTCTAAACCAAAGATTGCGGATTGGGGGGTAAAGGTACGGCCAGGGAAGGTATTAGGCACCCAGACCGCCCATCAAACTGACGGCATCTACTATTTATTTGTAATATTATATATTTGACGATAATAAGACAAATAAAAGAAAGTTAGAAACGATAAATATTATACAAGTATTTACAAGGACAAGTTACGAGGTTAGTTTATATATAATTATACAAATAAGACAATAAACTAGAGAAAAAAAATAAAAGATGAAATAAAAGAGTAAAGAACACTTATTTGATTCGGTACCCTCAGGCCTATTTGGATTTTGACTATGAATGAATTTCGACTTTGTCGTAAATTAACGGCTCTTATGCGCTTGTATGGAAACTGCGACGATTTATCTGTATGGTTTGATTTTGAAACTGGGATAAAATATTTGAGACGGGTGAGTATTGAATATGGATTTGGTATTAGATATGTGGCGGTATTTGTGTGCTTCGTCCTTTTTAAAATATTGGTGTCCGTCTGTTTTCAATATGAGAAAGGTAGTATTTATAATTGTTTGTGTACAAATTTTGTCCGAGTGCAAATTCTAATTAGTTGTTGTGTACCTAACTTGTCCTATTGCGCGTACTAATGAAAGAATTTGTCTTTCTTTCGTATTTGTATTCTGTACCCACATCTAGGTTGCACCAAAACGGACACGGACACGTGACATGGCATCTCATGAAATTTAGGACACGGGACACAGGATTTAAATTTAATGAAATATATACTTTGACCTATTCCTATTAGCATCTTATGTTAGTGTTTTAGAAGACTCAAGTCTCCTTATTTCTTTCTCACTTGAACCGTGAAGACTGAAGAGGAGCTATTCATAACTTCTCTTTTACAAAAAATAATAAGAGCAACCTACTGCTTCCGCCGTTCTTCTGCAAAAATAAAATTTACGTACGTGCTTACCTTATTGCTTCTTTATTTCCGTTTTACAAATTAATCTACGTACGCGCTTGCCTTCTTGCTTCTTTATTTCGATCGACCTTTCCTCATCATCCGTTCATCCTTTTCTAAGGGTTTGTAGAGGAGATATTAAATGCTAGCATATGTGGATTCGGATTCGTAACAAGGTAACTACGACGTTACTCGGTATTGCATTGATTAATTGTTGTAGTTGTATGTATTATTGCTTTTTTTGTGGTTTTATAAAGATTTATTGATACATATGATTTTCGAAACCTTTACTTTCTGATCTCTTGATATCCATAATCTATTTTGACTATGTATAAATTTTATTTTGTCAATAGGAATTTATTTTGGTTGATTTACAAGTTTTGTGATCAAATCGATGGTTTTGATATTAGGGTTTTAATAATTCGTTTTTATAATTTAAACTGATGTAAATTTTTTTTTCTGGAATTAATAGTTGATTTTAAGATACCATGAATTTTCGTGGTAATTATTTTGGAGTTTTAATATTTATTTCGTAATTTAAAGTATTGACGCAGCTTTGAGTTCTGCGATTATAGCGATTTGTTCAGTTTTAATTATGTTAAAAATATTAAATAAAATTGTAAATTTACAATATTTTAGTATATGGCAGAGACATGGAGCATTAGGTTGTGTATAAATTTGTAGGTCTTCAATCATTATTTTCGATTTATGGTGTATTTTACAAGTTTGATGGAAACCGTTGTTAAATCTGTCAAATATGTTCGTCTGTTTGTAAAAATCATATCACCTGTTTATATTTCGAATTTGCAAAAGTGTAAAGAATAAACTCCTGTTATTTTAAAGTGTAGAGGCTGTATAAAAATTTTCATAAGATTTAAACTTACAGTTTGGTCAGAATAAATTATTTGTGAACAGCTGGAAATCAGAAAACGCGTTTCGACTTCTCTCAAAGATTCATTTTTAAAAGATATTTTGCTTTTGATACAGTAGCTAATCTTTTTCTCAATGAAGATTTATCATGTTTAGTTATGTTTAAAATTATGCCTTGCCTTAAAATGTTTTCTAAAAGTAGATTTATGAACTGAAACATTATGGGTGACGTTTTCTGACAGTTTTTAGAAATGCATTTTTAGACCCCTGATACTTTCCTAATTTAAAGTTTGTCAAAACATGAAAGTTGTAGATAAAAGCTATAGGAAACCATGAAAATTGGCCTTGTGTCATTTAGATTTTTCTGTAATCTCTTATCTATAAAAGCTGAAGCCATTAAAGGATTTCTATTGGTCCCTGATTTTCAGGGAGTGAAAAAAAAAATTAATTTCTTCAGCACCCACGTTCTCCTCAAAGATTTATTTTACCTCTCTCATGGTTTCATAAATAATTTTCCCACTTATTAATTATACTATATAAACACTTTATTATATACTGTGTATGTCATTTGATACAAGTATGATTCAGACTTTAAGATGTAGATAATTAGATTTTTTATTTAGTTTTAAAATACCAAGCATTTTTGAAAATAGCGATATATAGAAATATTTTTTACAAAATGCATGTACCATATCTGCATTTTTAAGCAAAAAATCCCCCAAAAAAAAATATTAACAAAAACGAAAATATTGTTACATCAAGAATAATAAAAATTTCAAAAGTAATCGACTTTTTACATATAGAAAAACGAAATTGGGAAAAAAATTAAGTGAAAATAAATATAAAAAACGAATCACAAATTGCATGTACAATAAAATTCCATGAAATTAAGTAGAAAAAATACACTTAGATGACATCAAGCAATTGAAATTAATTAATAAAATTAAGACTATCATCAAACCTTAAATGGATGGACTGCTTTAATTTTATCTTATATACCCGAAATTTGTTTCACTAAAGATGATTGACATCTATCATTTTAGTTATAATTGAATTGATTGAACAAAGTGAAGAAAGTGTTGGGTTATGGATTAGACTCAGCTAGACAAAAGAGGGAGAAAGAGTGATACGGGAATCGGGATGATGAAAGAGTCTTCTCAGCTAGGGTTTGTTAGTATATATGGACATGTGGTCTACTATTTTCCACTTAGTTAATGGGCCAATATTAATCCAGTTTGTTCTTTTCAATGTTGTTAGACAACTTTCTATATAACTATAACTTCATGTTATTTCAAGATCCAACTTATAAGTTATACTTATGGCTATATATTAGTCCAATAAGCCCAAATTATATGGTGCTCCACGTTATACACTGCCCCTATATCTTTTCATTCGTATTAATGTACTCCTCCGTAAATTGAGTGTCCGTATAATGTATACGAGGTTTGAGTAGGTTTTGCGTGAGATGGGTTTAATATATGATGAGAAAACGTTAATATTTTATTATAAAATATTAAGTGATTATATCTTATAACTAAAGTTGTCAGTTTTTAGCGGACTTATACTACAATTACATTAGATTCAACCGCAAGTCTTCCTTGTGATGTGTATATTCGTCACAAGCTTGCGACGGGTCAAATACTACCCACATGAGTTGATAAGACAAAAGAGAATGTTACTCCCTAGAATAATTTGCTTTTGTCTTATCTCCCCATGTGGGTTGTATTTGGTCCGTCACAAACTTGCAACGGATATGTGTGTCACAAATGAGAATTTGCGTAGATCTAATTTCTCTTGCAAATTATCATTTCGAATATTACACGGGTTATGAGAAAAAAAAAGTTAGTTCAACTGATAAGAGCTCTCTTACCCCTAACTATGGATTCGATTCTGACCTGCGAGGTAGTGCACTTATTCGGGAAAAAAAAAATTACACGGGTTACACTTCTATTTATATTTTTACATGATTGTAAATCTCAATATGCGTACAATTAACAATATAAGTTAGAATCAAAACAAAATGCATAATAGTCATAGGTTTCTGTAATCATGTTGTTAATATCATTCATCATATATTTTTTTCAATTATTTGTTCATAATCTTATAGCAAATTATATAAGCATTAATTAAGCAAAGGTTTTTCTAAATTATCAGTATTTTAAAAGTAAACCCGTGCATTTTTTTGCACGGGTTTAAAACTAGTTAATTATAAATTTTACAATACTGCTGTTCAGTTTTATAAACTAATGTAGAACTCCGTCTCATTAAAGCCTAAGTAATAAGTCTTTACTAAAGTACCTTAAGTCAAAGGATGGTCTTTAAAGTTTAATTTCAGTAACTTAATTTATTTAAAGTCCTTAAATAAATTTTATACTTTTGGTTTTAAGTTTAAGTTTTCTAATTCGAAGAAAATAAAAGTGTAGTTCACTTACGAACCATTTGAATAATATACTATATCACTTGGAATACTTTTAAGTTTGGAATAATGAAAGTAAAGGCAAAGAATAATAAACTAAGGCATACGGGTTCTTATACAAACTATAAGATTGGGTATCCTGCGGGGATACAGATTGTCGTAGAGTCATGTACATGTACTTAGACTAGGACTTCGCACTGCGTGGTAAGACGTGTCCTATTATAGCTTGTTGTCTAGTGAGCGAACTTGGAGTTGGTCACCTTTGCGTGACACTGAGTTCCCGAAACTAGTGTAAGATGCTGCGGTGTCAAGGAGTATAGCTAAAGTGAATATCTAGCCTGAACTATATTATTTCCATTCTATCATTTGAGGAATTTTGCTTTTAAGCATGCAGCACGTTGGTTAACGTGATTTGGTAATCATATTTTGTTACTTATGTTTTATAACATTTCAATTACTTTGATATATTATTTGCATCTGTAACATTTATATCATGTGATATGGCTGGGAGAACGTCGAGTTACTCCCCACTGATTGTGGCTGTTATGTTTATAACATGACAGGTATTAGCTTTGCTGGGGATTTTCTGTGTGAGCTAGCGAGTAGTTTGCAGATCCTACTCTGTTTTCTGCTTTCTTTTATGGTTTTTAGTTTTAACACTTTTGAGGAATTTTATTTTCGCCCTTTTTATAAAAGTGGCATTTGTTTAGACTTAACCATTTAATTTTATCCTTGAGAATTTTATACATTCTCAATTTATAACAGTTAGAACTTTTATCTTTGTGTATTTAATCCCATTCGACAGTGTTTCCGCCACTGTTTTGCACTAGATTTTATAGGGGATTACAGTTTGGATTGATTATATTGATTTGAAGAATTAAGAACCTGAAGTTGGGAATTATGCATACCTATCATATCTTAATGTCTTAACCTTAGTACTGGTATTTCTCGGAGGAATATTTTGGTATGAATTACCTTAAAGGAAATTGTTGTTTGATGACCTTATATGATCGAAATTGTTGCTTGGTTGAGTTCTTAACCCCCTAGTTGTTGAAGTGTTATGATGGGGAATTTAATGAACTTCTAAAAGACTTTGATGGACTTCTAAGAGAGCTTTATCTTTTTAGATTGTACTTGTGGATATTAGAGGCCTTGTTGCTTTTAGTGCAAAGGAATCATCAGAGCTTTGTTAGACGATGTTTTCTGTTTGGTGTTTCGAGGAGTCTTATGGATTTGATAACTTGAGAAATTTAGTTAGTCGGTTGGATGTTGAAGTACTTGATGTATTTTTACCATGATGTTTTGATTCATTGAGAAAAAGATTAGCTACTGTATCAAAAGCAAAATATCTTTTAAAAATGAATCTTTGAGAGAAGTCAGAAACGCGTTTTACAGGCGAGCTGTTCACAAATAATTTATTCTGACCAAACTGTAAGTTTAAATCTTATGAAAATTTTTATACAGCCTCTACACTTTAAAATAATAGGAGTTTATTCTTTACACTTTTGCAAATTCGAAATATAAACAGGTGATATGATTTTTACAAACAGACGAACATATTTGACAGATTTAACAACGGTTTCCATCAAACTTGTAAAATACACCATAAATCGAAAATAATGATTGAAGACCTACAAATTTATACACAACCTAATGCTCCATGTCTCTGCCATATACTAAAATATTGTAAATTTACAATTTTATTTAATATTTTTAACATAATTAAAATCGAACAAATCGCTATAATCGCGTAAAGCTGCGTCAATACTTTAAATTACGAAATAAATATTAAAACTCCAAAATAATTACCACGAAAATTCATGGTATCTTAAAATCAACTATTAATTCCAAAAAAAATAATTTACATCAGTTTAAATTATAAAAACGAATTATTAAAACCCTAATATCAAAACCATCGATTTGATCATAAAACTTGTAAATCAACCAAAATAAATTCCTATTGACAAAATAAAATTTATACATAGTCAAAATAGATTATGGATATCAAGAGATCAGAAAGTAAAGGTTTCGAAAATCATATGTATCAATAAATCTTTATAAAACCACAAAAAAAGCAATAATACATACAACTACAACAATTAATCAATGCAATACCGAGTAACGTCGTAGTTACCTTGTTACGAATCCGAATCCACATATGCTAGCATTTAATATCTCCTCTACAAACCCTTAGAAAAGGATGAACGGATGATGAGGAAAGGTCGATCGAAATAAAGAAGCAAGAAGGCAAGCGCGTACGTAGATTAATTTGTAAAACGGAAATAAAGAAGCAAGAAGGTAAGCACGTACGTAAATTTTATTTTTGCCGAAGAACGGCGGAAGCGATGAGGTTGCTCTTATTATTTTTTGTAAAAGAGAAGTTATGAATAGCTCCTCTTCAGTCTTCACGGTTCAAGTGAGAAAGAAATAAGGAGACTTGAGTCTTCTAAAACACTAACATAAGATGCTAATAGGAATAGGTCAAAGTGGTTACAAAAGATAAGATGGTTAGCAAATAAATAAGAAAGAAAAGTGTGACAAAATGTATAGATCACACGCACCAAAAGACCAAGGGCAATTTCGAAAATGGAGAATAAAATCACCATTTAAATAGAAGTCGGTCCGTAAATGAAATTGGACTAAAAATCGACTTAAAAAGTAATTAATTAAAATATCAAATCAAAACCATAGATTAAGGAATAAAATTAAATCTCATTAATAAAGATAAAATATATGAGATTAGAAATTAAAGAGAATAAAGGAGTTCAAAAGAACAAATTCCGAATTCCAACAAATTAACTCGGAGTAGAATTAGAATACGAATAAAATGAATAAATAAGGCGAAGTTTGAAATAGTTAGAAATAACAATAATTCTCGAAAACAAGGAAATATTCGAGACATAAGAGAACTTAAGAATTCAAAGGAAGAAAAGAAATGGCTCACAGATAAATTCCGAGTCATACAAATCAAATCGTAATCGTAAATAAAATACGGTTACGAAAATAGATTACAAAAATGGCGGGTGTTACAACCTCCCCCACTAAGAAAAAGTTTCGTCCTCGAAACTTAAAAGTAGAAAACAAAATTTAAAGAACAAGATATTTTTTTTTTTTAAATCATTTTGATTGACACTTAAATTCGAGAAATCATCGTTGAGGTCATACAATTTTTAAACCAGTTTTCAAAATTGAACTATTAAAAATCACTTGTCTCATCTCATGGAACGAGGGAATACTGTCGCGAACCAGGATTTACGTCGTCCAAGATAAGGGTAAGTCAACAGTGGAAAAATCAAATCTTACACCCATGCATCGTTAGTCTCGAACCGGTCATTAGACGTCTTTAATGACAAGTCCTAGCATCCACCAATGTCGAAATTCAAAAGTAAATGTGCCAATTTTACTTAAAACCTTTGAACAAATCAAATTTTGAAAATACAACACCACTTTGAAAGTTTATAAAGGCACCAAAGTATTGAAAACCAAAATTCGGAAGTATTTTCAAACGAATTTCAAGTTATTTCGAAACAAAACCAAATTTAAATGATAACCCAAAACTAAAAGAGAAAGGGAAGTTCAAAACTTTGAAGCTAGTCATAATTCAAAATTTCCAAGATAATCAAAATATTTTCATAAAAGTCAAAATATTTTGTGTAAATGGAATTTCTCAAAAAAAAAGTTAACGAGAAATCAAATTTGTATATGCAACATAACATTTGAAAGTTTTTTTTTTATGCATTAAATAACTTTATTTGAAACAATACCGGTATATTTCCAAACCAATTTTAAAATATTTGAAACAAAACCAAGTTTAGACACTAATCCAGAGTAACATTAAATATGAAATTAAAGTTTTTAAATCATAACTCAAAATTTAAATATCCGAGAAAAAGGGTCAACGGTAAATCAAGACAAAAGTTTTGAAACTAAAGCAAGGGAGAGAAGGATTTAAGAGTCATATATAACTCTCTCAAGGATTATGAAAGGGGATAAACATCTCGAGATTCAAAAGAGGGAGTGCAAATTTTACTTAAAACCTTTTTACAAATCGAATTTGTAAATACAACATAACTTTTGAAAGTTTTAGAAGCATCCAAACAAAAATTTTGGAAACAATTCTGAAATACTTTCAAACGAGTTTTTAAAAAAACATTTCAAGACAAGACAAAATTTAGATACTAACTAAGAGTAAAACGAAAATAGAAGTTTAACACTTTGAAATCATAAATTTTCAAGATAATCAAAACTTTGGAGTCAAACCTTGTATAAAAAGAAATATTCGAGGAAAAAGACTAAAGGTAAAAGTTTTCAAACTTAAGCCAAGGTTACCATGAATTTTCGTGGTAATTATTTTGGAGTTTTAATATTTATTTCATAATTTAAAGTATTGACGCAGTTTCTGCGATTATAGCGATTTGTTCAGTTTTAATTATGTTAAAAATATTAAATAAAATTGTAAATTTACAATATTTTAGTATATGGCAGAGACATGGAGCATTAGGTGGTGTATAAATTTGTAGGTCTTCAATCATTATTTTCGATTTATGGTGTATTTTACAAGTTTGATGGAAACCGTTGTTAAATCTGTCAAATATGTTCGTCTGTTTGTAAAAATCATATCACCTGTTTATATTTCGAATTTGCAAAAGTGTAAAGAATAAACTCCTGTTATTTTAAAGTGTAGAGGCTGTATAAAAATTTTCATAAGATTTAAACTTACAGTTTGGTCAGAATAAATTATTTGTGAACAGCTCGTCTGTAAAACGCGTTTCTGACTTCTCTCAAAGATTCATTTTTAAAAGATATTTTGCTTTTGATACAGTAGCTAATCTTTTTCTCAATGAAGATTTATCATGTTTAGTTATGTTTAAAATTATGCCTTGCCTTAAAATGTTTTCTAAAAGTAGATTTATGAACTGAAACATTATGGGTGACGTTTTCTGACAGTTTTTAGAAATGCATTTTTAGACCCCTGATACTTTCCTAATTTAAAGTTTGTCAAAACATGAAAGTTGTAGATAAAAGCTATAGAAAACCATGAAAATTGGCCTTGTGTCATTTAGATTTTTCTGTAATTAATTATAAATTTTACAATACTGCTGTTCAGTTTTATAAACTAATGTAGAACTCCGTCTCATTAAAGCCTAAGTAATAAGTCTTTACTAAAGTACCTTAAGTCAAAGGATGGTCTTTAAAGTTTAATTTCAGTAACTTAATTTATTTAAAGTCCTTAAATAAATTTTATACTTTTGGTTTTAAGTTTAAGTTTTCTAATTCGAAGAAAATAAAAGTGTAGTTCACTTACGAACCATTTGAATAATATACTATATCACTTGGAATACTTTTAAGTTTGGAATAATGAAAGTAAAGGCAAAGAATAATAAACTAAGGCATACGGGTTCTTATACAGCTATAAGATTGGGTATCCTGCGGGTGTGCAGATTGTCGTAGAGTCATGTACATGTACTTAGACTAGGACTTCGCACTGCGTGGTAAGACGTGTCCTATTATAGCTTGTTGTCTAGTGAGCGAACTTGGAGTTGGTCACCTTTGCGTGACACCGAGTTCCCGAAACTAGTGTAAGATGTTGCGGTGTCAAGGAGTATAGCTAAAGTGAATATCTAGCTTTGAACTATATTATTTCCATTCTATCATTTGAGGAATTTTGCTTTTAAGCATGCAAAGACGTTGGTTAACGTGATTTGGTAATCATATTTTGTTACTTATGTTTTATAACATTTCAATTACTTTGATATATTATTTGCATACGTAACATTTATATCATGTGATATGGCCGGGAGAACGTCGAGTTACTCCCCATCGATTGTCGGGTGTTATGTTTATAACATGACAGTATTAGCTTTTGGGATTTTCTGTGTGAGCTAGCGAGTAGTTTGCGAGATCCTACTCTTTTCTCGCTTTCTTTTATGGTTTTTAGTTTTAACACTTTTGAGGAATTTTATTTTCGCCCTTTTTATAAAAGTGGCATTTGTTTAGACTTAACCATTTAATTTTATCCTTGAGAATTTTATACATTCTCAATTTATAACAGTTAGAACTTTTATCTTTGTGTATTTAATCCCATTCGACAGTGTTTCCGCCACTGTTTTGCACTAGATTTTATAGGGGATTACAGTTGGTATCGAGCATCTTTGCTCCCGACGCTCACACATTGATCTTTAGGAAAATGCCTAATAAATGATTTGACTAAATAAATGATTTAGTGAGAGATGGGTAGAAACCATAAGGACTTGAATGTTAGTTTATGTGTTCCTCCAAAATCAATGACTAGCATTGAATCTATGTTTTGTTTTTATTTCCTCCGACGAAGAAGATGAAGGAAGGTGGACATGGACGTGGTGTTTTCCGGACGAACGCGATCATGATGGTGATATTGAACTCGCTCCACAACCTAGCTGAACGCCTGAACGCGTGGAGAACTTGATGCCACAAGGAAGGGACAATGGTAGTTTTATCTCGATTGATCTGCTCAAGCTATAGACAAGTTGGCCAAGAGAGGACTCAAGTTCCATAATGGTGCAAAGACACCCGGAGATGATTACACTGTGGATCCGTCAGATGGAGCGACCCAAGACTGGTGTGTTTGTTTTCTCTACCGGAAGATGGAGCGACCTAGTGAGCCCTCTTGCAACTCTAGAGCCTTAAAAAGTCCTTCTCTGATCTCAGACCTTGTTAGTCTATGATCATCGTTCTTCTTCCTTTACTTTTTCACCTTAGTCGCTTCCTATATCCTTGTTATAAATCTTCATCTCCTATTCTGATGAATAATCCTTCTTTGTGATTCCTCCACATTGGTATCTATTCTCTTGAGATTCATTGGTTAAACCGACTCTTTCTTAGAGAAATGTGACGGAAGTTAAGTAGGTTTGAGGTTTAGTAAAGTCTTGTTACTTATGGTTTGAGGATAGTGAGTTTTATCCTTAATGTTTATCTTGTAAGGACTGTTATTTCTTAAGGATTAACTTGAATGGTGAGTAGTGGATTATGGAGTTAGAATTTTGGCGTAGTTAATGGTTTAGATTATAGGTAATTTACATATTTTGACCTGGAGGTGATTAAGGTTTTATAATATCCATGTGTCATTTTTGGTTGATCTAGATTAATCTCCGTTTCTATTCTTATGGATTTAGATTGTTGAGTTCTGAGGTAAGGTTGTAACCTTGGAACTTTTGGTTGTGTGACTTATCTTTATTTGGGTTGTTTAGTGTTAACCTTGGAAATAAGGAGTGTCTTAGCTCAGCTCAGAGTTTGGATTGATTATATTGATTTGAAGAATTAAGAACCTGGAGTTGGGAATTATGCATACCTATCATATCTTAATGTCTTAACCTTAGTACTGGTATTTCTCGGAGGAATATTTTGGTATGAATTACCTTAAAGGAAATTGTTGTTTGATGACCTTATATGATCGAAATTGTTGCTTGGTTGAGTTCTTAACCCCTAGTTGTTGAAGTGTTATGATGGGGAATTTAATGAACTTCTAAAAGACTTTGATGGACTTCTAAGAGAGCTTTATCTTTTTAGATTGTACTTGTGGATATTAGAGGCCTTGTTGCTTTTAGTGCAAAGGAATCATCAGAGCTTTGTTAGACGATGTTTTCTGTTTGGTGTTTCGAGGAGTCTTATGGATTTGATAACTTGAGAAATTTAGTTAGTCGGTTGGATGTTGAAGTACTTGATGTATTTTTACCATGATGTTTTGACAGGATGATCAGTTATGTAAGGATTTGAGATGGGAGTTGTGTTAATCGATAATCTTGGAGGATGTAGACTAGGAAGTTTGGCAACTCTGAGCTTGACAACTTAGTTGCCTAGTGTTAATAGCCTTGGTTTGTTTTCGATGGAAATAGAAAAAGCTTGGGTTCTATAGAGGAGTCATACCAAGAATCTTGAGATCTTTAACCTCTTACGTAATCCTTGAGATAGCTTTGTATAGCTCTTGAATCTCTCATTCCCACTTCTTCACCTGAGCATCTGTTACTACCTTAACCTTGGCTTAAGTTTGAAAACTTTTACCTTTAGTCTTTTTCCTCGAATATTTCTTTTTATACAAGGTTTGACTCCAAAGTTTTGATTATCTTGAAAATTTATGATTTCAAAGTGTTAAACTTCTATTTTCGTTTTACTCTTAGTTAGTATCTAAATTTTGTCTTGTCTTGAAATGTTTTTTTAAAAACTCGTTTGAAAGTATTTCAGAATTGTTTCCAAAATTTTTGTTTGGATGCTTCTAAAACTTTCAAAAGTTATGTTGTATTTACAAATTCGATTTGTAAAAAGGTTTTAAGTAAAATTTGCACTCCCTCTTTTGAATCTCGAGATGTTTATCCCCTTTCATAATCCTTGAGAGAGTTATATATGACTCTTAAATCCTTCTCTCCCTTGCTTTAGTTTCAAAACTTTTGTCTTGATTTACCGTTGACCCTTTTTCTCGGATATTTCCATTTTATACAAGAGTTTCGGCTTTTACAAAGTTTAGTTCTCGGATATTTAAATTTTGAGTTATGATTTAAAAACTTTAATTTCATATTTAATGTTACTCTGGATTAGTGTCTAAACTTGGTTTTGTTTCAAATATTTTAAAATTGGTTTGGAAATATACCGGTATTGTTTCAAATAAAGTTATTTAATGCATAAAAAAAAAACTTTCAAATGTTATGTTGCATATACAAATTTGATTTCTCGTTAACTTTTTTTTTTGAGAAATTCCATTTACACAAAATATTTTGACTTTTATGAAAATATTTTGATTATCTTGGAAATTTTGAATTATGACTAGCTTCAAAGTTTTGAACTTCCCTTTCTCTTTTAGTTTTGGGTTATCATTTAAATTTGGTTTTGTTTCGAAATAACTTGAAATTCGTTTGAAAATACTTCCGAATTTTGGTTTTCAATACTTTGGTGCCTTTATAAACTTTCAAAGTGGTGTTGTATTTTCAAAATTTGATTTGTTCAAAGGTTTTAAGTAAAATTGGCACATTTACTTTTGAATTTCGACATTGGTGGATGCTAGGACTTGTCATTAAAGACGTCTAATGACCGGTTCAAGATTGGCGATGCATGGGTGTAAGATTTGATTTTTCCAATGTTGACTTACCCTTATCTTGGACGACAGAATCCTGGTTCGCGACAGTATTCCCTCGTTCCATGAGATGAGACAAGTGATTTTTAATAGTTCAATTTTGAAAACTGGTTTAAAATTTGTATGACCTCAACGATGATTTCTCGAATTTAAGTGTCAACTGAAATGATTTAAAAAAAAAAAATATCTTGTTCTTTAAATTTTGTTTTCTACTTTTAAGTTTCGAGGACGAAACTTTTTCTTAGTGGGGGAGGTTGTAACACCCGCCATTTTTGTAATCTATTTTCGTAACCGTATTTTATTTACGATTACGATTTGATTTGTATGACTCGGAATTTATCTGTGAGCCATTTCTTTTCTTCCTTTGAATTCTTAAGTTCTCTTATGTCTCGAATATTTCCTTGTTTTCGAGAATTATTGTTATTTCTAACTATTTCAGCTTCGCCTTATTTATTCATTTTATTCGTATTCTAATTCTACTCCGAGTTAATTTGTTGGAATTCGGAATTTGTTCTTTTGAACTCCTTTATTCTCTTTAATTTCTAATCTCATATATTTTATCTTTATTAATGAGATTTAATTTTATTCCTTAATCTATGGTTTTGATTTGATATTTTAATTAATTACTTTTTAAGTCGATTTTTAGTCCAATTTCATTTACGGACCGACTTCTATTTAAATGGTGATTTTATTCTCCATTTTCGAAATTGCCCTTGGTCTTTTGGTGCGTGTGATCTATACATTTTGTCACACTTTTCTTTCTTATTTATTTGCTAACCATCTTATCTTTTGTAACCACTTTGACCTATTCCTATTAGCATCTTATGTTAGTGTTTTAGAAGACTCAAGTCTCCTTATTTCTTTCTCACTTGAACCGTGAAGACTGAAGAGGAGCTATTCATAACTTCTCTTTTACAAAAAATAATAAGAGCAACCCATCGCTTCCGCCGTTCTTCGCAAAAATAAAATTTACGTACGTGCTTACCTTCTTGCTTCTTTATTTCCGTTTTACAAATTAATCTACGTACGCGCTTGCCTTCTTGCTTCTTTATTTCGATCGACCTTTCCTCATCATCCGTTCATCCTTTTCTAAGGGTTTGTAGAGGAGATATTAAATGCTAGCATATGTGGATTCGGATTCGTAACAAGGTAACTACGACGTTACTCGGTATTGCATTGATTAATTGTTGTAGTTGTATGTATTATTGCTTTTTTGTGGTTTTATAAAGATTTATTGATACATATGATTTTCGAAACCTTTACTTTCTGATCTCTTGATATCCATAATCTATTTTGACTATGTATAAATTTTATTTTGTCAATAGGAATTTATTTTGGTTGATTTACAAGTTTTATGATCAAATCGATGGTTTTGATATTAGGGTTTTAATAATTCGTTTTTATAATTTAAACTGATGTAAATTTTTTTTTTCTGGAATTAATAGTTGATTTTAAGATACCATGAATTTTCGTGGTAATTATTTTGGAGTTTTAATATTTATTTCGTAATTTAAAGTATTGACGCAGGTTTCGCGATTATAGCGATTTGTTCAGTTTTAATTATGTTAAAAATATTAAATAAAATTGTAAATTTACAATATTTTAGTATATGGCAGAGACATGGAGCATTAGGTTGTGTATAAATTTGTAGGTCTTCAATCATTATTTTCGATTTATGGTGTATTTTACAAGTTTGATGGAAACCGTTGTTAAATCTGTCAAATATGTTCGTCTGTTTGTAAAAATCATATCACCTGTTTATATTTCGAATTTGCAAAAGTGTAAAGAATAAACTCCTGTTATTTTAAAGTGTAGAGGCTGTATAAAAATTTTCATAAGATTTAAACTTACAGTTTGGTCAGAATAAATTATTTGTGAACAGCTCGTCTGTAAAACGCGTTTCTGACTTCTCTCAAAGATTCATTTTTAAAAGATATTTTGCTTTTGATACAGTAGCTAATCTTTTTCTCAATGAAGATTTATCATGTTTAGTTATGTTTAAAATTATGCCTTGCCTTAAAATGTTTTCTAAAAGTAGATTTATGAACTGAAACATTATGGGTGACGTTTTCTGACAGTTTTTAGAAATGCATTTTTAGACCCCTGATACTTTCCTAATTTAAAGTTTGTCAAAACATGAAAGTTGTAGATAAAAGCTATAGGAAACCATGAAAATTGGCCTTGTGTCATTTAGATTTTTCTGTAATTAATTATAAATTTTACAATACTGCTGTTCAGTTTTATAAACTAATGTAGAACTCCGTCTCATTAAAGCCTAAGTAATAAGTCTTTACTAAAGTACCTTAAGTCAAAGGATGGTCTTTAAAGTTTAATTTCAGTAACTTAATTTATTTAAAGTCCTTAAATAAATTTTATACTTTTGGTTTTAAGTTTAAGTTTTCTAATTCAAGGAAAATAAAAGTGTAGTTCACTTACGAACCATTTGAATAATATACTATATCACTTGGAATACTTTTAAGTTTGGAATAATGAAAGTAAAGGCAAAGAATAATAAACTAAGGCATACGGGTTCTTATACAGCTATAAGATTGGGTATCTGCGTGTACAGATTGTCGCGTAGAGTCATGTACATGTACTTAGACTAGGACTTCGCCTTTGCGTGGTAAGACGTGTCCTATTATAGCTTGTTGTCTAGTGAGCGAACTTGGAGTTGGTCACCTTTGCGTGACACTGAGTTCCCGAAACTAGTGTAAGATGCTGCGGTGTCAAGGAGTATAGCTAAAGTGAATATCTAGCCTGAACTATATTATTTCCATTCTATCATTTGAGGAATTTTGCTTTTAAGCATGCAGCACGTTGGTTAACGTGATTTGGTAATCATATTTTGTTACTTATGTTTTATAACATTTCAATTACTTTGATATATTATTTGCATCTGTAACATTTATATCATGTGATATGGCCGGGAGAACGTCGAGTTACTCCCCACATGATTGTGGTCTGTTATGTTTATAACATGACGGGTATTAGCTTTCTTTGGGATTTTTTGTGTGAGCTAGCGAGTAGTTTGCGAGATCCTACTGCATTTTCTGCTTTCTTTTATGGTTTTTAGTTTTAACACTTTTGAGGAATTTTATTTTCGCCCTTTTTATAAAAGTGGCATTTGTTTAGACTTAACCATTTAATTTTATCCTTGAGAATTTTATACATTCTCAATTTATAACAGTTAGAACTTTTATCTTTGTGTATTTAATCCCATTCGACAGTGTTTCCGCCACTGTTTTGCACTAGATTTTATAGGGGATTACAGGGTTTAGTAACATGATCATTCCTCCTCAGTTTATCTATTGGTTTTATGCCAATAATATATTAAAATGGGCTAAAATGGAAATAGAGGGTTAACCATTTAAGGATGGTTTTAAGCCATTTTACTGGTTTCTCGGATAATAAGCGTAAAGAGCCTTTAATTATGACATTGTCAAATTTTATATTAGTCATTAAATTTGAACCTCATCATCGGGTTCCCGTAAGGCTAGTATACAACTTTGAGGTGTCTACAGAAGCCCCCATTTTGACCGAGTCTGAGTAAGACGAAGATCAAAGTAGTCCGGTCGGGACAGATAAAGGTTAAGAAACGTACCTGTGCCTCTTATATTACCTGTCTGGAGTAGCTGGAATTGAAGCTGGGCTTAGCAAAACTTTGTTTTACTCATCTGGAGTGAAGCTAGTAAAACTTTGTTTCACCAATCTGGAAGCTGACATGGCAAAACTTTGTTTCGCCGGTCTGGAATCTGGTATAGCCAAACTTTGTTTAGCTGTTCTAGAGTCTGGTAAAGCCAAACTTTGTTTCGCGTAGAAGTGAACCTGCAAAATCTGATTTCACAAGCTCGAATGTGTGTCAGGGCCCGCCGACCGAGGAATTCAAAATTTAATTTTGAAAAGGGATTAAAATGTAAAATCTGATTTTACAAACTAGGATTTGCAAAATTTTATTTCGCAAAAAGGCAAGTTCAAAAATTTTTATTTTAAGAACTCAAATGCATGTCAGCGTCTGCCGACCAATTGATTTGAAAAATGCAAATTTTATTTCGCAAAAAGACAAGTTCATAAAATTTTATTTTAAGAACTCAAATGCATGTCAGGGCCTGCCGATCAATTGATTTGAAAATTATTGCAAAATTTTATTTCGCAAAAAAGGCAAGTTCAGAAAATTTTATTTTAAGAAGTCAAATGCATGTCAGGGCCTGCAGACCAAGTGATTTGAAAATTGCAAAATTTTATTTCGCAAAAAGGCAAGTTCAAAAAATTTTATTTTAACAACACAAATGCATGTCAGGGCCTAGGGATGGCAATGGGTCGGGTATGGGTCGGGTCCAGTAAAACCGGGACCCGATCCAGGCCCTATAGGGTCTAAAATTATCAGACCCATACCCATAACCGATGAGTACGGGTCGGGTCTACCCACGAGTCTAGAGTAGATAATGCCTTTTTGAAAGATGTACCCGGAATAATGTCAGGGGCTTCAAAGTTCCAAAATGGCATTAGAAATCAAACACAAACAGTGAGATTTCAAAGTTCAAACTCCAAAAATACATAATTAACCTTATAAAGATGAGATCTTTCACTTGTTTCTCCTATTAATCAACTTTTTCATTCATTCATCATCATCATCAATTGATTCAATATGAATTATTGTTCCTTGCCTCTAGCAGTAAGAGAAGAAGCAAATGGGCCAATAAGGAAAGAGAGACATAGGTCACATAGCCATATGAAAAGCGGAATTTAGGGATCTGGGAACTGGGAACTGGGGAAGATAAAGAAACAACACAGAAAAACGAGAGAAAATGTGAGAGGAGATGATGAGTATCTGTATGACAAAAACCATATCTTTGCTGCTAGAAACGAACCTTTTTAGATGTGGTTTTGGAGGTAAATTAATGGAGGTTGATGGAGGTGAGTTTAGGGTTGTAGTTTAGGACACAGAAAGGAAATAGTTGGGAATAGGAGGAAGTAAGGAACCGCTGCTTTTGTAAGGTTAATTATTTATTTAAGGGTTATTTGTAAAATACCATCTAATATGTTCAAAATTTTACAAATAACCACCTAATATGTTATTTTTTAGAAATAACTACCATATTTTTAACTTAACTAACAAAATCAACACCTAAATTTAGTTACGTTGACGATTTTACTTAAACCCGACCATTTCACGACTTTACGACTTAAACTTAAGTAAAACTTCCTAAACTACCCTTCATTATTAATCACACCCAACTCACACATACTTCACTTCACTCCCTCAACTCAAAATTCAATTAAACATAAAATCCCTAAATTCAAGTGAGAAAGAACCCTAATTTATCCTCAAATCAATTAAAGCCACTCATACTTCTTCAATCACTACTTCTTCCCTGCTGCATTCACGCATGCTCCTTTAGCCCCTTCTAGTTTTTCATTGCAAATCTTGTGGATAAATTAGGGTTTTATGTTTTTTTTATTGGATCTAACATTTTTCTTCTTGAGCATGCTCAAGTATCTCTCTCCAAATCTTAGTTTGCCCAGTTTGGAAAGACGAAGTACAGTAACTAATTTGGAAGTAGCTGCCAATAACCCCTCTAATGATCAACAATGCTTCCAATTTCATTCATAATCCACAAATACAAACAGTTGAGAACAAATAATAGACTAACAGGCATAAGCCAACGCAAGCTTATAGGAACCAAATCAAGCTTTTGTTAAAAGTAAGTTGTACAAAATGAAATTGTTGAAAATCTATACTCAACGAAAAGATTTATAACAATGCCTAATTATCCTACTTCACCTAAAATTTAGACCTAACTGCATGCAAAACACAATTACACGCATACTCCTTCAGTCACTTCTAGTTCATCTAGTTCTTCATTGTCAATATTTACCCTTCAATTAATTGGATTGAATCAAAATTAGGGTTCTATCTCACTTGAATTTGGGGGTTTTATGTTTAATTAAATTTTGAGTGAAGTGAAGTATGTTTGAGTTGGGTGTGGATAATAATGAAGGGTAGTTTAAGAAATTTTATGTAAGTTTAAGTCGTAGAGTCGTAAAAGGGTCCGATTTAAGTAAAATCGTCAACGTAATTAAACTTAGGTGTTGATTTTGTTAGTAAAGTTGAAACTATGGTGGTTATTTGTAAAAAAACAACATATTAGGTGGTTATTTGTAAAATTTTTAACATATTAGGTGGTTTTTTAAAAAAAATTATTTAATTTTTTTTTGTTTACGTGTCTAAGGGTCGGGTCCGGGTCCCATAAATCGGACACAGACCTGGATCCGAAATATTTATCTAAGACCCATACCCGATCGGGTCTCAAAAATTCAGACCCAGACCCAACCCATTAGGATCCGACCCAAAGGGTCTGGGTCGGGTCCCCGACCCACTGCCATCCCTAGGGCCTGCGACCAATTGATTTGAAAATTGCAAAATTTTATTTCGCAAATAGGCAAGTTCAGAAAATTTTATTTTAAGAACTTAGATGCATGTCGGGGCCTGCCGACCAATTGATTTTAAAATTGCAAAATTTTATTTTGCAAAAACGCAAGTTCAGAAAATTTTATTTTAAGAACTTGGATGCATGTCACGGCCTGTCGACCAATTGATTTGAAAATTGCAAAATTTTATTTCGAAAAAAGGCAAGTTCATAAAATTTTATTTTAAGAACTTAAATGCGTATTACGGCCTGCCGACCAAGTTTAATTTCCAAATTTTATTTCGAAAAAAGCTAGATTTGAAAATTGCAAAATTTTATTTCACGAAATGGGCTGGAATTTCGCAAAATTTTATTGCGCATAAAGATTAAACTGGAACTTTTCGCAAGCAATGATTTGGAAATTTGCAAAATTTTATTTTACAAGAAGATAAGACCTTATGAAAAGCCCCCACTTCAGATGAATCTGAAGATGAATGACAAAGTAATCAATTGGAGCAGTTAGTGACAAATATATGACACCTAGAATGCAAATGTATGTCCTAGATATGATGCACATATGATGAATGCAAAAAATCTTGTTTTTTTTTAAACGTTTGGATTGAGATTCTTTTTTGAAAAGATTTTGAAAAAAATGGGGTCTGACCCAAATGTGATCCAAGTTGAAAGACTGGACACTAACTAAAATTCTTACTCAAAAGTAACCTTCACAATTCTCTGGTGTGGAGAATGTGTATCATTTTTATTTGACATGTGAATTTGAGTTATATTTGATGGGTTTTGCCCTTTTTAAAGTACCAAGCTCTACTAGTTAAGCAAAACTAATACCATACAAACAAAATACTTTTGTGACCGTATAAATTTAGTGTACATCCCCCGAAATCTTAAATGCTAAACGAGGATGATAAATGGAATGGAGTAGAAGGTTCTATGGTGTTAGAAGACACTGAAAATCTGTGCATCTCTCTCGCTCACCTAAATGAATGAAAGGATAGTCCCAAGAGGAATGGAGACAATGTAACTGTGGATTGACTCGTTTGAGAAATGAAAAATGACTATCTGGAATTGTAATTTCCAAATTTCTGAGAAATAAAAAATGACTATTCTGCAATTTTCGACTTGAATTTTTTGCCTTGTGGGTTTTGAGACTTTACGCTGGATTTGGTTGCAACTTAGGATGGACTTTTTGTTTTTTGAACTTTTAAGTCGTTTGACACTGGATTTGTATCTCTTTTGAGATCATAATATTTGGCTCTTATGAATTTATGAGACTTCTATCACTAGAGTTGTTTGTAACTTTGACCGGAATTTTTGTTGACTTATGAGAGTCTTTGGTGTGAATATTTGTGAGCTAGTTTTCTTTTTTTTTTTTTTTGGTAAAATGTGAGAGGGTATATATAAGCTCAAAAAATAGGTACATACAAGATAAGGACTTAGTACAGGCACTAAGTCTCCACTACCAAGCCATCACGGATGCTACATAAGTAAAGCATTAAGTTTACAAACAACTTAACCTCCTATCAAATTGTATCACAACTAATATCATAAGCCCCATTTCCTCAACCATGTGCTATCATTCCTACTAGGACTCCTACCCATCTTGACTTTTATCCTGCGACATACCTCATCCTTGATCATTTCAGCCAGTTTCTGAGGTCTGATGAGAACAGACTGAATACGAGCAGCATTCCTTTGACTCCATACATGGTAGTAAAGAGCATTCCACAGCAGGTAGTGAACTTGCTGTTTTAGACAGTTTTTGGCATTTTGCAGTCCTCCAAGCATGCTGACATGTATTCTGAAGCCACACCACTGTTCCAACAGTAGCAGTACTTGGTTGCTATAGGGACAGTCGAAAAACAAATGAGACTGAGTCTCAACTTCCCTGTCACAGATGATGCACCTGTCATCAGTGCAGCATCCCAATCTGAACAGTTTCTCTTTCACTTTTAGTCCCTTATGCATACTGATCCAAGTGATGATATCATGCTTAGGGATGTTCCAGTTACTCCATATCATAGGAGTCCAGTGCTGTTGAGGTTGCTTATGTCTAAGCCATTCGTAGCCACTGCTAACTGTGTACCCTTTAGAGTTAAGAATCCAGGTATTAGCTACATAACCAGTTTTCATCATCTCTTTTATTTTACAGATATTTTTCCAAGCCCAAGCAGCATCTGAAGGAGGAGAGTAATTGTGCCAGTCTTTATCCTTGATATAGAGCTGATGGACCCACTTGATCCATAGTCTGTCAGATTTTGTATAGACCCAATCAACCAGTTTGCCTATAGTAGCATAATTCCAGGTAAGAGCTCTTTTGATACCAAGGCCACCCTCATTCTTTGGGAGAGTAACAGTTTCCCAGGCGACAAGGGGTACCTTGTGATATTCAGAGCTACCATCCCAGAGAAAGTTTCTACAAATGGCTTCTATTCTCTTGATCACATTCTTTGGAATCAAAAAAATCCCTGCCCAGTAAGAGTAGAGAGTATTTAGCACAGCATTAATAAGAGTTATCCTCCCTGCATAAGATAACTTCCTGGCACCTAAGCTTCTTATTCTTGCCACCATTCTTTCAGTCAGGATATTGCACTCTTTTTTTGTCAACCTCCCTGCTTGTATTGGTACACCCAAATATCTGAAAGGCATTGTCCCTTCCTCAAACCCTGCAAACTGATGGATATCATCTTTGACCTGCTGAGCTACCCCATTATAGTAAACTTCTGACTTTGAGTTGTTCATTGTAAGTCCAGAAGCTTTGGAGAATGAAGAGAATGCTCTTAGAAGTAAAACAATAGACTGAGTGTCACCCTTACAAAACATAAGCAGGTCATCTGCAAAAATCAAATGGTTCAATTTTGTGGCTTTGCACAGAGGATGGTAATGGAAGGGCCATCTAACAGTGGCATACTTGATCATTCTGGTTAAGTACTCCATGCACATAGTAAAGATGAGGGGGGATATGGGATCTCCTTGCCTAAGTCCCCTCCTTCCTTGAAAGTAGCCAAATTGACCCCCATTGAGACAAAGAGAGAAGGAGGTAGTTCTTACACAAGTCATCACCCTTTGAATGAAGGTTTCAGGGAACTGGAATCCTCTGAATAGCTGCTCAACAAAGTCCCATTCAACTGTATCATATGCTTTTTGCAGATCAATCTTGAAGAGGCATCGTGGGGACACAGCTTTCCTATTATACCTTTTCACAAGGTCTTGACAGATGAGGACATTCTCTATAATAGACCTACCTTTTATGAAAGCACCTTGATTCTCACTAATAAGGTCAGGTAGCACCTGAGCTAGTCTATTACATAGCAGCTTGGAAATCACCTTATAAATCATGTTACAACAAGCTATTGGCCTGAACTGCTTGACTGAACTAGGTCTATCACATTTAGGGATAAGAGTTATGTTTGTAGCATTTATTTGTTTCAGTAATTGCCCTGTGGAGAAGAAATCTTTGATAGCAGCACACACCTCACCTCCAACTATATCCCAACTGTCTTTAAACAAAGCACTCGTATATCCATCTGGTCCAGGGGATTTGTCAATTGGAGTAGAGAAGAATACAGCTTTAATCTCCTCATCTGAAACTGCAGTACTGAGTATAGCAGCATGATCCTGATTACAGTATTGTCCCTCAGCCATAACCTGATGTCTCACCCTTTCTGTAGGCTTTTGATTACCCAACAAAGTTTGATAATAGTCTAAGAAAGCATTTTGAATGCTCTGACTATCAGTACAGGTCCTGCCATATTGGTCATCTATTTGAGTTACCTTATTCAGACTGTTTCTCTTCTTAATTGAGGCATGAAAATATGCTGTATTACTGTCCCTAGCTTCTAGCCACTGCAATTTCGCTTTTTGTTTCAGGTAACTGTTTTTGGTCTCTATCAAGTCCCTCACCTTAGTAGCAGTTTCAATCTCTCTTGTAATCAGATCAGCATTCTGAGGATCCTGTACCAGCTGGTTTTGGATTGCCAGCAGGTCAGACTCAGTAATGTTTGCACTAGTCTCTATATCAGCAAAACATTCCCTATTTAAACTCTTCAAGGGAAATTTTAGGGCCTTCAATTTTTTCACCACAGAGAACATTTTATGTCCCTCATAATGCTTATTCCATTCCTCTTGGACCTTAATCAAAAAAGAAGAAGATTTACTCCACATATTGAAGTATTTAAAATTAGCCCTCTTCTTATCCCCAACAAGAATGTTACTCACTGTGCATGGGCAGTGATCAAACAAGCCTTCAGGGTGGAAATGTGCCCTCATATCAGGATACCCATTTAGCCATTCCTGATTGATTAGAAACCTATCCAGCCTGCTGTAGACCCTAGTAGAAGGTTCTTGCTTATTAGTCCAGGTATAGTAAGCCCCATTTGCAGCTATATCAGTCATACCACACTCATCTAAGCAGTCAATAAACTCATCCATATCACTTTGTTTAGTATTGCCACCCAACCTCTCCATAAGATTAATCACAGTATTAAAATCTCATGCAATAGCCCAAGGCCCTTTGCATCTTCTTGCAATCATCCCCAAGTTACTCCATAACACCCGTCTATCAGTCCCATCATTGAAAGCATATACTAGGGTTAGCCAAAAAGATTGTTGAGATATTCTTGATGTAACCTTAGTGTGAATGAACCGAGCATCATGCGATCAACCACCACATCAAGCAGTTAGGTCTCCACATGATCCACACACCCCGCCTCCTTTATGACAATGACTATTAGTTGTGACACACCATCCATCAAGCATAGTAGAGGTAACATTATGAACATTCCTACCATTTATTTTGGTCTCAAGTAAGCCAAAAAGGCCAACATCTTTATTGTAAAGAAACCATTTAACTGTGTTCTGTTTATGTACACTCTTTAACCCTCTCACATTCCAAAAACCAATATTATTCATTTAAACTGGGGGATTGAGAGTTACCCTGTTGGCCAATACCAACCTTAGGAGTGACTTCCCCCTCAACAGCTTCCTTGTATGAAGGAGCCTTAGGGCTCCCTGCTAGTGGAGTTGCAATAGCTGTGTTGTTTGTTATAGGCCTGCTAGGAGTGGTTGAATTGATCTCCTGCCTAGAACTCGTTCCTTGCACTGGTATATTATGTTTTTGCACAGGCCTCCATTCCTTCTGGACTGGCTTCTGCATCTGCAGTACAGGGGACTTCCTGCACGCCTGATATTCATGCCCTATACCTTTGCATTTGCTACAGACTGAAGGCTTCCACTCATATTCCACTTTCAGGCAAACTACCTTTCCACCTTCATCTAAGAATCTCACTTTATCTGGAAATTTTTGCCCAACATTAAGCTCGACCATTACACGTGCAAATCCAAGTCTTGTTTTCTCAGTGGTGGCCTGATTTGCTTTCTGAAATTTGCCAATAAGTCCAGCAACAGTTGGGAGACATTTACCCTAAAATCTCAGGGGTAGCTCATGAATTCTGATCCAAGCTGGCACCGTTTTGATATTTTCTTTTAACAATTCAACCTCAGCATTCCAAGGTCTGACTATCAATGGTTTATTATCAAACATAAAGTATCCTGCATTCAGAACATCTTCTCTATCCTTCTACCCTTTGAACCGAACCAGAAAGATTCCATTGGGTAGAAAAGATACCTTATCAACATTGTGTTTGTGCCATATTCTATGTATGAATCCTTGAAGGATTTCCCATGGCGGGTTAGCACCAAGCACAAAGCAATATACAGCATTATTCCAAAAGTCTACCTCCTCTTGAGTATCCTCTTTGGTAAACTGTACCAATGTTTCAACATTTTCCTCATCTTCCTCCCCCACTACACTTTTCCTTCCCCGTTTGGTGATCCAAATATTATTCTCAGGAGTGTTTTCATCTGCTAAGTCATCAACATCCTCCACCAAGTCATCAATATCGTCCATATCCTCTACGACAACCTCCTCTTCAAGAGCATCATCGTCAAATTTGAGACCAGGAACTCCATTGATTTCTTGCATGGATTTTGTCTTTGTCACGTCCTCTTCAGCAGGACCTTTTTTCTTATCCTTCTTAGTACTATCCATTCTTTTCCCTGCTGATTTCAACTTTTGAAGCCTACTGGAATGCTTATGCTTCGTTTTACTCGAAGAATTACGTGCCATTAAGGAGAAATCAAGCAGAAAATTGAGCAAGAAGAAGGCTGCGTAGGGTTTCTGAGTTAGGGTTCATAATCGCCTCTCTTTCTTTTTCTGAGCTAGTTTTCTAGCACCTATGGGATTGAATAATAATATTTGGATAATTGATCGATTATATGAGATTGTTCTCGTCTAGTAGTCATTTGAAACATGGAAAATTGACGAATTTGGTAGATAGAGTTGTGCTCATTTGGTAGTCATACGGAAAATTGAAGAATCTTTTAGTCATTTGAAATATGGAAAATTGACGAATCGGGTAAAAAGATTGAGTCTCCAAACTTAGAGGTTACCTAGCTAGAGACACGGTGATCAAGGAATTATCACACCACTGAAGATGGATGATGTATCACTTTTATATATACTTTTATAGCTCCCTTTATACCATTTTACATACCGTTTCGTGCCTATTATATCATTTATATGCCTTGTTTCAATGAATTGTCGATACTGCCGCTATTTTGTCTTTTGATGCAGAAATGACTCGTTATGAGCATGATCAAGCTAAGATTAGCATGGCGGAGACGGCATAGCAGAATACACGAAGCATGGCACGAGGAACGAGGGAGCACGAAGGCTAGAAGTGAATGAAAGGAGGAAGACGTCTGTGAAGATGGTTCCTCGATCGAGTCACCTCTGGCTCGATCGAGCAACTGTCCTCGATCGAGTCGCCTCTGGCTCGATCGAGGAACCTCTCTGGCAGATTTCTTTCCGGATTTTCCTAAAACAGTTATCTTTTGTTATAAATTAGAAACTCGTGTTTTTATTAGAGACGTACGTATTATTTTACTTTCATACTGCTGGATACTCTCTTAGAACCCTAATCCTTCCTTGTTACGGTACTAATCTTTCCTCATTAATTAATCGTTCAGCGTTTTATGTTAATTGATTATTGTTTCATGCTTTTAATTATATTTTCAATCTTAATCATTGTTGTTGTTGTTATCATTATGAGTAGCTAATCTCCTCATCTAGGATGAAGGGGATCTAGGTTAATTAAAAGGGAAAATTGATTAATTGCTATTGATATCGCATAAGTTGTTGTTTGATTATTGTTCTTCTTCTAGTTAATTACCTTAAGGCCTGAGTTATTAATTAGTGTAGCGAATTAATCCTATCGTCGACCGGGTTAGAATTAATATAGGCTGCGATAATCAAATAGATTGTATCTAATTATAGAGACCGCATGTTAGAGTCGATCTAAAGGGCATAATTGAGTCGACCGATCTTATGACCTTAAACAGCTTGATAGATTTAGCAATTGATTAATAATCCCCAAATAATTGACTTAGTGAACCGGAAGTCCTAGACCTTTAATATTACTGTTTAAACCTCTTTTTAATTACTTGCAATTAGTTGATTAGATCAAAACAAAACAAACCCTCCAGAAAACGGTTACCTTTAGACAATTTAAATATTTACAGACTTAACTTTTACCGCCTCCCTGTGGATTCGATACTTGTCGTTTAGTTTGTTTGTGTTTATTTTGTCTTTTTGTCTCAGGGAACCCAGTTCCTTGAGACCGTTCTCACACTTCTCTTGTTAGTTCCGTGTATGCCCAGGTCAAATAGGTCCGAGATTATTCCTTTTGATCCTGAACCAGAGAAGACTTTTCGCTACAGACGGAAATTTAATCAAGAAGTGTGTCAAGTAGAAGACTTGAGTATACTTAACGTCGAAACGGCGAGCTCAACAGAGTCAGCCGATCGGTCCTACGAAGAGGAAGAGGACGACATTCCTATTCTCGAAATTCCATCCACGATCGATATTCCCGAAACTACCATCATGCCTACTCTAGCCAGTCACTCTGAGCCGACCTTAGCTTCTATCCCACAAGGATTTAAGCTACCCACTACTACCAATGGAACTTTTGAGATTCGGCCATCTTATATCAATTTGGTGGAACGAAATATGTTTGGAGGGACAGCTGCTGAGGACCCTGCGACACATATGGAGAAATTTGTCACCTACTGCTGTTCTATTCCATTAATAGCTGGAGTGACACAAGATCAGGTTAAGCAGGTGCTCTTTCCTTTCTCTCTGAAAGATGGAGCTGCTGAGTGCTTGAGAGATATGGATATGGATAATGAGGGAGTTACCGACTGGAATTCCTTGGCTCTTGCTTTCTACAAGAGGTACTTCCCACCTCAAAAGACTAATGCTCTGAGAAATCAAATTACCAGTTTCAAGCAAGGAGCTAATGAAGACTTGAATGAAGCCTGGACTCGCTTCAAACGCTTAGTCCGATCTGTTCCCCATCATGGTTTCCCAAAGTGGTTTCTTTGCAACCAGTTTTATAACGGGTTGTATGACAATCATCGTGCCCTTTTGGATTCTTCTGCTAATGGGAGGTTTCAGGATAACACCAATGATGGTGACGCATGAAAGTTAATTGATCAGATTACTACCCATACCGCCAGGTATGGAAATCCTAGGGGAAGTACGCGAGGTACTGGTGTTGATAGTGTCCTGGCGGCACAGCTGGAGACTATTTCTGCCCAGATTGCTGAGATAAAGACTACCCAATCATTGGGTAGCAAGGAGAGAGTTCATGCCATGAGTCAGCAAGTAGAGGACTCTTGTGCTAGATGTGGTTTAGATGGTCATGGTGCAGCTGATTACATGAGTACATTGGAGCAGGTTAATGCTTTTCAGGCCTACAGACAGGGTGCACAAGGTACACCCTTCTCCAATTTTTACAATGAAAGAACGATGGAACACCCATTCCTTCAATGGTTCAGTCAGAATGTACAAACCCCGCAGTAGCCACAGAATAATGTTTATGTCCCTCCCAACAATCGCGGTAATCAACCGCCAGGGGGATATCAGAGGCAAAATCAAGGAGGCCAGCAATTTAACAACCATTATCAACAGCCTCCTCAGCAAACTCCTCAACAAATTCCTCAACAAGCTCCAAACAATGAGATGGCAGAGTTGCGCAATCTTTTGCAACAAACTTTGTCGATGCAGCAGAAGCAGACGGCTCAAATTTCTGAGCTAATTGCCCATAACAAGATGCTAGATAATCAAGTGGCTCAGATGGCACTTCAAAACCCATCGAAACAGGTCATAGGTCTTCCTCCTCAAGGTAAACAAGCTCACGAGCAAGCTAATGTTATTCAGCTGAGGAGCGGTACTTCTTATGCGAATCCCGACCTACAAAGCCTTGAGAATGAAGTGCCCATTACTGTTGATGAGGTCCCTTATATGCATCCCAAAGGATTGGGTAATTTGGAGCTTAGTGACGATGAAAAAGAACCTGACGAGGTTGAAACACGAGCTGACGATAAAAGCAAAAAAGACGAAGGAGCTGAACTTGCAAAGGATCCTCGATCGAGTCAGCCCCGGCTCGATCGAGGAACCAGCCAGCTCGATCGAGTCACCCCTCGACTCGATCGAGGCACCTCTTCGACAACTGACGGTGTTTCAAAAGTTTTTTCTAAGGTCAAGCAAGCCGAGCCCATAACTATTGCACTACCTTTTCCTCATCGTCAACAAAAATCCAAGCTGGACAAGCATTTCGGTAAGTTTATGGAGGTCGTGAAGAATCTACAAGTAAGTGTCCCTTTCACTGAATTAATTACTCAAGTGCCGGCTTATGCGAAATTCATGAAGGAGATTTTGACAAGGAAGAGATCCTTTGACGCGGTGGAAACTATTGCTTACACTCAGAAGTGCAGTGCCATGTTGCCAATCAATTCACCACCTAAATTAAAGGATCCAGGAAGTTTTTCTATCCCTTATCATATTGGTAATCTTGCTATTAGTAAGGCTTTTTGTGATTTAGGAGCTAGTGTCAGCGTTATGCCGTATTCTGTCTGTAAGAAATTAAATATGGGTCCGTTGCCAGTTACTAATATGACATTACAGATGGTCGATAGATCAGTTAAACACCCATTGGGGGTGTTGAAGGATGTTCCCGTTCGTATTGGGAAATTCTCCATCCATGTTGATTTTGTTGTCTTAGACATGGCTGAGGACAACCAAATCCCTATCATTTTGGGCAGACCGTTCCTTCACACTGCGAGGGCGGTTATAGATGTTAGGCAAGGGAGATTGACTCTAGCTGTAGGGGATGATACGATTGTTTTTAACTTGAAAAAAATCATTAAAACATCCCATGATAGAAGAGACTTGTCATAGTATAGATGTTGTTGATTTTACTATTGATGAGTGTCTTCCTATGTGTTTGGACAGGGATCCTCTGGAGATTGCCCTGGTTTCGGATCCAGCTGATCAGACGGGTTCATGGAGTCCAGAAGTACATAGGATTGAGAGGCTTCTAACTGGAGAGGAATGCCCACATCAAAGGGTATAGTTTGGGTACTACACCTAAGGTAACTGAGGTAAAGAAACCTGAATTAAAGCCTCTTCCCTCTCATCTTAAGTATGAGTTCCTTGATAACTGAGAAATGAACCCAGTGATTGTCAATGCTAGCCTAACTGAAGGTCAACTATCTGCTTTGTTGGCTGTTTTGAGAACTCATAAAAAGGCAATTGGGTATAGCATTGATGATCTCAAAGGTATTAGTCCTGATTTTTGCATGCACCGAATTCATTTGGAAGAAGGCCACAAGCCTAGTTCACAGGGTCAGAGACGACTAAACCCTCCGATGCAGGAGGTGGTAAGAAAAGAGGTACAGAAATTACTTGATGCCGGTATAATTTTCTCTATATCTGATTCTAAATGGGTCAATCCTGTCCAAGTTGTACCTAAGAAGGGAGGTACTACAATAGTAAAAAATGATAAGAATGAATTGAATACTACTAGACTTGTTATAGGGTGGAGGATGTGCATTGACTATAGGAAGTTGAACACGGCCACTAAGAAAGACCATTTCCCACTTCCTTACATTGAGCAAATGTTAGAGAGACTAGCGTGTCATAGTTATTTCTGTTACCTAGATGGCTACTCCGATTTCTTTCAGATACCCATACATCCTGACGATTAGAAAAAGACCACTTTCACATGTCCATATGGTGTATTTGCATATAGGAGGATGCCCTTTGGTTTATGTAACGCTCCTGCTACCTTTCAGCGTTGTATGATGGCCATATTTTCTGATTACATAGAGTCTATTATGGAAGTCTTTATGGATGATTTCAGCGTGTATGGTACTGATTTTGATATCTGTTTGAGAAACTTGACTAAGGTTTTGCAGCGCTGTGAGGAGAGCAACCTTGTTCTCAACTGGGAGAAGTGCCACTTCATGGTTACTGAAGAGGTGGTACTCGGTCACTTGGTGTCAGGTAAGGGTATTCAAGTGGACAAAGCTAAGGTTGAGGTAATTGAGCCACTCCTGTACCCGGTTAATGTTAAAAGTGTGCGTAGCTTTCTTGGTCATGCAGGGTTCTATCGCCGCTTTATTAAGGATGTTTCTAAAATTGCTCAACCTCTAACCCGACTACTCCATAAAGATACACCTTTTATGTTTACTGACGAATATGTTAAGTCCTTTGACATGATTAAACAAGCTCTTATCTCAGCTCCCATTATTCGATCTCCGGATTGGAGCCTTCCTTTTGAGATTATGTGCGATGCCAGTGACTATGCAGTTGGAGCTGTTTTGGGGCAGCGAAAGGACAAGGTGTTACATGCCATTTACTATGCGAGCAAGACTCTTGATGATGCACAAATCAACTATGCTACTACGGAGAAGGAGCTTCTTGCAGTTGTCTATTCTTTAGACAAATTTAGAGCTTATCTTGTTAGTTCTAAAGTTATTCTTCATACTGACCATGCAGCTTTGAAATATCTTTTAACCAAAAAAGAGGCTAAACCTAGACTTATTAGATGGATTTTATTGTTACAGGAATTTGAATTAGAAATCCGTGATAAGTCTGGTGCTGAAAATGTTGTTGCAGATCATTTATTTAGGCTGAGATTTGCAGGAAGAGAGATCTTGCCCATTGATGACTCTTTTCCATATGACCAACTGTTAGTTGTAGGTGCAAATACTCCATGGTTTGCAGATTATGCCAATTATTTGGTGGGAGGTATGCTTCCTCCTAATCTATCCTATCAGCAGAAGAAGAGGTTTTTGCATGACGTGAAGCGATATTTCTGGGACGACCCATATCTGTTCCAGGAGTGCGCATACGGTATCTACAGACGATGTATTCCAGAGGGTGAGGTACGTGCCATCCTTTCTCATTGTCAGTCTTCTTCTTATGGTGGTCATCATGGTCCTTCTAGGACATTTGCTAAGGTAATGCAATTGGGTTTTTATTGGCCTACGATCTTGAAGGATGCTACTACTTTTGTCCGTTCTTGTGATGCATGTCAAAGGACGGGCAATATCTCGCAAAGGCATGAGATGCCTCAAACTGGAATCTTCGAAGTGGAGATTTTTTATGTTTAGGGCATTGAGTACCAAGGGTCATTCCCTACTTCTCATGGGAATCAGTATATTTTAGTAGCTGTAGTTTATGTTTCTAAATGGGTGGAGGCAATTGCCACCCCTACTTGTGATGCTAAATCTGTTGTTAAGCTGTTTCAGAAGATTATCTTTCCACGGTTTGGAGTGCCTCGCGCAGTGATCAGTGATGGAGGCAAGCATTTCAATGAGCATCATCTTAATTCCCTTATGAAGAAATATGGCGTTACACACCGCAGAGGATTGGCATATCATCCCCAAACCAGTGGACAAGTAGAGATTTCCAACAGAGAGCTGAAACAAATCTTGGAAAAGGTAGTAAGCAAGAACAGAAAGGATTGGAGTCGGAAGCTCGATGATACTTTGTGGGCTTACCGTACTGCATTCAAGACACCGATTGGAGCATCACCGTACCGTCTAGTCTATGGCAAGTCTTGCCATTTACCTATGGAGCTCGAGTACAAGGCTATGTGGGCCATAAAGGAGCTGAATATGGATCCCTCACTGGCGGATGAGAAGCGACTGATGCAGTTGAATGAGCTTGATGAGTTTCGACTGCATGCCTATGATAGTGCTCGAGTGTATAAGGAGCGAATGAAGAAGTGACATGACAAGCATATTTTGCCAGGGGAATTTCATGTTGGTGAGAAAGTTCTCTTATTTAACTCTCGTTTGCGTTTGTTTCCAGGTAAGCTGGAGAGTAGATGGTCTGGACCGTTCACTGTAGCTGATGTGAACGAGTTTGGGTCAGTTACACTGCAAACTGACAAAGGGGAAATCTTCAAAGTGAATGGGTAACGATTGAAGATCTATCATGAAGGAGCGTATGTCGGGGTAATAGAGGATGTGGACCTCTTTGCCATTGATTCTTCTCACTGATGAAGAATTACGGTCGTGCGGGACCGCAAAAACCAGCGCTACCGAGAGGCAGCTCGGTTTTGTAACTTACTAGTTTGTAATTAGGATTTCAATTTAAGTTTTCGTAATTGCTTTTATGTTTTCCTTGAACTTTGAGAGATGAGGAGAGGGTACTTGATATGCTTTCAAGTAATTCTTGCAAGAATTTGACGGAATTTGAAGTTATGAGTAACGAAGAGCGAAAAAGGGAGCCATCAGGTGCTTCCTCGATCGAGCCAGGTACGACTCGATCGAGGAACTTACGAGCTCGATCGACCCAGGAGTGACTCGATCTAGGCACCAATACAGGAATTAAAAAAAGCTTAAAACGAAAGTTGGCTAGTCAGGAAACTGGTTCCTCAATCGAGCGAGGCGCGACTCGATCGAGGCACCTAAATAAACCGGGTTCCGCGTTTTTCTTTAAACCGGTTTTATGCTTCAATTGGTCTTATTTCTTTCAAATCCCTTCTTCTATTTTCGACACTTTCCTGCATTATTCCTCTTATATTGCTCTTTCTCTCTTCATTCATCATCATTCACCTTCAAATCTCTCTTATAACTTGTGTTTACTTGCTTATTAAGTGTTTGCATCAATCTCTTGTGCTTATTTTCGCAATTTCATTGCCATATTTGCCAAGGTAAGTCCCGAATTGTCTTATTTTTGTCTCGGAAAATTCTGAAATTTCTTGCTTAAAACTTGAGTTTATTGTATTAAATCTTCCATTGCTAGTATACAATTGCTATTTCCTTGCTTTCTAGCCCCTTGTTTGTTGAAATTCATGCCTAATTTGCTAATTTGGGAATTAGGGTTCTTCAAAATCCGGGTAGAAATTATGCATTAAATTGGTTAGAAATTGTGTTCTTATGCTTGGAATCTTCATTATTTGATACATACTCATGTTCCCCTAACTTTTTGGATGATTTAATTGTGATTTTGAGTCTTAAAAAATTGATTTTTTGACCCATTTTTGCCAAAAACCGGGACTGCTTGTGCTATGGTTGAAATATGATTGTCTACTTGTCTATCTTGCAGACAATGTCAACTTCTAGGCAAGGAAATAAGAGGACTCGAGAAAGGAGAGCCCCGGTCCAGCAACCAGAGGTGATTCCCGAAGAAGTGGTGTCTTCTGAGGACGACTTGTCTCCCTTGGATGATTACCCGTTTATTAAATTCCGTGACAAGGCACAAAAGGACAGGTTTGAGTATTTGTTAACTAAATCCATGAGTGCTACTCGATGCGTGGATAGGAAAATTCTACGAACTTTAAAGATTGATGAGATTATGTATGGCATGTTCAATGAGATAGGGTTACAGGGTCTTTTCTTACTCCATGAACTGTCTTACCCTACTTTAACCCTCGAGTTTCTAAGCTCATTTACTTATTTTCCCAGTGACCACCTTATCAAGTTTCGATTGCTTAACGTAGAACGGTCCTTAACCTTTGACCGTCTGTTAGAAATTCTGGGAATAGATAAGCATACAGACGGAGATTTATACAGTGTTGGTGGGCTGTTCGCTATTCGATACTTTTCATTGTTTACCGGTTATGCGGATGCGGATGTCAGTGCTATGTCTTTGTTGGACGTCCAGCATGTTTGTCTTCGTTTATTTTTACGGTATTTGAGCTATTTGTTGTATGGCCGGCACGACAAGAGCAAGACCTCCACTATTGAGGTCTTGATCCTTGCTAGTTACCTAAATCCTTATCGGGAGGAGACATTCCAGTTCTCTCCCCCTGCTCTTGTGTGCTCGGCTTTTGACAGGATGATTGGGAGGTATGGGGACCTTGATTGTGGTGCTCTTGTCACCAAGATAGCTAGGGCTGTTTGTGATTTTAGGGATGATGATCCCTACGAGCCCATGGATGACCATGAGTCACTTGCTGATGATGACCACCTCCGTTATAACATTTCTTATATTGACATCAAGAATGGGAAGGACCATTACTGGAAGGTCCAGGGCGAGTCTTACATGCTTCTACCTTGTGACCGTTTACCTGCTGTAGACCCCCTTGAGGAGAGTACGGCTATGGAGCGACCCCCGCCCGTTACTTATCTGATTCCTCAGGACCTTCGGGTCACTTTTCCTGGGTCTAGTACTACCACCACTACCGGTGGGCGCCGGAGACGTCGTCGGCCCACCACCCATCTGCCTGGCTCATTCCAGCCTGCTCCTCCTCCACCTCCTACAGCCTATCCTACTACGGGCTACCATTTTGATCTAGTTATTGCACGAGAGGTGAGATTACATGAGGGCATCAACACCGCCTTGACAGAGCGGCGGATGTGGGAACAGATGAAGGCCATGTCTCTTGCTTCGGGGGGACAGTAACGGGGTGTGACACCTAGCTATTACACCACTCCTGGTGACGACAGTCGTGTATTCCACCCCTATGGAGTGACTCCTACAGAGTTCGGACAGTTTAGTACTGCCTATGGTGCCTTGGGCCGTCCCTTTTACACTCCAGTCCACCCCACTCAGCCTACTTCTGTTTTTCCTGAGGACGCCGGTGTTCCTTACTCCCAGAGAGGTCCGTTTGGTCAGTTTAGTGCTTCTACTTCCGTTGTTGCTGTTCTAGGAGGCGGTCGTGGTAGAGGCCGTGTTAGGAGGGTCACCCGTGGTCGAGCCGTAGTCCAGTTCCTGATCCTGAACTAATGTCCTTGTATGCCGAGATTGATGATTTTGATGATGATGATGATGGAGCCCAGTAGTGACAACTGGTCACTACATCCCTCTCTTTCCAGCTGGTTTGGGGGAGGCTACTGCATTACAGCTGGTATTATCTTTCTCGTTTTGTTTTATTGCATTTCTTTTTTTTTCCCCTCTTCCCTTTTTTAGTGGTGTCCCATAGGTTGCTGGATTTCTGTGTGATTGCTATGCTGTAGGCGTCACAATGAGGACACTGTGACATTTAGGTTTGGGGGAGTTTGTTTATTTCTGTTGTGTGCTTTTATTTATTGTTGTGTGAAAAAAATTCAAAAATTTCAAAAAAATTGAAAAAAATTATAAAATACAAAAACATGTTTTTATTTATTTTGAGTCGAGTCTTGGTGAATTGTGTAGCAATGATGATAATTTCCTTTGTCTTTGCATTTGAGTCCCATCTAGTTGTCCATGTACATTGTTTTGACCTGTTAGCTATGATGAACAAAGCTCTTTACTCAAGTCTTGACCGTCACAATATGCCTTATGCCGAGTAGATTTGACTTTATTTTGTTGGTAAACCACTTAAATTTCTGAGGTCTTTAGAGCTTCCTAGGCCGGGAACATTAATAAACCGGTCTCATTGTTATTTAGGCTGAAGAGTGTGGTCTCCTTGTGGAATATGTAATATCAAACTGCATAAGTGTGACATTGGTTTCTTAGCTTTTGCGCGTTCATATGATTAAGTACATGAGGAAAGGCGGTTCTTTTGTTCAAATATGTCATACATTACCCAGTTTTTGTTAGCCCGTTTGAACCATGTAGCCATTTTATATCCTATTTCTTAGCTACATTCCAGAATTTGCCTACCTTTTTCGGGACAGTCGCAGTTGCTTGAGTCCTTATTGTTATAGCTACTTTGGTTTGGTGATACGACTTTAGCCACATCAATGGAAAAGGTGGTCAAATGCACACCCTCGTTCAGGGTGACTCTAAGAGGTCGATTGATCTACACTAAAGAGATACGCCTTAAAGTATTTCAAATCTATTCTATTAGTTAAGGGTAAAGAGTAGAACAAGTGACTAATAAAAATGACATATGCTCATTTTTTATTTATGCAACTCAAAAAAAACTACGATAGTCCCAATTCTATCAAAATATATTTTATGTAAGACAACAATCTATGAGGAGTGATTGCCTATTGATTGGCACGCAATAATTGCATAAGCTCAAGGCTGAATGAAGCACAAGCCAAAATGCACTAGCGGCATCCTAAGCATAAAGGTGTAGAAAGTGATATGCACATCTATTTACATTCCATATTTTTAGTACCTTAATTTACTCTCCCCTTTGCCCACTCACAAATCAAATTCTTATTTCAGACCGTTATATTCATCTGAAATGATCAGACGGATACCATTTCCTCTCACAAAAAACTCATTTAGGGTGTGAGTGGGAAAGCACATGGGGGTGTCCCACCATCAATGTGCTTCTCACTTGTGAAAGGTCTTATTGTGATCTAAAATAAGGCGGTCTAAAATAAGACGGACTGACAAATCACAAATATAGTGATGGACTGATAGTGCTTGTTATTTTAAGTCAGGCGTGATACATAAGACGCTAGATTTACAATTCGACTCGTAATTGGATTCAAAACGCTCTTTTGACAAAGTTAGACAATATTTAAAAAGTAGATCACAAATGAGTTACTTTTTTTTTTAAATAAAAAAATAAAAAAGTTAATATAAGACCCCTATTTTTTTGGAAAAAAAGAATAGTATTTTTTTTTAAAGAGAATAATAAAGAAAAAAATATGTAAACATGCATCTAATGATAATGACATACGAGATTTATATGCAAGTATCTATTGTGTTATGTACTTCCTCATATGTCCATGACTGCTGAGACCTTGAAATCTCTTCTATTAATGTGCACAATTTTTGGCCTATGAACTATTAGCATGACAGTTAACAAGGACCGTGATTAGAGATGAACACGTTAGACAAGATGACTAATGAGACCAAATACAATAAAAGCAAACAAATTCCACGTACATTACTACTACTCATGCAAACTCGTTAAATCGTACATGAATTTTTTTTTTAAATGAAATAATGAGATCTTAAATACAACTAGTTTTAAACCCGTGTAAAGTTGCACGGGTATGTATTTGGGCCGATATTAATGTTTTTGGATGTATATTTGTTTTTGCATTTCTATTATATTTATCTAGTTAGTCTAAATTAACGATGTAAATAATTAATGTTTAAACTTGTTACAAACACGTGTTCACATGCACTGCTTTATGAGGAAATAACGTAATCTACTCTTGTAAATAAAAATTGCATACATAAAAAACTTTACATCCGGATAAAAGAAATATAATCTAATAATCAAGTTTAACATATGCAAGTTATTCTAAAAATTGAAAATTTTCATGATACACTACATTAGTAGTCGTAGTAGAAGTACGCATATCTGAGTCACTTGTAAGTTAAATTAAAATTTATTTATTTTTTTAGAGTAAAAAAAATTTAAATTTGGTTTAAATGCTAGTTGAAGACTAAATTAACTCGGTTGTCTATCATTTTCAACTACCATTTTCGGTGTGCGCGGCTGATAGTTAAGTTGCCGAGTTTTATATTCCAAGTAAATACTCCGTCATGATTGATTTTTTAAACAAAAATTTTTGTACCATGTAGTTTTAAAAAATTATTTTTTATGTTGTTGCTGCATGGTACAATAATATTAACCAAAATACATGAATATTTTATACTCCAAGTAAATACCCCGTCAATATTTATTTTTTAAACAAAAATTATTGTACCATGTAGTTTTTAAAAATTATGTATGTAATTCATTTGCGTTTTATGTTCTATCCCGTATATAAATGTAATTCCTTCTCGTAATATAAATATAATTCCTTCTCGTAATAATGTAATTTTATTATTATTTAATTTTGTTTTAAAAATTATGTAATTCAATTTCATTTACTCCCATTTGTAATTCATTCTACTTATATGTTATTAATTTTATTTACACGGAATGTATAAAATTATTTCATAATATTAATTCATATATTTTTTTCAGAATATTATTTCATAGAATTTGTTGCAAGACGGAATTTATCGCATGTTTGAAAAGACGGAAATCTGAAAAATAAATACATTGCACATTAACGGTCCCACCATAACATGAATTTCCAAAAAAAAAAAAGAGGTTGCATTAATGACCTGGCGCGCTGAGGATTGAGTATTGTCTTTTGTATTAATATAGATAAAATTGCGAACAACCAGAATTAGACAAAAACAAATTGCCCTAATCAAAGGTTCTACGGGATCTATGGTTAGGTTTGTGGGTAGGAAATTGGGTACTCACGACATTAAAATACCACGAGGGTATCTCTCGCTTTTGTGCTCACCCAGTCTAATGGACCAAGCAAGTTGTCAAAATACGACGTCATTAGGTGGAAAATGCGTGCCTTCTAAGTATAAAATACACCTTACCGAGGGTAAATTAGGGTAGCTTAAATATTGGCTTACGGGGAGCCTACACCTCTTTTGTCAAAAGAAATTGAACTGATATATCAAAAGAAACAAGACAAGTAGAAGCTGGTGAAAAACCAACGACAATCCACATCAATACAATATACAAACTAATGATAATATTGAAGAGTCTATGGATCCCTATGAAATACTCAAGAGGGGGTGAATTGAGTATCTACCACTTTTTGGACTTTGATCGAATTTATAAAAGTATGATATTTATAATTTGAATTTATGAACTAAATTCAAAATATAATTAGCACACAGAAAATAAAACAAGCGATAAATAAATTTGCACAACGGATTTTGAAGTGGTTCAGTTTCACACTCTGAAGCCTACGTCCACTATTCTCGATTAATTGGGCCCTGTTCTTTTGGACTTAAAGCCACTTAATTTAAGTTCACTTCAGATCCTATAAGTTGATTCGATTCGGATCGATCCTATAAGTTCGATTCGAGATCCTATAAGTTGATTCGATTCGAGATCCTATAAGTTCGGTTCAGATCCTATAAGTTCGATTCGATTCGGATTCTATAAGTTCAGTTCAGTTCAGATCCTATAAGTTCAGATCCTATAAATTTAGTTTAGAAAATTTATATACAAGTATTATTTTTAAAACCAACGCAAAAACATTTGACATTATTAATTATTCGATACATATATACATTATTATTTTTAAATCAAAATTATAACTCTTCTCATTATTTTTTATCGTTATGTAACCGTAGTATAATGTATGAACAAACCAATGTATATAAAGCGGAAAAATGTTATTATTTCACCTTGTGTTTTAGACTATATTTTCTTATCAGTGTTCTCTCTTGGTTGTCCATTAATTTCTTGTAAAAAATTTGTTTAATCTCAATAAAATTTTGCGTTTATTTTAATAATAATAATAATAAAGTTGCGGTTTTATAAAAAAATAATAGTAATAAATAATAATAATAATAATAACAACAAGAACAAGAACAATGATAATAATAATAATAATAATAATAATAATAATAATAATAATAATAATAATAATAATAATAATAATAAAGTTAAATTAATTTAAGTTAAATTAATTTAAGTTAATTTAAATTCAGATCGTGTAAGTTCAGTTCAGATCTTATAAGTTAAGTTCAGATCCTATAAGTTCAGTTCAGTTCAGATCCTATAAGTTTAGTTCAGTTCAGATCCTATAAGTTCAGTTCAGATCCAATAAGTTCAGTTCAATTCAGATCTTATAAGTTCAGTTCAGATCCTATAAGTTCAGTTCAGTTCAGTTCAGATCCTATAACTTCAGTTCAGTTCAGATCAGATCCGTTTCAGTCCAAAAGAACAGAGCCTTACTTTAGTACCTCTCTACAGATTACAAAATAATCAAACCCTTTTACAACTAACTATAGATGTAATAATGAGTATCGTTAAACACTAACGTGTCCTATTGTCTCCTATTTATACTAAATAAAAATAGTGTATGACAACAACTAAACTTCTTAATAATTAAATCTTTAGAAAGACAATCCACTATTAACAATGTTAAGTAGTTGTTTGTAAAAAGACAACTAATTCTACGGACATAGCTACACAAGGAGTTGTATTTGATAAAGACAACTTCAATTTGTACAATAGGTCTTGGTATAAACGGGTGGGGCGAACAGACGGGTAAAGACCTCTAATAAAATGGGTAGGGGGAAAAGGTGAGGCACCCCCATATGCTTTCCACTTTATGGCAAATGGGTATTTTGTGAGGGGAAATGGTATCCGACTATACGTATAGACGGATAGTGTCCGTCTATAATGAGAATTTGTGCAATTTGTAACAACATACAGCTATACCTGTGAGTCATATGATCACAAGATATGAGCTTTATAGGCAAAAGTCAATCCTTAAGCAATTTGTGTCATAGACAAATAGCTTATCACACGTGAATATTGTAGTAGGATAAAGATTTTGATTTCTTCTTGGATAAAAGATAACTTATTAAATACACAGCTATTTTTACGTAAAATAAGATTCTATTTCTAAATCGATCACATATCGCTACAATTCATAAGTTGTTACGAATTAGGATTACCTTTAAGATATAATAATCTATTTTAATATTTGAAAAGACAATTTTGACTCCAAATAGGATAAACGTTTTTATTAATTAAAAACACATTAAATATTATTTGTAAAATATAAAATAAATTTTCTTTCGAAAATGTCGTGTTACGTAGCCACCCTAAGTTATAGTACAATGGACTATAACTTAGAGTATGAGTGTATTAAGTTATAATTGTAATAATTATAACTTAAGACTAACTCAAAACAATTATTAAATATCGTAAAGGAGAGACGAACTAACTACTGACTAATCCCTTCCTTGAAAATTCTTCAGATGTAAATTCCTTTCATCGTCTTGATCACGAACTCAAATCGCATTATCAAATCGTCATTTTGCAATTTGTAACCTCGTTAATCTATAAAGACTAAACAAACAATTACGTGCAAACTTATATAACAATTATTATATACTTGTCATTATCAAAACATAAAACGTATAAGACACGGTCCAACAAATTCCCCCTTTTTGATGATGACAAGTCTCCTAGATTTGTTTCTACGGTTTAGTTCCCCCTCAACCCAAAAACAATCATAATTGTAAATACTTTGAATTGACGGTTTGATAAGTGAGCTAAGTTGGTTTGATAAGTGAGCTAAGTTATAGCACCTAAGGACCTCAAGAGACATATGATCTTGACAAGGAACAAACTTAGGCAAATAACGCATTCAAGTCTATTTTTTCCCCCTCTTGACATCATCGAAAAGACGAGAAAAAAACATAAAATGACTAGAATAATATGAACCAAAGCTAAGTATATAAACCAAGTTAAAAGCACACAAAATAGAGTGAGATTAAGTCCTTAAAACAGAAATCGTGACATCGTCTATGGCAACTACGAAGCAAAATATAATTACGAACATAATTAAGTAATAACCAAGACAAATGAAAAGGATAATTAGAAGAAGATGGCCCTAAGAACTAAGCTAGGCTGAAACAAAAACAAAAAATTTATGTAGTCTCATAGTTTTCTGGAGGAATGGTTTTATATGGATTTGAATAGTCGGAATGGGTACGGAACTCAAGGCTAGTAAGACGGTCCAAGCAAGAAGTAACTAGATCAGTTTGCGCCTGAAGACGCCCTTCAAACTGTCTAAACTGTGAGACAACCTTCTCCATCACCTCCTTCATCCCTTATACCTCAGCAATAACCGCTCCACCATTGGCATATAACCCCTTAGCATATCCAGAAATCATGCCTAAATACATCCGTTGAAAAGGCAACTCCATTCGCAACGTATCCTTAATACTCGCCAAAACTGAACTATGCCCTTGTACCTCAGAATTCACATCAGCTAAAACCGAACTCAACACTTATAACCTCTTATCCACACTTGACATCCAATCGAAGAACCGTGGCTCAAGTGAAACAGTAGTTTTCCAAACCAACGGCAGCCAACATAGAAGACTGCTCATTCAGTCGCGAATCAACACGGTCCATAAATTCCACCAACTTCGACTCAAGACCAAACACACTCACAGCCGACGCACTAGGGACACCAGCTGCAGGAGGACTATTTTTCTCCCAAAATCAGAGTTGGTCCACGAACCTCGAGACCCATAAGCTTAAGTAATTTGTCACTCATACGGTCTCGCGGTTCAACACCGTAACTACCAGCACTAACAACACCCTTAACCTCCAACATCCGAGACACCCACATATCATAAGGATTATCACAAGTTCTCGAAAATTTTAAGTCAGTAACAATTGGGATTTTTTTGCTAAAATGGGCAATTTTGACTATTTATTTAACGAAATGGGTCGACTTTGAAATTAATTACCCAAAATGGGTCCACGTCATACCCGAACCTAGGTTTGTAATTAAGTCGCCATCCCGGTTGGCGACTATACTCAAATTGTAACCAAACCTAAATTTTTTTGCCATGATTACTCAGCATAAAATCGCCACGGGGCTTGGCTACTTGGACTAAAGTCGCCATGCGCCTTGGCTACTTGAATGGGCAGTATTTATGCCAATTTGGAGGAAATAGCTGAGTGTGTTAAAGGGTAAAGTCGCCAGGGGAGGTGGCGATTTGGCTTAGAGTAGCCATGCGCCTTGGCGACTTGAATGGGCAGTATTTATGCCAATTTGGAGGAAATAGCTGAGTGTGTCAAAGGGTAAAGTCGCCAGGGGAGGTGGCGATTTGGCTTAAAGTAGTCATGCCCCTTGGCGACTTGAGATGTGGCAGAATTTGATGAATTTGAATCAGCTTAAAATTGCCATGGTGGCTGGCGTTTTAGACCAAAGTCGTCATCTCCCATGGCGACTATGTTATCTACAACTCTCCAGAACAAGATAATTTCATCTTACCCGGAATTGTTTTCCATATCCTTCTTGCATCATGTACAACAACAATGCTCAAATGCTCAAATCCAAACGAGACTTTGAAAACCAAAGTAGCTTATATATTACATAACCCAAATAGCTTACATTGTCATACAAACCGAAGTAAATTAGCTTAAATTGTCATACAAACCAAACTAAAATAGCTTAAATTGTCATACAAACGAAACTAAAATAGCTTAAAATATCATACAAACTAGTAACATAATACTACACTACTTTCTTCTAGCTTGACGGCTTCTCTTTGATCTCCTTGGTTGAGACGATGATCCGCCCTCATCTTCCCCTTCTTTTATGGGTGTAAGTTGAGTGAGGCAATCCACTTGTGTGTTAGCATGGGGTGGACTTGGGTGAGGAATGTTTTGCGGTTGAATGAGATGTCCATAGTTAGCATGTTCCAAACAAGTAAGGGAGGTATTTTGCATCTCATATAATAAATTTCTATAGTTAGGATCAATTGTAGGTGGCATTGTTGTCATGTACTCGTTCACTTTATGGTAGATGTAAGAATGACCACCCGCCTATTGAGAAAAGAAGTGGTATGAATTATTTAATGACAATAAAGTAGAAACATAATAAAAATTAAGAGTAAAATGAGGGATGATGCTTACAAGAGTATCCAAGTCCGATGCACTAGGATTGTAATGATGGTCATGATTGTATTTGTCGGATAAGATCCGATTGTGAGGACTAACAATCCGACGAGTATGCTCCCGATACCATACCATATATGGATCATGGTATGACATGAAACAACTATATGGAATTCCCCTTTTCAACATGTTTTGCTTCCTATTATTCCACTCTTCCACATAACCTCTAAACTCGGAAGCATAATCTCTTGTCTTTCCCCGTTTATCCGTTTTATGAAGTAAGAGATAGGTATCACAACTAGGTGGTATTGTTTGATGCCATCCAAATTGCCTAACACACCTATTAGGGAGATGCATCTCGATAATCTCAAAGCATATCAAAGGGGCTACAACAATCCACTCATCCTCGTCCTCATGGCAAATATTGGGAAGATGTTGAAGAATAGCTTGTGTGTAAGGTTGCCAAGTGAATTGTGTCTCTGTCAATTTATCAAACATATCCTTATATGTGACAAGGCCAAGCCTATGATCCTTATACTTTCGGTCCACCCTCAACCATTTACATCCTAAAGGATCCATCCCCGCAATCATTTCGGAGCCGATAGGGTAATCTTGTCCCTCTAGTTCTATATATTGTGAAACAATTTCAGGACGTCCTACAACAATGCGTTCCCAAGACCATAACTGTAGGAGAACAATCGGCCCAGATATGGAACTCTTTCCCCTCTTACTTGCAGCACACAAGTTCCTATATAAATATGAAAGTGCGGCGGAACCCCAACTATATTCATCAATTTCATCCAAATTACGCAACAACGGCAAGTAAAGAATACATACCTCATTACCGCTCTTATCGGGAAAAATCACGGTCCCAATCAAGTAAAGTATATAGGCACGAATATGCTTATGGAGCCTATCCTCATCCGCATCCGGTGGTAAACCACCGAAGTTACCACATAACCATGTCAACTTCAATCCCAACCCTTTTAGTTCCTACGATGATGGCGGACGTCCCAATAGTTCTTCACACAAAGCTGGCCAATGGTGGTCACTTCTCCCGGTAACCGGCCTACCACTTACCCGTAAACCCATCAAGACATTTACATCTTGTAAAGTGACCGTCGCTTCACCAATAGGAAAATGAAAGGTGTGTGTCTCCTCCCTCCACCTCTCAACCAACGCCGTTATCAAATCCGGATCAACATAAAGAAAACAAAACCAAGAGACTCCTTGAAACTGAGTTTTCATGATGAACTCACGGACCCTACGCTGAAAATAGAATTCTCCTTTCGCTTTCATGTGTACCCTACATCTCAACGGACCTTCATCCTGCATCAATATGTGGATTAATTAGTGTAAAATCGACAATGAAAGTAATTTCTAATTTACAAATAAATAGACAACATATAATTGTTTGGGAAACTTACCACCCCATTCCATACCGCTTCACTTCGGTGGCCCGCTTGTAATGTAAGAAGGTCGGGATTAAGTGGACCCGGATCAATGAGACCGGAAACACAAATAAATGTAATTAAAAAACAGATACGTAATTTCTAATTAACAAATAATTACACGAAGTAAGAATTAACATAAATGTACCCGGAAGGACCACCAATTTCACGGTTTCTAAGAGGACATCCACGCTTGTTGTGCCCTTTTTTACGGCATAAGGTGCATGTATATTTTGTTGTCGTTTGTCCCTCGTCCATTTCATTGCGAAGCCTTTTGGACAAAGGACGTCCTTTTTTCTCTCCGACACTCATCATTTGGTAAAACATGTTCTCCATCCCAATTAGGCCAATGTCGTTCATCGGGAATTAGATGAAAGTTTGGCTTGTAAGAACCCAAGTACTCCCCACAAGTAAAAAATGGGTCAATAAATTGATCTGTGGTTAGATTGTAGGTTCTACAAACAGCAGCCACATGAGAACATGGGAAATGGTATATCTGAAATTTGTTGCAAGTACAAGTTTTTTTGGACAAGTTTACAGTTTGCCTATGACCACCCTTTCCTGCTTCCCTTTGACCTCTCCCAGTTTTAACTTGATAGACACCGGTCTCTGAATTATAGCACTCAACCTTATGATGTGCCGCTTTTTCAAAATTGTCTTCAATATACTTCGTGACCACGGGGGAAATCTTCAAACCCTCAAAGATTCTAGACTTTGCAAATTCACGTCTTTGGACAAAGTAAGAATTTACTCTATAAAATGTAACTTTTACAAGAGCGGTGATAGGTAAGAAACGAGCTCCCTTTAACACATTATTAAACACCTCCGCCAAATTAGTTGTCTTGATTCCATATCGATGTGCACCACCATGACACATGGACCACTTTGACAAAGGTAGTTTATCTAAGTCTTCCCTTGCCTAAACACACAATTCATTAATTTTTTCTAAACCTTTATTAAACTTGATCGGTTGATGTTGAAAAGCTGTCCAACTAAACAAATTCTTCAAAGCCCTATTTTTGAACTTTGTGTTGATATTGGACGCATGATGTCTTATACAATACCTATGATATGCCAATGGTTCCTCCCACCCGCTCCTCTCTTCACTAATTGCTTTCATGATGCCCTTATGTCTATCAGATATTACACAAAGCCCAGTACGTTGTGTAACCAAACATCTAATACATGCCAAAAACCATGACTATGTATCGGTAGTCTCCTTTTCAACTATGGCAAATGCAAGAGGATATAGTTGATCATTGGCATCAACTCCCATGGCAATCATAAGCACCCCTTTGTATTTGCCATACAAATGAGTCCCATCAATTGTAATTATAGGGCGACAATGAAGAAAGCCCTTGATTGATGCTCCAAAAGCCCAAAATACCTGACCAAATGTCACAACATTTGGATCATCCGTTGGATAATTTAAAAATTGAACAACGGTACCGGGATTAGCTTCTTTCAAAGCTTCAAAGTATCGGGGAAGCAACTGGTACGATAACTCCCAATCACCAAATATGTCGGCAATAGCTTTTTGTTTAGCTTTCCATGCCTTCATATAAGTGATGGTGTAGTTATATTTACCAATTATTATTTCAATTATAGCATTCACCGATAACGTCCAATCTGCCTCCACAATATTTCTAATTACACCACTAATGAAAGTTCTTCGCAAGTTTCGGTGGTCTATAGGCAAGGTGTCTCCCAAACATGATGTCTCATGACAACCATTGTATCTCACAATAGTAAATTTTTCAGAAACCCCACTTTTTTGGTTGGCTCTTAAGGTCCACTTACATGCTATAGGTTTTCTCCCACATTTATATGTCACCGTGTGAGGTTTTGACTCATGAATTTTGAAACTTTGATTGACCCTCAAATTATACTCCGTAACTACTTCAGTCAGAGATCTCTTATTAGGAAAAGTTTGACCCACACAAAACTCCCCCCCCCCCCCCACCATCATAGGGGACAACCTTTTTCCAATTAACCCAATTATCCCCATGTAATGCATCCAATTTAGGAATACTAGTGAAGCCCGGATTTGGGGCACTAGGAGACACAAGATCAATATCTTCCTCATCATCGTCGGCATCACTAGCATTCTCTAATCTTAAATCAAGATCATCATCAACTTCATCCCCTTCAATATTACCGTCGCCTACCTCTACTCCGATATTATTTCTCAACAATGACACATACCGATCATCATTCTCCGACATTATGTTTAACATCCTAGTAAATGACACATTTGGTACGACACTTACATTACTAACTTGAGGTTGTTGAATTGGTATTAACTCAACATAAATATCCATAGAACCCGCCTTTGAATGACGTATACTAGCCCACATCGCTTGTAAAGAACGATCATTATTAAGACTAACAACCTTAAAACATCCAAGACTAGCAAACTTCATCTTCAACATTAATTGATACTCACTACTATCAACACCAATGGTTGTGTATACCTCCTTAACAAGATCATTGTAGCTCATGTTACTACTAACAAAAATAAAAGACTCATTTCCACCAACATAGCTAACACACCCATCTCCTTCAACTGCTTCACCATTCCAATAACACAATAAGGGGAAATTACTTCTCTCCATAACCAAATTAAATTAATCTAAAACACTAACAACAAACTAAATTCAACTAAACTATCAAATAGATAGAATAATAATCATAAACTAAACTAACTAGCTACTCAAATCAATTGCTAATTAAAAAAAATAAGTAGTAGCTAATACCTTCAATATGTATGGAAATTGGCAAGAAATATCCAAATGATTGTTTGATATTACTTAGAGACTAATAATTTGACAATTAATCATTCCAATTGAAAGATTCAGGGTAGTTTTTGGAGGATAATTAGCATTTTAATATTATGGTTTGCCTTTTTTTTTCTTTTTTGTGCGATTTGGGTATGAATCTGGGAAGGGAAGGGGGAAATATGTCGTCGAAGTTAATCGCCAAGCGGCTTGGCGATTTGACCTTAAGTAGCCAAGCGCCGTTGGCGATTTGACCTTTCACCATAGCTTCGTAAATTCCAAGCCTACGTGGACCCATTTTCGACAATTATTTTGGAAATCGACCTATTTCGTTAAATAATTAGTGCAAATCGCCCATTTTAGAAACGGATTCAACAATTGGCGACATTTGATGAATCCGATGAAAAACCAACAATGGTGAATTTACTTTTTCGCCTTCTAACCAAGATTTCCGAGCAATAATTTCATAACTAGCCAGTTTGCCCCCCACCCCGACGCGGAACTACGGTATTCCAAAGAAAATTTAACAGAAATTTTACCTTTGGTGTAAACGGAGCAGCTAACACCGCACTAGTATCATCAGCCGTTTCATCAAAATACCGTTTCAAAGCAATTTTGTCACCCTTACTAAACCCGTTCCAGTCAGCACCTCGAACAATCTCCAAACCACCAATCGGAACCTGAAATTCCTTCGCAAACTCCTCACATGAAAATGAGACAGTCTGGCCATTCACAACAGCCCGCAAGATTCCGTCTTGTTAAGAAACGGAAGCAAAAAATTGAGTCACTTCAATAGGATAGACAGTACCTTGAAACTGAGCAATAAAACACCATCCTTGAAATTTTAGGAAATCAGTAAAGAAACGCAGACCGTCTTTTGTACACGTGTATAGAGGGATGGGAATCAGAGGACGACTTGGTGATGGCGATCGGGTGTGATGATTTGGGTCATGGAACAGTGGAAGGCATGACAAAAGATGACGAACTCGACTGGCAGTTACGTTTTGCAGGAGACGACATGGTGAAGAATTGTGAATTTTTTTTTTGTGTTTGTTGTGTATTTGGTTTTACAGAGAAAAGTTGGTAAGGATGAGTGAATTTGGGGAAGATAATGGGTTAAATAGGGATGGTAATTGGGTTTGTATAGGAATAGAAAAGGGATGGTGTGTATAATCAGGGAAACTAAAGTAAGATAAAGTAGGAATAGGAGTAGGAGTAGGAGTAGGAGTAGTATAGGTAGTTTAGGGAATAGGATGTCAGGCAAATTATTGTAGTAGTTTGTACGCAAGAAATAGAGAGTAGGACAAGGATAGATAGTTTAGGAATCGACAACTCAGACCCTCCCCAAGCATTGGTCGCGCTAATTAGGTCGTGACCCGATTTTACTCTTAATTCCACCTTATTAACCTTGAGCTATTTTCATCCTCCCAAGCAGAAGGTCGCGACCTAGGTCATCAACCCAATTATTATCCACTTTACAACATTCTCAATCATTTTCCACATTCTCTACCTCACTTTTCTCTCTCTTAGTTTTACAATTATTTTTCTTACATTTTATAAATATAGTTATTTTTCTATTATTGTAAATATCTTAATAATAATAATAAAAAAAAAAAACTACCCCAATATTTTACGACTATATTAATCTTATGGTATACTTTACGGAAAAAATATTAAATAACAACGCGATAATTTTGAAAAATGATTAGACGATTTCATTAACAATTAAAAAAATTATTGAAAAACATGATTCGACATATAAAATACCGCTACATTTTTTAAAAAAACATTAAATACTATTTCCTCCATTTCATTCAATTCCATATATTTGCTTTATACACGTGTATATCAATGCTCGTTTTCTTTTGTTCATATCTTTAGTTAGATATTAGTAAAAATTATAAAAATTTGTTATTTACAATGTACTCAGTAACACAATTAAAACAAGATCTCACATGACTATATTTTATGCTATATATTAGAAGTTGTATCGAAAATTCTCCCTACTTGTGAATAGTGTTCAAAAAGGCAAATGTATGGAATTGATTGAAATTAAGGAAGTACAAAATGATAAAATGCATTAAAAGCAAATTCTAGTTACGAAAGTTTTCCCAAATTCTAGTTACGAAAGTAGAGTAGAGTAGTGTTTTTTATTGTTTTATAATTGTTCAACCAATAAGAAATTGACACATAGAAGGTCAATAAGACCATCACTATTGACCAACCTTGGTTACAAATTGACCATTTCTTGTTTTCGGTCACAAATTAACCACCTTTGGTCACACATTAACAAAGCTAATTACTTGAATAACCATGACCAAGCAAGGTCATGACCATGCAATTGACCTTGCTTGGGGATGGTCTCATAATTTTATCTCATAAGATAAAATTTACATAAAGTTAATCAATTTCTATTTGAGTAGGTGAATTATTTGTGAGTTGGAGTAAAAACATGAATATGTTGGGAAAAATTGGTTACGACATAATATAATGTAACTAATTTGCAAAGTAATTACAATATCAATCAATCTCATGATATAATATGCACTTCATCAAAGTTAATATTTAGCAGCGGAAATACGGACACAGTCATACAATATCGTCTTAACTAGTCAGTCATATAAGGAAAATAAATATTTTTGACGCTTTTAGGTGCCACCGATTAAACCAATTTCCAATCGTAATGCCTCAAAACGTTCTCTAGCTAAAGGCTTAGTCAAAATATCGGCCCATTGTTTCTCAGTACTACAAAATTCAAGTCTTATATTCCCCTTTTCAACATGGTCGCGTAAGAAATGGTGTCTAATTTTTATATGTTTGGTACGGGAATGTTGGGCTCGATTTTTTGAAGTAATGATAGCGCTAGTATTATCACAATGAATTGGAATGCAGTCAAAAGTAACACCGTAATCATGTAATTGTTGCTTAAGCCATAAAAGTTGAGAACATACCAGTGCGGCGGCAATATCTATTCACTCTCTGCGATGGATAATGCTACCGAATTTTGCTTTTCAGAGGCCCAAGAAATAATACATTGTCCAACGAAAGTTGCAATACCGGATGTACTTTTTCTATCGACTGGACACCCTGCATAGTCTGCATCCGAATAACCTTTTAAATCAAAGTTACAGTCAATTGGGTACCAGAGGTACAATTTAGATGTACCAACTAAATACCTTAGAATCCTTTTTACCGTAGTCATATGTGATTCTTTAGGACATGACTGAAATCGTGCACAAATACATACGCTAAACATTATGTCAGGTCTACTCGCAGTTAAGTAAAGTAAGGAACCAATCATACCTCTATAAGTTGTTTCATCAAATGACTTACCTTCCTCGTCTTTAACTAACTTCGTGTTTGAAGCCATAGGAGTAGAGATAGAACGTGCTTTTTCCATACCAAATTTCTTAAGCAATTCTTTGATATATTTTTGCTGATGAATCATAATGCCCTCACTTGTTTGTTGAATTTGAAGTCCTAAAAAGAATTTTAATTCTGCCATCATGCTCATCTCAAATTCAGAGGTCATTAATTCTGAAAAATATGCACAAAGTTTATTATTAGTTGATCCAAAAATAATATCATCAACATAAATTTGAACAACTAATAAATCAGAACCCTCGGATTTCAAAAATAAAGTTTTATCAACAGATCCTCTTTGAAAACCACTTTGAAGTAAAAATTTTGACAATCTATCATACCAAGCTCTCGGAGCTTGTTTTAGACTATATAAAGCTTTGTCAAGTTTAAAAACGTGGTTTTGAAAATCCTTATTAAAAAATTAAGAAATTTTGACAATCTATCATACCAAGCTCTCTATCAGTCTTTAATTTGCATCATCTGATCTGCAACAATTTGAGATTGGCACATCCACATTCATGTCTTAACGCCCACTTCGCCTTTGCTATTATAGCAATTCATACTTATGCTACGGCTTTGTTTATGGTACACGGAGTAAATAAACAAAAATCGTCACTATGGATGTCAAAAGTGGGTCTTGTGTACTTGTGTCATTTCTTCGAGTTATGCTCCAAAAGTAGGGATAGTAGTGGCAGAGGTGGACGTAGAAATTTCTTATAAGGGGGATATCGGGAAAAAATCTCAGTACATTATTTTTATATTTAAGAACATTTTAATAATTTGAATTTTTTTTCTCTAAACTAATGTCGTAGAAAGTAAAAAAATGACAAATTGATTGGTTTGATTGATTTTTTTTCTAATAAATAATGTTTTGGGTTGATTTTTTTCTCTAAAATGTAGTAGATTTCATTATATTTACTTTGTAGTAATTGATTATAACATCACTTGTTATAGGATATATTACATTCAAATACTTACATAAACAATAAATACAAGTGGTTCAATGATTATGTAGTTGGTATATTATCTTGAGGTTTAGAGTTCAAATCGTGTTGCTGCTAACACTTTTTTGGCTAAATTAAAAACAACAAAGAAATACCTGGGCTGATGGGCGAAGCCCAAAAAAGCAAAAATTAGTTAACTAAAATTGCATAACACTAAAGTTGAACCTAGTACCTCTCATGTGCACAAACTTACCTCACCAACTGCTCCACTTTAACTTTTTGAATAATTAAGATACTAATAAATATTTATTTTCGAGAATTCATGGTGGACACCTGCCCACCCGGGCCCCCTAGATCCGCCCCTGAACAGTGGGGGTTAAGTTAGTGGTTTAACATGTTGTTAATGTAATGGTGTTTGTGTGGAAACAAGCATACTACTATCTTGAAGGTCGTAACTACTCTTCTACAGTTTGTGAACTATCCTAAATTGCAAGAGTTTGAGTCGCGATTGTAGATGCGTAATCTAATAAACAATGCTAAATTACTTCTATAATCTAGTCCTTAATGATGAATAATATGATTCTTATATTTTAAACCTTATTTTAAATATATAGAAATCTTCAAAGATACTCTTATATCATGAAAATGTCAATTAACACAACGCCAATAGCGTCTTCAACTCTTCATATCCCCAAAAGAACTAAGACTAAATAAATAGAATGATGGGTGAATTTAGATGATTTAAAGGTCTGGGGATAAGGACAATTCCGCAACATATTACCCATATTGGCCATATATAGATTATTGAAATCCAAATATAATAATTAATTAATAATCTTGACTACCTTAATGTTAATTATAAAATTTATATCTCCTTAAAATTAGCTAAGTAAAATGTATCCAAATCTTAACTAACTTTAACTATTAAAGAACCTCAACAATCCAGTTAAAGGTTTAATCTACACAAATTCTCATTATAAACGGGAGATATCGGTCTATAGTTATAGACGGGGCAAATATCCATCCACTTTAAGCATAAGACAAGCAACAAGTTGCATGGTAAGGTCCAAAAATGTCACCACTTTAAGCATATTTGACCTGTCTTTCATTATAGATGGATATATCCGTCTATAGTGAGACTAATTGAATAATCGAACAACAACAATAGTGAGTACAAAATTAAATAAAGGATAGTACATACAATCCAATTACACTTTAGCTATATGGTAATTGCTCTTAAGTAACAATATTAACGAAATCCGTTCAATATTAATTTCTAGTTGTTACTAATGTAAAGTTAATCATATTCAGGGGCGGACCCAGGATTTGAAATCGGGGGTAGCCCATATATATATATATATCAATAAATTTTAGGATCGAAAAAAATAAACATAACTTGTTAAATATAATTCACAAATAAATATCGAGTACAATTACCGCATACATAATATCTTAAATTTTGTTAATTCCCACTTAAAATTTCAATTTCAGTTTTATATTTATTACTAATTTATGATTTATTAATTTATTTTTCTTTTCTATTTCATCGACTAAATTTTTTATCTTATAATTTAGCGAATTTTGATTGCTTTTATTTTATACAAGTCGAATTTTTTTATACTTCTTTGTAAAACACCACAAAAAATAAACTCTATCCATACTCCTTTAAAATCCTAAAGGAGTGCTACTGTAGCCAGCACGCTAAAATATAGCAATTTTGCCGGTTTTGCCCCTGTGTCTCAACACGGTACATCCGTCCTTTTCCTGTTGTTTTCCTTTCCTTTTCCGACCTTGTTTTCGTCTTTCTCTTTCTCACTGCCACTTCTCTCTCTTTCCTTCTCTCTTTTGCAGCTGTTATTAACATGGCCGCCATCTGTTTCTCTACTTTAGTTTCTTCTGATTCCTTTCATTTTCTGACTACTCATCATAGTCGTAGCACATCAAAGCTATCACGATTTGAATCCTGCCTGATACGAAAATGTAGCAGGTACATTGCCCTTTTCATTTTTGTGATTTAACTATTGAGGTTATTTATTGATTGTGAATTATTAAATTAAATAATTTAGAGTTTAGTTTTTGGGTTTGGGTTTAAATTGACTCCATGCAATAATTTGGGGATTTTTAAAGGTTTACAATAATTGCATGCAATAATTTGGGCCAATTTTAATTTCTGGTAGTTATTAATCACTGTGATGCATCATGCATGAACGAAAATTCTTGCTAATTAGAAAGTTGCAATGGTTTTTAATGATTGTGTTTCATAAAATGCACATCTAACTTTGTTTAATTATTTATCGAAGAAAATGGGAGGAGGTAGGAAGGATTTGAAGAGAGGAGTTGAAGATGTTAATGTCCTTCTTCAACACGGTCAATCTATTATGCAAGTTATTTCCCTACGTGGCTCTAATCTTATTGAGGTCCGTTCCGTCATTTGTTTACCTTTGTTTAAATTTCTGCACACAATTAACTAACTGAAGTACTCATTTTGTCTTAATTATTTGTTTATGAAAAAACTAAATAAATGATTGAGACGGAGGGAGCAGTACTATAAGGTTTCGATTGGGCAATACATTTCACAAGTATGTTGTAGTAGCATTTGAGGTGGTTTGTGCGTTTCATATGTAACAGCTTGATTTTATTTGCTGGTTCTTTCGGATTAGGGTTTAGGGTTTAGGATTACGGATCCAGTTCCGGTTTTAGCTGTATTCAGGAAGCGTTTTAATTTATAGATAGGTGAAATGTTATGTGCTCCGCTGTAGCGGTGTTTTCGATGCCTACGATGTGTGCCCATGAATGTTATTGATAGCCTGTACGAATCTCAGTCCATTTTCGGTCTGTGGGTCGTGAATGCAGGATGAATATGTGGGAATTTTAGGTCGTATGATAAGCATATTATATACCGAGGCGCCATTCTATTGTTCTGTACAGAGTAGTATCTGAAAATAGGAATTTTTGATGCACTGTAATTTTTCTGGCTTTGTTTTTTAGACTCTCGCTATAGCATAATCATTGTAGAGAGCTCCTTGTATGTATGTAATTTACTAATGGGTGTCCATCTAGGCCCAAGGATGAGAGATTTTACCATGTTACTAACAAGCTTTGAAAGAGTGTGAAAGCTGCACGCCTGTCTTTACTGGGTTTATTGCAATTTGGTCACCGATCATCATCATCATCTGCTCTATAACCTTCTCGATACAACCTTATCCTTCCTACTTACGTAGTTAAATGTTCCGAGACTCCAAACACTTCGTAGCAATGTAGCACCTATTGTACTACTCATTGCACTCTTCTACGACATCATATATGAAGCTGTTTTTTTCATACGACCCATCAGTCTGATAGTTAAATTTTCTCATTCACGGTCCAATATTATACGAATATGCTTCGTTCACATGAAAGATAAAATAAAACATTGACGGGTTGGTTTGATGGACTGACTTGTTGAAATTAGTAAAATGTAATCCCCTCCTTGACTAAACCATGGCCCGGGCGAGTTTTTGTAAGAAATATAATACTCACTATTTTTTTTAATATGGATGCGTCGCCTACTGAAAGAAATACCCTGTATCACTGTAAAACAAACACGGGCTTTAGTAGTTAACGGTCATGAGGATAAATCATGTATTGGAACTCGGATATGGGTGTTTAGTGGAGAGCTTGAGAATGGACTTTTATTAATTTATCTTATGGTTCAGGCAATATTTTAATACGTGTTCATTGGTTACTGTGGCCAGCACCGATTCAGATGAAAAACTATAAATCAGGAATAATTCACAAGATTTAGTATTAGATATAAATTTATCATGTAAGTTGCTTTGATAATCAAACTGCTATGCATATCAAGAATGGCTTCTATTGCGGTTTTATAATGGATGTCTAAATGATAATGAGTGAGTTGTTGAGTAGTATTGACGCTCTTGAGTTACGATGTGCTGAAATATACAACTATTAGTTCATTTCCACGGTTTTCTAATCGTCGTTAGTAATTTGTTACATTTAATGATTAAATAAATATCGTTTTTTGACAGGTTCGCAATGGTTACGCCAGGTAAGGAAAAAAGAGATGGGAAAATTTGCAGGGACAAGGAAGAGAAAGAGAATGAGAATGAGCATGAACGTATAAAATGACGCCTACACAACATAACATTCGAGAACCGAGAACTTAAGGCTCAACTCCTCATTTACTTCTTGTCGTTCCGTAAATCTGCACATGTAAGTTACTTTGATAATCAAACTGCTATACATATCAAGAATGGCTTCTGTTGCGGTTTATAATGGATGTCTAAATGACAATGAGTGACTCTTGAGTTCTGATGTGCTAAAATATACAACTATTAGTTCATTTCCACGGTTTGCTAATCTTCATTAGTAATTTTTCACATTTAATGATTAAATAAATATCGTTTTTTAACAGTTTGGCAATGGTTATGCCAGGTAAGGAAAAAAGAGATGGGAAAATTTGCAGGGACGGGGAAGAGAAAAAGAATGAGATCAAGACTAAGAATGAGCATGAAAATGTCTTAGGAGCTTCTGAAAACTTTAAAATCAATCCGGGAATAAGGCGTAATATGAAACCTCTAATGAACCTACTGATAAGGTTAGTGAGGTTTTATTTAGAGAAGCTAATTAATTGTTTTTGTTGCAAATCAGTTAGAAGTGAAAAATTCAGAAATTTATTATGTTTGATTTATCTCAACTGTTAATTTTCATATCATCAATATTTGGAAGATGTAGCTATTTTATAGTCCATAGCAAATAAGCATTACCTGTATATGTACATGAAAGTTATAACTCATGGTCCCCAAAGCTAGGCAGAGCAATTTATGTCAGTTAAAGAGTTAAACGTGACAAATTGATACGCGATAAACCTCAGTTAAGCATAACATTTATGGAAGGTTAAACAGGTTAATTAATATAAACATAAAAGTCCAGGTTTTCTAACAGGGAGAGTACCCCCAATGACAAGTAGGACACATCAAATCTCAGTGATATGAGATAGTATTCATATCATAATATATATTCTTTGTTGGAAAGCAGTAGTTGTTGATGACGGTTGATTGCTAAAGTTAAAAGATGACAATATAAATGAGCTGAAGAGAGTATTTCTTAATGGTATGGTAGTCAATGTAGCACTATCTGATGCAACATATTTCTAATTTGATACTCCTATTTCAGCATGTCTACTGCAACTTGTTGCAGAAAATCTCTCTCAGCTATCCATCGAAGACACAGCAAAGTGGCATCATCTTTGATTCTTGATGGTGGCCATGATTTTCTTTACAGATCTAATCGGCCTCATCCGATCTTCAACTCTAAAAGTGTGGGGAGGGGCCACCAGTCTGATTTGATATGCGTGAACTTAGAATCTGGGTAAACAGGTGCGTTAAACTGCAAATCAACATTTAACTATAAGATCTTTACTAAAAGATCCTAATGTTACATTTGTTATTATAGTCTTTAGAGATTTGTTTTAAAGACGGTGCACTTCCCCCCATGTTTACATTTGACTAAAAAGCTATTTACTAGTACGGAGGGAGTAGCAAATCTAAAGAGTTTCAACTTTTTATTGGTCAAGGCAACTGCCCCTGCTAGCCCCCTTAGTTCCGCCACTATCCCGATAAACTAAAAAGTTGACGTGCCCATGTTTCAACAATTACCTTCAAACTCAGAACAAGTGGTGAAGCTTTAACAGAAGCATTAGGGTGAAGAGCAAAAGTAGTACTCAAAACATTGATCTTTGATAATGGCTGCTCACCACCAACTGGTCTATAACACAAACAAACATTCAACCATGACAGTAAAAGTACTGATAAAATTGCATAATTTTTCAACATGTTTATGATTATAATTGTGTTGAACACACCCTCCAAGAACATATGATTATGGTGATGATTTTTGGAGGGTTGACTGATAATAATAGTTAAAAACGATCATGTGATTTTATAGGTAGCACAGAATATTCTCATTATTATATTTTGGGTGATTAAATAATATGCGGATTAATATTTTGTGATTATGATGATAATGATAGAAGTTTGTCTTCACCAGAAGTTACCCAGATTATGGATTGTTGTACAGTAACCATCAGAGTTTGACTTGGAGTAACTGAAAACACAAACAACAACACACAAGGTCAGTAACTGAAAGAACACACAAAGCTAGATACAACAAACATACACCCAACACCTCCTCCAATCACCAACACTCCTCTGACTGCCCGAAGCCCAAGTCCTGCCAGATTATGGCCGCAACCAGTAATGCTCACCGCCAGTGGGGGACCGCAGCCATTCCCACCTAAGCTACGCTCATCAATACCGAGCGCAAACCCATGTTCCTTAATGTGCACATCCCCTTTTGTGGCGGGTTCCACAAAGGGCGAATCAAGGGCGTGAAGCCACTCCCGCAAGTGACTCCACTCAGCCGAGGACGCACCTCATGAATCAGAGACAAAAGTATAACAACCAACTACAACCAATCCACATGATACGAATTGGGCAGCGGAAATAAAAATGATTTGGACAGTACGGTGGACTGTTCGTACTAGGTACGCGCAGACTTGTAACTGTTTGATTTTAAGAACAAAAGAGTAAAATTGATGGACTGTTTTTGGCGAACCGAACGTACTAGGTACGACCCGTTCTGATTTTTGTAAATAAAAGGATAGTGTTTGAACAAGTAAGACCTATTACTTGATCAAGGTGAGTGAGACCAAGACCTATTGATCAACAACTCGAAAGTTTAATCGAAATCGCGTTTCAACCAAACCAGTTTTGTTTCCAAACAAGAAACGATTTTAACACAAGTGTTTTGTTATGAATTTTCTGAAAATTACACTTGGGAACTTGGCTTACTTATAGCCCAAGTCCTTCTAATCTTAACCATCCAAAATACATCCAATGGCTAACAATTAAACAAGCAAGAAAACATGGAAAAGTTGTCTCCACAAGGAAACATGCAAGAAAACAAGGAAAAGTTGTCTCCACAAGGAAACATGCAAGAAAACAAGGAAAAGTTGTCTCCACAAGGAAACATGCAAGAAAACAAGGAAAAGTTGTCTCCACAAGGAAACATGCAAGAAAACAAGGAAAAGTTGCTGAAAAATAAAGAAAACAAGCAGCTGGATTTCGTCCTCCTTGGTGTGCGTGCAGCGGGATTTCGTCCTCCTTGGTGTGCGTGCAGCGGGTGCCTTGGTGTGCTCCCCATCAGTCCCCATATTCCACACTTAGCAAATTAACAAAGGAAGGATCATTGGAGCGTAAGGGCTGAAAATTACGAACCAACATTAGGCCATTATCGTGAGTGTTCACGACCAATTGGTCCACTCATTAACCAACTTCGAATCATTAGTTTGATCAATATCTTGATTCGCATTCGCATCATCCCCTCCCCCTTGAAAAGGAATTGACCTCAATTCAGCTAGGCCATCGTCATCCAAGTAAGGAGAGAGATCACCAACATTAAAAGTGGCGTGAACACCATAATCACCGGAAGTTCAACTTTGTAAGCATTGTTGTTGACTCGCCCCACAATTTTATAAGGACCTTCCGCTCTAGGCATGAGTTTATTCTTCCGTTTGCTTGGAAATCGCTCCTTTCTCAAATGCACCCAAACCAAGTCTCCAACCTCGAACACCCTTGGCTTCTTATTCTTGTTTGACTTCCGTTTATAGGCTGCATTCACGGCTTCAATTCTGGCCCGAACTTGCTCGTGGAGTTTCAACATTGCTTTCAACTTGGACTCGGCATCTTTATGCACCAATTCATCTTTAGGCAACGGAATTAAATCCAAAGGAAGATAAGGATTAATACCGTATACAACTTCAAACGGTGAATGACCCGTAGCATGAGTAGGCGACCTATTATAAGCAAATTCGGCATGAGAAAGTTTGAGATCCCAATCCTTTTGTGTCTTGCTCACAAGCCCACGCAACAAAGTTCCCAAAGTTCGATTTGTGACTTCGGTTTGCCCATCGGTTTGAGGATGGTGAGAGGTACTAAACAGCAACTTTGTACCCACTTTCCTCCACAATGTATTCCAAAAATAGCTCAAGAATTTAGAATCCCGATCTGACACAATAGTCTTCGGAATGCCATGTAACCTCACAATTTCCCGATAGTACAAATCAGCCACGTTAGAAGCATCATCGGTTTTATGACAAGCAACAAAATGAGCCATCTTGGAAAAACGATCAACCACCACCATAATAGCATCCTTCCCACGTTGAGTGCGTGGCAAAGCAACAATGAAGTCCATAGAAACATCGTCCCAAGGCCTGACCGGAATTGGCAAAGGAGTATATTCACCTGGTTTGAACTTGCTCTTCGAAACTTGACAAGTAACACACTTACCCACGATATTGTGAACATCTTTTTGCAATCGTGGCCATAAGAAATGCTCTTTCAAGATCTCCACGGTCTTAGCCATTCCGAAGTGACCAGCTAGCCCTCCACCGTGAGCCTCCCTTACAAGTAGTTCCCGAATCGGATGCTTAGGAACACAAAGTCGATTTCCTTTAAAAAGAAAATCGTTTTGAATCAAATACTCTCCCTTAGTTCCTGATTTGCACTCAAGATATATAGCACCAAAATCTCCATCTTCACCATAGTAATCCTTCAAAGTTTCAAAGCCCAAAAGACGGACATCAAGTGTGGACAAGAAGGTATACCGACGAGACAAAGCATCGGCTACAACATTACTCTTCCCATTTTTATATTTGGATGAAAAGTGAAATGATTGTAAAAATTCCACCCATTTTGCGTGCCTAAGATTCAACTTCTGCGGCCCATTAATATATTTTAAGGATTCGTGGTCGGAATGCAATATAAAATGGTTAGGACGAAGGTAGTGACTCCAATGATCAAGAGCCCGCACAATAGCATAAAATTCCTTATCATAAGTGCAATAATTCAATCGAGCCCCACCCAATTTCTCCGAGAAGTAGGCAATAGGACGATTCCCCTGAATCAAAACAGCCCCTATTCCCACGCCACTAGCATCACACTCTACCTCGAAAGGTTGAGTAAAGTCGGGTAAAGCCAAGATAGGAGCGGTACACAACCGATCCTTAATCGTTTCAAAAGCTTGCTTGGCAGCCCCGCCCCAATTAAAACTTCCTTTATTCAAACACTCCGTTATAGGGCTGGTTATGGTACTGAAATTTTGAATAAATCGACGATAAAATGAAGCAAGCCCATGAAAAGATCGTACCTCACTAACGGTTTTAGGTTCTGGCCATGATCGAATCGCTTCAATTTTTGATTGATCAACCGAGACACCATCCTTGGACACCACGTATCCTAAGAAAATCACGCTCTCCACAAGAAAAGAGCACTTCTCACGCTTCCCATAAAGTTTCTGACTTCGCAATGTTTCGAACACTTGCCTCAAATGTTCAAAATGATCATCTATGCTCCTGCTATACACCAATATATCATCAAGATAAACCACAACAAATCTGCCCAAGAAAGATTTAAGTACCTCGTTCATCAATCTCATGAAGGTACTTGGAGCATTGGTAAGACCGAATGGCATAACGGTCCATTCATATAACCCATGCTTCGTTTTGAAAGCCGTCTTCCATTCATCACCTTCACGCATTCGAATCTGATGGTAACCACTTCTAAGGTCGATTTTTGAGAAGATGACCGAACCATGAAGCTCGTCAAGCATATCATCGAGTCTTGGAATTGGGAAGCGGTATTTGATTGTTATATTATTCACGTCACGACTATCAACACACATTCTCCACGACCCATCTTTCTTTGGCACAAGTAGCAGCAGACAAAGACAAGGACTTATGCTTTCACGAACATAGCCCCTAGCCATCAGTTCATCGATTTGTTTTTGGAGTTCCTTTGTTTCTTCGGGATTACAACGATAAGCAGCCTTATTCGGGAGAGATGAGCCCGGAATAAGGTCAATTTGATGTTCAATGCCCCGAATAGGAGGCAAACCAAAGCCGGTAGTTCATCGGGAAATACATCACTAAACTCCGTAAGGAGTTTTTCAACTTGGTCATTTTCCTGCAAAACAACATTAGAACTCGAATTCTCTTTAGCAATCGCAAGAAAACCCGTTCACCACCATCCATAGCTCGCTCCACATCCCGTTCTCCAATCAACAACGACATACCAGCCTTGGAAACCGTGTTTGTGGCAAAGAACACTACTTTTGAGGTGATAAAGGCTTGAGCACAATTCGTTTTCCTTATCTTTCAATTCATATTCATTACACTTTCCCGATGCAACACATCCCGATCAAATTGCCAAGGTCGACCCAACAAGATATGACAAGCATCCATGGGTATAACGTCACACAAAACCTCATCAACATACGAACCCATTGCTAAATTCACACGGGCCTGTTTAGTAACTTTGACACTACTACCGTTATCTAGCCAATGCAAAGCATAAGGATGGGGATGTTTTGTGGTCTTAAGACCCAACTTAGACACCATTTCAGTAGAGGCAACGTTAGTACAACTTCCCCCATCGATAATTAGACTTACCCATCTATTATTCACCTTACAATTAGTATGAAACAGTTGGTTCCGTTGTCCCGACTCAATTGGTTTAGAATCAATTTTCAATGTTCGCAAAACCAAATTAGTATTGACATTAGGTGCCTCATAACCCTCTACTTCTTCTTCCCCTTCCTCATTATCATTAGGAATCAGAAACTCATCCATTTGTTCTTCCTCGGCCAACAATTCATCCCGACACTCGAAGGCTTCTCTTAAGGTCACAACTCGTTGATTAGGACACGCACTTTGATAATGACCGAATCCTTGACACTTAAAGCATCGAACCTTAGCCAAACTAGTCTCTTTTCCCGGGGTTTTAGAGGACTGACCAGCGGTGTTTTTAGGGCTGCCAATCGAGGTGTTAGACACGGCCTGGTTAGTTGGAGTACCGAAAGATTTAAACTCAGGTTTAGACCACGTTTTAGGCTTACTCGATTCTGAATTCGACCCACTCCCATACTTAGTTTTCCCTTGGGATTCAACTTTCAAACAAAGACTACACAAAGTATCAAAATCAGAATATTGGTATAACTCAACCGTGCTAGCAATGTTATAATTTAAACCACGCAAAAATCGAGCAATTTTTTGTTCCTCTATTTCTTCCAATTCACCCATAATAGCAAGATTCTGAAATTCATCTAAATACTCGCTAACACTCAATTTGCCTTGTCTAAAATCAGCAATTTTGCGATAAGTAGACAGCCTATGGGTCGATGGTACATACCTTTTCCGTAGTTTGCGTTTCAGGGATACCCAAGAATCAATTTTCTCTTTGCCTTCTCGGACCCTCTTAGCCTTCATCGCCTCATACCACAGCGATGCTCCTTTGCTTAATTTCAGAATTGCAAACCCACACCTCTTATCATCATCCAAGTCTTTGAAATCGAATAGACGATCGATTTTCCGTTCCCACTCTAAGTAGGCCTCGGGATCAGCCCCTCCAACGAATTCAGGAAGATCACTCGCTTTGAATGCATCAACAATTCGTTCTCCTCTTCTAGGTTGCCAACGCTCATCAGTTTCACGAGCATGCTTCAAGGCTTCCCGTAATTGATGAATGAATTCTGGACTGCTGAAATCCACCGACATAGTTAAACAAGGATCAAGAGCCGAAGCTCTGATACCACAAATGATACGAATTGGGCAGCGGAAATAAAAATGATTTGGACAGTACGGTGGACTGTTCGTACTAGGTACGCGCAGACTTGTAACTGTTTGATTTTAAGAACAAAAGAGTAAAATTGATGGACTGTTTTTGGCGAACCGAACGTACTAGGTACGACCCGTTCTGATTTTTGTAAATAAAAGGATAGTGTTTGAACAAGTAAGACCTATTACTTGATCAAGGTGAGTGAGACCAAGACCTATTGATCAACAACTCGAAAGTTTAATCGAAATCGCGTTTCAACCAAACCAGTTTTGTTTCCAAACAAGAAACGATTTTAACACAAGTGTTTTGTTATGAATTTTCTGAAAATTACACTTGGGAACTTGGCTTACTTATAGCCCAAGTCCTTCTAATCTTAACCATCCAAAATACATCCAATGGCTAACAATTAAACAAGCAAGAAAACATGGAAAAGTTGTCTCCACAAGGAAACATGCAAGAAAACAAGGAAAAGTTGTCTCCACAAGGAAACATGCAAGAAAACAAGGAAAAGTTGTCTCCACAAGGAAACATGCAAGAAAACAAGGAAAAGTTGTCTCCACAAGGAAACATGCAAGAAAACAAGGAAAAGTTGCTGAAAAATAAAGAAAACAAGCAGCTGGATTTCGTCCTCCTTGGTGTGCGTGCAGCGGGATTTCGTCCTCCTTGGTGTGCGTGCAGCGGGTGCCTTGGTGTGCTCCCCATCAGTCCCCATATTCCACACTTAGCAAATTAACAAAGGAAGGATCATTGGAGCGTAAGGGCTGAAAATTACGAACCAACATTAGGCCATTATCGTGAGTGTTCACGACCAATTCGTCCAGCTCATTAACCAACTTCGAATCATTAGTTTGATCAATATCTTGATTCGCATTCGCATCACCACACTACCAATCACATTATCGTGAGAAAACCATTGAAAGGGGAAGAGGGTGAGAGGAATGATACCGTCGTCAGGTACCAAAAATAAAATACCTAGTTACACTAACAAAAGTTAGCAGTAAGTAGGGTCGATCTCCACAGGGAGACGATCACTATCTACTTGTCTATTCGGTCTGTCTAAAGTCACAATGGGAGTTTTGAATTATTTTAACTAAACTAAAGAGATTAAGAAGCAATAAGAGAAATTAAGCAGAGGGAAAGGAAACTAGGATGTCGGTTCATCAATGAACGTCAATTAATTGTAGTTAAGGTCACAGATTAGTCGATGTGTCGGTCTAAAGGGCAATGAATATCTCCTTCCGGTCTCAATTCGCCCTAAAATACTATTAACTTAGCTTCCGCCCTCACTAAAGCATTCTAATGCTCGCTGCAGGTCTCACCCCTTCCAACCTTCCGGTCTAGGTCAAGGCTTACCAAGGTTAAAAAGGCTAATTGCATCGATTCAATCAGCAAGATACAATTAAAGCAGCGATTAACAACATAGACTTAAACAATAACGAAAAATCTATAAACTATTTAGCAATTACCATTCATTCATCGAATCCCCTAATCCTAGCAAAGAGAATTAGCTAGTCATAATAAAGGGAAGAACAAAAACAAAGGAAAGACAAATAAACATAAACATAAATAAAGGAGAAAAGGAAAAGAAATAAAGTTACAGTAAATCCGGGAAATGAGAGAAAAGAATGTTTACAGAGAAAGAGTAAAGTAAAAGTATCAAGGAACGCAGTCCAAGAAGTTAGAAGAGAGTTCCAAATGACGTCCCTCCTTCCTATTTATAAGAAATAGGATTTTTATTTGACCTAATAACGAAATAAGATAAAAAGCCCGAGCCCATTAGAGAAACCACTCGATCGAGTGATTTAGAACCACTCGATCGAGCAGAATTAAGCTCAAACAACTCGATCGACCAGAATAACTACTCGATCGAGCAACCCCTAAAATGCATCCTTTCGATCGAGTAAATAAAGTACTCGATCGAGGTATTCTACCATCCAAAACCACTCGATCGACCTATAAAGCATTCGATCGAGTGATATTTGACTTCAGCAGCTAACAATTTCGTTAGTTTCAGCTTTGACTTGTCTTTTTAGCTCCCGAAACGGCTTCACGCATCCCGAGACAGCTACATTTCCGCTCCAAATTCACTCTTCCTTCAAATGCATGCAAAACGGACGGTAAAAGGCTTGATTTCACTACTTTCTGGTCCATTCCTGCAAATAGAACAAAACAAACCAAAGTAGCATATTCGGGCCATTTCGTAGCATAAAACTACGATAATAGCATAGAAATATGTGCATAAAAAGGCCTAAAAGGACTATATAAAATGCACGTATCAAATCTCCCCAAACCAAACCTTTACTCGTCCTCGAGTAAACTAAATGCAACTAATGGAACGGAAAAGATAACTCAGAGCTAGCTACAAATGCCCACTTAAACCAATTTAATGCAAACAAACTAACACTTATAGCAAAACAGTAAAATGCAAACGAGTTGTAAGATGTTTATAATAAAGCTGAACCACCGACCTTGCAAAACCTTTAATAATGGACTCTCACGGGTCACTCTTCTGTCATGAAGCAAAGGGCGAACATATATATGTAAGAGAGAAAGAAATATAGTCGCTCACCTAAACTACGACCCACATAAACATGCATGCAACTGATATGATAGACAATTCTAGCTACCGTACATACATTCGAACCAAACAAGGTCCGTTACAGCCGATGGCTTACAAAAATATGGTAAAGTGAGGCAATGGGTAAGAAAAGGCAAAACAGTTGTGGGAATTTGGAGGTATAGGCGGCCAAGCTAGTACCTAAACAGAACCAAATAACAACATCCAATTCCAACTCAATTATAGAATCAAGCACATGCGCCCTTCATTTGGCACAAACTCACCAAACCGAACTAAAAAATACTCCTCAATAAATGTAAATAAAGCATAGGAGCAGAAACCGTCTCATCAAACAACATCTTTTTTTTCCTTTCTTTTTTTTCTATTTTTTTTTGGTTTCTTTCTTTCATCATTTTTCGTCTTTTTTTCAATTCTTTTCTTTTTCCTCTTTTTCTTTTTCACGTTTTTTTTTTCTTTTTCTTTTTCTTTTTCCATAAATTACCAACTCCAAATCAGTGGATACAAGCTAAACTCGGCACAATAAGATATATACCGCAAAAACATACACTAAACTAGTTTGACAAGGCAGGTTAAATTTGGAATGTAGTTAAGGGTCAAAAGGCAAATTTGGCTAATGTGGAGTTAAATGGGTAAAAATGAAAGAAAGGGAAATTGTAAGCACCTCCCTGCATGTGACACCAACCACTAACCCGAATGTATGAAGGCAAAAAGCAATTGAATTTCATATATATGCAAATTGATGATACATGTTATGTAAAGAGTAACTACTCACAATCCTACATGAAACTGGTCACAAATGACACCAGTTTATAAGGCTCTAAATCTTAGAAATTATAAGTAGCTTGCCAAAATTTTCAGGTCAAGTCTATTCGTTCAGCTAAATTTTAACATTAACTCGTAGATATGCAATAAGACAAGGTTAAAGATATTAAGTTATGCGATGCTTAAGCAAAAAGACAAATCATAGTGCTATATCATCATTGAAATCAACCGTTCCGACTCAACCTATATGCTAAAATAAACGTGAAAATTTTTGAATTATTTTTGAATTTTTCGAAATTGTTTTCTATTTTTATGAGATTTTTGAATTTTTATAAAAATAAACGACAATGCATACAGAAATTAAACGTGATAACAGAAATGCAATAAAAACATAAATGCGGACACAGATATGGATGCATAACCTCCCCAAACCAAACCGTACAATGCCCTCATTGTACCAAGACATGGAAAGGAAACGCAAACTAAAAGAGAAAGAGTGTAGATGCGGAAGACTTACAAGATAACGCGAAGAAAGGACCTCCTTTTTCACCCAGCTGCTCCAATCAGTTACAATAAAACAACTTAAAGCTCTTAGCATGAGATCAAATATCTACGCATGTGCTACACAAGAGCATAAGTAGCACCATAATATAAAAATAAAATAGGAAATTGAAATGTGCAACCGTTTAAGCCTAACAAATTTCCTATGACAGCTCCTAAATTTGTCAACAAAATAAAGGAGCTCGGGAGCAATTATCAATAATTTAGAGTATCGTTCCAGATTAACAAAATTAAGATGACAAGAACGGTAAAAAACTACTAAATTAATTGACCAACTGGGAGGGGGTATAGCATAAAAAGAAAAAACACGAGTCATATGAGGTAGCGTACTATTAATATTAACAATAATAAAAGTATTGCTAAATACCTCGGGTGGGTTGCTCTCAATGTCGGAATCATTGACAAAAGAATATAATACCTCATCCGTGCTAGGAGCAATTACCGACTCAGCTGTCTTCTCGTCGCCCTCCTCAGTGGATTCCGTCCCGTAAATCGCAGCCTCTAGCGCATCCAGCTCGGCTTTGAATAGGGGAGATTCACCGTATCCATTGTCTTCATAAAAATCGTCGCCCAAAATGAACCCATGTGATAAATCCTTGCTCTCTCTGGCCAAACTAGTCGATCGAGCAAAAATAGAACTCGATCGAAGGCTTTCTTCCTGATTTTCACTTGATCGAGCACATTGAACTGCTCGATTTAACGGTTTCTCTGGAAATCCACTCGATCGAGCACTATTACTAGCTCGATCGAGTGATTTTTGCAGTGCAACGCAGAAATATTCATAACTCGCTTCATTTGCGGATAGATCTTCGTAATCCAAGTCATCCAAATCATTAATAGCGCTAGGCAACTCGGGTCCTTCATGGGAAAGACCATTCTCGGTAAAGTATACCTTATCTGGTTGCCTACTAGTTGACTAAGCAGCTATCTGAGTTATTTGAGACTCCAACTCAATGAGTTGAGCTTCTTTACGTCTATCGTCTTCTTGCACTCGGAATGCAAGTGCCCTCAACAAAGATTTCAGCTCAGCAACAGCTTCTTTCTGTTTATCCGGAGGAGGAGCTTGTTGTTGCGACGGCCAGACAAACGGAGGCTTTTGGTACCCTCATTGATAGGGCAGAAGTGGCGGCGCAACTACAACTGTTTGACTAGCTCGTCTACACTGCTTGAACGCGTAGACCTTGTCGTTCTTTGCCATGCAAATAGCTGCATTGTGCCTAGCAGCACCACATCTCCCGCAGTAAATCATCTGGTGCGCCATATAATGGAACATAGGTGACGAGTCAAAGGTACTCAAGCCTTCCCTTTGACAATCTTTTACCTAGAACTGTCTAGGTAGGACCTGTAGGACCTATCAAAACAGCACTAAAGAAAAAGATGAGAACGGTCCTCAAGGGAAAATCCCTTGAGGCTAAAGACAGACAAAATTAAAACAAGCAAATAGAATAGTTGCCTCCCCGGAAACGGCGCCAAAATTTGATACCGTCGTCAGGTACCAAAAATAAAATACCTAGTTACACTAACAAAAGCTAGCAGTAAGTAGGGTCGATCTCCACAGGGAGGCGGTCACTATCTACTTGTCTATTCGGTCTATCTAAAGTCACAATGGGGGTTTTGAATTGTTTTAGCTAAACTAAATAGATTAAGAAGGAATAAGAGAAATTAAGCAGAGGGAAAGGAAACTAGGATGTCGGTTCATCAATGAACGTCAATTAATTGCAGTTAAGGTCACAGATTAGTCGATGTGTCGGTCTAAGGGGCAATGAATATATCCTTCTTGTCTCAATTCGCCCTAAAATACTATTAGCTTAGCTTCCGACCTCACTAAAGCATTCTAATGCTCGCTGCATGTCTCACCCATTCCAACCTTTCGGTCTAGGTCAAGGCTTACCAAGGGCTAAAAGGTTAATTGCATTGATTCAATCAGCAAGATACAATTAAAGCAGCGATTAACAACATAGACTTAAACAACAACGACAAATCTATAAACTAATTAGCAATTAACATTCATTCATCGAATCCCCTAATCCTAGCAAAGAGAATTAGCTAGACATAATAAAGGGAAGAACATAAACAAAGGAAAGACAAATAAACATAAACATAAATAAAGGAGAAAAGGGAAAGAAAGAAAGTTACAGTAAATCCGGGAAATGAGAGAAAGGAATGTTTACAGAGAAAAAGTAAAGTAAAAGTATCCAGGAACGTAGTCCAAGAAGTCAGAAGAGAGTTCCAAATGACGTCCCTCCTTCCTATTTATAAGAAATAGGATTTTTATTTGACCTAATAACGAAATAACATAAAAAGCCCGAGCCCATTAGAGAAACCACTCGATCGAATGATTTAGAACCACTCGATCGAGCAGAATTAAGCTCAAACAACTCGATCGACCAGAATAACTACTCGATCGAGCAACCCCTAAAATGCATCCTTTCGATCGAGTAAAGAAAGTACTCGATCGAGGTATTCTACCATCCAAAACCACTCGATCGACCTATAAAGCATTCGATCGAGTGATATTTGACTTCAGGAGCTCACAATTTTGTTAGTTTCAGCTTTGACTTGTCTTTTTAGCTCCCGAAACGGCTTCACGCATCCCGAGACAGCTACATTTCCGCTCCAAATTCACTCTTCCTTCAAATGCATGCAAAACGGATGGTAAATTAAAAGGCTTGATTTCACTACTTTCTAGTCCATTCCTGCAAATAGAACAAAACAAACCAAAGTAGCATATTCGGGCATTTCGTAGCATAAAACTACGATAATAGCATAGAAATACGTGCATAAAAAGGCCTAAAAGGACTATATAAAATGCACATATCATGGAAGAGTCTCTATGTTTGGTAATATGGAGGGAATGAGAGAGTAAAATAGAGTCTGTGCTTGGTTTTATTACTGTTTTTCATCATGCCATATTTCCGTTTAGTTTGAGCACTCGAGATGTTATCTTTTCTAATAATATTCCTCATCTTGCCATTCCAGTTAAGGCATTTACCTGATTCGAAAGATGAGGTAACCTCATGTTCCTTTGAGTCGGACCAACAACGCTACTACCATCAGAGTTATTGCAAGGTGGTGTATAGATGTTGTATTGATCAGTGTTGCTGAATTCTTCATCCATTGCATAACTATATAGTGATTCACACTCGTCAGAGTTTTTATGCCGGTGAAAATCACAAGTGTTACCCAGTTGATGAAAGGTTTTATCTGAGATTTTGTCATAGCAACTCACAAAGGTAATATTATTGTTACTGAATGAAACAAGGATTTTCTTAAATTTCATCATACTGTTCGTACTTAGAACCATCTAATACACCTCTGAACTCGATGAATAGTTCTTAAATAAATCTTATATTGTTTTTCGACTAAACAACTAGAAGTGGATATAAGAACGGATTATATCAGATAACTCTAATAAATGAATCCCGCATGTTAGAATTTATATAGAATCCAATCATCTTACCATAATTCCTTTGAGATTAAGAGAGTGCTTAGAGATTGCATTACAAGCCAGAATTCTCTAGCCAACTGAGGAACATAATGTCCGGCATAGCTCTCGCCTATTATGTATATTTCCCGTTGCTTGTAGCATGGAAATCGCTCCATCCAGTTAATCAAGAATTCTATATAATCCCTTGCTGAATTTCTGAAAATATTGTCAATTACTACTCAGTATATAACCAATATTTAACCATTCCATTTTCACTTATATTGGACCAGTATGACAAAAGTATTCTGATATTGAGGCTAAGAAGGTTGGTGTTGGTGTTAGTAATTCACTCTCACTATTTTCCTTCTCCTCAACGTCCCTATGAGAGCTTTTTTTACTTTTATTTTGTGTTGTGTTACTGATGGAAGCATATTTTCCTTCTACCTAGCATCCTATTTTCTTGCCTGCTACTGTTCTGAGCATGAGACATCGGAACCGGTGGCAGCGAGTGGTGATGAAAGCGGTGATTGACGGTGGAAGCTAGGTTGTGTGTGGTATGTGCTATTGTTTGCTCAATTTTTAACTTGCTACACTGTCCTTCTTTTCATTATAAGATTGTGCGTCTTTGTTTGAGTTGGTAGACCCTTTTCGCATCAAAACATGAATCTCGGGTTGCTGTTTGCTTAATTTTAAGGAGCAAATGTAGTGTGTTTACTGGGTGGCTTTTCGCTAATTTTTTTGTATAGTGTCGTTTTTACTTAAGTTATTATTAATTTTATAAGGAATGTATAAAAATGGGAAGTGTTTGTTGTTTCAAAATTTCAACATTGATTGCTTAAAAATTATAGATTTCCACTGTTTGCATCAGAATGTTACATTCCTATATAATGACATCCTTGTTCAAGACTTTTAATTGTAGTTTGGCATTTGAAATGCAGAAATTTCAGCTTCTATTAGACTCTTTAGAGAGTGTTTCACATTTAGAAATTGCGAGCCATAAATTGATAGTACCTAGCTTAGCTGAGCTTGGGCTATTTTTTTGGTTTTTTTTCGAATTCTCTTTACTTGTTTTTCTCACTCACTTCCACTTAGCCTTTGGTGAATGGTGGCTCTAAAGATGCATTTTGATAGCTAATATTGCTTAGTTTTTACATGTTTACTCAGTGAACTAGCAATGGCAAGTCTTCTACACAATTTATTATCTTTTAAACTACTCAGAGCATAAAACTGAGTAAGGCTTGTATTTTGATGATAAAAGAACCTCCTATCTGACTATAATATGTGTTTAACAGTCTCTGGGAAGGGCTATCAGTTAAAACTTTGAGTTCAGTGCCTATATCAATGATAAACGGAGGGACTTAACTGCAAACTAATCGAGTACATGACATGGCGTTTGTGAAAGTTGTTGACCTGGTAACTTGATATCTCATCATTCTGCAAGTTGATATGTACCAAATGCACTAAGAATGCTCTTATATTGTTTGGAAATCAGGTTTATCACATGGACTATATATGCAGGTGTGTCATTGGTTTCCTTGTCCGTTTAAACATGTCTTTCACCATAAAAACCCATCAAATGTATTTCCCTTTTTATGTGCAGAAGGGCATCGATAAGGTATCAGATATAACAGTTTATTGTGATTATTGTATTTTCGTGTCTAACGGGCAAGCAGATGGTTGTTTCTGGATATGAATTATTGTTGGTGTTTTTGTATAACTGATTATTATCATATTTTGGTATATGTTTTCACTATTTTTTCTTTTGGTTGTTTCAGGTACAGTATCATTTTTTAAGTAATGGAGGGAATGTTAGACCTAAGTTGAATTTGGAAGCCGAGTATGCTTTCTTTTTTTGTTTATCAGTGATCCATAGATTATTTATTCAAATCATCGACTTTTTAAGTCGAATAAACACTTTGTTAAGGCATTTGCCTCTTGAGTAATCTCTATATAGATGGAATGCTTCACGTCTTTCACTTTAGTGTGCTCCTTGTTTGGTATTTCTTTGAATGTTTCACGAGTTTTACCGCTTATAACACTGATTATCCTTCACTTTTATGTGATCGCTTGGGTATCGGTCTAACTAACCAACTGGTATGGATCATGGTGATAGAAAATTAGATCGATTAGTTTGTTCCTTCTAATGCCTTTTGCACGGCAAACTAACTTAATAGTGTCACTTTCAAAACTACTATTCAAATCTTTTTAAATTACCTTACCTTTTAACAGCCTTACTTAGTTTCATTTTTAGATTTATTTTACCTCCTCTTCAGATCAATTTCACTTCGAATTTGCCCATCGGAATGAACAATAAGACGTCCTTACAACTTGAGTACTTTTTCTCACTAATATTTTTGTGTTGTAAAGTATACATAGTATTACTTTTTTAAAATTTATTTGTACTTTTTGTAATGAAATTAGAGAAAAATGGGTGCATTGTTTCACAGATTTTGGTAGTTTTTTTTAGAACTTTTTTTATTAGAAGCTTTTAAAGTACCACGGAGTTACTAGAATCAGAGTGAAAGCAAATTTGAGGTTCTTGGGTTGATTGTAGTGCATCTTTGCTATTTTCTTGTTGATTCTTGTTGTTTTTTCAGACGATTAAGCATTTGTTGATGTGTTTAACTTTCTTTTTCTAGGTAGCTGTTGTTTCTCACTTAAGTCAAATGATAAGTATTGTTTATTTTTTATGTACGATTAAAATTGTGGTCGACGACGTGCGAAATTAGAATAAAATTCATGTTATAAATCATATCTTTCGTATGATTGGTGTTCATGACGAGAAGCCTGACCAGATCTTCAACGCTTATTTTACAGGTACATATTTTTTCCGGGTGTAATTCCAGAGCAGTTATTTGTTACCACCCGTGCTTGTAGAATGATGTCTTCGATTGAATCCTCCTTTCGGTCTCCTGAAACGATGAACAAACTGAGGGCTCGGCTTTGGACCGAGCGAACTCACTCCGACGCTCAAGTCAGTAAACTTAAAGAGAAGTTGTTGTTACTTGGCGAAGTATATTTTGTAGAGAGATAAGGAAGATATTACCAGATGAATAGTGATTCTTAGGTTAAATTGTGGATCCTTTCCTCAATGAGAGTTGAGGAGTATTTATAGACTTTCACCTTTTGTCACGTAGTGGCCAAGTGGCCAAGTGGCTGGCAGGTGGAAAGACTGATCTACCCTCGGCCGAGGGACCCATGGCAGGCCGGCGGGCCCTGTTGACTCGCCGCCGAGGGGTCTTGGATATGAGTTCGCGGATATGTGCCCCGGCTGGCTAGTTGCCGTGGCCGAGACCCAAGTGACAGGCCGACAGGCTGCGCCGGTTAGGCTGTCCAAGGTGTTGACTTGCTGTGGATATCTTTGACCTTGCTCAATACGTTGACTCGGTCAGAGGGTGCAGAATATGCCCCATCAATTTGCCCCCAGCGTAGTCTATGCCGTGGTATGGGCTCCGATGTATGTTGAGCGTATATTCTGCGCAAGTAAAAATCTTCTTTCTCGGGCTCTTCTACCTCGGCTTGGTTCTGCTTAGGCCGTACCATATCCCCCCTCCACATGGATGTGTAAAGGGCATCCGATGTGGAAAAGAGAGTGACGTTGGCCGAGACCAGGGTTGAGAGTGCCGGTTGTTTTTGATTGCCCCCGGCCGGTGCTACCTAGCTTGGTTAATCATGTGGCCGGCGGAGAACAGATACTTAGGAATTTGTTGAGGAAGATGAATAGGCGAAGAGATATGAAGGGGCGTGTTGAAGACGCTTGGTCACTGTTGCATTGATTGACGTTCAACTGTTGCAACGATTGACATTCCGCGGTTGCATGTCCGACACGTCTCGTTCGCCGATTGGCCGACGTTTCATGGGTCGTGCCCCGATTGGTCCTTCTTCATGGGCTTTCCCCTATAAATAGGGCGATTAGTCCGAAATTGGCCACCAATTTCATTTTCTATAAAATTTTCTTCTCTCTAAACTTTCAAGGGCTTCTTTCTCTTCTAATCTTCGTAGTCGTTACTTGGCTAGTGCTTTTCTTCAAGGTAAACAAACAAATTTTTCTCAATCTCTTATTTTGTTAAGTAATTGTTGCTACCATGTCTTCTGCTGATGCCGGACCTAGAACCGTGCGCCGGGGTTCCCCGTCGCGTCTTGATGAGGAGGAGATACTAGACGCCATCCCGATAAGGTCTGGGGGCCCTAGGTCTCCTTCTCCCGAAGTTGATCCAAAATCTTTGGAGGGTTGGGAGGATGATGATGATGTTGATGATGACGATGATGATGCTGAAAGGGCTCGTCCTAATGAGGGGAGGCAATACATCATGGATCACGCGACCCTTGTAAGGTCCGCCCCGACCGTGCTTGGACCCATAAGTTCGCCACTGCTCCGCGAAACACTTTTCGAGGGCCATTTCTACTTCGGGCAGGGGGTACAAAATTGTTATCCCCGAGGAGGGTCGGGCCGCCTGCGTTGCCCTCCCCTCGGTTGCACCGGGCGTATACATCCGGCACTGGAATACGGGCTCCGGTTTCATTTGAATGATTACGTTATGGCCATCATTAGAGCCATGAACGCGTCGTGGCTGGCCACCGCACCCGTTGGCTATTAGAACCATAGTCGGCTTTGTCCGCTCGTCTCTTCAAGGGGGAGGTCCCAACGGTTAATTTATTCCGTCGGCTTCACCACCTTCGCCGTCATTTTCTGGCCGCGTCGGATGGTACAACAGGCAAATGGAGCGGGTTACGTCTCCGTTGATAAGCTTTCCTCCCGCAAGGACTGGAAAGATCGGTGGGTGTACGTTGAGGTGCCGGATGACTATCCGCTGCCCGGTCCTTCCAAAGACTAAGTTAATTTGCGGTGCAAGACTAAGGCGGAGCATGACAAATGGGTCACCCGGAGTAAGCTTAAGATGGACGCGGCAAGGTCCCTCTAAATGCGGATGAGAAGTCGGCGATGAGGCTTTTTGAGGCGGACAAGAGTGGGGTGCCGAAAAGATGGATTCCCCAACGCAAATCATTCTTCGGATGAGTCGCTCAGCCATGTCGGCCTCATACCGACCCTAGCACAGGTGAGTGGGGTCGGTGTGAGGCCCATCTCTGCTCTCAATGTTTTGTTTTTTGAATTTTGATTTATTTCTTCTACTTAACTCTTGCTTTGTTTCCTTTGCAGACCGCTTTGGACCGGACTGCTCGAGGATATCCTCCGGAGAATGGGGCCGCACAAGGATAAGACCGTTGCCGATTTGCATCCTAAGGCTCTGGCCCGTGATCGCAGGACGTCGCCGAATGATCTCATGGATCAACGGTGAAAGGCTTGAATGTGGAGGCGGCCCAGCGAAGGTTGCTAGTAACATGCCGCGCCGAACGCGGAAAACAAAGTCTTCGGCGGCGACGGCGTCAACATCGATTCCACCTCCCATTCCTTCGATCCGTAAGGAGACGGTGGTGATCGTTGACATTACCAATGGGGGACTCGATGCGGAGGGATCTCCCCTTGTCCGTAAGAGGAAAGAGCCTGCTCCTGCCGCTAATGCTTCTACTGCTGCCGGCAAGGATATACGTCCTCCGACCAAGAAGGCCAAGCATGGTACAGATATATCCTGTGGCTCGACTTAGCTTCTGTTCATTAGGCGTTCTCGATGACAAAGCTCTCCGATATGTCCATGTATGTTGACACGGATGCTTTAATTGAATTTTTTGTAGATCAACCGCTGTCGTCTACCGGTCACACTCTTGAACGGCGTGCCGAGAAGAAGATCGCGCAGTAAGTGGTCAAGATGCCACCGTTGTCACCTCCTACCCTCGCCCTACCCCCTTGCAGATTAAGTCGAGGGCCTAAGTTTGGCCAGGTTCTTTGTCGAAGTAGGTTGATACGGCCGGTGCTCTTATTGTAGAGCAAGAGATGGCCATTCTTTGAAGCCGCCTTACGCTCGAGCGGCTCAGCTCGAACTCGACGCCGCGAACAAGGAAGCCAGGGAGGGCCAAGGCCGAGGCCGAGGAGGCGATCTCTTGCCGAGAAAACCTGGGAGGACGCCGAAAAGGAGGTCCTTCACGAGAGAGCCAAGGCCGAGGCTGCGGCGGCCGAAGCCGCTAAGCCGCCGGAGGGGCGTGACCTCGTTCGAAGCACGCCGACCTTTATGCTGCGCGAGGGACGAATGGAGGGGCATGTTTCGTGCCCAGGGGAAGGTGGTTCGGAACAAGGATGCTATCCTCGCCCAAAGGGAGGAGGACATTGAGACGCTCCAAACCGTTATCCTCCCTAACATGTGCGCCCAATACCGGGACCTGGCCGAGGAAGCCGGCAGGGAAGTGATTGGGGAGCTCTTTCCTCTTGACGGCTCCTTTCCGTGGGACAAATTTGACGAGCTGTTTGATGACAAGCTCGAAGCTAAGGAGAAAGCCGCGGAGGAGAAGGCCAAGGAGGAGGTAAGGGTGAAGAAGGAGGAAGAGGTGGTCGCGGAGAAGGCAGCCCTTGCTGAGAAGACTAAGGCGGCCAAGGAGGAAGCCGAGAGGATGAAGGCAAACCGAGGCCGCCGAGGCCGAGGCCGCCAAGAAAGCCGAGGCCGAGGCCGCCGAGAAAGCCGAGACCGCCAAGACAGACACGGGTCGCCCATCAAAGATGATGCCGCTAACGCCGCCGATGGCAAGCAAAGAACAGGCATAGGGAGACGGGCGGTCGTCACCAGGCTCACCCGGCGTCTCGGATAGCTTCAGCTGTTCGGGAGCCAATTATTAAGCCTTTCCTCCCTGCCATCTTTTGGCGCTTCAAATGATATGTCTGTAACCTTTTACTTTTCTTTTCCTTATTTTTGTAAAACTGTGGTAGGTTGCGTTTTGGCTTATCCCTATGGGGGTGGCCGTCGTCTGTATTCTCCTCACTTGTAACCTGTTATCATTTTTAATAAGAGCTTGCTTATTTTGCCTCTGGCTTGGCCGAGGTATTTTCTTGTCTTTGTCTGAGTTGTCTTCTTACGTTATTAATTGAGCGCTTCTTTTTTCGCCGCCTACGGCCGAGGCGTTTTAGAATGCGTATCTCAAATGTGTTTAACGTTTCTAAGGCATGTTGATCGCTTTCGCGAGTATCAACTGCGCTGGTAGTGACTGCCGTGACGTCTGCTTCCTGATAGTGACTGCCGTGGCGTCTACCTCTTGGGGTGACTGCCGTGGCTTCTACTTCTTGATAGTGACTGCCATGACGTCTACCTCTTGGGGTGGCTGCCGTGGCGTCTACTTCCTGATAGTGACTGCCGTGGTGTCTACCTCTTGGGGTGACTGTCGTGGCGTCTACTTCTTGATAGTGACTGCCGTGACGTCTACCTCTTGGGGTGACTGCCGTGGCGTCTACTTTTTTATAGTGATCGCCGTGGCGTCTACCTCTTGGGGTGACTGTCGTGGCGTCTTCTTCTTGATAGATCGCCGTGGCGTCTACCTCTTGGGGTGATCGCCGTGGCGTCTACTTCCCCGATAGTGGCCGCCGTGACGTCTACCTCTTGGGGTGTTCTTTGTGGCGTCTACTTCTTGATAGTGACTATGGGGGGGAAATGAACACTTTGATGGATAACTTGGACGATTCTTCATTAGATATAAACATGTGTTGGGGTGCCCACAGTTGTCTTGGGCACCTCCGCCGCTATACAAAGTATTTCCTGAGATTGTCAGTGTTCTAATGGCTCATCAAAGGCACACCCTCCATGTCTGTCAGCCGGTGTGTACCCAGCCTCATTTCTTCAACCACTTCGTAGGGACCTTCCCGATTAGTCGTCGATTGCATCATGAGGTCGCCCTCCTGTTGTAAGGATGGGCTCTTCCCCTTCTCTGACTTCTTTGCCACTTTGAGGGATTGCATGTTGCATCCTCTGGCAGATATCTGGACGTTGACCACGTCGTCCTTCTCGTCCTTGGAGACGAGCTTATGCGCTTCACCCCGGTCCGAGACATACATCAGTGTCAAAGCCCGGATGGACATCACTGCGTCGGCCTCGCTCAGAGTGATTCGGCATATGAGAACGTTGTAGGCGGACGAGCCGTCAATGACCACGAACTCAGCTAGGACATTCTTAGCCGCATCCCCCTCGCCGAACATCACCGCAGTCCCGATCGACCCCGTGGGTACCAGCCTACCCGGAAAAATCGACAACGGATTGGTGCGGGGGCTCATGTCTTCAACCTTCGACCGAGGTTGAGAAAGCACTCGAACATGATGTTCGTGTAGGCGCCCGTGTCAATCGTGCACCTCTTGACCAGGTGGTTGGATATGTCTAAGTGGACTACAAGTGGGTCGCTGTGAGGGGCGATGACTCCCTCGTAGTCCTTCTTCCCAATAGTCATATCGGGGTTGTTGAAAGCGGGGATCGCTGTTTTGGGCACAAAGTTGATGGCCCGACATGACTCGTTCAGTGCCGTTTGTGCCCATGAGCGGACCCACCGTTCTCGTTGCCCCCGATGACAACATGGATCACTCCTATCCGTTCAAAGACGGATTTCTTATTTGAACCGCCGCATCGTCTTTTGGCCTTTGGCAACATACTTGTCGAGGCTCCCCTTCCGGATCAGCTCTTCAATGGCATTCTTCGATGCGCTAGTTGTCGAAAGGTGACCGGTGTGGCCGTGGTACTCACAAAGATCGCTCGTGTCACCGTCCCCCTTCCCTGGGGGCCTTTCCCTTCTCGCCCTCGTTCTTGCTCGGGCGAAGACCTCGGCGGCAGATACGACCATGGGGGGTGTGGCCATTGAACCGTTTCTGGTAGTATGGTCCTGAACTCCCCTCGGCGCCCGCCGAGTTCTGCTTCCTGGCAGATCTGTCAGACCGTGACCTATTATTGTCACGGCGTCCTTCGTCCGGTTGTCCTCCCGGCTCTTTCTCTCTCGAGTGCCGGCCTCGCTGGGCCTACCAGGTTTTGTGATAGTCCTCCACCTTTATGGCTTGGTCGGCCATCTTCCTGGCGGAGTCTAAGTTCAGGCCGCCACACTTGATGAGCTCGTTTTTAAGTCTCTCTTGGGAGGCCTTTCATCGCCAAGTCGCCGCCATTCATTGTTCACCGCGAATGTCCGAACCTTGGCGTCGAACCTCTTCACATAACTCCGGAGAGACTCGCCTCCCTCCCGTCTCGATAGTCGAGGTCCGATGTCTCGACGGCCCTCCTCTTATTGCAAGAATACCGGGCTAGGAACGTGTCCCTTAGGTCGGCATAACAAGATATCGACCCATCGGGTAGCCCCTTGTACCAACTTTGTGCCATCCCCCGCAGGTCGTAGGGAAAACTCGGCACCAAACCTCATCAGTTGCTCCCACACCGACATGTGAGACTCGAAAGCCTCGGCGTGGTCGGTTGGGTCGCCTTCTCCTTTGTATGATATGGGTGGCAACTTTAGCTTAGTCAAGCAGGGACCTCTAGGACGTAGGCATCGAGGGGTCTGTCGACCACGTGTCGAATGACACGCGGCGATTGGCTCCTCATATCCTTGGTCCGGCTCCTCTCCCCGTGGCGGGAAGGGCTTCTTCTCCGACTCTGGTGAGTCGGGCTTCTTCTCCGACTCTGGTGAGTCGGACTTCTTTCACTCCTCGGGGTGTGCCTCGTCGGCAGCTTTGCGGCGACGCCGTCCCCCCGCGAGTGCGGGAAGGACTCAGGTCTACCACTAGCATACTGGGCTCCCCCGGCGTCTTCGACAGATCGGCTTCCCCTAGTGCTCCGTTCAAGTTTCTCGGAGTCACATTTTGGGCCCTGGTCTCCTGGACGGGTTCTGCCGCTCTTGTCGGTGTGACAGTGTGAGTCGGCGTACTACCAATTAGGTCCATGAGTAGCTTCAGTTTTGCTGCATCAACCACATGTCCCATGATGGTGACCTGGTCGACGGGCAGTGGCGTATCTGGTATTATTGGCATCCCGTACTCCGGTTGAATTACCCGGCCGGTGGAGGGTCGCGCAACCGCACTGAATTGTGGACGGTATCATCTTGGTAGAATTCGGTTTCGTCAGTCACGAATACCTCTTGTTATTTTGACATCTTCTTAGCTTTTTGGGTGGGTTTTTGTTTTATGTTTTTTTTTTGTTTGGGAATGAATGTGACTAGCTTCTAGTATCTGTCCCCACAGACGGCGCCAATTGTTCCGGGTGTAATTCCAGAGCAGTTATTTGTTACCACCCGGGCTTGTAGAATGACGTCTTCGATTGAATCCTCCTTTCGGTCTCCTGAAACGATGAACAAACTGAGGGCTCGGCTTTGGACCGAGCGAACTCACTCCGACGCTCAAGTCAGTAAACTTAAAGAGAAGTTGTTGTTACTTGGCGAAGTATATTTTGTAGAGAGATAAGGAAGATATTACCAGATGAATAGTGATTCTTAGGTTAAATTGTGGATCCTTTCCTCAATGAGGGTTGAGGAGTATTTATAGACTTTCACCTTTTGTCACGTAGTGGCCAAGTGGCCAAGTGGCTAGCAGGTGGAAAGACCGATCTACCCTCGCCGAGGGACCCCAGCGGCAGCCGGGCGGGCCCTTTTGACTCGCCGCCGAGGGGTCTTGGATATGAGTTCGCGGATATGTGCCCCCGGGTTAGTTGTCGTGGCCGAGACCCAAGTGACAGCCGACAGTCGCGCCTGGTTAGGGCCGTCCAAGGTGTTGACTTGCTGTGGATATCTTTGACCTTGCTCAATACGTTGACTCGGTCAGAGGGTGCAGAATATGCCCCATCAATATTGCTTTCAAACAACTCAGGTGGATGGGTCTACTGTTGCATGTTGGCATGGAGTATCAGACAGTTTGGGTGCACTAATAATAGAATGAGAGGCGACAAAGCCGAGAAAGTAAGCTACATGTGAGGGTCATCGTTAAGGCATTAGTTTTTAACTCCAGAATTTGCTAAGTATGTGGGTTGTCATTGGACTATGTTGGAGTCGTGTGTTTAGGTTGTTAGTTTGTCTTTGAAAAATTTCTTACGGTGTATTCTAATGTAAGGTGCTTTCTCAATTATTATTGTTTGCTTAATTTGAAGCAAGTTTGTTATGTCACGACATATGTTGTGATTGGATCTCTGTTTTAAAATATATGGTGCTGAAAGACGTACTATGCTTTCACCTGCTCTTCATTTTCACTTAACCGTTTAGCCAAATTGGGGCAACAACTAGTAAGATTAAAGAACATAAAAATGTGGTATCCAAAGCATCAATGACTTAACTTTAGATATTTAACCAATTAACAATTCACATAAGCATTTACATAAAATGCATTTAAGGAGAGGGAAAAAAAAAAGAGGGAATATGTATATAATGTAAATCGAACCTGAGGCCCATAGGTAAAAAACCAAAACCTTTACCACGGAACCACTTAATGTTCCTTGCATATATAATGTGCATATACATACTTATGTATTACTAAGCAATATTTGGGGTAGCAAAAATTCTTCCACTTAACCGATTTTTTTACGTTTGGGGTAGCGGCCGCCACCCCTTACTACCAGGTGGGTTCGCCCTTGATCATACTCAATTAACTATACTAACAATTGAACGATTAACAATATTTAAGATAAAGATTAGAACTTTTAAATTCACAATTAAAAAATAAGAGGTTTGATGTCTTGAATCAAGAAGGGAGAAATTAGTTTCTCATAAAAATCTTAGAGAAAATAAAAATCCCCGAGTTTTTCCTCTTTAAAATAATAAACCTGTAATTAGAAAAGAAACACAATAATGCACGGAAATGGACTTTTGGACTGTCATCATTAGCACGACTTGCGTGTAACCTCTTGCGGGTCGTGAGAGTTGCTACCCAAATGTATAGGAAAATCAATAAAACTAATGCTTGAGCAAGATGGATAGTCTTCAACACGACAAAGAGCAAATTTTTTTTTTTCATTTAACCTAATAACCCTAATTTTGCTTAAAACAATTTGGCTTAAGGTTACTTATCCACTTTAATGAGAGGACAAAGCCGTTGAGTAACCTCGTGGCTTCTTTAGCTTGTTTTGTTTAAAAAAAAAAAATTAAAAAAATAACTTACAACAATTTCGTGTCAAATAGCCTCATTTAGCCGAAAATTTCGTGTATGATAGCATAGTTTTGAAACTAAGACAAAAAATTTAAAGAATGACATACAAACGCAAATTGGAAGGAAACAGTTGACAAGGTTTATAATTAATAAATCGATGGAACATATGTTTTTACATGTTCAGAATATAAAATGATTTTTTTTTTTGTTTATCATACCGAGTGTGTGCTCATTAAATTTAGGGTTATTTTACGAGAATAATCCAAACTAAGGCCCCTCTTCTCATATTAACCCAAACTAATGTTTAACTCAGAAAAATCCAAACTATTGCATCATTTAACTTGTAGTGATCTCGTCCCATATTTGACCTGATACAAGCTGTTGCCCAACAGGTCATGAGGTGAGCCACTGCTTTTCTATTTTTTCTTCTTCCTTTCTTTATGGTCATTCACATCTTCTTCCTTCTACATTTCTTCATTCTCTCTGCAACTTTTACAAAAGCCAAAACCCATCCAAGTTCTTCACCTTCCTTCTCTCCATTTTTATGTAACCCTAAAATTGCAAATGTTTCCCAGATATAATAACAAAACGGTTGTCTTCATCATAACCTCCTTAACCCTGTAATTCTTATTTAATGCTTATTTAGGACAATTCAACCATTAAACCACCCTAAAATTCCAAATTTCAAGTATACTTCATTACATAATCAAGATTTTTCAAAAATGGAAGCAAACTGGCTCATATCATGAATTATATCCCAAATTAAGCATCAATTATAAGCAAATATCTCGATTTAATGAACTAAAAATACCGAATTAGGCCTAATAATTACCATGTGAGAGTGAAGAGAATCAAAGCCCCAATTGAAATAATAGCGCAAAACGCCATTGATTGAAAGCATTCAACCAGCAATTCAATTCAAATTTGACGATTAATCAATCATTCTCGCTGTATTAATTGGGGAAGAACAGGGAAAAGTGAGGAGGCAGAAGAGAGAATAAGGTATTGTGAAGGAATTAATTGGCGCAAATGGAAGTTCATATGTTTTTCATATTGCCCAGATTTTCTAGGTTTTGTTTTAATTTGGTGAAGAATTTTAGTTTTTGTTTTATTTTTGTTAAATGTGACTTGATTAGTAGGTAGCCGGTTACCGGGTGCATTGTGAGAAAAATGAGGGGATAATTCGGATTATTCTGAGTTAAAGTATAATATGGATTAATATAAGAAGGAAGGACATAGGTTGGATTATTCTTATGAAATAATCCTTAAATTTATTATGATTGTTCTTCCAAAAATATGAAAAGATTTTTTCTAATTTGAAAATTAATGTTAATTTAAAGGAGAAAAATATTCAACGCAAAGAGGTTGTGACTTGTGAGGTCCTTAAGGATTAACTTTAAAAATTCGGGTCCTTAAAGCTACATTAATAGATAATTTGGGATTGGGTCCGTGTGAGTTGTGGTATAGTTTACTCGTTTTTTTAGTACTCCCTCCTATCCACTATTTTCTTCCCTATTTCTTTAAACAGATTATTCAGATTTTTTTCCCCTTTCTTATTTTGGAAACATTTACTCTTATTTTATTCATTCTTCTCTTCTATCACCAAACCCCACCCAACTCTTTTAACTCCAAGTTATTTACTCTTATTTACTCTCATATTTTATTACTTTTCTTAATGTTTGGCCCCACAATTCCTTATTTAACTCCAAGTTATTCTCTATCTCCAATCACCAATCACCAAACCCCACACAACCTTTTTACTCCTATTTTATTCATTTCCTTAATCATTATGCCCTTAGCAAAAGGGAACAATATGGAGAATAAGAGGGAGTACTTAGTATTAAGATGAATTTTGTAGTCCACTGATGTGGAGTTGTGGACTAGTGGTTGGGCTATTGTAAAAATAATTGAGCACGAAAAATGAGATTAGATAGGGTAACAGTAGACCTGTCAAAACTTAATTCGATCCGAAAATCGACCGTAACCCGACCCGTAAATAACCCGCAAATAACCCGGTTTTTCCAACCCGAACCCATTTTGACCCATAAACAACGGGTCGAAACCCGACCCGCAGCGGGTAGACCGTTAGCTCAAAACAATATATCTTTTTTAAAATACACAATGTCTTATATGTATTGACTTATATTTTTTTAAGGAAAGTGTTGGGTTCCTTGATTGATGATAACATGCCCATTTGATGTGTGCTTTCTTAGTTTACCTTTTCAGGATTAATGTTTAAAACAAGCATGGATTAAGAAGTGTTGAGTTGTTGATCATCCCATTGTATTGAGTCTTTAGCGTCATCTAATGTACAAGTGAGAAAGTAAAGTATCTTAGAGAAATAGAAACAGTCAAGACGTCTGTTACTTTCACAAGTAACAGCTGCCTGGACTGTTGCCTCAATTCGTAACACTTGAATTCTTTTTTTATCTTTCGAAAGCCTTTTTCGTGTCTCTTATTTTTGAAAGATAAACTTCAGATTTTTATAAGGATTTGGCCTTCAATAAAAAGTGGTTTTAATAATTATCATTTTCAGAATGTTTCCTCTTTGTGCAAATTTGACCCTTTGGTCTTTTATAAAACAAGAAATGCTTTTTTGCCATATTTGTGTAAACTTGTCATCATGTGACTTGTTTTTCCTTCTTTGTTTTCTGAATTTGCATGAGCTTTTATGGATAACTTTCAAACACTCTTTCTCTCTTTTTGCCTTTGCATAAGAACCTTCTTTGGTGCAAGTTTGGGAGGTTGTTGAGACTCATCACATGTGAGGTCTTTGACCCTTCAAAACCCTAGCAACTCCCTTACTCATTTCCTCTATAAAAGGCGTGCCCTTTCCTCACAAAAATCCCAAGACTTTTTCTGAAATTTATTTCAAGTTTGCAAATTGTTTTTCAAAGCTTAAAACCGTGTTTCCTTTGCAAAACTTTTAAGAGTCTTCAAGTTGTTACAATCTTGGCTACTGTTACTTTAACATACTAAACTCTCTCACTTATGATTGTTGATCTTGTAAAAGTTGTCCACCTCAATTCTTTGTTAAGAATAAGATAGTGGAAGCTTGATCCTTAAAACATTTTTAGTGTGTGTGTAGAGTTAGGACGGAGTAGTCTTCAACTTTTTGGCAACCGGAGTAGGTTGCGAGTTGGCTTGTCATAAGAACGGAGTAGTTCTTGGACTCGCATTACAACCGGAGTAGGTTGGTGTTTTTATTGTACGGGTCTTTTAGTAGTCGGAGTAGATCACTAAAAGAAATCAATAAAAAGTAGATTGGACGTAGGCACTTGAGTTTCTTGCCGAACCAATTCAAAATCTCGTGTTTAATCTTCTTACTTTATTCCGCTGCTATTTATCTTGCTTGTTTGTTTTGCTTTGCTTAACCTTCGAAGTAACAGTTCATCATACTGTCACATTTGGTCTGCAGTCCGTATTCCATAAACTGAGACAAATAGCTACAGTCAGAACAGTTGTTACTTTCCTACTTCAGCAAACATTCATCTTAATACTCGTTTAGTCTTTCAATATTATTCAAAGTATTCTCTCATTTCTTTCGTTCATATAACTCACTTTAAATCAATAAAGTTGAAGTTAAATTTTTTAAATAGTACCTAATTCACCCCCTCCCCCTCTTAGGTACTTGAATCCATAAACTCAACAATTGGTATCAAAGCCTCGTGCTCTTGATCGATGCTAATCGCCTTAGAGTTTGATTCGTGGGTAATGGATTCCGAGAAACACTCCAAGATCCCGGTCTTTATATGTTCGAATTTTGGATGGTGGAAACTCAAAATGGAACATTACATCAAAAGTATCGATTATCAATGTTGGAACATCATCCAAAATGGACCTCTTGCCATTGAGGAAACCGATATCTTAAACGGTTTCACCAAGACAAAAGAGGAAAGAAATTACAATGAAAACGACTTTAAACTTGCCGAAAAGAATTCCAAAGCAATGTCGATTCTTCAACGTTGTGTTGGTGAGGGGGAAGTTAGTCGAATCTCCGGATCTCCTACGGCAAAATATATTTGGGATTCCCTTGTACTTTTCTATGAAGGGACGTCCCAAGTAAGAAAACACCGTGTTGACCTTCTCATGCAACAATATGAGATGTTTAGAATGTCAAAGGACGATTCCATAAATAGTTTCTCTTCACGTTTTTCTTGTATTATTAATGAGCTTAAGAGTCTAGGAAGGAACTTCGAGTCCGCGGACATCATTCAAAAAATCCTTCGTAGTCTAACCTCTAAGTGGCAACCCAAGGTCACCACCATAGAGGAAGCTAAAGACTTGTCAACCCTATCTCTTCATGAACTAATGGGATCACTAATGGCTCACGAGTTTAATCTCGATAAGCATTCTAGTGAGTCCTCAAAGGGAAAGAGTCTCGCCCTCACATCCTCTCCAAGTTATGGAGAAGATGAGGAGGAAGACGAGTTTGCTATGTTCTCAAGAAACCTAGCCGGGTTAGTCAATGGTCAAGGAAACAAAAGGTTCACTAATAATTACTCGAAAAAACGCTTTCCTAAGAGACGACCTAACTCCACCGTGGGATGCTTTAAATGTGGTGATAAAACTCACCAAATTAAAGAATGTCCCAACTGGGATGATATCAAATCAAAGGAAAGAAGAGAAAAGGTTAAAAAGGACTACAAACATAGAGTCATGAGTGCTATTTGGGGAATGTCCGACTCCGAGGAAGATGAGGAACTCATCGAGGAGGAACTAGAGGCTAAAATGTGTCTTACAAATCATTCTAAAGAAAAAGTCTCAAAAACCTCAAAATTTGAACACTTAAGATGCCTCATGGCTAATCCCGACGATTTCGACTCCGATTCCGACAACGAGGTAAACCATCTAAAGGCCAAGGCTAGAACTTACTCCAAAGAGAAAGTATGTAAGCTTCTTGACCAACTTTTTGATAAGTGTCGGTTTCAAAATGATAAGCTTGAGGTAATGCAAAATGAGATTGAGGAAATTGCTCAAGAGAACTTCAACCTTAAAAATGAACTAAAAGCAACAGACAGCGTCACTGTCACCTCTGAAGCTTATTATGAAGTTAAAAGAGTCAACAAGTTAAACAAACATTTGACTAAAGAACTAGAGCGTCTTAAGATAACCCCCACGGACGTCTCTGACCTTGAAAACGTCAACACTACCTTGATGACGCAAGTTTCCTCACTAACCAAGAAACTTGATGATCTTTTAAAGGACAAAGATGCTCTTGAAAATGAAGTCTATGACTTTGTAGTTGAGGTTGTAGACCTAAGATAAGAGAAATAGTGTCTAAGACTGTTGCTTCTAACAAAGATTTAGACAAGTCAAATGAAAAGATTGAATGTTTGGTAAATGAAAACAAGTGTCTAAAAGGTGAGGTTGTTTGTCTCAAGAATGAAATAGAAGTCCTTCATGATAGGCTTACTTTTTTTCAAAAATGTATGCCCGAATGTAGCACTTCTAGGTCTTCTCCTCATCATAGATCCGATGAAATCATTGATCTAAACAAAAGTCTTGACGAGATGACGTCTAAATATGAAGAGTCCAAAGAACGAATCATGTATCTCGTGTCTAAACTCAACAACCACACCCATGACTTCATAGTTGAGAAAAGGTTGTCTATTGAAAGTGTTAACAATGATGAACTCAAGAGAGAAAAAGAAAAGAATTTGCATCTCCTCTCACGAGTCAATGACTTGACCAATGAACTTGTGAGTGCTAAAAACATCACTGAAAAATGGGAAGGAAGTCAAACCGTGTTAAACTTCCTCACGAATCAAACCGACAGATGTAACAAAACTGCTGGTTTGGGGTTCAAATGGAACAATGTCATGATCACATCCAAGCCTAAAACCGATTTTAGAAGGAGAAAGTACGTTGGTCTTCCCGAATACATTATTTGCAATTATTGTGGTAAGAATGGTCATGTTCTCAACACTTGTAGAAAAAGATTTCATGACATTAACAAGAACATCAAAATAATTAAGCAAATATAGATTAGGAAAGACACCGTAAGATATGTTGATCACAAAAGGGGACCCAAGTTTGTTTGGGGTTCTTAAACTCAAAATCTAATCTTGTGTAGGGCTTGGTGAGAGGCAGCCGCAATTGGTACTTGGATAGTGGATGCTCTCATCACATGACGGGTGATAGAAGCCAATTCCTCTCACTTAAAGCATACAATGGTGGCACGGTAAGGTTTGGTGACAACAAGAAAGGTGAAGTGATTGGCATTGGAAAAGTTGGTAAGTCACCATTACTTTGTGTCGACAACGTGCGGCTTGTCAAAGGTTTGAAGCATAATCTCCTTAGTATCTCTCAACTTTGTGATAAGGGTAACATTGTAGAATTTAGTGCTAATATGTGTCGAATAATTGATGCCACCACTAATGAACTAATACTCGAAGGAAGACGTGTCAAAGACGTATACTTAACTAATTTGAACACTCTATCCGGTCACACCATGTCTTGCATGAGTGTAATGAACAATGATCCTTGGTTATGGCATAAAGGTTTGGTCATGTTAGTACTAAAACTCTTAATACTCTTAAAAGACTCGACTTAGTTGAAGGCATTCCTAATATGAAGTTTGATTTTGATAAAGTATGTGATGAATGTGCTAGAGGCAAACATGTTAGAAGTTCCTTTAAATGCAAAAGAATTGTGAGTACATCTCAACCTTTGCAACTTTTACATATCGACTTGTGTGGACCAATGAGAACTAGAAGTAGAGGTGGTAGTCGTTATGTGTGTGTCATTGTTGATGATTACTCTAGGTTTGTTTGGGCACTCTTCTTAAGCTCTAAGGATGAGACATTTGATGAGTTTATAATTTGGTTAAGAAAGATTCAAAATAAACTTGATTTAAATCTTGTTTCAATGAGAACCGATCACGGAACCGAATTCGAAAACTCATCATTTGGTGCTTATTGTGATGACAATGGTGTAGACCATAACTTCTCGGCTCCTAGAACCCCACAAAAAAATGGTGTGGTTGAAAGGATGAATAGAACCCTTGAAGGAATGGCTAGAACAATGTTATTATGTAGTAAGTTGCCTAAGAACTTTTGGGCCGAAGCGGTAAATACCACTTGTTACATTCATAATCGTGTCATGATAAGGAGTATATTGAATAAAACTCCCTATGAATTGCTACGTGGAAAAAAACCCAATATTTCATATTTTAGATGTTTTGGAAGCAAATGTTTTGTTCATAACAATGGTAAAAACAACTTGGATAAGTTCGATCCACGTAGTGATGAAGCAGTATTTATTGGCTACTCCGATCATAGCAAGGCCTATAAAGTTTACAATAAACGAACCTTGTTAATTAAAGAAAGCATCCATGTCATTTTTGATGAATCTAGTGTGCTTGGACAGGTATAAAACGTGGATGATGAAGATGATGATGACGATGAGTTTGAGATTGGTCTTGTTTGAAAAGACTTCGTGTTCGAGAATGAAGAAGCTCCCAACGCTGACTTGCAACAGACACAAGAACTGTCACCTTCAAAGGAGATAAGCAGCTCAGGGGGAACACGTAGCACACTGCTTTCTTTGTTTTTCTATGGAAGCAAAGACCAACGATCGTTGCCTCCACCTCCGTAATCGAATCTACCCAAAAAAAGTGATGATGAAGATCACTTCAAAGCCAAAAGAAAAAATCCATCGTGGATCGATTTGCGAGGGGGAACAAGAAACCATTGTTCCAAATAAGTGGAAACATCAAAGCTCTCATCCACTCACTAATCTCACAAGTGATCTCAACTAGGGAATTCGAACAAGATCATCCCTCAACAATCTCGCTCATCTCAATGAATTTTGTGCCCACAATGCCTTCCTTTCTCAAATTGAACCTTCAAAATGTAATCGCCTTGATCGATGCAGATTGGTTGCTTGCTATGCAAGAAGAACTCAATCAATTCAAAAGAAACGAGGTATGGCACTTAGTCCCTAGACCGCCTAATCGTACCGTCATTGGTACTAGGTGGGTCTTTCGCAACAAGCTTGATGACTCAGGAGAAATTGTAAGGAACAAGGCTAGGCTAGTGGTGCAAAGTTATAACCAACAAGAGGGTATTGATTACGATGAAACCTATGTACCGGTAGCTAGACTTGAGGCCATACGATTTCTTATAGCTTTTGCGGCTCAGAAAGGCATTAAACTCTTCCAAATGGATGTTAAAACCGCTTTCTTAAACGGATATTTTGAAGAATATGTCTTTGTAGAACAACCACCGGGTTTTGAGAACAATGACTTGCCTAACCATGTTTTCAAATTAGACAAAGCTCTTTATGGTTTAAAACAAGCACCTAGGTGTTGGTATGATAGATTGTCTAAGTTTTTTTTATTGAAAATGGTTTTAAAAGAGGCTCCGTTGACAAAACATTGTTCTTAAAGTCACAGCCAGACGAACTGTTGGTTGTACAAGTATATGTTGATGACATTATATTTGGTGCAACAAATGAGCTCCTTTACTTATATTTTTCGGAACTAATGAAATCGGAGTTTGAAATGAGCATGATGGGTGAGCTAGGATTTTTCCTTGGGCTCCAAATTAAGCAATCAAAGGATGGAATCATGATCCATCAACAAAAGTATATTAAGGAAATGCTTAAGAAATTTGGGATGACTAATGGTAAGTCTCATGATACACCTATGGTAGCCGGGTCCAAATTGGACAAAGATGAACTCGGTAAGAATGTTAGCGATAAGGTGTATAGAGGTATGATAGCTCACTTCTCTACTTGACCGCAAGTCGTCCCGACATTCTATTTAGTGTTTGTTTATGTGCTAGGTTCCAAGCAAATCCGAAAGAATCACATTTTAAAGCCGTTAAACGAATTCTTCGGTATTTGATTGGAACACAAAATCTATACTTATGGTATCCCTTACATTGTCCTTTTGATCTCATAGGCTTTTCGGATTCGGACTATGCGGGGTGCACGGTTGATAGAAAGAGCACCTCCGGAATTGCAACATTCTTGGGTCCTTGCTTGATCTCTTGGGGCTCAAAGAAACAAAACACGGTAGCTCTTTCAACGGCCGAAAGTGAGTACGTTAGTGCCGCACATTGTTGTTCTCAATTACTTTGGGTAAGACAACAACTCTTGGATTTTGGTATTATTTTTGACTCTGTTCCCATAATATGTGATAATACGAGTGCAATAAATATTTCCAAAAATTCTATTCAACACTCTAAAACCAAACATATTGATATTCGTCACCATTTTATTCGTGATCATGTGGAGAAAGGACATGTTAAACTTATCTTTTGCAAAACCGAAAATCAAATTGCCGATATTTTCACTAAGCCACTTGCACGAGAACATTTTGAGAAATTTAGACTAGAAATTGGGTTAATTAATTGCTTGTGATTTTTAGTGTGAGTTTTACAAATTTCCTTAATTGATTAAACTAAAATGGACATATGTTATTAAGTGTTCTAAGTGCATTCATATCATTTTTAGACCAAAAATTGACACCGTATTCGTGAGTCGGTAATCACTCAACCTCATATCTAAATTTGCGTTTATAATATACTACCTTGCGTTTTTATTTCGAGCTTTAAAATTGATTAGTTGGGCCAACTACCTTACCTCCCTCATTTATTGGGCCATTTACGTCCTCAACCCACCTTCTATCCCTAACCTACCGTCCAAACTCCATAACCCAAAAATCCTTCACCTCCTAACCTCCTAAACGTCCCTCATCTCACCTACCCTTTAAACCCCCTTTTACCTACCATGGTCAAAACATCGTTTAACACCCCTATACCCATCAAACCCGTGAAAATGACCTCTCCACCTGTCACATCTGACCCACCAACGACATCTCAAACCATGCCTTCTCAAAAAATCTCTCATCCCTTTCCTCCACAAAACACAGCCACGACTCCTTCACCATCACCTAACCCAGAACCACCAAACCCTCATCCAACACCTCTCTCCACTGTCCCACCAACCTCGGTCCCATCTGACGACATCCCCATCTCCACCATGGTCGGGCGTCGTACTCGAGGAGGTCGGAAAAAGAGTGCTACTGTCCCAAGCTCCTCCTCCGAGACTGTGACTGTGAATGTCGATGAAATTGAAGAAACTCCAATTGATTTGAATGAGGATCCAACTAAGTCTACTGAGTCGGATCCGGCTCCGGCAAACAAAGGTAACAAAAGAAAGGATAAAGCCTCTTCATCCCAATTACCTCCTATCTCTGAAAGTGTCGAGCAAAGTGACATTGAAACCCCCACAATCAATCCCCCTGTTGAAACACCCAGTGAACCTCCCTCGAAAAAATCAAAACCATCAAAGAAAAAATTAGTGTACCTTTCACCCTCTGACTCGGTATCCCTAATCTCTAAATGGGATGTGGCTCATGTTTGGGAACAACTTGAAAGCTTAGACCTTCCCACCTCCATCTACAAAAATTGTGAGCGGTTGATGAACCCCAAAGCCATCCATTCTCCTCGGGTATACAAACAGTCTTGGTTCGAGTCTCCCGCTTTTCACAATGACCGTGATATGATTTTGGCTCAAGGTTGGGAAAAGTTGTTGGAATTGCGTGAACCGGTTTTTGTAAGTGAAGTGATTCAATTCTTTGCATCCGTCCGAGTGTATAAATCGGGTGATTTCCTCACGGCTAAGGTGAATGGTAAGCCCCTTAAACTGACTCAAATCGATTTTTTTCCGCCCTTAATATCCCAACCGGAGGTTATGATAATCTCCCCTCTGAAACTTGGTTTGCCTTACCTTACGCCTCACCCCTAGGTGTCGCTCAAGTTGTGTGTCCTAAAACCGTCACTTGTGGTCCAGTTAGCAACACCCAAATACCCCCTCCTCTTCGAATTGTCTTTAACATGCTTTGTCGTTCCATTTACCCTTCGGGTGACCGGGGCAAACTATCCATAGCCCAACAATACCTAATTTATCACATTGAAACTCATAAAAAGATGAATTTGATTTGGTTAATGTTTAAGCGATTTCATCTTCAACCAAACTCCGTAAACCATCCTCTAGCATGCTACACTTACCCTATGGAATGTGGTTGTCAATCGTGCTCAAGGCACACGGGGTGTTAGTGAGTTCTAGTTTGGGTTCATTAGACATGTGTGACATCATGAGTGATGGTCAAATGGGGAAAATGCTTATCAAAGTGGATAATGATGAACTGATTTCTGTGAAAATTAAGACGGATCCTGAGGGTGGGTCGTCTAGTCAAGCTGGTACGGGTAATTTGAGGGAAGTTCTTCAAGCCGTGGCTGACTTGAGTGCTTGGATTAAGCACGATGCTAGCCAAAAGCACATGGCCATCTCGACTCTTGCCTCCACCGTGGATCTGATTCGTGGTGAAGTGGACATCATCTCCACTCTCGTCTCAACAAAGGAACATGGTGATGATGCTCATGTTAATCAATTGGATGATGATCCTTTGGATAGTGACTCCGATGGTGACCAAGCTTCCTCTCCTTAGCCTATCCTACCCATCTCAATCTCTTGCCTTCATCCTTGCCTACTTATTTTGTCCCACCTTGTTGTGCCTTTCTAAGACTATTTTTTTCACTCGTTGTTTTTATGCTTGGTGGTGTATGATAAACTTCTTTTAGCTATAGTGAACTATGGTTAGACTTTGTTTAATCCGTATGTTTATGTTGACTTTGTTATCTTGTCACGGTTATATGTGCCTTTTTGTGTTTTCTTATGGTTGTTTGCACTAGAATGTCGTTGACATCCCTATCCTTTTTGATGATGTCAAGAGGGAGAAAAGGTAAACTCATGCTCTTAATCTCTTTGCATATTGATTAACTAATGTCTAGGCCTAACCTTCTTAGCTTTTACTCTTGTTTTGGGACAATGTAAAATTGTCATGGTAAGTATGATCTAAGTTCTTGCTCTATAAGGTAATATAGTCCCTTCTCTCATATGATCTTGCTTGATTAAAATCTTGAATTAAGGTGTTTACATTGCTTATACATTCATTTGGGGCTTGTCATCATCAAAGGGGGGATTTGTTGGGTTCCTTGATTGATGATAACATGCCCATTTGATGTGTGCTTTCTTAGTTTACCTTTTCAGGATTAATGTTTAAAACAAGCATGGATTAAAAAGTGTTGAGTTGTTGATCATCCCATTGTATTGAGTCTTTAGCGTCATCTAATGTACAAGTGAGAAAGTAAAGTATCTTAGAGAAATAGAAACAGTCAAGACGACTGTTACTTTCACAAGTAACAGCTGCCTGGACTGTTGCCTCAATTCATAACACTTGAATTCTTTTTTTATCTTTCGAAAGCCTTTTTCGTGTCTCTTATTTTTGAAAGATAAACTTCAGATTTTTATAAGGATTTGGCCTTCAATAAAAAGTGGTATAAATAATTATCATTTTCAAAATGTTTCCTCTTTGTGCAAATTTGACCCTTTGGTCTTTTATAAAACAAGAAATGCTTTTTGCCATATTTGTGTAAACTTGTCATCATGTGACTTGTTTTTCCTTCTTTGTTTTCTGAATTTGCATGAGCTTTTATGGATAACTTTCAAACACTCTTTCTCTCTTTTTGCCTTTGCATAAGAACCTTCTTTGGTGCAAGTTTGGGAGGTTGTTGAGACTCATCACATGTGAGGTCTTTGACCCTTCAAAAACCTAGCAACTCTCTTACTCATTTCCTCTATAAAAGGCGTGCCATTTCCTCACAAAAATCCCAAGACTTTTTCTGAAATTTATTTCAAGTTTGCAAATTGTTTTTCAAAGCTTAAAACCGTGTTTCCTTTGCAAAACTTTTAAGAGTCTTCAAGTTGTTACAATCTTGGCTACTGTTACTTTAACATACTAAACTCTCTCACTTATGATTGTTGATCTTGTAAAAGTTGTCCACCTCAATTCTTTGTTAAGAATAAGATAGTGGAAGCTTGATCCTTAAAACATTATTAGTGTGTGTGTAGAGTTAGGACGAAGTAGTCTTCAACTATTTGGCAACCGGAGTAGGTTGCGAGTTGGCTTGTCATAAGAACGGAGTAGTTCTTGGACTCGCATTACAACCGGAGTAGGTTGGTGTTTTTATTGTACGGGTCTTTTAGTAGTCGGAGTAGATCACTAAAAGAAATCAATAAAAAGTAGATTGGATGTAGGCACTTGAGTTTCTTGCCGAACCAATTCAAAATCTCGTGTTTAATCTTCTTACTTTATTCCGCTGCTATTTATCTTGCTTGTTTGTTTTGCTTTGCTTAACCTTCGAAGTAACAGTTCGTCATACTGTCACATTTGGTCTGCAGTCCGTATTCCATAAACTGAGACAAATAGCTACAGTCAGAACAGTTGTTACTTTCCTACTTCAGCAAACATTCATCTTAATACTCGTTTAGTCTTTCAATATTATTCGAAGTATTCTCTCATTTCTTTCGTTATTATAACTCACTTTAAATCAATAAAATTGAAGTTAAATTTTTTAAATAGTACCTAATTCACCCCCTCCCCCTCTTAAGTACTTGAATCCATAAACTCAACAGAAAGATATATATATATATGTATATATGCGGTATGTGTGTCACGTCATCACCTTAAACCAAATGTCACGTCATCACCTCGAAGTGTGTCATATTATCACTTTCACCGTAGTAAGTTGAATCGTATTCCACGTCAGCACTGCATGACACCTCATCACCTCGGACCGCATGCCACATCATCACCTAGAAATGTGTGCCACGCCATCACTTTCTCCCTAGTACATCGAACCGTATTCCACATTAGCAGTTCCACTTCATCACCTCAAACCACATACCACATCTTCACCACGAAATGTGTGCCATGACATCACTTCGAAGTGTGTGCCATGCCGTCACTTTCGTATAGTGTTGTGATATTGAATATAATAAGCAAAAAAATGCATCATATTACTAATATCATATATTAAGTTAGATAATTTTAAAAATTAAGAGTAATTATATATTTATAATTTAAGTTAAAGAAATTCAACATTTATATAACGACGTTAATCAAACCCATTTTAACCCGAAATACGACCCGAAACCCGTATAAACCCGACCCGTATAAACCCGTATTTTAGAAACCCGAAATGGACCCGACCCGTATTTTACTCGAACCCGAATGACCGAACCCGTAACCCGTCCGATCGACCCCTTTGACAGGTCTAGGTAACAGAGTAAAAAACAAAGTCCGGGAAAGTTGAGGTAGAAAGTACAACGTACAAGTAGACCTGTCAAAATCTGACCCGACTCGAAAACCGACCGTAACCCGACCCGCAAATAACCCGCTTTTTTCAACTTGAACCCGAAGAATACCCGAACCCGTTTTGATCCGTAAATAGGGGGTGGAAACCTGACCCGTAACGGGTTGACCGTTGGGTCAAGGCAATATTGTAACACCCCACGATAATTGAAGAGGTCCAGTGATAGGCTTAAATGACTAGTGCTTAAAGGGATTGGAAGTACTACTCATATCAACAAAGTGCACTTTCTTTTATGGTCATCCATGCGAAAGAACTCCAAAGTTAAGCGTGCTTGACTGGGAGTAGTCTTAGGATGGGTGACCTCCTGGGAAGGTTTCCGGGATGCGCATGAGTGAGGACAAAATGTGTTATAAAAGATTCGTGTTGATCTGTGGGCCATGTACACAGCCTGGTGAGCTATCATAAGTAACCGCTCCCGACCCGGTTTGGGCCGGGGTGTTACAAATATATCTTCCTTGAAATTGATAATGTCAAATAGGTATTGATCTATAAAAGTTTTAAGGAAAGATATGTATATATACGGAATATCACGTCATTACCTTGAACCATATGTCACGTCATCACATCAAAGTGTGTGCCACGCCATCACTTTCATCATATTACGTCGATCCGTATTCTACGTCAGCAAAGTCATGTCATCATTTTAGGTGACATGCCACGTCATCACCTTGAAATGTGTGTCACACCATTACTTTCACCGTGTTAAATCGAACAACATTCCATGTCGGCACTGCCTCGTCATCACCTCGATCACATGCCACGTCATCACTTCGAAGTGTGTGCCACACGGTCACTTTCATCGTATTACGTGGAATCGCACTCCACGCTAGCTAGCACTGTCACTTCATCACCTCGGCTCACATGCCACGTAATCATTGTCATCTTATTTGAGTTCACTGTCGTACTTAGCGAGTTAGTGAGGGTAATGATGATGATGATGATGATGATGACGAGGTGGTGATGGCGAGAATGGTGACAATTAAGTTGACTAAGACGAGCAAGAGGAGAAAAAAATATATAAATGGTGGGAATTACGATATAAAAGAACTTTTAAAAAATAACAGAAAAAGATGCTGATCGACCCCGTTTTTACCCGAATCCGGCCCGCAACCCGTATTGACCCATTCGTATAACGATGTGATATTGAAAATATTAAGTAAAAAATATTTAATCTTACTAAGATCATATATTAAACTATATAATAATAAAAATTTAAGAATAATTATGTGTGTATAAGTAGAATTAAAGAAAATGATTTTTTTTAAAAAGGCGTTAATCTGACCCGTTCTGACCCAAAACCCGTATTTTTCAAATTCGAAATAGACCCGACCCATATTTTACCGGAATCCGTGACCTGTCCGTTTGACCAGTTTAACAGGTCTAAGTACAAGTAAACAAGTGAGTAGAGTAACACGAATATTGTAGTACACTAGTTGATTAATTCCCCCCCCCTTCCCTTTTATAAGGTAAAGAAATTAGATTGATCAAAAATCAATCTATACTATCCTTTCGGATGAGAACAGTAAATGAATATCAAGATTATCAAATTTCCAGGTAGTAAGCATAAAAGAAAGGGCACCAATAGAAAACTCTCGTTAAACAAGAATGTCACTTTAAAGCCCGAAAAAGAATTAAAGAATAATATAACATAAAAAGCTTCGTCTTAAAAAAGAACGGACTAACCGTAAAGGGGAGTTACCAATTTAACGGATCGCCAGAAAACTGAAACGAAACGAATCCGAAATCGGATGCAGATAGTTATTTCTCTATCCTCACACGCACAGTTGATTAATCCTAGAGGTGGCAAACGGGTCAATCGGATCAGTTTCGGTTCGGGTTCTTTCGGATCGAGTTATTTCGGTTTATCTTTTTTTTCGATTTCAGTTCGGTTCAACTCGGGTTGGATTCAATTTTTACTTTTAATCGGTTGTAGATATTTCGGGTCGGTTCAGGTTCGAGTTGGGTCAATATCGGTGCAAATAAGGTTCGAGTCGGGTCAATATTAGAGCAGATGAGATTCGAGTCATGTCATAAACGGATCAGATGTCAAGGGATTAGGTCTTTATTCAAAACATTAGATATAATACGAATAATTTTTTTTAAAAAAGTAATAAATTGATCAAAAATCAACCTATACTATCCTTTCGAATGAGAACGGTAAATGAATATCAAGATTTTCAAATTACTAGGTAGCAAGCATAAAAGAAAGGGCACCAATAGAAAACTCTCGTTAAACAAGAATGTCACTTTAAAGCCCGAAAAAGAATTAAAGAATAATATAACATAAAAAGTTTCGTCTTAAAAAAGAACGGACTAACCATAAAGGGGAGTTACCAATTTAACGGATCGCCAGAAAACTGAAACGAAACGAATCCGAAATCGGATGCAGATAGTTATTTCTCTATCCTCACATGCACAGTTGATTAATCCTAGAGGTGGCAAACGGGTCAATCGGATCAGTTTCGGTTCGGGTTCTTTCGGATTGGGTTATTTCGGTTTATCTTTTTTTTTTTTCGATTTCAGTTCGGTTCAACTCGGGTTGGATTCAGTTTTTACTTTTAATCAGTTGTAGATATTTCGAGTCGGTTCAGGTTCGAGTTGGGTCAATATCGGTGCAAATAAGGTTCGAGTCGGGTCAATATTAGAGCAGATGAGATTCGAGTCAGGTCATAAATGTAACACCCCCATACTCCAAGTGCCTTACCAGGACCACTCAGGTATAAGGATGCCACCATCTCGGTTACCCGAGGCATGATAATCATAAGACAATGAAGAAACATACTTAATTAAATAAGTTTAAGTGATTACATTACAAAACCAACTGTAAGCAAAATACAACTGTTCTCAAACTATAAACCAACTGAAAGGAACTGTCCTAACAAACACAGCGGAAGACTAAAGACTCTGATATGTGATGACTCCATCCCTGACTAGATCCCACGCGTATCCAAGATATACCGCCAAGCAATCGCTCACCACCCCGAATGGATCACCACGTTTTTTAAAACATTTAAACGGGGTCGATTACTAATCACACAACTCAATATACATCAACAATAAGATAAACAGACAACCGAATCGTCACACACACACACACACACCACCAACCAATTCCCATCATCTCAATATCGACCGTCCACCGGACCAGCCCGCCAAATGGGGGACCGCAGCCGTTCCCACCTAAGCCCCGCTCATCATACCGAGCGATAACCCTGTCCCATTAATGTGCACATCCCCTTCCGTGGCGGGTTCCACGAAGGGCGAAACTAGGGCGTGAAGTCACTCCCGCAAGTGACCCCACTCAGCCGAGAACGCATCTCGAGAACCATCAACAACAATCACAACCACAAACACAATACAATCATCATATCAAACAACTAACTACAGCACATCACCAATATCCCATTATGGGACTAATACTGAGTAGGAAATCCTACCTGGAAAGCACAACAAGCAGACGGTATCTACAGCTGTATCAAAACGCCTGTTCTACGAATCCTCCTCCTATCATATAACACATATAGGCCATATGTTACACACTAAAACCCCCAATCCCTAAATTAGGGTTTAACCAAACTTAGCAAAACATTATAAAAATTATATTAAAAGCTTACCCTCGACGCAAGGAATCCAACGACACGAACTACGATACGAACTGACCGTCTGAACTCCGGGAATTGTCAAGAACGCGATTAGGAAGAAGAACTAGTTGCTTTCTCTCTTAAACAGGTTTTAGGTTTTGTAAAAAGTGATTTAAAACAATGACGAATATGTTTAAATACCTTAATCGCATAATTAACAAAACCCGAGAAAACTCCCCGTAAAACCGGACACTCGATCGAGTACCCAAGGTACTCGATCGAGTACCCCCCTACTCGATCGAGTGCCCCAGCTACTCGATCGAGTACCCAACAGGTCAGAAACTATTTTATTTCGCAACTTACCCTTACTCGACAGAGTAAGGCCTACTCGATAGAGTACCCAAAGACTTATAAATACGGAGTATTACAGTCTTCCCTCCTTAAAAGAACTTCGTCCCCGAAGTTCAACCCATACATAAAAACAACCATACTGACTCGACCAAGACACAACAACTTAGCTAAGGACTCAAGAACTCGACCGAACATAGAACATGAACTCTTAACCTCCATTCTACCAACTATGTTTACTTCCACAACATGACTCACTATATCGTATCTACCACATATATATCTCTCACGACACCAACTCCATACATAATCAACTACCATCCTCTAATGCTGCTAGCTCCATAATATCATCAACTATCAAACCCAATACTAAGACACTCATAGACATCAAACGGAATGTTACATTCTACCACCCTTAAAAGGAACTTCGTCCTCGAAGTTTACTCAGACTCATAACATCATCCTCCTCGTCAACACTATATAAAATATTCTCATACTCCAAGCATCACCCTACTACAAGCACGGCCATGGCCTTTTATAAGTATTATCCACAAAACAAATCTCTCCTTTACGCTACGCTAACACTCTACTTCCAATTATATTACCGCATGCACCACCATGAAAAATGTTACGTCCTCGTAACTCACTAATACTAAATCCTTAGCTATATTTCATTACCCTCTTTACCACTACATGTCAAAGATAACCGTTTATAAACCAAACACTCACTATTCTTATATCCAAGGCTCCCGTACATAAACATTTCTCATTCCTCAACTCATTCGGCATAACACCTAACCTATACCATAAACTCGTAGCAAATCGCCATACCCACTCTTCATTATTACTGCCAAACCAACATACCTCGCTATGTAAAGCACTTATCTTCCAGAAGCATAACTCCCGATCCACACTCGTTACGTATACTCACACTAGATCCTCAAGTTCTTTCCTTCATTACCGCAAAACTCATACACAACTTAACATGACACTAATTCCCAATACCCTACACTCACTGTCTCAACAAAAGATTATGAACCACCTGCATCTTTCGGGTCATTACCACACATGTTCTACGACTCACTTGCCATTACCATGTCTACTGAAACCTTAACTAGAACAAGATCATAATTATTGTAACAACCTCTCACAACCATGTCCCATTAATGTAATGTCACTATACCATGACAACAACGAAAACATATACAACTCTCTTTATATTAAACTCTACCCTCCTTCTCAAACTGAAACTTGTAAGAAACATTAGCAAACAAAACAATAGTCTATTTGTCCAAATTGAAACTCACAGGAAGCAACAACAAATAAAACAACAATCTATGTATGACTGGTATGTATTTTCGAAACTCGAATCATAATCATCCCGCCTACTCCACCACAACCGGTGACGGCATCACAACACCGCCACCAATGACCCACACCGTAGTGCGAAAATACCCGTATCACAACACTATGTACCGTGCCCGGATCACCACCCGAAGCACCACAACCACACCGATAGACATCACAATCGCATACAATTCCCATAAACACCGACTCAAAGATAACTTCTCGACAAGAAAACTTACTCAAATCCACTTTATTAAGTCACCACGCAACATATTATATGGATACACAGATAAGCATCTCATGAACATCATCTCTACCATTTCATGGAATACACATGTGTTATTAATACACATAAAATTATAACTAGCCATGTCAATTAATCAAATTATTACCCTTTTGGATATCATTCAATTAAATTACCGTGTCCAATATATATATTACAGAACATTCATAAAACAACTTTATAATTATCACACCATACCACTTCTTGTGAGGTCAGAACCTCACACAAACATTTACACATATCATAGACCCGTAATCACAACCAACTAGTCAATCCTGACCACGTAAGTTACCACTCGATAAAGGTTACCTGTCGCCCGAGTTTAACTCATATGCCCTTCATAACATATTCCCCCATTCGCACAACCATCACTTCCCGCCAAATATAACCATACCTTTACTATTCAACTATTAGCATCCGCCTCATCTAACCACATCTTATACCCTCTCACAATCATACACAACAATCGGGTCCCTACCAAATCAACCTCTTTAGAATTGCTACCTTTCTAATATACCATCATTCTTAACCACTAGTGATAACACCACAATGCCACCACCGTCGTATATCAAACCTCTTACACTCATATCAAAATAACATGGTTTTTCTCCTATTTTTGGTTAACATTCCAAATAACGAACAAAGAAACCCATCCACAAAATTACCTCAACATTATTCCCAATACTATCTTATTTGTATTGTCATCCAACTCTCCACCAAATATCTCGTATTGTGCCAATACTCCACCAACTTCCTACTCCCTTAATTCCTCGAAACTCATTATCGATCATGTTGTCCTGAAGCTCCTATATAACCTTCGGCCTAACATCCTCGTGATACTATCACACATTTCGATGATTCCTTACCTTTATATCACATAACTCCGGTGAACATTTTCCTCAGCTTACTTTTATCCTTCTTTTCTCTTTACACTCAATAATACCAATTTAATAGCTCAACTCCTTATTACTTCTATCTAATCCTTTAGTGCACCAATTACCTTCTCATCGCTCCAAAACTCAAATCCCATTATTTTATATCGATATCATCTCCCTCTTTCTTACCACAAATATTCTCTTATTATGTCATCAATCACCCTTGCCACTAATCCATCCATAGAATCAACGTTCTTCGTTCAACAATTGCATCTCCTTCTTACATCTCTAGAAATCAAAATTCCTTTCATACCGCTAATTGCCCAAGGAAAACCCACAATAGTTTCATCTCTTAAAAAGCCAAATCTCCACCCCGCGACATGTCTCCACAAAGTTCACTATATACCACTCTTCTCAACCCCTTTAAAACGAACTTTCATTATGTATATTCTTAACCCACACGGCTCTTAACTACCTCCCTCCATAATTCTTTACACATCTCAAGTTGTCACTATCCATATCCTTACTCTCAATCCTTTCATTCTCACGTTCCTTAGACTCACATCATCCATTGCCCACATTCACTTACTTTTACGTTACTCAACACACACTCATATCACTCATCTCATTTCATCTCTCGTAAAACATGCTCTATGTCTCAATTAAGCCATAACAATCTTCCTTTTCTTTTTCCACTATCTATTACAACCACGTATAACTCATGTCCTCCCACCGAACTCATACTCACCACAGGTGTCACTCACTACACCACAAGATTGGGTAACTTACGCGTCAAGACCAACATACATGTAAAACAATGCATAAAGAAGCAAAATAATAACTTTGAATTAAACATAATATGCAACGAAGTCAAAAGATAAGCATATGACCCAAAACAAGGGTCACTAGATCGAGTGTAGCCACTCGATCGAGTAAGGGACTTACTCGATCGAGTAGGTCAAGATCAGAAGCACGTAAAACAAATCACCAGGGCTACTCGATCGAGTAACTAACGTACTCGATCGAGTAACTAACGTACTCGATCGAGTGCCCCCTTACTCGATCGAGTACCGAGGATACTCGATCGAGTACCCCAATTCTCAAGACTGTCCCAGTTTTTCGAAAACAGATCATAACTCACTCATTTCTTGGTCGTTTTGGGCGTGTGACCTATCGTTAGAATCGTAAAAGGACAAGCTATCACCTCCAATTGGAATCACATCAAAATCATTTATGAATCTCAAGTTATAACAGTTTAAAGACAACCTCTTTATAATCGAAAAACACAACTACTTGATTTTACTTCCAAACAACTTAAACAACAACCAAGCAAACAAAACCAGTCCAAAACTCATAAAACCAGTATTCATAATCATATGTTACTATTTTCAAAAGCCAAACAACAACATTCATCATGCACATAACTTATCTAACTTGCCAATTATGACTTACCCACATGTTTTTATTCTATCACTTTTCGTAAACAAAATCACAAATACATGACATCAAGTCCCCTATTCACATGTTACTACCACGATGATTCATCTTTTCCACTAATTCATCCATCATGCCACATATTTATCCACCATATTCGTTCAACATATTCACTCAAAGACATGTTCAATTCACACTCCCAACCTTCGTACTTTTACTCAACACGACAACAACAACATGTAGACTTACACATCGCTTTATATATATATAGACAAAACACTTTTCCCTTACATAACTATAACATGCCAAATTACATGTATCAATCATTATACTTTCATGCTTTACAATCCACCAACATATAATTCACGTTATCATCATCAATTCATGCAACATACTACTACATAGATACACACATCACACAATATGCACATAACGATCCCGACACTTATCCCATGGTGACCGGTTCAAAATTGTAGGGCGAGTTCGCGATTTTAGGACGTCTCCCCAGTCTTTGCATTAGCTCCTACAACCTTTACCCCGGGTTCATTTTAATGACTCCTATGTTCATTAAGTTCATTGGTTACGGGTTTCGGGATCGTCGCTCGATACCATTTGTAACACCCCATACTCCAAGTGCCTTACCAGGACCACTCAGGTATAAGGATGCCACCATCTCGGTTACCCGAGGCATGATAATCATAAGACAATGAAGAAACATACTTAATTAAATAAGTTTAAGTGATTACATTACAAAACCAACTGTAAGCAAAATACAACTGTTCTCAAACTATAAACCAACTGAAAGGAACTGTCCTAACAAAACAAATGAAGACTAAAGACTCGATATGTGATGACTCCATCCCCTGACTAGATCCCACGCGTATCCAAGATATACCGCAAGCAATCGCTCACCACCCCGAATGGATCACCACGCTTTTTAAAACATTTAAACGGTCGTCATTAATCACACAACTCAATATACATCAATAATAAGATAAAGAGAAAATTGAATCACACACACACACACACCACCAACCAATTCCCATCATCTCAATATCGACCGTCCACCGGACTGGACCGCCAAAGTGGGGGACCGCAGCCTGTTCCCACCTAAGCCCCGCTCATCATACCGAGCGATAACCCCGTCCCATTAATGTGCACATCCCCTTTCGTGGCGGGTTCCACGAAGGGCGAAACTAGGGCGTGAAGTCACTCCCGCAAGTGACCCCACTCAACCGAGAACGCATCTCGAGAACCATCAACAACAATCACAACCACAAACACAATACAATCATCATATCAAACAACTAACTACAGCACATCACCAATATCCCATTATGGGACTAATACTGAGTAGGAAATCCTACCTGGAAAGCACAACAAGCAGACGATATCTACAGCTGTATGAAAACGCATCTTCTACGAATCCTCCTCCTATCATATAACACATATAGGCCATACATCACATACTACACACTAAAACCCCCAATCCCTAAATTAGGGTTTAACCAAACTTAGCAAAACATTATAAAAATTATATTAAAAGCTTACCCTCGACGCAAGGAATCCAACGACACGAACTACGATACGAACCGACCGTCCAACTCCGGAATTGTCAAGAACGCGATTAGGAAGAAGAACTAGTTGCTTTCTCTCTTAAACAGGTTTTAGGTTTTGTAAAAAGTGATTTAAAACAATGACGAATATGTTTAAATACCTTAATCGCATAATTAACAAAACCCGAGAAAACTCCCCGTAAAACCGGACACTCGATCGAGTACCCAAGGTACTCGATCGAGTACCCAAGGTACTCGATCGAGTACCCCCCTACTCGATCGAGTGCCCTGACTACTCGATCGAGTACCCAACAGGTCAGAAACTATTTTATTTCGCAACTTACCCTTACTCGACAGAGTAAGGCCTACTCGATAGAGTACCCAAAGACTTATAAATACGGAGTATTACAATAAACGGATCAGATGTCAAGGGATTAGGTCTTTATTCAAAACATTAGATATAATACGAATAATTTTTTTAAAATAAGTAATAAATAATGTTTTTTTTGTATAACTACGATATAATATTAATTCATTGACGTCAAAGGGGTGACACTCATGTACAAAAAGACACCCTAGATAGATGTGACGCCTAGGTACATTCGGGTCATTTCGGGTTTCAATGTTGGGTTTCTGTCATCAATGTACGGGTTGAAATCGGTTCAGGTATATATCGGTTCAGATTCAAACAATTCAGGTCAAAACAGTTTAGATTCATTCGATCTTGGGTCTATTTCGGATATTATAAATTCAGTTCCATTTCTAATCAATTCAGGTCGATTCTGGTTTCGGGGTGAAGTTAAGTTATACCTTTCGGATGTACAGTCTGGTGTCGATTCAGGTATTTTCGATTATTTTTTCGGGTTCGGTATACTTTTGCCAGGTCTAATTAATCCCCCTTGCTAGGGATGTCAATGGATCGGGTTCGGGTCGGGTGAAGCCTCATCCGTCATCCATCCGTCACATTAAAATCTCATCCAACCCATCCGTCATCCATGAAAATTATCATCCGTCATCCACCCATCCATCATCCATGGATGAAACGGGTGGATCGGGTACTAAACGGGTGATAGTGTATATATATGCTTAAGACTAAAAAAATGATAGACTTTTTATTCTTTACAAAAATTAAGTTATATAATTATTTTAATGTAACTTTTTAGTGTGAATTTTCACAAAATATATATTTTGAGAGTAGAAAAATTAGAGAAATTGAATATTTTATATCTTAAAAATGTAATACATATATTTTTTTGACAAAAAAATAATAAAATCGGGTGGTGGATGGATGACGGGTGAAATTTCTTCATCCAACCCATCTGTCATCCGTCATCCGTTTCATCCATCATCCATCCGTCATCCATTTAGGTCGGATTTTCATCCGTCTTTTAGGATCGGGTGGATCGGATTTTAATCGGGTGCGGGTGAAATTGACATCCCTACCCCTTGCTCTCTTTCTCATGTCCTAAGCAATTCTATGGCTAAGCCTTATCCAAGTGTCATCCCATCATTCGTCCATCCTAGATATCCTCCTTCCTTCCCTCATTGGATCAGATTTCTCTCCCTTCTTCTCACCCCTGAAACTTACCAACCCGGCCCTCCCTCCCTCATTTCACATTTCATCATTCACTACAAACACCCACACATACACACAAATACACACCTCTCTAATGGGAGTCGGAATAATGGGTGCCAAATTATGTGACTCGTGCAAGTCATCCCCAGCCACCCTCTACTGCCGCGCTGATACAGCATACCTCTGCTTATCCTGCGACTCCAATATTCACGCTGCCAACAAACTCGCTTCCCGCCATTCCCGTGTCTGGGTTTGCGAGGTCTGCGAGCAGTCCCCCGCTACCGTTACCTGCAAAGCCGACGCTGCACATCTTTGTCCTTCCTGTGACCGCGACATCCATTCCGCTAATCCCCTCGCCCGCCGTCACGACCGTCTCCCTCTCGTACCCTTCTTCGACACCCCTTCCGCCAACGATAACCCCAATCCTAGCCCGAACCCTGATTCAGACTCATCTTCTGCTGCTGTCGCTGCTGCTGCTACTTCTGCTGCTATTAGTAAGCTCTTTGGGGATGAGTATTATTCTGACTCTGATGATGCTGAGGCTGCGTCTTGGCTACTTGCTAATCCCAAGGCTGCTGAGGAGCATAAGTCTATCGACTTCTTGTTCGCTGGCGGCCCTACTGAAGATCAGGTTGATCCTCATTTGGATTTAGACTTTGCTGCCGATCCTAAGCCTCACCCCAGTGTGGATGGTGTGGTTCCGGATCCGGATCATAAGGATCATCATTCCTCCATGTACTCGCTGTCTTCCTACAATCATAACTTTGATAAAAATAATGCTAATGGATATGACGCTCTTCTCAAGCATCACATCTATCCTCTCTCGTCTTTTGCTGCTCCTCAGCCTTCTCTCAGCCACAGTGTCAGCTCTCTTTACTTCTCATGCTTTCATTTTTATCGTTATTTCATACTCCCTCCATTCATTCGACCACTATCATACGTTTGTTCGAAATACACGTGATTATTATTCATTTAAACTGGATCTGATCTAAGATCGAATGATGTTTCATTTCCGCAAATATGAAATTTCCTGATATTACTAGTAGCCAGTCAGTTGTAGCTGAATTTATTTGTGAAATGAATGAAAAGCAGATGTCATCATCTTCAATGGAATATGGAGTTGTACCAGATGCAAATCCAATGACCGACGTGGGAACAACAGGAGGAGTAATGGAGAAGCAGCAGATGAAGATGATGGGAATGGACAGAGAGGCTAGGGTTTTGAGGTACCGAGAGAAGAGGAAGAATCGCAAGTTCGAGAAGACCATCCGCTATGCCTCTCGCAAGGCCTATGCTGAGACTCGCCCTCGTATCAAAGGCCGCTTTGCTAAGCGCTCTGACATATCCGAGCCCACCGCATCTGTTGACGGACTCTTTGCCTCCGATGCTGGCTACGGCGTAGTACCGTCGTTTTAAATTTAAAAAAAAAAAGTGAAATAGTGTGTAATGCTATTAGTACACTACTAATGCTTTTAATCTGCTGTTGTTAGCAGTAGTTCCGCCGGTGTTTTTTTTTTTCCTTCGTGACGAGGGTGTACAGGTGAGAGTACTGAGGTTGTTGCTGTGTTAAGAGTGAAAAGGGTGATGACGATGATCAAAGTTTGTTGAGATTCTCTGAACCATTAATAATTTTTAATTAATTGCCTGCTCCTTGTATGTTGGGGAGCTTTATTGTTGTATTACTCGGGAGATTTAATTATTAATCCTTTGTTTGCCTTTTCTTGTACACCCTGAACTCCTAGTCGCCTAATCTATATCTTCAATTTTATTGGTAGATATGACAATTTTTTATTTTTAATTAATTGTGTGACGGAATCTTGAAGTAGTCAATATGAAATGTGCTCTTGCTGGTGCATTAAATACTCTATACCAATTAATCAAATACAGTGATTTGATGAAACGTCAATAGAAGACGCTAGCTGGCTACTCCGACTCATAACGACTTCCTCGAGTCATTTTGCACACCCAGAGTTTCGTAGTACACTCCGCGAATATATCCAAAGAGTTACGTGGTACAATTGACGAGAGTACTAATTTCACTTCGCACTTGGCAGCATTATATCAATCATTATCTGAACCTGTCTAATTAGCAAGACCTAGTGCGTGGGATCCTTGTCCTATTTGCATCATTGATTGCGGACCTGGACAGTGTTTAGAGAGGATGGAGATGTAAATGTCGACAGTATAATTTAGAGCTACCTTGGTTGCCGGTGACCTGAGAAGGGGGATCACCATGCCCACCAGACTTCCTATTGGACGAATCCACATGATTATCTGAAACTCGGCTCAAGGAAGTGGCAGGGTTACCCAGGATGCGGACAACAACACACGTGATGTTATCAGCACTGCCCCTTTGATATGCTTCCTGCATTAGCTTCTTTGCTGCTTCCTCGGCATCTTCCATTGGTTTCACCATCGCCACTGCCTCCTACATGATCATTTCACAATACTGTATTAGAGTAAGGCGGACAACCATAATAGAGTTGCCATAAAATTATGGAACTAAACCTCATTAGTGACAACATCCCACAACCCATCACTTGCCAGGATTAGGAGCTCTAGAGAGCTGTCCACTTTCTCTTCCTGCAATACTCATAAACGAGTTTACAACACAGATGAACTACATTAAACCGCAGAAGCATGGAGATGGATGATTAATATGTTATTGTGACATAAACTTTAACCTGAATCTCAGGGTCAGCATCAACATACTGCTTTAAGAGTTTGTCGCCAAATGCACGAGAAACAGCTCGAACACCTCCAACCCTCCATGTCCCTGTTCACAAACCTCAGATGGTTGAGAAAATTCATTCAACAGGGGTAGGGGGTTTATATTTCATTACCAGCCCACATAACAAAACCTCCTGTATCCTCAAATCTGTTGCCGTTCATCACTTTGGTCAGGCTTGTGATCTCGAGATACAGCAATTGCTACAAGAAACAGGACACAGAGATGAGACACACACATTATAACTAAGCCTCAAATTCATCTACTCAGCTAACACTATAAATAATGTCCGCTGACATCCACAACTAGAAAACTCAGCCTGCTCAGGGATGTCTTAACATTCTTACAGTTCTTACCTTCACCACCTCGACATATGACAGCCCTGGAATCACCTACATTTGCAACCAACAAACGGTCACCAACAAGGATTGCAGTGAACGCAGTTGACCCATCATCTCTGTTTTGATTATTTTCCGACTTAAGAAATTCTGAGTCAGTATGACTGTAGGTTTCAGCTGCAAGAACAAAAAGAGGACGATGCAAGATGATGAAAAGCAGAACAAGAAAAGCTTTTTCTACAACATCAACAACACAAATACGCAGAATATCAAAACCTATGGCTGATTTGGTATCAGATATGAACTTCGGGTGCTTAATTAGATTGCTGAAGAGATTGTGTTTTACATACTCAGCAGTCAGCAGCACGAGCACCACCATGTCCTGAAACCAAAAAGATATATGGGATGACATACAAACAGGTTGAAGATGAAACATGCATGAATATGAAACGATTAAGCTGGTGTTAACTAAATCACTAATTAAATTAAATAAAAAACTTTCAAAGTGCGGCTTACTGGAACTTAAGAGTGCAAAAGGGGATCTGAGAACAATCAGACTGTGGCGTTGAAAAAAGAATATTTCCACTTCATACCATGAATACATGACACGCCTAAAATGTCGCACTTAAAGACGGCCAAATTAACAATTTATATACCACTAAACACACTAATTAGCACTAATTATAAACTAGTATAATAGCAAGCTAGGGATCGAACCCAAGAGAAGATGGGTTTTGCAATAGTGAAATTAAAAGAGTACTTGGAACAATTGTGACAACAATAAGAACAAGTAAATAAAAAGGGGGGGGGGGTTTGAGTTGAGTTTTCAATTGTAACCAAAGCAAGGGAATTCAAACAAGAGTGTAGAACAAGCAAACAACCAAGAATTTAAGATGGAAATTAATCAATATTAGGGAAGACTTAACCCGACTCAAAGCTAGGCACTTTAGTTGACAAAATCCTTCAATTAATCCTTCAATTATATATTATCACCCTATTGTGAAGATAAATCTTCTAAATCTCCTTAATAATGGCCAAATGACAAGGAAATCACACTTAATCAAATAACCCAACTTATCAATTCTACCAAGTAGAAATCACATACATTGGACAAATTAATAAGAAGATGTGAGCATAAGAGATTCAATAGGGGTAATTAGACACAATGAAATCACAATTAATGCCCAATTACAAGTTAATCCTTTACTTGCTAATTAAGCCAAGAAGAAATCACATTCATTAACTTAATAACAAGGTGTTGCTAAGATGAGATTACAAGGAAATCACACTTAATAATCTCAACAACAATAAATTAAGGAACTTGATTAATTAAGCAACAAGGAAATCACACTTAATTACTCAACATAAACAAGGATTCCAAAATTCAATCAATAAACACAAAAGGATTAACAATGATAATTAAAATTAAAGAAGGATTAAAGGATCTTACAACCAAAGTTTAAGCCTTGAGCCGGATTAAGATTGGAGATTAGTTCTCCATAATTAGATCTAATACCCAAGTTAAAGATGAAATTCCCAAATTACAAACTTGATTAATAAAAGTGACAAGATGATCCCAACCTAATTGCAAAACATTGTATTTATAACATCCCGTAACCTAAAACTTATGGGCTTAACAAAAGACAGGCCCGTAATACAAACGCTAATCAAAACTGTCAAACCAGGAAAAATCGCACCGTGCGAGTTCGAGTCCGGAAAACTCGCACGTGCGAGTTTGCTCTCGTAGTCCGCCTTTCTTTCTTGATTCCTTTGCTCCTTTGGAAGGCCTCTTTGGTGCGTTTCTTCAAGCCTATCCTTGGCTCTTCCTTGGACATTCCTCTTCTATCTATTGGCTTCTTGATCTCCACTTGAACCATGCTAAATGGCAAAGCACTTAATTGGTCAAACAATGTAAAAATCGTCACAAACCACCTCTAAATGTTACCAAATGAGCTCAAAATAGTGCCAATAAGTAGTAGAAATGGGAGCTCATCAAACACCCCACACTTAGCCCTTTGCTCGTCCCGAGCAAACTAGAATAAAACTACTCACCACCTAGGCCAAGAAGTATGGGCACTCCTAATCCCCTCTCTTCACCTCACTTCTTCCTTCTTATATCATCCCTCAACTAAGCTCATGGTCACTTTCCTTCATAGCTCCAATAAATGACTAAGTGACCCAAAAAACACCAATATGAACCTCTCTTCTCTCACGCCCCTTCCTTATGTCATCCCTCAACTAAGATGGTCCTAAGTCCACCAATTTCACCAATACATCATTCCCAAAACTCAACACTTCCTCCTTATTACTCCCCCTTATCACTCCACTTGGTAATACAAGGCTACCATGGTCACTAAAGCTTCTCCTTCCAATCAATTTGGCAACCTCAAACACCTCCATTCTTCAACAATTCACAACAACTCATCAATCAAAACACAACTTTCCAACAAAGATAATACAAGTCACCACAATCCCATGCTTCAAGTATGCCAAGCACTAGTAACAAGGTAAGCTTCCACATCCCCCTCCTAGCCTTGGCACACTTCTAACCTACCCTTCCAACCTTCTTTGACACCTCCACTTATGTCACCAACGCCATGTAGGAAGTAGTAAAAATATGTGATAAGACTTGAGAGTTTCAATCATTTTTCATTTTGCCTAAACCGCCCGCCCTTGCGGGTTTTCGGTTTAGCATTTTCCTCACTTCTACTCTCGTGGCTCGCACTCTTTTCTTCATTTTGCCCGGAGCGCCCTTTCGGGTTTTCACTCCGGCCTCGGCCACTTTCCCATTTTTGCCTAGGATGCCCTTTCGGGTTTTCATCCTAGCCGGGTTTTCTTTTCTTTCTTTTTCTTTTCGTTTTTCTGTTTTTTTTTTTTTTTTTTTTTTTTAAAAAAATTGAAATACAATGCATGGAATTGAAATATATCACAAAATATACATGATACCAACTCATGTCCACCCCACACTTAAATCTTCACTTTGTCCCCAAAGTGTGAGGTAAACACTACACCTAAACTCACTCAAGAGTGTGAGCTTGAGGCACCTCCAAAGTTGGGAGGTCCTCCTCTTCTTCTTGCTTCTCTTCTACTTCTCATCCTAGCCCTTTCGGCGTTTGTTTCCGCAACCCGAGTCTCACTATACCCTTGGTATTGGGTGGGGAATTGTTGCATGAATTGAGCGTTCATCGCGGCCACCATATCAAAAGTTGCATTTGAAGTATAACGCAACTCATCCAAATCTTCTTGATAATGGTGATAGCGGTTTTCGGTGATTCCCCACCGAGCATTCTCCGTGAGTTGCATTTGTGAGAGGGTAGATTCAATGCTTGAGACTCGGTTGGTAATGTTGGTTTGCCATGATTGAAAACCCGGGTAGTCGAATTGGTGGCCCGGAAAAGGATATTGTGGTTGTTGTTGTTGCATATGGGGAGGAGTGAAATGTGGCTCATCATAGGGGGCATTAGGCATGGGTTCATCAAATGGTGCATCACGATGAGGCATGTCACCAAAAGTTAGAGCCCCCCCCCCCCCCCCCCCCCCACTTGTGGTTGCTCTCCTCCCTCATCCTCTTCCGGTTCAACTACTTGGGCTCTATCAACCCAAAGGTACACAAAATCATCATCGGGGGGCATGAAGAAATCTTTCGCACTCCCCCAACCCAAAGGTGGTGAGTCGGAGGGACGGGGTAAATACATGTAGTGCTTGGAATTTAGTCCACCCATGCACCAAATGACTAAGGGAGCGGTCTTGTCAACCACCTCAATCACTTTTGAGTGCTTCAAGTAATGATAGTCTATGAGACCACTACCATCAAGAGGGTAAGCATTGGGTGGAAATGACACACCCGTCTTTTGCACGATTAAGTCGATCATACCACCAATAAAAATGGTACCCTTGGGGTTCTTTTGAAGTTCAAGGCACCCACTTATAAACAATTCCACCCAATCCTAAGACTCCCCTCCCTTCCGGTCATTGACCAAAGAATTTGTATTTGATTGTATTGCATTTTGGTGGGTTCGGTCATGACCAAGAAATTTGTGTTGATGTGACGGCTAAGGAGGCGTAGGACCGGGTTGGGTATGGTGGTGTTCTTTGAGTTCCCGTGGCGTAAGTCACCCGTCATTTCGTTCCAAAAAGTACTCATTAATGCTTTATCAAGTTTTTCCTTCACGGGGGCCTTGGTGATATGTAAGGCCTCACGAACCTCATCATATGACAATGTATGGGTGAGGCGGCATGCCCGGAATTTGATTCCCGGGACCTTGTCCCTCCCCAATTTTACTTTTTCCAACGATGACAAAAACTCAAAGGTGACACCCCTTCGGGTGGGTGCGGCAACATGAATGTAGGCTTCAAGCCCAACTTTTTCTAGTAGCATACGAGTTATGGGAAGCATTCCCAACTCGATAAGAAGGTTCTCATCAAGAAATTTGGTTTGTGCCACGGTAGACACCGCGGCAAACTTTCTCCAATTTGAGAGGGCCTTGTCTCGGAGGCCCTCCTTTCCCGAATACTCACTTTCATCATTCTCCGCGGCTCCCTTGGATCCTTTCGAGGAGGAAGCCGCAGTTTCTTTTCCTTTTCCCATTATAGAACAAGTAGAATCTCAGAAAAACACAATTTTTGAACAAAATTTTGGGTGAGGCAATTGATCAAACACCTAATATGCACTACAAAATTTGTTGTGCTAATTAGCTATTTGCTAGAAAAGAACACCTCACTAGTTAAAATGGTTGTTTTAAGGACGATAACAACACAAAAACACAACTAAATTTCGAATTGATAGAGCACAAATTCGAATTTTAGTAGCTAGAATTGACAAGGAGAAGAATAAGGTGTTATACCTCCCTTTGATCCTTGCTTGGGTTGTTTGGTGAAGAATGCTAACCCAAATTGCTCAAAATCGTCCCTTAAAACCAATTTGCAAACCCAAATCTTCCACTTCTTCAACTTTTCCAAACCCTAGCTCGAAAATGATGGTGATTCCTCGGATTTTTGCAATTTACCTTGCCCAAATCGATGTTGGGAGATGAAAGTTGATGAAACTTGAAGGTAAATTGATTGATTTGGGTGATTTGAGAAGGATTTTGATGGTGGATTTTGGGTGTTTAGGGTTAGTGAGGAAGAGAGAGGTTGAATGAATTGGGGAAGAATAAGTGAAGAAATCGTGCGAAAATTAGATGAAATCGAGAATCCCTAAACTCGCACGGTGCGAGTTTGGGCTTCAAGAAAGTCGCACCGTGCGACTTTCTTTCTTTGTATGTTGATTTTTTGTTGCTTAATTCTTCACTTTAGCCAATCCTTTTACCCATCATTCTTCCTTCCTTTCTTCACGTATGCCCTTGAGTTGATATCCTAACACTAAATCACACATTAAACCATTCGAATATGCCAAAAACGTTAATGAAAATGCGAATGATTTAATTTATTATGCAAGAAGTAAAGGATGTAAGGAATTTAAACATGCAAAATGCAATATAAACAATGCAACATGACAAATGCAATATAAACAATGCAATGCGGAATTTAAATATGCAAGGGAAAGAAATATTTACAAACTTTTGCCGTTTATTTAACGTCGATGGCTCGACAAAGTTGCACTTTCATCAATTTGAGTAAATTGGATCAACAAGATGGAGTGTTTCCACTTCACCCACTTCAATTCCTTCATAATAATGCTTTAACCTTTGCCCATTCACTTTCAAAACTTTCCCGGTCTTCAAACATTTGATTTCAATTGCTCCATGTGGGAAGACACGAACCACTTCATATGGTCCCATCCACCTAGACCTCAATTTCTGGGAGAAAACTCTAAGTCGATTTTGGAAAAGTAAGACTTTCTCTCCCACTTGAAACACTCTTCTTGAAATCATATTGTCATGCCATGCTCTTGTTCTTGCCTTGTAAATGGAAGCATTCTCATAAGCATCATTCCGGATTTCTTCCAACTCTTGTAATTGAAGTTTCCTATGAAGACCCGCTTCATCCAATTGCAAATTGAACGACTTGACCGCCCAATAAGCTCGATGCTCAACCTCCACGGGTAGATGACATGATTTCCCAAAAAGTAAGCGGTAAGGTGACATCCCGATTGGCGTTTTTGTAAGCGTGCGATAGGCCCACAAGGCATCATCTAACCTCAAGCTCCAATCCTTGCGGTCGGGATTCACCGTCTTCTCAAGGATAGCCTTAATCTCCCTATTAGAAACCTCGGCTTGACCGTTGGTTTGAGGGTGATAGGCGGTTGAGACCTTATGAAGTACCCCATACTTTTTGAGAAGAGCACCAATGGCTTTGTTGCAAAAGTGAGTGCCCCGGTCGCTTATCAAAGCTTTTGGAAAACCAAACCGAGAAAAGATGTTGGTTTTGATGAATTCTCCAACCACCTTTGCATCATCGGTCTTGGTGGCCTTAGCCTCCACCCACTTGGAGACATAATCCACCGCCAAAAGTATATAAACATTACCACAAGAGGCGGGAAATGGTCCCATGAAGTCAATACCCCACACATCAAATATTTCACAATAGATCATGGGTGTTTGGGGCATTTCTCCTCTTTTTGAAATATTACCAACTCTTTGGCATCTATCACAAGTCTTCACTATGGCATGAGCATCTCGGAATAGTGTGGGCCAAAAGAAACCGCTATCCAACACCTTTCTAGCCGTTTTCTTGGCTCCAAAATGCCCGCCACAAGCATATTCGTGACTAAACCGGAGAATTGACATGATTTCGGTGTCCGGCACACACCTCCTTATCACTTGATCGGCACAAAATTTCCACAAATAAGGATCATCCCACACATAGTACTTGGAATCACTCTTGATTTTGTCTCTTTGATGTCGAGTCAAACCCGGTGGAAATTTGCCCAAGACCAAGTAATTCACGATATGTGCATACCAAGGTTCGGTAGACATCAAGGCAAGAAGGGCTTCATCCGGGAAGGTCTCCTTTATTGAGCTTTGTGGTACCAAGGAGTCTTCTTGGATGATTCTACTAAGATGATCCGCCACCGTGTTGGTAGAGCCTTTCTTGTCCTTGAGTTCAACGTCAAACTCACTCAAGAGTAGTACCCATCTCATCAAGCGGGGCTTGGATTCTTTCTTTGAGACAAGATGCCTCAAAGCGGCATGATCCGTGAAGATGATGACCTTGGCTCCAAGAATATAAGATCAGAATTTCTCTAAGGCAAACACCACCGCAAGAAATTCTTTCTCGGTAGTTGTATAGTTCCTTTGAGCTTCATTCATCATTGTCGATGCATATTGAATAACATGAGGTGCTCTTCCCACCCTTTGGCCAAGTACCGCGCCAAGGGCATAATTGCTTGCATCCGACATGATCTCAAACGGTTCATTCCAATTGGGAGGTTGAATTATAGGCGCCGAAATAAGCTTCTCCTTGAGCATATCAAAAGCTCCCTTGCATTCTTCACTCATGACAAATTCACAATCCTTTTGAAGTAGCTTGCATAGAGGAGCGGCGATCTTGGAGAAATCCTTAATGAAACGCCAGAGAACCCGGCATGACCTAGGAAAGACCTCACTTCACGCACATTAGTAGGATAAGGCAAGGTGCGAATGGTATCGACCTTTGCCTTATCAACCTCAATTCCCCTAGAGGAAACAACATGTCCCAAGACTATTCCTTCATCAACCATGAAATGACATTTCTCATGGTTGAGAACGAGGTTGGTATCAATACACCTCTTTAAGACCCAAGTAAGATGACTCAAACAATCCTCAAAAGATTGACCATGGACGGTGAAATCATCCATGAATACCTCAATAAAGTCCTCAACATGGTCCGAAAAGATACTCATCATACACCTTTGGAACGTCCCCGGGGCATTGCAAAGGCCAAAGGGCATCTTTCTATAGGCAAACGTTCCAAAGGGGCATGTGAAGGTTGTTTTTGTTTGGTCCTCGGGTGCGATTGGGATTTGAAAATACCCGGAGTAGCCATCCAAAAAGCAATAAAAGGCCTTTCCGCTAACCTCTCCAAAGCATTTGATCCATGAAGGGAAGCGGGAAATGATCTTTTCGGGTCACGGCATTGAGCCTACGGTAGTCGATACATACCCTCCACCCATTTTGAACTCGAGTGGGGGTCAAAACACCTTCATCATTCTCGACTACCGTTAGCCCGGATTTCTTTGGGACAACTTGGGTTGGACTAACCCATTGACTATCGGATATAGGATAGATCATACCTACATGAAGGAGTTTGAGTACCTCTTTCTTCACAACATCCATCATTGGAGGATTCAAACGTCTTTGTGGTTGTCGGACGGGCTTTGCTTCATCTTCAAGAAGAATTCGGTGCATGCATAAGGTGGGACTAATGCCCTTGATGTCGGCCATTGTCCACCCAATTGCTTCCTTGTGTTGCTTAAGAACTCGGATGAGAGCCTCTTCTTGCTCCTTAGTAAGCTTGCTTGAAATAATCACCGGTAAAGTTTCTTCATTTCCTAGAAATGCATACTTCAAGTGACTTGGTAAGGGCTTCAATTCAACAGTAGGAGGCTTGACAATAGAGGGAACAGGTTTCTCCTTTGAAAGCTCTTCTAACAATTTGGAAGAAAGGAAGAAAATTTCCTGGACAGGGCATAACTCGCACGGTGCGAGTTTCCCATCCCCAGAACTCGCACGGTGCGAGTTCTCTGCTGTAGTCCGGGTTTCTTCCTTTTCTTCCCATTCTTCCATTGGGGGATTTTCCTCTAAGTCCTTGATTGTTTCCTGCACATCACAAGACAAAGCATACCCCGTATCTTCTCCAACCAATCCATTAGTCAAAACAACATTTAATGGATCAACTTTGCACAATTCATACACGGTTTGCACAATTGGCTCAAAAATTTCAAGAAAACACAAAGATGAAGTCTCGGATGGGTATTTCATGGCCTCATGTATGCTATACTCAATCTTTTCCCCCTCAAATTCCATTGTGAGGCGGCCACTAGATACATCAATCTTGGTGTTAGAAGTTCTCATGAAAGGCCTTCCCAATAGAATGGGAGTGGAGCCTTTCTCGGGTTCCATTTCAATCACATAGAAGTCGGCGGGGAAAAGCATTCCCCCACCTTCACCAAGACATCTTCCACAACCCCCTTAGGATAGATATTGGACCTATCGGCCAAAGAAATGACCGTACGAGTCGGTTTCAAAGGTCCTAACTTAAGTGACTCATAAAGGTAGTTGGGCAAGACATTAATGGATGCACCTAAATCAAGCATAGCATGTTGACAATCCAAATCACCAATTTTACAAGGGATGGTGAACATGCCCGGGTCACTACACTTTTGTGGCAACCGTTTTTGAAACATTGCCGACACATGTTCACTAGCCCTTACCTTTTTCATGCTCTTAGCCTTGTTGGTCCTCTTAGTAGTGCACAACTCTTTCAAAAATTTTGCATGCTTGGGTACACTACTAAGAAGATCAAGAAGAGGAATGTTTACCTCCACTTTACGAAAGATATCATAAAGGCTTGAAGTCTTCTTGTCAACTATCCTTGTATCATTCAAAGCACTTGGAAATGGAGCTTGTGGCTCATATTCCGGAAGAGGTTCATGTACCCTTACTTGTTGGGGTGAAGATGCTTCCCCTTGTTCCACTACCACTTCAATTTCATCTTCAACCACATCTTCCACTTCATGAACAATAGGAAGTGGTCTTGTCTTCTTAGGAGCTTTGGGTGCCTCTTCCAACTCTCTACCATTCCTCAAAGAGACCGCTTTTGCTTGTTCCTTGTTCGGTGGAGGAATGGTGTGAGAAGGGAGACTCCCTCCTTGGTTGGGTTGGGAATTGAGTGTAGTGAGGATTTGACCAACTTGGGTCTCAAGGTTAACAAACCTAGAGTCGGTGAGTCGGTTTTGTTGAAGAACGGCGGTTTGAAATTCCTTGGTATTTTGTTGCATTGCCATTTGATTCATGGTAAGTGTTTTCATCATTTCTTCCAAGGAATTTTGAGATTGGTTTTGGCTTTGATTTGGCTTTTGAAATGAAGAGTTTGAAGCCCCTTTTTTATTTTGATTTTGGTTTTGATTTTGGTTTCCACCCCACCCCATATTTGGATGAGATCTCCAACCTTCATTGTAAGTGTTAGAATAGGGGTCAAACTTCCTAAAACCAATAGCCTTCACCGCTTCAATTGCTTCCTCCGTTTGCAAAGATGGACACCCATCGGTGGGATGAGTTGGGTCATTACAAAGACCACAAAATTTCACATGAGAAGTACTCCCACCACCTTTTGTAAGTTCCTTCACCAAATTAGTGAGAAAGTCAACTTTCTCCTCCATATGGTTTGAACCTTGCCTTGAAGAGAATGTTCCACTTGTCTTCTTAATTCTCCTCCCAAAATTCCTAGAGCTTCCTACCAACCTTTCAATCAACTCATTTGCTTCTTGGACCGACATGTATTCAATTCCACCTTGGGTGGCGGCTTTAATCATCCTAGCATCATCCTCAAGTAAACCACCACAAAAGTTCAAGAGAAGGTCGTGGTCGGTATACCCATGGTATGGGCAACTAGCAAGAAGTTGTTTAAACCTCTCCCAATACTCATACAAGTTCTCTCCATCCAATTGCTCAACATTACTTATTTCTTTCTTCAATTGAGATGAGAGACTAGCGGGAAAATACTTTTCTAAGAAAGCCCTCTTCATATGATTCCAAGTGGTGATGCTCCCGGTAGGGAGATAATAAAGCCAATCATTTGCCGCGTCCTTGAGTGAGAAAGGGAAGGCCCTTAGTTGAAGTTGCTCATCGGTAACCCCATTAGGCTTCATGCTTGAGCAAACAACATGAAATTTGTTGAGATGCTTGTTGGGATCTTCCGTGCTAAGCCCATGGAATTGGGGCAATTGGTGAATTAGCCCGGACTTCAACTCAAAGGTGGCATTTTCCGCCAAGGCCGGAAAGGAGATACACAAGGGCACTTGTGTGAGATCCGGGGCGGTAAGTTCCTTAATGGTTCTAGGCCTCGGTGGCCTCTCTCCATCACCATTTGGTTGTTCCTCCATGATGATTTGAATGGGTATGGGTTGTTCAAAAGGAATGTTGTTATCTTCTCTTTGGTCTTGTTGAAAACCGGGATCAATTTCTTCAAAAACCGGGTTGTCTCTTCTAATACCTCCTCCTATCCAAGCAAGTGATCTTTGAATCTCCGGGTCGAAAGGAAAAAGTGGTTCTCTTGAATTCCTAGTATTGACCATAAACAATTCTACACAAGTGCACACAATCAAAAGGTTCACAAAAGTAACGAACAAGACACTATCAACAAGAAACAAAGACTAACTAACACAACTATCCTAAAAACACAAATAACAAACACTAGCAAAACCGTTACCTTCCCCGGCAACGGCGCCAAAATTTGACACGCCTAAAATGTCGCACTTAAAGACGGCCAAATTAACAATTTATATACCACTAAACACACTAATTAGCACTAATTATAAACTAGTATAATAGCAAGCTAGGGATCGAACCCAAGAGAAGATGGGTTTTGCAATAGTGAAATTAAAAGAGTACTTAGAACAATTGTGATAACAATAACAACAAGTAAATAAAAAGGGGGGGTTTTGAGTTGAGTTTTCAATTGTAACCAAAGCAAGGGAATTCAAACAAGAGTGTAGAACAAGCAAACAACCAAGAATTTAAGATGGAAATTAATCAATATTAGGGAAGACTTAACCCGACTCAAAGCTAGGCACTTTAGTTGACAAAATCCTTCAATTAATCCTTCAATTATATATTATCACCCTATTGTGAAGATAAATCTTCTAAATCTCCTTAATAATGGCCAAATGACAAGGAAATCACACTTAATCAAATAACCCAACTTATCAATTCTACCAAGTAGAAATCACATACATTGGACAAATTAATAAGAAGATGTGAGCATAAGAGATTCAATAGGGGTAATTAGACACAATGAAATCACAATTAATGCCCAATTACAAGTTAATCCTTTACTTGCTAATTAAGCCAAGAAGAAATCACATTCATTAACTTAATAACAAGGTGTTGCTAAGATGAGATTACAAGGAAATCACACTTAATAATCTCAACAACAATAAATTAAGGAACTTGATTAATTAAGCAACAAGGAAATCACACTTAATTACTCAACATAAACAAGGATTCCAAAATTCAATCAATAAACACAAAAGGATTAACAATGATAATTAAAATTAAAGAAGGATTAAAGGATCTTACAACCAAAGTTTAAGCCTTGAGCCGGATTAAGATTGGAGATTAGTTCTCCATAATTAGATCTAATACCCAAGTTAAAGATGAAATTCCCAAATTACAAACTTGATTAATAAAAGTGACAAGATGATCCCAACCTAATTGCAAAACATTGTATTTATAACATCCCGTAACCTAAAACTTATGGGCTTAACAAAAAGAGACAGCCCGTAATACAAACGCTAATCAAAATCGTCAAACCGGAAAAATCGCACCGTGCGAGTTCGAAGTCCGGAAAACTCGTGACGGTGCGAGTTTGCTCCTCGTAGTCCGCCTTTCTTTCTTGATTCCTTTGCTCCTTTGGAAGGCCTCTTTGGTGCGTTTCTTCAAGCCTATCCTTGGCTCTTCCTTGGACATTCCTCTTCTATCTATTGGCTTCTTGATCTCCACTTGAACCATGCTAAATGGCAAAGCACTCGGAATTGGTCAAACAATGTAAAAATCGTCACAAACCACCCCTAAATGTTACCAAATGAGCTCAAAATAGTGCCAATAAGTAGTAGAAATGGGAGCTCATCAATACACTTTCATTATTTCATAACCCAAAAACTGTAACAGCAACAGCATTGCCTTAGATCTAAAAAATCTGGAATCAAAGTAACATTAATCATCCAATGGAAAAAATGGTATTAGGTATCACTTGATACGGTCAAGTAATGGCGGAAATGTAAATATTTTCGTACGCCATATTTTATGATTTGTGGAGCCTTTTATAAAGAACCGATTTTTGACTGTTATACAAACCATATTTAATTCACTCTACTGGTACTTGATCACCAACCACGACACTTTCATCCATATATAATTATCACACCACTCATCCTGAGTATGGTAGGGGAGAGTATGTGATGTATCCTGACATTTGAGAAATGGTGGTTAGGGTATTGGATTGTTTCGTGAATCATGTGGCATTGATGGGGTCCATTTGGTTCAACATTTTGGAAAGAATAACAAAATTGCTATATCACGCCCCCTGTTTTACTTGTTACGCCCCCTACTTTTTCATTTATTCCTTTTTTGCCCTTGGACTTGAAAATTAATTAAACTAAAAATAAATATTGTTTTATAGTTATTGATTTTCGGAGACGGTTTTTTACATTAGTGTTGAATAATTGTTGTGTAGAGCCTATTAGGGTTGCGTTTTTGTCGTAAATATGCTGCGTTTTTTGGTGGTGACAATCAAAATAGTTTAGGGAAAAAAAACAATAAACGACGGTGGGTGGGTAGTGTCATGTGAAGTACATGACGGAGCCAAGGCCTTGTCATGTGACTTACATGACGGTGCCAGGGCCTTGTCATGTGACTTACATGACGCTACCATGGCCATGTCATGTGGTCTGCGCACGACGAGTCTTTTCTAAGCCATGTCGTGTATTTCACATGACGGAGCCTGGGCCGTGTCTTGTAACCCACATGACATAGAGGATGTTGGTTTTTTTTTTATTTTTTTTTTATTTTTATTTTTTTTATCGTGTATAATGTATTTGTTTTTTTAATCGGTTTTGTTATTTAAATACATTAAAATAATTTATGTCGAGTGTTTTAAGAGGGACCGTCTACATTACTAAATTAATTATTATAAAAATAGTCGCCAAAATACATTTGCGTAAAATGATATTTATTTTTTTCTAAAACTAATTTGAAAGTCCAAAGGTAAAATAGGAATAAATGAAAAAATAGGGGGCGTAACAAGTAAAACAGGGGGTGTGATATAGCAATTCTCGAGAATAATTACACTGTGACCATAGCATTCACTTTTTGCTTTTCAGCATCGACTTTAATACTCTAGTTACGGTTCAACAGCCACTACAACACTTGCTGCTGATTCCCAAAGAGCAACGCTAATTACCTTCTCTTTCGAACTCTCTCCAACCTTCTCTTCACACAGATGAATAAAATAATATTTTTTGCTTACATAGATGACAAGCAAAAGAAGCCAAAATAAAGTATTTTATGTTACTGTGAGATGGGAAGGTTGGAAAAACGAGGTTCATAGTTGCTTGATTCCCAGATAATGTATGCCGAAGACATAGCTGGATGAGGATCAAGTGCATACGACAAGGTGCAAATTGGTTGAAACTACCAGTACATTACTTTTGTACTCTTGATATATGCTGAAGCAGCGTGCAATTACTATCAAAGCCAATAACCAAAGTCAGAGTCATTCAAACATAAGAAAAATAAGCACGTACGAAGTACCAACTAGGATGCAAGGAAAAGAAATGCGAGGTAAAATGTATACCATCAAAACCCCGAATAGGCCAACTACCTCTCCCTCAATACCATCAATTCTTGTCTCATAAAAAGCTTTCATTGATGATCTCTTACCCAGTGAGCTTGCATATCCATAGCTAAACCTGCCATTTTGGCTATTCACGTAGATTTGTGATTAGCAAATCCTTCTATTTCGAAATCCATAACAAAGTAAAACAATGCAGAAAGGTCCATTAACCTATATGACCCATTTAGTTTTGATCATAAAAAAATTTTGTATTTGAAACCCCCCCTAACACCACAATTTGAAGGAAGCCTTGAGTAACTGGGGTAATATTGTTGGTGGTTGTCGGTAATCTCGGGATTAGGGCTCTCTGGTTGTTGTGGCAATGGTCAAGTGGTCATTGTTAAAAAGTGCGAAACAGCCACATAATTCAATATCATCTCTTAGAAATAGAAAAAAATAAAATAAATATCATCTCTTTAAATACAGAAACGCAATCAACTATTTTACTATTAAAATCCAGATCATAAGATAATATCAACACGGGGAAATGATTGGCCCATTATCAAGATATCAAGATAAAACCAACACTGGGAAATGATTGGGAATAGCCAGAATCTCTTCTAGAAGTGGTTCTACATTTTTACCTACCCAGCAGTTGTTCAGCACTGGATGTATTACCATTGGTGATCACTCAATGTATGTCAAAAGTATCGGGATTCAGGCAAAGCTGAAGGACAAGGTAAAGGTACACATCAAATGGAAAAATACTCTCAGAGGTCGGAATTGTAAAGACCAAAAATACGTGCACGAGGGTGCATGTGAAGAGCTATACACTAACAAGTTAGGCTACACAGAAACTGATTTTCAAGGTACTCTATTGTTTGACAATCACAGAGGAATAAGAAAAAGAACAAGGAGCTAGCAAATATCTACAGCAAGTGTTTAAATAGTACTCCGTCCGTCCCGGTCATTTGTTGTCCTTTGTTTTTGGCACAAAGACCAAGGAAAGAGGAGATGACCAATTACTAAATGACATGTGGATGAATTGAGTGTGAATGGCCAAATTGTTCATCAAATGCAATCCTAAAATAGAAAGGACAACAAATGACTGAGACACCCAAAAATAGAAAAGGACAATAAATGACCGGGCTAGAGGGAGTAGTAGTGAATTGGAGAATACAATCATCTCAGCAAAGCAAACATGTAGTCTGAAGAATAGCATAATTATCCCTCTGTGTAAGAAATCAACGAGAAATACACCGATGACCAAACTGGTAGTTAAAAAGTCAGCACCCCAGATATTTTTAGCCTTAAATCAACTCAAAAGCAACAAGCATTGTCAAGGGAGAGAATGCTGATACACTAAGAAGGTTAATAGGGTCGTGTAACAATTATCAAGCTCTACAGAGTACTTATAGGTGGGTGCAAACTCTATACCACCTTCCTTTCAGCCTTCGAATACTCCCCCATACTGTTGTTCCTTTTTGAGCTGGTCAAACCTTTGTAGTTCTTTCCACTTCTTTTTTCTTATCAGCTCCCTTACTATGTCGTCTTCCATGCATATAACCGGTAGTTGAGATCCCCAAACCAGAAAATTCGTCTATTTCACAACATTTCATCTACCAATTTCAGAAAATACAACAAAAAAATTTCAACCGGGCAATCTTTTTTATATATATATATATATATATATATATATATATATATATATATAGATTGAATCATGTGAGGCACCCTTCTTAGAGTGAGGCGGTTGAACCCTTTCTAAACCATTGGATCTAAAAATTAGAGACACACAAGATGTTGACACGTGTCTCCTTAAATACCTCCTAACACTAACAACATATTTCCTTCATACGATCATTTACGCCTCTCATTTTCTCTCTCTTCAACATGTCTTCATCCGAGCTCCGTCTTCAATTCGCCATTATCACTAAGCTTTTCGACCTCCATTATCATCCGAGCTCTGTCTTCAATTCGCCATTATCATCCGAGCTCCGTCTTCAATTCGCCATTATCATCCGAGCTCCGTCTTTCAACTCGCCATTATCATCCGAGCTCCGTCTTCAATTCGCCATTATCATCCGAGCTTTCATCCGCCATTATCACTAAGCTTTTCGACCTCCATTATCATCCGCAATTTAGCTAATGTCGGTCACCTAAATTTTTATTCAATTCGCTAAGCTTTTCGACCTCTATTATCATTCCGTAATTTTTACCTAATTTTCAATCGACTTATTTAATTCGTTAAATTTTTGCTGTTCTTATGCAGGTTTTGATTCTTTTCTGAGCATAATCAAGCACAGTAGGAACACTTACAATCTATTTAAGTCGATTCTCCGTTTCTTCGTATGTTCCTTTACATTTCTTTACTAGATTTTGATTTTCTTGCTTATTTATTTAAATTCTTAGTTATAAACTTATTTAATTACTTTAATTACTCTCGCAATTTTTAGTTATAAACTTATTTAATTCGTTAAATTATCGCTGCTCTTGTTTTTCTATCTTCCTTCACTCGACTTCCATTGATTTCTATGCGTTCCTTTTCTGCGTGATTACTCTCGCAATTGAAGTTTCATTATTATTGTTCACTGTTAGTTATGACCGATTTCAGGTAACTTAGGTTTGTCCTTAAAACCACATGTCACAAGGATACACTTCTCCGTACCTGACTCTCCGTACTCTCCTAACAGGCAGGAATCATTGTTCATTGTTGGTTAATGTGTTGTTTGGTTTCTTCAGTTAGTCTCAGCTTAAGAAACCGTGTGATGATTGTTATGTGTTGTTTGCGTGTTAAGCAACTGATGTATTCATGATTTGTCCTGCTGGACGGTGTTCTTATTAATATGAACACAATATTGTTTCCTTTGCTGCACAAATTAGCAGACAGTGTGGTCATTTTCTTTTCTTGGATTTGATAGCAATGACATACAAATATACTTCAAATATATACTTCCCTGAGATATGTGATGTTCATGTGCAGTTGATTGATTGGTGTAATAGCTCTGATGAATTTATCAGATCCATGGCTTTGACTATGAAACACAAGTTTGACATCTATTGGAGTAAATGCAGTTTATCATTGGCGATAGCAGTAATCTTCGACCCCAGGTTTAAGATGAAGCTGGTTGAGTATTATTACCCCAAGATTTATGGCAGTGATGCTCAAGAATATATCAAGGAAGTGTCAGATGGAATTAAAGAGCTTTTCAATGAATACTCGATTGGTTCAACATCGATTTCTGTTGATCACGGTGTTGGAAGTAGTGCCAATGGGGTTAGCAGTGAATCTCGGGATCATTTGAAAGACTTTGATATGTTTCTCAAAGACTTTTCACATGGCCAAAATACAGTCTCGGACTTGGAGAAATACTTGGAGGAACCTGTTTTCCCTCGTAGTCACGATTTCAAGATCTTTGACCTACTTCCGTGGGTCTGAGCTTCAAAATTATTTCACCCGCTTACTGCAAGATGGTGTGAAGGTGCTGTCTTTCTCTAAGTGAGTCTCCTGATTCTCTTTGTACTCTCTGTGTCCCCAATGCAATGTTTTTGTGTATGAGTGTGTGCGCGCGCGATTCCTTTGGCACCTGGCTCCTTGCCTCCTTGGGAACAATTGGTACTCTTTCTAAATTTGACAGGCGACCTGATATGGAAAGTCGCAAACCCAACCTGATCGCCCATTTCCCGTTTTAAGGGTAATGAGCCTGTAAAAAATTGACCCATGACCTGAAATGATCCGCAATTTTACTGTTAGGGTTAAGGTTTAACCACAAATATATTGATCTGACCTGTTGGACCCGATCATTTTGACAGTTTATCTCTGTCTTTGCATCATACTGATTTATTTTAATTAACAGGCAATCATCAAGCCTTAGTCCGTGGATAATATTCCAAAGGCAGTCCAGGGTAATGTCGGAGAAGTGTTAGATCAGAAAAATGAGAGAGATGTGAAGGCTGAAATATTGTCTGATCTTGAACTTAACGAAGTAATGTTGTGGATATTTCTACGGATAGGGTAGGCTTATTATCGGAGGTGTTTGCGGTCTTAGCTGACTTGAATTTCAGTGTGGTGGATGCCAAATTGTGGACGCACAATGGTCGAATTGCATTTCTTATATACATTAAGGATTGTGATTCCGGGTCCCAAATTGAGGATTCACATCGGATTAGGAAAATTGAGTCGAAATTGAAATTTGGTTCTTAAAGGGGACAATGACATTAGGAGCGCCAAGATGAGTGTTTCGATGGCTGTAACTCATACTGAACGAAGACTTCATCAAATGATGTTTGATGATCGCGATTATGAGAGAACGCCATCAATTAGCTCTTTTAAACATAATCCTGAGGTCTCAGTTCAGAATTGGAATGAGAGGGGGTTCTCGGTTGTCAATGTTCAGTGTAAAGATCGGCCTAAGCTCTTATTTGATGTTGTATACACCTTGACGGATATGGAATATGTCGTATTTCATGCAACCGTTGATACTCAAGGAAGGCGTGCTTCTCTGGTATACTTTCACGATCTTGGCTGTCAATTAGTCTTTAAGAGCTAGTGTCATATGAGTCAGTGTCATAATACACTTTATCATGAAATGGTTTATATGACAGGCGTGTTAATATGCACTCTTATGATTCATTTTCGTGAATTCTACATTAAACACTCAGGCGGAACCCGAATTAGTTGACATTTACCTTTTTTGCTGATTTGTTTTTACATACTCCATCGTCAGGAGACTGCCTGTTTTTACTGTGTTGTTTGGGAGTAGTACAGTCTTTGACATTTACCTTTTTTTTGCCGATCTAGCTAGAGATATCTATCCGATAGATGAACCAAGTGCATATCTCGACTCGGAGCAGCGTATTGTAGCCGCAAAGGTGATTAAGAGGTACATACTCCATCGTCGATGATCGCCTTTGTTGTTGAACATGATTTTTCATGGCAACATATCTCGTGATGACAGAGTAATTATTTACGAAGGGTCACCATCAGTGGATTGTACAACAAACTCCCCTCGCCCAGTTTCACAAAACTGGGTCCTAGATTCACAAAATTAAGTCCAGCATTCACAAGATAATCCCCAAGTCTCAAAATCAAGTCCAAGATTCACAAGATTAGGTCTAGGGTTCACAAAATTAGGTTTAGGATTCACAAGATTAGCTCCACGATTCACAAGATTAGGTCCACGATTCACAAAATTGGGTTCAAAGTTCATAAGATCAGGCCTGAGATTCACAAGATTAGGTCCAAGGTTCACAAAATAAGGTTCAAACATAGACCTGATTTTGTGAAATTCGGACTTGATTTTGTGAAGCTTGGAGTATATTATGTGAACCCTAGACCTAATTATGTGAAATCTGATTTTGGCAAACATAGACCTGATTTGTGAAACCTGGACTTGATTTTGTGAAGCTTAGACTAGATTATGTGAATCCTAGACCTGATTTTGTGAAACTTGATTTTGTCAAACTTAAGCTTGACTTTGTGAAATCTAAACTTGACTTTGTGAAGCTTGGACCCGGTTATGTGAACTTGGGACTTAAATTGGTTAATTTCTTAGTAAGTAATAATTATATGAGGTTGATGTATCATGTTTCATGTGTTTATTATTTGTTGGTGCATTATTTGTACTTATCATCTATTAGCTCAAAAGGTAGAGCATTGTGCTATTTCGCAAGGTGTGGGTTCGACTCCCACATAGATGAACAAATATAAATATACGATTATAATATATTTATCAATGTTAATATATGTCCAATGTCACTTGTTTAGGTGTTAGATTCACAAAATTAAGTCGAGGGTTCACAAAATTAAGTCGAGGGTTCCTAATCCAACCCTAAACCCTTTCCACATAATTAAGGTTGTGTATACTTCATTAATATACGTCACTCTTTTTGCAGAAGTTGTCGGAGTATCGAAAGTTGATAATTTAATGTTAGAACTTCTTAAATGGAATAAAAAATCTAAAAAGGTACACTTCCTTGTCTTAAAAATGATGTGAAGTTCATGTGTTCATAACTTGGGTGAATATTTCGTAAATAAGTCTATTATTACTTGTTTTTGATGGCATAGGTGTTTCATTAATAATACAATTTTCCGTGTTGGCGGGATGATTTGAAGTCGTTTTGCAAGCAAATGATCCTTCTGAGATGGACATGTGTTCGATAGCGGAGGTCCGTTGATTCAGCAGGCTAGTTATGGATATACTTTTTCTGTCTCGTGCCATCTTTATAACGGGAAAAGGAAGTGACATTTATAGCTTGTTAATGGGGGATACCAGATGTTATGTTGCTTAACTTGTAACTTGTATTAGTGGAGCGTATACGGAGCGGAAGACTTTATTGTGGATTCAAGTGAGGCGAGAGATCCGAATGCACTAGGTGCAACCCGACCAGTTCGTGTCACTTGGCGTGATATGGGCGAAGCGGAAGTCTTTTTGTTTGGTTTTTGTGTTTATGTTGTGCAAGAATAAAAGGATATTTGCTTCGATTTCTTGTGAAGAGATCGAACCAATGGGATATTTGCTATCACTAGACCTATAGCGATAACAATGGGGAATTACTCGAAAACGCCTCAAGTAATTCAACTTAAACTGCGGAGCACGTCCTTAGTTCAAGGCAAGACTCGAAATCATCGATTCTTTGAAAAAGATTGAAACAACAAGTTTCTCTCTCAAAAGGGTTTTTCTTAATTCATTGATGCTTTACAAATGAGGAGGTTAGGTCCTTATATAGGATAAAAAACCTTGGCCTCCAAGCAAGCATTAAATGCTAGTTTGTAAGTTCTAGGATGAATGAATGCATAAAACTTACAACCTAGATCTTTTGTCAACTATTTATTCAACCTAGTTTGAAAATACTAAAAACTAAGAATATGATTCTTCTCCCCTTGTTGGTGCCGCCACCCTCTCCCCTTGCTAGATGCCGCCACTTCCCTTTGTTCCCACACGATTTCAGCGTTCCCACGGGTCTCGAGTCTCGATTGCGCATATTTTCTTTTCTTTAAATGAGCCATCCATGTTTTATGCGTACTTGCTGCACTTGTCAACCCGTAATTTATTAACCGTCGTATTTATTTTGGGCTTATTTGGACGGGATTTATTCGTGATTCTCGCTGAAATTTATTAGAATTTTTACCCCCCCTCTATACGCATCAACTCTCTCCTTCTTAAAAAAGAATCGTCCCGATTCTTATGCCTTCAAGTGTCGAGGAGAGATGCTGCCTTGTGTTCATCCTTCGCTACCCAATGCCCGGTTTGAACACCTTCGATGATTGTTGAGAATCGAAATCAACACTCTCCTTCTTCAAGAAGAGTCGACCCGATTCCTGGAAATACTTGATACCACCGGGGTCAAAAACAAATCTTGAAGTTAGATTCAACTTGATGATGAACATGAAGCTTTTTGCGCACACCATTGATCTCTTCTTCAACTCATCATCTTCAATATAGTCTTCACGTTTATCCATCTCCAGTGAATTGAATTTGTAATGTGTATTTAAAACCATTTTGTGCCATTTTTGCTTGTGATTTCCTCCCCTCCATCCTCCGTGCACAATTCTACCAAAATCCAAATAATCGTTTCTCGAAGCAACAAGTTCATCATGAGCTCCCATGAAAATTGACTCCAATAAGAAATCAGAGTTCCCACCATTTAGTTTCTCATCAATGTATTTATCAATTGGTGATTGATACGGCTCTTTAGCTTGAGAATCTGATTTAATGTGATTGCCCAGAAACTCCTCATCCAAGATTGGCATAAGGTTAAGTTTATTTTGATTTGCATCGTCATAACTTGTATGATCACTTTCTTCCACGTGAACTTCATCGTAAACTTCTTCAAATTCTTCATCAAAAACAATTGGTAGATTTGGATCAAATAAAGAAGTACCTTCTGTATGAGATTCATCCTCAAAAGAAAATATGTCATCTTCAATCACATCTTTAATTTGATCATCATCACTTAATGGTTCTATTCTGATAATCCCATCCTCTTCTTTTCGTTCATCATCCTGAAACTGACAATCGCCTATCTGACAGTCTACTGCATCGTTTGTTTCAACTAGATCAGGCATTCCTACAACTGACGATCGTTTGACTATTCGTGGCGTCTCTCCATGCTTTTCTTGAATTAGTAATCATTTCAAGCATCGATATTGTTCAAAGGATATGTATTCCTCATTAGGGCATGAAATATATGAATGTCCAAATCCATGACACATAGTACAACGCGCCAAATCTTCTCTCCCAATCCTTAGACACTCAATTTCTCGTGACCGTCTCAAGATGAACAAAATTTCATTTTTGTATTGTTCCATCTTTTTTGTCCCCTTTTTTTTTCAGTTTTTTTTTTTTTTTTTTTGCTGATGAACAGTACCGTGAACAGTACCGTGAACAGTGTTTTTTTTTTTGTCAAATCGTGCCTTCAAGATCCAATCGATTAAACCTCAACTACCTCGCCGAGTTTAATCTTTGAATACCAAGCGCGTTGGATATTCAACTATCAACTGATTGGGACCTCCTTAGGACCGTCTTGATTTTTTTGGGGTGATCAAGAGCCGAAGCTCTGATACCATTTGGAGCGTATACGGAGCGGAAGACTTTATTGTGGATTCAAGTGAGGCGAGAGATCCGAATGCACTAGGTGCAACCCGGCCAGTTCGTGTCACTTGGCGTGATATGGGCGAAGCGGAAGTCTTTTTGTTTGGTTTTTGTGTTTATGTTGTGCAAGAATAAAAGGATATTTGCTTCGATTTCTTGTGAAGAGATCGAACCAATGGGATATTTGCTATCACTAGACCTATAGCGATAACAATGGGGAATTACTCGAAAACGCGTCAAGTAATTCAACTTAAATCTGAGCACGTCCTTAGTTCAAGGCAAGACTCGAAATCATCGATTCTTTGAAAAAGATTGAAACAACAAGTTTCTCTCTCAAAAGGGTTTTTCTTAATTCATTGATGCTTTACAAATGAGGAGGTTAGGTCCTTATATCGGATAAAAAACCTTGGCCTCCAAGCAAGCATTAAATGCTAGTTTGTAAGTTCTAGGATGAATGAATGCATAAAACTTACAACCTAGATCTTTTGTCAACTATTTATTCAACCTAGTTTGAAAATACTAAAAACTAAGAATATGATTCTTCTCCCCTTGTTGGTGCCGCCACCCTCTCCCCTTGCTAGATGCCGCCACTTCCTTTTGTTCCCACACGATTTCAGCATTCCCACGGGTCTCGAGTCTCGATTGCGCATATTTTCTTTTCTTTAAATGAGCCATCCATGTTTTATGCGTACTTGCTGCACTTGTCAACCCGTAATTTATTAACCGTCGTATTTATTTTGGGCTTATTTGGACGGGATTTATTCGTGATTCCCGCTGAAATTTATTAGAATTTTTACCCCCCCTCTATACGCATCAATTAGTTTGACCAAGTTTCACAAAACAAGCTCTAAGATTCACTGAACAAGGTTTGAGATTCACAAGACAAAGTTTGAGATTCACCTAATAAAGAAAAGAGCAAAATAGGTGATTTAAACCACTTATGATGATCAAGTTTCACAAAACAAGCCTTAAGATTCACTGAATAAGGTATGAGATTCACAAAATAAGGTTTGAGATTCACCAAATAAGGAAAAGAGCAAAAAACGTGATTTTAACCACTTATGATGACCAAGTTTCACAAAACAAGCTCTAAGATTCACTGAACAAGGTTTGAGATTCACAAAACAAAGTCTAGATTCACAACAAACAAGCTAAGCTCTAGATTCACAATATAAGCTCTAAGATTCACAAAATAGGGCATAAGATTGACAAAATAAGAAAAGGAGGAAAATAGGTGATTTCGACCATTTATGACCAATTTCACAACATTGTCTTCTAACATTCACAATATAAGCTCTAAGATTTACAAAATAAGGTCTAGGATTCACAAAATAAGAAAAAGAGCAAAATAGGTGATTTCGACCATTCTATGACCCAATTTCACAATATTGCCTTTTAGTTTCACAAAACAAGCTCTAGGATTCACAAAATAAGGTATAAGATTCACAAAATAAGAAAATGAGAAAAATAGGTGATTTTGATCATTTATAACCAAGCCTTGAGATTCAGTGAATAAGGTATGAGATTCACAAAATAAGGTTTGAGATTCACCAAATAAGGAAAAGAGCAAAAACGTGATTTTAACCACTTATGATGACCAAGTTTCACAAAACAAGCTCTAAGATTCACTGAACAAGGTCTGAGATTCACAAAACAAAGTCTGAGATTCACCTAATAAAGAAAAGAGCAAAATAGGTGATTTTAACCACTTATGATGATCAAGTTTCACAAAACAAGTCTTGAGATTCACTGAATAAGGTATGAGATTCACAAAATAAGGTCTGAGATTCACCAAATAAGGAAAAGAGCAAAAAACGTGATTTTAAACACTTATGATGACCAAGTTTCACAAAACAAGCTCTAAGATTCACTGAACAAGGTCTGAGATTCACAAAACAATGTTTGAGATTCACCTAATAAAGAAAAGAGCAAAAAACTTGATTTTAACCACTTATGATGACCAAGTTTCACAAAACAAGCTCTAAGATTCACTGAACAAGGTCTGAGATTCACAAAACAAAGTCTGAGATTCACCTAATAAAGAAAAGAGCAAAATAGGTGATTTTAACCACTTATTATCTCTACTTTACATTTTCTGATTCTTTGATTATCATCAACACAGTGGACGCAACCACACTTATATACAATTTAGTCACACTAACTTGGGAACAATGTACATATTTCAAACTATGGGACACTTCCATCAACAAGGTAAATATTGTACAAAAAATTACATAAAACTTTCACACTTAAGACTACCATATTTTGAAGGCCAGAACTTTTCACTAGCTTCACTGGCTCGTGACGTGATGGTTACTTACAAAGAGAGCCCAAAAAGACCAAGACACACTTGTATTAGTCATGTAGTTACAATGTGTAGTAATTTCTATGGCTTGAATGAATGTAGTTGTGAACTGATACATTCCATAAATGAGGCGCAAACTGACCATAGATAGCGAAGGAATTACACTGGAAAGTCAGGCTTGGATATGACAGGTATACATCAATCATCATCCTCGAGATCACTGAAAGATATATCTTCATCAATCCCGACAGGGATAACTTTTCCATTTTTGACCAAGCAATCGTCTTCAGGCCAATCATCGTCGTCATCGTCATCGTCAAACTGCAAAGTTGATCTTATAATTTGTGTTTTCAAATGGCCATATAAGTTCACAAAAGAAGCTCTGTGATTCACAAAATAGACTTCAAGATTCACAACATCAAAACAAAGACCTGAAGTTCGATTATCATCAAAATTTCACAAATTAAAACTGAAATAGAAAACAATAATTAGAGCTTCAATAAAAGAAAATACTTGTTTCACAAACACTATTATCATCAACCATTGTTTTATCTACAATCTCCATGGCAATTTGAGCTGCAAAAATCGTCAAAAATTATGTAATAAGTTGTACAAAATCGCTAGGTAAAGGAAATCGCGCAATCTGCATCAATTTCGAACATTATATTTACAAAATCGCTCAATCAAATGAAATTCGAACCAAATCTTCTGAAATTATCGCACAATATCATCATAACTGCAATTGTCGATCAATTTGCTCAAATACCTGTTTCCTTGTTGTAGCTTGTTGATCAAAACACGATATTGTTGTAGCTGTGTTGATCGGCAAATCGCTGCAATTGGAATTTACGAACAATCATTTGCTATTGATTAGGTTATGGAGGAGATTTGGGAAAGATGGTCGCAAGTATAATAAGAACGTAGCTTGATGATGAAGAAACTTTGAGTACCATGTTTTTAAATATTTGGGATATAATAAAGTCGATGGGCCAAATTTTGAGCCCAAATTTGAAGCGCAACATTCACAAATCCGCCCCAACATGAATGAATTTGATGAGACCGCCGCCTCGCCGTAATGAGGTGCCTCACCGGATCCGCCTCTATATATATATATATATATATATATATATATATATATATATATATATATATATATATATATATATATATATATATATATATATATATATATATATATATATATATATATAGATTTAGGATCCGGTGAGAACGAACACTCGGTGAAAATGGTGAGAACGGCCACTAACAAGGGATTAAACAAGATTAGACGGAAACAATTAAACATCCGCACAAACCCAACTTACGCACTAAACCAACACACTGACATCATTTTCATCATTACACTTTCTCTCTCCTCTATAATTTTCCCCAAATTTCTTACCAAGTCCCCTATTATGCACACTCATACAAATCAATTACTTTATTTTTTCTCCTCACGTACTTCAATTTCCTAATTCCTATATAATTAACTGAAGCTTCTTTAATTTAATAGCTACTTAAATTTCCAAATCAGTTGACGGCAGCAAACCACGGGCTACAGTAAGCGCTCTCCGTCATCGATTTCAAAGCTTTCCCTTTACCATCCTCTATGTTCTCCTGTATTTTCCTGGGATCACCAGAGCTCTGATCGTCGCTTCCATCACGCTGCCATCGAACTACCTCCGCTTGAGCCGCCGATAATGGTGGTTGATGGGATTGAGTGAGGTTAGACTTTGGGGGAATCTTTAGGCGAAATGGTGAACGACAGATGGCAAGTTGCCGACGACAACTACCTCACCTCTTCCCCTTTGTTGGGTTCCCGTCTTTTTCAATGTATCTACACTAAATTTTGATGCATCTACCCACTATTTCAATGTATCTAACATAGATACACAAAATTACTTACTAGGTATATTAAAATTGCTTTAAGATACATTAATAATATAACAACCAGATACATTAATTTCGTGTGACATAAATTGATTTGGTATGAAATTTTGTAGCCCAAGAGGATGATGGTTGGAAGGAGAAATCAAAGGTTGTGTCGAAGAGATCTCCGTCCAGTGGTGCGCGACGTGATTAAAAACAAACACTACCATATTCCCCTGACTACCTCCGTAAATCATTTCCATAAAAAAATCCCAAATCAAAAAAACCAAACCTATCCCGTGATCATCACGCACATGCTGTACAAGAAAAGGTAAATAATTCAATCGCACCTTAATTCATCAAAATCAATCAAATTCCGATCATCAATTCCCTTTCAATCCACCATGGTTCTCAATCTAAACTCCTATTAGTTGCTCACCTTCGGTTCCATCATCAATTAATAAATTTTGTGTATTAGTTTCGTTGATCAAATCAATAGAAATCGATGTTGTTTGGCTCCTTGTCGGTGTCATGATGTTGTTGCAGCCAGCGAATCGTTGAACAACAGACGGTAAGACTCCGGCAACAACTGCCTCACTTCCTCCCCTTCGTTACTTTCTCGTCTTTTTCCATGCATCTACACTAAATTTTTATGTATCTATTCATTGTTTTAATGTATCTAACATAGATACACGAAATTAATTTCTAGGTACATAAAAATTGGATTTAGATACATCAATTTTGAACCCAGATACACTAATTTCGTGTAGGTGTAGTTCAAAGTCGTCGATCAAATCTGATGTGTCGGTGATATCGTCGGAGATAGGTTGTCGATGACGAAGGTATGGTGGTTGTTGACGGCACACAATTAAGGTGGTGATTAAGAAGGGGCATACAAGGAGTGACGGCGACGATTGGTTTGGTCGGAGCTCCGGCGATCATATTGCGGGGATGGTGAGATTTTCCAACGAGGGTCTTATGGAAGCTCCGACGACTGAAGATCTAGGTGGAATGTGGCAGGTCGTAAATTATGAAATGATGGGAGTGAGGAAGTCTGTTTTTGAAGTAAAACCCTCAAGACTCGGATTTGGACTGAAACTGACACGATTTGGACAGTGTTTTAAACTGTTTAATCGTGATAAAAAGGACTAAAAACAGAGCAGAAACTCTGAGGACTGCAATCGAACAGTCGACAGAACTGTTTAAAATCACGGTTCCAGAACTCTACAATCGAATAGAGTAAAGGATGCGATTGGGATATGAATTAACCCAAGCACACAACCACTAGGTTAAGACTAAAGGATAATTTTCAAGCACACAACAAAGAAAAATACCCAAGGACTATCTTCAAGCACACATCAAAGAAGAATACCCGACTCTAAGCACTAAGCAAAAGAGGTTTAGTAGAAATCATGGTTTCTAACTTGTGTTTGTTCATTCATCAAATTCCGCTCTTTACACAAAGGAGTGCCTTGCTTTTATAGGCTAAGCAAAACAATCCTATCCATCCATCAACCTAGCAATCTAACGGTCCAAAAGATCCCTAGGAAACCGGTTTCAAAAGTGGCCCTAAAGCCTTACACAAGTTCTTACACAAGCTAAAAATCTTAAAGGAAAAACAAGAAAGTAAACTAATGAGGACAATGATAATTAGGACTCTTGGAAGCTTCAAAAGAGGTTCGGCCATCCTTGTGCAAGAGTAGTAGAGCAACAAAAGGAGCCTTGTGGATGTCTTGGTTAATTTAGGAAGGATGAAAGGGACTTGAAAGCGACCCTTGTACTTACCATTGCAAACCGTGTAGTCCTAGCCCCACCGATTTTGTTCCTTGCTTTTCTCTTTGATTATCTTCTTCTCAAGGCACAAGCTCTTGGACAAAAATACTCTAGACTCTTCATGGAATACTTTCAAGCCGAAAAAGCTCCACATTTCTTAGACGGATTTCTTATTTGGACCCTATTTCGGTCAAGGGACCAAAACCGGGCAAAAACATGCCTAAGGTGATTTGTTTTGCTTCAAACTCCTTCTCTTGAAAAGGATTTGTCCTCAAATCCTCGGCATTTTCATCACTAGGCACTTCTCCACAAAGACTTAATTCACTAGCATGGAATGTGGCATGGGTTCCCAACAAATCGACCTTATACTTATCACACCCGACTTGACTAGTGACCTTGAACGGACCTCCTTCTCTTGACATGAGCTTATCCCCTTTTGCAAGGGTTCCTAACTTGCACCAACGGACCCAAACTTGATCCCCAATCCTGAATTTCGTCCCTTGCTTGGAGTGCTTGGACCTTTCCTTGTTGGCCATGAATTGATTATGATGAATGAGTCCTTGTTCGACCCGTTTTTTGACACCATTCCCTTGCTTACTTGAGTGAACACTCTTCTTGACTGTCTGAATCTCGTCGCCCATGTCATTGGCCTTGTGCTCATCTTCAATTAAACTTGGAATAGGGTGTACGGAGTAGTCACAATGCACATCATCTTGGACACTCACGGTTTGGACATTGTTAAGGATCCCTTCTTGAACCCGTTTCTTGACCCTTTCTCCTTGATCTTTCAAGTAGGCACTTGACTTGTCCTTGCTTTCATTCCCAATTGGATTAGTGGTGGGAAAGACGGGATGATGAACTTGCATCCCACCAATGATACCCTCGGCTCCATTCTTGACAAAGAACTCATCTTGGACTTGATCATTGGTATTACTCCTCTTGGACTTTTCTTTTACCTTTGAACACTCCCCTAGTTTGTCAATGAACTTATGGACACCATAGTCGAACCAAGGAATTTTAGGGACCTCGGCTTTCATTCTTGGATTAGCAATAGGAGGAACATTTTCATGGACCTCGACCCTTGTTCGAACCATTTTAGTGAACGGTTCATCTTGCTCCTTGGGCACATGCTCGACATTAGGTGGATCACCTTGAAAGAACTTGCTCGAATTTTGAACCCTGCTAGGGACTGTTTCATCTTGTTCCTTGGATACACCCTCGGCAAAGTGAACATGAACATCTTTCTCATTGCTCTTTTCGGGGACCATTTAGGCCTCCTTGATTAGCATCACTTCTTTGCAAGGTTCAAGCATGGAGGATGGTGGGAGAGGTGCTAGAGTGATCTTCTTCTTGTCAATTTCAAAGGAATAAGTGTTATCCTTTCCACGATGCACCGCACTCTTATCAAACTCCCACGGTCTACCAAGTAGGAGATGGCAAGCATCCATGGGTAGAACATCACAAAGAACCTTATCAACATAATTCTTGCCAATGGAAAAAGATACTAGGCATTGTTTGTCAACCTTCAATTCGGCTCCCTTGTCAAGCCACCTCAATTTGTAAGGACATGGGTGGTTTTGGGTGGTTAAGGAAAGCTTCTCAACAAGGACACTAGAGGCCACATTAGTACAACTACCTCCATCAATGATTAGGTTGCAAACTTTCCCTCCAATGGTACACCTAGACCTAAAAAGTTGTTGTCTTTGATCCATTTCCAATGGTTGAGCACTCAACACTCTCCAAGTGACTAGACTCATCCCGGAATCCGGCAACACTACCTCCTCATCCTTAGTTTCCTCGGTTTCCTCACCCTCATCACACACAAGAATCTCATTCTCTCCCCAATGAACCACTTCAAAGCTACTAAGGGCTCTTTGAGTCGGACATTCTTTGGCAAAATGACCATAACCTTGACATTTGAAACATTTTTTGAGGGGTAAGGTCTTTCTTTGTGAGTAGTCAATGCCTTTTCCTTTGTCAAGTGTGGGGGTCACGGTTGGGGTGTGGATTTCTTTGGGTTTGGTCTCGGCATAGGTAGTCTTGGTGGTTATTTTGGTCGGCAATTTTGAAGTGGACGGTTTCCCCTTGCCCCATTTTTCCACCCTTAAAGCCAAGTTCACGGCTTCATTGAAAGACTACAATGGTTGCATTCGGACCCTACTAGCAATTTTATCATCCAACCCTTCAACAAATCTAGCAATTTTTTGTTCCGGTTTCTCATTGATTTCACATTGCAAAGTGAGTTGTTCGAAATCCCTAATGTAAGACTCAAGTGGTTGTTGATCTTGTTTTAGTTGAGTAAGTTTAATGAACATGTCTTGAGTATACTCTTTAGAAATAAACTTGTCACTAAGCTTCTTTTTCAATTTCGACCAAGATTTTATGGGCTCCTTACCATCCCTCTTCCTTTGACTCTTCATGTTTTCATACCAAAGAGAGGCATAACCTTTGAACTTTAAAATAGCAACCTTGAAAGACTTGACATCCGAGTATGATTTAAATTCAAAGACTCTTTCAATTGACCTAAACCAATCTAGTAAGTCATCGGGATTTAAACTACCATGGAAGTCCGGAATTTCTACCTTTAGGTCTTTAGGATGCTCTTCATGCTCGATTTCCATGAAAGAACCTTCTTCATCCGAGTGTACTTCCTCCTCTTCATGGTTGGCTTCGTGGTCTCTTGCTCCAAACCCTCGGCCACATCCTCTACCACGGTAAGGTGGATGTCTTCCTCGGCCCCTTGGTGGTGTTGGAATGTTAGCCATGATAGTATTGGAGGAATCTATCATTAGGTCGCATTTCTCGGAGAATTGTGTTACTTGAGTCTCAATTCCAAGTAACCTTTCTTCACTCATGGTTGTTTTTGTATTTTTGATGTAGGTAGGAAGATGAACTCACAAAGGTTGAACCCAAGACTAGCACAACAATGGAATTGTGCTAAACCTAAAGCTCTGATAACCAATTTGAAGTAAAACCCTCAAGACTCGGATTTGGACTGAAACTGACACGATTTGGACAGTGTTTTAAACTGTTTAATCGTGATAAAAAGGACTAAAAACAGAGCAGAAACTCTGAGGACTGCAATCGAACAGTCGACAGAACTGTTTAAAATCACGGTTCCAGAACTCTACAATCGAATAGAGTAAAGGATGCGATTGGAATATGAATTAACCCAAGCACACAGCCACTAGGTTAAGACTAAAGGATAATTTTCAAGCACACAGCAAAGAAAAATACCCAAGGACTATCTTCAAGCACACAGCAAAGAAGAATACCCGACTCTAAGCGCTAAGCAAAAGAGGTTTATTAGAAATCATGGTTTCTAACTTGTGTTTGTTCATTCATCAAATTCTGCCCTTTACACAAAGGAGTGCCTTGCTTTTATAGGCTAAGCAAAACAATCCTATCCATCCATCAACCTATCAATCTAACGGTCCAAAAGACCCCTAGGAAACCGGTTTCAAAAGTGGCCCTAAAGCCTTACACAAGTTCTTACACAAGCTAAAAATCTTAAAGGAAAAACAAGAAAGTAAACTAATGAGGACAATGATAATTAGGACTCTTGGAAGCTTCAAAAGAGGTTCGGCCATCCTTGTGCAAGAGTAGTAGAGCAACAAAAGGAGCCTTGTGGATGTCTTGGTTAATTTAGGAAGGATGAAAGGGACTTGAAAGCGACCCTTGTACTTACCATTGCAAACCGTGTAGTCCTAGCCCCACCGATTTTGTTCCTTGCTTTTCTCTTTGATTATCTCCTTCCCAAGGCACAAGCTCTTGGACAAAAATACTCTAGACTCTTCATGGAATACTTTCAAGCCGAAAAAGCTCCACATTTCTTAGACGTATTTCTTATTTGGACCCTATTTCGGTCAAGGGACCAAAACCGGGCAAAAACATGCCTAAGGTGATTTGTTTTGCTTCAGTTTTGATGTGGGATTGTTTTTATTTAATCGCACCCTTTCATATTTAGTCTAATCTAATGGTAGATATGCGTTCTCACCGTTCTCACCGAGTGTTCGTTCTCACCGGATCCCACCTATATATATATATATATATATATATATATATATATATATATATATATATATAGAGAGAGAGAGAGAGAGAGAGAGAGAGAGAGAGAGAGAGAGAATTAGGTTCAAGTGAGTCCTCTACTCTTAGATGAGTCCTTAAGTCCTATTTCTAACCCTTAGATCATAGAAAATGAATGGCTAAGATTAAAACAAAAAAAGAGGGGAGATATAAAAGCAAGCAAACCCTAATTCATCCTCACTCACTCATTCATTCTCTCTGCCTCCTCCTCTCTCCTCTTCTCCCTCCTCCTCTCTAACTCCCGCGGCCACTGCACGACGCTGCTGCCGCCACTCCGCCACCATCACTCTCACTCCATTCTCTTTCTCCTTCTCTCCAACACCTCCAACTGCCGCCACCTACTCACCGCCAGTTCGCCACCCAAGTTGCCTTTCCTCTCCACCATTTGTTGCCACCATCCCTCACACAACCGCGACTTACCGCCTGCTTCCTCTCGTCCTCCACTACCCACGTTGCCGCCTCCCTCCGCTTCTCATTTCTCTCTCGTTTCGAAAATATCATATCTACACATTTAAAACTTTTTTTTTTTTTGAAAATTTCAAATCTACACATAAAATTGGCTATAAGTTTCATTTTGTTTCGAAATTTAATTATTAATGACCAAAATGGCGGTTGGGATGTTGATGCGATGGTTGTTGTACTGAAAATCTTTTTTTTTTGTTCGTTGTTGTCGTGTTGGTTGACGCCTTCTGTTCTTCTCACTTTTTTTTGGTTCGATGTTGTCGTGGTGGTCGTTCTACCGCCTCTCTCTCTGTTTTTTTTTTCAGATTTGAGTAAGGGACGGAATGGTTGGACCGTGGACCGTGGACCGTGGTGGTGGTGGCCGTGCCGTGAGTTATGGGCGGTTGTCATTCTAACTCCCTCCTCTCTAACTCCCTCCTTTTTTTTTCCACTCTTTTATTTAGATCTATGGTGGTTGTTGGCTGTGAGGTGGTTGTGGTGGTCGGAATGTGGTTGTGGTGGTGGTGGTTGGTAAAGGTAGTGGTGAGTCAGGTTGGTGACAAAGGAGGTGGTTGTTGTTATTAGTTGGTGACGATGGTGGTGGTTCAGACTAAAGTTTCACCGACATGGACTAAAGTTTCACCAGTAAAGTACTAAAGTTACAGGACATGGACTAATTTTGCAGTCGTCAAAGTGATTCTCCTAAGAGAATAAAGTTTCATAATTTATGATTAAAGTTTCATAATTTATGATTAAATTTATATAAACTTTAAAATTATATTAATACATAAATTCAATTTTTATATTAGAAATGGCCTAAAAAACATTAAAGTTTTACTCGTTAAACATTAAAGTTTCATCCCGTAAATATTAAAGTTACGTCCATAAATGAGTGAAATTAAATAAATTTTAGTCACAGTTACTTTATTACATAAATCCAAAATTTTTTATTAAAAATGACTTAAAAAAATTAAAGTTTCATTTTTAGGCATTAAAGTTGCACTCGTATACCATTAAAGTTAGAGTCAAAAATCAGTTAAATTAAAAAAATATTAGTTATAATTACATTATTTCATAAATAAATTTTTTTTTTAGAAATGGTTTAAAAAAAATTAAAGTTACAAGCATTAAAGTTTCACTTGAAAAACATTAATATTATATTCAAAAATACTTAAATTTTAAAATTTTGTTAAAAAATGACTTTAAAAATTTAAAGTTACAATTCTCAAGAATTAAAGTTTCATTCACGTATTAAAGTTTCACTTATAAAACATTAAAGTTTCAATCCAAAAATTGTTTAAAAGTTTCAAATCTCAACCATCAATCTTAGAAGATCAATGGCTTAGATTAGGACTTAGGGACTCAAATATTTAGGTGAACTCATTTGAACTTCACTATATATATATATATATATATATATATATATATATATATATATATATATATATATATATATATATATATATATATATATATATATATATATATATATATATATATATATATTTAGGATCCGGTGAGAACGATCACTCGGTGAGAACGGTGAGAACGCATATCTACCATTAGATTAAAAGAGATTAAAAGAGATCTGACGACTCACACTATACTTCAGACAAACACAAACTCACCCAAAACCAAAACTTCTTCCCATCATCCCTCTCCCCCTTAACTCCAGCCACCACCCCAACACGACCTTGCCTCCGATGGTGCCACGACCACCAGATTCCTCCGCCACTGACACCCACCCTAGCAGCCTCCACCCTTCATTTTCACCATAACCCGACAATCTGCAACCACCGCTCATCTTCCCTCGCCTACCGTCGCCGCTAACGATGACTAGAAACACCAGCAAACCACCAGATAACATTGTCGGTGCTGGCGCAACTCCGGCGACTAGCCCTGATCGCCCTGTATTACTCCAATCAACTTCCCTTTTTATCATCTCTTCTCCCTATAATCTTAATGCTTGCTGCCTCCGGTGAGTTCCAATTTATTCGATGGTACATCGCTAAAAGATGATAAAGTTAAAACTAGCTGTGGTTAGGCAAGGCTGTTTAATTAATCTGCAATTCAAATTAATGGTTTGTGCTTAGTGTGGGTATCGACTAAAGGGATTGATTGATTCATGAGTGAAGTTGTGTAATTAATTGATTTGCGGAGATTATTGCAATAGTTTATAGACAACATTCTTGAATGTATGCGTTACAAGTGACGAATTGTATAAGTAGCTCTTATGTACTATGATTTTTTTGTTTTTGCATACATTTGTATTCTCTTCATTACACAGAGGGAAAGAAAAATGTGGTCAAAATTCTCAATGATTTGACATACTCTTCTTTGGATTTGTACCCACTCTCTTGCTGAAGTATATTTCATTTTAGATACATTAAATATTTTATTATATATATTAAATGTATTGTAAAATAAATTAATTATACTACTAGATATATTAATTATATGTGTTGTGCTAGAAAGTGTACCTAAAATAAGAAAAAATGTATCTACATGATTATAAAGTGTATCTAAAATCAATATAAAAAGTGTACCTAAAATAGTATATCTTCCATATACCGAGTTATTTAATGTATCTAATGGCTCCAAGTATATATACAAAAAATGGGAAAAAACGTACCTACGGTAATTTAAAGTGTATAAGCGATTTCGTAAAACGTGTATTTGTGATAAATTTTGGTGAGAACGCAGTAGATACATTTAAATTTATGTCGGATACACTTCTTTCTGTCCTAGGTACATTTTTTTTTCTATCCTAGGTACATTTTATGACAATGTAGATACACCTTTTCCCATCTTAGGCACACTTTTATCCCGCTTATAATTAATGCAATTAATGTATCTGTAGTATTTTTTATATGTTTATAAATAAATCAATGGTTAAAATTAAAACCTGCTTTATCACCTATTTCTTTACACGGAGTAGCAACACACAACCATTCACCCACCCACTTTAATCTCCCCTACACGTCAATATTTGTCAGTATCCATTTCTTTAATCATGCTATGCCATAATCACCACCCTTGGGCCCAATGAAATATATTGGCGCTGAAGTTTTGAGCGCCACCCATTCCACTACAACGCACCTTCGACTCGGTTCCAATTCCTCTCTGTCTCCTCGGAAATTTTGAGCACCACCCATTCCACTACAACTCGTAACCCGAAATTTATTGGGCTTAATTTAATCGGTCTTCTTATCGGCGGAGTGGATCTAAGATTAAAATTGCAAATGATTTTAATTTTAAAAGTTTAATAATAACTGAGAGACGATTACCGGGATACAGTGCGATGAGGATGGTTGTCGGAGGAAGTGGAAAGTTGAACGGTGAGGAGAGTACACCGGAGTGACCCCTGAGAAAATAAATGATGTCAGAGCTCCGGCAGTACGCAAGGTAATCCACAAAGAGAGAAAAAAAAGAAAAACAGACGGAAGAGAAGCATATGGGTGGTGCCCGGAATGACGATGTGAGTGGCGATGACGGACGACGGTTACAGAGTTGGTGATGGGTGTGTCAGGTAGTTTTGTGTCAGGGGTGGATGGAGATAAGAGAATGTGATTTCGGGTGACATGGAGTTCGTAGTTCGTATGTCAGTTAGGCGTGTGTTAATTGTTATTATAACTTATTACAAGTGTGTTCTCACCGTTCTCACCGAATGGTTGTTCTCATCGGATCTTGACTATATATATATATATATATATATATATATATATATATATATATATATATATATATATATATATATAGGAATGGGATCATATGAGTATAACTCATATATTTGAGGATTGAGGATTAATTCAGACCGTTAGATCTAAGATATCCAACGACTTAAGACTCGCGCGCGTCATTAATTAAGGGCCAGATAGATAGTCATTTGTCTGATCATATAATCCCTAATATAAACTTCCCCTTTCATTGTTTAATTATTAATTTTCTCTCTCTAACTCCTCTCATTCCAAAAACTCTCTAATATTCCCTCAATCACTAGCAATGTACATGATCGAAAATCGGTTCGTTGTTGTTTTCCTCATCTCATTCCATTTTCCATCAATAAAATTTCTTCCTTGTTTGCAATTACAATGTCAGGTTTGTTTTTAATTAACTTCCTCTTTCAACTCATTGTTTAATTCTTTTTTCATAATTGTTCTTGATGGATTCTGAATTTTGTTGCTACTCATCCTGATTTCCATGCTTTATTTGTCATTCTCCCTATATTAGGTTTAATTTGGATCTCATATGATTTATTTCTCTTCTTTCTCATACATCTAGGTTTAATTCGGATCTGCTAAGAATTTGTTATATATCTATGTTTAATTTGGTTCTCGTGTGATTTCTTGGTCGCGTCGCTTATAAATCTAGGTTTAATTCGAATATGTTACGAATTTGTTATAACTTTACTATTTTTTGAGAATTTGAGAGGCAGAGAAAGAATAGAAGATGTTTTCTTATTATTCAACGTAATATCAAAGCCTAATATATATACAAAGAGTCCCTCTACACAATCTCCTTAAACCTAGCAACAGAATACTCTAATAACCATATTTACATATATCTAAATATACACCATATAATATTGTTACCATATTTCCTATATACTCGATATTATGTGATACGCCTTTCCATACTCCCCCTCAAGTTGGAGCTCCGGGTAAACCGAGACCCAACTTGCTCTGCAAATAGTCGAATGCTTCTCCTCCTAATGCCTTGGTAAACAAGTCCGTGACTTGTTCTTTGCTTCGAACATATTTCATCTTTATCGTACCTTCCACGAGATGTTGTCTTACGAAATGACAATCTATCTCTATGTGCTTTGTTCTATCATGGAATACCGAATTCTTTGCTATATAAATGGCCGCTTGGTTATCACAATACAACTCCATAGGTTTCGTATGAAATACCCCAAGTGACGCCAGAAATGCTTTAATCCAAATCAACTCACTTGTTGCACTTCCCATAGCACGATATTCGGCTTCCGCCGTCGATTTTGATACCGTAGCTTGTCTCGTAGCTCTCCATGACACCGGTGATGACCCAAGTGCAACATAATATCCACTCAATGAACGCCTGGTCAATGGGCATCGTCCATAATCTGAATCACAGTAGCTTTGCAACTTTAACTTCGAGTTTCCATTCAAAACAATGCCCTTGTCCTGATTCATTTTCACATATCTTACCACTCTTAGAGCCGCATCCCAATGCTCTTTTCGAGGTTCACTAACAAATCGAGATAATATATGAACCTAATATACCAAGCCCGGTCTCGTGATAGTTAGATAAACCAATTTCCCGACCAACCTGCGATACTTCATAACATCTTTCAACAAGTCACTCTTAGCAAGTTCCAATTGATGGTGTTGTAGCATGGGCGTGTATACGGGTTTTGCACCACTCATTCCCGGTTCTTCTATTTTTCCCATTGCGTATTTACGTTGATTTAAAAACAGACCACTCGACCCATGAGCTACTTCGATTCCCAAGAAGTATTTCAGTCGACCCAAGTCTTTGATTCCGAACCGTTTATCAAGGTTTGCTTTGAATTTCTCACTTTCCCCATTGTTGTTACTTACAAGTATCATGTCGTTAACGTAAACTAATACCCCAATAAAAACTTTGCCATTGTTGTAAGTAAATAAAGAGTAATCAGCCAAGGATTGAACGAAGCCATACTGTACCAGAAAAGTCGTAAGTTTTGCAAACCAATTGCGAGATGCTTGTTTTAGTCCATAGATTGATTTCAACAATTTGCAAACCCGATTCTCCCCCTTTCGTTCAAACCCTTGGGGAATTCTCATGTATACTTCTTCCTCCAAATCTCCATGCAAGAAGGCATTGTTGACGTCAAGCTGTTCGATGCTCCATTTCTTTGCTAATGCGACGGTTAGTAAACAACGAACACTAGTCATTTTGGCAACCGGTGCGTAAGTCTCATTGTAATCAATTCCCTCGACTTGTGTGAATCCCTGTGCTACTAAACGCGCCTTATACCGCTCTATCTTCCCATCCGCTTTGTATTTCACCTTGAAAATCCATTTACAGCCGATAGGCTTCTTTCCATTCGGTAATGACACAACTTTCCAAGTCCCATTGTTTTCTAATGCTTCTATCTCCTTGTTCATGGCTTCTCTCCATTTCGAGTCTCTCGCTGCTTCATGATAGCTACTTGGTTCTTTGACTTCATCAAGCTTTGTTAGAAATGCATTATGGGAATTGGAAAAACAACTTGTGTCAACATAATTAACTAGAGGATAACGAGTACCTAATTTCTTGGAGTTCGATTGGTCGTGGTGAGCATAAACGATGGGTTTTACAATCCTTGTCGACTTGCAAACGTAATCCTTTCTCCAAAACAGTTCCTTTCGTTCCCTTGCTCCTCGACCAACTCTTTCATCTTCATTAAGTTGAGTCGTTACAGTCTCACTCGTAGTTGGTGTTTCATTTTGTTCACTGGAAACCTCCTCCTCGTTATTTGCCCGATCTCCTGATGTTCTTTCCTCAACTGTTTGTGGTTCCCTCTCACTCGCATTTTCGGCATCAATTTCCAAATCACTCTCGTAACAATCCAAACATGTGTCTTTGTTGTTATTGTAATTGTTTAAGTCATTGTGATTATTTGAGTTATTTGGTTCGAAATACGGGAAAACATGCTCGAAAAACAGGACATCACGGGAAACAAACAATCGTTGAGTGCTCAAGTCATACATTTTCCACCCTTTTTTATTATGTGGGTATCCCAAAAATAAACATCGTTTCCCCCGTTCCTCAAATTTGTCCCGAGGTTTATCTTTATTATGGGCATAACACAAGCATCCGAGAACTCTCAAATTGGTCAAATCAGGTGGTTTGTTATACAAGATCTCATACGGGGTTTTATTGTTGAGTAATGGTGTCGGCGTTCGATTTATGAGGTAAGACGCCGTCAACGCATACTTCCCCCAAAATTCAATGGGCAAATGACCAGCTAATCGTAACGCTCTAGCCTTCTCTAAAATATGACGGTGTTTCCTCTCAACTCCCCCGTTTTGTTGTGGGGTGTCCACGTTTCTAGTTCGAAACAGTATCCCATTTTCCTCATAGTAGTATTTCATAGCTCCCGACAAAAGTTCACTACCGTTATCGCTTTGGATGATTTTTACAATTTTGTTGAACTGGGTCTTAACCATTTGACAAAAAATTTTCATAAATTGGCTTGCCTCACTCTTGTCTTTCATGAGGTAAATCCACACACCCCGACTATGGTCGTCTACTATGGTAAAAAAATAATGGGCTCGAGATAAACTAGCAATGGGATATTTTCCCCAAATGTCAACATGGATTAATCCAAACAATTTATCACACCGTTTATTATTCAGGCTAAAAGAATTTCGAGTTTGTTTAGCCCTATAACAAGAATCGCAAAGCTGGCTAGAATCCCAATTCAAACTGTAATTAATTAACTTAGAAAAAGAAAGCGATTTACTCCTTGATGGATGTCCAAGTCTCTTGTGCCAAAGTTCTCTGTCCTTTGACAGTGATACCTTCCTGACCTTCTCGAATTTGCTCGACTTGAACTTGTATACCCCATCATGGTGCTCACCCCGTCTAATCTCCTTCCTCGAAACCTGATCCTGCATTACACAATAGTCCGGGAAAAAGGTTACAACACAATTACTCTCATGAATTAACTGTTGCACTGAAATCAAATCACATGTTAATGTGGGAACATATAAAACATCTTTCAAAACAAAATTGTCGTTCAACACGACTTCTCCATGTTCCCGCGCTTCAATTCGTCTGCCATCTGGTAAGCCTACGTTAGATGGTTCTTCAACCCAAACATTTGTCAGACAACTCCGTTTTCCCGTCATGTGATGCGAAGCTCCACTATCAATTAACCATTCCCGTTCAATTTTAGTATGCATACCTGTCAGTTTTTCGCTACCTTCAGGACTGCCACCGAGTAAAATTCGAACCCTTTCGATTTCTTCAGTTGTGAGAGACACATTTTTTTGGACGAGTCTCCTTCTTTTGACGTATTATTCACTGCATTCGCCTGATGATTGTCATGCTGTCCTCATCCCTGTGATCTGCCACGACCACTGAACTAAAACTATCAGATTTGGAGTGATTTTTGACACGAAATTCCCAAGTGACAAACAAAGAAAACTCAGCTTGTTTAGGACTCAAGGTATGACTTAATTCGAACACAAAGCAATGAATTAAGCCTAGGACTCGTCCAAGCACTTAGCAAAGGACTTATCCAACCTCCTAGAACTAAGCAAGGGAGTTTTATCAAGCACAAAGCAAAGTAAAGAAGAAAGAAAGCAGGTTGCTTCTTAGGGTTTTTTCATTCAAAATAATCTGATTTTGTCTAAGGGTTGTGTTTTCTTTTATAGGACAAGCAAGACAATCCCCTCCCTTCATCTAAGATAGCATCCTATGGCCACAAAAGGAGCTGCTAATAACCACAAAACACGGCAGCCCAAGCCTTACAAGAATTCAGAAAAGAAAAGGACATAAAGCATAAAAGATAGAAAGTAAACTAATAGTACAACAATCCCTTGTTTACTAGCTCAAGTCTTGTTTATGCACACTTGGACTCACTTGGAAGACTTTGGCAATGCTGCAAATACTCTCCTAAGGGCCCTTGAGCTATGTTTGATCAAAAGAGGAATGTTGATAGCGACATAATGCACAAAAAACTAAGCATGCTCCAGCCATGGTCCTTGTTGCACTCGGTTTTGTTTAGCTTGGTAACTCGTGATAGGAAAAGCTTTGGGATACAAGTTCCTACACAAAAACGTCCTAAACTCACCAAGGCATAGTCCCAAGCTGGAAAAAGGCACGACTTCTTAGACGGAATTCATGTTAGACCTCAATCTTGTGCAAGGTCCAAAACCGGGTTCTAAATGAGCATGCTCGGCTGAATTCTCTTCAATCTCCCCTTCTTGAAAAGGATTTGTCCTCAAATCCTGGCCATTATCATCTTCAATCTCTTCATAATAAGGACTTAAATCCCCAACATTGAATGTGCCATGGACCTCATAATCTCCGGGCAAGTTAATCTTGTAGGCATTGGACCCAATCTTTTCAAGGACTTCGAATGGACCATCCGCTCTTGGCATGAGCTTGTTCTTCCTTTTGGCTGGAAATCTTTCTTTTCTTAGGTTAATCCAAACAAGATCCCCTACTTCAAAGTTTGTGGCTTGCTTAGGACCCTTGGCCCTTGCTTTGTATGCTTCATTTGTTTTCTCAATTTGCTTCTTAACTTGAGCATGTATTTGTAGCATTTGCTCAACTCTTTTCTTAGCATCGAAATCAATCTTTTTCCTTTGGATGGGTGCCAAATCAGTGGGCATGAGTGGGTTGGTGCCATAAACAACTTCAAATGGAGACTTGCCCGTGCTTGTAGAAGGAGCCCTATTGAAGGCAAACTCGGCTTGAGCTAGTTTGAGATCCCAATCCTTCAATGACTTAGAAACCGTGCACCTTAGGATCCTCCCTAGAGTCTTGTTAGTCACCTCCGTTTGTCCATCAGTTTGGGGGTGATGAGAGGTGCTAAATAAGAGCCTAGTCTTGAGTAGCTTCCACAAGGACCTCCAAAAATGGCTCATGAACTTTGAATCCCTATCCGAGACAATAGACTTGGAACTCCATGGAGCTTAACCACCTCTTTGAAGTATAAATCAGCCACACTAGATGCATCCTCCGTTTTCTTACAAGCAATGAAGTGAGCCATCTTGCTAAACCTATCCACAATAACCATGATGGAGTCCTTTCCTCTTTGAGTTCTTGGCAAAGCAACTATGAAATCCATGCTAATGTCCTCCCATGGCTGATTTGGGACGGGTAAAGGAGTATAGGGGCCTGTTTTGAAGTAGGACTTGGATTGTTGACATGGATCACACCTCTTGATAACATCTTGGACATCCCCAAGCATCTTAGGCCAATAGAAATGCTCTTGGAGTATGTCATAGGTCTTTTGAATGCCAAAGTGCCCGGCAAGACCATTGGAGTGTGCCTCTCTTACTAACAAGCTTCTATAGGGACTCTTTGGCACACACAAACGGTTTCCACGAAACAAGAACCCCTCTTGGACCAAGTAATGACCCCTTTTTGCTCGTCCATTTTGCAATGACCCCCACTCCTCCTTGAAATCTGGATCCTCTTGGTAAAACTCTTTCATGTGCTCAAATCCAAGCACTCTTTGTTCCATGTAACTCAACATAATGAACCTTCTTGATAGAGCATCCGCAACCACGTTATCCTTCCCTTCTATGTACTTGCTTGTAAAGTTGAATGATTGTAAGAACTCAACCCATTTGGCATGTCTATGGTTGAGCTTATGCTGCCCATTGATGTACTTAAGAGCCTCATGATCCGAGTGAAGAACAAAGGGCCTTGGCTTGAGGTAATGGCTCCAATGAGTTAAGGCTCTTACAATGGCATAGAACTCTTTGTCATAAGTTGAGTAATTTAGCTTGGCACCACTCAATTTCTCACTAAAGTAAGCAATTGGCTTGTGTTCTTGAACAAGGACAGCCCCAATGCCAATGCCACTAGCATCACACTCAACTTCAAACAACTTATCAAAATTTGGTAAAGCAAGAATAGGAGACTCACATAGCTTTTCCTTGATAGTGTTGAAGGAAGTTTCAGCTTTATCTCCCCATTTGAACTCCCCCTTCTTCATACATTCAGTTATATGAGCCATGAGAGTGCTAAAATCCTTGATAAACCTCCTATAGAATGGTGCTAACCCATGAAAGCTCCTCACATCCGTGATATTCCTAGGAATAGGCCATGACTTGATTGCTTTAACCTTCTCTTGATCAACTAATATGCCACGGTCAGAAATGATGAAACCCAAGAATTGGACTTCACTTTGCATAAAAGAACACTTCTCAAGCTTCCCATACAACTTGTGTTCCCTAAGAGTGTCAAACAATATTTGCAAATGATTGAGGTGCTCTTCTTTGTTAGGACTATACACCAAGATGTCATCAAAGTATACAACAACAAAGCTGCCCAAGTGAGGCCTAAGCACTTCATTCATAAGCCTCATGAAAGTGCTTGGTGCATTAGAAAGACCAAATGGCATGACAAGCCATTCATACAACCCATGCTTTGTCTTGAATGCGGTTTTCCACTCATCTCCTTCTTTGATTCTTACTTGATGATAACCTTGCCTTAAATCAATCTTTGAAAACAGTTTGGCTCCACTAAGCTCATCTAGGATGTCATCAAGCCTTGGTATAGGAAACCTATACTTGATTGTTATGTTGTTGATGGCTCTACTATCGGTGCACATCCTCCATGACCCATCTTTCTTGGGCACAAGCAAGGCTGGAAAGGCACAAGGGCTAAGGCTTTCCCTCACAAAACCCTTGCTCATAAGCTCTCCAATTTGTTGTTGCAATTCTTGGCTAGCTTTAGGATCACTTCTATAGGCTGCCTTGTTGGGTAGAGTAGCTCCCGGAATGAAATCAATTTGGTGTTCAATTCCTCTAAGAGGAGGCAAGCCATTAGGGAGCTCATTTGGAAACACATCACCATAGGTTTTGAGTAGACGTTGGACCTCACTAGGCAGCCCCTTCTCTTGCTCTCCCACCACTCCCTTGGCTATAAGCACATACACATCCCTATCCTCCTTTAACTCTTGCAACATTTATGCCCCATTGATTAGTAATACTTCCTTAGATGGTTCAAGCATGGAGGGTGTTGGAATATGCTTGAGAACAGGTGGTAAAGGTGCTAGGATGACCTTTCTTGAGCCAAATTTGAAGGTGTAGGTGTTGTCTTTACCATGATGAACCGAGTCCCTATCAAACTCCCACGGTCTCCCAAGTAGCAAGTGACAAGCATCCATTGGAAGAACATCACAAAGAGCTTCATCTACATAGTTTTTGCCAATGGAAAAAGGAACCAAGCATTGCTTATCAACCCTCACTTCAGCCCTTTTGTTGAGCCACCTTAGCTTATAAGGACTAGGATGGTCTTGTGTAGGCAATGATAGTTTGTCAACGAGAGTACTAGAGGCAACATTGGTACAACTCCCTCCATCAATGATAAGATTACAAACCCTTCCTTTAATGGTGCACCTAGACCTAAAAATTTGTTGTCTTTGGTCCATTTCCAAGGGTTGGGGTTAGGTATGCATCACTCTCCAAGTAACCAAGCTAAGACCCGCATCCGGCATAACCACATCATCCTCTTCATGGTCCGTTCCCTCCCTTTCCTCATCACACACAAGGATCTCATCATCTCCCCAATGAACCACTTCAAAGCTACTAAGGGCTCTCTTGGTTGGGCATTCTTTGGCAAAGTGACCATAACCTCGGCATTGGTAACATTTTTTGAGAGGCATGGTCTTTTTTTGTGAGGTTTCGGCTGCTTTTCCCTTGTCAAGTATGGTGGTTTTTTTTTGAGAGGGTGGTTCATTGATTTTGAAACTGGTTGGGGGTTTAAAGGTGGCTGTTTTGGTGGTTGGTTTGGTGGTTGTAGCCTTCCCTTTACCCATTTTCTCAACCCTTAAAGCCAAATTAACGGCTTCATCAAAGGACCATACTTCTTGCGTTCTAACCCTATGACCAATCTTGGTATCTAAACCTTCAACAAATCTAGCAATTTTCTGTTCGGGCTTCTCATTGAGTTCACATTGCAAAGTAAGTTGTTCAAAGTCTCTAAGATATGACTCAAGTGGTTGTTGGTCTTGTTTAAGTTGTGTGAGCTTAATGAAAATGTCTTGAGTGTACTCTTTAGGTATTATCTTCTCATTAAGCTTCTTTTTCAGTTTTAACCAAGACTTAATAGGTTCCTTACCATCCCTTCTTCTCTGATTTTTTAAGTTCTCATACCAAAGGGAAGCATAGCCTTTGAGTTTCAAGATTGCAACTTTAAAAGCGTTTCTATCGGAATAACCTTTAAACTCAAAGACTCTTTCAATGGTCCTAAACCAATCTAACAAATCCTCGGGGTTTATAATACCATGAAAATCAGGAATTTCTACCTTTAAGTCTTTGTTGTGCTCTCCTTGAAATGCCTCGGCCATGGAGTCCTCTGAATCTAAAATCTCCTCCTCCTCACGGCCACCATCAGCACGTCCTCTTCCCATGAGGCCACGGCCTCTACCCCTGCCTCTAGGTGGTTGTCCTCCTCTTGGTGGTGGTGTTGGAATATTAGCCATGATAGCATTGAAAGAATCTAGCAACAAATCACATTTTTCAGAAAGTTGAGTAACTTGTGTTTCAATTCCAGCAATCCTTTCTTCACTCATGGTTGTTTTTTGTGTTTTTAATGTGGTTAGGGTATAATGAACTCACAAAGAAAGGATTTGTTGTTAACCAAAGCTCTGATAACCAATTTGAACTAAAACTATCAGATTTGGAGTGATTTTTGACACGAAATTCCCAAGTGACAAACAAAGAAAACTCAGCTTGTTTAGGACTCAAGGTATGACTTAATTCGAACGCAAAGCAATGAATTAAGCCTAGGACTCGTCCAAGCACTTAGCAAAGGACTTATCCAACCTCCTAGCACTAAGCAAGGGAGTTTTATCAAGCACAAAGCAAAGATAAAGAAGAAAGAAAGCAGGTTGCTTCTTAGGGTTTTTTCATTCAAAATAATCTGATTTTGTCTAAGGGTTGTGTTTGCTTTTATAGGACAAGCAAGACAATCCCCTCCCTTCATCTAAGATAGCATACTATGGCCACAAAAGGAGCTGCTAATAACCACAAAACACGGCAGCCCAAGCCTTACAAGAATTCAGAAAAGAAAAAGACATAAAGCATAAAAGATAGAAAGTAAACTAATAGTACAACAATACCTTGTTTACTAGCTCAAGTCTTGTTTATGTACACTTGGACTCACTTGGAAGACTTTGGCAATGCTGAAAATACTCTCCTAAGGGCCCTTGAGCTATGTTTGATCAAAAGAGGAATGTTGATAGCGACATAATGCACAAAAAACTAAGCATGCTCCAGCCATGGTCCTTGTTGCACTCGGTTTTGTTTAGCTTGGTAACTCGTGATAGGAAAAGCTTTGGGATACAAGTTCCTACACAAAAACGTCCTAAACTCACCAAGGAATAGTCCCAAGCTGGAAAAAGGCACGACTTCTTAGACGGAATTCATGTTAGACCTCAATCTTGTGCAAGGTCCAAAACCGGGTTCTAAATGAGCATGCTCGGCTGAATTCTCTTCAACCACGTCCTCTGCCAAATATTCCTCGTGTCCCTCTTCCTCTTTCTCTTGCTTTCACGGTTTCATATCCATGCTTGTCATAGCAATTTTCCTCCGTGATACTTTTTGCAGTAATTACAATAAGGTAATTCAGCTTCTTCTTCTCCATCTTCCTTTGCGGAATTTCTTCTGCCCCTTCCCACGCCATAGGATCGAACAGCCATAGCTGCTTCATTATTTTCTTCTTTTACCTTCGTCACATTAGAGTGTCTCTCTTCGCGTAATACCAACGCATATGCTCGAGGTAAAGTAGTGATGGGGTCTTCCATCAACAAATTGCTACGGATGTGTCCGTATAGATTATTGTCAAGGCCCATCAAAAATTGATGGACCTTCTCTTCTTCCCGCTCCTTAGCAATCTCGGCCGCTGCTCCACAAGTGCATCTCGTATTCTTGCTATAATTCGCAAGTTCATCCCAAATGGTTTTCAACTTTGTGTAGTATTCAACCACGGGTAGCCTCCCCTGCTTGCACTCCATCAATTCCCCTTTCAGCTGATGCACCCGCGACGCGTTTCCAGCAAAGTACCTATTCTTTAATTCCTCCCATACTTCTGAGACAATCTGCTCAAAAGCGATACTCGGGTGTAATTTAACATCAATTACATTCCTCAACCATGCTTTCAACATGGCGTTATCTCAAAATAATATATGTGACAACATATCCAAAAATCAACTTAAAATTCGAAGTATAGCTAATTTTCGACCAAAAATGACATTTTTACTCATAAAATCACATTTAAATGCCATTATAGTAAATTATGAACAATAAAAATCCGAAAAATTAACCAAAATATCCTAAAACATTTTAAGACCAGAAATATTAACATGCATGTAATAATTTCGTGATATATCATAATAACACAAATTTTTACAAGTTTTATTTGTTATTCATATAACTCGGAAAAACTTTTAACCAATTTGCATGCAAACAACCGTGGCTCTTGATACCGATTGAAGGAAATGTAGATTCATATACATATTAACATACTCATATATGTCTAAATAATTTGTCATAAAATTAAAACGGATCTTATGCATGCAAACAATAATATAAATAAAGGAGAAATCATGTCCTTACAAAATGGATTTCGGCTATTAGGGCACAAGAGAGATCACCTATCTCTCTTGTTCTTGAGCTTTTCCTTTATGGATGAACAAGATCTAAGTATAAGATCTCTCCCCAAGCTTTATACCCAAGGCTTCTCTTAATTTAATTAATATTACAAATACTAGTATAATATTAATTAAGAAGAAAATTGAACCAAAAATATTTATTAACACTTGAATATTTTCGGTTTTTAAGAGAGAAGAAGAGAGGAAATTTCTTCTCACTAGAACTTATATTTTGGATGAGTTGAATGAATGAATACTCTAAAACATTTTAGTGTTATTAGGTAAAAATTATAGGAAAAACAATGATGATATTCACCTTCTCAAAACCGTGTAAGAGGAGGGTATAAGGAGAGCCAATGCATGGAAAAGTTGTTCTTCACAATGAACAATAGGCTTGCATGGCTAGGTTTGCTTTTAATCATTGTGTTTTCCACTAATTACAAACAACTTATAATTAGCTTAAATCCTTCTAATTTTTGGCCCACTCTATAATATGGATTCCATATTATTTTTGTCAATTGTCTATATGTTACATGTCACATGTCACATATATTTGTTATGTATTTTTAACATATTAAAAATCAACGTATTAATAAAAATACGTCACATACAAAAATTGACTTAGTAATTTCATATTTACTTGTGCCAAAAATTTTACCAATTTTATAAATCACAATCGATTGTATTTATAACAATTCATTCAATTTAATTGTTACATTAAACAATTATTTCATCCGAGTAATGATACAATTCAATTACTCGGACCGTATCTTATTTAATCACATTTCAATATGATACGTAAATATTACTTCCAAAATCGTCCGTCAATTTTCAAGTAATTTAATTAACTCGCAACATTATACGATTAATTAAATAATCAATTAAGAGTATTGCCCTTTAGGTATGACCTAGGGGTCAATCGATCACCACCGTCACACGACAAGTAATGTCAAACTCTAGTCACCCAATCATTACCGATATATGTTGACCAGTTGACAGTAACAATATTACTTCCCAATTGTATTCATTTTAATGAGACTTAAACATGTGATCATCATGATCAATGATCGTGATCGCATTATTGTCGGAGGACACATATTCCAACAATCTCCCACTTGTCCTCGACAAGTGTGCGTCACCAATTCTCTTGTCCTATTACTATCTCCCACTCAATGCAAGGTGTCTTTCGGTCGTACTTGCAAGTGATCATATCGAGAGTGGTTTCCTCGATCTGGAGAATAACTGATTGACCGGATTTATCCACTCGGATGCCATCCGAGCGTGGCCACGCATTTCCATTCATTACTCCTCGAGTGGCCCCGAGATATTGTTATAACCCCGACTAGGGGTGGACAATTCCTATCGCACTCATTCCCTTCGACTAGCCACAGCCATCATAACCCAAAATATGCCCATTTGACCCCATTTACGAAGGTCGTAGTAACACAAATCAAAGTTAATCAAATCGTGCCATCTTAGGTGAATAGTCTTTAGTCAAAAGAATCGACTCATTTGAATACTATAGTAGCTCTCGCCACGACCAGGCTATATAAATTTGCCATAACTCTATAAGCGGTCATTAGGCCCGACAAAATGTTCCTAATAAATGCCTATGTGATCGACTAGTCATCTCACATGACTCTATGGCACTTGAACTTGCCATCAATCGCCTCACACTCTAGTCACTTCGAGACGTCACCTCATATAAGTAACTATGGGCAAAAACAATGTTAATCCATGTTCACTTTAACGGGTTTCAATTGTCTCTACAACCCGTTTGGATATAACAATGTACAGGGTGAGTTAAGAATAACTCATACGACAAATGTCGACATCACACTCGGGTAGTCAATATCATATTGCAACCTTGTGATGTTTATCATAAGTATAAACACTTATTGATTGCAATAGAAGTTTAACATCCCATGTGTCCATGTGTTCAAACTTCTTACACTTGCATTTTCCTTCACATTCATGTTCTCTCTCATAGCATGAATCTTACCAAGTACACATCAAGGTTCTCGACCTTGGTTTTGGTTCTTTAACTTGAAAGAACTTTCTTATCGATCATCTCATAACGAACGAATTTGCGATGAATAATACAACTTGTACTGATCAAGTGTTCCATCCACACACAATGCACTAGGTATATGTTTTGTAGAATCTTGTAACAATTTACAAGATTATTCAGCTTAGCACTTCTCACAAGTCCTAGCTTTACTAGGAAAGATTGTTTTTGAATAACCTCTTATTCAACCAAGCATCTTTCCAAAGCTTCTCATTTCTCTTTCTAGCTCGAAAGTTTTAGGATTCTCATAAATCCTTACCTGTGTTCGGATTTCATATATATGTGCAACCTATTGTCACATAATCGAGTATTCCGTCAAACACCGAAATCGCTCATCGGATTCTACTCGAGAATTCATGACGTTTCTATTATGGCTCACCAACCAATCATCATGCTCTTATGCATATGATTCAAAATTGGACATGTACATGATTATTCTAATGGCGGAAACATTAGTTACTAATAATCATGAGATCAACCGATTCTCGGGTTCAATGAACTACCATGATGCTAATGGTAATCCCATTTTTCATTCATATGAATAACCTATGTAAATGTTGATACGATGTGTATCTCTTTAATACTAATCCAACGTCCCATGATGTAATTGGATTCATCATTGTCCATTTTCATCCAGAATTGAAAACTCAAAAGCTTCTTTATGAAAGAAGGTATTAGCTCGTCATTCTTTAATGAGTGATGAGTTTTAAACATTCAAGGATGATAGCTCCCACTAAATTCCATGTCTTCACATGAAATTTTCCTAACTCCCACTCAATTCAACATATTTCGAAATTGACTTCTCAATCGAAATTTGTCAAGAATATGAATATAAATTGCTTTGCCAAGTTACTAGGATAAAACCATATATGTTCCCATCATATCCTTTCAAAATGCCTATTTTGAAGTGGTCTCATCTCAACCTTACAGAAAGAGATTTTAAATCTCTAACACACTCATGTCATAATGATGTGTAGCAATGTCATTATTCAAATATAAACAATATCTAGAATACGTCCTTCGGAATACTCTTTCGGAAGGAGGATTAACCATTTCATAGCGAGGTTAAGCAATGACATTTGCGTGGTTAAAACGTTGGCTATTGAAGATATCGGAATATCAATCTTTGCAACTTGATTTTGATCATAACTAGTATGTTACTTTGATTCATTTAGGCTCTTAAGTAAATCTCAAGGTTGAAACTATTGGTCAAATGTTTCATAAACTTAGTCAAAAACTTGTTGAGACTTTACATTAGTCATTTTTCTTCCAAAACCTTCTTTTGGTCTCCTCGTGTAGTTATCTTGAGAATATACTCTTATGATTACTACCATAGATCTCATCTATTCGGCATACTATGTAAATAGATATACCTTTATTCAAATCATTCTCTCTTGCGTAGATCTTCATTTACACAAGTACACAATTTTATCTTGCCTTGTGTGTTGTGTCCTTATTTTTCTCATGTGGACATATAATGAAACCCGTCATTATAATTGTCTATTGGATCACTTTTAAGTGAATTATCTTATGTTTCAAAACGCAAGCATTTAAGGATGAAATTTTAGAACATAAGGATAAATGATAAAACGGGTGACTTGGGTTGCAAACCAAGTCACCATCATCCAAAATACAAACCATTATCCAAAATACCTTTCCATGTCGAACACGGAAACTTAAAGTTCTAAAATTCAAAACATAACTTAAAATAAGACAATGAAAAACAAAGCTCCATAAAAGCTATCCTTAGCTTCTCCATGGTATCTCATGCTTGTTTTTCTTTTCCCTTGTCTTTGCTTGGTGGAGGCCCTATTTACAATAAAAAGGGAGATACATTATCACAACTTTGCATCATATTACCATAGTTGAATTTGAAACATAAAAGAAGGATAGTCATTTACCTACTGGAGTAATTCTTCCAGCTTTGATATCACCAAGGTATTTGGAACAATTTCTTTTCCAATGCCCCATGCCATTACAATAATGGCACTTATCAAGAGGACCCTTCTTGACTTTGGAGGTGCTAGCTTCACAAGACTTAGCTTTGGTGAATGTGGGAGCTTGCTTCTTGCCCTTTCTCCCATTCTTCTTGAACTTCCCCTTACTCTTTGTGCTTATATTGAGCACATCCTTGGGAGGGTTCACATTTAACCCCATGTCCCTCTCGGCTTGCACAAGTAACTTGTGCAACTCCTCAAGAGACACGTCCTTGTCTTGCATGTTGAAATTCACCCGGAATTGCACATATGCCTTGACTTTGGACAAGGAGTGTAGAATCCTATCTACGATGAGTTCTTTGGGGATTTCAACCTTTTGAATTTTCAAGGTCTCGACAAGCTCCATGAGTTTGAGCACATGAGGGCTAACCTTTTGGCCCTCTTTGAAGTCGAGATCAAAGAATGCCGCGCCGCCTCATATTGGACGATCCGCGGAGTTTGTGAAAACATGGTCACAAGTTTGGAGTAAATCTCATTAGCATTGCCCATTTTAAAGGCTCTCCTTTGGAGTTCCGCCTCCATCGCAAATATTAAGACGTTTTTCATTGCGGCGGACTCCTTTTGGTAAGCCTCATATGCTTCCCTAGTGGCCGCGGTGGACCTAGTGGAGGGTTCGGGTGGAGAGGCCTCGGTAAGGTAACGAAGCTTGTCGTCACCTTCGGCGGCTAATTTGAGTTGGGCATCCCATTCGGAGAAATTTGACCCATTCTTTTCAAGTTTACATCGATCCATAAAGGATCGGAGCCAAGATGAAGTAGCGAGTGGTGTAGCATTAGGAGTTGGTGTTGCCATTTGTTATGAAAAAGAAGTGGTCTACAAAACAAAATATAAGGAGTAAAACAATTGTCGTTTTAATTATACTCGTAAAAATGTATGATTTAAACAAGTTTTACGCATTTTTCTAGTGACCTCTACCCAACTAGATAAATGATTCCAAGACCCAAATTCATATCGACTTAGGCACGGTGGGGCCGATACATCCTTCATCAATATAACTCGGTGGATTAACGTTTAATCGATTCTACTTTTAGAACTCTTGGTCGATAATATTACATTAACTATTATCTATAGCCCAAAACACATCGACAAGGGCACGGTGGGGCCGATACATCCCTTATCAAATACTTTTGTTGAGTTCAATCCAAATTTCGAATAAATGTGTCCATGATCCAAACCCACATTAACTTGGGCACGGTGTGGCCGATACATCCCTCATCAACATGAATTCGGTGGATTAACATTCATCACCCACTTCCCCTACGTAACAAGGTTTGTACCCCGGTGGGGCCGAGCGCACTCCCTCGCGAAATAGGTTTTCATGGTTTCTACTATTTGGTAAGGCTATGTCTCAATTGATAGTTTTAGCGAGAGGTCATGTCAATTTATTATCTATCACGTTTTAAGTGAACTAAAGCGGTGAACTACGATAATTTTAATTGACACGGTCGATAAACTCGATAAAAGAAGACAATGCATGTTTTAGTTATGGCGATTTAGCGATGCATGTGACATAAAATAAAATGCAAGCATAAAGATAAATAAATCCTAGTATGGCCTTTCCTAAAATAGAAAAACTATTAATCTATTACATATTCGGAAACCAACTCCATTGGTCCCTTGAACTTCGGTTGTGGCACGCATCTCGAGGTAACACCGTCTTTATGTATCGCCATTCTTGAAGAAATCCGTCTTTAGGAACTCCGGAATGAATAAAATTACATAATAAATTACATAATTTCCTATTATACATTTGTAACTAAAATAAAATAAATCTATTAAATTACAAAACGGTGATACGAGATCACAATAAAAATTACAACCGAATCGATATTCCCATACATTTCGGGAAATACCAATTAAAATCTAAGGCCATACTAAGTAAAATACATAATTCAAAAATTACATAAATTAAAATTATGACAATCATAAAGAAAATGCAGCATTATAATATGTATGAACATGCTCAATTTTTATGCTAAATCGCCTTTAATTAGCCAATATCGTATATTACTCGGTTTTTACGGATTTGCGTGATCTCAACATTTTATAATCACAAAAATGCATAAACTCATATTTATGCATAAGTTAATTACCCTAACCTTTTAGGACTCAAAATTTAGTCTTCACTAATAATTTTGACCATAATTAACTTTTATTTACAAAATTGTTCATAAATGGACCAAAAATTACAAAAATAAGCTATTAAACTTCAAATAAATCCAAAAATTTCAAATAAATTTGAAATTTGAAATTTAAATTCATGAACATTCTGGAAAAATTCCATGACACTCATAATGTTCAAAATCTTAGGTTAAAAATTTCGAAATTTTTTCGGAAAAACAATGTTGCGGTTTATCAATTTTAATAAAATAATCATAAAAACAAGGGAAAAATTATTTTCATTAACTTTTCAATTTTAGATCTGAAAAATATAATAAAATGCAACATTAAACGTTTTTCCTAAGTCATAGATTATGTTTTATTAATTTTCCACTAATAATGTCACTATTTATGCTATTTTTCTTCAAAAATTCATAAATCATGCAAAATGACTTCTTTATAGCCAATTATTTTACACACATCTTGTAAAATTGCATGTGACAACATATTAATTTTCTATGACCAGATTCGAAATTTAACTCATATTAACCTATTTTTCTCTTAAATCCGAATTTAATAATGAAAAATTCATTTTTCGAGCATAACAAGTCCAAAAATTATGAAAATTTACAGGTTATCTCAAAATAATATATGTGACAACATATCCAAAAATCAACTTAAAATTCGAAGTATAGCTAATTTTCGACCAAAAATGACATTTTTACTCATAAAATCACATTTAAATGCCATTATAGTAAATTATGAACAATAAAAATCCGAAAAATTAACCAAAATATCCTAAAACATTTTAAGACCAGAAATATTAACATGCATGTAATAATTTCGTGATATATCATAATAACACAAATTTTTACAAGTTTTATTTGTTATTCATATAACTCGGAAAAACTTTTAACCAATTTGCATGCAAACAACCGTGGCTCTTGATACCGATTGAAGGAAATGTAGATTCATATACATATTAACATACTCATATATGTCTAAATAATTTGTCATAAAATTAAAACGGATCTTATGCATGCAAACAATAATATAAATAAAGGAGAAATCATGTCCTTACAAAATGGATTTCGGCTATTAGGGCACAAGAGAGATCACCTATCTCTCTTGTTCTTGAGCTTTTCCTTTATGGATGAACAAGATCTAAGTATAAGATCTCTCCCCAAGCTTTATACCCAAGGCTTCTCTTAATTTAATTAATATTACAAATACTAGTATAATATTAATTAAGAAGAAAATTGAACCAAAAATATTTATTAACACTTGAATATTTTCGGTTTTTAAAGAGAAGAAGAAGAGAGGAAATTTCTTCTCACTAGAACTTATATTTTGGATGAGTTGAATGAATGAATACTCTAAAACATTTTAGTGTTATTAGGTAAAAATTATAGGAAAAACAATGATGATATTCACCTTCTCAAAACCGTGTAAGAGGAGGGTATAAGGAGAGCCAATGCATGGAAAAGTTGTTCTTCACAATGAACAATAGGCTTGCATGGCTAGGTTTGCTTTTAATCATTGTGTTTTCCACTAATTACAAACAACTTATAATTAGCTTAAATCCTTCTAATTTTCGGCCCACTCTATAATATGGATTCCATATTATTTTTGTCAATTGTCTATATGTTACATGTCACATGTCACATATATTTGTTATGTATTTTTAACATATTAAAAATCAACGTATTAATAAAAATACGTCACATACAAAAATTGACTTAGTAATTTCATATTTACTTGTGCCAAAAATTTTACCAATTTTATAAATCACAACTGATTGTATTTATAACAATTCATTCAATTTAATTGTTACATTAAACAATTATTTCATCCGAGTAATGATACAATTCAATTACTCAGACCGTATCTTATTTAATCACATTTCAATATGATACGTAAATATTACTTCCAAAATCGTCCGTCAATTTTCAAGTAATTTAATTAACTCGCAACATTATACGATTAATTAAATAATCAATTAAGAGTATTGCCCTTTAGGTATGACCTAGGGGGTCAACTGATCACCACCGTCACACGACAGTAATGTCAAACTCTAGTCAGTCAATCATTACCGATATATGTTGACCAGTTGACAGTAACAATATTACTTCCCAATTGTATTCATTTTAATGAGACTTAAACATGTGATCATCATGATCAACAGTCGTGATCGCATTATTGTCGGAGGACACATATTCCAACAGAAAGTGTTTTATGTGACCCATTTTTCGGTCCATGCCGACCACCTACCCTAGTATTAGTATATTAACATTGTTAAGATAATTTAAATAAGGTAGAAAATGCACATAACCACTTAGAGGCCAAAAGTTGTCAATAACTGAAAAAAGGTTCGAAACAAATAGAGTACACGAGTATTATTGTTGTAGTAGCATTATACAAATAATAGTATAATTACACCTAAAATCTTCTGACTACCTAACTAAGTTTTATATGTACAAAGGAAACATATGATTCAAGTAGAAAAGGTGTAGCATCTAGAAATGAAGATAAGGATTGTTCATCTGTGGACAGCGGGGGCCCACAGGGGCGCTTGGGAGGAAGAGAACAAGCGTTTGCATTTTGTTGGAGTCGCCACCAATTTTTATGGGAAATTGGAACCGTTCGAATACCTCGTGCCATGACAAGACACAAAGTAGAGACATGAACACCAAGCAATCGTTACCCTTAGCATTCTATGTCTAGAATGACTCTCGTGGATGCCAATGAACACGGATGTTCACAGAGATCTGGAGTAAGGGGTGAGGGTACGTATTAGGAAGCTCTTTTGATCGAACACCTAATCCCGCCCCCCTCGATAGCGGCCTCTACTAATGATTAGGGAAGTTGTCTATACTCGATATATCGTCGATTATATGCATGCAATGCAATATCCAAGTTTTAATCCTAACATGTGAAGAATTAATACTAAGTCGGTTGACAATTAATTTAGCATACAATTGGGTCAAAGTAGGATTTAATGCTCAATTACATGTGAAAACATAAAATGGATACAAACAAATGCGATAAATATTACAATGATAGAAAACTATAATAAAAATTACAATAATTACATCGGGTTTAGCGATTTATGTCGAAAATACCTTTAAAACGGATAATTTGAGAAAAAGAACAAAAGAAAGAATTAACGAACAGATCAGTAGGTGATAATATGATTAATAGTTAATTATACGTAAACTAATTAAACTAGGTCAAGCAACAACGGAGTTCAGAGACAGAACTCAACCTGGAACAGGCGCAGCAGGACTGCGCCCTTTGGAAGAGGTGCAACAGTTGCTGCGTCTGTTCCAAGGGTGAGTTCTGGCTGTGAAGCCGGAACTGCAAATCGTTAATGTTAATTGATGATTTTAAGGATTGATTAACATATTTACTCGGATGAAAGTGATTATCATGTTATTTACATGCGATTAATGGTCATAAAAACATAGATGAGACGGAATTAAACGGATTAATTATGCGAAAGGATGATTGATTAGTGACATGAGTGAACAAAATAGACTAAACATGATGAATGAATGACAAATTAATGACGAACACGACAAAAGACAGATGAAAATATATCAAGGATCGAATTCCAGAAACCCGATATGAACAAATCGAATTCCTGCAACCCGGATTGAATTTAGCGACGAAAACCCGCAAATATGAGATTATAAGGGATTTAAGTCGGATTTAGTGACGAATTAGACATGCTAATGATGATGATTAATGTACATGTGAGATGATAAGTTATTATGTCAAAGAAGAAACAAACGAAACAAATAAACACGAACGAATTACAGAGGACGAAGGAAGAAGAAAGGAAGCAGGAACTGCGGAAGCCTCACGAAGAGGCGCAGCAGGAACTGCGCTCCTTCGAAGAGGCGCATCAGTTGCTGCGTCCTTTCTCGACGGTTTGTCTTCTGGAAATCCGTAAAAAGAGGTTTTAAAGCACGGTTTTAGAAATCAGTTTTAAGAAGTGCTTTTGACATAAACCTTACATTAATGATGATACAAAAGTAAAGAACAATAAATAAAAGAAGGATTTACACCCTCAGACTTACTTGTTTGACGAAACGAGATGAACTAAGTTATCGATTAGCGATGCTCGACTCGAACTATAATGCAAATATGAAAGTGCCCTCTGTTGGGGCTGGTGTCCTTAACAGTTAGTGCAAGGACTTATAAATCTCTAAAAGGATCAAAGGGCATACTTTTGGTATTATTATCAGTTGATCCACGTTTATCAATAACGGTTGGCTTGCTAGATAAGTTTGACGTTATTGTCATACAGATGGCGGTGATCAACTGGTCCCTAAAAGTCACACCTATAGGATACGTTTGAGAGATGTGACGGTATGAAAATACAGTCATGTAGATGCCAATTTTGACTAACCAGTTAGTCTGAGTTATTTGACTAATAATTAGTCGAAAATGTGATGTTGAGATATTTCATTTAATACGGATTAAATAATAATGGCTAAGGCGAATTAAGCGATTAATTAAGTAAAATTGAATATAAACGTTTTATATTTAATTAAATGTATATTGAATATAATTATACGATATTGTCTTTGTCGGACATGTATTAATAATTCAACTAACCCGTCTTATTAGTTGATGCTTTAATAACCGATAACCGATGACGATTTATAATTAAACCGTGTCATATACATTCAGCGCATTTCGGGTCGTACCACGAGTTTAAGTGAAGAGGAAATTAAAAAGCCCACGAGCTCCCTCTCACTCGGTTTGGCCGAGCCAAACATAGACAAAAGGAGCCATCCCCTCTTTTGTTAACCTAATCATTTTCATTTGTATGAAAACTAGGGTTTTGGGAATTGTGCCTCTCGAAATTCGGATCTCCCATCCAACACAAACTCACAATACAATCCCCTCAATATTGCAAGGCAATTAGGGGATTCCTTCTAGCACAAGGGCATTTCTCGGACCATCTTGGGTGCATCATTTAGGAAGAGATCTACTTTGATCTCTCATTGCCATTTTGCACTAGGACCGAAGGTTATTTCTATTGCTTTATCGTTTCATCATGTTTTTCGTTTTATGACCATAATCACATGTAAATTTTGCGTTATAGTCCTAATTTTATAGGGTAGTATACGGATATTACCCCGCACCCTCGTAAGAGGAAAACGATTAGATTAATTAAGTTGATTGATTGTGGAGTTGGTCAAATTGGTCGGTCATGCAAACGAGGCTGGTACTCAGAAGGATCTGAGCTTACGTGGTCGAAAGTTCAAGCACGTAGACGCCAAAAAGTAAGAACAAAGGTCTAGAATGCAAAGGGAGAAAAGAAGGGCGGACACTCGCGTTAGAAATATGAGGAGCAAATGCTCCTATTTATACCAATCACGTGAAGGAATTAGGGTTTCGGAGAGACTTTGGAAGTGAATCTCGGAAAAATATAAAAAAGATACGAAAATTACGCAGAAAAAGACCTGGGAAGAGGCGCAACAGCCACTGCGTCTCTTGGAAGAGGCGCAGCACCTGCTGCGTCTGTTCCCAAGTGGTTTCCTCCTGCGGAAGAAAGATTTCCGTGTTTAAGTTATGGTAGGACGGAATATTTTGGTTTTCCTTAATATTTTGTATGAATATTACGGGAAATTGTTTACCAAAGGATAAAGATTGTGAAATATTTATAAAATATGGAATAGAAATATCCGGAACATTCCAGAACATTCTGACTCGGGATTTAACGGTTATCAGAAAATGAAGACGGCTTTAGGCCCGGACTCCAAATGTACTCTAATTACTGTCAAAACGACCGTATCGGCAAGTAGATGACAACTAAGAGGTAGACATTAATATTTGAGCAATCACTTGATGATAAACTTACGAACTGTCACAAATCGTTCCGCGTACCAAACATGCGGCCCAATCATCACCGGGTGGTTTGCGAGAGGTGCAGAAATAAGGTATCTACAGAGCCCCCACTTTGATTGAGGCTTGGACAAGGCGAAAGTCAAAGTATAGCCATCAGGTCAATCGAAGATTACAACCTGACGACTATGGCGACGCGAGGCGGCTCAAGGGGTCTCGAGCCAAGGACTGTCGTCGGGAACATTTTAGAGTCTGTCGACTATCGGGGAGGGTCGTTTAAAGTCCATTAGACTACGTAAGGAGGCTCGCCAGCCATAAGAAGAAACCATACCTGAGACTTCTTCCTCGAGATGCTTCCGGAGGTGCAAAGGAGCTAAGGGTGACACCTAAAAGATATATAAGGATTGGTGCTAGGGTATGGGGCCCTAAAAGGAAAGCATTGGCGGGAAGGAGGCCCGAATATAAGTTCAAATTAAGGGGTAAATAAGGATCGAGTGTAGGAACTCTATTGGTTTAGGAACTTTATGGAGAATGACATCTTTATCGCACTCCGAGGGGAAACAAGAAATACTGTGAGTAGCAGGACACAGGCGGGAACTGCTGGGAGAAAGCTGTTCGTGTTCAGCTTCAAACAAACTTCGGAAGAAATAGGGGCTGATGTTGATCTCCATGTCTCGAGAGGGAAAGTCTATCCGCTTACTCTCGTTGGGGAATATAATCGGGAACTAATCTCCATGTCTCGAGAGGGAAAGTATATCCGCTTACTCTCGTTGGGGAAATATAATGAAGGCGTGTCGAAACACCTGTGAAGGAATATCTGCTTGTTGTGACAAGCAAAGTCTTGGAAGCAATAAATAATGTGTAATAGTCTGCTGTTGGCTTAGAAATGCGGGCCGGAACGAAAGATAATCGCCAAATGGACCAAAAAGATAAAATAGCATCAGGGAAGAGGCACACCAAAGATGGGCCCACAAATAACGAACTCATAACGAATTTTTGAAAAACTTGTATGGAGGGAACACTAGGAAGTGGCGCAGCAAGATCTGCGTCCCTTGGAAGAGGCGCAGCGCCTGCTGCGCCTGTTCCCAAGGGTGTATTTTCTGCGTAAAAACGCGATAAACAGAGGGATTGTTTCATTTGTTTCGAAACACAAATCACACAATACTCTCTCAAATCCTAACCATTTCCGCCAAGGTTTGATCCGAAAGCTTGAATTAATCATGACTAATCGAGGTATGTGTCTCATTCTTGCATTAATCTTCTATATTTGCTCAATTTGGATCGAAAAAATTAGGGTTTTCAACCCAATTATTTCGAAAATTTGGGGCTTTTTCCCCAAATGCATTTGCCTTGTAAAATTGACATTAGAAACGGATAATTGGTAGTATAAGGAATATAACCATGTATTTGTTTCGAATTTTCGTTGAGTTTTGAGCATTTGAGTGAATTTGAGACGGTTTCACAGCTAAACCGTAAATTGCTTCGAAAAAAAGCCTTATGATTGTCCATTTGCGATGAAACTTTATATTTGGGATCCTTGGGTGATGGGTAAACTTCCTATCATCTCGGAATTTTGGTTTGTGATAGCTTTTTCAGGACACTTTTCTAGGGCATAATCGCCGTTATAACGAAATGCTGCCGAAATTTCGACTCGAACCCGGAAATAGGCTTCAAATTAGGCTTGACTTGACCCTAAATACCACATGAGTGATTGGGTTTGTGAGAATATGGCCGAGATGGCGAGAAAAGAGCAATTTCAGGGCTTCCGAAGGCTCGAAAATCCCTTAACTAAGGCTCGCCGTCACGTGACGCGGCCTAAATTTGCTTTTAATGTTGCAGGTGATGAGGCTTCTACTTCTGGGAGATCTCCCATGGAGATAGACTCTGCCGTGATCGAGGAGTCTTTGGAGCAGGCTTTCACCGCTGCGGTGATGGCTGCCGGGGACGAGGTCCATGAGGAGGAGGTTGTTGAGGAGGAGGAGGCCCCGAGACGGGCCAACGTTGGACGAGGAGGTCGTCAGCTGAGGGGAGCACCCGCGTGGGTTGAGACCTGGGAGAGTAGGCACCTGCTTTGGGCTGCAGAGGGTCACTTGTCCTACAGGACGGCGAAGAGCTTGGTAAATAGGAATTCATTACTCATCACTCATCTTCTTTCATTCATTTGTTCATATCTCTTCCAATTTTTCATTCAAAAATTAAAGATAGCTTTTGTTTCAAATCGCAATAGGAGGCCGGGAACATCAGGTCGTTCTCGGGTTACACGACAGCGATGGAGTGCTATGAGCGGCTGTCGGCGGAGGAGCGCGCCATGATCGATCGTGGAGCGTTTGGTACCTTGGTGCAGGCCTGGAGGGATATCGCGAAGAGGAAGCTACGGGCTAACCTTAGCCTGGTCCGCGCTTTCTTGGACCGATTCTGGGATACGACTTCCACTTTTCACATGCCTTTCGGTGAGGTGGGAGTCACTCTGGAGGACTACGACATGATTTCTGGTCTGCCGTGTGGGACTGAGGCTGTGGAGTGGCCGGAGACTGCCATGAGGGTGGACTCGGCCGAGGCTAGGAGGTTGATCGGCCGGAACTTGTCACCGAAGGCTGTCACAGTGCCTGGTTTTGTGCCCAGTTCCTACGTTCGAGACTACTTCGCGGGACAGATCCCGGCGCTGGTGACGATTGATGGGAGGGAGATGGCACCTCCTCCCTGTACAGCTGAGCAGAGGGCTCGTTTGTGGCTCAGGTGGTTTCTGTCTTTGATTTACCTCGGAGACAAGGGAGAGAGGCTATCGACGAAGCTTCTTACCTTCCTTTCTGACTTGAGCTCCCTAGGGCATTGGGACTGGGTCACTGCTGGTTTTGCGGTCCTCATCGGCTTCATGAGGGCCATGGTTCGTCCGGAGTTGATGGAGAAGGGGACTTCTCTTGGTGTTGTCGGACATGGACTACTGTTGGAGGTATAAACCTTCATTCGGACTAAAATCAATTCCTTTCTTTGTCAAATTACGAAAGATCGTCATTGACTATCTCGCTTTACAGGCGTGGGTGTACTCCTACTTTTCGGGCCTCGCGCCCAAGAGGACGGAGCCGCTGGAGAAGGCCTATCCCGTGGTGAGGGATTGGGTGATGTGCAGGACGAAGAGCAAGCGTTCTTCTCACGGTGTCTACCGGTGGGACGTGAACGCTCTTCAGCTAGACTGTGTAAACATCTCACTTATATTCATTTGCTTCTATATTGCTTTTTTAAATTGATCATAAGAATGATTCCTTTTTTGTCTTGTCCCAGTGGGTGCCCAGGCCTTGGGCGGAGTACGCTGGAGCGCCTCCTTTTGTGGCTGAGGTCGTTCAGCCTAGGAGCTCGAACCGGCTGCTGTTGAGGACGTCGATGGGTCCTGTGTGGTACTTGGGCGAGCGTTTGGCTCGTCAGTGCTCTTGGGATGTGTTCACGGTTCCCATCGATCCTCCTAAGATGATGTTCAGGGAGCCTTTTAAGGCTGAGAGGGAGGCTGACTTGGCTGGCATTGGCGGTGACGCCCTCCTTCTTCCTGGCGAGGACCACTCGGCGTTCCGCTACGGGAGGTTGGCGTACTGGCCGGTGGTGGTGAGCAACTTTTCTCTTCTTTATTTTTGATTTTAAAACTACGATGAAAGATCATCGATTAATGAGAAACATTTGACTTTGCAGGAGGTTGAGGCGGCGGGCATCGAGCCCCCAGAGACCCTCGAGTACACTGACGCGACTGGGAGGACGACCATCTCCGAGCTGCGTGACTTTGACGTAGCTGTGACGGATGCCGGCCTGGACGACTGGCAACATCTGATTCGGAGGGTGAGCTTCTGATTTGCATAATTTTTGTGTAAGAACACACTTGGCTGAACTTATTCAATTATTGAGAACTTCTTTTGAAAACGCAGGTTGCGCCGTCTCGGTTCGTGGCGTTGTGGAGGGTGGCCAACCGGCTGCGAGCTACTGCCGTCGAGGCACTTGTCGGCGGTCGAGGTCGTCAGGTATGAACCTTGTGCCTATTTCGTTTTTTGAATTTTGATTTTCCAACTTTTCTTGTAATTGCTGGAAATGATTGACATCAGCCAATTTTGTTGTTTTGCAGGGGGACCGCGAGCTGGAGCGAGAGTTGGCTCAGTCTCGGGAGGAGACAACTCGCTTGTTGAAGGAGCTCGAGGTTCGGGACGCCGAGATTGCTGCTCTCGTGGGAAGAGTTGCAGAGCTGGAGGGCTACCAGCAGTAGTTTTGTTTAGTTTTTTGTTTGTTTGTTGGTCGTATTTTGCACATTTGTACATTTTGGACCTTCATTTTGAACATTTTGGACTTTGTTTGGGGCGAGAGCCCCCAGTTTGTTATACATTTCCCTTTTTGGTTGTATATAAGATGGCCTGAGTGCCTTTGCTGCTAGGTTGTGTTGCTTGTATCTGCAGGTTAGCTTTGAACAGGTTTGGTAGATGACGGTTTACGCCGTCATGCTGCCGAAATTTACATAGAAATCACGCAAAACATACATTTGTATATACACATGGCCTGAATTAGCGCAAAACGAATGACTCAAAAGCACGCAAAAAATGCAAAAATTTTGCCGGAAATGACCGGATGGTAGGGAGGGTTACCCCTAAAAAAATAAAAAAATAGAAACCTATAAGTTTAGAAATGAAATGAAAAAAGGAATAAATGAAATATAAATGAAATAAATATATAAATTTTGAAATGAATTAGATTAGTATGAAACTTATTTCCTAAAATGAATTATAATGAAAATTATTTCCTAAAATGAAAATGTGCAAGAATGGCGAAAATGTCGATGTCGTCTCGAAATGCGTGCCCACGGAATTAGGAAACACGAAATATGGTAATTTCCACGTATTTACCAAAATAATAACCCGTAGGAATAGGAAATTATTCGTCACGGAATTAGGAAAGATCCAACGCGGAAAATCACATAAATCAAGCTGAGGAAGAGGCGCAGCATGAGCTGCGTCCCTTCAAGAGGCGCAAAGCAGTCTGCTTACTGTTCCCTGTGTGGTTCTCTTTCTTGATTTTTGGAAACAGAAATTAGTATAAATAGAAACGTCAATAGAGCTCTTATTCACACAATTCTTCCGTCGCTTCTTCGTCTTATTACATAAAATTCTCAAAATAATCCCTCATCATGAATACTTTGGAGGTTCGCTTAAAAGAATGGACCAGCGAATTTTCTAACATGGAGAAATATGATATGGGCGCCTTTAATCTTGGATCGTTGTTGAGTTTGAAGCTTATCAAGGTTGTCAAAACATTCTTGGATGATTGTCTTGATTATTGGGACCCGAATTACCATGTTTTTGCATTCCCTGGAGGCGATATTTGGCCATTTCCTGAAGAAATTGCCGCGATTGGTGGGTGGGACCCTGAACATTTGCCTGCCATTCCTTCTACTTCGCAAGGGTATAAGAGCAAATTTAGAGACTTGCTTGGGTTGACTAGACTCGAGGTTGACCGTCTAGTGACCTCGAAGGGAGTGCGAATGTTTGACTTTATTGACCGATTCATTAACAGGGCCGACCCCACCGTTTCTTATGTTGCTAGGCGAAGGGCCTTTGGATTTTGCTTGTTGCGTGTATATGTCTTCCAAGGGCATGTTGATGAAGACTTGAGAGGTGATCCCCGTCTTCTGGGCCTTGTTGAGCAAATGGAGTTGCGCAGGAGCCCAGCTTGTTTATGTCTAGGAGAGATCCTTTTGGGCTTGGATAATAGGAAAGCCAACCGCGACCTACCGTATTTGGGAAGTCCCGTCATTCTGCAGGTAAAAGAACATTTCCTTCTCTTCTTCTTCTTTTTTTTTTTTGTTTTTTTTTTCCGTTTTTTTGTTTTATTGTTTTTTTCTTTTTCGTTTTTTTTTTTATGTCTAATACCCGCTTTTGGTAGGTTTGGCTTATAGAACGGCTTCGATTGATCGAGCCCCCAGTTCATGTTCCTTCTTATCATGCTCGTTCAATTGCAATGAGGACCAGGCTTTACATGGTAGACTTCACCCGGGTCTGCAATTATTGGGAGAACAAACTGAAGTGTGATGATGGCCCTTTGATTAGGTGGATGTACCGTGGTGGCACCTCAAATCTGTCACTGGAGTGCCCTCTTTGGATCCTATTCGATCTGTGCGCATTCCTGGCTTGGAATTTATGGTTTGCGTCTTCCCGGAAAGGCTGATAAGACAGGTTGGACTAAATCAGACGATCCCAAAGCTCGATACCGTCCCGTAGACTGCCGTGGCACTTACTACAGAGAGCCGAAGGGAGTGGGCCATTAAATGGGCTCAAAGAAACGTATGGTTCTTGAACTCTTCTGCTAATGCTTTATGGGTTTCAGATTCTTATCTGCGATGGAGGAAAGATACTACTCCGGAAGAACGCGAGAGATTGAGGAAGCGCGAGCCCGTTGACTAGAAGGTGCGCGAGGTGGAAAAGGAGAAAGAGAAGCATTTGACTGAGGGAGAGCAAGAAGCCGGGTTTCGAGTTGTTCATCCTTCAAAGAAACCAAAGACCTCTCATGTTGTGGATAAAGTGATTGACAAGAATGGGAAGTCTAGGCCTCAAGAAAGACCGTTGGTGATTAGGTCCAAAGTGGCAATAGAGCGTCCGGCTCGAGGCCGTGACAAGAAGTATGACAAGAATGACAAGGGCAAAAGGAAGATGGAAGAATAGCCCAAGTCTTTGCTATTATTTATTATTATTATTATTATTGTAATAAAAAGGTGGGGTTTTTAGAATCCTAGCCTATTTTTATTTTTATTATGTAGCGTACTATTATTAGAAAATGAATGAAATAAAAAAGGTTAAATGGCTATGAAACCGTTGCGATTTTCTATTTATTATTCTTGTCGAATTCCAAATGCAATGCAAATGTCCTTCTATTTACATTTTAAAATGGTGGGTTGTATCCTGTGAAGGATTACCTACGTATTCATTTAGAAAATGAAATCAAATCCTTGCGCGTAGTTCGAGTAAATGTAAAAGAATAACTGTTCTAAGCAAGAGCTTGTAATGAACTTAGAAAATAAGCATGAGCTTTTGCTTACTCTGAAGGTGCAGTTTAGTTTATTTAATGAAGTGAGGATGACAAATTTGTCAAAATGCAAGAGCAAAGTGACATTAGCTTATTTCAGCTTGGCCAGGGGCCGTTTATTTAGTGCCACAAGAGCGACACGTGAGGTTACGCGAGGCGCGTTTTTGTTCCTATTCTAGGCATAGTACCGTTTTAGTTGGTCAAGGTTCGTCGGGTTGGAAAAATCATTCCCATCTAAGTCTGTGATTCTAACCGCACCCCCTGGAAGTATGGACTTGACTAGAAATGGTCCGGCCTAATTAGGTTTGAATTTTCCTCGTGGGTCGACAGGTAAAAGAGCTCTAACCGATTTGAGTACTAAGTCTCCTTCCTTGATGTTTCTGGGCTTAACCCTTTTGTTGAAAGCTCGTTTGATACGTGCTTGATATGTTTGGACATTATGCAAGGCGCGTAGCCTACGTTCATCCTGAAGGATGAGTTCTTCATATCTATCCCTCTTCCAATCGGCTTCTGGGATTTGACTTTCGAGTAAAATACGCAAGGATGGTATCTCTAGCTCGACTGGTTGTACAGCTTCCATGCCGTAGGTCAAATAGAAAGGAGTAGCCCCAGTGGGCGTCCTAACAGATGTACGATATCCCCACAAAGCAAAGGGTATCTTGCTTGGCCAATCGCGATAGTTGTCAATAATTTTCTTGAGGATTGTGACAACGTTTTTGTTTGCTGCCTCTACCGCGCCATTAGTCTGTGGTCTATACGGCGAAGAGTGGTGATGTCTAATTTTGTACTTGGCTAGCAACTGCTCGGTCTCAGCTTGGAAATGTGATCCATTATCACTAATGATCTCATGTGGGCAACCATATCGACAGATGATGTTGTTTTGTATGAACTTTGCCACGTTTTTAGCCGTGAGACTAGTGTAAGAAGCCGGTTCTACCCATTTGGTGAAGTAGTCGATTTCCACTAGGATGAAACAGTGACCTCCTGTTCCGGCTGGAGTTATCTTCCCGATTATGTCGATTCCCCAGGCAGAAAATGGCCAAGGAGATGTCATCGTATAGAGCAATGAAGGAGGGACGTGTTGTACATTCCCGAAGATTTGACAATTGTGGCAATGTCTTATGTATTTGATGCAATCGGATTCCATTGTGGTCCAATAATACCCCAAATGTGTGATTTTCTTTGCCATCATGGGCCCGCTCATGTGAGGACCGCATTCTCCATCGTGGACTTCTTCCATCACTTTTCGTGCCTGTGAATGATCAAGGCAACGTAGGATTACACCAAGAGGTGTTCTCTTGTATAATTCTCCTTGCGTGAGAACGTATTGGGAAGCTAGCAGGCGTATAGCACGTTGTCCCCTCTTGTCCATGGTGGATAGGTACCATTGAGCTTGAAATTCAGGATTGCTTGGAACCAGGGTTCCTGTGCGATTTCCTCTTCATCGGTGATTTGGTGGACATAAGCTGGCTCTGACCGTCGTTCGATGCACAAAGGCATTTCCACCATGTCATCTGGCATATTAATCAAAGATGCGAGTTTTGGAAGAGCATCAGCAAATTTATTTTCTTCCCGGGGTAGGTGTAGATATGTCACGTGATCAAAGAATTGGGCAACTTGGTCTATTCTAGCTTGATATGGTGCTAGGCTTTCGCTTCGGATTTTCCAAGATCCCGTAACTTGGTTGATGATCAGGGATGAATCCCCATGTACTCGGAGGTTTTTAATGCCTAAGCTCAATGCCGCTTGTAGTCCAATGAGACAAGCTTCGTATTCTGCAGCGTTATTTGTCACCTCGAAGTCGAGTTTGACAGCAATTGGTGTATGCTCGCCTTCAGAAGAAATGAGCAACACTCCTATTCCAAATCCTCTTAAGTTTGATGCTCCGTCGAAGTAAAGATCCTAGGAGTCTACATCAGTTTGGAGTATATCCTCGTCTGGAAATGACCAAGTGTCTATCGTTTGTGCATCATTGATGGGATTTTCTGCGAAGAATTCGGCGACAGCGCGACCTTTTATAACTTTCAGAGGCACGTATTTGAGGTCGAATTCTGAGAGCATTAAAGTCCATCTTGCTAGGCGTCCGTTGAGGACGGGTTTCTCGAAGAGGTATTTGACTGGATCCATCTTGGAGTATATTTTGACGGAGTAGCTAAGCATGTAATGGCGTAGCTTCTTCGTTGCCCACACAAGAGCGAGGCATGTCTTTTCAAGTTGTGAGTATTTATACTCGTACTCCAAGAATCTCTTACTAAGGTAGTAGATAGCCCTTTCTTCACTTCCTACAGTTTGAGCTAGCATGGCACCCATGGCTGTTTCGGTTACTGTGAGATATAAACCAAGAGGTTGATCTTGTTGAGGTGGCATGAGCACTGGTGGTTTAGCCAATATCTCTTTGATTCGGTCAAATGCCTTTTGACAATCATCATCCCACATGGTGTGGTCTGTTTTCTTGAGCTTCTTGAAGATAGGCTCGCAAATCATGGTGAGTTTCGATATGAATCGACTTATATATTGCACTTTCCCTAGGAATCCTCTGACTTCTTTTTCTGTTTGAGGTTGCGGCATTTCGATCAGAGCCTTGATCTTGGAAGGGTCTATCTCTATACCTCGTTGGCTAATGACGTATCCCAGGAGTTTGCCAGACGTTACTTCGAATGCGCACTTCTGAGGATTGAGCCTCATGTTGTACTTTCGTAGTCTTGCGAAAAATTTGCGAAGGTTCGCAATATGCCCCTCTCTATCCTTGGACTTGACAATCATGTCGTCTACGTATACCTCAACTTCTTTGTGCATCATGTCATGTAAGAGCATAGTTGCGGTGTGTTGATATGTAGCTCCGTCGTTGATCAACCCAAACGGCATGACCGTATAGCAATAGGTTCCCCATTGAGTGACAAATGCGGTCTTATGCATCTCTTCTATGGCCATTTTGATTTGGTTATAGCTCGCATATCCATCCATGAAGGATAATAATGCGTGGTCTACAGTATTGTCCACCAATATGTCGATGTATGGTAGAGGGAAGTCATCTTTAGGACTTGCTTTGTTTAAGTCCCTAAAATCAACACAAACACGGATTCTCCCATCCTTTTTGGGTACAGGTACTATGTTGGCTACCCAGTCAGAATACTCGGAAACTTTGATGAACCGGCTTTGAATTGCTTATCAACTTCTTCCTTAATCTTGAGAGCCCATTCCGTTCTCATTCGTCGAAGCTTCTGTTTTACAGGCTTGAAACCTGGCTTAATCGGAATTCTATGTTCGGCGATATCCCTGTCGATCCCTGGAATGTCTTTGTAGGACCAAGAGAAAATGTCTTTGAACTCGTTTAGGAGGTCTATGAAATCGGCCCTTTCGGTAGAGCTCAGGGTAGTCCCTATCCTAAGTTCTTGGGGTTCTAGTTCGGTTCCTACATTGATGGGTTCGGTGTCCTCTATTACTGGTCCCCCTTCCCCTTCCTGTAGTATTTCTTTGGCTACGTAGGAAGGTATTTCGATTGAGTCTTGGTCATCCTCAGTATCATCGTAAACAGAATTGCACTCAAGATAACACAAAGAGTAAGCAGAACCTGATTTATTCATATTAAAATTTGAGAAAAGTTGAAACGAAGAAGCCATCTGATCTGTGGTCAGTGACGGCAAAGGGACAGTGGTTGGGACATTTTCCGAACTACTGTTACTACTCGAGGCTAAACTAGGAGAAACAAAGGGAGTGGGGATGATGACATGAGGTGACTCCTTAGTGACTTCTCTAGACTCCGACTCTGATTCGAACTCATCGTCTTCTGGTTCTCCTTTGAACATCTCTCCTTCTCCAGTGGTGAGCTTGAAGAGTCTTCCTTGATTGTTGGTCCACTTGATTGATTTTCTCCATCCTTTCTGCTGACTCGCGTTAGTTTCTGTGATTAACGCGGTAGGGTTGAAGTGATCGTCCTGAAGTATCATGGTAATGATCTCGTCCTGCGCGGCTCTAACGAATCGATCCTCCCCAAACAATAGAACAGCTTGTTCGTCTAAGCAAGGTGCTTGACGGGTTTTGACGGTAGGAACCGTTTCTGGAGGGATGAAGTAGCAATCGTGAAAGATTTCGATTCCGGCTAGCTTCCTCTCGAGATAATGCCAAGGCTTGGGAAATCCGTGAAAGAGTTCTAGACTTCCTTCCTTAACAAAGTACCCATTTAGGGTAGGGAGATAGGGTCGCATTTGGACTCCTACATACTTACGGTTTTGAACTTGAGCGAGCATCTCAAGGACCTCTTCTTTAGTGGGTTTGTACCCTAGTCCAAGTGGTATCCTCTTTGAGTTTCCTTCCTTGTATGGTGCGAAGGTGTTTCTTCGAATAGGGTTCAAAGGCATTCTAGGGAAGTATCCCTGGGATTTGAGTATGTGGTTGACCACCAAGTTGGAGTAGGGATCATAGTATAAGGGTGTAACACCCCCATATTCAGAGGAGCCTTAACTAGGCCTTCCTTAGCATATAAGGGCATTACCATCTCGGTTGCCCGAGGATAGTAATAATCAAATGTCGATAAGAGAACTATTATGTTATAATACAAGTGAATTAAAATCAGCAACGATATAAAAGATACAACTCAAAGACTACTCTCTAAAGCTATCGAATCTCGTGAAGACTCATCCCTGCCCGGACTCCAGCTATCAACAACATCAACACCTGCTAAGACCGACTGCTCACCATAAGGGATCACGGCAGACACATAATAAACAAAACAACCACACAAGGTCAGTACTGAGATGAGACACGACAAAATCAACTACAACTATCAACACCATACGACGCTATCAATCTCACACACAATCACAATAATCCAAACAACCTCTGTCACTGACTGTCCACTGGACCAGCCCTGCCAGTGGGGGACCGCAGCCGTACCCACCAAGGCCCCGCTCATCTTACCGAGCGATAACCCTGTCCATTAATGTGCACATCCCCTTTCGTGACGGGTTCCATGAAGGGCGAAACTAGGGCGTGAAGCCACTCCCGCAAGTGACCCCACTCAGCCGAGGACGCACCTCGCGAACCAGAGACAAACATTCACAGACAGCTGAAATGTAACAACCATCAAACTGTATGTACCAACCAACTACAGCATTCATACTGCCACACAACGCAGCCATAACGCAACAACAAAGATACGCCGATCGACACACCAGACTATCTACAGAAACTGAGTAGGTGAACCTACCTTTAAGCAACTGCAACCAATCCATGCCAACATATGACATATCCAGCAATCAAGCAAAGCCTATAACCACAACACAACATCTATTACTACCAAGCAAACCCTAACTGCAAAGATGAGGATACAGATGATGATTATGACATACCTATAAGGAGAAACCCGGCAAAAGACCGCTACCCGACTCAAGTAACGCTCTGCTAAGGCACAAGGATCTTCAAAAGGCTTCCATGGAGGTTTTATGGTGAAGGGGAGGGAAAGAGGCGACCAAAGGATATGAGGAAAGTGGCGGAAATGATTTGCGGATTTAACAAAACGCGATTAAAAACCCTCGCTGAAAACTCGATACTCGATCGAGTACCCGACATACTCGATCGAGTGTCCCCCTACTCGATCGAGTAACCTAGCTACTCGATCGAGTAGCCTCTACTCTATCGAGTGTCCCCCTACGCACTTCTAAGAACTATTCCCGCTCCCAAGGTCAGTCAACGCTGGTCAAAGGGTCTCTAAAAGGGCGGGTATTACAGTCTTCCCTCCTTAAAAGAACTTCGTCCCAAAAGTTCAACTCACCTATCTCCACACACAAGACACGGGAAAACACGACATCACCATCCTTCCTACTCAAGTCATTACCCCCCCGGAAATACCATCCCCCATGTCATCATCATCACTGTCTACCGCTCTATTCATAACGACTCTTACTACTATCATGCAAACATTGTCATCATCAACTGTCACTCTATATGTATACATCAGCTCCTACAAACTATCATATATAAAACATCAATCTCGCAATACGAATCAGCACAAACAACGATCACCCATCATATGATAACAACTATCAACCCGAAACATATCTCATATCAACTTCATGCTGCACAACTAACACCACCGTGTTACTCACTAATTCATTCTATTACGACACCTTGCACCACAACTAGCTCTTTATGACCGTTAATAAAACATACTATCACATTCACTTCAACGAACTAAAGTAACCACTTACACTTCATATAAGCAATGTGATCAAAGTACTGGAAAATTTTGTAATTAAACAACAAAACATTATAAACAAACAACAACATAATTTCAAAATCAGCCTTTTTATTTTGCGACATTACTCTTCCCCTCTAAAAAAGAACTTCGTCCCCGAAGTTCACCACCAAAATTAGCACACATATTATCCATTACTTGCTTCATAACATAAATTAGAACCATATTATTTATTATGGACATTACTCGCTAAGCATATACTCATTAATTTATAAATCATACACAAACCGCCGGAATAACTAGCCGTCGTCGATAAAGCATGTTAATATCGTGTGCACAAACGTATGAAAAGATGTAACTTCGATGGATAGATAGTAATATGGCATATGTAATATTAAAACAACAAGAAACCGTCACCACTTCACTACTTATGACAAAGATGCATATAAAACCCAAGCGCAACGTCTAACATATAAAATTAACAGTTCAAAGGTGTTACTACGCACTAGTAACCACATTAAACCTCAAACGTGCAATTATAAAACAATTGGACACTTTTAATCTTTGAAAACTTCCTGTAACAGTGCTACTCGATCGAGTATGTAGTGGTACTCGATCGAGTGCCATGCTACTCGATCGAGTGTTTTGGGTACTCGATCGAGTAGCCTAGAGATCAGAATGCTTTATTTCTTTCCTCCCTGCAGCTACTCGATAGAGTACAGGGTACTCTGTCGAGTACCTACAGGCCAAAATGCCTTATAAAACCTGTCATAAATCAACATATATATACATAGCCGTCACATAGCTTGGGTCGGGATGATTTCCCGACCCCAAAATCAACCCTGCAACAATGTTAAGTAACAAACCCGGCCTTATGGCCAACAATACAAGTCCATAACCAAAGTTTCAACGAAAACAACTACCAAGATCTAACAACACTACCAACATCTACTACCAACGACCATAAACGAAGATAGAAACAAGGAGCATCACTCCTGCTGCTGCTGCTGCTGCTCAACCATCACCTCATCATCACCACCACCACCTCCAGACGTACCCGCTCTTGATGAACCAAAACCCGCATATACTCCTGCTCCGGCTTTCGGACTCACGTACCATGGGGTCAAGCCACCGTAGGCAAAGGACTGAGGTGTCCCCCACGTCGACTGATCCACCTCGTAGGAGTGGAAAACCCCACTAAAGTCCCCTACACTCCACCAAACCGGATGCGGTCCCTCGGTCCCTATCCCCTGAGTGTACACCATCTCGTGCATATTCCTGAGTGTCAAAGTAGATGACACTCTCTCTGCTAAGTAATGGATCGCGTCTCTGGGGTGTCAAGGTAAGGGTAGCACAGAAAAGGACGCTGCTGCTGCTGAGGTGCTACCGGTTGTGGCCTAGTCTCCGAGGTCCTCTCCCACACTCGACGGGGTCCTCTCCCCAACCTGGGTCTCTCCACCACAACCGCCGCGTTCTCGTCCTTCGTCGGCTCTGGCATCACCTCGAGAATCGTATCATCGATGAGGTAGGTCTGCAGCTGGCGTGGTCTATCAACATCCTCCTCCTCCTCATCATCAGAGTCCACAGCCACAACTGCCGGCTCTAAAGGCTCCGTCGGTGGGAGGTGCTCAGGAGCTGGAATCTTCATCCAACTCATGCCCCACACCCTCCAAGCTAGGCTACCGTCAGCCAAAGTTCTCAACCATTTCAGGTCGAGATAGTAGTCACGGTCCATGGTAGGCACTGGGGTAGCTAAAGGTACATAGTCCGAAGAAGCCTCAAAAGAGGTTAGCTTTTCAGCTAACCGAGTGGCGATAGCGCCACAGCTCAAGTACCGCGAAGAAGCAATAGCCATCAAGGCAAGGGCAGTACATACGATAGAAGGAGCATTACCACTTTCCTGGTCCGCTCCGAGTTGAGGTAAGACATCAGAAGCAACACCTCATGATTATTCAGTTTACTGATATCTCTTCTGTCATAAAGGAGGTTTGAAAGAGAACGGAGAAAGACCCTCAAGGTAACATGCTGAACATCATTAATCAGCATGTTGCTTGAGGTGGGAGCTGGCTTTCCGGTCAAGTAAGGCATTAGGCGGAGACACCGCACTCAGCAGGTATATCAGTGATATAATCCTTGGGAGGCTTGGCCAACCCAAGGTGGGATGCAAACAGATCCATAGTCAACAGAAAACTGGTGTTCATCAACCGAAACTCAACGGTCTGGGCAGCTGGGTCATAACTAAAGGAGCTCATAAACTCCAAGGTAAGAAAAGGATAAGAGTGTTTCCTCAGCCTATAAAAACCCGTAAAGCCCAAAGTCTCGAATATGTGACGGACATCCGTCTCTATTCCCAAATCCTCCAACAGTGTAGTATCTATACACCTCGTTGGTCTCATCTTGCGCTTTTGCAGTTCTACAAAACGCTCTCTCTGTTTGAAATCTACAAACACAACAGAAGGGTACTCCGGAACTGCAGGTACCACGAGTCCACTCCCTTCCCCCATCTCAGGTTGGGTAACCCTCCCCCGTTTACTCTGACGGGTCCCTACGTTCGTTCTCGGCATCTGTTCCAGCATATGACTTAAGCAACTTACATAAACATGTAAAGCATCTACTTCACGCAATTTGGACCTTACATACTCAGCTAAGTACACAAATTCATCAACAAGTTCGACATGTGAAGCACATAATTCATGCCATTAACTTTGAACACTCAGCTAGGTACACACATTCACCAACAGTTTCCCAAATTTGACACATAACTTCAGTTTAGAGCAACTCATAGACAATAGTTGTGAAAAATTTATCATGGAAAACACACATACCCAACCAATTCCAACATCCTAGCATGGTTCTAAAGTTACTCTATACACCCATGTAATAACATGTGAGGAATTCGTACTAGCTCATGGAAAAGTAATTTAGGACATATCATCATCACCTTCAATATTAGAAACAAATAACTCAATTAAACTTGCCAGACGGTCTCTACAGCTGTAATTATTTTGACATATTCTTCATCATTTAATATCACTACTATCATATTGAAGTTCAACCTTTACCTAAGCAGTCATATACAACACCAAATTCCAAATATAGCAACCGAATTTCCACTTGGGGCACTTTTAAGACGGAGTTTTAAGGCAACTTTTTAAGGTGATAATCATCAAAATTCATTCTTCAACATGATATTAACAATGTATAGTACTCAATTCCATCATCTAATCCTTGTAAAACAATCAAAATCAATTTCGATTTTTGTAAACCCTAGAAATTTCGGTTTCAACTTGGCGAATTTCTTGTCTATTCTGCAACAATTAATCACCAATAATCAAGGAAGGGAAACATGTGAATCATATTTCAACAATTAAAAGCAACAAATTGATCATATGAATCGAAATTTTCGGGTTATATAATCATCCTCAACAAATTTAAAGCATAAAGACATGTAAATAAGGAAGAAATCATACCTTGATTAAGTAGAAAAGTAAAGGAACGGAATTAAGCAAAGGAAATAACCCCAAATCAACCACTACCAACACAAGATATGAGAGATTTTTGAGGATTTGAGAGCTTAGGTCACGAAAAGAAGTGGAAGGAATGAGAAGAATAGGAAGAATAGGGGTTTTAAGAAACCCGTAAGATTCAATGTACAGTAACCTACTCGATCGAGTGTCTTGGGTACTCGATCGAGTACCACCATACTCGATCGAGTAGGTGCTATTTCGTCGAGTACCTGGATAAATTTTTCCACATCCTGACGTCATAGCTTCCTAACTAGATCGAGTGAGGTCTACTCGGTCTAGTAAACACTCGCACTCGGTCAAGTATGGTTAAGTACTCCGTCAGAAGTACGAAGTAAATCGAAGATTCCTGCAAAAACAACATCGCGTGTCGATTCCAAACTAAGTTCGGGATTCGGCACTAATCATCAAGCTCATTCCCGCATTACTATTATTACTAAGCATACCATATCGTCAAACAAATAAGGTTTATTCCACCTTACGCTACACAAATTACCCAACTCGGTTTACTTTCTACCGAATCATTCATAAACATAATCACGTCATCATATTACACTTAAACTTACTTTACACATTACTACCAAATTTGTGTTCACTTCAACTTGAAGCATATAATTAACATTACTCCATTCTTTCATTTAACATATAATTACACACTCCTCATAACAAATTAATCTATCATGTTCCACATTCAATCATAAGCAAATCATCTTACACAAATCAATTATTACGCAGCGGAAAAATTTCAACCAATAAACAAGGCATATACGCATTTTCACGCATCTCTATCACGTAAACTTTTGTCACATATCTCATAACCATCGTATAGGCTCACTAATCGTGCCAAAAACTTCACTAATTCCACCAACAATTACCATACACGGCCCAAATACCACTATCACACTCCTATTAACTCTAACAAAGACTTAACCAGAGGTAGCTCCGGCACAATTAACATACACATCACACATATACACACGGACTCCACATTCCCATACCATGTGGCGGGCTTAAGTGTCATGGGGCCAAGATTTTGAAATGAGGGCGCCTACTCACCCAAAACCTAGCATCAGCTGGGGCTCCCATCACACATACACCAGGTTCATTTTATTAGACTCCCTACGTTCATTATTTTTATTTGTTACAGGTTCCAAAATCGTCGCTCTGATACCACTTTGTAACACCCCCATATTCAGAGGAGCCTTAACTAGGCCTTCCTTAGTATATAAGGGCATTACCATCTCGGTTGCCCGAGGATAGTAATACTCAAATGTCGATAAGAGAACTATTATGTTATAATACAAGTGAATTAAAATCAGCAACGATATAAAAGATACAACTCAAAGACTACTCTTTAAAGCTATCGAATCTCGTGAAGACTCATCCCTGCCCGGACTCCAGCTATCAACAACATCAACACCTGCTAAGATCGACTGCTCACCATAAGGGATCACGGCAGGCACATAACAAACAAAACAACCACACAAGGTCAGTACTGAGATGAGATACGACAAAATCAACTACAACTATCAAACACCATACGACGCTATCAATCTCACACATAATCATAATAATCCAAACAACCTCTGTCACTGACTGTCCACTGGACCAGCCCTGCCAGTGGGGGACCGCAGCCGTACCCACCAAATCCCCGCTCATCTTACCGAGCGATAACCCTGTCCATTAATGTGCACATCCCCTTTCGTGACGGGTTCCACGAAGGGCGAAACTAGGGCGTGAACCCACTCCTGCAAGTGACCCCACTCAGCCGAGGACGCACCTCGCGAACCAGAGACAAACATTCACAGACAGCTGAAACATAACAACCAACAAACTGTATGTACCAACCAACTACAGCATTCATACTGCCACACAACGCAGCCATAACGCAACAACAAAGATACGCCGATCGACACACCAGACTATCTACAGAAACTGAGTAGGCGAACCTACCTTTAAGCAACTGCAATCAATCCATGCCAACATATGACATATCCAGCAATCAAGCAAAGCCTATAACCACAACACAACATCTATTACTACCAAGTAAACCCTAACTGCAAAGATGAGGATACGGATGATGATTATGACATACCTGTAAGGAGAAACCCGGTAAAAGACCGCTACCCGACTCGAGTAACGCTCTCCTAAGGCACAAGGATCTTCAAAAGGCTTCCATGGAGGTTTTATGGTGAAGGGGAGGGAAAGAGGCGACCAAAGGATAGGAGGAAAGTGGCGGAAATGATTTGCTGATTTAACAAAACGCGATTAAAAATCCTCGCTGAAAACTCGATACTCGATCGAGTACCCGACATACTCGATCGAGTGTCCCCCTACTCGATCGAGTAACCTAGCTACTCGATCGAGTAGCCTCTACTATATCGAGTACCACACTTAACACGTAACCCAAGATAGTTTTGGCACGCACTTCTAAGAACTATTCCCGCTCCCAAGGTCAGTCAACGCTGGTCAAAGGGTCTCTAAAAGGGCGGGTATTACAAAGGGTGCCAATTCGCTTTCTATGACACTTATGCTTTGGAAGCCCCCAAGTTCATATACTGGGTCTGCAAGGACTTCATTGTTTGATTTCTTTTCGATTATTGCCTTGATGGGTGACGAAGTGATCATCACCACTTTGCCATTTAGTGGGATCTTGATCTTCTGATGAAGGGTGATGTTACCGCTTTGGAAGCGTAAATCAAAGGTCTTCCTATAAGTATGTTGAAGGGAGCTTCAATGTCCACTATTTGGAAGTTAACCTTTCGCTCAATTGGCCCGGTGGCTATGGTTAGGTTAGCAAGTCCTACTACCTTTCGTCGTGTACCGTCATATGCCCGAAGACCTTGATTGGTAGGGGTCCAATCCGACTCTTTCATGCCTAATTTGTATGCCGTTTTGAGGGGTATGATGTTGACCGCAGAGCCATCATCCACCAAGGTCATTGGCATATTCTTCTTTAGACAAATGACAGTGATGTAAAGAGCTAAGTTGTGACTAGCGCCAAAAGGTGGCAAATCTTCGTCTGAGAAAGTAATGGGATTACTTAGCTTTGGTGATTCTTGGAAGACCAAGTTGACTACATCTTCGGGTGTCGAGTTATGTGCTACATTTTGCTTGGCCAAAGCTTGCAGTAAAGCTTGGCGATGTGGGAATGAGCTTGCTACTAATTGCCAGACTGAAAGATAGCCTTTGTCTTCTGTAATTGCTTGAGCAAATGGTCAGTGGAGTCATCTTCGTTATCATTTGGTGTGACAACGTTGGTCAGACCATTTTAAGTATTGTTTTGATATGGACGCCCCGAACGAGTTAGGTGGTCCACATCTTGGTCTTCTCCATTTTGGACTATTTCTTTGACTAGGGAGTTTTCAATGAGGTACTCGTCCTCATCATCATTGGCCCACACTCCATTGATCGTAGCTAGTTCCCTCATTGTCATGATTTCATCTTCTAGTCGTATGATTTGGTCGACTAATTTATCAACCACGGCGACTATTTCTTGTATAGTAGCATTTTGAGAGAAGATTAGTGGTACATGCTCCTTAGGTGTTGCATTTGGATCATGTAAAGTTGTCACCACATTTTCTAATTCCCAAACTTGTCTATCCACGCTCCTTGCCCATGTGATGAAGTCGGAAATGGTAGGAGAGATGGTAGAGTATAACCCTTCATTCTCAATCGCATGCATCTCATCTTCAATTGGAGAAATGAGGTATGAACAATCTAAGGTAGATTCGTCACTTGTAATCATTAGAACTCCAAGAGGATTCTGAGTGTTGTTGGGTTTACCTCCCGGCGGTATTGGTAGTCGACCATCTTCAATCATGTCTTGAAGCACATTTTTCAATTTGTAGCATTTTTCTGTGTCATGCCCCTTGCCCCTATGGTACTCACAGTACGAGTTTTCGTCCCAGAATTTAGATTTCTTTTCGGGTTCGGGAGTAGGTCCAATGGGTTGGAGTTTGCCTTGTTTCATTAACCTTTTTAGAGCGTTGGAGTAAGTGTCCCCAAGATTTGTGAATTTCCTTGGTGGGGTACTTTTCTTGGATGGCTCGAGAAGGTTAACTTCATCAGTCTTGCTAGTGGAGCCGTATGAACGACTAGTTGAGCCTTGGTATCCTCGACCTACCATTTTGGACAAGAGCCCTTTACGGATGTCATCTTCAATCCTTGTCCCTAGTACGGTTAAGTCTTTGAAAGTCTTGATGTTTTGGTATCTCAAATGATTGGCATAGATGGGTTTGAGATTATCCACGAACTTCTCCACAAGGGTAGCCTCATCCGGGCGTTCAACTAGTTGGGTACTAGTCTTCCTCCACCTACTTAGGAAGTCGGTGAATCCTTCTTTGTCATTTTGGGTAAGAACCTCTAGAGTGCGCATGTTGACTTGGATCTCAACATTATCCGCGTATTGCTTAGCAAATTCGATCGCGGCATCTTCCCAAGTAGCGATCTTCTTGTGTTCTAAAGAGTAGAACCATTGTTTTGGGATGGTGTCAAGAGATGAAGGAAAGATCCTTAAGAACATCTTGGGTTTGATGCCTTTGATAGACATGTAATCCTTGAAGGCACGGATGTGGTTCAAAGGATTTTCGTGCCCCTTGAATTTAGGGATATCCGTCATATTGAAGTTGGTTGGCAATTTGGAGTTGACGGCCTCATACTTGCGATTATTCTCCCTATAAATGTCATCCCCTTTAAGGTACATTAATTGCTCCTCTAAGTATTGGAGTCTTTTCTCAGCTACAGTTAGTCCCATGGGAGGATTTTCGTCCTTGGATTCACTTGCGAAGTCACCTACTACTTCACTTTCGTGAGGAGGCAATCTCCCCTCTACGGCGTAGATCCGACCCTCGATGGTGTCAAGGCGATCATACACTTGGTCTTGAGTAACTTGGATTTGGGCTAGCGCGGCTAGTATTCGATCATTACCATCTTGAAGTTGGTTAAGGTTCGTGTCGCTGGTTCCAGGCATCTTGAAAACTGGATAAGAGATCGATGACGAATCAAAACACGATCGACCATTCTAACACACCTGCTAAAAGAAGAAATGTTTTGACTCGTGAAGTGGGTGTGTGCCACTTGTGTTGAGTGAGCTTTGAAGAAAGGACAAAGTTTTGAAAAATGTGTATCCTAGTCAACTATGGTGTAGTCGTAGGAGTGGACTCAAAGTGAGGTTTTAAAATGGGCTTGTGGCCCGAATTTTGACTCGACAAACGGACAGAGTTTCGACTGGGTTTTGCGCTAATCGAGTGGCCTTTTTCGAAATTTTGATTAAAAAAGGGTTTTGATTTTTGCAAAAATCGTCATGGTTTCGTTTAGAAATGGTGATCACGTAAGGTACAAATATTTATACAAGCATTATAACGGGATGCTGAGTGCTTTTAAAAGGGTTTTGGTTTAAAGGGTGGGTTGCCATACCGAACCATCAAACCCGAAGTCTGTGGAGAGGCTCGTACCAAACAAGAGTAAGGCCGATTCCTAGTCCATTTCCTCGAGTAGTGAAGGCCCTTGATACAAATAAGAGTAAGCATCATGGTATGGATGACGTCAATCGCTATCCATCCTTAGGCCCAAATAAGAATTAGGACCGTTTAGACGGGACGATTGGTCGAATGGGTTGGGTTCGGCCTAGGAAGGCCGAATAAAACGGTCTAGGAAGACCGAGTTATGAAAACCGACAATTGTCTTGTACAAACTATTCCCTAACCTTGTTCAAGTTTCACCCTTTTGGCTACACGTAAGTGTATTATCCCCAGTGGAGTCGCCAAACTGTGGACAGTGGGGGCCCACAGGGGCGCTTGGGAGGAAGAGAACAAGCGTTTGCATTTTGTTGGAGTCGCCACCAATTCTTCACAAGCGTTTACATAAAGTAGAGACATGAACACCAAGCAATTGTTACCCTTAGCATTCTATGTCTAGAACGACTCTCGTGGATGCCAATGAACACGGATGTTCACAGAGATCTGGAGTAAGGGGTGAGGGTACATATTAGGAAGCTCTTTTGATCGAACACCTAATCCCGCCCGTCTCGATAGCGGCCTCTACTAATGATTAGGGAAGTTGTCTATACTCGATATATCGTCGATTATATGCATGCAATGCAACATCCAAGTTTTAATCCTAACATGTGAAGAATTAATACTAAGTCGGTTGACAATTAATTTAGCATACAATTAGGTCAAAGTAGGATTTAATGCTCAATTACATGTGAAAACATACAATGGATACAAACAAATACGATAAATATTACAATGATAGAAAACTATAATAAAAATTACAATAATTACATCGGGTTTAACGATTTATGTCGAAAATACCTTTAAAACGGATAATTTGAGAAAAAGAAGAAAAGAAAAAAATTAACGAACAAATCAGTAGGTGATAATACGATTAATAGTTAATTATACGTAAACTAATTAAACTAGGTCAAGCAACAACGGAGTTCAGAGACAGAACTCAACCTGGAACAGGCGTAGTAGGACTGCGGCCTTTGGAAGAGGCGCAGCAATTGCTGCGTCTGTTCCAAGGGTGAGTTCTGGCTATGAAGCCGGAAATGCAAATCGTTAATGTTAATTGATGATTTTAAGGATTGATTAACATATTTACTCCGATGAAAGTGATTATTAGGTTATTTACATGCGATTAATGGTCATAAAAACAACAAAACATAGATGAGACATAATTAAACGGATTAATTATGCGAAAGGATGATTGATTAGTGACATGAGTGAACAAAATAGACTAAACATGATGAATGAATGACAAATTAATGACGAACACGACAAAAGACAGATGAAAATATATCAAGGATCGAATTCCAGAAACCCAATATGAACAAATCGAATTCCTGCAACCCGGATTGAATTTAGTGACGAAAACCCGCAAATATGAGATTATAAGTGATTTAAGTCGGATTTAGCGACGAATTAGACATGCTAATGATGATGATTAATATACATGTGAGATGATAAGTTATTATGTCAAAGAAGAAACAAACGAAACAAATAAACCGGAATGAATTACAGAGGACGAAGGAAGAAGAAAGGAAGCAGGAACTGCGGCAGCCTCACGAAGAGGCGCAGCAGAAACTGCGCTCCTTCGAAGAGGCGCAGCAGTTGCTGCGTCCTTTCTCGACGGTTTGTCTTCTGGAAATCCATAAAAAGAGGTTTTAAAGCACGGTTTTAGAAATCAGTTTTAAGAGGTGTTTTCGACATAAACCTTACATTAATGATGATACAAAAGTAAAGAACAATAAATAAAAGAAGGATTTACACCCTCAGACTTACATGTTTGACGAAACGAGATGAACTAAGTTATCGATTAGCGATGCTCGACTCGAACTATAATGCAAATATGAAATTGCCCTCGTAAGAGGAAAACGATTAGATTAATTAAGTTGATTGATTGTGGAGTTGGCCAAATTGGTCGGTCATGCAAACGAGGCTGGTACTCAGAACGATCCGAGCTTACGTGGTCGAAAGTTCAAGCACGTAGACGCCAAAAAGTAAGAACAAAGGTCTAGAATGCAAAGGGAGAAAAGAAGGGCGGACACTCGCATGAGAAATATGAGGAGCGAAGGCTCCTATTTATACTAATCACGTGAAGGAATTAGGGTTTTGGAGAGACTTTGGAAGTGAATCTCGGAAATATATAAAAAAGATATGAAAATTACGCAGAAAAAGACCTGGGAAGAGGCGCAGCAGCCACTGCGTCTCTTGGAAGAGGCGCAGCACCTGCTGCGTCTGTTCCCAAGTGGTTTCTTCTTGCGGAAGAAAGATTCCCGTGTTTAAGTTATGGTAGGACGGAATATTTTGGTTTTCCTTAATATTTTGTATGAATATTACGGGAAATTGTTTACCAAAGGATAAAGATTGTGAAATATTTATAAAATATGGAATAGAAATATCCGGAACATGCCAGAACATTCTGACTCGGGATTTAATGGTTATCAGAAAATGAAGACGGTTTTAGGCTCGGACTCCAAATGTACTCTTATTACTGTCAAAACGACCGTATCGGCACGTAGATGACAACTAAGAGGTAGACATTAATATTTGAGCAATCACTTGACGATAAACTTACGAACTGTCACAAATCGTTCCGCATACCAAACATGCGGCCCAATCATCACCGGGTGGTTTGCGAGAGGTGCAGAAATGAGGTATCTACTTCATCACGTCATCCCCATTTTGAATCCGTCTTTGAATGCTTTTCTGAGCACTCAATCTGGAATTAGATTGCGGTGATTGTCGGAGCTTCATCCGGTAATAGAATTGATTTGTGTGAATATAAGTATGAGAAAAAGAAGTTAGTAATAGCGGGCGAAAATGGTCCAGTGGTGTGATATTGTACAGTATAACCCGTGATATTGTTTAGTATAACCTGTGATATTGTATCACGGACTCACGGACTCAAAACGATAGGGTGGACTCACATAATTGTGCTACTTAAGTAAACTTTGTTATGTTGATGGTATAGTAATGCTATTTTGAAAACGAGAATGTGTTATTTTAATATTGTAACTTTTTTATTCTAGTTGTACATCATATTATACTAATGGTATAAGTTTGTTTCATACTCTAATTACATAGTTAGGGTTTAATTACAAAATTTAAGGCTATTAACTCAATGGTAGAGCGACTTGCAAGCTTGCATGAAGATGTTATGATAAACAATATCACACGATTTACTTAAAAATATCACACGTTGGGATTAACAATATCACCCTCTGATAGTGAAGTATCAAACTATTACCAAAGAATATCACACTTCACCAAAAATAATATCACAGTTATAAAGATTGTTTTCATCCCTCAAGTTTTGTGATATTAAGAAACAATATCACAACCATTACCAAACAATATCACACTTCACCTAAAACAATATCACTGATAAAAAAAATGTTTACATCCTTCCAATTTTTGTGATATTAAGAAACAATATCACCACCATTAACAAAGAATACCACCACCACCACCACACAGCTCTGACTAATACCTCCCACCGTCGGCAAGCATTCCGGCGCACCTCTGACGTCCCCAACCACTTCACGACGCATAACCAGCTACCGGGCCAAATGCCAAAGTAACTTCGGCGAAAAAACATTCATAGTTGAACCAAGCACACAAAATCAACTTGTAATTGAATCGAGACACCAATGGCTCGTCGCCCCACCTCAATCCGACAAAATTGGTTAAATAAATTATGAGGAAAAAAATAAAGTCAAAATCATCACCAAGAATGACTTAGGCTATGTAGGATTTGAACCTACATCTATGTACAATATTGCACATTGCTCTACCGTTGAGCTAATAGCCTTTAAAGAACCGTTTTAGCAAAGATTGCAAATTACTCCAAAAACAAGTTCACCTAGAGAAAAAAAACAGAGATAAGGTAAAACAATCACTTTGTTACGCTATGTGCGCTTACAAACGACTCGAACCCATACCTCTACGCTTATTATTGGCTTATTACACATCACTTGAACAATGATCTAGTAGTCTATATTTCATGTAAAAGCTTCTCACAAAGATAATTAATTTACACAGGACATTGCCTTCAAGTAAAAGAAATACTTGTATTTGACTTACTACTCATCATCCAACTAAATTAAGTAAAATATTGATGATACACACCTAAAAATGTTAAGAGATCAAGCTCCACTTTGATAGAAGGAACCATATGCCAAACTCAAACCGGTTCCACTGAAATATGTACACAGTAGTGAGAGAATCAGATTAAATCCTCACGAAATATAGCAAAATAAAGAAATTCATCCAATCTAAACCTAAATAGAACGAACACCAGAAAAAATATCAAAACATAGAAATTCTTTCAATCCAAGCCTAAATACTAAAAATTCTTTCAATTTAACTCTAAATGTGAGGAACAATAACACATAATCAAAGTTATCCAACATTTAATTCCACAGTTTGGGGATTATTAACAAAAGATTATTAAAATCTAACTTGTGTTTAGCATTTGAAGTTTCACAGTACTTTTTTTGTAAAAGATGTGCTTTTACTAGTATACTGAACTATTATTAGATGGAATTCTAGTTCTAATTCTAATTCTAATCTAATACTGAGCATTAAAGAAATGCTAGTTTTGTTTTTCATTAAATAATGAATTTGAAAAGGAAGTTGATGTAGCAAAAGAAACTATAAAAGTAGCGCAAGCCCAGGATGAGTTGCGTAGTTATTGCATAGCATCAGCTCCAGGTAAGTCGAGATAAGTGCAGGAGAACCTATACTTGCATTTTACTCTAGATACAGTTATGAGTGGAACATAGCTAAAGAACGTAGGAGTGGTACTTGATGGTAGATAATCTTTAGTTTTCTTGGCAAACCATACCCGAAAATCGAATCGGTTCCACTGAAATCATTTAGAGAACCATATTAAATCATCACAAATGTTTCCATAATCATGAATCTACACTAACCATAATATGTTAGTTTCACTAATTAAAATATGACATTCAAGTTAACTAAAACAATGACACTAAAATACTCTGACAAGGTATCGATGATCACCGAAGACGGCAACAACCTCCCTAAATTTCACAATCGAACAATTATAAACACTAATTTTCAAGACTGAAAAAAAAACATCTAATTAACACCTACAACTGCAATTGATGATAATAATTGGTTCAATTATATGAAAAAAATGAAAATTAATGAACTTTAGCAATAATTTTTATACCTAATTTCTAATTATGATGCATAGTGAGGAAAAACGAATCAAAATATGAAAATAATTGCACAGTTCCACAAAATTATACATAGTTTCTGATTATATCGTAGATTCAAAACAACAATACATTTGTTTCATATTTACTCGATTTTAACAATTAAATATACCTAAATTCAGAAATTCGAAAGCATAAAGGTAAAAATTGTACCTGAATTCTGATCAAAACACAATTATGTTGAAGAATTATCAGTATTGCTTCGTAATTTTGAGTGATTCGTGAATCTAATCTCTTGTTTCCTTCGTTTTTGATTCAGTTTTAGAGAGACAAAGTGTAGAGTAAGAATAAATGTTACGCATTATGTTTTTTTTATCAAGGTTGAGTTTTTTTTTTCACTTTATGTGCGAGTTATACTGTTAAGAATAACGAGTGATATTTTATTTGTTACTCAATCCTCAATTATATAGAAGTTCTCACCGGATCACTACATATATATATATATATATATATATATATATATATATATATATATATATATATATATATATATATATATATATATATAAAATGGGTTGAAAATATTTGTAGATGTCAGTGGCGGATCTTGAAAAAAAAAATTAGGGGGGCCGAGCTAGATCAAGGTGACTGATTTGTATCCTTCAAATTCTAATTATATATTTACCATTTATAAATAACGTTTCTCACAAAAAATGGTAAATAAACGATTTGCACAAAGGCGCCATTATGAAATAAAATGTAATCAAATTAAACTATAAGTAGAATGAAAAAATTTATGTGCTATGAAGATAGCATATAAGTACATACAACAATAAACAGAGATTAGTAGTATAGAGAATGTAATCAAATTAAACTATAATAGTCCTATTTTTTTTTTATTCAATTAGTCTCACTTTAGACGGGTATATCCGTCTAAAGTCTAGACGGGTTATCATTTATATAAGGACAAAATTGTAACATTTTACTTATTGTTTGTCTTATTATGAAAGTGGTATGATATTTGATCCGTCTACAACTTTAGACGGATAATGTCCGTCTACAATGAAAATTTGTGTTTTTCATTTTTTTTTTGTGGTACTCAAAAATATGTTGAGACTTTGGTTATTTAATGAAGATGTAAAAACTATATATACTGCGTATATTAATACAAGAATGTACTACTTTGAATTCTCAACAATTCATTTTTAAAATTTAACACAATATCTATTTTTAGTTTAACACAGTACAATGTCTTTCCTACTCTTTACTATACCTCGTAATTCATTTTTAAACTTTTTAATAATAGTTAGAAGTACATAAATTATAAAAGTATTTAAAAGAAAATAATGAAACTAAAATTATGAACAATAGTTTTTTTTATAGAGAATGAAAAATTATGAACAATAGTTTTTTTTAATATTTTTCTAAATAAGTAAAATTAAATTAATGGATCATTTTAAACCAAATAAACTTTGGTTAATTAAAAGAAATCAGCCTGTCATTATGGATTGCCATATGGCAATATTTTGCTCACAGTAGTATGGTACAATCACGTGAGCTTCTAAATTACAATTACATGGGCTTCTATGTATTATAGGCTAAGGTTTACGCTAAAATCGACAAGGGCCAAGGTTAATTGCACAGTGTATTTGGCCCAAAAATCAGGGGGGACTGGCCCCTGCACAGGTAAAGGGAGATCCGCCTCTGGTAGATACGACACGTGTCAACCCAGCATTAAATACGAGTATTAATTACAGCTGAACATTAAATATAAACATAATAAATGCATCATAAATCTTAGTAAATATTAATTATAATTTAATAAATTTTATTATAAAATTATATTAAATAATTACGCTGATTTGATTCTAAATTTATTAAGAAAAATATTTTGATAAAAATTCTAAATTGTAAATAAAAACGTTCATTGCAAAAAATGCTTTCAATCGATTATACTTTTCATTATATTTATTGACATAATTTGATATGTAGAGATGATTAAAGTGAACATCTTACAATGTTTCACATTTACGTAAAAAAATATTTTGAGAAAATTATAAAACTTAGACCATTAATTTTATTAAGAAAAATATATTTTAAAGAGTCATTGTATATAGGGTTTTTTGTCAGAAACTACCTTTTATTTAGGATCATTTGTGAACAACTACCTTTCATTTTATTTTTGGCTTTCAACTACCTTTCATTATTCATTTTGCGAATGACTACCAAAAATCCACTTCATGCGAAAAAAGTCAACTTTTCGGCATTGACTTACCATTTCATGTTGAATCTTACTCTTTACTTCATAACCCTAATAATCGATGATAAAGATTTGATTAAACCCAACATTAATCACCCCAATTTGTCTATCTCTTACACGAATCAAAGTCCTAACCGCCGAAACAAAAGCATCATTGATATTAAGCTTAACATGGTAAGTAATTCTTCAATAATAAATAATGATCTATTATGGCCTTGTTCGCAAAATTAACTCCTAGTGTTAACTACTCGAAAACAATTATGGATTCACTCTTAGGATCACTAGTGTGCTACTATCTCATTAGTTTTCATATATCCATCATCTTACCATGAAGAGTGAAAGAAGGTACTTTAATATGACTTAGATGGACAATAGGTTGATGAATCATGAGTAGTCAAGGTTGTTAAAATGTAAGGGTGAAGGTGAAAGCGGTAGTAAAGGTGACGACGGAGATGGAGATGTTGATTGAGCTGGTTGAATAATGGTTATGCGTTGATATTGCTTTGAACAAACTTTTGATAAGGTGTTGGGCAGGAGAGGAGCTTTTTTGGATTTTGTTGGGTGAACAAAGGGAGAAATATGGGTTATGTGTGAAAAAGGGAGAAAAGAGCAAGTCAACGCCGGAAAGTTGACTTTTTTTTTCGCCGAAAGTGGATTTTTGGTAGTCTTTCGCAAAATGAAGAAATGAAAGGTAGTTGAAAGCCAAAAATAAAATGAAAGGTAGTTGTTTACAAATGACCCTAAATAAAAGGTAGTTTCTGACAAAAAACCCTTGTATATATTAAAAATGAAACTTTAAAAAAAAAAACTACTAAGATATAAGTTTTTATAGTGTGGGAACGAAAAAATTATATTGCGACAAAATGAATACATATGAGATTTTGAGAGGTTTAAATACTGTGATAACGAATATGTATGTACACACTGATCACGAATGAGTTTGAATAATTAAAAGAAAAAGTAATGATTATTAATTAATATAATATTATATAGGGTTTTTCTATGTGATACCTGTGTTTCTTCGCATTCTACGTGATACCCCTATATTTTTGAAAATATAAGTGGTATCCCTAAATGTAGCAAAATGTTCTAAAAATACCCAATCTACTAAAAATCACGTTTAAATATGTTATATTTTGTAAAGAAAATATGTTTACACTTGAGTAGACGATGTTTATGTTAATGATATGACAAATTATTACCAAAAAAATAAATAAATAAAGTATAAATTAAACATTCTAAAGAGGCATTGATTTTAATGAGGTATTTTCTCCTGTTGTCCGTCACACCTCAATTCGTATATTACTTGCTCTAGTTGATTTGCATGATTTAGAGTTGGAGAAGTTAGATGTCAAAACTGCTTTTCTTCATGGTAATCTTGAAGAGGAAATCTATATCCATAAACCCGAGGGTTTTGTTGTCCCTAGTAAAGAGGACTATGTATGCCGTTTGAAAAAGTCTCTTTATAGTCTAAAGCAGTCTCCAAGACAGTAGTACAAAAGGTTTGATTCCTTCATGGTTGGACATGGCTACTCGAGGAGTAGTTATGATAATTGTGTTTATTTTCAGATGACGTCTGATGGGTCTTTCATGTACTTGTTACTTTATGTCGATGCTATGTTGATCGCGGCACGAGACAAGTCTCTTGTCAACAAGTTAAAGGCTCAGTTGAACAATGAGTTTGATATGAAGAACTTAGGTCCTGCCAAGAAAATTCTTGGAATGGAGATTAGTAGGGATCGTCGGGCAGGGAAACTTGTTCTGTCACAAAAGAAATCCGCCGAAGGAATATGGACTAAGTTGGAGTCCCTCTACATGACCAAAAGCCTCGCAAATAAGCTCCGTCTCAAGGAGCGTCTCTTCACACTTCGTATGTCAGAAGGTACTCCCATACAAACTCACTTAAATGAGTTTAATTCTATTTTAAAAGATTTAGAGAACCTAGATGTCACTATCGAAGATGAGGATAAAGCCATTTTGCTTATTGTCTCACTACCACCCTCATATAAACACTTCAAAGAAATCATGTTGTATGGAAACAACGATACATTAGTTTTTGAAGATGTCAAGTCCCACTTATTGTCAAAAGAAAAATTTGATACCGAAATTCATTCTGAAAATTCGGGTGAAGGCTTGGTTATTAGAGGGAGAACTTTTGAAAAGGATAGTCCCAGTAACAATAAGTCCAGGTCAAAGTCTAGAGCTAAAAACTCTAAGTTTTGTCGTTATTGCAAGAAAAAAGGTCACGAAGTCTCTGAATGCTTTAAATTGAAAAATAAGCAAGAAAGAGATAATAAAGGTAAAGGTAAACAACCTGATCACCATGCTGAAGCTAGTGTCATTGAGTCCGAGTCTGATGGGGAGTTATTAGTAGCTGCTAACATTGTCCAAAGGTCCATAGATGAGTGGATACTTGATTCTGGTTGTACATTTCACATGTCACCTAATAAAGACTGGTTTTCCACCTACAAACCTGTAGATGGTGGTCTTGTTTTGATGGGCAACAATGCTCAATGCAAAGTTTTTGGTGAAGGTACAGTTACAATTAAAACACATGATGGTGTTACTAGAATCTTGACGGGTGTCAGACACGTCCCCGATTTAAAATGGAATCTCATTTCATTAGGCACTCTTGAATCACTTGGGTGTAAGTATTCAGCTGAAGGTGGAGTTTTGAAAGTGTCCAAAGGTTCTCTTATATTGTTAAAGGCAAATCGATTTGGTAGCTTGTATGTGTTGCAGGGTTCAACCATTTCAGGTTCCGCGGCAGTTGTCTCATCTACTGACAACACCAAATTGTGGCATATGAGATTGGGTCACATGAGTGAGAAGGGATTGCGTGTCCTCAACAAAAAAGGACTCTTCGGAAGCTATTGTACCGGTAAGGTTGATTTTTGCGAACATTGTGTTTTTGGTAAGCAGAAAAAGGTAAACTTCTCAAAGGGCATTCATAGAACCAAGGGTACATTGGATTACATCCATTCTGACCTTTGGGGTCCCTCTAGAGTTCCTTCAAAAGGAGGATGTTTATATATGTTGACCATTATTGATGATTTCTCAAAAAAGCTTTGGGTTTATTTCCTTAAAAGCAAGACCGAAGTGTTTTCCACAAACAAGGAGTGGAAAGTCTTGATTGAGAACCAGACTGGTAAGAAGATAAAAAGATTGAGAACAGACAATGGTCCTGTTCAAATGATTTCAATCGATTCTGCAAAAAGGAAGGTATTGCCAGACATCACACCATTCCAGGTACTCCTCAGCAAAATGGAGTCGCAGAACGTATGAACATAACTATCTTGGAGAGAGTTCGCTGCATGCTCTCTCATTTCGGCATGGGAAAAGAGTTTTGGGTCAAGCGGCTAGCACCGCATGCTATTTGATCAACCGCTCCCCAAAAGATCGTTAGACAACGATATTCCGAAGAAGTTTGGTCGTAAACTCGTTGATTATTCTAATCTCAGAATATTTGGTTGTCCTGCATATTCTCATGTAAATGAGGGAAAATTGGAACCTCGTGCTAAAAAATGCATTTCCTTAGGTTATGGCTTAGGGGTTAAAGGGTACCGTTTATATGACCCTGAGTCTCGAAAAACCTTTCATAGTAGAAATGTAACCTTTCATGAGAATGCTTTGTTATCTTCTGGAAGAGATATTGTTGCTTCCCCTACGGTACGGATGATACAGAGAGTACCGTAGAGAAGGTGGAGTTTGAGGTGTGACCAAGAATACTCCGAAGGAAGATGTCCCAACTTCCTACCCTCCACCAAATTCCAATGATGAAACCGTTACCACCGACCACAGAAGTCCACAACAACAGCAACGTCAACCTCTAAGACGAGGTTTACCACAACCGTGGTCTATGGCTCAAAATCTTCCTGAACAGAGACCAAGAAAATTGACTCAAAGATACGTTGGCCAAAGTGCTAAAATTGCTTATGCTTTGGCCACTGCACAAGAAACTGATGATTGTGATGAGCCTAAAAGTTCGTTTGAGGCTACCTCCAATGGAGATTCAGCCCAATGGGTTGCAGCTATGCAAAAAGAGATCGAGAGTCTTCATAAGAATGAAACTTGGGATCTGGTGAAGTTACCAGATGGTAAGAGAGCTATCAGTTGCAAGTGGATCTTTAAGAGAAAGGAAGGCATTCCAGGTGTTGAGAATGCAAGGTACAAGGCAAGGTTTGTTGTCAGAGGTTTTGATCAACATGAAGGCATTGATTTTAATGAGGTATTTTCTCCTGTTGTCCGTCACACCTCAATTCGTATATTACTTGCCCTAGTTGCTTTGCATGATTTAGAGTTGGAGCAATTAGATGTCAAAACTGCTTTTCTTCATGGTAATCTTGAAGTTGAAGAGGAAATCTATATCCATCAACCCGAGGGTTTTGTTGTCCCTGGTAAAGAGGACTATGTATGCCGTTTGAAAAAGTCTATTTATGGTCTAAAGCAGTCTCCTAGACAGTGGTACAAAAAGATTGATTCCTTCATGGTTGGACATGGCTACTCGAGGAGTAGTTATGATAATTGTGTTTATTTTCAGAAGATGTCTGATGGGTCTTTCATGTACTTGTTACTTTATGTCGATGATATGTTGATCGCGGCACAAGACAAGTCTCTTGTCAACAAGTTAAAGGCTCAGTTGAACAGTGAGTTTGATATGAAGGACTTAGGTCCTGCCAAGAAAATTCTTGGAATGGAGATTAGTAGGGATCGTCGGGCAGGGAAACTTGTTCTGTCACAAAAGAAATACGTCCTGAAGATGATGGACAGGTTTAATATACGAGATTGTAAACCTATTACTACTCCACTTGCTGCTCATTTTAAATTGTCATCTGAACAGTGTCCACAAACAGAAGAAGGTAAAAGGCGCATCTCACATGTTTCTTATTCAAATGCCGTTGGAAGTTTAATGTATGCCATGGTGTGCACACGACCAGATTTGGATTATGCTGTTAGTGTTGTTAGCAGATTCATGCACAATCCAGGCAAAGAACATTGGAAAGCCATTAAATGGATTCTTCGTTATCTGAAGGGTTCGTCTGATGTTGGTTTGGTATTTGATCGACAGAGAGCTGATCCCGGAGGCATAGTCGATTATGTTGATGCAGACTATGGTGGTGATTTAGATCGGAGAAGATCACTTTCTGCTTATATCTTTACACTTTGTGGCTCTGCTATCAGTTGATATTCTTCATTACAAGCCATTGCGGCATTGTCAACTCAAGCGAGAATATATTCCGCCATGAAGGGGTGAAAGAAGCTATATGGCTTCAGGGCTTGGTAAGTGAACTTGGTCTACGACAACACATTCTTATTGTATTTTGTGATAGTTAAAGTGCCGTCCACTTGACCAAGAATAGCAAACATCACTCGAAGACCAAGCACATTGATATAAGACGCCACTATATCCGAGATATTATTGCTGCAGGAAATCTTACTATCGAGAAGGTTCATACAACCGAAAATCCTACAGATATGTTAACCAAGCCACTTACAGTAGCTAAGTTCGATCATTGTCTAAACTTAGCTGGTGTCATTCACACCTAAACAAGGTGTCCATGGCAAAGAGAGCGTTTTCAACGAAAATGGAGACCAAGGTGGAGATTTGTTGAACGGTGGTCTCCATTCCACCAAAATACAAACAGTGTGCGAGTCCATTTAATGCTACTGCAAGATTTCTTTGAAGCTATGTCTGCCATTTGACAATTTTGTCAATCGTAGCTCTATTTATATGAGCACCTGCATTCAAACTAGCAATTGGTATTATAAATACCCATGGTCTCCAAGCAGAGAAACCGCACCTCAACATATCTACTTCTCCCTCATACATTCCTCTTTCTTATTCTGTCGGTCTAATATTTCGGGTATAAGTGTTTAACACATAGAGAGTATAATACTTTGGCTATTATCTGTCGGCCTTTGAGGAAATATTCTTGTACTCCCATTTTATAATAGTGAAATTACTTGGCTCTCTCGCCGGTGGTTTTTTTACCTCTATTTAAAGAGGGTTTTTCCACCTAAAAATCCCGGTGTCATTTTTATTGTCTTTCTTTAATTTCTCTTTTATCTTTAGCTGAATCGAATCTATCCGCTTCCGCACACGCTATACCCCTACAATTTGTCTAATCTGCTATTACAGCTTTATCACTAATTCAACACTCTGAATTGGTAAAAAGCTATGTCGATTGCCTATGGTGGATACATATTAGGCGGAAAGTCACGTTTCTTATGATTTTACAGTTCTTTTAAATTTTCAAAAGTTTCATTGGCTGCATACAGGAGTTAAAATTATATCTGCACATTTTGTTACTATTTACTTTTCAAGTGGCCTTATAAGCACAAGAAGGTGGCTCAGTTTGATGAAATTTTAACAAGATTCGCCTAGTTCTATTCAGGGCTGTCTGGGAAGTTCTGGGGGCCTTGTGCAGAAGTTCAAAATAGGCCCCATATGCTACAATATACGCAGTAAACGGATAAAATAATCCTACAAATTTCATCTTCTTTACATTACAACAATAAAATTTCTAAAATTTTAAGTCTTATCATCATTGATAAATGAAACTACCTACTTAGTGGTGGGCTCAGTCCGGCTTTGACATTTTCGGAGCGCTATTCGAGATATTAAAAAGAATACCGTGGCTAAGATGAGAAATTTTGTATCATAAAAAGCCCTTTCCTTCTTAATAAGATAAGCTACTTCTTTGAAAATCAATAAGTGATGTTGTCAACATGGTCTTAACTTGACATGTATAACATGAAAAGTGGGGTTCGAATCCTAGCAAGATATAATCTCTTATACTTCCTCCATTCAACTCCACTCTACCAGTTGGAGTTTTGCACATCTATTAAGACAAAATAAATAAACAATAGAAGTACATTTGGGATTGTGTATATTACTTTATTAAATGATAAAGTGGGGGCTCTTAAACTGATTTGATTATGGGATAATCTTCCCACCAAATTGTTCAACATTTCAAAAATCCCACCAAAACTTCCCTTTACATTTTCCCTCCATTTCCTGTCAACTCTAATTTACCAAAACCAAGGAGAACTCCAGCAATATAACAGTACTACTTCACCATTATTTACAACAAATGGTAGCTTAAATTACATTCTCTCTCCATTAAATTACAACACAACCAAAAAAAACCTTACAGTCCAAAAATTATTACAGTCCATAACATTAAATTACAAACATAAAAATACAGCAAAATGGGCTTCAAATGCATGACAGAAGATCAGCGGACAGAAATCGCCATTTACTTGCTCGAAAAGTCGCAAAATGGTAAGCTTTCTCGTGGCACCATCAGGTAGCTGCAAGGTACACTTTGAGTGATAGAAGCATATCTAACATATGGAGACTAGCCAAAAAACCAAGGTTAGTAGGTGAGAAGTTAGATGTAAAAAGTGGTAGGATAGGAAACAAAAATAGGAAAAGAATCCTACCAAACATTGAGCACATAAAGTCACTAGATCATTCTCTAAGAGATACCATGATCGAGTTTCGTAAAACCGTGGAGTTTCGGTTGAACTGTCCATTCATGGGTGAAAGAGGGTTTACTTAAACCTCATTCAAGCCCATTACATCCTAAACTCACAGACTTATATAAGGATCAAAGGCTACTTTATTCGCTTAGGTCATTAGTTGTCAAGCAAGTAATTCAGGAATTCTTTGATCTCAATAATGTGCCACTAACTGAAATCTTATTTACTGAAATAAGCAACACAATACATATGGATGAGAAGTGGTTCTTCGTCACAGATGACAACGAAAAAGTATATGTTGTGGAGGGGGAGGAGCTGCCATATAGAAGCTGCCAATCAAAGAGGTACATCACAAAAGTGATGTTCATGTGTGCAGTCAGCAGGCCAATATATTCAGCTGATGGGGAATGTCTATTTGATGGTAAAATAGGCATGTTTCCATTCACAAACCAAGTACCAGCAGCTAGGGCAAGCAGAAATAGGCCTAGGGGTACTTTAGAGACTAAGCCAATTGAGTCTATCACAAAAGTGGTCGTTAAAGAATGCTTAATACAACAAGTCATTCCAGCAATTAAGAGGGTTTGGCCAGAAGGTTTAAGCAAACACATATACATACAGCAAGACAATGCAAGGCCTCATATCAAGAATGATGATCCTGAGTTTATGGCAGCTGCAAACTCAGATGGATTTCATATTGATTTGGTTTTTCAACCACCTAACTCCCCAGACCTCAACTGTAATGACTTAGGTTATTTCAGAGCTTTACAGTCATTACAAAAAAAACATGCAGCAAAGACAGTGGATGATTTAGTTAATGAGGTAATGCAAGCATTTGTTGATTATAGTCCAAGTAAACTGAATAATATATTCCTATCATTACAAGCAGTAATGGTTGAGATTATGAAATGCAAGGGTCATAACAATTTCTCTCTTCCACATATGGGGAAGGGGCATCTGGTTGCCATTGGTATGTTACCAAGGAATATCTTATGAACGAACTAGGTTACAATGTTGAAGGTATAGTTGATCAACTAAATGGAATGTAATGGTTAGTTTAATGTTCACTTGAATCCTTCAATGTAATGTTAAGTTTAAAGTTCATTTGAAAAAACCTACTCAAATGACAATTAAACTTCATTTTGAAATGTAATGGAATGTGAAATGCAAAGTTCAGTTCAGTTTTATGCATAAAAAATGTGAAATGCAAAGTTCAGTTCAGTTTTATGCATACAAAATGTGAAATGGAAAGTTCAGTTTAGTTTTATGCATACAAAATGTGAAATGCAAAGTACAGTTGCAAAATGCATAGACTAACTCTCAGGCTACGTTTGCCCTCATCATTGAGTTGTCCCAAATATTCTTGCCTCTGACACTTAACAAAATGAAGGTAGACCATGCTCAACAAGCAAAATACAGTATTGACATCCAAAATAATCTCTCAAACCAATAAGGTATAGTCATCATTGAGTTATCATACTGCAAATACCATGATTAAGCACACACACCCTTTCATTAATATAATATGAGGTGGCAAAAATACTTGTAAGTAATCGGCAATAAAAAGTACATATACTTCCTCCATTCAACTCCACCAAAAACCATGTATAGCTCTCAAACCATTAAGGTATAATCTTCATAGAGCTTGTCTGGTTTAAACAACTCTCAGGACAAAGTGGCCTCATCATTGAGTTGTTTGAAGTTGTAAAGCCTCCTACACAGAAACAATGAAGGTAGACCATGTCATCTCCATTCAACAAGAGTACTAAATCAGCCCTCAAACCATGAAGGTAGAGTAATCATTGAGCTCTCAAATTATTCCTATTTAAATGGTTAGACACACACACCAATTCATTCATTTATAATGTGGTGGCTGAACAACTAAACAGTATTGGCCACTTAACTAGACTCCACCAAAAACCATGCATAGCTCTCAAACCATTAAGGCTACTTCATCACAAAGCAACAATAACAGTAACAAATTAAGCCTTGAATCTTCAGAATTTAAAACAAAAAAGATAGATAGACAGACAAAACCAAACAGACAAAACCAGACAGAAATTAAAACAAAGAACATCACTAAGCTAAGAAGGACATAAAGAAAGAAAGGTTTATATTGACCCATAACCTATACAGTGCAGCCATTTTAGATTTCAATACAACAATTTCAATACAGCAATTTTAGATTTCAATACAGCCAAACAGACAAAAATGCTTTGAGATTTCAATTTTAACAACCCAAAGACAATACAGCAATTTCAATTTTTCAATTTTTCAATTTTAACAGACAAAATCCTCGGCATACAACATTTTTCAATTTTAACCCAAACAGAATATCCTAACAAACAAATAAACCAAACAGATAATTTTTCAGTTCAGACAAGCATACCTACTAATAATCGTACAAAAAATCCTAACAAAATATCCTAACAGCAGTTAACCCAGCCGTTCAATAAATTGTTGAAATAATATACGAATAAATAAAATAAAAATACAAAAAAAAAGTTAATGAGTAAGGAAATATACCAACACCTTAAAGTAATTATCGCTTAGATAAGAATCTATCAACAAACGCATTGAATTTCACAGTCTTTGGTGATGTAGAATCAACCACCGCTTTTTCAACATACTCGGTTGTTTTCTCAGGCGTTTTAAGACGCTTATCAGCCATGCGCTTCAAAAATCGATTTAAGTACTTTGTGCAAGGACTTTCAGGCTCTCCAGATCAACCACCCACTTCGATTAAAGTGGTTTTCTCAGGCGTTTCAGGCTCCTTTGAAAGAGCGACGTTCTCAGGCGTTTCAGGCGACTTTGGAATGCAAACGCCACCATCATCGAACTCCGTCTCTTCAACTTCAGTCCCCAAATCATCAGGTTCTAGCGAATCAGGTACAATATGGGTTGGAGGAGGTGATTCAGGAGCAGATTCATCATAGTCATCATCGCCTTCATCGTCTTGTAAACCAACACGATAACGATAAAAAACACACGGGATACACTCATTACCACAGTTTGGATGAGGAGGTTTCATGATAGGACAAATTTATAGATATAAAGATGAGAAGACAAAGGTGAAGTGATGAAGTGATGAAGTGAAGGAGACGGATTTACAGATCTAGGGTTTCTAAGAAGATGAATTGAAGGAGGCGGATGTAGAGAGAGAAGGAAGAGCTTAGGGTTTTAGAATTGTGTAGAATGTTTGAGAGAATGTGAGGGGTTGTTAGGGTTGAGGATGAAATGGACGGAATGAGAGGAGGGAGAGTATTGGGTTTGGGTATATTGAAGGAGACGGAATGATCCAGTCCAAACTTCCCTTCACAAATTTGAATGGGTTTATTGGGTATATTGGGTTTAGGTCATTAATATTTGGAGAGAAGGGTTAGTGTATTAAGATGGATTAGGTAGTGTTAATTGGGCTAGGATTAGTTTAGGGTGTATTTTGTGGGTAAAAGTAAGTGTGCCATTTAGTGGCATTATTTGTAAATAAAATGTTGTTATAAGGATAATATGGTCATTTTACTTCCTTTTTTTAGTAAGTGGTAGAGTGGAGTTGAATGGATGAAAATGGAAAGGTGGTAGAGTGGAGTTGAATGGAGGAAGTACTTATTTTGTGATAAAAAAATTAAAAAAAATGAAAAAGGCTAGGTTGGGGATCGATACCAAAACCTTTAGAATCAAAGTTACCATTGTTGCCAACTCAACCAAATGGGTTTAGTAATTCTATATCTCGTTATATCATAGTAAATCTCGGTTATTGGACCCCTTAAAACTGGGGGCCCTATTCCGTCGCACAGGTTGACCACCCTTCCAGCCGGCCCTGATGATGAATATTTCAGGCAGAGATATCAGATATGTAGGAAGAACTAACAAAGGTCGACAATGGAGATAAAAGCTAGCACCATTACTCCATTAGCCTAGTGTTGCCTAAACTCATTAAAAGGTACCTCTCATTTCTAAAGAACCTGTATAGTTAATACAAAACCATTACACGAGCTCCGAGCATGAACAGATACGCTGCACAGCCAGGGGTGTCTAAGGCCACGGGCAACCACGGGCGTGGGAACCGGGTCTCCGCTTTTAGTCACCGTATTATAAGCTTTTATTAATGAAATTTAATACAAATCTCGAAGTATAATATACTTGTGCATTCATTTCGGGGCCTCATTTTTCCGTGTCGCACTGTGTCTCCATTTGTTTTAAGACGCCCCTGTGCACAGCGATATGGACTTGTAATAAAACATGAATTTTAAAAGGACCTAAATGATTGGTATTGGAAAAGGAGAGTAAGAAAGGAAAAAAGAAGGCACCTGAGGCCGCCGCCGCTAACAGGTTGATCCTCAGCATGAGCTTGGTTTGAAGATTTCAACACTGAATCAAGGTAACCCATTTCACTCATGGAGTAAAACGTCAAGGACTCGATTTTGGACAGAATTGGACTCGAAAACAGGTTGTGTTTGTGACTGAAATGGACACAAAAACAATGCAAGTAACCAAGGATATGACTTGAGCTAGATCACTAAGCAGGCTCAAGACTCGGAATCTCGTTCAAGATCACTAAGCATGAACTAAATTCTTCCTCAAACACTAAGTAATGAGGGGTTTTCCGCACTAAGCAAGAAGAAAAGAAGTAGAAAACTCAGTTTTCAAACTCATAATTTTAACTCAACATAATCTGATTTTCTCATTAGGTTTTCTTGGTTTATATAGACCAAGCAATACAATCTTGTCCATCCATCATACATACATCTAAGGGCCACGAAAGGGCCTTACAAAAGCACAAAATAACAGCTATTTTATCTTACACAAACTGAATATAAAGACTAGAAAACAATAAAGTATAAAGCATAAAGTAATAAAGCTAAATTCAGTTTTGTTTGCTTGCATAAGGTCAATTTAGATGTGTAAGACCTTGGTGAAGGGACCTTAGCAGCTGCAAATATTCAAGCACAAGAGGTTAGGAGGAGTCTCAATTCGTGCCCAGCCCTTGTTTAGCCAAAAGAAGGAAGTTGAAAGCGACATTTCTCCCATTCTCTAAAACAGCCCAATTTCTGATAGACAAAATGTGTCCTTAAGCTACTTCTTTAATCCTGCATTTTTAGGACCAATGACCCAGATAAAGTTGCTCCAAACTCTCTAAATTATCCATTCTAGGCTTTGGTTTCATGACTTTGGCATTTGCAAAGCTCCTGGACCTCAAAACATAAGACGGACCAAAACCGGGTTGGAGAACAACTCAGGAATTCAGATGCATCTTTTAGAAGCCATATCTCATAGCTCCGGATGAATTTTAAGGCCTATGATAGCTCATTGGAAAGCTAATGAAGTTAACTTTCACCTCAAAAAAGAATCGCCCTAAAATATGGAGTAAATCTTGAGTTATTCAACGTTTAGTTCACATAGGTCATGGGATGTCCAATAATGCGTAGTCTGTTTGCATTGGCCATAACTCAAGCTATATACCTGATATGGAGATGATTCAAAATCCATGGTTTGCCTAAGATCCCAAGCTTTCCAATGACATAAGAATCATCATATTTGCATGAGTAAAACTTGAGATATAGAGCTTGGAAGTTAGGCTTGCTGTAATGACACTTCAAAAAGCGATGAAATGCATTCAATTGTGAACTGTTACTTGGACTGTTTCTTTTGGCTTAAAAATGAATCACAATGCAACAAATTTTGTTGCAACTCAAATCTTTTGTATTACTCTCTTTACCCTGATGATGATGATGATGATGATGATGATGATGATGATGATGATGATGATGATGCATAATAGTATAAACTAACAACAATAAGAATAATAACAGTCAATTTAAAGCCTAGCTTCATCAACTTATTCAACCTGACGAAGATTGAGCCATCCAGAAATACATCTCTAACAACAGCTGATTACCAAATCTAACCTGAAATTAAAATTACGTGATCAAGATTAATATTAAATGGTTAAAGCAAAATAAATCATACCACTGACAGAAATTAACCTAATATTTATTAGTACTCCCTCCGTCGCGGTCATTTGTTTACCTATTGCATTTTAGGTGTTGGTTTGGTAAAAATTTACCGAGTTATTAATTTAATTAGTGAGTGATAATGATTAATCTATGGCCAACAACGGAATGAATGCAACGAATTTAATGAACGAAAGAACGACGAAATAAAAGATTGACGAGTGGAGTTTTGGTGACGCGGAAAACCCGATGTGAGAACAATCGCGGGGGGAGTCGGAATCCCACCAATTTGGCACTATAATCGAGACGGTATTATGCAAGTAAGGAATTACAAGGATTAATTTTCTAGCAAGATATTGCTAAATAAAGACGGGATGTCGAGTATGAGAGTGTTGGAGTGTCGAATGATATATCCCCCTCTCATTATGACGTGCTCTTCTTTATATAGTTGTTGTCTTATTGATACTGGGTCTGGAGTCAAAAACGTTTTCCTGCTTCTGCTCCTGGATTCGTGGTCAACCCCATTGAAATAGGGGGATGGTTACTTGACTTCTTCACGTGTGCTTTGTTTAGAAAATATCCCACATGTGTTTGTTTATCACTTTAATCCTATGGCCCTCAATCCACCACGTCATCAATCCCCCTCAATTGTTCTCCACCAACAGATGCTTGCCATGTCATAAGTGATAAAAAAGTACAATTTTTATCCCCAACAATTGCCCCCAAATTTCCGTCTCAAAATATTTTAGGCGGGAATTTATGCTTCGAGACGCCAAAAACTGACGGGATTTGATAGTGTTGCCGACTTTGAACTCCCCTCAATTAATCTTCTCCTACCGTCACTTTATGTTCCCAACTCCCCATAATTACTGCTGGGACTTTCTGCCTCTGACCAAGGTTTTGCCCCCAGGTTCTAGCAAACTCAAGGCTACACTTGCTGCGGTTTCGGCTCTGAGGGAGAGGACATGTGCTGAAGATGTCTCCAAGCCAGTCGGGAAGAAAAAATTTGTCCCTGTCTTTGCTTCTGGTACTCGTGCAAAAAGGAGATCTGCCTCTGCTTCAGCCAAGGAGCAAGTTCCCATTGAGGTCACTCCACTTGCTATGAAGCTTCCTATTCCTGGATATGTTCCTCCTCGTGGCTTTACCTCTGCTTCTGCGGATCCTGCTTCTGAGCCCAACCTTGCTTCTAAGTCTCTTGTTTCTGAGTCCCCGGCTCCTGGGGTCCCTCTGAAGTAGCACTCAGATTCCCAGGAGATTTTGGCAGGTCAAGATCTACACGATACATGGGTCTGCTTGGCTGGATGTTGTTTCCTGCTCCAAGGTTTGTGATTGGCAGTCTCTGCAGGTGGCTATGTTCTTGCGGGAGAAGATTTCTTCCTTGGAAGGCAGCGTCTGCAAATTGCAAACTAAAAAGGCTGAGCTTCTGGAGCAGGCGAATGTAGCTAAGGAGGGCAAGCTCAAGATCCAGGTTGAGTTAGATGTGGCTCAGAATCTGCTGCTGGAAGAAGCTGCCCAGAAGCAGAAATTGCAAATTAGCCTTTCTGATGCTGAGGGGCGTGCTTCTGATGCTGAGAGGCATACTTCTGATGCTGAGAGGCGTGCTTCTTATACTAAGATTCGCCTCTCCCAGGTTCTGGATGCTAAAGCTTCTATAGCCTCTGAGGTGCAAGTGCCGATAGAGAGGAATATCGACCTTGGGAGCACCCTGATGAATGCCCTTGCCTATGCTTCTCTGGAGACTAAAATCAACTGCATAAAGGCGCTTCAGAGTGAGGGAGCATCTGGCCTGGGATCTGGAAGCAGAAGAGAAGAAGCTTGCTGCAGACTTTCCCGATGGTCTGAACCTGGACGTGCTGTCTGGTTTGGAGAGGGGAGATGTTGATCGGCCTGCTGACGCCCAGATGCTGAGGAAGAAGTGACTTCTGCTGCTTCTGATACTCAGACTGCTACTTCTAAGATTGTGGAGCATATTGATCAGGAGTAGTGGTAGTTTCCTGCAGTTGAAACTTATTTTGCTTGTTAGCTAGTATCTGGCCCTGCGGGGCATAGTATTTTGTTTAGTTTTTGATAAACAATTTGGTGTACTTTGGTCTGGTTTAGAGGACCAGATGTATTTTGTCATTCTGACGGACTTTTATGCATTACATCTAAATGCATTATTTTATGCTTTCGGAATACTTTCTGTCGTACCGTTTCTGGTGTATTTTTTATTTGTGCATGCACTTTTTACGCTGTATGTTTGGCCATCGCTATTTAATTGCTGGCTATGGGGTCTAGTTCGCCCACTCAATCAGAGGAGCTAGGTTGCATGGGTGCTAATGCAACGCGGGAGACTGGTTGTCCCGGTTGTACGTGCTTAGCCACAGGCACACGCCTTCTATAGTAATGCAAGTTCCACTAGATTAGTTTGCGCTTTTATTCAAATAGCCATTTATTTGAAAGAATATTTTAAATAATAATTTTTATACTAACTTTGTGAAAAGAATCCAAATGTCCAAAGCATTAACATCGATGAATGTTTGAGAATAAAGTTTCTAAAGTTAAAATGAAAGGGCATCTAAAACAAAAAGGCCTTTGCATTCCATAATATATGTAGGGAAATTTTTTCAAAGCCAGAGAATGTTTAAGGCAAAATATACGTAAGAAAATTTTTCAGAGCCAGAGAAGGCAAAATATATGCAGGAAAACATATTTAAGTAAATTGTTTGGAGATCAATCAAATTTTCAGAGCCAGAGAACATTTAAGGCAAATTCTAGAACCTGGCTGAGTTACATCTGGTAGACTGAGTACCCGGTTGTTGACCGTGATGGTCGCTTAGGTGAAATACTTTTTCAAGTGGGTGATGTTTGATGCGTATATCGGGGGGGGGGGGTAAAAATTCTAATAAATTTCAGCGGGAATCACGAATAAATCCCGTCCAAATAAGCCCAAAATAAATACGCCGGTTAATAAAATTACGGGTTGACAAGTTGAAGCAAGTACGCATAAAACATGGATGGGCTCAATTAAAGAAAAGGAAATATGCGCAATCGAGACTCAAGACCCGTGGGAACGCTGAAACCGTGTGGGAACAAGGGGAAGTGGCGGCATCTAGCAAGGGGAGAGGGATGTGGCGGCACCTAGCAAGGGGAGGAGAATTCCAATTTAGTTTTTAGCATTTTTCAAACTAGGTAGAATAAAAGTTGACAAAATAGTCTAGTTTGTATTTGCAACGTATGGGGTATGGGTGCGGAAGCGGCTTGGTTCATGTTTTGTGTTTGCTCGTGGTTAAACGCCATTTCGCGAATTTTAAACGGATGAATGTATTTTTTTTTTTTGAGTTTTTATTTTTGTGATGAACAGTACCGTGAACAGTTTGCTAGTTTGTATTTGCAACAATGGTTGGAATCCTCGTAAACGCGACAAGGAAGTTCCCCTTAAACTTTGGAGCGCGTCCGCTGTCTAAGCCGAGAATCTAAACGCGACGATCTCAATTTTTGTCTCTACACAAGTGTAAAACCACACTAATGTTTTGACGGTTCAGAGAAAACTTCTCAAAACGATTTTTAAATTCTTCAACAATGTGTAAAAATGACATACAACCTTGGCTTATATAGTCTAGGACATACTTGGGCTCCAAGGAAGCATTAAATAGCCTAACCTAGATTCTACCACATTCACCTAATCAATTTTATGGAAAAAGGGACTTGACAACGTAAATTACAAAGCTTTGACAAGTAATAAATTGACGCCTCGAAATCACGTCTCATAGACCATACACGGCTGCCTCTCAACCGTGGGCTGATGCTGCGTTCCTCCTCATTTAGCGTGCTTGAATTATGTTGTCAACCCGTAATTTACTAGTTATTATATTTTATTTCGGGATTATTTAATTTAATTTTATTTGCGATTCCCGTCAGTTTTTATTAAAAAATTTACCCCCCCTCTATACGCATCAATGTTCCAGGATCTGGGAACCATTTGCCCTTCCATAGTCAGAGTCGGTATGCTCAATTTCCAACTATTCTTTCTACTTGGTACGGCCCCTCCCAGTTGTAGGCGAATTTTCCTGCTTGCTGGTTCTTGGTATTCTGGAAGACCTTCCTCAGGACCAGGTCTCCCCACTTCATAAAGGGCCAGGGCGAGATGACCGGATGCAGAGGTTCTGCTGGCTGGTGGCTGACGTGAGCGTGCTTCTGACAAGCATCATCTTTGCGCATTGTGGGCCAGAAGTATCCCTGCCTCAGTGCCTTGTTGGACAGGCTCCTGTCCCCTACATGATTTCCACATTCTCCACTGTGGAGAGCATGCAAAACAGCCTGAGATTCTTCCCGATCCAGGCATCTGAGGTAGGGTCCAGCGAGGGATTTCCTCCTTTTTATATGCTGGTAGGATGTCATCCTGCAGCTAGTTCTGGTACGGTTTCCTCCAGTCTAGAGTTTTTTCCTCACCGCTGGTGCTGCAGAACACTCTTGCTTCCTGTTCAGGTTTCAGTATTGCTGGCTCTAGCACGTGGACAATTGGTATTGTGGAGATGGCACCTGCTTTGAACGTTGCCCCTAGGGTGGCTATAGCGTCTGCTTCTGCATTCTGGTTTCTGAGAGTTTGCTTGAAGTTGAACGTAACAAATTGGAGGGTCAACTCTTTTGCTACATCTAGGTATGCCATCATCCTGGAGTTCCTGGCTTCATAGGAGTCATTTACATGGTTAACTATAAGTTTGGAATCACTTCAAACCTTGAGGTGTTTGATTTTCAAATCCAGAGCCAGCCTCGGACTCAGGATCAATGCCTCGTATTCTGCTTCGTTGTTTGTGGCCTTGAACTCACATTGTACCTCCTGGACTATGAGGTCTCCTTGAGGTGATTTGAGGACCAATCCTACTCCTGCTCCTCTTGCGTTGGAGGCTCCGTCTACATGCAACTCCCACACCTGTTCTCTTTTATCTTCCTCCAGGTTCAGGATGTCTTGTTCTGTGTGGGTCTGGAGAGCTAGACAGAAGTCAAACACAAAATCTGCTAGTGCCTGAAACTTTATTGTTGGTAAAAGAACAAAACTAACAAGTAATTAACCCAAACTAGTCACCACCAACACAAGAGTATGAGAGATTTTGAGGGATTATATGAGCTTATGGGTCGAAATAAGGAAGAAGAATGAGGAGAATAAGAAAGAATAAGGGTTTTAAGAAACCCGTAAGTGGCTCTGTACTGTAGCCTACTCGATCGAGTGTCTAGGGTACTCGATCGAGTGCCCTTTACTCGATCGAGTAGGCGCTATTTCGTCGAGTATCTGCAGAAAATCTCCACATCCCGACGCCATAGCTTCCTAACGAGATCGAGTGAGGTCTACTCGGCCTAGTAAGCACTCGCACTCGGTCAAGTATAGTTAAGTACATGGTCAAAACTAGGAAGTAGATCGAAGATTCCTGGAAAAACAATATCGCGTGTCGATTCCAAACTAAGTTCGGAATTCGACACTAATTATCACACTCGTTCACGTATTACCATTATTACTCAAGCCTACCACATCGTCTCAACTATCAAGGCTTATGTCATACTATGCTACAACAAATTACCCAACTCGGTTTACCTGCTACCGAGTCATTCACAAGCATAATCACGTTGTAACATTCCGTTTGATGTTATGGATATTTTGATATTGGATTGGCTCTGGATGATATATTACGGAGCTAGTTGGTAGTGTATGGAATTAGTGTTGAGAGAGATATAGTGGAGTTGATACGATATCGTGAGCCATGTTGCGGAGGTAGGAATAGTTAGTGGAGTTGGTGTTACGAGTTCATGTTTGGGTTGGAGTTTTGTTTAGAGTTCTTAGTCACGTTGTTGTGTCTTGATCGAGTTAGTATGTTTGTTTTTAAGTATGGGTTGAACTTCGGGGACGAAGTTCTTTTTAAGGAGGGAAGACTGTAATACTACGGATTTATGAGTCTCTGGGTACTCTATCGAGTAAGGGTGAGTTGCATTTTATAAAAGTTTCTGACCTGTTGGGTACTCGATCGAGTAACGCAGATACTCGATCGAGTAAGGGGGCACTCGATCGAGTACCTTAGCTACTTGATCGAGTAGCCGGTTTACGAGGAGTTATTTCTCGGGTTTTGTTAATTATGCGATTAGGTATATAATCTTTTCCGTCATTGTTCTTAAACACTTTTTCAAAACCTAATCACTGTCAAGAGAGAAAACAGAGTACGTTCTTCGCTTTAATCGCATTGTTAGCAAATCCCGGAGTTTGGAAGGTCGGATTTCACCTTTCGTTATACCGTTGAGATCCTTGCGTCGAGGGTAAGATCTATGTACCGTTTTTATAGTATTTCCTTTAAGTTGTTTAAACCCTAATATGGGGATTTGGGGGTTTTGTTGTAGATAATGATTGGTAGTGATTATGTGTATGTATGATAGGAGGAGGATTTGTAGAAGACGCTTTTTGATACAGCTGTTGAGACCGTCTGATTGTTGTGCTTTCCAGGTAGGGTTTCCCTACTCAGTATTAGTCCCATAGTGATTGTTGATGTGTTGAGATTGATTGTTTGATTAATATCGTAATTATATTGTGACGGTTGTGATTGTGATTGTTTGTCTCTGGTTCTCGAGATGCGTTCTCGGCTGAGTGGAGTCACTTGCGGGAGTGGCTTCACGCCCTAGTTTCGCTCTTCGTGGAACCCGCCACGGAAGGGGATGTGCACATTAATGGACAGGGTTATCACTCAATTTGAGGAGCGGGGATTTGGTGGGTACGGCTGCGGTCCCCCACTGGCAGGGCTGGTCTAGTGGACAGTCGGTGATTGAGATTGATGGGACTGGTGTGATTGAGTGTGTGTGACGGTGTAAGCTTTCTGTTTGTCGTATTGTTGATATATATAAGTTGTGTGATTAGTACTGACCCCGGTTGTTGTTATGGGTATTTTGATATTGGATTGGCTCTGGATGATATATTACGGAGCTAGTTGGTAGTGTATGGAATTAGTGTTGAGAGAGATATAGTGGAGTTGATACGATATCGTGAGCCATGTTGCGGAGGTAGGAATAGTTAGTGGAGTTGGTGTTACGAGTTCATGTTTGGGTTGGAGTTTTGTTTAGAGTTCTTAGTCACGTTGTTGTGTCTTGATCGAGTTAGTATGTTTAAGTAAGAGAGCCGTAGATATATGCATGGCGAGTGTTTAGATTATAGGTGGTTATCTTTGACATGCGGTGGTGATGAGGATAATGAGACGATATAGCTAGGATTTAGTATTAGTGAGTTACGAGGACGTAACATTTATCTTAAGAGAAGTAGGATGCGATAAAAGAGATTTTGATGGTTGTGCATATGGTGGTATATTCGCAGTAGAGTGTTGGTGTAGCATAAAGAAGGAAGTTGTATATTTTATAGTTGATGTTGTTAAAAGGCCATGGCCGTGCTTGTAGTAGTGTGATGCTTCAGAGTGTGAGAATATTTTATATAGTGTTGACAGTTGGAGGATGATGTTATGAGTCTGAGTAAACTTCGAGGACGAAGTTCCTTTTAAGGGTGGTAGAATGTAACATTCCGTTTGATGTTATGGGTATTTTGATATTGGATTGGCTCTGGATGATATATTACGGAGCTAGTTGGTAGTGTATGGAATTAGTGTTGAGAGAGATATAGTGGAGTTGATACGATATCATGAGCCATGTTGCGGAGGTAGGAATAGTTAGTGGAGTTGGTGTTACGAGTTCATGTTTGGGTTGGAGTTTTGTTTAGAGTTCTTAGTCACGTTGTTGTGTCTTGATCGAGTTAGTATGTTTGTTTTTGAGTATGGGTTGAATTTCGGGGACGAAGTTCTTTTTAAGGAGGGAAGACTGTAATACTACGGATTTATGAGTCTCTGGGTACTCTATCGAGTAGGCCTTACTCTGTCGAGTAAGGGTGAGTTGCATTTTATAAAAGTTTCTGACCTGTTGGGTACTCGATCGAGTAACGCAGATACTCGATCGAGTAAGGGGGCACTCGATCGAGTACCTTAGCTACTCGATCGAGTAGCCGGTTTACGGGGAGTTATTTCTCGGGTTTTGTAAATAATACGATTAGGTATATAATCTTTTCCGTCATTGTTCTTAAACACTTTTTCAAAACCTAATCACTGTCAAGAGAGAAAACAAAGTAAGTTCTTCGCTTTAATCACATTGTTAGCAAATCCCGGAGTTTGGAAGGTCGGATTTCACCTTTCGTTATACCATTGAGATCCTTGCGTCGAGGGTAAGATCTATGTACCGTTTTTATAGTATTTCCTTTAAGTTGTTTAAACCCTAATATGGGGATTTGGGGGTTTTTTTGTAGATAATGATTGGTAGTGATTATGTGTATGTATGATAAGAGGAGGATTTGTAGAAGAGGCTTTTTGATACAGTTGTTGAGACCGTCTGATTGTTGTGCTTTTCAGGTAGGATTTCCCTACTCAGTATTAGTCCCATAGTGATTGTTGATGTGTTGAGATTGATTGTTTGATTAATATCGTAATTGTATTGTGACGGTTGTGATTGTGATTGTTTGTCTCTGGTTCTCGAGATGCGTTCTCGACTGAGTGGAGTCACTTGCGGGAGTGGCTTCACGCCCTAGTTTCGCCCTTCGTGGAACCCACCACGGAAGGGGATGTGCACATTAATGGACAGGGTTATCGTTCAATTTGAGGAGCGGGGATTTGGTGGGTACGACTGCGGTCCCTCACTGGCAGGGCTGGTCCAGTGGACAGTCGGTGATTGAGATTGATGGGACTGGTGTGATTGAGTGTGTGTGACGGTGTAAGCTGTCTGTTTGTCGTATTGTTGATATATATAAGTTGTGTGATTAGTACTGTCCCCGGTTGTTGTTTTGTAAAACCTGCGGTGATCCATTCGGGGATGGTGAGCGATGGTGAGCGAGTTTGAGTTGAGTTCTTGGGATAGGCTGGGATGTGCCACCGTTTGACGATAGAAGTCTTCATTTGTAGCTTTACTAGTTTTATAGACATTTGATTAACTCAAAGAGAGTTGGTTTTGAGAACATGTATCGTATTTTGGTATTTGGTTTCAGTTGTAACCTTTCACTAAAGTTATATTATTTAATGTTGTTTCGTTATTGTCTTATGATTATCATGCCTCGGGTAACCGAGATGGTAGCACTTCCATGTCTTAAGTGGTCCTGGTAAGTCACTTGGAGTATAGGGGTGTTACACACGTCATCATACCATACTTAACTTTATCTTACCTCATTACTACTAAACTCGGGTTCATATCAACATGAAACATATAATTAACATTAATTCATTCTTTCATATGTCATAAAAATATAATGTATACTCTACATAACAAATTAACCTATCATATTCCAAATCCAATCATAAGTAAATCATCTTACATGAATCGATTGTCACGCAGCGGAAAATTTCAACCAATAAACAAGGCATATACGCATTAGTATATGCTATATCTCATATTATAACTCAACAATTCTATAACTATCATCATTGTAATTACGGTAGGGTTTATAAACTCGTACATAATTATCGTTATTAACAACCTGAAGTAAATGCTAACATGATCACCTTCATATTATGGCATACATTTTCACATTTTCACGCATTTCTATCAAATAAAATTTTGTCACATTTCTCATAATCATCGTATAAGCTCACTAACCATGCCAATGCTCCATTAAGCCCCATCTAAACGCAACTACTATACCCACCTCCGCGTTAGGAAAGACTCAACCTCAAATAATTCTGACACAACTAACATACACATCACATATATACACACGGACTCCACATTCCCATACCCCGTGACTGGCTTAAGTATCATGGGGCCAAGATTTTGAAATGAGGGCACCTACTCACCCAAAATCTAGCATCAGCGGGGCTCCCATTATACATACACCAGGTTCATTTTATTAGACTCACTACGTTCATTATTTTCATTTGTTACAGGTTCCAAAATCGTCGCTCTGATACCACTTTGTAACACCCCCATATCTAGAGGAACCTTAACTAGGCCTTCCTTAGCATATAAGGGCACTACCATCTCGGTTGCCCGAGGACAGTAATAATCAAACGTCGATAAAAGAACTATTATGTTATATTACAACTGATTTAAACCAACTGACGATATAAAAGATACAACTCAATGACTATCCACTATTGCTATCAAATCTCGTGAAGACTCATCCCTGCCCGGACTCCAGCTACCAACGACATCAACACCTGTTAAGACAGACTGCTCACCATAAGGGATCACGGCAGACACATAAAACAACAAGACAACCACACAAGGTCAGTACTGAGATAAGACACAACAATGCCAACAACACCTAACAATACAATGCAACACAATCAGCCACCCACAATCACACCCACTCCAGTTAATCTCCGTCACCGACTGTCCACTGGACCAGCCCTGCCAGTGGGGGACCGCTTGTAATACTCCGTATTTATAGTCTTGGGGGTACTCTATCGAGTAGCCCTTACTCTGTCGAGTAAGGGTAAGTGGCGAAGCAAAATAGTTTCTGACCTGTTGGGCACTCGATCGAGTAGCTGGGGCACTCGATCGAGTATGGGGGTACTCGATCGAGTACCTTGGGTACTCGATCGAGTGTCCGGTTTACGGGGAGTTTTTCGCGGGTTTTGTTAATTATGCGATTAGGGTATTTAAACATAATCGTCGTTGTTTTAATTCACTTTTACCAAAACCTAAAACCTGTTTAAGAGAGAAAGCAGTCAGTCATCTTCCTAATCGCATCCTTAACAATTCCGGAGTTCGACGGTCGGTTCGTATCGTAGTTCGTGTCGTTGGATTCCTTGCGTCGAGGGTAAGCTTTTAATATAATTTATATAATGTTTTGCTAGGTTTGGTCAAACCCTAATTTAGGATTTGGGGATTTTATGAATAGTAAGTAATTGGTAGTCTTTATGTGTTATATGTTAGGAGGAGAATTCGTAGAAGAGGCGTTTTGAGACATTTTGTAGATACCGTCTGCGTGTTGTGCTTTCCGGTAGGATTTCCTACTCGTATTAGTCCCATAATGGGATATTGGTGATGTCTTTGTAATTAGTTGTTTGATATGATGATTGTGATTGTGATTGTGATTGTGGTTGTGTTTGTTGATGGTTCTCGAGATGCGTTCTCGGTTGAGTGGGGTCACTTGCGGGAGTGATCTCACGCCCTAGTTTCGCCCTTCGTGGAACCCGCCACGAAAGGGGATGTGCACATTAATGGACGGGGTTATCGCTCGTACGATGAGCGGGGCTTAGGTGGGAACGGCTGCGGTCCCCCACTGGCGTGGTAGTCCAAAGTGGATAGTCGTATTGAGATGATGGGAGTTGGTGTGTGTGTGTGTGTGTGTGTGTGATTTGTTTGTCTATTTGTCTTATTGTTGTTATCTATATTGATTGTGTGATTAGTACTGACCCGGTGTTGTTTTGTAAAACTGCGGTGATCCATTCGGGGATGGTGAGCAGATATTGAACAGGTATAGAGATGATACTGGGATATTTTGGGATGGCCACGACATGACGATAGAGTCTTCCATTTGTAGTTTAGTATTTATTTACATTTCGATTGAGAACGAGATAGTTTGGCATAATGTATTGTACTTTCGGTTTGGTTTCGAGGATTGTACTTATCCATTAAATTACTTATAATAAATGTTGTTTCTGTTTTGTCTATTTGATTATCATACCTCGGGCAACCGAGATGGTGATGTCTTCATACCTGAGTGGTCCTGGTAAGGCACTCGGAGTATGGGGGTGTTACAAATGGTATCGAGCGACGATCCGAAACCCGTAACCAATGAACTTAATGAACATAGGGAGTCAATTAAAATGAACCCGGGGTAAAAGTTGTAGGAGCTAGTGCAAAGGCTTGGGAGACGTCCTAAAGTCGCGGGGATCGCCCTACAACTTTGAACCGGTCACATGGGGGAAATGTGTGTTGAGTCATGTGTGTGCTTAGTAACTTGCGTAACAATGTGATGGAATGTGTTGATGGTTGGATGTTCGAATTGGAAGTTGATGAGATGAAAGAAAAGTAACGTTATATGTATAGACATTGTTGATGAAATGATAGCATGATGGAATGTTTTACAACGTGGCAATTAATAGCATGATTGATATGATATAATGTGATTTATAAAGTTAGCATGTTAGTATACGACGTAATATGCGGGTAGCTCTTACGTTTTGGTGGTACTTGATCGAGTGAGGCTGACTCGATCGGGTAGGTTTTTGGCGATTTTGAGTCCAGAATCGAGTTTTGGGGCACTCGATCGAGTAACTAGGGGTACTCGATCGAGTAGGGGGTCACTCGATCGAGTAGCCTAGATACTCGATCGAGTGGATTAGAGATCAGAAGGTCTGTTTGGTTCTGGAGTTTGGGTACTCGATCGAGTACATGGGGGCACTCGATCGAGTAGCTCGTTACTCGATCAAGTGGGTTTGGATACTCGATCGAGTAGGTTCTGGGCAGCGCGTTTTCGTGTTTTGAGGTTTAGTACGCGTGTTTATGTTTATCCCTTTCTTATATAGCTTCAAGATGCTGCCCAAGAGAAATGCTTTTGTACGCGAGAGCCGAGCTTATGACTACGGATGACATCGTTAAGATGTTGGAACACCAGACGCTCTACCGAGACCCCGAAGAGAGTGAACGAGGACAAGGATAAGAGTAAGGAGAAGGAGGTTGACCATGCTAAAGTCAGCCTCTATATTGCGAGGTTTAACCCGAAGGAGTACAAGGGAGTTGAGGAGCCTAACCATCTTGATAGTTGGCTGACGGAGATGGAGAACATACTAGATTTAGTTCATTTGTCCCGATGAGATGAGAGTGGATCAGCCTGCATTCTATCCGAGGGAGGCGGTGGCAAATGGTGGGATTCCGTGAAAGTGAGTGCCAAGGAGATATATACCAACCAGGGGTTACCTGCTATACCTTGGGAGGAGTTTCGTAGGGCTGTGAGGAAGGAGTTCGTACCAGAACATGTGAGGAGTAAGTTGAGAGAGGAGTTCGACAAGTTTAAGATGACGGCTGAGATGTCTGTGGGTGAGTACTACAGGCGGTTCAATGAGAAATCTAGATATCTTGAGGATATGGGTTTGAGTGAGGAGAATCTGGCTTTGAGGTTTGAGAGAGGGCTAACCACGAAGATTATGGATAAGTTACCCGTGGGAGTCCTTACTGATGTGAAGGAAGCGTATGAGAGGGCTGGGAGAGCTGAGAGACTAGTGGAGATGGCTCAGGAGAGGTCAGGTGGAGAGAAGAGGAAGTCTGAGAGCGAGGGTGGTGGCCAATCTAATTTCAAGAAAGGCAACCACAATCAATCTAAGGGATTTTCCGGGTCCGGGTTTAGTCTTTGGAACTTCCTTTGGGCGAGGCCGTGGGAGTGTGAGCAATAGTTGGGGAGTGACCTGCTTTGGTTGTGGTGGCGTAGGCCACAAGAGACATGAGTGCACAAGTGCACCAAGATCCTTTCGCAGAGACTGCGCGAGCTTTGCGAGCAAGCGGACCGGTGGATCATGGCCAAACCGGGAGGTCGAGCTACCAGTGGAGGCAACCGCAACGGCGGTAATTCTTATCGAAGACACCGATGAACAACAACAACAATCAAGGGTCGGGTGCTAAGCCGACCGCATCGCCTAATCTTGTCCGGAGAGGTGGGCGGAAGACCGATGGCAAGTTGTTCATGATGGACAAGAAGGCGGTGAGGAGGATGCGCACGTTATCACCGGTACATTCCTTGTTAATGGTATTCCTACGTTTGTTTTGTTTGATTTGGGGCTTCTCGATCGTTTGTGTCTTCGAGTCATGTAAAGCAGTTGGGTTTGAGAGTGTATGAGTCTGTTAGGGAGCAAGTTTTCATACCTTCAGGTGAGTCTGTATCGTGTGGGAGGTTGTTTAGAGATGTATCTTTGATAGTTGGGCAAGTCGATTTCCCTGTAGACTTGCTAGAGTTTCCTTTTAATGGTTTTGAGATGATAGTTGGGATGGATTGGTTAGGAAAGTATAAGGCTAAGATAGACTGTCATCAAAAGAGAGTGTCCCTTAGAGGTCCTAAGGGCGTAAGTGTGTCTTATCGTGGGTTTCTAGTCAAACCCAAAGTTAAGTTGATTGCAGCTGTCACTTTGAAGTCGTATCTGAGGAAGGGATGTCCTTTGATCCTGTGCCATGTGAGAGATGACCGGATAGAGAGCCCAGCGATTGAGGAGATACCAGTGGTGGGAGAGTTTGCAGATGTCTTTCCAGAGGAGATTCCGGGGTTGCCACCGAAGAGGGAGATAGATTTCACCGTTGAGTTGAAGCCAGGGACGGGGCCAATCTCTAAGGCACCGTACCGTATGGGTCCTAAGGAGATGGAGGAACTTAGGAGACAGTTGGATGATTTAATAGAGAAGGGGTACATTAGACCAAGTGTATCGCCTTGGGGAGCACCAGTTCTTTTCGTGAAGAAGAAAGATGGGAGTTTGAGGTCATTTGTGCATAGATTACGGGAGTGAACCGTGTGACGATAAAGAACAAGTATCCTTTACCAAGGATAGATGACCTGTTTGATCAGTTGAGTGGTGCAACAGTCTTTTCTAAGATTGATTTGAGGTCGGGGTACCATCGGGTGAAGATTAGAGAGGTGGACATACCGAAGACTGACTTTCACGTCGAGGTATGGCCATTATGAGTATGTGGTGATGCCGTTTGGGTTGTCTAATGCGCCGGCAGTGTTTATGGATTTGATGAATAGGATCTTCAGACAGTTCTTGGATCAGTTTGTAGTAATGTTTATCGATGACATCTTGGTCTACTCTAAGACTAAGGAGGAGCATGAGGAGCATCTGAGGATCGTGTTGCGAGACTTTGAGGATCATGAGTTGTATGCTAAAGTTGTCCAAGTGTGAGTTCTGGTTGGAGAAAGTTGCCTTTCTGGGGCATGTAATCTCTAAAGATGGGGTAGCTGTGGATCAGGCGAAGATTGAGGCGTGTGACAAAGTGGGAGGCACCAAAGAATGTTCTTTGAGGTGAGGAGTTTCTTGGGTTTAGCTGGATACTACAGACGGTTCGTGAAAGATTTCTCCAAGATAGCTAGACCGATGACAGCGTTGATGAGGAAAGAGAACAGGTTTCGTTGGGATGAGAGTTGTGAGACGGCGTTCCAAACCTTAAAGGAGCGTTTGACCACGCTCTGTCTTGGCATTACTGAAGGGAGCAAGAATTTCGAGGTCTATACAGATGCCTCGAAGAATGGGTTGGGGTGTGTGTTGATGCAGAATGGTAAAGTGATTGCCTATGCTTCTAGGCAGTTGAAGCCTTATGAGGAGAACTACCCTACTCATGATCTGGAGTTGGGTGCAGTGGTGTTTGCTCTCAAGATTTGGAGACATTACCTTTATGGAGCAATCTTTAAGGTATTTTCTGATCACAAGAGTCTCAAGTACATCTTCACGCAGAAGGAGTTGAACATGAGACAGAGGAGGTGGATGGAGCTGATTGGTGATTACGACATGGAAATCATCTACCATGAAGGGAAGGCCAATGTTGTTGCTGATGCTTTGAGTAGAAAGAGTGTACATTCCTTGTGTACAGCTCTATCTTTGATGAGGTAGCGAGCTTTGGGATTCATATGATGCAGAAAGGAGATGCTATGGGTGATATGACAGTACACATGGAGTTTTATGATGATATTCGAGATAAGCAGGCTTTGGATCCTAAGATAGTGGAGTGGAGATCGGAGTAGAGAAAGGGACAAAGTGTCCGGTTTTCCATTCATACAGATGGTAGCTTGAGGTTTGATGGTAGGTGGTGTGTTCCTAATGACGAGGAGTTGAAAAAGACAATCATGACAGAAGCGCATTGCACACCATATTCAGTGCATCCGGGTGGAGACAAGCTCTACAAAGATTTGAAGAAAACGTTTTGGTGGCCTGGGATGAAGAAAGAGACAGCTGAGTTTGTGTCCCGTTGTTTGACATGCCAGAGAGTTAAAGGGGAACAGAGAAGACCACAAGGTAAGGTTCAGTCTTTGGAGGTGCCGGAGTGGAAGTGGGAATCCATTTCCATGGATTTCATTGTGGGTTTACCCAAGAGTCAACAAGGTAACAATATGATTTGGGTGATAGTGGATCGTCGACCAAGTCACTCACTTTGTTCCAATGAAAGATACATGGACTAAGGCACAATCGGCTATGGCCTATCGAAAGAACGTGCTTAAGTTACATGGAGTCCCTAAGGACATAGTGTCGGACAGAGATGCGAGGTTTATATCGAGGTTTTGGAAAGAGTTGCAGGAATCGTTGGGAACGGCTTTGAAGATGAGTACGACATTTCATCCCGCAATGTGAGGCAGGCAGACGAGAGAACAATCAAGACTCTTGAGGATATGTTGTGAGCTTGTGTGATGGATTTTTTGGTGGTAGCTGGGAGCGAGAGGTTGGACTTGATAGAGTTTTCTTACAACAATGAGCCTATCACACCGGTATTGGTATGGCACCGTTTGAGGCTTTGTATGGGAGGAGATGTAGGAGTCCGATCTGTTGGGACGATAGTGCCGAGGCAATGGTTTTAGGACCAGAGATGGTACATGAGATGGTGGAGCAGATTAAGATGATCGAGAGAACGGATGAGAGCGAGCCCGGGATCGACGGAAGAGTTATGCGAGATCTACATCGTCGGGACATAGAGTTTCAGGTTGGGGACAAGGTTCTTCTGAAAGTGTCTCCTATGCGTGGGGTTATGAGGTTTGGAAAGAAAGGCAAGCTGAGTCAGAAGTTTATAGGGCCTTATGAGATCTTAGAGCGAGTTAGGGAAGTGGCTTATCGTTTGGCTTTACCGGCTGCGTTGGAGAGAGTGCATAATGTGTTTCATGTATCGCAGCTGCGGAAGTATGTGAGTGACCCGTCACATGTGTTGGAGGCAGAGAGCTTAGAGCTGGATGAGTCTTTATCATATCTTGAGGTACCTAAGCAGATCCTAGACCGAAAGGTTAGAAAGACCAGGAGTGGTGAGACAGTTCTGCTTAAGATCCTTTGGTCTAACCACGAGGCGAGGAAGCTACATGGGAGGCGGAGGATATCATGAAAAGAGCGTTACCCTTTCCTTTTTGATCAGGTATGTATGGTTACGGGGACGTAACCTTGTTTCTTTTAGGGGGGTAGGAGATGATCGCGAGAGTTTTTAAGAGTTCTATATACACCTTTTATATGTTGTGTCGGTATGATTGTCGGGATAGGTTGGGGTTAGTATCATGTTTTACGTCGAGTTATGTTTGACCTTCGAGTCGGGAGGCTTATGGGAGTACCTTTGTTTAGTGGTGGTTTGAACTTCGGGGACGAAGTTCCTTTTAAGGAGGGAAGACTGTAATACTCCGTATTTATAGTCTTGGGGGTACTCTATCGAGTAGCCCTTACTCTGTCGAGTAAGGGTAAGTGGCGAAGCAAAATAGTTTCGACTGTTGGGCACTCGATCGAGTAGTGGGGCACTCGATCGAGTATGGGGTACTCGATCGAGTACCTTGGGTACTCGATCGAGTGTCAGGTTTACGGGGAGTTTTTCGCGGGTTTTGTTAATTATGCGATTAGGGTATTTAAACATAATCGTCGTTGTTTTAATTCACTTTTACCAAAACCTAAAACCTGTTTAAGAGAGAAAGCAAATCGATCATCTTCCTAATCGCATCCTTAACAATTCCGGAGTTCGACGGTCGGTTCGTATCGTAGTTCGTGTCGTTGGATTCCTTGCGTCGAGGGTAAGCTTTTAATATAATTTATATAATGTTTTGCTAGGTTTGGTCAAACCCTAATTTAGGATTTGGGGATTTTATGAATAGTAAGTAATTGGTAATCTTTATGTGTTATATGTTAGGAGGAGAATTCGTAGAAGAGGCGTTTTGAGACAGCTGTAGATACCGTCTGCGTGTTGTGCTTTCCAGGTAGGATTTCCTACTCAGTATTAGTCCCATAATGGGATATTGGTGATGTGCTGTAATTAGTTGTTTGATATGATGATTGTGATTGTGATTGTGATTGTGGTTGTGTTTGTTGATGGTTCTCGAGATGCGTTCTCGGCTGAGTGGGGTCACTTGCGGGAGTGATCTCACGCCCTAGTTTCGCCCTTCGTGGAACCCGCCACGAAAGGGGATGTGCACATTAATGGACGGGGTTATCGCACAAACGATGAGCGGGGCTTAGGTGGGAACGGCTGCGGTCCCCCATGGCGGGGTCGGGTCCGGTGGACGGTCGGTATTGAGATGATGGGAGTTGTGTGTGTGTGTGTGTGTGTGTGTGAGTTCGGTTGTCTATTTGTCTTATTGTTGTTATTTATATTGATTGTGTGATTAGTCACGACCCGGTGTTGTTTTGTAAAACTGCGGTGATCCATTCGGGGATGGTGAGCAGATATTGAACAGGTATAGAGATGATCTTTGGGATATTTGGGATGGCCACGACATGACGATAGAGTCTTCCATTTGTAGTTTAGTATTTATTTACATTTCAGTTGAGAACAGATAGTTTGGCATAATGTATTGTACTTTCAGTTTGGTTTCGAGGATTGTACTTATCCATTAAATTACTTATAATAAATGTTGTTTCTGTTTTGTCTATTTGATTATCATACCTCGGGCAACCGAGATGGTGATGTCTTCATACCTGAGTGGTCCTGGTAAGGCACTCGGAGTATGGGGGTGTTACACCGCTGCCGTACCCACCAAATCCCCGCTCATCATACCGAGCGATAACCCTGTCCCATTAATGTGCACATCCCCTTCCGTGGCGGGTTCCACGAAGGGCGAAACTAGAGCGTGAAGCCACACCCGCAAGTGACTCCACTCAGCCGAGAACGCATCTCGAGAACCAGAGACAAACAATCAGCAATCACAACCGTATATACACTGCCACACAGCACAATCGCAATATAACAACAACGACACAACAATCGACACACTAGACTATCTACAGAAACTGAGTAGGCGAACCTAGCTTTACGCAACTTCAACCAATCCATGCCAACATATGGCATATCCAGCAATCAAGCAAAGCCTATAACCACAACACAATCACCTATTACTATCAAGCAAACCCTAATTGTAAAGGCAAGGATACGGATGATGATGACAACATACCTACAAAGAGAAACCCGACAAAAGACCGCTACCCGACTCAAGCTATGCTCTCTTAAGGCACAAGGACCTTCAAAAGGCTTCCATGGAGGTTTTATGGTGAAGGGAAGGGAAAGGGGCGACTATAGGATAGAAGGAATGAGGCGGAAATGATTTGCGGATTTAACAAAACGCGATTAAAAACCCTCGCTGAAAACCCGATACTCGATCGAGTACCTCACATACTCGATCGAGTGACCCCCTACTCGATCGAGTAACCACGCTACTCGATCGAGTAGCCTCTACTCTATCGAGTACCACTCATAACTCGTAACCCAAGATAGCTTTGGCACGCACCCCTAAGAACTATTCCCGCTCCCAAGGTCAGTCAACGCTGGTCAAAGGATCCCTAAAAGGACGGGTATTACACTTCGATCCAGTAAACATCACTGAACCAGCTTCCTTTCTTCGTTGGTTAGCTTCCGAAATCACTTCACGCTTCCCGAGGCATAGCAATTCCGCTTCAAATCTTCCATCTCCATAAATGCATGCTAAGGGGACTGAAAAAGGCTTGGTTCCGCTACTTTCGGGTCCATTCCTGCAATTAAAGCCAAACAAACTAAAGTAGACTATTCGGGGCATTTCGCAATATAAAACTACGAGAATCGCACAGAAATACGTGCAATAAAGGCTCAAAAAGACTATATAAAATGCACGTATCATGTTACTCGACCTAGTAGGTGTCACCCGGCCGAGTAGCTGGGGTACTCGACCGAGTGCGGCGTACCCAGCCGAGTATGTCCATACTCAACCGAGTACCTCGTCTGACAGCCTATTATTATAAAACGCGGCGACTAAAACATAATTCATTTTCGACGTTTCATTTTAAACATTTCTAAACCTAATCTCTCTCTCCCAATTCTCTCATCTCACTTTACACATCTTGGGTAGCCTTGAACACTAATCCGGGAAGGGAGATGGTCTATGAATGAGGTCATCGAGTCGGGTTGTCGCCGCTATCGGCATCAGTTGTTCTTCAAGGTGAGTTTGTGAATAATTGTGTATTTGCAGTAGATCTTGAATAGCTTAGTGATAGGGTACGGTTGTTGTTTGTATGATATGATATGAAGTCTTGCTTGACGTGATGTGATTGATGCGTCTTATGGATTTGCGTAAAGGTAGGATTTCCCTACTCAGTTGATTGCATAATTGGTTATAAGACGGAATTTGTATTGATTGATTGGTATTATTATTGTGATTGTGGTTGATTGTGATATCTCTTGTTATTGGTTACTGTTGGTGAAGCCATTTTAGGAAGATTTACACCCAAGTTCACCCCTTATGGCTCCCGTCACAACGGGGATGTGCACATTAATGATCTGGGTTCGCTCGTTACGATGAACGGGGTTTAGGTGGTACGGTTGCGGTCCCCACTGGCGGCGAGGGTTACCTGTTGCGATGGATAACCTAGCAGGGCTACACACTTCGGTGTGTAGTCGGTTACTGGTTACTATTGGAGTTTGGAAGATGGTTACTACAGTTTGGATGGGTTTGTATATTGGTTGTATCTTTGTGTTCTCTTATCTTGGTTATGCAGTTGACTGACCCCGTTTATTGTTTTCAAAACTGTGGTAATCCATTCGGGGCTGGTGAGCAGTTGGTTTAGCAGGTATTGGATGTTGATGTTGCTTGCGGGATATGGATGAGATCGAGTTATCACGCCGTTTTAGCTAGCTGCCGCTCCCACTTTATACTTTAGCCGTTCTATTTGATATTAGGGCTGGGCACCGGTCCAAAACCGGACCGGAACCGGTTTGGGCCGGAACCGGAATAGGCAAAATTCATGGACCGGGACCAGACCGGATTACAAAAATTCCGGTCCGGGACCGGACCGGAAAAATTCTGGTCCAAGATCGGACCGGACCAGTTGGACCGGAATTACCCACTTTTTCAAATTCCGGTCCAAAAATTCCGGTCCATTGGACCGGAATAAAAATACAGTTTAAAAAAAATGAAAATAACAATAATTCCAGGCATTCCGGTCCAAACCGGTCCGGACCGGACCTGAAACCAAAATCTTGGAAAACGGTGGACCGGAGACCGGACCGGAATTTTTAATTCCAGTTCCGGTCCACTCGACTCCGGACCGGACCGGATTATGCCCACCCCTATTTGATATATTTAACTCGGACAACCGAGATGATAACGCCCTTACTTATTAGGGAAGGTCTTGGTAAGTGTGTGTGTGGGAGGGTGGGGGGAGTTGTTACAAGTGTCTCAAGTACTCAATGTTTCACGTTGGACCGCCTTTGGACTTAACATTGACCGTTTTTATTGCCTTTGTTAAGCATCAGCCCACCACACCGAGTCACTGAAGGTCTTCTCTTGGATGATCATGTCTCATCGCCGTAAGACCCGTGTCACCTTTCATGTACATATAAGCTTTCTCTCGAGCTTTAGAAGTTCCGCGCCATATATAGAGTGTACGCCACCTTCAAGTTTGACTGAGACGTGGGAGTATTTAATTTTTGTGTAAGATCAAATTGTTCATCAAATGCATCTCTAAAATAGAAAGGTAAACAATTGACCGAGGCAGCCAAAATAAAATAGGTAAATAAATGAACGGGAAGTGGGGTGTATTTAATTTCCCGTAATTCTCCCTTGTGATGAGTTTATCTATCCTAAACTTGTGATCAGTCAAATATCACCCACGCACAATATGGCTAGATAAAACAAAAATCAAAGTGCCTAAAGAGTTATAAATAACTTACTTGTCTTTATCTACTCATGTGGTTTTTATTTGACCCGTTATAAGCTTTTGACAGCTCTTATCCGTCACAAAAGAAAATTTGCTTTTAATTTTTTATTTAAAAAAAAATGGTAGAAACTAAAGGAAAAAAGTGAAACAATTGGTCTCCCTTGTGACGGGTTACCATTTGTGGCGGATATTTTGTGAGTTAATATGGTAACAAAATGGGTTAGTGGAGAAAGGGGACCACATAAATAGTGTTGCAGAGAGAGAAAAAGTGGGTACTTTGTGAGGTAAAATGGTATCCGTCACTCAAGAGTGACGGATATGTGCCGTCACAAACAAGAATTTGTGAAAGTGAAATTGCATACATCCAGAGAAACTCCACAAATACTATCTTACAACCAGTTGTATATTAGCATTGTACAACCGCCTCAAAGTTGTTGAGTTCTTTACACAAAGTTGTCGAGCTATTTTATAAGTTATTGAGCTAATTTAAAAAGTTATTGAGTTTAATAATTATTCCTCTTAAGCTCAATAACTTTGTATTGTAACTCGACAATTTGTTAGTAAAGCTCGACAACTTTATAACAAAACTCGACAACATTGAAAAGGTTGTACATTAATCTACTAATTGGAGAAACTCGTTTTTGAGCAGAGTCCACATTCATTCATTGAGATTTGAGATACTACTCTGAACCTTCCTAAACAATCTCGTCATCATCTCACTACTCACCTAACTACGTTTATAGGTTGGGCTAAGTAGGTCTAGGTCTTGAATAAGGACAAATAAATAACAAAAAAAAAAGGAGAAAGAAATTAAAATTCTGGAACACATTTGAAGAAACACGGTCCAAGTGGTCTAATTTGGACCTCCTAGACCACTTTGAAGACCTTGTTTAAAGTAGACAATAAAAAAATGAAAACCAATAGAATTATGACACGCAGGAGTAGAATAAATGTGTAGGAGTAGTTTTTGCACGCAAAAGTAGATGTGTAGGAGTAATGAGTAGGAGACTAGGAGTAGCTTTAATTTTAAACGGCTATTTTCTTCTCAATTTATAATAACGACTATATTTTACACAAGTAATTTATATTAAAAAAAAAAAAGTTTACCAACAGCTATATTTTTTCACCCCCTATAAAAAGAGACCAAATTTAATATTTTTTGGATATAATTTCTATGTTTTTCCATTTCTCCTATTTTATTGTATTAATTCAAAAAATTACATACAAAATTACAAAAAGTCATATTTACATTTAATAATTAATTTCATACTTCCACAAAAATAATGAATAACGAGTTTATGAATTTGCTAAATTCCAATGATTATCCAACTTCTCAAGAATATTTTAATTCCGACGAATATCGTCTTAATTCTGAATATTCAAATTCTCAAACATATTCGGAATTTGTTAATCTTCAAGATTCGGGAGAGCAGACTTTGCCGCTCTTCTCCTTCTTGCCTACTAACAAGAAAAAAAAATCAACAAATCGAAGTGAACATATTCCATGGACGGCAAAAGAAGATGAAGCTCTAATGTCGGCTTGGTGTATGTGTAGCACTAATCCCATACTTGGGAAAAATCAAAAGGATATCACGAGATGGAAAGATGTATTAAATTTGTATGAGAATTCTCGAATAGAAAATCCAAATGAAATTAGCTCCCGAAATAAAGAAGCTTTGAGGTGTCGACAAAGAAAGTTGTTCGAGCAAGCCAACAAGTGGCTTGGTTGCTACGAGGCGGTGCTTAGTCGGAAAAGAGCGGTGCAAACGAGAAAGATTATATTGATCAAGCTCAAAAACTGTTTAAGCAAGAAACGGGAGGTATGTATCTTTGGTTTGGACGTTTTTAATAATGTTTTGAGTAAATATCCAAAATGGAATATCAACATAAACCCAAACCTTCAAAATGAAGAAGAAGTTGCTATTCAAAGTAGTGAAAGTTCAAAAAGATCAAGGTTAAATGAACAAGATGATTCATGTGATCCCGAGACCCCTACTAGTGTAAATGTTAGTGTCTCAATGAGTCGTCCCGAAGGAAGAGATGCAGCAAAAAAGAAGCTTAAAGGAAAAGGTAAAGCAACTCCTTCACAAGCTCCAGAATTTACTTCACGCTTGGATGCTTTGCAGATTTCAAGACAAGAAAGTATTGAAGTTATGCGAACGAAAATGGAGTATGAACGTGAAATGGATCAAGCTAGGATAGAACTTGAAGATCGAAAGAAAGATACTACTACGTTCAACAACTTGCTATTGAAACCAAACTTAACCCCTTACGAGGAAGACTTAAAAATTAGACTTATGAATAGATTGTGGCCTAATTAGCTTACTGGTATTAAGTTTTTATTCTATGTAATAGTTTAACGATATTAAGTTTTAATTGTTTAATGTAATAATAGTTTTATTTAGTTTTTATTAAGTGTATTAAGTGTTATTTTTATTAAAATGAATGAATGTCTTTGTCCAAAATGGTTATTCTATGCAAAGTGTTATTCTATGCAAAGTGTTGTTATTCTATGCAAAGTGTTATTCTATGCAAAGTTGAATGCAATTGTCTCATCGTAAGTGGAAAATGATTTTTATCCACACAAAGATATAAAACAACGTAAATGCATCTACATCCATACAAAATCTCCATATTTCATCTTTAAATAGTTAGTAGTTGAATGAACTTTATTTTCAAACTACTTGAATTCTTCTTACTCACACACAATTCCTCTTACCCACTCACAAAAAAATGTCTTCAAATAATAATTCAAACTCATTTGATTATAACAATCCTATTACATTTAGCACAAGATTAGCCGATTTTACTCAATGGCATGAACAAAACACGCTTGAAGATGATGTTTTAGAAGAAGCTATAATTTTCTATGCAAATCAATCATACAACAGATCCAAATTGTAGAGTCCGTAGAAGATACATTGAAAGAAACCGTGAGCAAGGTCATGAACGTGTGTTCAATGATTACTTTCTTTCGCGATCCGGTGTACCCTCCTAATATTTTTCGTCGACGATTTCGCATGCAAAAACATGTGTTTCTTCGTTTAGTTGAAACCATCAAGAATGGTGATAACTTCTTTGAAGATGGTTATGATGCAAGTGGTAGAGTAAAGGTCTCGGATTACGTAAATTCACAAAGTGCGATAAGGGTTCTAGCCTACGGAATAGCGAGATCTTTGTTGATGAGTACCTTCGCATTAGCGGGGCTCTCGTTAGACAATCTCTTGAACATTTTGTTGATGGTGTGATATATAACTTCGGAGCAGAGTACCTACGCAGGCCTAACGAGCAAGATGTAGAAAGGCTACTTCGTAAGGGGGAGGAACGCGGATTTCCTGGTATGATGGGAAGCATCGATTGCATGCATCAGGGGTGGAAAAATTGTCCAATGGCAATTTGGACAATTTGCGGCGAAATAAGAAAACAACAATCATACTTGAAGCCGTTGCTTCATATGATTTATGGATCTGGCATGCTTTCTTTGGAACACCAGGTTCTTGCAATGATATTAATGTTCTTCAAAGATCTCCTGTTTTTGATGACATTTTAGAAGGTCGAGCACCGCAGGTAAATTTTGTAGTAAATGGTCATCAGTATAATATGGGATATTATCTTACTGATGGTATATATCCTCAATGGGCTACATTTGTGAAATCTATTAGTGCACCACAAATTCGTAAGCATAAATTATTTGCTACTTATCAAGAAAGTGTTCGAAAAGACGTAGAACGTGCATTTGGAGTCCTGCAAGCTCGATTTGCTTTCATCAAACAACCTTGTCTTATTTGGGATGTAGACTTAATGGGTAAGATTTTGACAACTTGTATTATCCTGCATAACATGATAGTGGAGGATGAACGGGACACGTACCAGAATTATAGCGACACAACCGAGTTTAGCGATGATCGGCCAACACAAGAGAGTGGAACTAATGATGTTCCTTTTGAATATTTTCCACAAGCATCAAGTCTAACTAGTTATTTGCAGAATCGGACACGACTCCGTAATAGAGAAACTCATGTCCAGCTTAAAAATGATCTTATTGAGCATATTTGGCAAAAATTCAATTAACTGTATTATTTTATTACGTTTTAATATTGTTTATTATATTACTTTTTAAGTTATTTTAGTGTCATGTTGTACTTTTTTCCACGTTAATTGTTTTTTTTTAAATTATTGTAATCCATGTTGTAACATATCTTATTTAATAAAACCGTGTTTATTTTCGTATTTTTTTCTCTAGAAAACTTAATTCATACTAATCGTAAAAAATTTTTATCACTATTATCAAAATAAATTTATGATGTAAGGATTTTATAATAAAATATATGTGATGTTAAGTAGGTTAAGGGAGGTCTTGATAAAATAGCAAAATCAAGAACAAGGTCTTGCAAGTAGGTTAAGTAATATATATTAATATTTTAATGTTGGAACTAGGTCTAAGTAGGGCTGCAAGACCAGCTGATAAACATGGTCTAAACACTCGGTGCACAATACTCGTGACAGCTAACCCGATTCGGAGAGAAAATCTTGCCTCATTCTTAGTTTACACTTCCTAGAGAGAGAAAATATTATAGTACTTATTTGAGTCCATTTTTGAAATAATGTCCAAAAATAAAATATTTGTCGTTTTGGGTCGGTTTTGAAAATATTTGTCAAAATGGTGTCCACGTAGGCTCGGGATTTCTAGACCTGAAACACGCCACTACCAATGGCGTGTTTTGTGAAGAAAACACGCCATTAACAATGGCGTGTCTTTACAACAATTTTTTTCTTCAACTAACCTAACTTTAAAAAAAAAAAAAAAAAAAAAAAAAAAAAAAAAAAAAAAAAATTATACTAAGACACGCCATAGGGAGTGGCGTGTTTCATTTCAAACCCGCCATTCCGATGGCGTGTTTGCTTTTTAGTCCATTTTTTAATGAAGTTTCTTTCCCTACTCATTATAAACACGCCATTGGTAGTGGCGTGTTTTAGATCCAGAAATCCCGAACCTACGTGGACACCATTTTGACAAATATTTTTAAAACCGACCCAAAACGACAAATATTTTATTTTTTAGCATTATTTCAAAAATGGACTCTACTTATTTAACAACTATAATCAATAATTAATTAATAATAATAATGTGCACGCCCATGCCCAGTAAAACCCCCGCCACCACAATCGCCGACGATGCGACGGCTTCAAACACAGGAGACTGGAGAGAAGAGACTATCAACGGCGGATCACTACGCCAGGTGGAACTTAACGGATCCAACGGTTGGGCGTCGCCACCGGGTGACCGCTTCACCCTCCGATCTAAACATTATATGAATAAGAAGACTAAGTGTCCTGCCGGTGACTACTTGCTCAAGCCCACTGCCGTTGACTGGCTTAGGTCGCCGACTAAGCTCGAGCACGTGCTCTCACGTCCTGATAATCGCGTTATGCACGTGCTCAAGGGTTACCACGCACGTGGCCAGTTTCTCAAGAGTTTTGTCTTTGCCATTAATCTTCAAGTACCAGGTTTGTGTTTTTCTTTTTCACTCTTTTACTTGTTTTTTATCTTTGATTTTTCTGCTGTTTACTTTGACCATGTTGACTTGTTCATTTTATTTTGTTACTCCCTCTTTCCCAATCATTTTTTTGCATTTGATGAGAATTATGAAATGCAGTGTTGTTTTGTTTGATTGTACAAGACGGAGAACCCTAGATTATGGTAATTATGGTTGAGTGTCACTGTCACTGTCACGTCATATCAAGCTGCAGTATTTAGGTGGATCGGAAGCAAGATGGAATGATTTTTTTTTTTTTTTTTTTGATCGAGCACATGAATACATTGATTGTTTCGGAAATGGTTCAAGTTAGGTAACCCAGAATACGAGCTTGATTTGTGGGAAATGGGGAATTGTAATGACGGGAAATGTTTACCTTCATTTCGTTGCCTCCATTCATTTTTCTAATAAAACGAGTGTAATTCTTTCACTCCTTACTCTCTATCCAACAAAGGGTTATAAAATTGTTCTCTTGATGAATTTGGCAATTCAAGCTTGATTCATTCCATGAAAGTGAATTTTTATTTCAGTTGACGTCATACTGTAGTTTTAAATGCACCCCTAGGCAGAGGGCACAAAGTGATGCTGAGGTATGGAGCACAGTTTGGGATTTTGGGGCAGAATTTCTATATATTTACGACGGAATAGTTTTTTTATTTGATCATTCTTTCTCAATCTAATATATCGTTCTCTGCCATTTGTTTTCTAAAGTGTTATTGCGTCTTAGAAATTAAAAGCCAATTATATTATTCACGCAGAGGACTATCTGTTACACTAAAGTGTACCTGTGTCACTGTGTGAGGTGTTTGCCTTAGATGCGCTGTGCCGTTGTTACTATGTGAAAAATAGCACCTATATAGATATAGTAAGGGACTAAAGGATATACTCCCTCCGTCCCGGTCAATTGTTGTCCTTTCGTTTTGGCACAAAGACCAAGGAATAAGGAAAAGACCAATAACTAAATGACAAGTGGAACAAATTGAATGAGAATGATCAAATTGTTCATCAAGTTCATTCTTAAAATAGAAAGGACAACAAATGACTGAGACACCCAAATATAGAAAAGGACAACAAATGACCGGGACAGAGGGAGTATGTGATTTTGAATTGCTCTTTTTAATCGTCTTCCGATTACTAACTAAGTTGGTGATCATGAGTAATAATGCCAAAGTTGTGCATAATTCTGTAAATGTCCTCTTGTTTCACTACTTTTTCCTACAATAGGCACTAGCCTTAAAAATGTGAAATGATGTTTTTTTTTTATGTTGGGTGTAGGGAGGGAGTATCATAGCGCGGTATTCTACTTCTCCACAGATGAGCCAATTCAACCAGGTTCATTGTTAGACCGTTTCATAAATGGGGATGATGCATTCAGAAATAGCCGGCTGAAGATGGTAAATCTGATAGTGAAGGGGCCATGGCTTGTAAAAAAGGCTGTAGGTAACTATAGTGCTTGTTTATTAGGGAAGGCGCTTACGTGCCGGTATCATAGGGGGCCTAATTACTTGGAAATTGATGTGGACTTATCAAGCTCGAAGATAGCTGGTGCAATGGTTCATTTGGCACTTGGGTATGTGACCTCGGTGTCGATTGACATGGGATTTCTTGTGGAGGCTCAAAGTGAGGAGGAACTGCCGGAGAAGTTGATTGGGACAGTCCGGATTTGTCAAATGGAAATGAATTCAGCTGCCTTTGTTGACTCTACTAGTACAGCATCTTCTAATTTAGTTGGGGTTAATGTAGGAAAGTCGGGACTTGCTAAGGTGAATCATGTTGATGGTGAGAGTGAGACCAGTGAAAATAATCATGTTTCATGAGATTCAGATGCAGCAGGGGGTATCAAGATGTTGGTAGTGGAGAGAAGTCGGTAATTAGTTTATACCAGATTTTGTGCCCGTGCATTGCACGGGTTATAATATTGGTTCACTTCTCAATATTAACTAAAAAGGTAAGATATTGTAGATGACATGAACACAATTACACAAATGTGAAATTATTGTTGGAGTCAAATTTAATTTATCAACCTCTTTATTTTAAAAAAATATTTAAATTTAAATTTAAATTTTATAATTTTTAATTTAAATAATTATCTAATCAAAACTAATTTAATCCAGATATTTAATAATTGCATTAGCAATAATTATCCTCTTTATATATTGATAGAGTTCACATTGTACCTAAAATACATATTAAATCCAATTTTATTTAGCCTTGAATTTCATGCGTTTTTTTATCTTTTTGTATCTAACGGGCCCGGATGTTTGTGATGATTATAAATCAGTTCATGTTTGGAGTAAATTTTATCTAATACTAGTTTTATGCCCGTGCAAATTGCACGGGGTTGTCGTTTAGGCTTGAGAAGTAGGGTTGTTAATAGGAGATGCTCTTTCATGATAGTATTAATTTTGGAAATCTAGAATTACAGAAAAAAATCTCAAAATTATAAGAGTTAACAAAAGTAGACAAATTGCAAAGAAATAAGTACAACAAAAAGTTGTTATGTGGTACAATCATAAGTTAATTGAACTACAACTTTTCAAAAACTTTTTTATACACTACGTTGTTTGTTCTATTGGACACGCGTTTATCATTATCGCAAATCAGAACCTTCAATCCCTTTTTGCTTGTCACTCTTGAAATAGCGACATAGAGCTGACCGTGCGTAAACACCGACCTTGGAAGATAAAGCCCAACATGTGCTAGTGACTGTCCTTGGCTCTTATTTATTGTCATTGCAAAACACACCGCAACAGAGAATTGTCTTCTGTCAAACTGTACCGAGAACTTATTGGAATCAGATGTAGTAAGTGTAATACGGGCAATATGCACTTTATCGCTCTTATGACTACTCGATAAAACTGTTGCTCTAATCACACGTGATCCCAAATCTGTCACTATCAGTCGAGTGCCATTGCACAATCCGCTTTTATAATGAAAAAAAAAGGATGAAAGTTAAGACAAAATTATTGATGAAATTAGAGAGATAATAACTACAAAACGTATAATATGATATGTTTAAGGTGAATAAGAAAACATCAAAACTTTGGAGATCAGACCCGTCTTTTGTACCCATTCTTTTTGTTTTCCGTGATCTTTTTACTGTTAATGTGACATAATCACAAAATCTCATTATAGACGGCAAGTATCCGTCTATAACTAAAGACGGGTCAAGTAACATACCACATTACGTATAAGACAAACAACTTGCGTGATGGGCCCAAAAAATGTCACTACTTTAAAGGTATTTGACTCGTCTATATCAAGACTTTGTGTTACATAATAAATGTACCCATATGTAGACCTGGCAAACAAATCAGATCATGTCGTGTTCGTGTACGTGTCAACTTTAAACGGGTCACCACTACCCCAACCCTAACCCAACCCAATTACATAAACGGCTCATTTGTCTCAACCCTAACCCAACCCATTTAATTTTTCTATAACCCAACCCGACTTGTTTAACCCATTTATCTTTTAGCAGGTCATGGTTAACCCATTTATCTTTTAGCAGGTCATGTTTAACCCATTTATCTTTTAGCGGGTCATTTTTAACCCACTTAACCCGTTTAACCCAATCCTACCTATTAAAATAAATCAAGCTTTATAAGCCTATTATCCCACAATTGAGGAATGAAAATACTTATTTTTAAGTTGTTTGGGTGGATTATTAACACTTTTAAATAAGCGGGTTATTTGTGTCGGGTTCGTGTCAAAAGAGCTCAACCCTAACCCCACCCATTTAAGTTTCGTGTCGTGTCCGTGTTAACCCAATTACTTAAATGGTTACAACAGCTTGACCCTAACCCACAAATTTTGTGTTGGGTTCGTGTCGTGTTTTCGGGTCGTGTCAATAATTGCCACCTCTACTCATATGTACCCATTTTATCTTTAATCATAAATTGTACCTATTTTACTTTCAATAAATTGTACCTATTTTATTATCTATAGTACTTTTTTCTTAAAATTATAAAATAATTTCTCAATAAACTTATTAAAAAACCGTCTCTAGAAGACTTACTCGAAAGAAAATTACCATTGGTAACACACTAATAACACAACAAAGACTTTAAAACCCGTCAAATTGGCCCATACTTAACATAACAAATTAAAACCCTAACCCTATTATTAATTTAGAACACCATCCCTCTCTTCTCACCACTCTGCTCACAATTCAACTGTGCATCAGCATCCTCTTCCTGCCATCACCTCATCACTCATCACTCATAATCCCCTCATCACTTTCATCCTCTTCCCTTTCTCGTTTTTCCGATTAAACCAAGACCCAATTGATGGTGCGAGTCTCTTTGTTTTTTTAATTGTTTTCTTAAAGTTGTATTTATGATCACTTTATTAATCTTCATTCTTCAACTTTGTGCATTTTTACTTCAATTAAAAGAGTTTAACTTTGTTGATCAGTGATTTGTGGGCTAATTTTCGTTTGAAATTGATTATTTGTTTTATTACACAAAAAAAAAAACCAACTTTTTGGACGATTTCTTTCGTTTTTAACTCGAAACAATTAAACCCTTCTAATTTCCGGGTCATTTTTTTCGAATATTTCATTAAATTTATAAGAAATTACTCGTTTTATTGAGTATTAAGTAGGTTTTCGTGTTCATTGGATGTTAAACTTGTAGATCTATTGAATATAAGATCAATAAAACATCTAAAAAGAATACTCATTTAAATACGGGTTTTATTTACCTTTTTATAATATTAATCGTTTTTATTGATTGTGGTTAATTATTTTTTGTAACAATATAATCTCCTCTTATTCTTTTGGTGTAAAGCCGATTAACAAATGGGCAAATTACTTGTTGGAAATTATTTACTTTTTTTTTTTTTTTTTTTTTTTCAATTTTTAGGTTTAATTGTCCATAAACAGGAACTTTTCTCAATTTTTTGTCTGTTGGGGTAATTTTACGGTCTTACGGAGTAATTTTTAAGAATAATAATTTCTTATTTTAAAAAAATAAAAATCATTATTAAAAATAAAAGTTTATATTCTGTTTTAATTGTTGACATGTCTAGATGAATTTTTTAGATTTTTTATTAGTAATTATAATTATTAATTAAATATCCAGTAATTAATATTATTGCTAATTGTTGTTCTTGGATTTAGACGAATATGATATTCTCTAAAAATTATTCACATAAGGTGTGTTAAGATTATTATTTACGTAGTAGTAGTATATTTCTTTATTTATTTTTTTGTTAAAATGATTAATCTTATGAACTGTTATTTATTATTAAAATTATTAATCGTTGGTTTTATTGGCATACAAATAATCTTTCTTATGTACCGTTAATTCTCAATAACTCCAATTATCAGCATGGTGATTTTTTTTACATAATTATAATTATTACTGTATATAATTACAATTTACAAACACATCTTTTTTTGCAGATCAGGATCTGATTCTTATTTCAAGAGTTTAAATAATTGTTGTTATTATAAAAATTTAAATTGGTAGATTTTATATTTGGATTTGTATTTCCAGTATTTCTGTCATACTTTTGCAATTGAAAGATTGAAGAATTCATAGAAGCATCAAATCAAATTGTATTGTTTGTAATTAATTCCCTCCAAAAACGTGGGCCTGAAACTAAGGGAACAAAAAAATTGTCTTTGAATAGTTGACTTTCAATCACATGATTGACACATCAGCACTGTGGTTGTTCTTTTAATAAATAAGATTAGTATCTAACGGGCCCATATTGTAGGGCCTAGAATATGTTTTTATAAAACAGTTCTCATGTCCAGTTCTGTAGTAGAAATCAAGTGTGATTTCTATGTTATGTTGACAAATTACGCTCTCTCATCCATTATTTAGATTTTGTGTCCGTGCGTTGCACGGTTTCTAAATAATGTTTTATTTTTAACTGAAGTGGTAGAATATGTAAGTTCTTAAATGTGAGAACGGTAAATTTGCTATCTTAACTAACGACTTTGAAAATAAGTGTAGTCGATGTTGTGAATTAATTTAAGTTAGTGTCTCTAATTTCAATTAATCTTTTGTATGATTGTGTTATATACTGCTCCGTATTATACGGTCTTCATTGGCATATTATGAAATCTTTATTGTCATCTTAGATATGTATGATCGTGTTTGTCAGTATGTGCCCTAATTATAATTAGCAAGTCTCAATTGTGACGATGTTTTGTCTTAACTAAACACATGAGTAATACTTGACCCGTCGCAAGTTTGTGACGGATATACCCGTTATAAATGAGAATATGTGAATTATAATATGATAAGAATTCTTATATGTCAAACTTCGCCCGTGTAAAAAAAATGCAATTAGTGTAGAACTTATACAATCATCTGGCACACACCGCCGCTTCCATAGTCTTGTTTCCTCTTCTAAATTGATTCTCAAATAACTAAGAGATGGAATCAATATAGTAAGAAAATACTCTTCAATATTATCTTGTATCTCTCCTCTCCTTTTACCAGTTTTCTTCGTTATTATGTCTTCTCTCCTCTCTTCATGCTACTTCATTATTATCTCATGCTTCCTGTTAATAAGGTAAGAAGGTTAGCATAGAAGGTTAGCAACTAACAATTGAATGAACTAACAAATACCATGTTAATCCTAAAAGAAAAATACGAAATAGAAAACAGAAAGCACATAAGAAAATTTTTTTCCCTTTATTAAAGATGTTGGGTAGATGGAGTTTATATATAAAACTATATTGTAGTATTTGGTTTGATCTCAATTGTTTACGGAGGATTATTTTTTATTACTTTGTTTATGTTTTAGTTATGTTTAACATGGTAATCAAATATATTATCTTTTATTTTATCTTTTAAGATTAAGATTTATTTTTGATATTTATTAATATGGTACTTATCTTTTTAGATTAAGATTAATATTTACAAATTCTGTTTTTTTCTACGACTAATATTATTATTTTAATTAGAGTGTTTCAAAAAACTTGGAGTCTCTAGAATTGTCATTTGTTGTCTTTTTCATTTTTGGGTGTCTCAGTCATTTGTTGTACTTTCTATTTTAAGAATGAATTTGATGAGTAATTTGATCATTCACACTCAATTTGTTCCACTTGTCATTTGGTAATTGACCCCCTTTTTCATTAGTCTTTGTGCCAAAATCAAAGGACAACAATTGACCGGGACGGAGGGAGTACTATGTTATTATAAAAAGCGGATAAACGTTGCTTTATTTAGCACTGTAATTAAATTTTAGGGTTGTTATATATTTGGTGATTTCTTTTTCTTGGTTAAAAAACTCATAGAATACCATGTGCTTAAAAACTAAATTTAAATACTTTTTTAATTGTAAAGCTTGAATTCATAATTTGGAATAATAAGTGTAACCAACTATTTTCATCTCTTTTATTATTTACCTATTTTACTTTCTTTTTATTAAATCACGAGGTTTGTTCGGTGAGATTAAATAGTTTGCTAAATAATTCATCAAATTATACTTCTCATATATTGGTTTAGAGGCTATCTATGTTTCTTATTGTAAATTAATATTTATAAACTTTAATTTAATCAAATGCTTACAGTATAAGAATAAGTCCCTAAAAAATATAAATAAGAATAAGAATTCTTTTCTATAGCAAGCTTGAAATAGTTTGATCGAATTTCTCACTTCCCGACTTACTTTCATTGCTTGTCAGACACGTATAATAATTTCGAGTAATGTAACCTTTCTCATATGTCATCGATTTACTTATATATCCGCAGCGATATGTTCTATACATATCTATGTTTTTTCTGAGATTGAAAATTACGTAGGTTAATTAATTCTTAACTTGTAAATAGCAGTCGTTCCTATTTGTATGCAATTACCGAGTTTTACGCTTTATAAATCAGCTAGTCTTTCGTTTGTAAGTCTGTCATGTGATTTGCTATGTATAACCTGTTTTAAGCTTAAGAGAGATAGTACCGTTTTAAATGAGAATTCGTGGTCTTCGTTCCATATTTGTAGGTAGTTAAAAAGTCATCCTTGTGTGTACTTTGTAGGAATAGAATAGTAACATGGCCTAACTACTTGTATATATAGAGCTTACTGATGATCAAAATAAATCAGGAAAAATTACACTTTTATGGTAACAGGCCAATCAGACACACCCCTTCTTCCTCCACAGACCAACCTCTTCTTCTTTCAGCCTCACTATGATGACCAAAACTCTCTTTCACCCCGCTTCCACTCGTAATCTCCAGTATAAAAACTCTCATTCCAATAAGTACTAAAACGAAAAAGTTGATTCATGATCATGAACCTCCCCTTTAATTTTTACTTACTATGGTCGAGGCATTCGAGGTCATCGATCATCTCCTTGATTCTGACGATACCACACTCAAATCCACCGCGTCCGATAAGTGTGGTGACTCAAAAACCGAGATTGATCTGACATTATGCAAGTTTACATATCATGATTATTATGTAAAATTAGTTTCATAACTCAAATTCATAGTAAGTTAAGCCTAAACAAACACATATGTTATGGTAGACACTAAGATAGCTCTCATACCTTTAACTTACTTAAGAGGGTTGTTTTAGGTGTAGCGAAGGAGTAATGTTGGTTTCTCTCAATCTCCATGTATATCGCACAATCATGTTATCTGCGACATATAAACATAAGTATATAAACAGTAGGAACAATTGAGACTTCCAAATAATAAAGCATACGCAGTATATAGTAAATAAATTTACAAATTAAAAAGTATATCCGTGTACTCTGTCATTGCACTGCACAAAAGGTAAAAAAAAATCATAATAATAAATTAGCAAGTAAAGATCATAAGAAGTACATCAGAGTTTTAAATCTAGAGAGCATATAAAATTGTGTTCACAAGAAAAATAATCTTAAAGGGAAATCATATATATACACACACCAAAAATTAGTATTAGAAGTATTTGGATGTGATACAATGACAATAGAATTTGCTTAGTTCTACACTTATTGTATATTTTGTACACTTCTACGGTTAGCTTATCACACAATGATGTGATAAAAGTTTATCTCTTCAAATATATAATCAATTTCTTATTGCCTAATTATCCCTAAATATATGCATTAAAAAATATTATAGGTAGTTTCGAGAAGTTGGATTCTTTGTAGTAGCTCGAAAAAAACTTCCTTTAATAATATAGATAGATAGATATTAAAATAAAATTTTAGCTTTAGCTACTAATTAAGAGTAGTTGGAGCATGCACAAATACGGTTATTATAAAACTCAATCTTTTTGTAATTTATTATCTCTTATTATTTTATTAGCTCAAAAAAAATTATCTTCAACTAAGTTAATTATTAAAAATAAAAATCGTGTTTTAGAAAAGTTGGAGTCTCTAAAAATGCCTGAAAAAAGCCTCGTTTATATATATACTAGATTTAATGCCCGGGCGATGCCCGGGCCAATTTGTAATATCCTATGACTATGATGTAATAATACTCTAACGCCTTGTTCGTTTACAGACACTTAATTTGCTGAACTGAACATATAAAAACTTTATTTGACTTATAGAAGTTGAATTGAACTTATATGAGCTGACTTGAACCTATAAAAGCTTAACTTATAGAAAATTGGATGACATAAGTTAACCTAAAACTTGGAGTTGAATTTATAGGACGATAATAACGTTAAATTTAATCTTAAAGGTTAGTGGGGGAAATTTGCAAGTCTAAACAAATTCCATATCAATGGTTATTGACATAATTAAACCCAATATAATTAACCCGGTAAACCTGAGCATGATCTGAACCCGAATTGACCCGACTAAGGTACAACTCGACTCGAATATTTATTGTTGCATACTGAATATGATCTAGTGTAACATTATTAAAAATTAATTGCGATGTAGGGCCTATTATTTGGTGATTTTGTAAAAATGAAAGACTCAAACCAAGCATATACTCTCATGTAATTTGCGTAAAAGTAGATACATTTCACTTCTTCTTTCCATGCGACAGTTTGAGATTTCATTACGTTGTGACACAATCTCATTATATAAAAAGATTGTGCGATGCACGGGCCACTTGTTAGAATCTTTTATAATGGTTTTAATTATGTTTTATTGTTTATCTAAACTTGGAGAATGTTTTATCTAACACTCTAATATAGCTCGATTGGTTAAATTGCTTTTATAATGTTCCATTCACAAAATTCAGGGTAGAAGTCTCTCTAAATAAAATTCAAATTAGGATTTAACTTTTGATCAAATTCATGGATTATCACATTTTTATCGTAGGGTGTAACAATGGCGAGGAGGATGACCGAGGTAAGGGTAAGTTGTTTGTTGAACGGGTTGGTGGAGGGGAGACGAATACTCAGAGGGGGTGGATGAGGCCGCCGGAAGGGATGGTCAAAATTAATGTGGATGCGGGAGTGAAAGAGGGTGTGGGGACAGGACTGGGAGCTGTGTGTCGGGACGAACATGGTGAGGTGCTTTGGTGCGTGACGTCGCAATGCAGGGAGGTCAGTGATCCAAGCTCGGCGGAAGCTATGGCTATTTTGCTGGGATTGGAAGAGGCAAGAAGACGGGGCTGTGCTCATATCATGATGGAAAGCGACTGCTTTAATGTCGTGGAGGCTTTGAAGCAACGTAAGAAGGGCCGCAGTGATCTCTATCTTATTCTAGACGATATTTTGCATTTATGTTCTTCTTTTCGATTTGTAGAATGGTCTTTTGTTCGTAGAGCTTTTAATCTTGTAGCGCATGAGCTTGCTCATGTTAGTCCTTGGTGTCTCGGTAGGAGGGCATGGACTGATAACTTTCCTCCGAACGTTGCTCGTTGTGTGTTATTTGATCGATCATTAATATATTAGTACCCCTTTGGGTCATTTCAAAAAAAAAAAAAAAAAAAGAAAAGTTAAGTACATGTCTCTAATAAACTAATACTAAAAAAACTCTATCAACATTGTTATATTCATGTACTCCTAAGTTGGCTTTGCATCTTTTTTAGCCTGTGGTTTATGACATCGATCTTGTATTTACATAAGATAACTAATATAACATTGTATTTACATTGTAACATAGCTACTATTGAAATTCTACTCCAACTCTATTTCTAATATTTGGTAAACTCTATCTAATGAGATTACGTAAAAATTATATAAAAAACCATTACAACAACAACATTACCCCAGTGCCTCAATGGCTCCCGCAAATTGCGGAATAAGGGGGGTCGGATGTACGCAGCCTTACCCTTGTATTAGCAACACAAAAATTATATGAAAAACCATTAACATTAACTTTATAAATTCTTGCAATATTGTGACTTTTAAAACCATTCGACTTTTTTTTTTATCAGAAACGCCTAACATTATTGAATTAATTCAAAACTTTATCTCGAACTAATAAATTCTTTTAACTGTTAAATTCATAAAAGATAATGGACTCTTCCAAATTTGAAAGTTATTCAGAAAAGTTAATCTACTCGAAAAAATAAAATCACGACGTCTATGGGTTCTTAGCTTTTGCCTACGCATGATGTTATTAATTATTCATTGACATTATAGAAGTATAAAACAATAATGCAAGTAGTCCATTTTGTGTAAGATGTAAGTCCTGCAAAGAAAGAAAAATAAAGAATCAATGTCAATACTTTGAGTCACATATGCAAGGAAAACGGTTAGAGACAATTAATTTGCATGAAATTATATCAATATAATATTAATAATATATCCCTAGAAAAAAATACTAATAATATAAACATTAATAATTATTGTGTGAGACGATCTTATATCGTGAGACGACGATCCATTTGTATAAACATCACTCTTTTATTGTTAGTAATAAATCACTCTTTCGTCGAAGTGTCAATTTTTTAATTTAGGAAGTAAAAGTGTAAGATCAACTATTGATATGGTCTAATTGAAAGGCTAGCTTACACTCACTATACATGTCACATGCATAATAACTACCACAAATCTGAATCAGAAGTTAGTCAGATATTGTTAACAATGTTCTAAATAAGAGGGTGTAATAATCGACTTACCATCAATATCGTCATCATTAGCATAGTAAACAAATACTTGTAGAATCTTATCGCAGCATCAACTCTTGATCTTTCGATGACTACCTTTCATTGCTCCTGAAAAATCATAAAAGGCACAAAATTAGACATCACAATAATATGTTATATAAAATTATAAATAATGATTGTATATTATTTGTGACAAATTAACATGACACATAATAAAAGGTTAATGACTATAATACTGGATAACAAACTAATCTACATGCCTAAAACAAAGAAACGTAAATAGCAAAACTATGGACGGGATGAATTTAAAAACACTATATTTATACTCCTTTGAAAGAGGTAGCAATTAGATTGATTTAGGATTTGTGAACTAAAAAATATAAAAATCCATTGACTAACCAAGTTCAAATCCAATTGTGACAATTCTATCTTTTATCTTTTATTTTAAAGTTTTATATTAGACATTCCTAATCCAATTAAAACACAATAACCCATGATCCAAAAACGTTACCCATACACATCAAATTAATTTAATACTTGTACCAAAACAAATAATTTAATACTTTCATGATTACTAAGCTTTTAATTAACAATATAATGAGATAAAATATTATTTTTCTCTAATATAAAATAAATTTTACATATCTATTTATTATCTCTAAAGATGTTTTCATTGAAAAATAATTTAGGTAGTCTTAAAACATTGGACTCTCTCTAATCACTCGAAAAAAGCTTCCTTTATTAATATAGACTAGATTTAATGCCCGTGCGATGCACGGGCTACTTGTAATTTTCTGTCTTTTGAACCACAGGTGAATGGCGACTTATAAAATAACCACTACAAATGTCAACTTTTGTTTACATAGGCTCGATGCGAACTCCAATTTCAAACTAATTAAGTAAAAGCACTCGAATAGTTACTGCTAATTGAGAAAAAAGAACATACATCGGATGTATTACCTCTGATTTTACTTGTTTTTGAGCATTTTTGTATTTTTTTCTGAGCTTATTACCTCAAACTTTATTTGTTTTTGAGCATATGTGTATTTTTTCTGAGGTTATTAAAGTTTATAAATTAGATTTAATTTTTTTTTTCCGTCAAAACTCAAATTTAAGTAAGTTTGTATGTAATATTTTTGAGTTTTATTGTAATTTTTTTGTGCTTGATGTTTTAGTAAATGAACTCAAAAATTTTATAGTAAGACTCATAATTTTTAAAACAAAGCTCAAAAACCTTATTATAATGCTCAGAAAATATAAAACTTGTGGTAGTACATCGGATGTGTAATCCACTTACTGAGACTAATTCTGTGTTCTACGTAATACTTATCATTACAATTTCAGTTAACAATTTACATTTGACTTATTTTCCCTCATAAAATAAATAAAACATAACTGTTTACCGGGATGACATAATAGTACTCCGTATATAGTAGAATAAAGCTCCTTTAATTGGGAGATAACCTTTTTCTATGTAGATAGGATAATAGGACTTAAGACCTTGATAATAGATGTAATATATACTCCGTACATTAATGCAAGGAGGAACAAATACAAATATCGTCGATTTAGTAGATTAGTTTGAAAGGAGTTGCACATTAAAATCTGAAAAAAAAAAAATCTCTGAAAGGAGTTGCACATTAAGGGTTCATGGTAGTGATATCGTTTGAATGTTTATTCTTACTACCCTGCGTAAGCTTTTGCTAACTAAAATGCATACTCAAGGAGTTAGACAAAGACTCAAAGTGTATGTGCTTCCTCCATGGAGATAAAAATTCTCAACTGTATCGACTTATAGTTATAAGAATTCTCAACCGTATCGACTTATAGTTATAAGTTATAACCCAACCGTACATAGTTATAACGTATAAGAATTGCAACTGTATAGAAAGTGTAGTGGTAGTAAAATTCTATTGTCTTTTACGTTAGCTAAATTGATTAGAAAATAAATTGCCGAAGAATTATAATAAGTGTATACAAATCCTACTACGAATGAATGTGTGCTCATTAACTCTCAATGCCTCCGTTCCCATAAATTGACTGAGCACGGACCTAATTTTGTTGTGATGCATTGCGTTAATTTTCTCACATTTAATACGATGAGATCTAATTTTCTATTGTACTTCTTATAATTTTTCAGGAAATTAGTGAAGAATAGTTATTTACCATCAAAAAGACAGGAGAAAAATTGCAACATGACAATAAAATATATATATTTTTATTATAATATTCGTATTGTTGATTCTTCATCTTAATAATGAGATAAGATCTTCATCTTATTTAAATTAGAATCTAAATTAATACATGTGTTAAACACTTTTTGAAATTTGCAAATTAAAATAATTAGTGGTTGATAATTGTCTGACTTTATCAAGTAAAAGATACGTACATCATGCAAAGTCAGCGCAACTAAATAATACGGATCGGAGTATATACCCAAAGCAAGCTAAAATGACTACATATTAGCACACTTACTAAAATATTAGAGGGGTATTCTTCATAGTGTTTTAACTCTTTATACACAAAATTTAATATCAAATCAAATGTATACGTATAGAGGGTACATATAAGAATGAAGGAAAACAATAGATTATCTTTTTGTGATAGATGGGAAACGCCTTTTTTGGGTTCAAATGAGCGTATTCTGTCGGGTGAGAATGTGAGAATCAAATCCCCAACTTTATGACTGAGATAAAAGAGCTCTTACCACTTGAGCGGTCCAGTGCGGAAACTCATGAAGAGTGCATGAACAAAAAGTTGAGATAGCATATAAATACTTCCAATCTTAAGTTAACGTCTTCGGCTAGGTCTCTAATAATATGAAAGATAATCTTCAATTCCTCATAGTAGGACTCAACTCCTCCTCTTTATAAAAAAAAGAAAATAATAATGTGTTCCATTACTAATTGCTAACCAAAAAATAGTCCCATAGTTCTTCTATAATTCCCAACTATCATTAGTTTAAGATAAAATAGAAAAAAAATTGATCTTTAAAAGCACTAAATTTACTCTATAATTCTATGGCAAAGAATATAATTTATACTCCTTTATAAACTCATAAATAAAATGAAACAATTGCTTACCATATTTTTTTTGATGTCACCTAACATTGCTAGGAGGATTATCTGTACATGAAAAAGAAAACATAAATAAATATCAAAATATAACAAATAGCAAAAAAACATACTAATGTTACATTAATAAAACAACTACCACACTACTAATGTACGTTAACTTTTTTTTAAAAGAAAACATAATGAATCAACTAATGCGTCTCAAGGGAAAAAAATCAAAAAGGGAAAGGAGAAGCTTTGAAATTGAAAGTATAAAATTTGGATTGAAACTTTGATCCGTAAAAGTAATATATATATATACAAACAATTTGAGGTTGATGTAAATACTATTCCGTAATTAAGTCTTCTACTAACATAACTCATACATAAAATATATATTTAATTCACACGATAAAGTTCTATATAATTTGGTACTTTAATTCATATAGGATTGGCTAGTTAATAGAATTGTTATACGATATTTTTTTTAGTTATAATTATTTAGCATTATTTATTAGACTGATGGTGTTTGGCTAATGTTGGAGACTCTAATATTGCTTGAAAAAAGCTTTCTTTAATAATATAGATAGATATATATATATATTGATTGTTATTTACTAAATTCAATTCTTGTAAATTGTGACTTTATTCCCCTTCAAGTTGGGATGAGAGACAGAATTATGTAGCCTGAAAAAGAAGAGTAATAATAAAATACAGGTAGCCTTTTGATATTTATTATGGGAATTGAATTGGCGTAAATTTGTAAAAGGCAAATTCTGAAGGAGGCCTTTGGTCTTGCTTATTCCCCACCCTCTCTCTTGATCGACTACTCCTGGTCCAGTATTTTGGCTACCATGTCGGCAACTTAAAGCCACCGTCACTCCTGTTTTGGTAAAAATTTACCAAGTTATTAATTTAATTAGGGAGTGTTAATGATCGATCTATGGCCAACGATGGAATGAATGCAACGAATTTAATGAACGAATGAACGATAAAATAAAAGATTGACACGCGGAGTTTTGGTGACGCGGAAAACCCGATGTGGGAACAACCACGGGGAGAGTCGGAATCCCACCAATTTGGCACTATAATCGAGACAGAATTATGCAAATAAGGAAATACAAGGGCTAATTTGCTATGGAATATTGCTAAATGATCGATGGAAATGCGATTGTATGAGTGTTGGTGTGTGTGTGTGGAATGATCTCCTTTTCTCTGCCTCTGCTTGGCTTTATATAGCCGTAGCTGCTAGGGTTGGACTTTACAACTTCTTCATGCCTCTGCTGCTAGATTCATGCGTCTGCTCCTGTAAAGTAGGGGTAGTTGCTCAATAATAGGGTGGTGATATTTGACTTTTCCATCCCCTTTTGCGTGAGAAGTTTGTTTGTTAGTTGCTTTAATCCAATGGTCCTTAGTCCGCCACGTCATCGTTCTCTCTCACTTGTGTTCCACCAATAGATGCTTGCCACATCATTAATGATAAAAAAGTGTAATTTTATCGCTAACAATTGCCCCCAAATTTCCGTCTCAAAATATTTTAGGCGAGAATTTCTGCTTCGAGACGCCAAAAACTGACGGGATTTGACAGTACTGCCGACTTTGAACTTCCCCTTAATTAATCTTCTCCTACCGTCACTTTATGTTCCCAACTCCCCATAACTGCTGCTGGGATTTTATGCCTCTGATCAAGCTTTTGCCCCCCCAGGTTCTAGCAAACCCAAGGCTACACTTGTTGCGGTTCCGGCTTTGAGGGAGAAGAAACTTGCTGAAGGTGCCTCCAAGCCAACCGGGCAGAGAAAAGTTGTCCCTGCCTCTGCTTCTGGTACCCGTGCAAAAAGGAGACCTGCCTCTGGTTCAGCCAAGGAGCAAGTTCCCATTGAGGTCACTCCTCTTGCTACGAAGCCTTCTATTCCGGGATATGTTCCTCTTCATGGCTTTACCTCTGCTTCTGCGGATCCTGCTTCTGAGCCCAACCCTGCTTCTGAGTCTCCTGTCTCTGGGTCCCCTGCTCCTGAGGGTCCTTCTGAAGTAGCACTCAGATTCCCAGGAGATTTTGGCAGGTCGAGATCTACACGAGACCTGGGTCTGCTTGGCCGGATGCTATTTTCCTGCTCCTAGGTCTGTATTGGAAAAAAAGGCCTTTTAGTGACTTGGTGGACCTTGCTGCCAAGCGTACCTTCGAGGTAACTTTTTTTTTTTTTTTTTTTTTTTTGTGTTTCCTTGCTTGAGGTGGCTCTGTTCCCGCGGGAGAAGATTTCTTCCTTGGAAGGCAGCGTTTGCAAATTGCAAACTAAAAAGGCTTAGCTTCTGAGCAGGCGAATGTAGCTAAGGAGGCCAAGCTCCAGGCTGAGTTAGATGTGGCTCAGAATCTGCTGCTGGAAGAAGCTGCCCAGAAGCAGAAACTGCAAATTAGCCTTTCTGATGCTGAGGGGCGTGCTTCTGATGTTGAGAGGTGTGCTTCTGATGCTGAGATCCGCCTCTCACGGGTTCTGGACGCTAAAGCTTCTCTAGCCTCCGAGGTGCAAGTGCTGAAAGAGAAGAATACCGACCTTGGGAGCACCCTGATGAATGCCCTTGCCTATGCTTCTCTGGAGACTAAAATCAACTGCATAGAGGCGTTTCAGAGTGGGGAGCATCTGGCCTGGGATCTGGAAGCAGAGGAGAATAAGCTTGCCGCAGACGTTCCAGAGGGTCTGAACCTGGATGTGCTGTCTGGTCTGGAAGGGGAAGATGTTGATGGGCCCGCTGACGCCCCAAATGCTGAGGAAGAAGTGACTTCTGCTGCTCTTGATACTCAGACAGCCGCTTCTAAGATTGTGGAGCATATTGACCTGGAGTAGTGGTAGTTTCATGCAGTTGAAACTTATTTTGCTTGTTAGCTAGTATCTGGCCCTGCGGGGCATAGTATTTTATTTAGTTTTTGATAAACAATTCGGTGTACTTTGGTCTGGTTCAGAGGACCAGATGTATTTTGTCATTCTGATGGAATTTTACGCATTACGTCTAAATGTAGTATTTATGCTTTAGGAATACTTTGTCTCGTACCGTTTCTGGTGTACTTTTGATTTGTGCATGCACTTTTTACGCTGTATGTTTGGCCATCGCTGTTTGATTGCTGGCTCTGGGGTCTAGTTCGCCCACTCAGTCAGAGGAGCCAGGTTTGCGTGGGTACTAATGTAGTGCGGGAGACTGGTTGTCCCGGTTGTACGTGCTTAGCCATGGATACATGCCTTCTGTAGTAAATGCAAGTTCCACCAGAATAGTTTGCACTTTTATTCAATTAGCCATTTATTTGAAAGAACATTTTAAATAATAATTTTTATACTAACTTTGTGAAAAAGAATCCAAATGTTCAAAGCATTAACATCGATGAATGTTTGAAAATAAAGTCTCTAACACTAAAACGAAAAGGACTTTGCATTCCAAAATACATGTGGGAAAATTTTTCAGAGCCAGAGAACGTTTAAGGCACAATATATGTAGGAAAACATATGTAGGGAAATTTTTGAAGATCAATCAAATTTTCAGAGCCAGAGAATATTTAAGGTAAATCTAGAACCTGGCGGAGTTGCATCTGGTAGACCGAGTACCCGGTAGTTGACCGTGCTGGTCGCTTAGGTGAAATACTTTTTCAAGTGGCCGGGTGATGTTCCAGGATCTGGGAACCATTTGTCATTCCATAGTCATGAGTCGGTATGCTCTATTTCCAACTATGCTTTCTACTTGGTATGGCCCCTCCGAGTTGTAGGCGAATTTTCCTGCTTGCCAGTTCTTGGTATTCTGGAAGACCTTCCTCAGGACCAGGTCTTCTACCTGCAGGGTTCTTACCTTTACATTCTTGTTATAGCTCTTGGCCACCGTTTGTCGGTACGAAGCCATCCTAATCTGGGCGCTGGTTCTGAGCTCGTCTATCGTGTCTAGACTGCTTGCCATTTCCACTTGGTTCCGGTCTTATATTATGCATCCGTACCTATGGGTTGGGACCCTGACCTCGGATGGAATGACCGCTTCAGCTCCAAACACCAGGCTGAAAGGTGTTTGTCCTGCTGCGACCTTAGGTGTGGTTCTGTCAACCCAGAGGACCAGAGGCAGCTCCTCCGCCCATTTTCCCCCTCTCTCCTCCAGCTTCTTTTTTAGGTTTTCCACAATAATCTTATTGCTGGATTCGGCTTGTCCGTTGGACTGGGGGTTCCTGGGAGTAGACTTCTGCAGTGAGATATTCCACCTATCCTTACTCAACTAATGGTTGACGTGTGTTGTCTTGTGTCAAAATTGTCACCTATTTCTGGGGTGGTCTGTGTCGATCCATTCGATAATTTTCGATCGTATGGGGAGTAGATTATTTTAACAGGTTTTAATAAGAGCTGATCTGGATGCTTAGCTGGGTTAGGGGACGAGATGACGGTGTCTATAGTGAGTCTAGTCACACATTTTGGTCTAGCGTCATGTCAGTTATTAGCATTTACATTAGTATTTATCCATGAGTTAGACTTTGTTACTTTGGTAAGCTTGTAATTGGAATTTTAAACCATATTTTCAGATGTTTTGAGACAGTTTTCATTTGTAGTTGTAACATTTATTTAAAGTACTTTATTATTGTTTGATTTGATTATCATTGCCTTGGGTTACCGAGATGGTAACACCTCTACTTAATCGGGAATGTCTTGCTAAAGGCTCCTGCTTAAATGGGGGTGTTACAGAGACTGACGTGAACGTGACACAGGCTTAGGTTTGACACGAGACGTGGATGACTTTGACAGACATTGCATATGTAAGTGCAACCCCTAGCTAAAAATGAAAAATGGGTGATAACGCGCATCAAATCCCTGAGGTATTAAATATTCTCGGGTGTGCAATTTCAAAAGCAGGAATCATATCTTCTTTGGACATCTCGCCACCGTTTGCTTGTTTGAGACTCCTTCTTGAGGTGTGACGATTCGGAGAGCGGAACCAACATCTTGCCATTGTCCAAACCGAGCACTAGGCTAAAGGTGGTTTATTTTGGGCTTTAGTTCAACTTAAAGAATGAAAGACGGGTAGCATCTCAGAAGAGAAGCCCCCAGAGTGAGAAGGTGAAAATTTTGCAAAAGAAAGCATGGGGCGATGCCTCCAAGAAGAAGACCCTAGTAAACAGGTATAGGATAAAGTTTGCGGCTGAGTGGGTTGGTTTTGAGGATTGATAGTGATGGTTGAGATAAAAAGGGCTGTTGTAATGGAATGGAAATGACGGATTGACAGTGAGGCAGTGGGAGTGATGTTTGAGAGGGATGGTTGTATGTGGTGGATTGGAAGTGATGGATATGAGTTATGTTTTAAAGGGATGGTTGTATCCTTGTTAGAGGATTGCCTACATATTCACGTGAAGTGAAATCAAATTAGACCGTAGTTTTGAGCTAGTTACTGAGGATTAAGATGTTGGAATGTTGTGAAAGGGGTGCGCTTGTGAAAGGGTTGCGCGGTTGTTAAAGAAGTGAGGCTGTGAAAGGAGTGTGTGAAAAGGTTATGCGGTTGTGAAGGAGGTGTGCGATTTTGTGGTTCCATTTGGGAGGACTTGATACTATACACTCACATTCACATAGGTTCGTTGATGATTAAATTAAACTCAAAACAACAAATACTATACAGCATCAATGCAAAACTAGACCGCAACAAACGAAGCTGCACGTAACCAGAATTGACAGACAAATGGCAAGTCAATACTACCTTAGTGACGAAGATACATGCTTACATAGCAGAAGGAGACATCCTGGTCCTCAAAGTAGAAAATTTCTCTTTATAAGTCTTTTTTTTTTGTAGCTGGTTCAACAGAATCGGAACCCTCACTACCGTCCTTGCCAAGCCGCTTCATACTAGCTTGCTTCATACTAGCGGTAGCCTCACCAAGTACACACATCACGGTTAAAATCACCTATTTTTCTCTTAAGAAAGCAGCCCTAAAAGGGTAGAGTAAACCCATGCTATCACTTGGTATGTGTTTTAGCAGAAATTCTCACGGAGATAATGTCCTGCCAGGGAAGAATTTGCAGGGTAATCTAACTCAAAACAAATAGCCTGACTAGTATGATGGAATGAATAAAGGAATAAATGCAAAAGTAAGACACAAAGATTTATACGTGGAAAAACCTTCGGAATAAGGGAAAAAACCACGGGCACCAAGCCAGGTGGGATTATTACTATGACTTTTGATACCCTGACAGGGAATATGTATGTCAGGCGAAATATATAGTACGGTTACTTAGTAGCAATGTTAAATATTTTGTTGACTACAAGTATGAAAGTAAAGTGAGAATAAGTAAGTGTGTGAGCAAGTGATCCTCTTCTCTTTTTCTTCTTCTTCTATTTATAGTAGCCTTGCAACGATCTCTTCAAGGTGGTTTAGGGTTTCCTGATAAATAGGACTCGTGCCCTATTTATCCGGGGATGGTTGATTGACTCTTATAATCTTCCAGCCGTTATTCTTGCTTAGTCAAATCCTCTATGCTCTTTGTGTGGAATGTTGAATGGGTCTTCCTTGATTGTAGGAAGTGTTTTCCTAAGTCTTGATCGTGCTTTAATTGTTGTCTGCCTTGGCCTGATGTTGTTGACTTTGTGGCTGATGAGACATCCCTTCAGGCCAGGCATAATAAATGCATGTCTTGTCTTTCCCTCCTGGTTGGTGCCTGCTCAGGCGTTCTAATGCTTTGTGGGGTGACATTTATTCAGGCTTGGCTTTGGGTATTGCCTGACTTATATCTGACTGGGCAGGGTAATTATGGACCCAACAAATGCCCTTTATCTTCTTATTCCAAATGGTTCTGGCCAGGGATAAGGAGATAAAAATTCTTGTCAGGCAAAAAATGTATAAGATTATTTTACCGGAAAGAGTTTGAGTTTCTTTAAACTTCTATAACGGCTAGTCTCCATAAATGAGGTAGGTTCATCAAACCCTAGGAGAGTCATGATTCGGTTTGTCCACTTGTGCTATCCGTTTGTGTTTTTGCGGATATAAATATCTTTGCACCGTTTGCTTTGCTTCCATATTCTCATTCTCTAAAAACTTCTTTCTTTCTCTATAATTCCTTTTGTGAATTTGCCTTCTCTGAAAAAAAAAATCAATCTTCAATTCAAACTAAAAAATGGCCGAAGGAAGAAGAAAGACGGCTGCGTCCAAGGCTGCTGCTAAGGTTGAAAAGGTTCCTGTGGTTGTTGATGTTCCTGAAATCATTCCTGAGGATGAAGTTGTGGAGGTTCTTGCTCCTCCAGAAATTCTGTCCATGACGCACAGGGGAGTCACTTTTGCCCTTGTGAAGTCTTTGTCTGCTTCCTTTCCTGAGGCTAATCAATTGAAGCCTTCTTTTGAGCACTATTTGAAAGGTAGGGGCCTTCTCCCTGCTGAGGCTGAAGTTTGGATTCCTGAGAATGGTCCAGTCAGGGCTAATTGGTGTAGTCCTGGCTGGTTTTGTATTTTTGAGTGGGCGTTCAAAGGAGGCTATCAGCTTCCACTTTCTCCGTTTATGGCTGAAGTTCTCAAGGTCGTTAGGGTTCCTGCTTTCCAACTCATGCCAATGGTTTGGAAAATTGTTCATTCTGTTGGACAATTGTGTGCCAAGCATAAGTTGGTGATTACTTTTGAAGATTTTAAGAACGTTTTACCATTTGAAGAGCAATTCTACTAGGCGTTTCAATCTTCGAGTCAGGTAAAAAATGGCTCATCTGATTACCAACTTTGATTCAGGTGATGACAAGGGTTGGGCACAAACCTATATGTTTATCAGGGCTGATTCCATTGCCCCTAACTTGGATTATCTCAGCTATCCTGCCGTTGAGGGAGGTAATTTTCTTTTTCCTGCATTCAATTTTGGTTAGAAATAGCTTATTAATTTTTGAAAATAGGCTTATACTTGAATTGTCTTTGTAGTGGCTGATTGGGCTAATAATCCTGATGTTGAGGGATCGGCTGACCGGATTGCTGCTTTCATGGCCCTGCCTGATGAGGAGAAGGCATGACCTACTTGTCTAGGACAAGCACCTATGTCTCGTTTTAAGAAGGCTAAGTTGAGCACCTATAAAGCTGTTAAGGGTGCCAAAGCTTCAGGGGCTTCTTCGTCAGGCAGTACGTTTGTTGCCTTTTCTTTGTGAATTGTTTTGTCTGAACACATGTTAGTATTAATGATGTAGGGTCTCGTTGTGTAGCTACCAGGGCTTCCACCAAGATTACAAGCTTTGGGTTGTCTTTGGTGAAGGCAGGCGTCTCCCAGATCACAGGAGAAAAATCACGAAGCAGTGAGGCTACAGGGAGTGATAGTACGTTGCAGGTTCAGGCACCTATTCAACAAACTCAATTGGTGTCTCCTCTAAAAGTCGTGGTTGATGAGCCTAGTCGTGCTGATAAGAGGAAGAGGCCTGATGAGACTTCAGAGGGAGTTGATGAGGTTAGGGGGGTTAGGGTCAGGCTTGACGAGGTTCAATTTTCCAAGGAACAGATCCAGGCCCATTCTTTCTTGGTTGATGATCCCTTCTATAAGTATCAGGCTGAGGAGTCGTCTGCTCGTGCTTTGGCTGCTATGTACCGTTCCAGGGATTATGCTGCTAACTTGGTTACTATGCTGCAAGAGGTAATGATTCTGTTCTCTTTATTTTTGTTTTGGTTGTGTGTTTTTTGTTTTGTTTTACCTGATGAGTTTTTTTTGTAGATGTGAATGATATGTTAAGGGGTGCCTGTCAGCTGGAGTCTACAAATGGTGTTAAGGACACTTTGGACTGCGAGGTGCAATGCCTGAAGAAAGATGTTGCATCCCTGAAAACAGATTTGGAGGTGGTCAAAGCGGAGAATGAATCTTTGAGGAAGGACAATGAGGCAGGGAAAGCACGGTTGGTTGTGGAGACATCAAAGCTGGTTTCTGCTCAGAATGCTGTGAAGTCTATCCAGACCAAGCTTGACATCGTTCAGGAGGAGTTATAGGCTGAAAACCATTCTTTCTTAATTTCTGCCCTAATCTTTATTTATGCATTTTAATTGTTATTTCATTATGTTTAATATTATTTATTTCATTGTATTTAGTTTTGATAATATTAATAGCATGAGTAGCTAAATCATTTCATGTTGGGAAGAGGGGATCTACGGTAGAAATGTGACGACGTAGTGAGTAGGTTAGATGAATAATTTGTGAGATTCTGTCCCCATAGCAATATAACTGTATTTACCAACTTCGTTGAGTGCACGTTTCTGAGTCACCTTTTAATCTAGTTAAATTTAATCCTGGATCGGAAGATTGAACTAAATAGACCTGCTATGAACATTAGACTACCCTGACGAGGACGGAAGTTAAGTTAGTGGAAATTTAGGATAAAAAGTGGACCGGAAGGACCTTTCCATATCCGTCTCACATGTAATTTATCTAGACTATTTGCAGTTGAGTCACTAGACTACCATAGTGAACCGAAATCCTGACGTGTCCCTTCTTTATTGATCACTTTATTCTCATTTTCTGCCCTTACTGCTCTTTCCTTGCTTCTCTTTCTTTTACACCTTTAGTTTAGAAAACCAATTTACAAACCCCTCATTTGTGACCAAATACACGGACTCTTTACAGATATATTGCCTCCCCGAGGAGATCGACCTGACTTCCCTAGCTATATAGTTAGTTTAGTTAGTTATTTGTGATAGGTATACGACAGCCCTGTCAAATTTTGGCGCCGTTGCCGGGGAGGCAATTGCCCTATCTGTTTTTGTTTCGTTTATTTTATCCGTCTCAGGGAATTTTTATTCCTTGAGACAATTCTTATTTATTTTCTTTCAGTGTTGTGTATGCCCAGGTCAAACAAGTTGGAGTTAGTTTTAGCTGATTCTGAGCCAGAGAGACTGTTCAGGCATAGACTCCGTCTGCAAAGAGAATCACGAAAGGAAGCCTTGAGTACTTTCGAACCCGAACTTTAGCATTTCCTATTTACAGAAGACCAATCTTTAGGAGAAGATAATCTCTGTTCTGTAAACCAACCAGTAAAGATGCCGAATATTGCAAGTCATTCGGAGCCTAAAGGTTTCAATCTCCAGACTGAGGATGAGAATACTTTTGACATCCGTCCATCCTATATCAATCTGGTGGAGAGAAATCTCTTTAGAGGTGTGGCAGGTGAAGACCCGAGGAAGCATATGGAGGTCTTTACGGACTACTACTCTACTATCCCCACCACAAAAGGGGTAACTCAAGACAAGATTAAGGAGGTGCTGTTTCCTTTTTTCTTTGACTGACTCAGCCAAGGAGTGGCTAACTGACTTGGACTGTACGGCCGCGGGGATCACAGACTGGGAGACCCTTGCTCTTGCTTTTTATAAGAGATATTTCCCTCCGCAGCGCACCAATCAGCTGAGGGCCAAGATCACTAGTTTCAAGCAGGCACCGGATGAAACGTTCTATGAAGCTTGGTGTCGGTTTAAGAGGTTGGTGAGGTCTCTTCCTCACCATGGTTTTGATCCGTGGTTTTTGTCCAATCAGTTCTACAATGGGTTGTACGATGACCACAGAGCCATACTTGATGCTTCATCCAACGGAAGATTTCAAAAGAATACTGATGATGATATGGGATGGGCGATTATTGAGGAGATGGCGACCCATTGTGCCGAGTATGGGAACCCGAGGGATGGTATTCGAACAGTTCTTGCGGTTTATAAAGCAGTCGTGGCTCAGCTGGAAGACATGAATGCTCGTTTTGATAAATTGGAGCTGCATTCTGCTGGAGAGCCTCAGACGGTCCATTTTCTTACTAAAGAGGAGACCGTCACATGTGAGAGGTGTGGGAGCAACGACGGTCACACTGCTATTGGCTTTCTTACAGAGAAGGAACAGGTCTTTGCTTTTCAACAATACAGGCAAGGAGGGGGTTCCTATTATAACAACCAAGGGGCAGTCCATCCCAATTTGAGGTGTACAAGTCAAAATGTGCTCAATCCTACCCCTCCTCCTCCGCAGCAACAGCCATATGTCCCTCCTCATAAGGCTCAACAAGGCTTTCCGAAGCCTCCTTCCTTTCCTACACCTAATTACGGTGCATCATCCTCAGGTGGGGTGAGCAAGTTATCTAAGTTGAACATAATGCTACAGTCTTTGACAAAGCAATGGCAACTAAGTGACCAACAGAAAGATGCATCCATCAAGTCACTTGAAACTCAAGTTGCCCAGTTAGCCGCGAACCAATCTACGAGGAAGCAGGGTTATTTACCGTCACAAGCGGATAAGAATCCACACGAGACGGTAAATTTAATAAATCTGAGAAGCGGTCGTTCGTATGAGGGACCAGAATTATTGAAATCAGACCCGAGGAAGGTAATTACTGCTGATGAACAGTATACTGTTGAAGAAAAAGAGCTGACGACAAAGAAAATACTTGATCGACTGGTTTCAGGTGGCCGATCGAGTAAAAAAGCTGAAGAAAAGACTCGATCGAGTGGAACTTTTACTCGATCGAGTGAACAGGAGAAAGAACAGCTCGATCGAACGAAACAAACAACTCGATCGAGTGATCTTAATGAGGATACTACTCGATCGAGTGATATTTTTGCTCGATCGAGTGATGCTGTTATAGAAGACCTCGATCGAGAGCCTGCTAGTGCTCGATCGAGTGGAATATCGCCTGAAAGACCTCGCTCGAGAGGAAAGAAGTCTTGATCGAAGGATCTAGAGCTTGATCCAGCTGACACGTTGGAAGAGAGGAATAAGGGGCTCGAGATACCCATCACGGTACCCTTCCCAAGGCGGCTACAGAACACAAAGGCTAATCAATAGTTTGGTAAATTTGCCGAACTCCTGAAAAGCTTGCAAGTTACGGTTCTGTTCGCCGAATTGCTGACACAGGTACCCTCTTACCTTAAATTTATGAAAGAAATTTTATCACGTAAGAGGCACATTAACGATCATGAGACGATAGCTTTGACCGAGGTAGAGATGACCCTAGTTCAGAATAAGTTACCTCCCAAACAGTCAGACCCGGGTAGTTTCTCAATTCCGTGTCACATTGGTACCCACTTAATTGATAACACGTTATGCGATCTTGGCGCTAGCGTGAGTGTCTTACCGCTGTCTCTTGCTAAGAGACTTGGTTTGACCAAGTTTAATTGCACAAATATGACTGTTCAGATGGCCGATCGTAGTATATCACGGCCGTTAGGTGTCATAGAAGACATACCTGTTAAGATCGGGAGATTCTTTATTCCCGTTGATTTTGTTGCACTTGACATCCCCGAGGATACACATACCCCTATCATTTTAGGGAGACCATTTTTATTTAATGCCTATGCAGTGATAGACGTCGGGGGCAAGACATTGACTTTTCAGGTTGGGGAAGAGGAATTGATTTTCCATTAGTCTAAGTCCCGAAAGGCTCCCATGCAAGCTCAGCCTTGCAATGCCCTCTCTTCTACTGACCCTCCTATTGACACTCCAAATGAAGGTTTGGAATATTGTGCTGCTATAGTGACCCTTCCGCCTCAGATTGAGAGCAAAAAGGAGGAAAGTTCATCTGTTTTCCTTGCTGCAGATACAGATGAAAATAATACAGGAGCTGTTAATGGTTATTGTGCAATTAATATCAGTCAAAGTAGGAGTGATGACGCTAAAGCTGGTAAGAAATGAGTAAGGACGAGAAAAGTTTGCGCGTATGTGAACGTCAACTATTCTCCTCCTAATGATTCAAGTTCAAGCTCGTGGAGAATAAAGACGACGGTTAATGTTCCTGAGGTGACGTCCTCCAGTCAGGAGCCCTCCGAGGGGCTGCTGAATTGCTTTGAGAAGTGAGCGGGGAAATGCCCCGTGTAGCAAATTGTAAAAACAGTTTTTAATTTCCGTCGGATTTGTTTATTGCATTCAATTAGGACAATTAGAATTTAGACATTTTTAGAGTAGTTTAGAAGACTATAGACTGTTACTATTCATATTTGGTATTTTGGGATATTTTTGCGAGTGTTTTTATGCAGGTTTGGGGAATTATACGCAAATTCAAAGGCTTACACAAGGAAAAGAGCTCGATCGAGTACTTCTTGTACTCGATCGAGTGAAAGTTGATCGATCGAATGGTTCCATAGTACTCGATCGACATAAAATAAATATGGGATTTCTCGACTCGATCGTGTAGATGGAATCCAGAACTCCTCGATCGAGCGATTCAAAACTACTCGATCGAGTGATTTTGCAATTCATACGCAGGAAGTCTCTTTAACTCCCTTATTTCCTCCTTTATTCTAATTACTCTTTCATTTTTCAGTTTGCCCTTCCTTATTTGCGACCAAAATCCCCAATATCTCCATTTTTATTGGCCTTATACCAAATCCGCCACCTACATTTTATTCCTTGCTAATTAATCGTCCATTGCCCTCTATTTTCCCCTTGATTCTTGTTGTTTTACGCGGTCAATTAGAGGAGTTAGGGTTTGCGATTTTTCGATCAAAAATCGCCATTCTTGCTTGTTTTGTCAATTAATTGCTCAATTTGTAGGTTTCTCATCATCAAGTATGTAATTCCAATACTGCTTTGCATTTTAATTTCATTAATTTTGCTTTTTATGAAGTGAATTATTAATTAGGGTTTCGAAATTCCTTATTGGGTCAAATTTTTCGACTATAATTGTGATTCTTTGCCCAATTTGTCTGACTGGATGATTAATTCCCGTATCTCATTGACTTTCACATGTTTAATTCGAATTTGATGAGAAATTTGTGATTAGGGTTCATCTTAATCGAAATTTTTGACTGAGTTTGGATTTGTTTCTGCTTATTTGCTTCAATTGTTGCTTAATTTGCTGCACCCCTACCCCTATCGCTGATTACCTACTTCATTCGAATTATTGAGGAAAAATTCGGGAATTAGGGCTGCCAGTCGAAAATTTCGACTGTTTAGGGAAATTCTCTGCTGTTTTCATGCTGTTTTCTTATCAGTTTCCCCTGCCCTATTTGACTAGGATGGATTCTAGCTCCATGCCTTCTACGAGTTCCGCTGCCAGTCCGTCCTTGTCTCTGTCTAAGACGGTAGTCCCTGCTGCTACTACCGTCTTCGCACCTACCAGTACCCATGTGTTCTTAGTTTATGCTGCTTGTACTGGTTTTACACTTGCTAGCACTGCTGCTAGCTCCGTTTCAGCAACATCTGCTAGCACTGCTGCTAGCCTTTCTTCCTCAGTGGCGGTCTCTGCTGCGTCCACTACTGCAGCTTCACTTTCACCTGCAGCTGCTTTTAGAGCGGCCCTAGTACCTCGTACCGTCAGTGGACGGTCTTTTGCTTCAGGTTCTAGAGGCTGGGGTCGTGGTCATGGTCGTGCCACGCCTGCTCCTAGCGTCTCTGCTGGCGCGGTCAAGATTCGAGTGGACGACACCCTCGACTCCCACCCTGAGTACCCGCAGGTAATTTTTGTTAATGGTGTACATCGTTCTAGATTCTATAACTTAGTTGACTGCGAGTTTCTCCCTACGCATTTTCTTTGCCGTACGTCATTTGAGAGGCTCGGTTTCTATGAGCCTATTTGTGAGCTTTTACAGGGCACGGGGATGGCCGGACTCATCACTATGAGTGGCCATACCTTTCGGGAGCTGAGTCTCGAGTTCTTCAGCTCCTTCACCTTCTCCCCCGGGGTACACGACGCTGCCCCCACTAGCCTTTCTGTGTCTTTCCGGTTGTTCAACCAGACTTTTTCGATGACATTGGAGGAGTTTGGTACTAGGCTCGGACTTTCCTTTACGGGCGCCACTGTCGCCCCTTGGAAGGTCATTCGTCAGCTTTGGCGGACCTTCGCCCAGACCACCTTTCCCGAGTGAAAGCTCGCTCAGGTCCACCTTCCCCCTGCCCGTTACTTTCTTAGACTGATGGGGAGCACTATTTTTGGCCGAAAGGAACAAAACAACATCAACAACAACGAGCTCTCCATTCTAGGCAGTTACCTGAACATCGACTGCAAGGGTCCCTTTACCCTCAACATTGCATATTTGACCGCCCAGTACTTCCAGGCTCAAGGAGAGAAGATCACGGGCACCATCGTCTGCGGTGGCATAGCCACCATTCTTGCCCGCTCTCTCCTCCGTGACTTGCCTCGTGACCTACCGTACATCAAGGGAGATAGGTACCTGAGCCTAGCGTCTATGCACTCTCAGACCTGGCTGACTTCTGACTACCGGACTTGGAAGATAGACGGTTCCTTGTCCGTAGACCTACCTTGCACCACTCTCCCCCGTCTATCCCCTTTGCCTACTGTTGCACGGGGCGCCCGACCACCACCTTTACCAGAGTACCACCTACCGATCCGCCCACCTACTTCCTTACCCGCCGCTAAGAAGCGGCGTAGACTTGAGACCGAAGAGGGATCCGCACCTTCCACGGGTGGCCAGACTTCCACGGCCACACCTACCCTGATCCCTACTCCTACTCCCGCGCCTGTTGACCAGACACAGACACAGCCGGTCCTACCGGCTAATTTTGTACCTCCTCCACCCTTTGAGGCATCCTCGGTCATGGACCAAGGGCGCCGTGACGGTTTGTTGATTGAGATTGCAGAGAGACAGGCTCGTATGGAGCGGGACATAGCTTTGACTTTGTTCCCTCTATACGAGTATCACATGAGGCGACACTGTCCGATCCCAGAGGGTTGGCCGCACCCTTCCTTTTACCGGTACCCAGCTGAGGGGTACCCGGAGCCTGCTAGTGAGGAGGAGGGGGACGAGGACCCGGTGGCGGCAGCGGAGAGAGCTCGAGCTGAGCAGAGGAGGAGGAGAGAGCAGGAGGTGGACCAAGACTACACCATGACGGTGGAGAACGTGGCGGAGGAGGCTGACGAGTAGCTGCTGGTCTACTCACTTCCCCAGTTTTCAGGCTGGTTTGGGGAAGTTCGTGTTTTTGTATGTCTATTCTCGTTCTTTAATTTCTTTTGTCTCCTTTTTATTTTGTTGTTTTTATTTTTTATTGGTTGTATATTCCCGTTCCCCTGTATATATCTGCTGGTGTATGCTGGAGGACAACGAGGGCGTTGTCCGTTTTGGTTTGGGGAGGGTATTGCATCCTTTTGAGTCTGCATTTGCATTTGTTTTGCATTCATGTTTCTATTTTTCAGCTTGCATTTGTATTTATTTATTTCATTAAAATTCAAAAAAAAAAAACCAAATAAATTAAAAAAATTTCAAATAAATTCAAAAAATATTCACGTTTATTTTGCATATAGGTTGAGTCGGAACGGCGGATTTCTGTGATGATATTGCACTATAACTTGTCATTTTACTTGAGCCTTGCACTTCTATTGATAGTTATTAGATTTGTCATACGCATAGTCTATGAGTTTTTGTTCAAATATAGCTGACTGTTTAGACTTGACCTGATAAATCGACAACCTACTTTACAATTTCTGAGATTTAGAGCCCATAACTGGTGACATTCATGACCAATTCATTAGGAATTGAGAGTAGTACTCCTTGCATAGCATGTTCATCATTTTTGCACTTTTATGACATTCGATTTCTTGTCAAATGCACACATTCGGGTTTGTGGTCGTTGTCACATGCAGGGAGGTGCTTGCAAATTTTCCCCTTTTCTTATATTTTTCACTCATTTAGCTCCACTTAAGCAAAAACTTGCCTTTTTGACCCATTAGCTACATCCCAAACTGAGCCTGCCTAGTCAAGCTAGTTTAGTATGTCTTTTGTGGTATGATTATCCGTCTGCAGTTTGCCCCGTATCATTTTGTTTGGAGTTGGTGTAAATAAAGGAAGGAGAAACGAAAAAAAAGAATTGAAAAAAAAAGAAAATAAAAACGTGAATGAAAAATGAAAAAAAGGGAAGAAAAATGAATGATTCACGTATGTCAGAAAATGAAAAAAGAGTTGAAAAAATATTTGATTTTTATTAGTTGATTCATTTAGACGGTATTAAAAAAGGGAAGTTTGTGACCGTCTAACTCCTCCGTTATTATTCCATATTTTTGAGAAGATAGTGTATGTGATTAGTGAGTTGTGTGCCGAATGAAGGGCACTTGTACTTTATTTTTCAGTCAGTTGAGATTCGGACGGTCTTATATGGTTCTGTTTAGGAACTAGCTTGGTACTTTTACCTCCACATTACCATAACTTGTTTTGCCTTTTCTTACCTGAACCTCACTATTCCCATATCATTTGTAAGCCCTCGGCTGTGACGGACATTATTGCTTGGTTGGAGTGTGTGCATTAGTACTTGAATTGTCTTTTATTTTTGTTGCATGCATGCTATGTAGGTTGCAGTTAGGTGAGTGACTGTTTCTCTTTCTCTCTTTCACATTTATTATTCACCCTTTGCTTCATGAGAGAAGAGTGACCACGTGAGAGTCCAATTTTGTTGGTCTTGCAAGGTCGATATGTCGGCTATATTTCTAAACAACTTATAACTCGTTTGCGTATTGACTGCATAACTGTAACTGTTAGTTTTTGTTGCATTAAATTGGTTCAAGTAGACAAGTTAAGCTAGCTCTGAGTTTTCATTTCCCTTCTATTAGTTGCATTTTAGTTTACTCGAGGACGAGTAAAGGTTTGGTTTGGGGGGATTTGATACGTGCATTTTGTATAGTCTTTTTAGCCTATTTTAACACGTATTTCCAGGTACTTTTGTACTGTTTATATCGCATTATGCCCCGGATTCGCTACTTTGGTTCGTTTTGTCCATTTTGTCGAAATGAACATGAAAGTAGTGGAATCGTACCATTTTCGTCCTACTTTGCATGCATTTTGAGGAGACGGGATTTTCAGAGTGAGATCTTGCATTGGGATGCGTGAAGGAACGGTCTACGAAGCAGTCGGTTACGAGTTGAAGCTGTTTTAGAGGAAGAACACTCGATCGAGCTCTTTTATTGGTCGATCGAGTGGTTTCTATGGCTGAGGGTGGTCGATCGAGTTGTTTGTTTACTCGATCGACAAGGCTGGAATTGAAGGTTACTCGTTCGAGTACTATTTCAACTTGTTCGAGTAGATTTCCTGGAGAAGTACTCGATCGAGCTGTTTCAGACTGCTCGATCGAGTGATTTTGTCTTTCATGGGCTTTAATAATCCGTGACCTTGTTTTTAGTTATTGTACTTAGCATTTTTCTATTTAAACGCTCGTTAACTAGGTCATTAGGATCTATTCTATCTAATAATCTTTTCAACTATCATCTTTCACTGCAAAAGACTGCGTTGCTTTTCCTCTCTACTGTAACTTTTGCTTTCGGATTTTCTCGCTCGGAATTAGTTGTTTTTTACGCCGGATTCTTGCGATTGTAATCTCTACTCTCTTTTAATCTTAATTCTTCATTTATCTACTTTAATTACTTGTTTTATTCTTTCTTAATTTCTGCCCTAATATTTATTTATGCATTTTCATTGTTATTTCACTATGTTTAATTTTAGTTATTTCATTGTATTTAGTTTTGATAATATTAATAACATGAGTCGCTAAATCATTTCATGTTGGGATGAGGGGATCTACGGTAGAAATGTGACGATGTAGTGAGTAGGTTAGATGAATCATTTGTGAGATTCTGTCCCCATAGCAATATAACTGTATTTACCGACTTAGTTGAGTGCACGCTTCTGAGTCACCTTTTAATTTGGTTAAATTTAATCCTGGATCGAAATATTGGACTAAATAGACCTGCTATGAACAGTAGACTACCCTGACGAGGATGGAAGTTAAGTTAGTAGAAATTTAGGATAGATAGTGGACCGGAAGGACCTTTCCATATCCATCTCACATGTAAGTTATCTAGACTATTTGCAGTTGAGTCACTAGACTACCGTAGTGAACCGAAATCCTGACATGTCCCTTCTTTATTGATCACTTTATTCTCATTTTCTGTCCTTACTGCTCTTTCCTTGCTTTTCTTTCTTTTACACCTTTAGTTTAGAAAACCAATTTACAAACCCTTCATTTGTGACCAAATAGACGGACTCTTTACAGATATCTTGCCTCCCTGAGGAGATCGACCTGACTTCCCTAGCTATATAGTTAGTTTAGTTAGTTATTTTTGATAAGTATACGACAGCCCTGTCATCTTCGATGCAAGAGGATGTGAGCATAAGACAACTACAAGAAACTTATAAGTAACGGTCTCAAGGAACAAGTGTTCGTCAAGACAAAAGAAAACAAGATAGAAATCAACAAATCCAAATGCAACAAAACCGTGCTCCCCGGCAACGGCGCCAAAATTTGATAGGCTATCGCACACCTAACAAAAATACCCTAGATTTGGCTAACAAATGAATGTAGTAAAGTAGGGGTTGAACACAAGGAGATGGGAGTTGCGTAGTGAAATGCTATGAATAGAATTCTATCAAGGTCGGTTACGATCGATGTTTGGTTTGGTTGCTAAAACTATTATAAAATAACGTAAAATAAATAATAATAAAAGAGCCTAGGTAAATCGAGTCACACATGCAAATATGTAAATGCTCATGTCAAACTAGGAATTCTTAATAACGATAATGGTTTAGGCTTAATGACAACCACCTCTTGGCCTTATTGTCAACCATTGAACGGGTTCTAGCGAGCTCTCGCTATTACTAGATCGGTCCACTAAAACATGCTTAGTCTAATTCAATTTCATGCCTCTCGACTTTTAGAAATGAATTAACAAATTTAATCTAGTATTGTGATCAATAATTAAAGACTAACAATACAATACAAGCATATGATAGAAACTATTAATCAATATTATAGCATCCTATTTCAATAATTACAAATACTATTTATGCATGGCTCTCCTAATCTAGTGGTAGCCGGGTTAAACCTTGAAGCTTGCAGAAATGCAGGAGTTGAGAGGTCCCGGGTTCGACTACTAGCTGGGGTGATGATCACTTGGCCACTGCAGCCCCCGAAGGACGTGGCTTACATGATCCATGTGGTGGTGCGGGAATGCATGGGCCCGAGGGGGATTCAACCCCCTCGTTATCAAAAAAAAAAACATGTAATTAGTAATTGACTATGATGAAACATATGTGAAATTACTAGAGAATAACTATGATGAAAATAACTTAGCAACTATATGTAGTAAACTTATAACAATGTGAAAATGTGTATGATGATAGTGATAACAATGTAATAATGAAACAAGCGGAATAACGACTAGTAATGGGTGGATTAACGAACTAACTAACAACGAAAATGACATACGAATTAACGAAACAATACTAGAAATTAAATTACCGTAACAATGAAAATGGAACATGAATATGAAGAACACAAATAAATCCGAAAAACTTGGAAATAAACTTGTATTATAACTTGGAAATGCTAAAAGGAAATTGTTTTGAACAACAATGAAAGCTAAAGGGAAATCTAAAGATTATTCTGTAAACTGAAATTTGTGTTTTAAGGTGTATGAAGTGTGTCCTAAATGAAGGATTCAACACCCCTTAAATAGAATTTACAGGAGCAAAACGTAAATGCCATAAATAGGGGTAACCCCGATCGGGGTTGTGGGAATCCGATTTTTCTCCTTTAAGTCTTGATTAATTAGCACAAGGAATCCTAGGAACCCGTCTTAATGCTTCTTAATTTCCTCAACTAAATGCAATAGAGAATCTTAAGCTCTTCTCTTAACTTCATTTGGGCATCATTTCTTTACTTGTCCACCAACCAAAGTTGGTTTCTTCATGCTCAGGATTTCAAAGCTCGGGATTTCCAATTCTTCCCAAAATGCCCCTCCATGGTTCAGTCTTGCTTCCATTAGCCTCGTGAACTTTGGTGATTGCTAATTTGACGGGAAAAACCTACCTAATGCATCAATTCCAACAAAATACAACTAATACAAGCAAAACACCTAGAACACGGAATTAGCTCACAATTACACTTATAAAAGTGCAATAATAAAATAAAATCGAGCTAAAATAGGGAGTAAAATCATATATAAATTAGACACATCAGACACTGTCTGTTGCTTTAAGTTCATTTTTGAGGTGAAAGTTTTCTTGAGAAATTTCTTCTATCTCATCTTGCATGACATCCAAGTTTTCAGTTTGTGAAGGACACTTATCAATGAGTTTGTCAAGAAGCTTAGATACTTTCCCTTTGGAGTAAGTCCTAACGTTGGCTCTTAGATGTTTTACCTCTTTGTCGGAATCCGAGTCGGAATTATCGGGATGCGCTATAAGAGATCTAAGATGTTCAATTTTAGGGGATTTAGAGACTTTGTTTTTAAGATGATGTGTAAGACACATTTTTGCCTCTAGTTCCTCCTCGATGGGTTCATCGTCTTCGGAGTCGGATATTCCTCAAATGGCCGACATGACCTTATGCTTGTATTCCTTCTTAGATTTTTCACGCTTATCCTTTGATTTGATTTCCTCCCACTTTGGACATTCTTTGATTTGGTGAGTTTTATCACCACATTTGAAGCATCCAATAGTAGAAGTGGATCGTTTCTTAGGAAATCGGTTTTTCGAGTAATTATTATTGATCCTTCTATTTTCTTGGCCATTTACCATTCCCACTATGTTCCTTGAGAACATGGCAAATTCATTTTCCTCTTCGTCCTCCTCATCACTTGGAAAGGACATTAGAGCTAGACTCTTTCCCTTTGAGGATGCGCTACAATTCTTCTCGAGATTAAACTCGTGAGCCATTAATGATCCAATTAGTTCATGAAGAGTTAAGATGGATAGGTCACGGGCTTCCTTAATGATGGTGACCTTTGGTTGCCACTTGGGAGTAAAACTACAAAGATTTTTTCGAACAATGTCCTCGGACTCGAAATCTCTTCCTAGACCTTTTAGTTCATTAATAATACAACAAATGCGAGATGAAATGCTATTTATGGATTCGTCCTTTGACATACGAAACATCTCATATTGTTGCATGAGAAGGTCAATATGGTGTTTTTTAACTTGAGATGTCCCTTTATAGGCAATTATAAGGGAGTCCCAAATTAGTTTAGCCTTAGGACATTCAGAAATTCGACTCACTTCCGCCTCACTTCCACATCGTTGAAGAATCGACTTCGCTTTCGAGTTTTTCTCGGCCAACTTGAAGTCATTTTCATTGTAATCCTTCTCGGCCTTGACTTTATAAAAACCCGTCAAGATGTCGGTTTCCTCATTAACGAGAGGTCCGTCCTTAATGATTTTCTAACATTGATGATCGATACTTTTGATATAGTGCTCCATTTTGAGCTTCAACCATCCAAATTTATCACTGGTAAAGACCGGGATCTTTGAGTGTTTTGAGGAATCCATATCCCAAGAATCAAACTCTAAGGAGATTAGCCTCAATTAAGAGGACGAGGCTCTGATCCAATTGAAGAGTTTAGGATTCCAAGTACCTAAGAGGGGGTGGGGGTGAATTAGGTACTATTTTAAAAATTCAACTTAATCTTTATTGTTATAAAGTAAGTTGATTAACAATATGAGAAACAAGTAGATATATCAAATAAATCGAGTAATTAGAAGTGTATCACGTTGTATAAGAGAATTGCTGAAATATGGAAACAACAGTTGTTCTGACTGTTATTTGTTTGTCTTAGCAAATGAAGTTAAGGCTACAGACCAAAAGAAACAGTATTCAGGACTGTTGTTAAAGGAAAACGCAAATGAAGAACAGGTAAACTAATTGCAGCGGAATCAAAAGTAACGAGAGATCAACACAATGATTTTTTAATTGGTTCGGCCAACGCTCTAAGGGCCTACGTCCAATCTTCTTTTTATTGATTAGTTAAGTGATCTACTCCGACTACTTAAAACCCTTATAATAAAAGGACCAACAACCTACTCCGGTTACGACAAGAGTTCAAAGGCCTCTCCGTCTAAGAACTCGACACTCAAACTTAGAATGTTTACGTTATCAAGTTTCCTCAAACTAATTTAAGAAGAATTGAGAAGGACAACTTATTCATCAAACGATTCTAGGTAAGAGAACATGGTACTTAAAGCAACAGTAGAACAGACTGTTGTCACTTGAACACTTAAAAAAATTTTGCAAATGAAAGAAATGCTTTTAGTTCTTTAAAAACAATTTTGCAAAAACACTTTGAAATTCTCAGAAAAAAGTCTTAGTAAATGAAGGGAAGGAATGCTCTTTTTATAGGGAGGCAAACTAGGGTTTTGAAGGTCAAGCCTTTTGCTAGAAAACAAATGTTTTGACCTTTCCAAGTTTACACATAAAGGAGCATTCTTCCAAAGGTGAAAGAAGAGAAGAGGCTTTGTAATCATCCAAAAAAGGTCTTTGTAAATCAGTTACAAAGCAAGGCTGACAATCAAATGAAGACACTTTAGAAAAACAATTTTGGAAAGAAACAAGTTTTGCTTTACAAAACTCAATATAAAATGATTTGCCAATTTGAGTAAAGACTTTTAAAAGATAGCATTGGGATATTCTTTTCTTCATAAAAAACCTTTCATTATATTCAAAATATTAGAAATATTAAATTCTCAAATAGAAGTCGGTATTTGAAAGCTTGAGTATTTATGAAAACAAAGACTCTTACTTCTTCAAGTGACACGAACTTGAGCAACAATCTTACTTACCGTTGCCTTGATAAGCAGACCGTTGTTGAGCAACTGGCTTGCTTACTGTTGCATCAATAAACAGACCGATGGTTATGACCGTTGCTTAGTACCATACTCCCTTACCCTTACATTAGTGACTCTATTAAAACACAAGTCTTGGGTAGCCTTTATCAACACTTCTTGACCTTGAATAATTGATTAATTTTTGATTAGGGAGGTGGACTTAATCCTGAAATGGAACACTTTGAAACACAATTAAAATAGGCATGTCATCATCAACAATTAGGTTCTAACACTTCCTTTTGTCTAGGCAATTGGGGGAATTCCACGATGCTACAGTTGTAACAACCCCACATACCAAGGTGCTTTACCAAGGACCACCCTAGCATGAGAAGATGTTACCATCTCGGTTGCCCGAGGTTAGTATATCAGAAGTAACCATTCAGAAGCATTTATTAAAGTATAAAGTTTAATGATTACACTGTCTCAAAGAAATACCAAAATGAAAGTGTATCAGATCTCAATACAAAAGAAATCCAAAACTTCTAAACTCATAACAGCAGAAGCTAGACTCGAAGTGATGACATCCCATCTCGTCCCCGTAGCTAAAGACAATCATCACCTATCACAATCTACTCACCATTCCCGAATGGATCACCAGAGTTTTACAAAACAACAACGGGGTCAGTTCACTGCATAATAAAGATAAGCAATATACACAAACAACCACAACAACAAGAAAAACCATTCTCCATTGCCAATCATGCCTCATAACTGACTACACACTTAAGTGTGTTATCCTGCCATATTACTGCCACAACAGATAATCCACAGCGCCAGTGGGGGACCGCAGCCCCTTGCCCAGCTAAGCCCCGCTCATCGCAACGAGCAACAACCCATGTTCCTTAATGTGAACATCCCCCTTATGGCGGGTTCCACAAGAGGCAAATAAAGGGCGTGAAGCCAGTCCCGAAAGTGACTCCACTCAGCCGAGGACGCGCCTCACCAACATAGCCAATCCACCACAACTCCAACAAACAAGAAAGACAAGCCAACACAATATTAATCATAAAATAACAATCATAATCACCACATCTTAAATTTATTATGCAATCAACTGAGTAGGGAAACCCTACCTTACCGCAGATCCGAATACGAGTCTACGACAGAGGCTAGAAACTCTCTTCTACAAATCCTTCACCTAACAACAATCACAACAATCCAATTACAACATGCAATCACCCCTTTTCCCCAATTCGAATACTAGGGTAAACCCTAAAAGACAAATCTAACAAATGATACAAGACTAGTGACTTACCAACGCAACTGACGCGAGAGAGAGATGAACAAAGACTCACGAACAATCAAATGTCTTGTGAGTGATTAGAGATTATTAGAGAACATAGAAATGATTTAGGTTTTGGTAAAAGTGAAAAGTAAAACTGTTAAACGTAATTTATAACTCTAATCATCCTTAACCAAACCGCGGAAATAATTCCCATCAGACCGGATACTCGGTCGAGTATTGGGATTACTCGGCTGAGTACCCCTTACTTGCTAGAGTATTACCATACTCGGTCGAGTGTTCCTAGATAGTAGCCTGACCATAAAACACACGACACACTACTCAGCCGAGTTAGCCCTATTCGGCCGATTGACAGAACCCAGAAAACCGTGGTATTACAGTCTTCCCTCCTTAAAAAGATTTTCGTCCCCGAAGTTCATACCATACTCAAAATGAAATACTCAACACAACACTAACTACTCAAAGATAACAACCATAACTACATAAAGCTACCAACAATTTCAACTATACATGACAAAACACTAAACTCAGACTCGAAAGATGACAAAAACACAACTATGTTAACCTCAACTAACCCCAAAACATGCATGCGACCATCTCTTACCCCCTTAAAAGACAACGGTTATGTCCCCGAAACCAAACATACCTGATCAAACAGGTGAGGAAACCGCTTTCTCATAGCCTCCTATGGTTCCTATGTGGCTTCTTCCACATTGTGATTAGACCAAAGTATCTTTAGTAAGACGATCTCACCTTTCGTTGTCTTGCGCACCTTCCGGTCTAAGATCTCCTTAGGAACCTCCGCATAAGTTAGAGACTCATCCAACTCTATGTTCTCAACCTCAAGCACATATGATGGATCGCTCACATACTTATGGAGTTGCGAAACATGAAACACGTTGTGGACCCGATTAAGCGATGGTGGTAAAGCAAGCCGGAAGGGTACTTCGCTTATGCGGTCTAGGATCTCACAAGGACCGATAAACTTCTGACTCAACTTCCCTTTCTTGCTAAACCTCATCACCCCTCGCATAGGTGACACTTTCAAAAGGACCTTGTCACCTACTGCGAACTCAATGTCCCCGCGGTCAAATTTGTAGAACTCTTTTGACGATCTTGGGCTGCTTTCATCTTTCGGCGAATCATGCGAACCTGCTCAATCATATCCTGCACCATCTGTGGCCCTAAAACCACAGTCTCAGCACTATCGTCCCGACATACCAGGCTCCTACAATTCCTACCATACAAAGACTCAAAAGGTGCCATCCCAATGCTGGTGTGATAGCTGTTGTTGTATGAAAACTCGACCAAGTCCAGCCTATCTTCCCAACTTCCACCAAACTCCATAGCACAAGCCCTCAACATATCTTCTAAAGTCTTGATAGTCCTCTCAATCTGACCATTTGTCGTAAGATGAAAAGCTGTGCTCATCTTCAAGATGGTTCCATCAAATCCTGCAACTCTTGCCAAAACCGTGATATGAACCTCGCATCTCTATCTTACACTATGCCCTTTGGCACCCCATGTAACCGAACCACATGCTTCCTTTAACCCAAAGCTAGCTGTATCTTGGTCCAAGTATCTTTCACCAGAATGAAGTGAGCTGACTTTGTTAAACGATTGACGATCACCCAAATCATATTGTTACCTTGCTGAGTTCTTGGTAACCTTATGATAAAGTCCATAAAGATCGACTCCCATTTCCACTCTGGTACCTCAAGTGACTGAATCTTACCTTGTGGTCTGCGTTGTTCACCCTTTACTCTACAACAAGTTAGACACTTAGCCATGAACTCGGCCACATCTTTCTTCATGTTAGGCCACCAAAACGTTTTCTTTAAGCCTTTGTAAAGCTTTTCACTACCCGAATGAACTAAATAAGGAGTGCAATGAGCCTCCGTCATGATCAACCTTTTTAAGTCCGCATCACTAGGAACACACCATCTCCTATCAAAACGAATACTCCTATATGTGTGGATAGAAAACCTCGAACTTGTGCCACTCTCTACCCTTGACTTCCACTCTTGAATCTTGGGATCATGTTCTTGTTTTCTCTTTATGTCATCGTACAAGTCAGGTTTGATAGTTAAATCCTCGATGGCATCCCCCTTCGAATCATATGGATCCCCATCTTGGACATCTCATCCCTCAGTTTCAGCAAGGACATAGTTATACACAACGAATGTACACTCTTCCTACTCAAAGCACCTGCCACCACATTAGCCTTACCCTCGTGACAGATGATCTCCATATCATAGTCCCCAATTAACTCCATCCACTGTCTCTGTCACATGTTTAGCTCTTTCTGTGTGTAGATATATTTTAGACTCTTATGATCTGAAAACACCTTAAAGGTTGCCCCATAAAGATAGTGCCTCCAAATCTTTAGAGCAAAAACAACTGCACCCTGCTCCAAATCATGACTAGGATAGTTCTCCTCATACGGTTTCAGTTGCCTTGACGCATATGCGATAACCTTCCCATTCTGCATCAACACATAACCCAAACCATTCTTTGAAGCATCGGTGTATACTTCAAAGTTCTCACTTCCCCCAGGTAGAGATAGAATAGGAGATGTGGTTATACGCTCCTTTAAGGTTTGGAATGCCGTCTCACAACTGTCATCCCAACAAATATGGTCTCTTTCCGCATCAAAGCTGGCATAGGTCTTGCGACCTTAGAAAAGTCCTTCACGAACCTCTTATGGTAGCTAGCTAAACCGAGGAAACTCCGAATCTCAGTAAAATTTTTCGGTGATTCCCACTTAGTCACTGCCTTAATCTTACTAGGATCCACAAACACATCCTCCTTTGATATCGCAAGACCCAGAAAGGCAATTTTATCCAACCAAAACTCGCACTTAGATAACTTGGCGTATAACTGATTATCTCGTAGTGTCTGTAGTACCAACCTCAGATGCTCCTCGTGCACCTCCTTAGTCTTAGAGTAGACCAAGATGTCATCAATAAAGACGACCACAAACCTATCTAAGGACGGGCCGAAAATCCGGTTCATAAGATGCATGAAAACTGCTGGTGCATTCGTCAACCCAAAAGGCATCACCACGTACTCATAATGACCATATCGTGACCGAAAAGTTATTTTAGGAATATCCTCTTTTTCTATCCTTTGCTGATAATAACTCGACCTCAAATCGATCTTAGAAAAAACCCATGCGCCACTCAGATGGTCTTGCTTCCATTAGCCTCATGAACTTTGGTGATTGCTAATTTGACGGGAAAAACCTACCGAATGCTCAATTTCCTACAAAATACAACGAATACAAGCAAAACACCTAGAACACGAAATTAGCTCACAAATACACTTATAAAAGTGCAATAATAAAATAAAATCGAGCTAAAATAGGGAGTAAAATCATATATAAATTAGACACATTAGACACTGTCTGTTGCTTAAAGTTCATTTTTGAGGTGAAAGTTTTCTTGAGAAATTTCTTCTATCTTATCTTGCATGACATCTAAGTTTTCAGTTTGTGAAGGACACTTATCAAAGAGTTGGTCAAGAAGCTTACATACTTTCTCTTTATAGTAAGTCATAACCTTGGCTTTTAGATGTTTTACCTCATTGTCGGAATCCAAGTCGGAATCATCGGGATGCGCTATAAGAGATCTAAGATGTTCAATTTTAGGGGATTTAGAGACTTTGTTTTTGAGATGATGTGTAAGACAAATTTTTGCCTCTAGTTCCTCCTCGATGGGTTCATCGTCCTCGGAGTCGGACATTCCTCAAATGGCCGACATGACCTTATGCTTGAATTCTTAGAATTTTCACGCTTATCCTTTGATTTGATTTCCTCCCACTTTGGACATTCTTTGATTTGGTGAGTTTTATTACCACATTTGAAGCATCCAATAGTAGAAGTGGATCGTTTTTTAGGAAATCGGTTTTTCGAGTAATTATTATTGAACCTTCTATTTTCTCGGTCATTTATCATTCCCACTATGTTCCTTGAGAACATGGCAAATTCATCTTCCTCTTCGTCCTCCTCATCACTTGGAAAGGACATTAGAGCTAGACTCTTTCCCTTTGAGGATTGCACTAGAATTTTTCTTGAGATTAAACTCGTGAGCCATTAGTGATCCAATTAGTTCATGAAGAGTTAAGATGGATAGGTCACGGGCTTCCTTAATGATGGTGACCTTTGGTTTCCACTTAGGAGTAAGACTACGAAGAATTTTTCGAACAATGTCCTCGAACTCGAAATCTCTTCCTAAACCTTTTAGTTCATTAATAATACAACAAATGCGAGATGAAATGCTATTTATGAATTCGTCCTTTGACATACGAAACATCTCCTATTGTTGCATGAGAAGGTCAATACAGTGTTTTTTAACTTGAGATGTCCCTTCATAGGCAAGTATAAGGGAGTCCCAAATTAGTTTAGCCGTAGGACATCTGGAAATTCGACTCACTTCCGCCTCACCTACACATCGTTAAAGAATCGACATCGTTTTCGAGTTTTTCTCGGCCAACTTGAAGTCATTTTCATTATAATCCTTCTCGGCCTTGACTTTATAAAAACCCGTCAAGATGTCGTTTTCCTCAATAACGAGAGGTCCGTCCTTAATGATTTTCTAACATTGATAATCGATACTTTTGATATAGTGCTCCATTTTGAGCTTCCACCATCCAAATTTCTCACTGGTAAAGACCAGGATCTTTGAGTGTTTTGAGGAATCCATATCCCAAGAATCAAACTCTAAGGCAATTAGCCTCAACTAAGAGGACGAGGCTCTGATACCAATTGAAGAGTTTAGGATTCCAAGTACCTAATAGGGGGAGGGGGTGAATTAGGTACTATTTAAAAAATTCAACTTAATCTTTATTTTTTTAAAGTAAGTTGATTAACAATAAGAGAAACAAGTGGATACATCAAATAAACCGAGCAATTAAAAGTGTATCACGTTGTATAAGAGAATTGCTGAAATTTGGAAACAACTGTTGTTCTGACTGTTATTTGTTTGTCTTAGCAAATGAAGTTAAGGCTACAGACCAAAAGTAACAAAATTCAGGACTGTTGTTAAAGGAAAACGCAAATGAAGAACAAGTAAACTAATTGCAGCGGAATCAAAAGTAACGAGAGATCAACACAATGATTTTTTAATTGGTTCGGCCAACGCTCTAAGGGCGTACGTCCAATCTTCTTTTTATTGATTAGTTAAGTGATCTACTCCGACTACTTAAAACCCTTACAATAAAAGGACCAACAACCTACTCCGGTTGCGACAAGAGTTCAAAGACTACTCCGTCTAAGAACTCGACACTCAAACTTAGAATCTTTACAAGATCAAGTTTCCTCAAACTTATTCAAGAAGAATTAAGAAGGACAACTTATTGATCAAACGATTCTAGGTAAGAGAACATGGTACTTAAAGCAACAGTAGAACAGAGTGTTGTCACATGAAGACTTAGAAAGATTTTGCAAATGAAAGAAATGTTTTGAGTTCTTTAAAAGCAATTTTGCAAAAACACTTTGAAATTCTAAGAATGAAGTCTTAGCAAATGAAGGGAAGGAATGCTCTTTTTATAGGGAGGCAAACTAGGGTTTTGAAGGTCAAGCCTTTTGCTAGAAAACAAATGTTTTGACCTTTCCAAGTTTACACATAAAGGAGAATTCTTCCAAAGGTGAAAGAAAAGAAGAGGCTTTGTAATCATCCAAAAAAAGGTCCTTGTAAATCAGTCACAAAGCAAGGTTGACAATCAAATGAAGACACTTTAGAAAAACAATTTTGGAAAGAAACAAGTTTTGCTTACAAAACTCATTATAAAATGATTTGCCAATTTGAGTAAAGACCTTTTAAAACATACCATTGGGATATTCTTTTCTTCATAAAAAACCTTTCATTATATTCAAAATATCAGAAATGTAAACTTCTCAAATAGAAGTCAGTATTTGAAAGCTTGAGTATTTATGAAAACAAAGACACTTCTTCATGTTACACGAACTTGAGCAACAGTCTTACTTACCGTTGCCTTGATAAGCAGACCGTTGTTGAGCAACTGTCTTGCTTACTATTGCATCAATAAATAGACCGATGGTTATGACCGTTACTTAGTACCATACTCCCTTACCCTTACATTAGTGACTCTATTACAACACAAGTCTTGGGTAGCTTTTATCAACACTTCTTGACCTTGAATCATTGATTAATTCTTGATTAAGGAGGTGGACTTAATCTTGAAATGGAACACTTTGAAACACAATTAAAATAGGCATGTCATAATCAATAATTAGGTTCTAACACTTCCTTTTGTCTAGGCAAGAGGGGGAATTACGCGATGCTACAGTTAGAACACCCCCACATACCAAGGTGCCTGACCAAGGACCACCCTAGCATGAGAAGATGTTACCATCTCGGTTACCCGAGGTTAGTATATCAGAAGTAACCATTCAGAAACATTTATTAAAGTATAAAGTTTAACGATTACACTGTCTCAAATAAATACCAAAATGAAAGTGTATAAGATCTCAATACAAAAGAAATCCAAAACTTCTAAACTCGTAACAGCGGAAGCTAGACTCGAAGTGATGACATACCATCTCGTCCCCGTAGCTAAAGACAACCATCACCTATCACAATCTGCTCACCATCCCCGAATGGATAACCAGAGTTTTACAAAAAAACAACGGGGTCAGTTCACTGCATAATAAAGATAAGCTGAAGAGAATTCAGCCGAGCATGCTCATTTAGAACCCGGTTTTGGACCTTGCACAAGATTGAGGTCTAACATGAATTCCGTCTAAGAAGTCGTGCCTTTTTCCAGCATGGGACTATTCCTTGGTGAGTTTAGGACGTTTTTGTGTAGGAACTTGTATCCCAAAGCTTTTCCTATCAAGAGTTTGCCAAGCTAAACAAACCGTGTGCAACAAGGACCATGGCTGGAGCATGCTTAGTTTTTTGTGCATTATGTCGCTATCAACATTCCTCTTTTGAAACATAGCTCAAGGGCCCTTAGGAGAGTATCTGCAGCATTGCCAAAGTCTTCCAAGTGAGTCCAAGTGTGGATAAACAAGACTTGAGCTAGTAAACAAGGGATTGTTGTACTATTAGTTTACTTTCTATCTTTTATGCTTTATGTCCTTTTCTTTTCTGAATTCTTGTAAGGCATGGGCTGCCGTGTTTTGTGGCTATTAGCAGCTCCTTTTGTGGCCATAGGATGCTATCTTAGATGAAGGGAGGGGATTGTCTTGCTTGTCCTATAAAAGCAAACACAACCCTTAGACAAAATCAGATTATTTTGAATGAAAAAACCCTAAGAAGCAACCTGCTTTCTTTCTTCTTTATCTTTGCTTTGTGCTTGATAAAACTCCCTTGCTTAGTGTTAGGAGGTTGGATAAGTCCTTTTCTAAGTGCTTGGACGAGTCCTAGGCTTAATTCATTGCTTTGTGTTCGAATTAAGTCATACCTTGAGTCCTAAACAAGCTGAGTTTTCTTTGTTTGTCATTTGGGAATTTCGTGTCTAATATCACTCCAAATCTGATAGTTTTAGTTCAAATTGGTTATCAGAGCTTTGGTTAACAACAAAATCCTTTCTTTGTGAGTTCATTATACCCTAACCACATTAAAAACACAAAAAACAACCATGAGTGAAGAAAGGATTCTTTGGAATTGAAACACAAGTTACTCAACTTTCGAAAAATGTGATTTGTTACTAGATTCTTTCAATGCTATCATGGCTAATATTCCAACACCACCACCAAGAGGAGGACAACCACCTAGAGGCAGGGGTAGAGGCCGTGGCCTCATGGGAAGAGGACGAGCTCATGGTGGCCGTGAGGAGGAGGAGTTTTGATTCGAGGAGGACTCCATGGCGAGGCATTTCAAGGAGAGCACAACAAAGACTTAAAGGTAGAAATTCCTGATTTTCATGGTAGTTAAAACCCCGAGGATTTGTTAGATTGGTTTAGGACCATTGAAAGAGTCTTTGAGTTTAAAGGTTATTCCGATAGAAAAGCTTTTAAAGTTGAAATCTTGAAACTCAAAGGCTATGCTTCCCTTTGGTATGAGAAGTTAAAAAATCAGAGAAGAAGGGATGGTAAGGAACCTATTAAGTCTTGGTTAAAACTGAAAAAGAAGCTTAATGAGAAGTTTATACCTAAAGAGTACACTCAAGACATTTTCATTAAGCTCACACAACTTAAACAAGACCAACAACCACTTGAGTCATATCTTAGAGACTTTGAACAACTTACTTTGCAATGTGAACTCAATGAGAAGCCCGAACAGAAAATTGCTAGATTTGTTGAAGGTTTAGATACCAAGATTGCTCATAGGGTTAGAATGCAACAAGTATGGTCCTTTGATGAAGCCGTTAATTTGGCTTTAAGGGTTGAGAAAATGGGTAAAGGGAAGGCTACAACCACCAAACCAACCACCAAAACAGCCACCTTTAAACCCCCAACCAGTTTCAAAATTAATGAACCACCCTTTCAAAACAAAACCACCATACTTGACAAGGAAAAGCAGTAGAAACCTCACAAAAAAAGACCATGCCTCTCAAAAAATGTTACCAATGCCAAGGTTATGGTCACTTTGCCAAATAATGCCCAACCAAGAGAGCCCTTAGTAGCTTTGAAGTGGTTCATTGGGGAGATGATGAGATCCTTGTGTGTGATGAGGAAAGGGAGGGAACGGACCATGAAGAGGATGATGTGGTTATGCCGGATGCGGGTCTTAGCTTGGTTACTTGGAGAGTGATGCATACCCAACCCCAACCCTTGGAAATGGACCAAAGACAACAAATTTTCAGGTCTAGGTGCACCATTAAAGGAAGGGTTTGTAATCTTATCATTGATGGAGGGAGTTGTACCAATGTTGCCTCTAGTACTCTCATTGACAAACTATCATTACCTACACAAGACCATCCTAGTCCTTATAAGATAAGGTGGCTCAACAAAGGGGCTGAAGTGAGGGTTGATAAGCAATGCTTGGTTCCTTTTTCCATTGGCAAAAACTATGTAGATGAAGCTCTTTGTGATGTTCTTCCAATGGATGCTTGTCACTTGCTATTTGGGAGACCGTGGGAGTTTGATAGGGACTCGGTTCATCATGGTAAAGACAACACCTGCACCTTCAAATTTGGCTCAAGAAAGGTCATCCTAGCACCTTTACCACCTGTTCTCAAGCATATTCCAACACCCTCCATGCTTGAACCATCTAAGGAAGTGTTGCTAATCAATGGGGCAGAAATGTTGCAAGAGTTAAAGGAGGATAGGGATGTGTATGTGCTTATAGCCAAGGAAGTGGTGGGAGAGCAAGAGAAGGGGCTGCCTAGTGAGGTCCAACGCCTACTCAAAACCTATGGTGATGTGTTTCCAAATGAGCTCCCTAGTGGCTTGCCTCCTCTTAGAGGAATTGAACACCAAATTGATTTCATTCCGGGAGCTACTCTACCCAACAAGGCAGCCTATAGAAGTGATCCTAAAGCTAGCCAAGAATTGCAACAACAAATTGGAGAGCTTATGAGCAAGGGTTTTTTGAGGGAGAGCCTTAGCCCTTGTGCCGTTCCAGCCTTGCTTGTGCCCAAGAAAGATGGGTCATGGAGGATGTGCACCGATAGTAGAGCCATCAACAACATAACAATAAAGTATAGGTTTCCTATACCAAGGCTTGATGACATCCTAGATGAGCTAAGTGGAGCCAAACTGTTTTCAAAGATTGATTTAAGGCAAGGCTATCATCAAGTAAGAATCAAAGAAGGAGATGAGTGGAAAACCGCATTCAAGACAAAGCATGGGTTGTATGAATGGCTTGTCATGCCATTTGGTCTTTCTAATGCACCAAGCACTTTCATGAGGCTTATGAATGAAGTGCTTAGGCCTCACTTGGGCAGCTTTGTTGTTGTATACTTTGATGACATCTTGGTGTATAGTCCTAACAAAGAAGAGCACCTCAATCATTTGCAAATATTTTTTGACACTCTTAGGGAACACAAGTTGTATGGGAAGCTTGAGAAGTGTTCTTTTATGCAAAGTGAAGTCCAATTCTTGGGTTTCATCATTTCTGACCGTGGCATATTAGTTGATCAAGAGAAGGTTAAAGCAATCAAGTCATGGCCTATTCCTAGGAATATCACGGATGTGAGGAGCTTTCATGGGTTAGCATCATTCTATAGGAAGTTTATCAAGGATTTTAGCACTCTCATGGCTTCTATAACTGAATGTATGAAGAAGGGGGAGTTCAAATGGGGAGATAAGGCTGAAACTTCCTTCAACACCATCAAGGAAAAGCTATGTGAGTCTCCTATTCTTGCCTTACCAAATCTTGATAAGTTGTTTGAAGTTGAGTGTGATGCTAGTGGCATTGGCATTGGGGCTGTCCTTGTTCAAGAGCACAAGCCAATTGCATACTTTAGTGAGAAATTGAGTGGTGCTAAGCTAAATTACTCAACTTATGACAAAGAGTTCTATGCCATTGTAAGAGCCTTAACTCATTGGAGCCATTACCTCAAGCCAAGACCCTTTGTTCTTCATTCGGATCATGAGGCTCTTAAGTACATCAATGGGCAGCATAAGCTCAACCATAGACATGCCAAATGGGTTGAGTTCTTAAAATAATTCAACTTTGCAAGCAAGTAAATAGAAGGGAAGGATAACGTGGTTGCGGATGCTCTATCAAGAAGGTTCATTATGTTGAGTTACATGGAACAAAGAGTGCTTGGGTTTGAGCACATGAAAGAGTTTTACCAAGAGGATCCAGATTTCAAGGAGGAGTGGGGGTCATTGCAAAATGGACGAGCTAAAGGGGGTCATTACTTGGTCCAAGAGGGGTTCTTGTTTCGTGGAAACCGTTTGTGTGTGCCAAAGAGTCCCTATAGAAGCTTGTTAGTAAGAGAGGCACACTCCAATGGTCTTGCCGGGCACTTTGGCATTCAAAAGACCTATGACATACTCCAAGAGCATTTCTATTGGCCTAAGATGCTTGGGGATGTCCAAGATGTTATCAAGAGGTGTGCTCCATGTCAACAATCCAAGTCCTACTTCAAAACAGGCCCCTATACTCCTTTACCCGTCCCAAACCAGCCATGGGAGGACATTAGCATGGATTTCATAGTTGCTTTGCCAAGAACTCAAAGAGGCAAGGACTCCATCATGGTTATTGTGGATAGGTTTAGCAAGATGGCTCACTTCATTGCTTGTAAGAAAACGGAGGATGCATCTAGTGTGGCTGATTTATACTTCAAAGAGGTGGTTAAGCTCCATGGAGTTCCCAAGTCTATTGTCTCGGATAGGGATTCAAAGTTCATGAGCCATTTTTGGAGGTCCTTGTGGAAGCTACTCAAGACTAGGCTCTTATTTAGCACCTCCCATCACCCCCAAACTGATGGACAAACGGAGGTGACTAACAAGACTCTAGGGAGGATCCTAAGGTGCACGGTTTCTAAGTCATTGAAGGATTGGGATCTCAAACTAGCTCAAGCCGAGTTTGCCTTCAATAGGGCTCCTTCTACAAGCACGGGCAAGTCTCCATTTGAAGTTGTTTATGGCGCCAACCCCCTCATGCCCACTGATTTGGCACCCATCCAAAGGAAAAATATTGATTTCGATGCTAAGAAAAGAGTTGAGCAAATGCTACAAATCCATGCTCAAGTTAAGAAGCAAATTGAGAAAACAAATGAAGCATACAAAGCAAGGGCCAAGGGTCCTAAGCAAGCCACAAACTTTGAAGTAGGGGATCTTGTTTGGATTAACCTAAGAAAAGAAAGATTTCCAGCCAAAAGGAAGAACAAGCTCATGCCAAGAGCGGATGGTCCATTCGAAGTCCTTGAAAAGATTGGGTCCAATGCCTACAAGATTAACTTGCCCGGAGATTATGAGGTCCATGGCACATTCAATGTTGGGGATTTAAGTCCTTATTATGAAGAGGTTGAAGATGATAATGGCCAGGATTTGAGGACAAATCCTTTTCAAGAAGGGGAGATTGAAGAGAATTCAGCCGAGCATGCTCATTTAGAACCCGGTTTTGGACCTTGCACAAGATTGAGGTCTAACATGAATTCCGTCTAAGAAGTCGTGCCTTTTTCCAGCATGGGACTATTCCTTGGTGAGTTTAGGACGTTTTTGTGTAGGAACTTGTATCCCAAAGCTTTTCCTATCAAGAGTTTGCCAAGCTAAACAAACCGTGTGCAACAAGGACCATGGCTGGAGCATGCTTAGTTTTTTGTGCATTATGTCGCTATCAACATTCCTCTTTTGAAACATAGCTCAAGGGCCCTTAGGAGAGTATCTGCAGCATTGCCAAAGTCTTCCAAGTGAGTCCAAGTGTGCATAAACAAGACTTGAGCTAGTAAACAAGGGATTGTTGTACTATTAGTTTACTTTCTATCTTTTATGCTTTATGTCCTTTTCTTTTCTGAATTCTTGTAAGGCATGGGCTGCCGTGTTTTGTGGCTATTAGCAGCTCCTTTTGTGGCCATAGGATGCTATCTTAGATGAAGGGAGGGGATTGTCTTGCTTGTCCTATAAAAGCAAACACAACCCTTAGACAAAATCAGATTATTTTGAATGAAAAAACCCTAAGAAGCAACCTGCTTTGTTTCTTCTTTATCTTTGCTTTGTGCTTGATAAAACTCCCTTGCTTAGTTCTAGGAGGTTGGATAAGTCCTTTTCTAAGTGCTTGGACGAGTCCTAGGCTTAATTCATTGCTTTGTGTTCGAATTAAGTCATACCTTGAGTCCTAAACAAGCTGAGTTTTCTTTGTTTGTCATTTGGGAATTTCGTGTCTAATATCACTCCAAATCTGATAGTTTTAGTTCATAAGCAATATACACAAAAAACCATAACAACAACAACAACCATTCTCAATTGCCAATCATGCCTCATAACTGACTACACACTTAAGTGTGTAATCCTGCCAGATTACTGCCGCAACAGATAATCCACACCGCCAATGGGGGACCGCATCCTTGCCCAGCTAAGCCCCGCTCATCGCAACGAGCAATAACCCATGTTCCTTAATGTGCACATCCCCCTTGTGGCGGGTTCCACAAGGGGCGAATCAAGGGCGTGAAGCCACTCCCGCAAGTGACTCCACTCAGCCGAGGACGTGCCTCACCAACATAGCCAATCCACCACAACACTAACAAATAAGAAAGACAAGCCAACATAATACTAATCATACAATTACAATCATAATAACCATATCTTAAATTCATTATGCAATCAACTGAGTAAGGAAACCCTACCTTACCACAGATCCAAATACGAGTCTACGACAGAGGCTAGAAACGCTCTTCTACAAATCCTTCACCTAACAACAATCACAACAATCCAATCACAACATGCAATCACCCCTTTTCCCCAATTCGAATAATAGGGTAAACCCTAAAAGACAAATCTAACAAAAGATATAAGACTAGTGACTTACCAATACAACTGACATGAGAGAGAGAGAGATGAACAAAGACTCACGAACAATCAAAGGTCTTGGGAGTGATTAGAGATGATTAGAGAACGTAGAAATGATTTAGGTTTTGGTAAAAGTGAAAAGTAAAACTGTTAAACGTAATTTATAACTCTAATCATCCTTAACCAACCCGCTGAAATAATTCCCATCAGACCGGATACTCGGTCGAGTACTGAGAGTACTCGGTCGAGTACCCATTACTCGAATGAGTATTACCATACTCGGTCGAGTGTTCCTGGACAGTTGCCTGACCAGAAAACACACGACACACTACTCGGCCGAGTTAGCCCTATTCGGCCGGTTGACAGAACCCAAAAAACCGTGGTATTACAGTCTTCCCTCCTTAAAAAGATTTTCGTCCCCGAAGTTCATACCATACTCAAAACGAAACACTCAACACAACACTAACTAGTCAAAGACAACAACCATAACTACATAAAGTTACCAACAATTCCAACTATACATGACAAAACACTAAACTCAGACTCGAAAGATGACAAAAACACAACTATGTTAACCTCAACTAACCCCAAAACATGCATGCGACCATCTCCTACCCCCCTTAAAAGACAACGGTGGCTTCTACCACATTGTGATTAGACCAAAGTATCTTTAGTAAGACGGTCTCACCGTTCCTTGTTGTGCGCACCTTCCGGTCTAATATCTCCTTGGGAACCTCCGCATAAGTTAGAGACTCATCCAACTCTATGTTCTCAACCTCAAGCACATATGATGGATCGCTCAGATACTTCCGGAGTTGCGAAACATGAAACACGTTGTGGATCCGATTAAGCGATGGTTGTAAAGCTAGCCGGAAGGCTACTTCATCTATGCGGTCTAGGATCTCACAAGGACCGATAAACTTCTGACTCAACTTTCCTCTCTTGCCAAACCTCATCACCCGTCGAATATGTGAAACTTTCAAAAGGACCTTGTCACCTACTGCGAACGCAATGTCCCTGCGGTGAAAATCTGCATAACTCTTTTGGCGATCTTGAGCTGCTTTCATCTTTTGGCGAATCATGCGAACCTGCTCAATCACATCCTGCACCATCCGTGGCCCTAAAACCACAGTCTCAGCATTATCGTCCCAACATACTACACTCCTACACTTCCTACCATAAAAAGCCTCAAAAGGTGCCATCCCAATGCTGGTGTGATAGCTTTTGTTGTATGAAAACTCGATAAAGTCCAGCCTATCTTCCCAACTTCCACCAAACTCCATGGCACAAGCCCTCAACATATATTCCAAAGTCTTGATAGTCCTCTAAGTCTGACCATCTGGCGCAGGATGAAAAGCTGTGCTCTTCTTCAAGGTGGTTCTATCAAATCCTGCAACTCTTGCCAAAACCGTGATATGAACCTCGCATCTCTATCTGACACTATGTCCTTTGGCACCCATGTAATCGAACCATATGCTTCATATAACCCAAAGCTAGCTGTATCTTGGTCCAAGTATCCTTCACTAGAATGAAGTGAGCTGACTTTGTTAAACGATCGACGATCACCTAAATCATATTGTTACCTTGCTGAGTCCTTGGTAACCCTATGATAAAGTCCATAAAGATCGACTCCCATTTCCACTCTGGTACCTCAAGTGACTGAATCTTACCTTGTGGTCTGCGTTGTTAACCCTTTACTCTTTGACAAGTTAGACACTTAGCCACGAACTCGGCCATATCTTTCTTCATGTTAGGCCACCAAAATATTTTCTTTAAGCCTTTGTAAAGCTTTTCAGCACCTGAATGAACTGAATAAGGAGTGCAATGAGCCTCCGTCATGATTAACCTTTTTAAGTTCGCATCACTAGGAACACACCATCTCCCATCAAAACGAATACTCCCATCTGTGTCGATAGAAAACCTCGAAATTGTGCCACTCTCTACCCTTGACTTCCACTCTTGAATCTTTGGATCAAGTTCTTGTTTTCTCTTTATGTCATCGTACAAGTCAGGTTTGATAGTTAAGTCCTCGATGGCATCCCCCTTTCGAATCATATGGATCCCCATCTTGGACATCTCATCCCTCAGTTTCAGCAAGCACATAGGTATACACAACGAATGTACACTCTTCTTACTCAAAGCATCTGCCACCACATTAGCCTTACCCTCGTGATAGATGATCTCCATATCATAGTCCCCAATTAACTCCATCCACTGTCTCTGTCACATGTTCAGCTCTTTCTGTGTGTAGATATACTTTAGACTCTTATGATCTGAAAACACCTTAAAGGTTGCCCCATAAAGATAGTGCCTCCAAATCTTTAGAGAAAAAACAAATGCACCCAGCTCCAAATCATGAGTAGGATAGTTCTCCTCATACAGTTTAAGTTGCCTTGACGCATATGCGATAACCTTCTCCTTATGCATCAACACACAACCCAAACCATTCTTTGAAGCATCAGTGTATACTTTAAAGTTCTCACTTCCCTCAGGTAGAGCTAGAATAGGCGATGTGGTCAAACGCTCCTTTAAGGTTTGGAACGCCGTTCCACAACTCTCATCCCTACGAAATCTGTTCTCTTTCCGCATCAAAGCTGTCATAGGTCTTGCGACCATAAAAAAGTCCTTCACAAACCTCTTGTAGTAGCCAGTTAAATCCAGGAAACTCCGAATCTCAGCAACATTCTTTGGTGATTCCCACTTAATCACTGCCTTAATCTTACTAGGATCCACTGACACACCCTCCTTTGATATCACATAACCCAGAAAGTCTACTTTATCCAACCAAAACTCACACTTAGAAAAATTGGCATATAATTGATTATCTCATAAAGTCTGTAGTACCAACCTTAGATGCTCCTCGTGCACCTTCTTAGTCTTTTAGTAGACCAATATGTCATCAATAAAGACGACCACAAACCTATCCAAGAACGGGCCAAAAATCCGGTTCATAAGATCCATTAAAACTGCTAGTGCATTCGTCAACCCAAAAGGCATCACCACGTACTCATAGTGGCCATATTGTGACCGAAAAGTTCTTTTAGGAATATCCTCTTCTGCTATCCTCATATGATGATAACCCGACCTCAAATCAATCTTAGAAAACACCCCGTGCCACTCAGCTGGTAAAAAAGATCATCAATCCTTGGCAAAGGATACATGTTCTTCACCGTGACATGATTCAGCTCCCTATAGTCGCTGCATAGCCTCAAACTCCCGTCTTTCTTTTTCGCAAACAACATTGGTGCTCCCCAAGGTGACACACTAAGCCGAATATACCCTTTATCTAACAAGTCATTCAGCTGCTTCTTCAACTCTTCCAACTCTTTAGGCCCTGTTTTGGGTGTATTTTGCGCAAGGCAAAGTCAGGTTAGGATAGATTCGTGTGCGGTTAACTAGCTCTAAGTGGTCTGTTGGTCAGGTCGTCAGAGTTGAAATATAAAGCTGTAAGTATAATAACAACATCAATAATAAGACAAATAATTTTATACGTGGAAAACTCTTAAATGGGAAAAAACCACGGGCACTAAGCCAGGAGAGGATTTCACTATGTAATTGGGAGAATTATATGATAACAACAATGTTATATTTCTCTAAGTATTGTGTATGTAGATATATGCTTCTCCTTGTGTAGACGATGTGTTGCAAATGTCTTCAAAGTATTCTTTATATAAGCTTCACTTGAACGGCTGCCTGATGCCAGAATTAATGCGGAATATTCTCCATACTTGTCCATAATAATTGTCAATATTTCTCCCTTAATTACTGCATTTACTGCGATATCTTTTCATTCAATGCTGCGCATATATTTCATTTTTAATATGAGCTCCTGGTCTAATATCGTCCTGATATTTTGACCGTTGTCCTCTCCATAGCCTGGCGCCTATCTTCATGTGTCCTGATACCCTGACACCCTGACAGCCTGATAGTCAGGTCAAGATGAGATACTGATCAGGGACGTCTGCGGATTTCCAGGCCTAACAATTGGCCCTTATCTCCTTATTTTCAGTGTGTCAGGACGAAAGAATGAGGAGATAGCTTTATTCTCAGAAAGATTACCCAACGGTTAAGTTATGCCTAGTCAGTTCTTGTAACGGCTATTTTACTGCAGTTTATGATGCGTGTAGGCTTTACTGCAACTTCCTTAATGATTATCCATCTCTTTTGCGGTTGAAACCCTAATTTACTCCACTATAAATACCCGCTTGCTTCATTGAGTTAAACTTCATCAAAGTAATCTTTCTTATTCTTACCTTAGTAATCTTTCTCTCTAGTTTCCTTAATTCCCAGTTCTTCAATCTTCAATTAATCTTCATAATCCTTTCAACAATGGCCGCAAAAAAGAAGTCTACCAGGGCAGCGACTCCTGCAACCCCTCCTTCCCAGAACCTAGAGGGAACTTCTTCTGAGAATTTGCCTACTTCTTCTGCTGCTAACCTTCCACGATCAGCAAGCCGAGTGATTCTCCATTGGAGATGATCTCAATATTTCATGGTGACTTCCAATTCAAGCCTACGAAGGCTTTAAATGAGGATCAGTCTCTTGCAAACCGTTTGAAGCCTGAGTTTGAGAAGGTGTTGAAGGATAAGGGGATCATCCCTGTTGATGCTGAAGTCTGGATCCCTGAGAATTCTCCTATCAGGGCCGACTGGGCTTGTCCCGGTTGGTTCTGCATTCATGACTGGGCTTTCAGGGCAGGTTGTAAGCTTCCTTTTTCTCCTCTTATGGTTGAGGTTATCAAGGAGATTGGTGTTCCATCTTATCAGCTGATGCCTATGGTGTGGAATGTTGTCCGTTCCATTGATTATCTCTGTAAAAAGTACAATATCTCATTTTCCCTTGATGATCTGAAGGCTTGTTATGCTGTCAAAACCAATAGTCCTGGCCGTATAAGTTTTAAGGTCCGGGCTTCTACTACTCCTCTTTTGAGCAATCTGGATAGCGGCCATGATAAGGGCTGCAATGCTGGGTACATGTTTGTCAGGACCAATTCTGTGGGTCCAGACCTGGCGTATTTAAATTACAAAGCTTGTGTTGCTGGTGAGTTTCTTTCTTTTGTCCTGCATCTTTTACTTGTTAGTAAAAATTGAAATGAAATTTATATTGAATTATACCTTTTATGCGTGCAGTTGATGACTGGGTTACTGAGACTGAGTATCCCACTGCCAATATTTCTGCTTTCCTTGCTATTCCTCCTTTGGAGAGGTCTTGGCCTCTCTGTTGTGGGGTTGGCCACCTTCCTCGTTGCTTGAAGGCTGATGGTGCTGCCAGGGTGGCTAAACCTTCTGGGAGCTATTAGTGCCACTACCTCAGGAAGTAAGTCTATCTTAATTTATCTTTTCTTTTTACTTTGGCTTCCTGATAATGTTTGATTTATATTGCAAATATAGTGTTTCAGGTTGTAGCCCCTAGGTCATCTACTCGCCTTTCCAGGTTTGGTATGGCTGATCTTTCAGCCAGGCTGACTAAGATCAAGGAGGAAGGTTCCCAGGGAAGCGGGGATGCTGAACCTGCTATAGATTTGACTGAGCAGCCTGATGCTCCCAAGGTCACTGCTGTACCTGCTGCCCTTGCTGAAACAAGTTCAGCATCCCAAAAAAGGAAAATTGAAGATGATGACATTTCTGCCATAGTCAGGGAAGTGAAAGCCAGGGTGGATAATATGGAGGCTGCTAGGTTAAAAATCAGGGATTACGCTGCTTCTAGTTCAGATGTCATGCTCACCCTTGACCCTGTTGAGACTGCTACTCAGGCGGTTGCTTCAGTGGATCATTCAGTTAGCCTCTTGGCAGGTGCCTTGGCTGCTGTAAGGGAGGTAGTTTGGAACAATTTTTATGTGTGTTTTGTTTGGGTAGTTTTTATTGGGGTATATTATTCATACTCTTCTTCCTATTTTTGGTCAGGGTGTTGCGACCTGTCTCCATAACGCCTATCAGGCTACTTCTTTGGTAGCCAGGATTGATCTGATGAGATCAGATTATGATAGGCTGAAGTCTGAGCTGGATTTTACACGAGCTGACTCGGCTATTAAAGCTACTAACTTGGTGAGGGCGCAGGCTGAGAGAGATGCTGCTAAGGCTGAGGTAGATTCAAGCAAGCGGCTTTTGTAGGAAGCTTTGGACAGAAATGAGGAGCTCACCCAGGAGAGGGATGACCTGGAGTTCAAGTTAGATGATGCTTCCCTCTATTTCTATATCAAGGGGAGGGCTGCTGCTATGTCAGAGCCTGTCGAGGCCAGGACGAAATGGAACCCTGAAGCTGAGATGGCTTTTGCTGCTTCAAAGTATCTCGACCTGCATAATATCGGAAATGACCAAGAGGTGGACTCTCCAGGGGAGCAGGATGTTGATGTTGATCTGGCCAAGGGTGGAAGTAGTGGTACTGTTTCTAAGGGGAAGCAGTAATTTAATTTTTTAGTTGGTATTTGGCCCATCCAGGAGGGATGTCCCTGGACAAACAATTTTTTTTTTCTGTCTTTATCCTAGGTTAGGGAGACTATCCCTGGCCTTTATGAATATTTTGGTGCCTTTGCCCCAGGGGGTAAGGGCTTTATTAATGTAGGCATGGTGGCCTTTTTTTGGCTGATTTTGCTTTTGACTTTGCTTGGGTCGTTGAGTTTCATCCTGTTGGGCCTGTTTAGACATCCCGCACATCATTTTTGTTTTATCTTGTTATTTCATAAGTAATTCAACCAAGTATAGTTTTTTGCTATAATGGTTGAAGGGGTGGGAAAACCGACCTGTCAGGAGGGCTTATGTCCCCTGCCTAGCTGGAGGGCTTGGTATTCGGCCTGTCAAGAGGGCATTTAAACTAAGTGGTTGGGAGAGAACACCCTTGCACCTGTCTTGCTGCGTCCAGCAGGTTGTAATCCGTGGCAGTAAACCTAGTCAGGTCAGGCAATTATTTCATGCCTGATTGGTCCTGACATTTACTGTATCTGGTGGTGGTTACCAACTCGTCAGGCACAGTCAAGTGCAAAATTTTGTTTCAGGAATATATAGTAGAGTAGCCCTCAATCCTGAATATTTATGCATACAATCATTTATCATGTATAATTGTTCAGGATTCAAGAAGTAAAATAAATGGGTTAGTTGAATATATAGATATGAGTTGCATACAAAGCATGTAAAACACGTAGTTTCTCAGGTAGCATGTCAGGTTGAGTAGTGATTGAATTTATACCTGATTGTTACCTGATCCGATCTTTACATATGGAATAATTTTAAATGGGTTACATTCCAAGATCTGGGGATCATCTCTTCTTCTAGTGTTTGGAGCATGTATGCTCCTTGTCCAACAATTGAGTCAATTAGATAAGGGCCTTCCCATGTGGGGGCCAGCTTGCCTGCTGATTTTTCTTTTTTATTTGGAAAAACTTTTCGTAAAATGAGATCTCCTTCTTTAAAGACTCTGATTTTGACATTTTTGTTGTAAGTCCTGACAACTGCTTGTTGGTATGATGCCATCCTGATCTTGGCAGCGTCTCTTAACTCTTCTATTAGAACCAGGTTATCTTGCATTAGGTCTCTATTTGCCTCAACGTTATTCAGGCTGTATCTAGATGTTGGTACTCGTACTTCTGCGGGAATGACAGCTTCACAGCCGTACACCAGAGAGTAAGGTGTTTGGCCTGTTGATGTCTTTGGAGTTGTCCTGTCTGCCCATAGTACTAATGGAAGTTCTTCAGCCCATCTGCCTCGTCTTCTTTTTAGCTTCTTTTTTAGGCAGCTTATGACTACCTTATTGCTTGATTCAGCCTGGCCATTGGCTTTTGGATATCCAGGGGTTGACGTTACCAGGTTGATATTCCATTCTTGGCAAAATGCTTGGGTCCTTTTCCCCACAAATTGAGTTCCATTATCACATACTATTTCCAATAGGACTCCATATCTGCAAATGATGTTTGTCCTGATGAAGGATATTACTTCTTTTTTAGTTACTTGCCTGAAAGAGTCAGCCTCAATCCATTTGGAGAAGTAATCAGTCATAGCCAACATGAATACATTTTGCCCTGGAGCTACCGACAGTTTTCCCACAATATCCATGCCCCACTTTATGAACGGCCAGGGTGCGGAAATTGAATGGAGGAGTTCAGATGGCTGATGTATGATTGGTGCATGAATTTGGCAGGCTTCACATTTTGAAGAGTATTCCAGGCAGTCAGCCCTCAGTGTAGGCCAATAGTAGCCTTTCCTTAGAACTTTACTTGCCAGGCTCTTTCCTCCTTTGTGGTTGCCACAGTGTCCATCGTGTATTTCTTGAAGTACTAGTTTGGCTTCGTCAGGCTCCAAGCATCTCAGGTAGGGTCCGGCCTGCGATCTCTTGAACAAAGTGTTATTGATTATAGCATAAGTTGAAGCTCTAATTTTAAAGGCCCTTGCCTCATGTCTGCCCTGAGGCAGTATTCCTCGGAGAAACCAATCATAATAGGGTTTAGTCCAAGAGTTATTATCCTAATTGACATGATTGACTTGTTTAGGTTTGCTGATGGCTGGCTCTAATAAATGAACAATTGGTATTTTGTCGAAGACTGTAGGGGTAAAACCTAGGCTAGCCAAAGCATCAGCCTGGGTGTTCAGGTCTCTTGATATTTGATCTATGTCAAATAAAGCAAATTTAGTGGTAAGGTTTTTTGCATATTCTAAATGCGAAATCATTTTTGCATCCTTAGCCGTATAAATTCGCTTTTTTTGATTAGCAATTAGGAGTGAATCAGTTTTTACCTTTAGGTTTTGAACACCGAGGTCTAGACATACCTTTAAGCCTGCTATCAGGGCTTCATATTTTGCTTCGTTGTTCGTAGTTTTGAACTCACAGCTTACAGCCTGTGCTATCTTATCTCCCTGTGGTGATTTGAGCACTAATCCTAACCCTGCCTCCCTGGCGTTGGATGCCCCATCTATGAATAGGGTCCATTCTTGGTATGGGGTTTTATTTTCTAGTTGGTTGACCTCTTTTATCAGGTCCGGTTCCAGGTTAGGGCTAAAGTCAGCCACAAAGTCTGCTAGGGCCTGTGATTTAATCGCTGTCCTGGGTTCAAAGGAGATATTGTATGTGCTAATCTGTACTGACCACTTGGCCATCCTGCCTGACAGTTCAGGCTTATGTTGGGCAGACTTTATGGGTAAATTGGTCCTGACTATAATGGGGTGGCTTTCAAAATAAGGTCGCAGTTTAGTACATGACATAATCAAGGCTAAAACATATTTTTCAAGCAATCCATACCTCAACTTAGCATGTAGTAGGCTTTTACTTACATAGTAGACTGGATGTTGCTGACCATCCTGTTCATTCACTAGGATCGCATCGACTTGGACCATTTGTGTCGTGTGTGAGACAAGTATATCGATAAGGGTTCTCCCTTCTCGGCTTAGCCTTGATAAGGGTGGAGATGATAAGTAGGATTTTAGATCCTGAAAGGCTGTCTCGTGTTCATCCGTCCACTGAAACTGTTTATTCTTTCTAAGGAGGTTGTAAAATGTTTTGCACCTCTCGGAGGATCTTGATATGAAACGGTTCAGGCCAGCTACTCGTCCTGTCAATTTTTGGATATCCTTGACAGATTTTGGTGACCATAAATCCATGAAATTTTCCTACAGAAACTCCAAAGTGGCATTTTGCGGGGTTGAGTTTCATGTTGTATTTTTCCAATATCTCGAACGCTATTTCGAGATGTTTTACATGATCTTCTGCATTTTTTGATTTCACCACCATGTCGTCTATGTACACCTCCATGATGTCACCTAATTGGTCTTTAAACATCATGTTGACCAGGCGCTGGTACGTTGCCCCTGCATTCTTCAGGCCGAAAGGCATGGCAGTGTAACAATATATGCCTCGGTCTGTAATGAATGCAGTACTCTCCTGGTCAGTAGGGTGCATCTTTATTTGATTGAATCCACTGGAGGCATCCATGAATGTTAGCATCTTATGGCCTGCTGTGGTGTCTACCATGGCATCAATATCTGGCAAGGGGAATAGATCTTTGGGAGAGGCTTTGTTCAGGTCAGTGTAGTCTACATAGACTCTCCATTTTCCATTCTTTTTCTACATAACAACTACGTTAGCCAGCCACTCAGGGTACATTACTTCTCTGATCATTCCCATATCCAAGAGTTTCTCTACTTCCTCGTTAATTATGGTATTTCTTTCAGCTGCAAATCTCCGCCTTTTCTGTTGTACAGGCTTAAAAGATGGGTCAACATTGAGTTTATGCGTAATTATATCAGCGCTAATTCAAGTCATATCAAAATGTGACCAAGCAAACCAAGATTTATTTTTAAGGAACTTTACCAGTTCAGGCCTAACGCTATCTGGGGCGTCAGATCCTACTAAAATATACCTGTCATGGTACTCAGGGTTTAGGATTACCTGATCTGTTTCCATTCTAGGAGGTGCTACATAAGTGCTCCTGACAGGGTACTCTAATTGCTATACAAGGGACTTATCTACCTTGGAAGGCTTCAAGGCTGCTATGTAGCATTCCTGGGCTGTCTTGTGATCCCCTTTGATTGTGGCTATGCCCCAGTCTGTTGGTATCTTGATACACTGGTGATAGGTTGACGGTACGGCGTTGACATTATGAATCCAGGGCCTACCCAAGATCGCGTTGTAAGATGACAGGCAATCAAGGACTTCAAATTTCTCATAAGATGAGACTCCTTCCACGTAAGTTGGGAGGTGGATTTCTCCTAGGGTGCTCCTGGTTTCGCCACTGAATCCTACTAGGACACTGGATTTTTGGTGATTTGGTCCTCGTTGATCTTCATGGCTTTCAGTACATCAAGCATGATCAGGTTCACTGAGCTACCTCCGTCTACCAGGATCCTTCTTACAGTGGCGGTTCCAATCTGCATAGAAATTACCAGGCCATCATGATGAACATCATGGATGCCCACCAAGTCACAATCAATGAAACTGATTGTTGGGATATGATCCAGCTTGTAGGGTGATACGGTCCTTGGTGTCCTGGCTATCTTCTTTGCTGCTGAATTTGTCAGGCCGCAAATTTCTGATCCGCCAAATATGAATTTTACTTCATAGATTGGTGGTGGTGGAGGGAGACTACGATCCTGCTTATGCTTCTGATTCTCTTTATCCTGGTTTGCCTTCTTGCCCTTCGTCTTGATCAAGTATTTCAAGTATCCAGATTTCAGCAGGTAGGCCACTTCTTTCCTCAGGGTGAAACAATCATTCGTGTTGTGTCCAATATCCATGTGGAATTCGCACCATTTAGAATTGTCCCTTATGGGGTTGGGATTTTCTGACTTCCTGGGCCATCTGATAGCTGATCCCATGTTTTCAAGTCTCTGGATTAATCCTGCAATATCAACACTGAAGTTATGTTCGCAAATAGGTGGATAAACTTTAACCTTACCTTGATACTCATGAGCCAGGTTAACTTCTGATTGATCTGGCCTGAAATATGGAGTAGGCCTATAGTTGTTTCCTTTGTTGCTCTTCCTACTGCTCCTTTCATGATCCTTTGGTCTACTGGGTGATCCAAGTTTATAGCTTTTATCTTCTTCTAGCCTGATAAAGGCAAGAGTCTTGGCCTGGACGTCCTCGAAGGTATGGCAGAGATACTTAGTGAGCTCGCTGTACAAATCACTATATGGTAGTAACCCCTGCCTGAATGCTTTCACTGCTGTTCCAACGTCACACCTGGGTATAAATACTTTTTCCTTGTTGAATCTTGCAAGGAATGTCCTGAGAGTTTCATCAGGCTTCTGTGTAACTCGGTAAAGGTCACTGGATCGTTTCTCCAACTCCCTGCTACTCGCAAACTGCTGGTTGAAACTGTTGATCAGGTTGGCGAAAGAATGGATGCTCCTAGTTGGCAGGTTGATGTACCATTGCAAATCAGGGCCGGTCAGGGTCGTTCCAAATCCCTTACACATGCAGACTTGTCTAAATTCGCTGGGGATAGATGCAGCCAGCATTTTTTGTTTATAAAGAGCCACGTGATTTTGTGGATCCGTGGTTCCATCATAGACCCTCATGGATGGAACTACAAACTTCTTTGGTTGATCTACTTTTGCTATTTCGTCTATGAAAGGCGAATCAGCATAGCTGTCAGGGGCAGCTTCTTCCATGCTGGCAGGTACTCCAGGTATCTTATCAAATTTTTCATTGAGTTTCTTGATCTCTTGAACCACTGCCATCATGATGGTTGTTGCAGATTCATCGGGTTTTTCTTTGTCATTCTTTGGTTCACCATCACCATCAACATCAATAGATTTAGAACCAATTGGGCTCCCAAAACTGGAAAAATCGATATTTTTGATGATTGACGCAAATGGGGTTCCTGGTTGGAATCTAGAGCCTGCACCTTGAGTTTTTCCAATTTTTGTTTCAGGGCTGACTCTGATTCTCATAGTTTCAAGATTTCTGCTTCAGTTCGGGCTACCTTTTCTTTCAAGCTTTCCAACTCAGCGATTAGCTGGAGAGCTGCATTCAATTGTTCTTCAACGGTAGGTTGGGCCATTTTGGTAGGATTTTTGAGTTTTTGTGAGATGAGAAAACAGGATTTAAAGAGCTAGATGCCCCACGGTGGGCGCTAATTGTTTTGGGTGTATTTTGCGCAAGGCAAAGTCAGGTCAGGATAGAGTCGTGTGCAGTTAACTAGCTCTAAGTGGTCTGTTGGTCAGGTCGTCAGGGTTGAAATATAAAGCTGTAAGTATAATAACAACAACAATAATGAGAGAAAGAATTTTGTACGTGGAAAACCCTTATATGGGAAAAAACCACGGGCACCAAGCCATTAGAGGATTTCACTATGTAATTGGGAGAATTATATGATAGCGACAATGTTTATATTTCTCTAAGTATTGTGTATGTGGATATATGCTTCTCCTTGTGTAGACGATGTGTTGCAAATGTCTTCAAAGTATTCTTTATATAAGCTTCACTTGAACGGCTACCTGATGCCAGAATTAATGCGGAATATTCTCCATAATTGTCCATAATAATTGTCAATATTTCTCCCTTAATTACTGCATTTACTGCGAGATCTTTTTATTCAATGTTGCGCATATATTTCATTTATAATATGAGCTCCTGGTCTAATATCGTCCTGATATTTTGACCATTGTCCTCTCCATAGCCTGGCGCCTATATTCATGTGTCCTGATACCCTGACACCCTGACAGCCTGATTGTCAGGTCAAGATGAGATCTTGATCAGGGACGTCTACGAATTTCTAGGCCTAACAGGCCCCATACGGTATGGTGCTTTAGATATAAGTCCCGTCCCTGGTTTGAACTCAACATTAAAGTCGATATCTCTCTTAGGTGGTAACCCCGGTATCTCATCTGGAAAAATATCACCAAACTCCCTAACCACATGTATGTCAGATGCCGACGGCTCCTCCACACGCATATCCCTTACTTGACAAAGGATCAAAGGACACTTCTTCCTCAAACATGACTTTAGAGTCATCACCGCGATAAACTTAAGCTTAGGTCTCACCACGAACCCCCTATGTGATACCTTGACTCCCTTAGGCCCCTTTAAAGACACCCTCTTTTGTCTGCAATCTATCTTAGCATTATACTTGCCCAACCAGTCTATCCCGACGATGACCTCAAACCCATCCATAGGAAACTTTAACAAGTTGACTGGTAAGTCTACCTCCCCCACCAACATGGACACATCTCTATACAATTTAGAACACGACACCTACTCCCCTGAAGATATAAACACACTATCTTTCACCAGCTCATATTCTCCCAAACCCATAGCTAAGACATGACTCCTGGACACAAAATAGTGGGTTGCCCCTAAATCAAACAGGACAAAAGATGGCGTATTATGAACAAGAAAGCTGCCGTAACAACGTGAGCGTCATTCTCTGCCTCCTGCTTGCCCATCATAATGAGCTTCCCACTGCTTTTCTGACCTCCACCCTGGACCGTGGTAGTCGAAGTAATTGGCTTGGCTGCTGAGTTTTGCGTCACACTGTTGTTCGGACGCTGATAGGACCCTCCACTGTTGCGGTTGTAGCCGCCATTGTTGTTGTTCTGCCCTCCGCGATTACCCCATAAACCAAATGGCCTGTTGCTAGTGAAGCTTTGGCTTAGAGCCTGAGAAAAGTTCCCCTGATAAGTCCTTGGAAAGCCTCCTCCTCCTCCTCCTCCTCTAGCACTGGTGCACTCATGCCTCTTATGACCCACTCCGCCACCGTGGAAGCTGGTAAGGTGGGAGTTATCACTAGTACTCCGACCGCCTCCTCTTCTCCAAGCTCGAGATCTCCTTGCATACCCAGATCCTCCAGAAAAGGTCCTAGCCTGATTGTGATGGCCCCTCTTGTGACCCGACTGGTTGCCACTCTCAGTCTCCGCCTTCCTTTTCTCAGTATTTCTTTCCTTGGCCTCCATGGCTAATTCTACCAACCTCTCAGCGTGTCCAACTCATGCGTATACCTCTTTCAGATCTGTGAGTACCCTAGATGGTAGTCTATCCATGATCTTTGGTATCAACCGCTTTTTAAAGACAAGAGCTAAACCCCGTTGACCCATCTGCATATCCTCTGTGTATCGTGACAACTCTATAAACTGGTGATAGAACTCCATGACGGTCATATCATTAGCCATGGTGAATGAATTGAACTCAGCTCTCAGCTTGTCACGGATGTGCTCTGGTACAAAATATACCCTCATAGCGCTCTTGAGCCTGCCCATGGGATAGCATCATATCCCTGATCCTTATAGTATGCCCTAACATCCTCCCTCACATTCTGCCACCATACTCCAGCCTCATCCCTTAGGTAGAATGCAGCCTGTTCTACCATCATCTCTGCCGGACACTTCACAACCTCTAGTAGACTCTCCATCTCGCGGTGCCAATTATCAAGCAACTTTGGCTCACTGGTGGCCTCATAAGTAGAGGGGTGGAAGCGAGAAATAGTGGTGCTTAGCTGGGATGCGTCCACCGGTTTCTCACCTCCCTAACCCACGTTCTTGAGTGCCTCCATGAGCGTATCTTGCTGCTCAATCATTCGGGGGTTCTCATCCACAGTCATCTCAGTAGCTTGGATGGATGCAGTTGATCTCTTTGGCGGCATTTTAAGCTGATATATCCAAGAAATCCTAAGCACATAGCCTATGACTGAAAATAAACAAACCATCCGTCAAAGAAGTACTCGGCCGAGTACTGTGAAATACTTGGTCGAGTTAGGACTACTCGGTCGAGTACTGAGACTACTTGGCTGAGTATTCCACTCCAGTAGCTAACCTCCAAATCACATAAAACAAACTCGGTTGAGTATATATGGTACTCGGTCGATTATACCTCACTCAGTCGAGTACCCCTCTTACTCGGCCGAGTGATCACAACCAGTAGCTACTGCCTCGTACACACAAACAAACACTCTGTCGAGTGCTTGGTTACTCGATCGAGTACCCGCCCTGCTCTGCTGAATCATGCCAAAAACGAGCCAACTAATACGGAAAACATACTTAAACATGCATAAGATATATCCAACATATTACTACCCTTCCAAAGCCAGTTAATAACATATATATCATGCTCAAGTACTATCATGCTCAAGATACGCAATCACTTTCTCATTTCATCCAACGACTTCACAAGAATCACAGATATAGATACAAAACACTTTACTTCAAAACACAACGATTCCCAAGACACCCCCACGTTGACCGGCTCGAAGTTGTAAGGGACTCAATTCGACTTCGGGACGTCTCCTAAGTCTTTGCGGTAACTCCAAACAACTATTACCCCGGTTCATTTTAATTAGACTCCCTATGTTCATTTGGTTCATTGGTTTTAGTTTCCAAAATCGTCGCTCTGATACCACTTTGTAACACCCCCACATACCAAGGTTCCTTACCAAGGACCACCCTAGCATGAGAAGCTGTTACCATCTCGGTTGCCCGAGGTTAGTATATAATAAGTAACCATTCAGAAACATTTATTAAAGTATAAAGTTTAAATATTACACTGTCTCAAAGAAATACCAAAATGAAAGTGTGTAAGATCTCAATACAAAAGAAATCCAAAACTTCTAAACTCATAAAAGCGAAAGCTAGATTCGAAGTGATGACATCCCATCTCATCTACGTAGCTAACGACAACCATCACCTGTCACAGTCTGCTAACCATCCCCGAATGGATCACCACAGTTTTACAAAACAACAACGGGTCAGTTCACTTCATAATAACGATAAGCAATATACACAAACAACCACAATAACAACAACAACCATTCTTCATTGCCAATCATGCCTCATAACTGACTACACACGTAAGTGTGTAGTCCTGCCAAATTACTGCCGTAACAGATAATCCACACCGCCAGTTAGGGATCGCAGCCTTGCCCACCTAAGCCTCGCTCATCGCAACGAGCAACAACCCATGTTCCTTAATGTGCACATCCCCCTTGTGGCAGGTTCCACAAGAGGCAAATTAAGGGCATGAAGCCACTCCCGCAAGTGACTCGACTCAGCCGAGGATGCACCTCACCAACATTGCCAATCTACCGCAACTCCAACAAATAAGAAAGACAAGCCAACACGAGTCTACGACAAAGGCTAGAAACGCTCTTCTACAAATCCTTCACCTAGCAACATTCACAACAATCCAATCACAACTTGAAATCACTCCTTTTCCCAAATTCCAATACTAGGGTAAACCCTAAAAGATAAATCTAACAAAATATACAAGGCTAGTGACTTACCGACGCAACTGACGCGATAGAGAGATGAACAAAGACTCACGAACAATCAAAGGTCCTGGGAGTGATTAGAGATGATTAGAGAACGTAGAAATGATTTAGATTTTGGTAAAAGTGAAAAGTAAAACTGTTAAACGTAATTTATAACTCTAATCATCCTTAAGCAAACCGCAAAAACAATTTCCGTCAGACCAGATACTCGGTCGAGTACTGAGAGTACTTGGCCGAGTACTACCTTACTCGGCCGAGTGTTCCTGGACAGTAGCCTGACCAGAAAACACACGACACACTACTGTGGTATTAGAACAGTGTCTTCTAACACCATAAGGACCTTGCTCTTGACAAAATCATTTAGTAAATGTGGACGAAAGTAACCTAGTTTGACACTACTTGGAGGTGACTTGCTTTTGTCCTCTTGGACTTAGTAGTTTGTAGAACTAGTATCTTGAATGAAGTGTTTAACCTTGAATTGTTTCCCTTTTAGTTGATTTCCGCCACCTATATGAGGAAAGTGGCTATTCTTTTGTTGATGCATAATTTGATATGTTTTTGTGCTTAATGTAGGATGCATCGCCATTTTGGCAGGCCCCACCTTGCATTTCAAGAAGGCATTCTACCTTATGAATGTCTTGTTGTTAGTTGAAGGGGCGGAGTAAGACCCACTAATTGTCTCACATAGAATATGTATTAGTATTAATTTTAATAAAGGTCTTATTTTTAGTCACCTCTTTACTCGGGATGAGCAAAGGTTAGGTTTGGGGATACTTGATGTGGTCCAAAATAGCACATTTTAACCCTATTTCAAATCCCGATTTGCATGCGTTTTCGCACATATTAGGGTCGTTTCGGCGTCTCTAGATTACTATTTGATTTTCTATTGGATTTTGTTCCATTTGTAGAAAAGGAATCAAATTAGGCGAAAATCACGCAAATATGGAGCATTTCCGAGCTAAATTGACGGTACTTGTAATACCACAGATTATTGAGTATAGTGAACTCGGTCGAGTAGGCTGTACTAGACCGAGTGGGTCATCGAGTGTTTTAAGGCAGGCTACTGCCTTAGGTGCACTCATCCGAGTATGTGAGACACTCGGTCAAGTAGGACGTACTCGGTCGAGTATGTCTGGCACTCGATCAAGTGCCCGGTCTAAAGTCGTGTTTTCGAGTGGTTTTGATTAGAATGATTAGGGAGTATAAAATAACCATTGCAGTCGTCATTAATATTTTTTTATAATCATTTTACAAACCTAATTTACTCCCTAATCAACCTAATAAACTACTAAGCAAGGATCTACCATTTTGGTCTTCGGGTTTCGTAAGTCTCGCGTCTATCGGATTGTAAGTTCTAGATCTTGTCTTTATTACATTTTGGTATTAGTCTTAAACCGTAATTTGGGATATTTGGAGGATTGATTATGACTCCTGTCGCAAGGTGGATGTACACATTAATAACTTCGGTTCCCTCATTGCGATGAGTGGGGCTTTAGGTGGAAAGGCTGCGGTCTACCACTGGCTGGGGTGGGTTACCTGTTGCGATGGGAACCCGGCTACTCGTTGCGATGAGAGCCATTAGTTACTGTGGGGATCGGAGTTGATGGAGTTGTAATTGTTTTTTCGTATGAATTATTGTGGTTGTATCGTTGTATTTGTGCTTAGTTGTATAACTGTTACTGATCTTTTGTGGTGTATGTTGTGTTTATTCTTGTTGTCTGTATTTGCGGTAATCCATTTGATATTGTCGGCAATTGGTGAGAAGGTAGTCTTATCAGGTTTTGATGATTGCTGAGATTTGGCTGAGATCCTTGGAGGGAGCGAGTCATCGCAGTATTCACTTAGTTCAGATGATAGTAGCTAGATTAGTTTGCACTCTTCCGCTGTTAAGTAGTTGGTATTGCATCGAGTTGTAATCAATATTTTATAAAGAAGTTAATAAAGTTATTTAATTTGTTCTTTTATTGTCTAATGATATTTAATACCTCGGGTAACCGAGATGGTAATGCCTCTAGTTGCTAAGGTAGGCTGATGCGTGTGTTTTATATAAGGTTTTTACCTCATTTTTACACGCATTTCTGTGTTATTTTTGTGGTGAATAACTACAAATGCCCCCGAATAGTCTACTTTGGTTTGTCTTGTGTAAATTGCAGGTACGGACCAGAAAGGAGCAAAATCGAGCCTAAACTTGTCTCATTCGCATGCATTTTGGAGAATAAGGAATCAGAGCATGGAATCCATCTCTTAAAGACGCGTGAACTGATCTCGGAAGGTGCCAAGGAGTCCATATGCGCTAATATAGCTCGATCGACCAGTTATTTGGTCGATCGAATGCTTTATCCATCAAGAGTTGCTCGATCAAGTTGTTTATCTACTCTGTCAAAATGACTGATTTGAGAAGTACTCAATCAAACTCATGTTTTACTCGATCGAGAGGAATTTCAAGATTTGTCCTCGATCGAGTGGTTTCATTTCACTCGATCGAGAGGTTTTCCTTTCTATGCGTGTTTTTGCCTATTTTCGAGATGGGCTTTGTAATTAGGAAATAAGCTAGGTTAAGTAGTACGATAGATCATCTCTTCTTCCTCTAGACTTCGACTACTCTCTTCTCTCCTTACTCTCTCATACTCTTCCTTAGAACTCTTACTCGGATTTCGCAAATTGTAATCGGTACTTTGATTTTCCCTTTAATCTCAATCTTTTATTGTTCTTTATTGCTTTTCCTTCTTTAATTGACAATTGCTATCTTTAATCTCTCTTTTGTTCTTGTCATCATTTTTACCCTTCATTGCTTATGTATGATTGTTGCTACCTCAATAATAATGCATAGCTAATCTCCTTTGCTAAGAAATAGGGGAGCCATGATTTTAAGGGAAGTGTAAATTGAGTTATTAGATTTAATGCAAATTTAGTCTTTGTTGTTAATCGCTACATATAATTGTTCTTGTCTAATTGAGTCGACGCAATCAGATATGAAATTACGGTAAACCTTGACCTAGATTGGAAGATTGGAAAGGGTGAGACCTGTAGCTAACATTAGGGCACTTTAGTAAGGGCGGAAGCTAAGCTAGTTGTGTTCTAGGGCAAATTGAGACCAGAAGGAGATATTCATTGCTCCATAGACTACACTTGCATTGAACTGAGACCTTAGATTGCAGTGCTAGAAAATCATGGTGAACCGATTGTCTAAGCTGTTTTCTTCCTGCTTGCTTTATTTCAGCTCTCTTTCTTTTTCTCTTTCCTTTGATCTCATTAGATTAGAACAACCAATTCAAACCCCCAGAAACTGGTTACCGTGACAGACTTAGTTAAAGCTGACATTTTCCCATCTCCCTGTGGAGATCAACCCTACTTACTGCTAGCTTCTGTTAGTGTATCTAGGTTTTATTTTTGGTACCTGACGACGATAAGAAATTTTGGCGCCGTTGTCGGGGAGGTGGCGTAATTTTGATGCTTTTATTTTGTTTGTCTCTCGTCTCAAGGAATTTATTCCTTGAGATTGATCTCATATTTTTGCAAGTTCTTAATTAGTTTTGCAGGATTTCCGTTCTAGAAGAGAACATTGTCGTACCTGCCTTGCTGTAAATTCTATCTGCTAGGATGCCGAATATAGCCAGTCATTCAGAGCCTACGGTGGATTGCCTTCCTAAAGGTTTCCTGTTACCCACTACTGATTCAGGGACCTTTGGAATCCACCCCTCTTATATACAGCTGGTTGAGAGAAATCTCTTCAGGGGGGTGCCTGAAGAGGATCCTTGCAAGCATATAGAGCTATTTACAAAATACTGCTCCACCATTCCTCTGGCTGCTGGGGTAACGCAAGATAGAGTTAAGGGAGTCCTTTTCCCTTTCTCCTTGACTGATGATGCCCGGGAATGGTTGAGAGATTTGGATAGGGAAGCTTTCGGTGTGACTGACTGGAATTCCCTTGCCTTAGCCTTTTACAGACGATATTTCCCACCACAGCGCACTAATGCGTTAAGAGCTCAAATTACTGCATTTGAGAAACTACCTACTGAAGACCTGAACAGGGCTTGGACTAGATTTAAGAAGCTCGTCCGATCTGTACCTCATCATGGTTTCAAGCGCTGGTTCTTATGTACCCAATTCTAAAATGGGTTATATCCAGACCAGAGAGCTGTTCTTGATAATGCGGCCAAGGGGAGATTCCAGAAAAATGTAGAGGATGATCAAGGGTGGCACCTTATTGAAGAAATGGCCATCCACGTTACCGAATATGGAAATCCTCGAGGAAGTAGGTATGTAAATGTGTTGACAGTAGCTGAGGTAGAGAGTCCTACTAGAGGGCTAGGTGGTCCGGAGATTATACAAAGTACGAGTACGTATGAACAAGTTTGTGCTATTACTGAGCATGAGATAGTTTGTGGTAGATGCGGTATGGGGGGACATGACCGTATTGGTTGTATGGCGGATGTAGAGCGCATCCGTGCTTATAAAAACTTCAAGCAAGGATTGCCATTGTCTAAGCTTTATAAGGATTTGACAACAAAAAGTATTTCTAGCCCTCTTACACCAATACCTCAACCGATTGATTCACCTTCTTCAAATGGAGAGCTCGCAGAATTGAATTCCTTAGTGCTGAACTTGACATTACAGCTCGGCCGGAAGACCGATAAAAGTGATAATGCCATAGTTGAATTGCAAGATCAAGTGGCGCGTCTCTCGCTCGCGCAAGAACAAGCGAATCAATCACCCTCATGTGACCCAATCAATGCCATTAATCTCCGAAGCGGTCTAACTTACGATGGACCGAAAATGCCGGAAGACGGGGTTGTGATAGCTGATGATACCCCGGACAACGAGCTGGAGGAGCTAATAGATGATATCCCTGCTGAATATCATCCTGCATCTCGATCGAGTGAAGTTACAGCTCGATCGAGTGATTTAGCCTCTCCAAGTGCTCGATCGAGTATAATGCCAACTCGATCGAGAAGTGCCCAATTCGAAGATTTCGATCGAGGAGTTAGTTCCTCTCGATCGAGTGACTTGGCAAGAAATGTTGTTCGATCGAGTGATTCTGGGACTCGATCGACAGAAGCTGAGATTGAAGAACTCGATCGAGAGATGCATATTCCTCGATCGAGTGATTTTTCTGATAAAACAACTCGATCGAGTGATAAAACTGCTCGATCGAGTACCAGAGCGAGCGGAACTTCAAATTTTACATCTAATTCCGCTACCGTGTCATCTTCTCTTACTACGGAGGTGTCACGTGCTGATAAAGGTAAAGAGAAAGTCGCGGGCCCACTCATTGCTACCAGGGTTCCCTATCCGGGACGTCTGAAGGATGCTAAGGTCGAGAGACAGTACAGTAAGTTTATGGACGTGGTCAAGAACCTTCAGGTACCTGTCCCTTTCACCAAACTCATTACCCAGGTACCTACTTACGCTAAATTTATGAAAGATATTGTGACGCGTAACAGAGAGCTTAGTGAATTTGAGACTGTTGTATTTATGGAAGAGTATAGTAATTTACTTTTAAATAAAGCTCCGCCTAAAATGAAGGACCCGGGTAGTTTCTCTATTACCTGTACTACAGGAAATGAAGTAATAGACAAGGCTCTCTGTGATTTAGGAGCCAATGTCAGTGTCATGCCCTTTTCTATCTGCAAGAAACTTAATATGGGTCACCTTAAAATGACTAACATTACTTTACATATGGTTGATCGATCTGTAAGACGACCCTTGGGTATCTTAGAGTATGTGCCTGTCAAAGTAGGCAAATTCTTTATACCAGTGGACTTTATTGTTTTAGACATAGCTGAGGATACCCGGACCCCAATCATACTAGGAAGACCGTTCTTATGTACAGCTGTGGCCATCATTGATGTCAAAAAAGGGTGTCTGACTCTTGCAGTGGGGGATGATGCGATAACTTTTAGTCTGCCTAGTACTCTTGCTTGGCCAATGATTGAGCATACTTGTTATTCTGTTGATATTGTTGACGAGTCTGTCGATGACTTCTGGTCGGGTTCTTTTATAAAAGACCCACTAGAAGCTCTAATGCTTTTGGATGAGTGTGCAGATAACCCAGATGATACGTGCATTTTATATAGTCCTTTTAGGCCTATTTATGCACGTATTGCTATGCTATTATCGTAGTTTTATGCTACGAAATGCCCCGAATATGCTACTTTGGTTTTCTTTGCCTTATTTGCAGGAATGGACCAGAAAGTAGTGAAATCAAGCCTGTTACCGTCCGTTTTGTAAGAATTTGGAGGAGGAGTGAAATTAGAGCGAAAATGTAGCTGTCTCGGGATGCGTGAAGACATGTCGGAAGCTAAAAAGACAAGTCGAAGCTGAAACTAACGAAGTTATGAGCTGTTGAAGTCAAAGTGAATCGATCGAGTGGTTTTCTAGTCGATCGAATGCTTTTGAATGGTAGAAGACCTCGATCGAGTGTTTTCCTTAGTCGATCGAATGGTTTCATTTTATTGGTTACTCGATCGAGAACTTATACTGGTCAATCTAGTGGTTTGAGCTAAGTTTTGCTCGATCGAGTGGTTTCAAATCACTCGATCGAGTGGAATTGTTATTGGGCTCGGGCTTTTTGTTTTATTTCGCTATTAGGTTTAATAAGAATAGTCTCCTCTATAAATAGGATGACGACAAACACATTTGGAGGACCGAAACAGTTCTTGGACTGCGTTCCTTGATAGTTTACTCTTTCTCTGTAAACATTCCTTTCTCTCTTTTCCCGGATCTACTGTAACTTTCTCTCTTTCCCTTTTCTCCTTTATTTATGTTTATGATTATTTCTCTCTTTATTTCTGATCTCTCCTTTATCATGTCTAGCTAATTTCTCCTTGCTAGGATCAGGGGAGTCAATGAACGAATGTTAGTTGCTAATTAGTTTGCAGATTGTCGTTGTTGTTTTTGTCTATGTTGTTAATCGCTGCTTTAATTGTATCTTGTTGATTGAATCGATGCAATTAGCCTTTTTAATTTTCGTAATCCTTGACCTAGACCGGATGGTTGGAAGGGGTGAGACCTGCAGTGAACAATATAATGCTTTAGTGAGGGCGGAAGCTAAGCTAATAGTATTTTAGGGCGAATTGAGACTGGAAGGAGATATTCATTACCCCTTAGACTGACACATTGACTAATCTGTGACCTTAGCTGCAGTTAAATGACGTTCTTTGATGACCTGACAATCCTAGTTTTCTCCTTCTCTGTATTTAATTTCTCTTATTCCTTTTTAATCTCATTAGTTTAGTTAAAACAATTCAAAACTCCATTAGTGACGGTAGACAGACCGAATAGACAAGTAGATAGTGACCGCCTCCCTGTGGAGATCGACCCTACTTACTGCTAGTTTCTGTTAGTGTAACTAGGTATTTATTTTTGGTACCTGACGACGGTATCAAATTTTGGCGCCGTTACTGGGGAGGCTAGTTACTTTATTTATTTGTTTAATTATGTATGTCTTTAGCCTTAAGGGATTTTTCCCTTGAGGCCGTTCTCATCTTTTTCTTTAGTGCTGTTTTGATAGGCCCTACAGGTCCTACCTAGACAGTTCTAGGTAAAAGATCGTCAAAGGGGAAGGCTTGAGTACCTTTGACCCTCCACCTATTTTCCATCCTATGGCGCAGCAGGTGATTTACTGCAGGAGATGTGGTGCTGCTGGGCACAATGCAGCTATTTGCATGGCAGAGAACGACGAGGTCTACGTGTTCAAGCACCATAGACAAGTTAGCCATTCCGCTGTAGTTGTGCCGCCGCATCTACCTTATCAAAGAGGCTATCAACAGCCTTCATCTGTCTGGCCACTGCAACAACAAGCTCCTCCTCCTGATAAACGGAAAGAAGTGATTGGTGAGTTGAAGTCTTTAGTGAAGGCGCTTGCACTCCAAGTGCAAGAACATGATAGACACACTTGTGCGCAAATTGATAAGCTTGACTCTGAAATAGCTCAGTTAGCTGCTGAGTCGAACATTAGGTAACCAGAGGAAGTCCGCGTTACCTACGCAGAGAGTGGTCTTTCCCACGAAGGACCCGCATTGCCTAGAGTTGCTGATGATTAGGACGACTCGGAAAATGAAGATCTATCTGATAATGATGCCTCACGCGAAGAATTCTGCACTGATCAGCAAGAATCACTCGATCAAGTGGATTATATTGATCGATCGAGTGAAATACCTGAAGAAATGTTCGATCGAACACAATACATCACTGGATCGAACAACTGCTTAGAGGAAGTACCCGATCGAGCTGTTTCATATACTCGATCGAATGATTATCATGAGTGAAGCTTTCGATCGAGCCGTGATTCTACTCGATCGACTGATTAGCCAGTAAGAGCAATGATTTATCACTTGGGTTCGTCTTAGATGACAATTTTGACAATGATAATGGTTACGGTGAATCTCCCCTTTTTAAAGCCCAGTTGGATGCGCTTGAGGCTGCGATTTACGGGACGGATTCAACAGAGGAGGGTGACGAGGAGACAGTTGAGTCGGTAATTGCTCCTAGCACGAAAGAGGTAATATCTTCCTTTGTCAATAATTCCATTATAGAGAGCAACCAACCGAGGTAGTTAACAATAATTATATTATTGTTTGTTTAAACAGTACATTGCCTCATTTGACTTATGCTTCGTATTTTAATGCCATAGCCCCTCCCAATTAGACAAGTGATTTAACAGTTTTTCACCATACTTGTCATCTTAAATTTGTTAATCGGAATCGGCACCCCAAATTATTGATAATTGCTCCCGAGCTCCATTATTTTGTTTACAAATTTAGGAGCTGTCATAGGAAATTTGTTAGACTCAAACGTTTATACATTTTATTTTCCTATGTCATTATTCTACTATGGTGCTACTTACAGTTTTGTGTAGCACATGCGCAGCTATTTGATCGGTTGCTGCCCGCTTTCAGCTATTTTGACCAGGCTAAATTAGAGCAGTTGTTGAAGAAAAGAAGGTCAAGCTGGGACCTGTCTGAAACTAGCGCTACCCGGGAGACAACCCGGAGAGATTTTATTTTTAGTTGTTTTCCAAACATTACATTTCATTTCATTTTAGTTGTAATAATTGGTTTTCATACCATAGACTATTTCAGCTACGCATGTTTTGTTATTTTCACGGGCTGTCTATGTTGTGTTTTTGCGGGAATATATTAAGGATGGCTCGATCGAGTACTTTTTGTACTCGATCGAACACTTTTGATGCTAATTTGACTCGATCGAGTATCCATTCTTCTCGATCGAGTACCTGCCAAAGATGATCCCTCATTCGAGTGCCCTATCTTCTCGCTCGGGCAGTTTTAGATGCCCAAGTCACTCGATCGAGTAATCTACTCTCTTGATCGAGTGCTTTTTGCTTGGATTAGCTTCTTGTGACGACACTCTGGGCTGTTTGCGACCTCCCACGTTGCTGGCTGGTTTGGGGAGGCCCCTTATTCGCGTAATCTTGTAAGCTTTCTGGATCTACACTCTTTTTCAAAACGATTGCGTTTCCTTTCCATGTTTTGGTACAATGAGGGCATTGTACGGTTCGGTTTGGGGAGGTTATGCATCCATATCTATGCCTGCATTTATGTTTTAGTGCATTTCTGTTATCACGTTTAATTTCTGTATGCATTGTTGTTCATTTTTAATAAAAATTCAAAAATCTCATAAAATTAGAAAAATTCAAAAATTTCACGTTTATTTTAGCATATAGGTTGAGTTGGAACGGTGGATTTCAATGATGAAATTGCACTACAATTTGTCTTTTTGCTTAGGCCTTGCATAGATTAATATATTTTTAGCTTTGTCATTTTGCATATCTATGAGTTAATGTTAAAATTTAGCTGAACGAATAGACTTGACCTGGAAATTTTGGCAAGCTACTTATAATTTCTAAGATTTAGAGCCTTATAAACTGGTGTCACTAATGACTAGTTTCATGTAGGATTGTGAGTAGTATACTCCTTGCATATCATGTATCATCAATTTGCACGTATATGAAATTCAATTGCTTTTTGCCTGCATACATTCGAGTTAGTGGTTGGTGTCACATGCAGGGAGGTGCTTACATTCCCCTTTCTTTCATTTTTACCCATTTAACTCCACATTTAGCCAAATTTGCCTGTTGATCCTTAGCTACATCCAAATTTAGCCTGCCTTGCCATTCTAGTTTAGTGTATGTTTTTCCGGTATATAATTTATCGTGCCAAGTTTGGCTTGTTTTATATTGATTCGGAGTTGGTAATTTATGAAAAAAAGGAGGATGATGAAAAAAGACGTGAAAAAGAAGGAAAAAAAAGAAATGAAAAATGAAAGAAAAAGAAAAAATTCGGAAAAAATAAACAGAAACCGAAAAGAAAAAAAAGAAGATTTGTTGAGACGGTTTCTGCTCCTATGCTTTATTTACATTTATTGACGTGTATGTTCAGTTAGGTTTGGTGAGTTTTGATGCCAATGAAGGGCACATGTGCTTAATTCTCTAATTGAGGGAGAATCAGATGTGGTTATTTGGTTCTGTTCAGGTACTAGCTTGGCCGCCTCTACCTCCACATTCCCAAAAATGTTTTGCCTTTTCTTACCCATTACCTCACTTTACCATACTTTTGTAAGCCCTCGGCTGTGACAGGACCTTGTTTGGTTGGAATGTGTGTACGGTAGCTAGAATTGTCTATCATATCAGTTGCATGCATGTTTATGTTGGTCGTAGTTTAGGTGAGCGACTATATTTCTTTCTCTCTTACATTCATATGCTTACCCTTTGCTTCATGAGAGAAGAGTGACCCGTGAGAGTCCATTATTAAAGGTCTTGCAAGGTCAACGGTTCAGCTTTATTATAGACATCCTATAACTCGTTTGCATTTGACTGCTTTTCTATAATTGTTAGTTTGCTTGCATTAAATTGGTTTAAGTGAGCATTTGTAGCTAGCTCCAAGTTATCTTTTCCGTTCCCTTAGTTTGCGTTTAGTTTACTCGAGGACGAGTAAAGGTTTGGTTTGGGGAGATTTGATACGTTCATTTTATATAGTCCTTTTAGGCCTATTTATGCACGTATTTCTATGCTATTATCGTAGTTTTATGCTATGAAATGCCCCGAATATGCTACTTTGGTTTTCTTTGCCTTATTTGTAGGAATGGACCAGAAAGTAGTGAAATCAAGCTTGTTACCGTCCGTTTTGTATGCATTTGGAGGAGGAGTGAAATTAGAGCGGAAATGTAGCTGTCTCGGGATGCGTGAAGACATATCAGAAGCTAAAAAGACAAGTCGAAGCTGAAACTAACGAAGTTATGAGCTGCTAAAGTCAAAGTGAATCGATCGAGTGGTTTTCTGGTCGATCAAATGCTTTTGAATGGTAGAAGACCTTGATCGAGTGTTTTCCTTACTCGATCGAATGGTTTCATTTTATTGGTTACTCGATCGAGAACTTATACTGGTCGATCGAGTGGTTTGAGCTAAGTTTTGCTCGATCGAGTGGTTTCAAATCACTCGATCGAGTGGAATTGTTATTGGGCTCGGGCTTTTTGTTTTATTTCGCTATTAGGTTTAATAAGAATCGTCTCCTCTATAAATAGGACGGCGACAAACACATTTGGGGGACCGAAACAGTTCTTGGACTGCGTTCCGTGATAGTTTACTCTTTCTCTGTAAACATTCCTTTCTCTCTTTTCCCGGATCTACTGTAACTTTCTCTCTTTCCCGTTTCTCCTTTATTTATGTTTATGATTATTTCTCTCTTTATTTCTGTTCTCTCCTTTATCATGTCTAGCTAATTTCTCCCTGCTAGGATTAGGGGAGTCAATGAACGAATGTTAGTTGCTAATTAGTTTGCAGATTGTCGTTGTTTTTGTCTATATTGTTAATCGCTGCTTTAATTGTATCTTGCTGATTGAATCGATGCAATTAGCCTTTTTAATTTTGGCCAGCCTTGACCTAGACCGGAAGGTTGGAAGGGGTGAGACCTGCAGTGAACAATAGAATGCTTTAGTGAGGGCGGAAGCTAAGATAATAGTATTTTAGGGCGAATTGTGACCGGAAGGAGATATTCATTGCCCTTTAGACTGACACATCGACTAATCTGTGACCTTAGCTGCAATTAACTGACGTTCGTTGATGACCCGACAATCCTAGTTTTCTCTCTCTCTATTTAATTTCTCTTATTCCTTTTTAATCTCATTAGTTTAGTTAAAATAATTCAAAACCCCATTAGTGACCGTAGACAGACCGAATAGACAAGTAGATAGTGACCGCCTCCCTGTGGAGATCGACCCTACTTTTTGCTAGCTTATGTTAGTGTAACTAGGTATTTATTTTTGGTACCTGGCGACGGTATCACCAGATAACAATGACGCTGTGTTGGATTTGCTTGAAGCTGCTTTAGATGAGCGTGAACTCACTGATGCTGAAGGAGAGAGAGTGAAACAAATGATTAGTACTCTATGCGCCATAGAGGTAAAGGTACCTGAGTGTAAGCCTCTCCCTTCTAATCTTAAATATGCTTTCTTAGATGATATAGAGCAATATCTAGTCATTGTTAGTGGTAAACTTGATGATGATCAGCTGACCGCTCTGTTAGCTGTGCTTAAGAAGAACAGGAAAGCTATGGGTTATTCTTTGGATGACATCAAGGGTATTAGTCCCGACATTTGTATGCCAGAATTGAGCTTGAGGAAGATCACAAGCCTTGCAGACAGGGTCAGCGCCGGCTGAACCAGAAGATGCAGGATGTTGTGATGGCTGAGGTATTGAAGCTGCTTGATGCAGGTATTATCTATTCTATTGGTCATTCTAAATGGGTGAGTCCAGTTCAGGTAGTTCCTTAGAAAGGAGGGACTACCGTGGTTAAGAATGACAAAAATGAGTTGATACCTACTAGAATAGTAACTGGCTGGCGGATGTGTATAAATTACAGACAGCTGAACGCCGCCACAAAGAAAGATCACTTTCCCCTTCCGTTCATTGATCAAATGGTAGAAAGGTTAGCTTCTCATAAGTTTTTCTGTTATCTAGATGGGTACTCAGGGTTCTTTCAAATCCCTATTCATCCGGATGATCAGGAAAAGACTACTTTTACCTGTCCACAGGGTGTTTTTGCTTATCGCAGGATGCCTTTTGGTTTGTGTAATGCCCCTGCCACCTTTCAAAGGTGCATGATGGGGATATTTTCTGAGTATATTGAGTCTATTATGGAAATCTTTATGGACGATTTCAGTGTCTATAGAAGTGATTTTGCTAACTGTCTGTCTAACCTTGATAAAGTGTTGCAGCGCTGCATTGAGGTTTATCTTGTGCTTAATTGGGAGAAGTGTCACTTTATGGTCAACGAGGGAGTTGTCTTAGGGCACTTAGTTTCTGACAAGGGTATTGAGGTTTTCCGTCGCAACATTTTTCCCGCCCATGTGAAAAACACCCGCGAAATCCCAAAAAAACTTGCAACGGAATTTGCAACGGAATTTCCGCCGCAAAACTTGCACCGGAATTTTCCGTCGCAAAATAAAAAAAATTTCGTCGCAAAAATGATACTTCCGTCGCAAGTTAAAAATCTCCGTCGCAAGTTCTTGTTTGCGACGGAATTTGCATCCGTCGCAATATATCCGTCGCTATTGATTGTTTTTCTTGTAGTGGTTGACAAAGCAAAGGTGCAAGTGATTCAGCAATTACCTCCTCCTGTTAATGTTAAGGGAGTGAGGAGTTTCCTTGGTCATGCTGGCTTTTATCGCCGGTTTATCAAGGACTTTTCCAAAATTGCTAAACCACTTACACAACTGTTGCTTAAGGATGCCCTTTTGTATTTACTGATGAGTGTCTTTCTGCTTTTAACAGGTTAAAGCAGGCCATGATTTTGGCGCCGATTATACAGCCTCCTGACTGGGATTTGCCGTTCGAGATTATGTGTGACGCTAGTGACTATGCACTAAGAGCGGTGCTAGGCCAAAGGAAAGAAAAAGCTTTGAATGCAATCTACTATGCGAGCCGAACTCTGGATGAGGCTCAAGTGAAGTACACCACTACTGAGAAAGAGCTGCTAGCTGTGGTATATGCGTTAGAAAAATTTCGTTCTTATTTGATAGGGTCAGAAGTTACTATTTTTACTGACCATGCAGCACTGAGACACCTTCTTGCTAAGAAGGAAGCTAAACCACGGCTGTTGAGATGGATACTCCTCCTTCAGGAGTTTGATTTGAAGATAAAATATAAGAAAGGTGTTGAGAACGTAGTAGCTGATCATCTGTCGCGACTGTCACAGCAAGAGGGAGAAGATTCTTTACCTATTGATGATTCTTTTCCCGATGATTCTTTATTTGTTGTTCTGTCTTCTATTATTAACCAAGATCCTTGGTATGCAGATTTAACAAATTACGTTGTTAGTGGCACGCTGCCACCTGGCCTTTCTTATCAGCAGAGGAAGCGTTTTCTTTATAACACTAAGCAGTACTTCTGGGATGACCCTTATTTATTTAAGGAGTGTGCAGACGGTCTCTACAGACGGTGTATTCCATAGTGGGAGACCAAAGCAATCTTGGAGGGCTGTCATTCATCTCCTTATGGTGGTTACCACGGTCCATCGCGCACCATGGCTGCTAAGGTACTTCAATCTGGCTTTTACTGGCCTACTTTGTTTGCTGATGCTAAAGTTTTTGTTTCAGCCTGTGATGCTTGCCAACGCTCTGGGAACATTTCAAAGAGACATGAGATGCCACAAAATGGTATCCTAGAGGTCGAGGTTCTTGATGTCTGGGGCATCGATTTCCAAGGACCCTTTCCATCTAGCAAAGGTAACAGATATATCTTGGTAGCTGTAGATTATGTGTCTAAGTGGGTGGAGGCAATTGCTTCACCCCATTGTGATGCCAAGACCGTGATTAAAATGTTTAAAAAGATTATATTTCCCCGATTAGGTGTCCCTAGGGTCGTCATTAGTGATGGGAGAATGCATTTTAAGGAAAAGAAACTAACTTCTATTTTGTCTAAGATTGGTGTTCAACACCGGCGTGGTTTGGGGTATCATCCCCAAAATAGTGGTCAAGTTAAGGTCTCTAATCGTGAGATTAAAGAGATCTTAGCTAAGGTAGTTTCTAAATCACGGAAAGATTGGAGTCTTAAACTGGAAGACACATTATGGGCTTATAGGACTGCCTTTAAAACAATGATTGGTGCATCACCAAATCGGCTGGTTTACGGGAAGTCATGTCATTTACCTGTTGAGTTAGAATGCAAAGCTTGGTGGGCTATTCGTGAAATTAACTTTGATCCTAAGTTATGTGGTCAGAACCGTTTATTGCAGCTAGATGAACTGGCGCATCTACAAAGAGAAGACGAAGAGATGGCACGACAAGCAGATCATACCTCGTGAATTTCATGTCGGGCAGAAGGTGTTGCTGTTTAATGCCCGACTGTGTTTATTTCCTGGCAAGCTGAAGTGCAGATGGAACAGCCCTTATATAGTGATAGCTGTCACTAAATTTGGGTCCGTTGAGTTAGAAAATTCCGAGGGAAATAGTTTCAAAGTAAATGAGCAATATGTGAAGCATTACCATGAGGAAAATGATGTAGACAATCGAGTTGAAGTCCAGTACTTCGACAATCCTGATGAGCCAGCCAATTGAAGCCAGAAAGGTCGTGCGGGACCTCTTAAACCTGCGCTATCCAGGAGGCAACCCGGACTGTTTTATTATACTTTTGTTTGAACTTGTTCTTCTTTTTATGTTATGTGTTTAAAACTCTTTCTACGCTGAACTATCACGCATCTTCTAGTCTTGTACTTCTTTTTATACGTTTTTGCAGGTGATTTGATTCGATCGAGTGGTACTTCTACTCGATCGAACCTTTTGGCTGGAATTTTCATTCGATCGAGCATCTGCTGCTCTCGATCGAAACCCTGCAAAACCACTTTCCTCGATCGAGCCCCTTTTCTTCTCGATCGAGCACTTCTGGCACCATTTCTACTCGATCGAACTACTCTTAATCTCTCGATCGAGTACATGCGTGGTATAGTTTCTATTTTTCGCCTGATGCGATGCTAGAAGGCTTTATGTGACCTCCCATGTTCATGGTCGGTTTGGGGAGGTCCCTCCTTACGCTGTCTTGTAAGTTTTCTGACTCCCGCTATCCTTTTCTTTTTAGTTTGCATTTCTTTCCCTATTTTTGGTACAATGAGGGCATTGTATGGTTTGGTTTGGGGAGGTATGCATCCATATCTGTGTCTGCATGTTTTCTTGCATTTCTGCTTGCACGTTTATTCATTTTCGCATGCATCGTTGTTTTAATTCGAAAAATCAAATAAAATTCGAAAATTCACGTTTATTTTGAGTCGGAACGATTGAACTTTGACGCTACCTTGAGTCTTTACCCTTGCCTTGCATATTCTTGACATTTTGTTGGCATGGTAATGTGCATAATCTACGAGTTTTTGTTTCTCTCTTGTCTGAATGAATAGACTTGACTCATTTATTGGCAAACTACATTTACATTTTAAGGTTAGAGCTCAATAAACTTGTGACATTCATGACCAGTTTCATATAGGATGTGAGTAGTACTCTCTATAAGGCATGTAACATCAATTTGCATAAGCATGAATTCAGTCTTCTGGATACATGTATGCATTTGGTCTGTGGTTGGTGACACATGTTAGGAGAGGCAGTTCTCTTTATTTCATTCTACCCATGAGCCTCACATAGCCAAATTGCCTATTTTGTCCTGTATAGTTACAATCTATAATTTTGCCTATCCTACCCGAGCTAGTAATTAGTAGCTGTTTGGAATGTTTCATTGCAGTTTGGTTACATATCTGATCTGATAGGTTGGTGGAAGTGCCGAAGAGAATGAAAAGAAGAAAAAATATGAAAAGGGAAATAATTGTTATGACAAGAAAAATTTTTTAAAAAGAATTGGAAAAAGAAAAAAATAGAAAGACATTATGAAAAAAGTCATGTGCCAAAAGCTTATTATGTTGTAATTTATGCTCCCATGTTCTATTTGTATCCTATGGGGAGTTAAAATTTTTGTGGTTGTTAGTGAGTTATGTGCTGACAGTTAGCACCGATGTGTATTGATTTATTGAGTTTGAAGTTGGGATGTGTTATTAATTTGGTCCGTTACTGCTAGCTTCGCTGCTAACTCCACTTATCCAAATTCTTCTTAGCCCCTTCTTACCCATTACCTCACTTACCCAAATGTAAGTCCTCGGCATGTGTCTTGGTCATTAGTTGGTGGGAATGCATATGTACGGTTGTAGAGATTTTATTTATAATAGATTGCATGCATGTTCTTATAGGTCGAGTTAGGTGAGTGTCTTTACTTCTTTCTATCTTCTACTTATATACTCACCATGTGCTTAATTTGAGTGATGAGCGACCCGTGCGAGTCCGATATTCATGAGTCTTGCAAGGTTGACGGTTCAGTAGTTTGAAACATTGATTTAACTCGTTTGCACTTTCCATTGGTCACTTTGTTAGTTGTTGCATTAAGCTGGTATGGGTGGATGATTTGTAGCTGATGAGTTGGTCCTGTTCTATTGGTTGTCTTTAGTTGCGTTTCTGTGTTATTTATGTGGCGAATAGCTACAAATGCCCCCGAATAGTCTACTTTGGTTTGTCTTGTGTAAATTGCAAGTACGGACCAGAAAGGTGCAAAATCGAGCCTAAACTTGTCTCATTCGCATTCATTTTGGAGAATAAGGAATCGGAGCATGGAATCCATCGCTTAAAGACGCGTGAGCTGATCTCGGAAGGTGCCAAGGAGTCGATATGCGCTAATATAGCTCGATCAACCAGTTATTTGGTCGATCGAATGCTTTATCCATCAAGAGTTGCTTGATCGAGTTGTTTATCTACTCGATCGAAATGGCTGATTTAAGAAGTACTCGATCAAACTCCTCTTTTACTCGATTGAGAGGAATTTCAAGATTTGTCCTCGATCGAGTGGTTTCATTTCACTCGATCGAGAGGTTTTCCTTTCTATGCGTGTTTTTGCCTATTTTCGAGATGGGCTTTGTAATTAGGATATAAGCTAGGTTAAGTAGTACGATAGATCATCTCTTCTTCCTCTAGACTTCGACTACTCTCTTCTCTCCTTACTCTCTCATACTCTTCCTTAGAACTCTTACTCGATCTCGCAAATTGTAATCGATACTTTGATTTTCCCTTTAATCTCAATCTTTTATTGTTCTTTATTGCTTTTCTTTCTTTAATTAACAATTGCTATCTTTAATCTCTCTTTTGTTCTTGTCATCATGTTTATCCTTCATTGCTTATGTATGATTGTTGCTACCTCAATAATAATGCATAGCTAATCTCCTTTGCTAAGACATAGGGAAGCCATGATTTTAAGGGAAGTATAAATTGAGTTATTAGGTTTAATGCAAATTTAGTCTTTGTTGTTAATCGCTACATATAATTGTTCTTGCCTAATTGAGTCGACGCAATGAGATAATAAATTACGGTAAACCTTGACCTAGATCGGAAGATGGGAAAGGGTGAGAGCTGTAGCGAACATTAGGGTACTTTAGTGAGGGCGGAAGGTAAGCTATTTGTGTTTTAGGGCAAATTGAGACCGGAAGGAGATATTCATTGCTCCATAGACTACACAAGCATTGACCCCAGACCTTAGATTGCATTGCTAGAAAATCATGGTGAACCGATTGTCTTAGCTGTTTTCTTCCTGCTTGCTTTATTTCAGCTCTCTTTCTTTTTCTCTTTCCTTTGATCTCATTAGATTAGAACAACCAATTCAAACCCCCAAAAACTGGTTACTGTGACGGACTTACTTAAAGCTGACATTTTCCCATCTCCCCGTGGAGATCGACCCTACTTACTGCTAGCTTCTGTTAGAGTATCTAGGTTTTATTTTTGGTACCTGACGACGGTATCATAGGCCTTGGTAAGGCTCCTTGGTAACTGGGGGTGTTACAAAGTGGTATCTGAGTGACGATCATGGAACCTAAACCAATGAACCAAATAAATTTAGGGTGTCTAATAAATGAACCCGGGTAGAGATTGTTTGGAGCTACCGCAAAGATTTGAGAGACGTCCTAAAATTGCACTATGACCCTTACGATATCGAGCCGGTTACGACGGGGGTGTGTTATGCGATTGTTCGGATGTGTGTAGTGTTATACATATGTGTAGCGTGAATGAGTATGCTCATATGATGGATGTGGTAAAGAGATGTGGCTATGTGGAATTGGAGTGAAGTATTCGGTGTGAAATTATGTGGCATGTTTATATGAATTGAAGTGTTTATTTTCGCATATTTATCGAGTTAGGAACATGTGAAATGGGTTGTATGGTGTCAATTGATATATATCTTATATGTGCTTCAAGTGGGCGATATGTTATGAGTATTATTTGGTGGGAAGTATGGGTATGAGTTGGTAAAAGTGGTGATGCAAGTTGTGAAGTAATCGGACATGTGAAGTAAGGCGACATTGACATGCATATTGAATGTTGTGTTTAATTTACATCTTGGTATGATAAAAGCTTATCTTGTATACTGGTTTTAGAAGTATTGAGTTGCTATTGTTTGCATTATTGATGCTTAAGTTGTTTTGTTAAGGAAATTTGATTTGTATGAAGTCCAATTATGGAAGAGCTGTCTTAAAACTGTCATTGGATGAGTTATAAGAATGATATTGATGTGATTCTAATTGGAGGTGATATAGTGTTCTCTTATGATTCTAACGGTAGGTCACACGCCCAAAATGACCAAGAAACGAGTGAGATATGAGTGCTTTACCAAAACTAGACATTGCGGAGAAATGCGTAGGATACTCGACCGAGTGGATCTTTATACTCGACCGAGTACCCCATACTCGATCAAGTGGACCCCACATTCGACCGAGTGCCTCGTACTCGATCGAGTGAACCTTTTTACTCGACCGAGTAACCCTAATATATTCTTTACGTGCTTCTGATTCCCATACTCAATCGAGTAGATTGAGCACTCTACCTAGTAACCTTGTTTTTTTATGCTTACCTTTTGACCTCCTTATATGTCATTATGTTTATAAATAATTTCTTTTGCTTTTATGCCTTGTTTTACATATGCATTGGTCTTAATGCATGAGTTAGACGGATCTTATAATGCGGGGAGTACCATCTTGTGATTGGTATGGTTTGGAAGAGAGATGCTTGGTCATGGGTGATCGTGACGGATAGAGGTGAAGTCGATGAGTTTATTGAGGCAAGGAGCATGTCTATAATGATTGTTTTAATGAACATAATGCTAATTGTTGGGAAAGTGATTTTGTGTACATATGAGATGTTGTATCATAAGATGATATGTATGAGTGATTCATGTATTTTACATAATGAGTTAATGACATTGTTAATATGTGAATTATGAATTTCATGATTAGAACGGCATACCTAGTGATATGTTGGATGATTTCTGTTGTTTAACTTGCTTGAGCTAATGATAATCATGACAAGAATAGTGCTTGTGTTTGAAATGGATTTATGTATAGTTGACAAGTTATGTGTGAAGTATGAGATTTACCTATAATTTGCCACTCATGTGTATTGATATGAATGAGTTTATTTTATGGATGATATTGGTTGTTTACATTATGCTAAGTATAATCTATGCTGATATAAGAAGATATAGAAAGGTCGACAATGGTAAGTTTAGATGTTACAAAGCTTACTACAGATACGTTATATATAATGAACTAATAATGGTATTGCCATGGGAATGGAAAAGATTAAATGACTATGACGTGGAACATGTGTAAATGGTTACGTGCTTTTGATAAATTCATGTTAGTAACACGAGGAAGTGAAAATAGTAGCATGATAAACTGGCTTCCATTGGATTTAAGATGAAGTATGCCCATGTTGAAATTTATCGGTTTTTACTCTTAATTGTTTGAGCTTTATTAATTGAGGTAATGGAGAATAGAACTTGTATTACATGAAAAGCTAAGTATGTGTTACTAATTTGAACCAATAAGGTTTTGATTTGTAAATTGGCAGAATCGACTATATATAATATGCTATACATGTTAAAGTTATGAGAATGTGAAATCTACTTGTAAAGGGTACCTTATGTCTAATGATGTGTACGAATTTCTGCATAGTGGGAGAACTAATGACCTATGCTATTTATATATATACAGTTTGAGGATAGTCAATGAGCATGAATAATATGGTTGGATGATTTTGTTGTTTAAATTACTTGTTAATGTTTGATAGGTGCGATGGAAATAGTAACTGTGTTAAAAGTAGGTTTGTTGTATAACGAGTCCAATATGTATGGTTTATCTAAGTTAGTAATAACATCGATGTGTAAATTGACAGAACGAAATGAATGAACTATGAATATGCTAAAGAGAAGGTGATATGCAATTATATGTAAATTTTATTTTATACTAGGTAATACGTAAATGCTATGATACTTAATGACGTGATTTGGTGGTTTGTAGTATATTTTTCATGTAATTTGACGTGGCTAAAAGAATATGATGTGAAGGATGTTAAAGGAACAGAAATACCTAGCTTGCATTATGTAACTTTGTACGAATTGAGGTATGAGTAAATCATGGTTACGACACAATGAATAGTTTATGTGATCGTATGAATGAGTAAGTATTCGCTAAAACACTTTGGGAAGAAGTTGCTTTTACGGGAGTAGAGTGTGCTGTTTGTTTTCGTTATTTTACAATTTTGTTAACAATATGACTTATATTGCCTTAATATTTTCTTATGTGGATTGTTGACATATTATCTATTCGTCGTGTTTGGGTGTTGATGTATTACATGGTTTGATCTTGTTTACAACTATGCATTTGTTAAGTTGTTATTTTCAGATTAGATTTAGTATTTTATAATTTTAAAGATAAGGGCCATATTGGTATAAAGTTGGCTTATGGTGTTGTGAAGGTTCTAGCAGCATGGTTGTGTGGAAGTAACCTTCTTTAGTTGGTATTTAGTTGGTTTTCTCCTTTGTGGTTGTATGATTGGTTTTTAGTTGTTCAAATATGACTTCCGTTTATGGGTGGTAGAATGTAACATTTCATTCCGGTAGTGTTTATGTTTGGTGAATTTTTTAATATTGAATTTATTAGTGGCGATATAATAAGTAAGACAGTGTTAGATCTGTGTTGGTGCTAGTGTTGTTGGTATTTGACAGTATTATGGAGGTTAGTAAGTAGGTTTTGGGATTAGAGGAAGAGGGTTGTGTGGTGCATGAGTGTGAACTTCGAGGAAGAAGTTCGGTTTTATGAAGGGAAGACTGTAATACCACAAATTTCTGAGTATAGTGAACTCGGTTGAGTAGGTTGTACTCAGCGTACTCGACCGAGTGGGTCATCGAGTTTTTTGAGGCAGGCTACTGCCTTAGGTGCACTCTGCTGAGTATGTGAGACACTCGGTCGAGTAGGACGTATTCGGTCGAGTATGTATAACACCCCCATTTATATAGGAGTCTTTAACAAGACATTCCTAGATAAATAAGAATGTAACCATCTCAATTTCTGAGGCAGTGATTACAAAGATAACAAACCAGAAGGTACTTTATTGAAATATAAATTTAAATGGTTTTATTACAATTGAACTGAATGTCTAATTTAATATAAATTACAAAACAAATAGCGGAAATGGTAAGGACTTAAACATAGAGTATATAAAGTCCGAATTAAGTGAGCTAGATGCCTAAGTCCATCCATGCTCTCACACCCAAGCTCCCTTGCGCAGTTAATCAAGTACCTGCTATTATATGCTTCCATGACGGAAACAATAATTAAAGGACACATGAACACACACAAGTCAACCTATGATCATAAAACAAATAGACAGAACAATGTGTAAATATAAAAAAGATAATGAGATTATATGTCAAAGCACACGGCCTTAACCAATGTCACATTGCCACCATCTAAAAACCAAGAATACACAAGTAGTCTCTTGCCAAGGCTCACAGCCCAAGTGTAACACCCCCATATACCAAGAAACCTTAACAAGACCTTCCCTAGCATATAAGGGCATTACCATCTCGGTTGCCCGAGGACAGTAATAATCAAATGTCGATAAAAGGACGTTTAAGTTATATTACAAGTTATTTACAACAACAGGCGATATGAAAGATACAACTTAACACCACTATCAACTATGTGAACTACTTCTGTCGTGACTCGTGATAGACTCGTCCCTCCAAGCACCCAGCTATGATCCAAACGACAACCTGCTAAGACTGACTGCTCACCATAGTGGATCATGGCAGACACAATAGAAACAACAACACAGCAAAACCACACAAGGTCAGTGACTGAGATAACAAACATATAAAGGAAGATACAACACGAGTACAACAACACACACACCACATCTCCTCCAACCATCCACACCACTGATTGCCCGAAGGTCCAGTCCTCCCAGTGGGGGACCGCAGCCATTCCCACCTAAGCCCCGCTCATCTATCCGAGCGATAATCCCATGTTCCTTAATGTGCATATCCCCTCCCATGGCGGGTTCCACGGAGGGCGACCTAAGGGCGTGAGGCCACTCCCGCAAGTGACTCCACTCAGCCGAGGGTGCACCTCGAGAACCACAGACAAACAATCATAATTAGCTGTACAACAACAAACACTAACTACTATACCAACACAACATTAACAACTACCACAACCAATCAGCAATACTGACTCTACACCAACCAAACAACACCAATAGATACTCTAGACAATCAACAATACTGAATAGGCGAACCTACCTTTAGCAAACCGCAACAATTCTGCGTCCGATCACAACATATCAACCAACCACGAAAACCACCTATACAATCAATGCAACCACCTATTACTACCACTACAAACCTAACTGAAACAATGATGACGATGATGATGACAATAACATACCTATACAAAGTAATCCGGCGTCAAGACCGCTACCCGACTCAAGCATCCCATCCCTATGGTGTAAGCATCCTTAAAGGCCTCAAGAAAAGGGATTATGGCGAAGGAGAAAGGAGGTGACGGCATAAAGGTTTTGAAAAAAGAAGTGGGGGAAAATATTTGGGGTTTCACGATATACAATTTATAATTCCCCGCTGCAACCTCGTTACTCGATCGAGTAACTAACTTACTCGATCGAGTAGCCTCAGCTAGATCGAGTACCACAGAAACCATAGCTCACCACGTCACAAGTCATCACTCGTAAAGTTTCCCAAGGTCAAGTTCGGTGTCTAAGGTCAGTCAACGTCGGTCAACGGGTCCCTAAAAGGACGGGTATTACAGTCTTTCCTCTTAAAAGAACTTCGTCCCCGATGTTCGACTCATCCTCCCCCGCAACACAAGGTCAAAGAACCAAGATAACCAAAATTGTTTATCCGACACAGGACAACCCAACCGCTTAGGTATACCATCCCATTATGCATGTTCTTCAACCATCATCATCATCTATCTTGGCATAAATTACACAACACGACTCCCCATCGATCACTGACTTTCTATTGCATCACCAATTACACATTGCACATAAAGACAACTAACTTGATTATTACTTGTACTGCTCTCATAATATTACTCAAACGTAAACCAACACAACTATCAGACTATTCTTTCATCCATTTCTTGCCAACAACTAATAGATACAAACACTCAAAATGACAGTCCTATTACTGATGCACAACAACACTTCATTCATTCCACTCTATTACTTCAACCACACAACACAATTCTACTAATAGGAACTCTACTACTGCTACTAACATCCAATTCTCATGACAACATAGTGAACAATTAATTGAAAATAAGATATAACATCATGCTATTCTATTCAACAGTTATAAACTGCTACTCAGTTACGGAATAACCATTACAACATTATCCAAGCAACCACTTATAATACTACCAAATGTCATATAAATACTATAAAATTTCTGTAATTCCGTAATTTTCCTTTGCGACATTACTCTTCCCTTCTTAAAAGGAACTTCGCCCCCAAAGTTCACCAACAACACAATTTTACTATCTCCCAAGCCGGTATATTATTACCCCACATTGACATTACCAACAAAACATATGCACATTTGTCTCAGGTTATCCACGATACTTCCTTGACATTACGTAAACATCACTCATATCATATATATATATATATATAACTATTAGCAAACTGAACAACACAACCGTAAATTTCATCATCAACTATCCGACATGGCATGAATTATTTCCTTATACGACCATACCAAATACACAGCAAGAATTATAATCATTGTACATTACGTCATCTGAAGCAATTTAATTTAGATATGAACTTATATAAATATCATCGAAAATTGTATAAATCCTACCAATATGCACACTGTATAACCGCCGTTGAGATAATACTACGATATAATATACCCACAGCAAGAAATTTTATAACAACAACCATCGTCACGATAATGCCAACTAGTGTTAAAACGAAATAGAGCTGTTAGAGGGTTACTCGATCGACTTCGTTAGGTACTCGATCGAGCTGGCCTTACTCGATCGAGTTCATCAGTTACTCGATCGAGTTGGCTGAGATCGAATACCCCCCCCCCCCCCCCACCCCCAGATGCCACCCCTGTAGTTATTCGATCGAGTGAGGGGCACTCGATCGAGTAGCCACGGGTCAAGATTCTCCCAATTCGTCACTTTGTAAGTCTAAAGCAAGAAATACACAAGTCAGAAGCGTGTTCCCTGCATCAATATCCTGCATAAATGTCTGAAAAGCATTCGAAATACGACCTTATGGCCAAAATATACATCGAAGTCTAACAAAGTACTACCAACCAAGTGCCAACGAGAACAAATCATCAAATCGAGTACTAACTATGACAAATCTATTAGAAAAATATATATAAAACAATGCTAACAAAACAAACATCACTCCATGGCCTGCTCCTCCATCACCTCATCACCACCACTGTCTCCGGACGTGCCTGCTCCAGCTGTACCCTCACCCACGACGCCACCAACACCGGAATCCTCTCCCACACGCCATGGGGCCAATCAACCGTAGGGGTAACTCTGAGGCTCTCCCTAAGTAGAACGCTCCACGCCAAAGGAATGGAAGACTCCGCTGTCATCCCCAACACCTCTCCACAACATCGGTTGAGCTGCCTCGGTCCCGATGCCCTGCATATATGCCATCTCATGGAGGTTCCGGAGTGTCAAAGTAGAAGACACCCTCTCCGTGAGCTCACTCACTCTCATCTCAAGGCTGTAGAAGGAAGGGTAGTTGAAAAACTAGGGCTGTGAAGGTACAGGCTACTCTGGCTGGGTCTCAGCCATCCTCTCTCTCTCACCCGTCGTGGGCCTCTCCCCACTCTAGGCTGTCTATCCTCGAGTCTAGCCTGATCCCTCTTCATCGGCTGAGGCATCACCTCCAAAATTTCATCATCAACGAGGTAAAACTGCCTATCCGGGACCTCCTCCCTATCATCAGAATCGGCTGCCACCACTGCCGCCGGTAAAGGCTTGGTCACGGGAAGGTGCTCAGGGTCGGGTATCCTCATCCAACTCATCCCCTAAACACTCCACGCTAACCCACCATCCGCCAAAGTCCTCAACCATTTCTGGTCGAGAAAGTACTCACGGTCCAAGGTAGGCACCGTCGGGGTCAGAGTGGTATAGGCCGAGGAGACCACAAAGGTAGTCAACCACTCCGCCAACCGAGTGGCAATGGAATCACAACTCAAGAAACGGGTGTCAGAAGACGCCATCAAAGCTAAGCTAGCACACACTATGGCCGGGGCACTGATAGAGACTCTCGGGGCTCGAGTGGGGTTAAGGTAACCCGCAAGCAACATCACCTCATGTAAGTTAAGCTTACTCACATCTTTCCGCTCATAGAGTAAACAGGTCAAAGCAGGAAGGAAAATCTTCAGAGTGACGTGTTGCACGTCATTGATCAACATGTTTCTAGAGGTGGGGGGTGGCTTGCCGGTAAAGCAAGGCATGAGGCTACTGGCTCCACACTCAGTTGGGATGTCCCTAAGGGCTCCCTTCTCTGGTCTAGCAAGGCCAAGATGGGTGGCAAACATGTCCATGGTCAGAAAGAAGCTAGTGTTCATGAGACGGAACTGAACGGTCTTTTCCACCGTATCATAACGAAAAGATCTCATAAACTCCAAGGTCAGAAAAGCATAGGAGTGCTTCCTAAGATGGTATAGCCCAGTCATACTCAAAGTCTCAAATATGTGTCTCACATCAGTCTCAATCCCTAGGTTAGTCAAGATGCTAGTATCAATGCAACGGGTGGGTCTCATACGACGTCTCTGTAAAGCAACGAAAGTATCTCCTTGCTTAAAATCAAGAAAGACAACAGAAGGGTACTCAGGCACCGCTGGGACTATAGGTCCGCGACTCCCATCACCTACCTCAGGCTCAGAGGCCCTCCCCCTCTTACTCTGACGGGTTCCAACATTTGGTCTCGGCATCTGTTTCCAACACACATCTTAGATACACAAACAACATGTACTTGAAAACATATAAACTTTCATGTATAGCTATGTAAAAAGAACTACTATGTACAAACTTTCACCAAACAATCCAAATTTCAAGTATACAACTCTCAGCTGCTTATCCGACGGTCTCTACAGCTATCAAATTATGACAATTATAACATCAATTAACTGTTGGAGCTGGTGTCCTCCACAAATTAGTGTGATAACATTTGTAAATCTCTTACAGGTTCACAAGGGTATACTTCGTATATTTAATCAGTTGATTAACGTTTACCTTATAACGGTTGGCTTGCTAGAAAGTTTGACGTTATTATCATACAGATGGCGGTGATCAAGTGGTCCCTAAAGGTCACACCTATAGGACATGTTTGAGAAATGTGGTTATAGAAATATAATTACATTGATGCCCAAAATGACTAAAAAGTTAGTCAATGTGTTGATGAGATAATTATTTAATGAAAATTAAATAATATTAAGTTGAGACGAATTAACTGTCAATTCGTAAATTAAATATAATAAGTTATATTTAAATTAAATATAAATAAGGTTAGTTTGGACGAATTAATCTGTTAATTCGTAGTTAAATATAATCAGTTGTATTTAATATCAACAAGTTGAATGTGTCATAGTGGTAATAGTGAGGGTACACAAGCCAAGAGGTCATGGGTTCGATCCTCACTAGATGACAATTTAACACACTTTATATATTTTTGGAAAGACCAAAATAAGGAGAAAAATACTCCTTATTTCGGTTCACTTGGCCGAAATTAGGGAAAGTTTTTCTTTTCCTAATTGACTCCAAGTTTCGGTCTGTATAAAAAGAAAGGTAGAGAATTATTTCTACCCTAATGCTTTTTCTTGACCTGGCTTCCTCTTTCTCATCACAAGAACATAAAGACAATTAAATTTTACAGAAAATTTTAGATTGATTTCTAGCATAATCAAAGGGCATATCTCAGATCGTCTTGGGTGCAACTAATAGGCGAATATCAATTTTGATATTGTTCTTAGGCCATATTTGCAAGGACCGAAGGTTAATTCTAAATCTTTTTACTTATGTTTATGTATTTTATTTTATGGCCATTGATCATCTTTATTAAATCGTTATAATCCTTCTAGTTTAAGGGAAGTATACAGATTTATTTCCCACAAGTGGTATCAGAGCACTAGGCCACGATTTTAATTTTGATGATTTTCATAAATTTTGTATGTAAACTATAACCTAATTTTCGAGAAAATAAATTAGGTTTCGTTTTTTTTTTCGGTTGAAATTTTTTTTAGCCGAGACCTTTTTTTTCTTTCGGCCTGTTTTTTTTATTTCGTTTTTCCTTTTGTTTGATGATTTATATTCAATTTCTTTTGATCATATCATTGTTTTAATCGGTTAAAATTATCATATGAAGTATTGGGAAATTTTGATTTAATGCAGATTAAGTTAGAATAGATATAGTATCATCATGTCATTGATACAAGAACTTGTTTTTGCTATATAGTTTTAGCATATAAGATTAATCATGATTGTTAATTCATTTGCTAAACCATGTTCTATTAGCAACTATAAACTTTGTTCTTCATCAATTTTTGTATTAGGGCTTTTTGCTGCAAAAGGAAAATAATTTTGACGGCTCAATTTTTTTTTGGTATGCCGTGGAAAAAAAAACCGTTTTTAGGTTATTTTTTTTTCTCTATTACCGAATCAGAAAAAAAAAAGGAAAAGAAGGAAAGTTTTTTTTTGAAAAAATTTTTTGGAAAGTTTTTTTCCTTTTCTTAATTGCCGAATAAAAAAAAAGGGAAGGGGCTGTTTTTTTTATGATCAGCCGTGTAGTAGCTGTTAAAAAAAAAAAAAAAAAATTTGTTTAATTTTTTTTTCAACCGAACCAATTTTAATTGGTTTTTTATTTTTTTTTTATTTTTGGCCAATTAGTTATTGTGAATCGGTTCACAATTTAAAGATACCGAGTTATTTTAAAGCGGTTTAAAATTTTGACGGATAGAATTCATATTACAAGTTTAATATGGATTGAAATGAAATTAATGTGATTAAATTGCGGAATTGTCACTTAATTTAATTTAAATAGGTGGTTTGGATAAATTAATCAACATAATTAATGTATTGTATTATGTATGTTTAATTTATTTTAGTTGATGCTTTTAATTATGTTGAATGAATCGAATGAATGAATTTTATTTACGTATTAATTTTGCAATCGGTTGTAATTTGTAATACTTAGTGTGGCCTTAGTCAATTATGTTTTCGTAATGAAGGAAACATGTTTTTTATGTAATTATGAGATCTCGAATCTCCTTTATTTTAGTTTTGGGTTTTGAAATTAGAATGTAATTAATAGGTCAATTATGTAATTTTATTTATTGTAATTTCAAAGAAGACTAAAGATGAAGATTCAAGCTCACTCCCGCTATATGGATCAAGATGGAACATCAAGACAAGCTTCTCGGGTCCAAGGATGGATTCCAAACTTGTATTTATTGTTCATTTTGATAGGATAGGCCACACTAGGACTTTTACTGTTTTTTTTTTTACGTTTTTCATTTCATTGCTTTTCATTCACATGCTAGTAATTGCATCATATTCCGCCTAAAACCAAACCACCTACTACTAAAATGCATGAAAATTGACTCATATAGTTGTATGTTAGTTTTCATGGACATGCAGATGTCACAGTCTATAAGCAATCACTTTAGTTTAAATCATTCTCGCATGCTAGATTATAGTTCACTTAAAATGAATTAAAAATAGTTGATGTGATCTTCCTCTAAAACGGAAATTGAGATTAGTCTTTATAAGGGCAAACATCTATGAGTCCCTTCTTCGTCGGTAGGCCTAATATGACCCCTTCTACATTGGGTAAGTAGTTGTGTTGACTTAGTTTACCTCAACATCATAGTCCGAAGAGTTTCTCGTGATTATGATGGACTAAAGATAGAATTTACAGAAATTTATCGACCAGGAATTCTAACGGTAGAATTAGCTAACAGGTTAGCTTATCAATTTAAAGAGAATTGAGACATGGGGTCATTTATATAATTCTTGAGGGAGGTCAATTGTATAAATGTTTTTGAGTCTTCGCGTTATGACATTAGTTCATTAGACTTAAAATAAAAACGATGCATGCTTATTATTTTATTCTTCTTTCGCAGTGTAGAACACGCTTATTATCAATAATCTTTGTTACAACAAATGGTCGGAAATAACACAATCCCAATGCCTAGTGCCACACTAGATCGTTCGTCTTGGCTTAAAATGTTCATGGACCAAATGAATCGGTCCACTCGATCGAAGAATGATGGGTCCAATTTTGCGGACCGGGAGGCGCACTACGGAATGCCGCCACTACCGACGGTAAGCTTAGGTATTTAATCGAGCCAATACCGGCCAACCAGGCCCAAATGCGGGAATCAACGAGTCACTCGCTTATAGTGATTTCGTTATGGAAGCGGGTGCGATAAAGAACGTACTCATCTTTGCAATGGAAACCAATTTGCAGAGACGCTTCATTGCCCAAGGTGCAAACAAGATTTTCACCACGCTCACTAACGAGTTCTCAAAGGCACCGAGAATCGTTACATATGAGCATACCGGTCGCTTCTTTGATGTGAAACTCCAGAAGGGCCAACCGGTTAGCCCACACATTCTTCACATGATTGAGAATGTCGAGAAGCTGGAGGCACTGAATTATAAAATCAGTTAGAGCATTGTCATTGACCGAATGCTTCATTCTCTTCACGATGATTTTGCGCTTTTCAGGGCGAACTACTACATGAATGACTTGAAAAAGAGTCCTCATGAGCTACACTCCCTTCTCGTACAGACCGAGAAGGATATGAAATTGAGTGGGAGCATGAAGTAGGATGTTCTCACAATTTACAACAAAGGTAAAGGTAAGGGCAAGGCTCATGGCGACCTAGCTGTAGGTAAGCCAAAGTTTAAGAAGCCAGGAAACGGTAAGAGTGCGCTTGGTGAGACTAGTGGCTCACAGAGCAAGACAAAGAGCAAGGGCGGTGACATAGAGTGCCACCATTGTCACAAGAGTGGATATTGGAGGAGGAACTGTCCCGTCTACCTTGAGGACATCAAGGCAGGCCGCGTCGTTCCTGTTGGTATGTCATCTTATATTCATATGATTGAGATTAACCATGCAAGTTTCGGAACTTGGGTACTTGATACTGGTTGTGGTTCTCATCTGTGTAATCATTTGCAGGGCCTAAAAAACATCATACCTCTCGAAAAAGGTGATGTGGACCTGCGAGTCGGGAATGGAGCACGAGTAGGCTCGCCTCGAAGGGAACATATGTAATCCAACTCCCTAGTGGTTTTGAGTTATCTTTAAATAACTGTTACTATGTACCCAGTTTATCTAAGAACATTATTTCTGTTTCCGTACTAGCTAAAGACGGTTTTGCATTTTTAATAAAGGATAATAGTTGTATTTTCTCTTTCAATGAAATGATTTATGGCAAAGCAGTTTCCATGAATGGAATTTATATCTTAGATCAAACCACGGAAATATTACACATGAATAATAAAAAATTAAAGGTTGGTGACAAAGATCAAACCTATCTATGGCATTGTCGAATGGGACACATAAATGAGAAACGCGTAAAGAAACTCGTCGATAATGGGACTATTCCCTCATTCGGATTTTCTGCATATGGCACGTGTGAATCATGTCTCATTAGCAAGATGACTCGAATTTCCTTCAAAGGTGTTGGAATGTGCGCTAGTGACCTATTAGGACTCATACATACGGACGTATGTGGACCTATGTCAATTACCGCTAGAGATGGCTATAGATATTTTATCACTTTCACGAACGATTTGATTAGATACGGATATGTCTACTTAATGAAGCATAAAAGTGAGTCCTTTGAGAAATTCAAGGAATACCAGAATAGGGTACAGAACCAACTCGGTAGAAATATTAAAGCACTTCGTTCAGATCGTGGTGGCGAATATCTTTCAAATGAGTTTGATCAACACCTAATAGACTGTGGAATCGTTTTGCAGTTAACTCCACCTGGAACACCTCAATTGAATGGTGTGTCCGAACGGAGAAATCGAACCTTACTTGATATGGTGCGATCCATGATGAGTCACACCATAGTGCCTGATTCATTATGGGGTTATGCTCTTTGTGTTTGCTCTTATACTTAACCGAAGTCCGTCTAAATCGCCGACAAGACTCCATATGAAATGTGGAAGGGAACAAGACCTAACTTATCCTTTATTCGGGTTTGGGGTGCGAGGCTTATGTCAAGTGGAGACACGAGGATAAGCTCAGCCCGCGATCGGCCAAGACATACTTTATAGGTTATCCAAAAGGAACATTTGGTCATTACTTCTATTCGCCAACCGAACATCGAGTTTTTTTTTGCGGCTAGTGCGACGTTCTTAGAGAAAGAATTTCTCGAGAACAAGTCGAGTAATAGAACCTTCGAGCCGCTTCGGAGATTCCGGAACCAACAACCGAGGAACAGGATGGAGGAAGTCGTACCTCCAACCGATGATACGGTTAATATTCCGAGGAACCTAGGAGGTCGGGTAGAGACTCTCATCCTCCGGACAGATACATTGGTATGGTCGAGGAGAATGACGTTTTAATTCTAGAAAGTAATGAACCCGCAACCTATAAAGGTGCTATGGCCTATTCTGACTCAAAGCTATGGCTCGAAGCCATGCAATCCGAGATGGACTCCATGTATGAGAATAACGTATGGGATCTAGTTGATTTACCTAATAAGGTAAAACCTCTACAAGGCAAATGGCTTTACAAAATAAAGCGTTCGTAGACGCAAACCAGATATCTATAAGGCACGACTTGTGGCAAAAGGTTTCACTCAAGTGCAAGGATTGCATTATGATGAGATTTTTGCACCTGTAGTCATGCTACGTTCCATTCGGATAATCTTAGCGATTGCCGCATTTCATGATTATGAGATTTGGCAAATGGATGTGAAAACCGCCTTCTTAAACGGTTATTTGGAGGAAGAGTTGTACATGGTGCAACCCGAAGGTTTCATAGATCCTAAACATCCTAAGAAAGTATGCAAGCTTAAGCGTTCCATTTATGGACTTAAGCAAGCTTCTCGGAGTTGGAATCATCGTTTCGACCAAGTGATAAAAGAGTATGGCTTCACTCGATCGGTCGAGGAACCTTGCTTATATATCAAGTCGAGTGGGAGCAAGATTGTATTCTTGATATTGTATGTCGATGACATACTCTTGATTGGGAATGACATTCCTCTCCTATCTTTGGTTAAAGAATGGTTGAAGAACCATTTCCAGATGAAAGATCTGGGTAAGGCACAACGTATATTGGGAATCCGTATCTACCGAGATAGATCACGACGGACGTTATCACTTAGTCAGGAGTCTTATTTGGATAAGGTTCTTGAGAGGTTCAGCATGACAAACTCCAAGAAGGGGAACCTTCCTATGACGACTGGGATGCAGTTGAGCAAGTCTCAGTCACCCACGACGCCTGAAGGGATTGAGCGCATGATTCGTGTTCCTTATGCATCTGCAATAGGATCGATCATGTATGCCATGATATGCACACGTCCAGACGTCACATATGCATTGAGTATGACGAGTCGGTACCAAAAGACTCCAGGTGAAACACACTGGATAGCAGTCAAAAATATCCTCAAGTACCTACGGAGGACTAATGCGCAACCGGTTACGCAGATGCTAGCTTCCAAACGGATCGAGATGATTCAAAATCTCAGTCCGGATTCGTCTTCACTCTTAATGGTGTTGCGGTCAACTGGAAGAGTTCCAAACAGAGTGTTGTAGCAGATTCTACTACTGAATCCGAGTACTATGCCGCTTCGGAGGCAGCAAAGGAAGCGATATGGATGCGTCAATTCTTAAAAGGGATTTCGGTAGTTATTAGTTCGAATGACCCGATCACCATCTATTGTGACAATAGAGGTGCCATCTTCCAGGCTAAGGAGCCAAAGTCTAGCAACAAATCTAGACATGTACTTCGGAAGGCTCACCTGATCCGTGATTACGTGGAGCAAGAAGAGATAGTGATTGACAAGATTGCGACGGATGATAACATCGCGGATCCTCTCACCAAACCGTTGAATTATGATAAGCATGTAGGGCATGTTAATTTCATGGGAATTAAACATGTTCCAGAGTTGTAGTACTTGATTATGGATTTGATACATTATCTTTTTCATATATTATTTATAACTTCATCGTTTTATATATATAATATTTTGTTTTTCATGTGGATTGTACTGACAACATTGAACGCCACAAAGTGAACTGAATTACATTATATTTGTTTTGGTCCGTAATCGCCAATGTGAACTGATAACTCCGGCTATTATATTGTGCAGTCGATTGATGGTGGGTTCAACGAGGCATAAGTTAAACGGTTGACTAATCGATCACAGATACGAGATTATGACGATACCTCGTAGGATAACTTTTTGTGACAACGTAATGGAGTCCTAAATGTTCAAAAACATTCGGTGCCAGGTCGTGGATAGGACATCCATTGTGTTCCTAGAGTCGATTCTTTTAACTATCAACTGTCTCTTGAGATTAAGGCAGTTTTTGGATGACTTTGGTTTCTTTCTCACGGTCTACCGTGACTGGGGCTAAGTAGATTTTTTCTGGGTCATTTCATACTGTGTTTAAATCTGCAGGATTCGAGTTGAAGAAAATATCCAACCCTTATCAGGTATAGTTATTTCTCCGGGCCACTCGAGGAGTTCAGAATCGAAATGCATGGCCATGCTCGAATGTTGATTCGTTTATCAGTTAAGTTACTCTCTAGTCGGAAAAACCACTCTTGATACTGATCGCTTGTAAAATACGACCTTTGTGAATTCGGATTTGCAAATTGTTTTACATTGAGTGGGAGAAATTTTATAGGATATGAGAATCGATTATCGCACATACACTTGTGAGGACAAGTGGGAGTTTGTTGGAGCTGGTGTCCTCCACAAATTAGTGTGATAACATTTGTAATTCTCTTACAGGTTCACAAGGGTATACTTCGTATATTTAATCAGTTGATTAACGTTTACCTAATAACGGTTGGCTTGCTAGAAAGTTTGACGTTATTATCATACAGATGGCGGTGATCAACTGGTCCCTAAAGGTCACACCTATAGGACGTGTTTGAGAAATGTGGTTATAGAAATATAATTACATTGATGCCCAAAATGACTAAAAAGTTAGTCAATGTGTTGATGAGATAATTATTTAATGAAAATTAAATAATATTAAGTTGAGGGTAATTAATTTGTCAATTCGTAAATTAAATATAATAAGTTATATTTAAATTAAATATATATAAGGTTAGTTTGGACGAATTAATCTGTTAATTCGTAGTTAAATATAATCAGTTGTATTTAATATCAACAAGTTGAATGTGTCATAGTGGTAATAGTGAGGGTACACAAGCCAAGAGGTCATGGGTTCGATCCTCACTAGATGACAATTTAACACACTTTATATATTTTTGGAAAGACCAAAATAAGGAGAAAAATACTCCTTATTTCGGTTCACTTGGCCGAAATTAGGGAAAGTTTTTTTTTCCCTAATTGACTCCAAGTTTTGGTCTGTATAAAAAGAAAGGTAGAGAATTATTTCTACCCTAATGCTTTTTCTTGACCTGGCCTCCTCTTTCTCATCACAAGAACACAAAGACAATTAAATTTTACAAAAAATTTTAGATTGATTTCTTGCATAATCAAAGGGCATATCTCAGATCGTCTTGGGTGCAACTAATAGGCGAATATCAATTTTGATATTGTTCTTAGGCCATATTTGCTAGGACCGAAAGTTAATTCTAAATCTTTTTACTTATGTTTATGTATTTTATTTTATGACCATTGATCATCTTTATTAAATCGTTATAATCCTTCTAGTTTAAGGGAAGTATACAGATTTATTTCCCACATTAACAACCCAACTACAAATTTTAAGGATTAAACTTTCAAAATAGTTCCACAAATAGACAAGTTTGACAAAGAATATGGGACGAATTGCAGTTTGGGGCACTTTTAAGACGGAGTTTTAAGGCAAAATTTTGAGCAACGTTCATCAAAATCAACACTAAACATGATATCCATAACATACATCACTTAATTTTCCCCCCTTTCATATGCAAAAGACAACCAAAAATCAATTTGAATCCCCAAACCCTAGAAAATTCGGTTCATACAAACCCCCAAATTGATTCGATTTTTCTACTCCTAGCATCAATACTCAACAAATTAAAGCAAATAGATCATGTTACAGCAATTATAAGCAAGATTTTAGACATATAAATCGAATTTTTCAGAAAACACCAACTATTCTACATGTTTTTAATCAATTAAAAACATAGAAAAGGATGAACATTCTTACCTTGAATGATTAGTAAGCAAAAGGATGAATTAAGCAAGATGAAAATCAAAGAATCAACACCAAAAACACCAAGTTCTTGAGAGAAAAGTGAGATTTATAAGAAGTTAGGGTTTATGAATGAAGTAGAATAAGAAGAAAGAATTGGGAAGAAGGGATATGAACCCCGCATAAATCCGGGTACTGTTCACTTACTCGATCGAGTAAGTAAGGCACTCGATCGAGTGGCCTCTACTTGATCGAGTTGGAGCTACTCGATCGAGTTTTCGGTGACAGTTTCAGCTATTTCGATCATATAACTCCTTAACTAGATCGAATAAGGTCTACTCGATGGAGTAGGCACTCGTTCTCGATTGAGCAAGGTTAGGTACCAGATCAAAAGTTACGAGTTTAGTTAAATCCCTGCAAAACAACAACTTGTATCGATACCAAAATGTATCTGGAAATCGTCACAGATTATTTCATTCATTCACGACACATTATTGTTACTCAAATGTAACTCAACTACTCCATCCAAACATGGCACATATTACTTCAATCGATAACAAACACTACATAAAACGATTTACCATATCATTAACTTATTCATACATACACTCAACACATTATTTCACTTCTAATCATGCATGTGCAAACTTCAACAATCCAAGTTATACTCACACTACTCTAAGCATTCATCTAATAATAAACCATAATATATCATTCGAGTTTGATAACAATTCAATCATGTCATAACAAATTATCAACTAAATTATTCGACTTAACTATGCCATAATACAAAAGTATTCAACGAATCATTCGTTGCAATTCTATTTACCGTTTGACAAGTATATTATCCAACATAAAACTTACCATTCCTTGATGTACTCACACGCATACCAAGACTTACAACTCTTATTATTACACATTCAAGACTCACAATTCCTTTATAAACTAGCACTACCCATAGAAAGATTTAGAACGCATCATTATCACTACATCACTCAACATTATCATGAACTATTGACACTTCACCATCTCTATTACATTCACTCACACTTCCATTCAACCATAACCCTACGCTGTTCACCATCACTGTTATACATACCAAACATTAACAGAGGCCCTATCACAGACATTGCTAACTTATTAATCATACACTAAGCACATAATTCCCGACTGGATATTCCCATAACCGGTGGCTGGCTTAAGCATAATGGGGCCGTGATTTTGAAATGAGGGCGCCTACTCACCTAAAACCAAGCATCAGTTGGGGCTCCCAATATACATATACCAGGTTCATTTTATTAGACTCACTACGTTCATTAGGCTCATTTGTTACTGGTTCCAAAATCGTCGCTCTGATACCACTTTATAACACCCCCATATACCAAGAAGCCTTAACAAGACCTTCCCTAACATATAAGGGCGTTACAATCTCGGTTGCCCGAGGACAGTAATAATAAAATGTCGATAAAAGGACGTTTAAGTTATATTACAAGTGATTTACAACAACAGACGATATGAAAGATACAACTCAACACCACTATCAACTATGTGAACTACTTCTGTCGTGACTCGTCCCTCCAAGCACCTAGCTATGATCCAAACAATAACCTGCTAAGACTGACAGCTCACCATAGTGGATCACGGCAGACACAACAGAAACAACACAGCAAAACCACACAAGGTCAGTGACTGATATAACAAACATATAAAGGCAGATACAACACGAGTACAACAACACACACATACCACACCTCCTCCAACCATCCACACCTCAGACTGCCCGAAGGTCCAGTCCTGCCGGTGGGGGACCGCAGCCGTGTTGGAGTTAGTATCCTCCACAATAGTGCGTTTACATAATAAATCTCATTAAAGGAATAGCATCAGATATTTAATTATTTGATCCTCGTCAGTTGATTAATGTAAATCGATAACGGTTGGCTGACTAGAGTTTGACTTTATTGTCGTGAGACGGCGGTGATCAACTGACCCCTTTCGGTCACACCTAAAGGAACGAACCCCAATTGACAACTAATTAATTGTATGAGATACAATTTATTTAGTCCCTTGATTTATAAACTAAAAGGTTAGTCAATTATTTTTAGAGAGATTTCGAGTTGCGAACTCGAGGAGCAGCAGTTATTATTTAATTACGCGATAATTAAATAATAAATTTTATAAGACGGGTTTTAGTTAATTAATTGTTAATTCACTAAAATTGTACTAATTGATTAATGTGATTAATATTAGTACGTATAATAATATGTGTAGCGGTACACGTATATTTACGGAGTGATTTGGACGAAATTAATTGGAAGCATTTAAACATGATACGATGTTTAAATAAAATTTACACGTATTTGTACGACAAATATGAGAACCAAAATGGACCCGCAAATGGTTCATTGGACCGTATAAATGGAGTGTAGTGGATGATCATGATCATTACACTTTGCTTATTTTTCTTCCATAATTGTCATGTGATCATTATGTGTGTCATAATGTGTTGGACAATAAAATAAGGAAAATGAATCCTACACTCCACTACTACACACTCCACCCGCCACTTCCTCTACTTACACTCCATCTTTTTTTCTTTTTTTCTACACTTCATTACTTCACTTATGTGAACAAAACTTGGTCTATCTCTCTAAAAATTATTATACATAATTTACTAAGAAGTTAGTAATCAAAAATATTATTACAAAGAGTGTTAGTAATATTACAAATATTATCAAGGGTAAATTTTACTAGTATCTAGTTAATACTTGTAAAATTTTTGGGTGTTTTGTTCTTGGGTGCAACTTGAAGAAGACTTTCTTATTGAAGGTTTTTTAAGGAGGATCATCCATTTCTTTTTAGCTCAAGAATAATCAATATAGGAGATCTTGATTGTGCCCATATTACCATAAATATCAATGTAAGGAAATTGTTTTTCCTTAATCTTTAATTTTATACTTTTATATTTGCATGCATGTTACATAGATCACTAAATGAACATATTATGAGATAATTTATTTTTAATTAGAGAGTCTAATTAGGATCTATGATATTTCAACTGGTATCAGAGCTTAGGCTTGTAATTTGCATGTTGATTTTAAGCATATTAATAAATTATGAGATAATTTATAAAAACTCAAAAATTGTGTTAGAAGAGGTTTTAGCATGAAATTTTTGGGGCATGCATACCTACTGATCTCAAAAGATTTTTGACAAAGTTTGGTGATTTATGAAGTTATTTTGCTATTTTTAATGATTTTTGGTAGAAAACCGAGTCAAAATGCCGTATTTTAGTTATAAATTGACTAAAAATAGTTAAATGATGATTCGGGCCATGGACTTTTTATGGTGTTTCATGCATGTGTTCTACTGATTGTATGCAAAATGTTGAAGGTTTGTTTGAAGTTTTGCATGTTTATTGATTTTATGAAATAAAAGTCGATAAAAGTTATAGATATTAATCATATACTCGAAAAAATTGTTCCTGCCCATGATAAATTTATGTACATTTAAAAATATTATTTAAAAGTTAAAAGTGAAATTTAAAATGTGATTTCACCTTGTTTTGATGTTTATTGGTTTTAGTGGTTAAAAACCGATAAATATCGATCTTTTTCTTCATATATTTTATCCGGATTTTTGGGGCAATTTTTCTGACATTTTTGTATTCTTGGAAGTATTCCAGAATACTCAAACTTTTTGTTTCAATTTTTTTGGGTAATTTTTCAATTATTTTGGATTTATTACTTAAAAATTATGTTTTTACTGATTAAATTAGCAAAATATAACCAAATCAAACTAATTATTCATCATAAAATTAGTGAGGACTAATTTTTAGGCCCAAAACTGTTTGGACAATTATTTTGGACTTAAATGAGAATTAAGAGTTGATTATTGATTTTTACAAGTTAAAAATCGATTAAATCCACAAAAACCGAGATGGATACCAACGATTGATAGATAGGGCAATTTTGGCATCATTTTATAGCATTTTTTAAGCATATTTATTTAAGTTGAATGAATGATTGTCATTTATTTAAAGTATTTATCTTGTTGTACCTAGTATGACCTAGTTTATTTTAATCGTTATTACCCGAAATGAATGGGAATAGCGATTTGTTTGTTATTAAATACGATCTCGTATAGTCGGTTTGTAATTAATTAATAGTTTTATTTATTTATTAATTAATTTATAATAGGAATAGCTATGTAATTCAATTGTAATAGTTATTCTTACCGGCGTTTCCAAAAGACGGATTACATCGAGACGGAGTCTATTTTTTTGAAGGTGTTCCAAATCCCACAAGAGGAGCCACTTTTGGAATGAAGAGGCAAGGGACCAAGGAGTCGGTTTCCGATATGTAATAGTCTAGTTTTTATTAACTAGGTGGCCATATTAGGATTTATTCATATGCTTACTTGTTTGCTTGTTTTTATTTTCGCGCATGCCAAAATCGACATTCACATGCATTTTATTTTCGCGGTTGTCAATTCACGTCATTTACATTCACCGACTTAGTTAACTTATAGGGAATTTATGACTAAATTGACAAGATCTCTCACATAACTAAAATTTAGATTAGCCTTACCAATTAGTAACACCTATGAATCTCTTGTTCATTAGAGCCACGCTCGCCCAAGCGGGGTGTTCTCTTTTTACCTTGGGTAAGTAGGGTGGTAAACGGTTATCACACGCCAAAATTTGTTGAACTCAACGGGATATAAGACGGTCTTATGTTCCGGGGCTAGTAGATGGATTTAAGGAAATTCGTCGACCAAGAGTGCTAGAGGTAGAATTAGTCAACGTGACTTACCGAATTTACACAATTATGGGATGTTACGCCCAAGCGATGCTCATTTTTGTTTAATATTTGGGTCTTGGAATCATTTATATAATTTAGTGAGAGATCATTATATAAATGTTAAAACTTGTTAAACATGTTTTTACAAGTAATTTTTTTTTAAAACAATGGATGTTAATATTTCCTTTTTGTTGTAACATTTCAATTCGCAATGTTAACTTCTTCAACTCCAACGACTACATCACTAGGCAAAAATTCATGGCTAAGGTCCGTAATGGACAAATGTATCTTAAAAGATGACGGTAGTAACTTTCTTGAATGGGAATCCAACATCAAAAGCGCCGCGTTGTCCGACAACGTGCTCACTTACTTAACCGATGCTCCTCCCATCGAGCCCGGCCCAAGGGCTTCATCGGCGGTGCGGACCGCCTATGATGACCATGTGAGGATGTCGAATGATATCAAGAATGTGTTGATATGGTCGATGTCTCCAAAGCCCAAGCTTTCATGCATTTCTTTAAATGCGTACGAGATATTCACTCGTATGATTACTATGTTTTCACAAACACCTAAAGTCCGTCAATACGATGCAACGGCACGCTTCTTTGAAGCTAAGCTTGAGAGGGGCCAAAAGGTTGGTCCCCATGTACTCAAAATGGTCGAATATGTCGACATCCTAGAGCGTCTAGGGTGTAAGATTCCTAAGACTCTTGTGGTGGATCGTATCCTCCACTCACTTCCCACCAAGTTTGCCCATTTTAGGGTGAACTACAACATGAATGGCATGGATAAGAGTTATCATGAAATTCATGCACTCATCACCCAAGCGGAGAGGGATATGGAAGCTATTGGGAGTGACAAAGGGGATGTTTTAACCACGAAGTTAAAGAACATGTCCCTAGGAGTTAAGAAAGGAAAGGGGAGGGAAAAGTCCCAATTCAAGAAATCGTCAAAGAAACATAACAACGGAAAGGGGAAGGCCGTTGAGAATGGCAATCCCAAGGCAAAAAGTGTCAAACTCTTCGAGGCTGAATGTTTTCATTGTAATGGGAAGGGCATTATAGGAGAAGTTGTCCCAAATATTTGGAGTATCTCAAGGAATGGTGTGTGACGCCTATTGGTATGATTTTCGCTCTCTATGTGATAGACGTTAATTATGCTTGAACTTTCACTTGGGTACTTGATACTGGATGTGGCTCTCACCTTTGTAATCATTTGCATGGTTAAAGGGACGTGCGAGCACTAGCAAAAGGTGACGTGGATCTCCGCATGGGCAATGGAGCTAGAGTAGCGGCCGTTTCCGTGGGGACCTATGTGCTCACTTTAGCTAGTGGTCTAGAGTTGTATTTAAATAAGTGTTATTTTGTACCAACTTTAACCAAGAACATCATCTCCATTTCCGCGTTAGACGTGAAAGGCTTTTGTTTTATGATTAAGGACAATAGTTGTACTTTTTCATTAAATGATGTGGTTTATGGCAAGGCTATTTCAATTGGAGGCATTTATGTTTTAAATGATGTTAATGACGTTTATCATGTAGAAACTAAAAAGCTCAAAATGGGTGATCCAAACGAGTTCTACCTTTGGCATTGTCGTTTAGGCCACATAAACGAAAGACGCATGTTTTGTGTGGATTTTGCGCAAGGCGAAATCAGGTCAAGGTATATTTGGATAGGGTTAGTTAGCTCTAAATGCCCTAATAGTCAGGTCGTCAGGGGCAAATATAAATTGTAAATGCAATAAAAAATAACAACAAGAAGACAAAGAATTTTGTACGTGGAAAACCCTTAAATGGGAAAAAACCACGGGCACCAAGCCAGGAGAGGATTTCACTATTGTATTATGTATTGAGCACAATTGGACGTAATTATCTATGAATGAAATGAGAATGTTGCATATTGCCTTGTCTCGTGATCATCCTTCAAATGATTTCCAAATATCCCTTATATAAGCTCTTGTTGAACGGCTGTGTGATGGCGGCATTAATGTGGATTATTCTCCTTAATTACCCGCAATAATTGCCAATATTACGTCCTTAATTACTGTATTTACTGCGAGATCTTCCTATTCAATGCTGCGCATATATTCCTCTTGTAATATGTCTTCCTGGTCTGATTTCATCCTGATATTTTGGCCGTTGTAGCTTTTTACTCCAACTCCTTCAATGATTATCCATCCACTTGCGGTTAAAACCCTAATTTATTCTATATAAATACCCGTTAACTTCATTAAGTTGATCTCCATAAGAATAATCTCCCCTATTTATTTCTTAATAACTTTCTTCTCTAATTTTACTTAGCTTCCAGGTCCTTAATCTTCAATTAATCTTCATAATCTTTTAATAATGGCCGCAAAAAATAAGTCTACCAGGGCGGCGACTCCTGCAATCCCTCCTTCCCAGAATCCTGAGGAAACTTCTTCTGAGAATTTGCCTATTTCTTCTGCTGCTCAACCTTCCACGATCAATAAGCCGAGTGATTCTCCATTGGAGATGATCTCAATTTTCTATGGGGATTTCCAGTTCAAGCCTACAAAGGCTTTGAAGGACGATCAGTCTCTTACAAATCGTTTGAACCCTGAGTTTGAGAAGGTATTAAAGGATAAGGGGATCATCCCTGCTGATGTTGAAGTCTGGATCCCTGAAAATTCTCCTATCAGGGCTGACTGGGCTTGTCCTGGTTGGTTATGCATTCATGACTGGGCTTTCAGGGCAGGTTGTAAGATTCCTTTTTCTCCTCTTATGGTTGAGGTTATTAAGGAGATTGGTGTTCCATCTTATCAGCTGATGCCTATGGTGTGGAAGGTTGTGTGTTCCGTTGAGTATGTCTGTAAAAAACACAATATCTCGTTTTCCCTTGATGATCTAAAAGCTTGTTATGCTGTCAAAACAAATTGTCCTGGCCGTATAAGTTTTAAGGTTAAGGTTTCTACTACCCCCCTTTTGAGCAATCTGGATAGCGGACATGACAAGGGCTGGGCTGCTGGGTACATGTTTGTCAGGACCAATTCTGTGGGTCCTGACCTGGCGTATTTAAATTATGAAGCTTGCGTTGCTGGTGAGTTTTTTGGTTTTTCTTTTGTCCTACATGTTTCACTCGTTAGTAAAAAATAAAATGAAGTTCATATTGAATCATACCTTTTATGTGTGCAGTTGATGATGGGGTTACTGAAACTGAGTATCCCACTGCCAATATTTCTGCTTTCCTTGCTATTCCTCCTTTGGCGAGGTCTTGGCCTCTCTGCTGTGGGGTTGGCCATCTCCCTCGCTGTTTGAAGGCTGATGGCGCTGCCAGGGTGGCTAAACCTTCCGGGGTTGTTAGAGCCACTACTTCAGGCAGTAAGTCTATCTTAATTTCTTTTTTCTTCTTACTTTGGCTTCCTGGTGATGTTTAGTTTATATTGCTAATATAGTGTTTCTTGTTGTAGCCACAAGGTGGTCTACTCGCCTTGCCAGGTTTGGTATGGCTGACCTCTCAGCCAGGTTGGCTAAGATTAAAGAGGAGGGCTCCCAGGGAAGCGGAGATGTTGAGCCTGTTATCGATTTGACTGAACAACCTGATGCTCCTAAGGTCACTGTTGTACCTGATGCCCCTGCTGAAACAAGTTCAGCAGCCCAAAAAAGAAAAATTGAAGATGTTGACATTTCTGCCCCGGTCAGGGAAGTGAAGGCCAGGGTGGACAATATGGAGGCTGCTAGGGTGAAGATTAGAGATTATGCTGCTTCTAAGTCAGACATTATTCTCACCCTTGACCCTGTTGAGCGCTACTCGTGCGGTTGCTTGGTGGATCATTCATCGGACCTTTTGGTAGGTGCCCTGGCTGCTATGAGAGAGGTAGGCTATTTTTATTTTTATGTGTATTTTGTTTGGATAGTTTTTATTATTAGGGTATATTACTCATATTCTTCTTCCTGTTTTTGGTCGGGGTGCTGCGGCCTGTCTCCATAACGCCTATCAGGCTACTTCTTTGGTAGCCAGGATTGATCTGATGAGATCAGATTATGATAGGCTAAAGTCTGAACTGGATTTTCCATGGGCGGACCTGGCTGCTAAAGCTGCTGACTTGGTGAGGGTGCAGGCTGAAAATGATTCTACTAAAGCTGAGGCAGATTCAAGTAAGCGGCTCTTGCAGGAAGCTTTGGACATGAATGAAGAGCTCACCCAGGAGAGGGATGAATTGGAGTTCAAACTTGATGATGCTTCCCTCTATTTCTATATTAAGGGGAGGGCTGCTACTATGTTAGAGCCTGTCGAGGCCAGGGCGAAGTGGAACCCTGAAGCTGAGATGGCTTTTGCTGCTTCAAAGTATCCTGACCTGCATAACATGGGCAATGAACAGGAGGTGAATTCTCCAGGGGAGCAGGACGTTGATGCTTATCCGGCTAAGAGTGGGAGTGCTGGTACTGTTTCTAAGGAGAAGCAGTAATTTGATTTTTTTAGTTGGTATTTGGCCCATCCAGGGGGGATGTCCCTGGACGAACAATTTTTATCTTTTTATTTTTTTATCCAGGTCAGGGAGACTATCCCTGGCCTTTATGAATATTTTGGCGCCTTTGCCCCAGGGGGTAAGGGCTTTATTGATATAGGCATGGTGGCCTTTTTTGGCCGATTTTGCTTTTTTGACTTTGCTTGAGCCTGTGAGTTTTCCTTTTTTCCATCCTGATGGACCTGTCAAAATTTGTGTTTAGTTAACCTGCAAAGCATTTTTGATTTATCCTGTTATTTGAATCGTCGTGAGTAATTCAACCAAGTATAGTTTTTTGCCATAATGGTTGAAGGGGTGGGAAAACCGGCCTGTCAGGAGGGCGTTTAGACTAAGTGGTTGGGAGAGAACACCCTTGCACCTGTCTTGCTGCGTCCAGCCGGTTGTAATCATTGGCAGTAAACCTAGTCAGGTCAGGCAATTAATTCATGCCTGATTGGTCCCGACATTTTATCGTATCCGTGATGGTTACCAACTCGTTAGGCACAGTTAAGTGCAAAGTTTTCTTTCAGGAATTGATATATAGTAGAGTAGCCCTCAATCCTGAATATTTATGCATATAAAATATTTATCATGTATAATTGTTCAGGATTCAAAAAGTGAGAGAAAATGGGTTACTTAAATATATAGACATGAGTCGCATACAGAGCATGTAAAACACGTAGTTTTTCAGGTAGCACATCAGGTGAGTAATGATATGAGTTTGTACCTGGTTATAGCTTAATCTGGTCTTTATATATGGAATAGTTTTAAATGGGTTACATTCGAGGATCTTGGGATCATTTCTCCTTCTAGTGTTTGGAGCCTGTATACTCCTTGTCTAACAATTCAATCAATTAAGTAAGGGTCTTCCCATGTGGGGGCCAGCTTGCCTGCTGATTTTTCTTTCTTGTTTGGAAAAACTTTGCGTAAGACGAGGTCTCCTTCCCTGAAAACTCTTATTTTGACATTTTTGTTGTAAGTCCTGGCAACTGCTTGTTGGTATGATGTCATCCTAATTTTGGCAAAGATCTCTTAGCTCTTCTCGTTAGAACCAGGTTATCTTGCATCGGTCTCTAATTGCTTCAACATTGTTGTTTGTACCTTGATGTTGGCACCGTACTTGCAGAATGATGACTTCACAGTAGTACACAAAAGAGTAAGGTGTTTGGCCTGTTGATGTCTTTGGAGTTGTCCTGTCTGCCCATAGTACTAATGGAAGTTCTTCAGCCCATCTGCCTCATCTTCTTTTTAGCTTCTTTTTTAGGCAACTTATGACTACCTTATTGTTTGATTCAGCCTGGTCATTAGCTTTTGGGTATCCAGGGGTTGACGTTACCAGGTTGATATTCCATTCTTGGCAAAATGCTTTGGTCTTTTTCCCCACAAATTAGGTTCCATTATCACATACTATTTCTGACGGGACTCCATATCTGCAAATGATATTTGTCCTGATGAAGGATACTACTTCCTTTTCGGTTACTTGCCTGGAAGAATCAGCTTCAATCCATTTGGAGAAGTAATCAGTCATGGCCAACATGAATACTTTTTGTCCTGGAGCTACGGGCAGTTTTCCCACAATATCCATGCCCCACTTTATGAATGGCTGTGGTGCGAAATTGAGTGAAGGAACTCGGATGGTGATGTATGATTGGTGCATGGACTTGGCGGGCTTCACATTTTGATGAATATTCCAGCGATCGGACCCTTAGTGTAGGCCGATGTGCTTTGTCATGAGGACTTTACTTGTCAGGCTCTTTCCTCCTTTATGGTTACCACAGTGTCCATCGTGTATTTCTTGAAGTACCAGTTTGGCTTCGCCAGGCTCCAAGCATCTTAGGTAAGGTCCAGCCCGCGATCTCTTGAATAAAGTGTTATTGATAATAGCGTAAGTTGAAGCTCTAATTTTAAAAGCCCTTGCTTCATGTCTCCCCTGAGGCAGTATTCCTTGGAGAAACCAATCATAATAGGGTTTAGTCCAAGAGTTATAATCATAATTGACAGGATTGACTTGTTCAGGCTTGCTGATGGCTGGCTCTAATAAATGAACAATTGGTATTTTGTCGAAAACTGTAGGGGTAAAATTTGAACCTAGGCTGGCCAAAGCATCAGCCTGGGTGTTCAAGTCTCTTGATATTTGATCTATGTCAAATAAAGCTAATTTAGCGGTAAGGTTTTTTGCATATTCTAAATACGAAATCATTTTTGCATCCTTAGCCGTATAAATTCCCTTTATTTGATTAGCAATTAGAAGTGAATCAGTTTTTACCTTTAGGTTTTGAACACCGAGGTCTAGACATACCTTTAAGCCTGCTATCAGAGCTTCATATTCTGCTTCGTTGTTTGTAGCTTTGAACTCACAGCTTATAGCCTGTGCTAAGATATCTCCATGTGGTGACTTGAGCACTAATCCTAACCCTGTCCCCCTGGCGTTGGATGCCCCATCTATGAACAGGGTCCATTCTTGGTCTGGGGTTTTATTTTCTAGTTGGTTGATCTCTTTTTTCAGGTCAAGTTCCAGTTTAGGGCTAAAGTCAGCCACAAAGTCTGCTAGGGCCTGCGATTTGATCGCTGCCGTGGGTTCAAAGGAGATATCGTACGTGCTAATTTGCACTGAGCATTTGGCTATCTTGCCTGATAGTTCAGGCTTACGTAGGACATATTTTATGGGCAAGTTAGTCCTGACTACAATGGGGTGGCTTTCAAAATAAGGTCGCAATTTAGTACATGACATAATCAAAGCTAAAACTTATTTCTCAAGAAGTCCATACCTCATCTCAGCATCAAATAGGCTTTTACTTACGTAATAAACAGGGTGTTGTTGGCCGTCCTGTTCTTTTACTAGGATCGCATCGATCTTTGTGTCAAGAACGGATAAGTATATCGACAGGGGTTCTCCTTTTCGGTTTAGCCGAAGGGTGGAGATGATAGATAAGCTTTCAAGTCTTGAAAGGCTGTCTCATGTTCATCCGTCCATTGAAACTGTTTATTCTTTCTGAGGAGGTTGTAAAATGTTTTGAATCTCTCAGAGGATCTTGATATGAAATTGTTCAGGGCAGCTACCTGACCTATCAGTTTTTAGATATCCTTGACAGATATCCTCGCATAACAATTACAGTACTCTGTCAGGGTACTCAGGGTCTAGAATTACTTGATCTATTTCCATTCTGGGAGGTGCTACATAAGTGCTCCTGACAGAGTACTGTAATTGTTATGCGAGGGACTTACCTGCCTTGGAAGGCTTCAAAGCTGTTGTGTAGCATTCTTGGGCTATCTTGTGATCCCCTATAACTGTGGCTATGCCCCAGTTTGTTGGTATCTTGATAAACTGGTGATAGGTTGATGGTATGGCCTTGACATTATGAATCCAGGGTCTACCCAAGATTGCGTTGTAAGATGACAAGCAATCAAAGACTCCAAATTTCTCATAAGATGAGACTCCTTCAACGTAGGTTGGGAGGTGGATTTCTCCTAGAGTGCTCCTTGTTTCGCCACTGAATCCTATCAGGACACTGAATTTTTTGGTGATATGGTCCTCGTTGATTTTCATGGCTTTCAGCACGTCAAGCATGATCAGGTTTACTGAGCTGCCTCCGTCTACCAGGATCCTTCTCACTGTGGCGGTTCCAATCTGCATAGAAATTACCAGGCCATCATGATGAACATCAGGAATACCTACCAGGTCACAATCATTGAAAGTGATTATTGGAATATGGTCTGGTTTGTATGGTGAGACAGTCTTTGGCGTCCTGGCAATCTTTTTTGCTGCTGAACTGGTCAGGCCGCAGATTTTTGATCCACCAGATATGAATTTTACTTCGTATATTGGAGGTGGTGGAGGGAGGTTGTGATCCTGCTTGTGCTCCTGATCCTCTTTGCCCTGGTTCGCATTCCTGCCTTTCGTCTTGATCAGGTCTTTTAGGTATCCGGATTTCAGCAGATAAGCCACTTCTTTCCTCAAGGTGAAACAGTCATCCGTCGTGTGACCAATGTCCATGTGGAATTCGCACCATTTGGAATTGTCCCTTCTAGGGTTGGGATTTTCTGACTTTCTGGGCCATCTGACTACTGATCCTATGTTGTCATGTCTCTGGATTAATCCTGCAATATCAACACTGAAGTTATGTTTGGAAATAGGTGGAAAAACTTTAGCCTTACCTTGATACTCATTAGCAAGGTTAACTTCTGATTGATCTGGTCTGGAATATGGAGTAGGCATGTAGTTGTTTCCTTTGTTGCTCTTCCTAATGCTCCTCTCATAATCCTTTGGTCCACTGGGTGATCCAAGTTTGTAGCTTTTGTCTTCTTCTAGCCTGATAAAGGCAAGAGTCTTGGCTTGGACCTCTTCGAAGGTATGGCAGGGATACTTAGTGAGCTCGCTGTATAAGTCACTGTGTGGTAGCAACCCCGCTCGAATGCCCACCTTGCTTTGTTCCAACGTCACACCTGGGAATGGATACTTTCTCTTTGTTGAATCTTGCAAGGAATGTCCTGAGAGTTTCATCAGGCTTCTGTGTGATTCGGCAAAGGTCACTGGATCGTTTATCCAACTCTCTGCTACTCACAAACTGCTGGTTGAAGTTGTTGATCAGGTTGGCGAAGGAATGGATGCTCCCAGTTGGCAGGTTGATGTACCATTGCAGAGCAGGGCCGGTCAGGGTCGTTCCAAATCCCTTACACATGTAAACTTGTCTAAATTCGCTGGGAATAGATGCAGCCAACATTTTTTTTTTATAGAGAGCCACGTGATTTTGTGGATCTGTGGTTCCATAATAGACCCTCATGGATGGGACCACAGACTTCTTTTGTAAATCTACTTTTGCTATTTCGTCTATGAAAGACGAATCAAGATAATCGTCAAAAAGCGCTTCTTCCATGCCGGGTACTCCTGTATCTTGTCAAATTTTTCATTGAGTTTTTTGATCTCCTGAACCACTGCCATCATGATGGCTGCTACAGATTCATCAGGTTTTTCATTGTCATTCTTTTGTTCACCTTCACCATCAACATTAATGAATTTAAAACCACTTGGGCTCCCAAAACTGGAGAAATCGATGTTTTTGATGATTGATGCAAATGGGGTTCCTGGCTGAAATCTAGAGCCTGCTTCTTGGGTTTTCTCTAATTTTTGTTTCAGAGCTGACTCAGATTCTCTTAGTTGCAAGATTTCTGCTTCAGTTTGGACTACTTTTTCTTTCAAGCTTTCCAACTCAGCGATTTACTGGAGAGCTGCGTTCAATTGTTCTTCTAGGCTGGGCCATTTTTGTAGGATTTTTGAGTTTTTGTAAGATGAGAGAAAAGGATTTAAAGAGCTAGATGCTCCACGGTGGGCGCCAATTGTTTTGTGTGGATTTTGCGCAAGGCGAAATCAGGTCAGGGTAGATTTGGATAGGGTTAACTAGCTCTAAATGCCCTAATAGTCAGGTCGTCAGAGGCAAAATATAAATTATAAATGCAATAAAAAATAACACCAAGAAGACAAAGAATTTTGTACGTGGAAAACCCTTAAATGGAAAAAAACCACAGGCACCAAGCCAGGAGAGGATTTCACTATTGTATTATGTATTGAGCACAATTGGACGTAATTATCTATGAATGAAATGAGAATGTTGTATATTGCCTTGTCTCGTGATCATCCTTCAAATGATTTCCAAATATCCCTTATATAAGCTCTTGCTGAACGGTTGTGTGATGGCGGCATTAATGTGGATTATTCTACTTAATTACCCACAATAATTGCCAATATTATGTCCATAATTACTGCATTTCCTGCGAGATCTTCCTATTCAATGCTGCGCATATATTCCTCTTGTAATATGTCTTCCTTGTCTGATATCGTCCTGATATTTTGACCGTTGTCCTCTCCATGTACGTCCTGACGCCTATCTTCATGTGTCCTGATACCCTGACACCCTGACACCCTGATGGTCAGGTTAAGGTGAGATACTGATCAGGGACGTCTGCAGATTTCTAGGCCTAACAACGCATTAAGAGGCTTCCTTCATCAAAAGTGCTCAAACCATTTGGTTTCGAATCTTATGGTACATGCGAGTCTTGCCTTTTAGGTAAGATGACTCGTGCACCTTTTGCGGGAAAAGGGACACGTGCTAGTAAGGTTTTGGCTCTCATACATACGGATGTGTATGGACCATTAACTATCACCGCTAGAGGAGGTTTTCACTACTTCATTAATTTAAGTGATGACTTAAGTAGATACGGGTATGTCTACTTAATGAAAGAACAAGAGTGAAGCTTTTGACAAGTTCAAAGAGTTTCAAAATGAAGTAGAGAACCAATTGGATAGAAAGATTAAGACCCTACGATACGATCGTGGTGGTGAATATCTAAATTATGAATTTGATTCACACCTAAAAGATTGTGGTATAGTATCACAATGAACTCCTCCTGGCACACCACAATTAAATGGTGTGGCCGAAAGGAGAAACCGAACTTTACTAGATATGGTTCGGTCTATGATGAGTCTAACTGAGCTTCCTAGTTCATTTTGGGGTTTTGCCCTCTTGTCTGCAATATTTTCACTAAATCGAAGCCCGACTAAAGCGGCCGATAAGACTCCATATGAGATATGAACAGGGAAAGTCCCTCATTTGTCATTCATGCATATTTGGGGTTGCGAAGCGTACATCAAGATCAAGTCTGACAATAAGCTTGCACCCAGGTCTGACAAATGTCTTTTTGTAGGATATCCAAGGGAAACACGTGGCTATTACTTCTACAATAAACACGAGAACAAAGTGTTTGTGGCTCGTGATGCTGTCTTCCTAGAAAAGGAGTTTATTTCTAGGAGACAGAATGAGAGAATATTTGAACTTGACGAAGTTCGAGAGCGACAAACCGAGAATGAGGTAGAGGAGAACGTGGAGGATAGCATTCCCTCTTCCTCTGAAACGGTAATTGTTCCTAGAAAGTCAAGTAGGATTTCTAATCCACCTGACCGCTACCTTGGTAACATCGAAGAGGATGGTGTTTTGTTAGTTTTGGAAAGTGATGAACCCATTACCTACAAATCGGCTATGTCTAGTCCCGACTCCTCTCTTTGGCTAGAAGCCATGCGATCCAAAATGGATTCCATGTACGAGAACCAAGAATGGGACTTGGTGGATTTACCTGAGGGAGTCCGACCCCTTCAGTGTAAATGGATATATTAAATTAAGCTCGGCGTGGATAAACATGTAGATGTTTACAAAGCTAGATTGGTAGCAAAAGGTTTAACCCAAGTTCATGGTTTACACTATGACGAAACCTTCGCTCCAGTCGCTATGATTCGGTCCATTAGGATAATCTTAGTGGTTGCCTCATTTCATGATTATGAGATTTGGCGAATGGATGTCAAAACCGCCTTCTTGAATGAGATTCTAGAAGAAGAGGTGTACATGATACAACTTGAAGGTTTTGTGGATACATCTAACCCTAAGAAGGTGTGTAAGCTTAAGAAGTCCATCAATGGTCTTAAGCAAGCATCTAGGAATTGGAATCATCGCTTTGATCATGTTATTAAACAATACGGTTTCACTAGAAGTGTGGAAGAACCGTATTTATACATGAAGTTTAGTGGGAGTAAGATTGCATTCCTTATCCTATATGTCGATGACATATTGCTCATCGGGAATGATGTTTCATCGCTCACTTCCGTTAAGGAGTGGTTAGGGAAACACTTCCAGATGAAGGACTTGGGAGAGGCACAACGAATCTTGGGTATCCGGATCTATAGGAATAGGTCCAAAAGGGTACTAGCATTGAGTCAAGAAGCTTATATTGACAAAGTTCTTGACCGGTTCAATATGAAAAACTCCAAGAGAGGATTTCTACCTATGGGCTAAGGGACTACTTTGAGCAAGTCACAGTCTTCCTCCACCCCTAAGGAAATTGAACACATGAAGACCGTCTCTTATGCTTCCGTTGTTGGGTCTATCATGTATGCTATGATTTGCACTCGTCCCGACGTTGTGTATGCCTTGAGCATGACAAGTTGTTATGAAGCCAAGCCTGGTGAGAGTCACTAGATAGCCGTAAAAAACATCCTTAAATACTTGAGAAGGACTAAGGATTCGTTCTTAGTGTTTGGAGGAGAAACTGAGTTGCGTGTAAGAGGTTACACGGACGCAAGTTTCCAAACCGATCGGGATGATATGAAATCCCAATCCGGTATGTGTTTATGCTAAATGGAGGAGCTGTTTGCTAGAGGAGCTTCAAGCAAAGTGTTACTGCGGATTCTACAACAGAGGCTGAGTACCTTGCAGCGTCTGAGGCTGCGAAGGAAGCTATTTGGATTAGGCAATTCATGGAGGGACTAGGAGTAGTCCACTCTGCCAAAGATCCGATCACTCTATATTATGATAACAATGGAGCTATTTTTCAAGCCAAATAGCCGAAGTCTAGTAACAAATCTAGACACATTGAAAGGAAATACTATGTAATTAGAGATTATGTGGAAAGGAAGAAAATTGACATTTGTAAGGTTGGGATAGATGATAATATTGCTGATCCTTTAACCAAGCCTTTATCAAAGGCTAAGCATGATGGTCATGTCGTCGCAATGGGATTGAGACAAGTACCATATTTTCTTTATATTATGGATATGTAATAATTGGATAGTGTATATCTTATTATATATATGATAATCACATTCATTGTTTTCGCATTCATTCTTTTATGAATCTTTTATTTAGTGTGACTAAATTTTTAAATACCTTGTTTATCTGAATAAGTTATGGAGACAATGTTGAACACTATTCAAGTGAATAAGATGAACATTGTATTTTGTCCCTAGTCACTTAATGAGGTGATGTCTTGGAGTGACTAGATTGTGAGTCGATTGATGGTTGTGCAACACCGTGAGGTCATACGTGATGACTAGTCGATTAGATAGGCAGAGTGTGTGACACTTTGCCGGACAGTGACCATTTAGAGAATCCCTTAAGTCTATTATAAACGCCTGGTCGTGGCAGGGATCTCTAAGATGTTCCAAAGAGTCGATTCTTTTGACTGGAGACTATTATCTGAGCAAGTGCTGTTTTCGAGTGACTTTGGTCTTTGTCCTAGGTCGTGCCGTGAAAGGAGGCCAAAGGGCATTTACTAGGTCGTGGTGATCTGTATTAAGCAATAGGATAGATAGGGCAGACAGGAATTGTCCACCCACGTTGGGTAACTATATCTCAAGGCCACTCGAGGAGTCACTGACTACAAATACGTGGCCACGCTTGGAAGTAATCCGTGAGACATTTTTCCGGTCAGGTAGTCACACTCCCGATCGAGAAAACCACTCGCGATATGTTCATGTGCAAGTGCGACCTGAAAGACACCTTGCATTGAGTGGAAGATTAAAACGGACAAGAGAATTGGTAGCGCACACCTTGTGTTGGACAAGTGGGAGATTGTTGGAGTTAGTGTCCTCCACAATAGTGCGTTTACATAATAAATCTCATTAAAGAAATATCATCAGATATTTAATTATTTGATCCTCGTCAGTTGATTAATGTAAATCGATAACGGTTGGCTGACTAGAGTTTGACGTTATTGTCGTGAGAGACTACGATCAATCAACCCCATTCCGTCACACCTAAAGGAACGAACCCCAATTGACAACTAATTAATTGTATGAGATACAATTTATTTAGTCCCTTGATTTATAGACAAAAAGGTTAGTCAATTATTTTTAGAGAGATTTTGAGTTGCGAACTCGAGGAGCAGCAGTTATTATTTAATTACGCGATAATTAAATAATAAATTTTATGAGACGGGTTTAAGTTAATTAATTATTAATTCACTAAAATTGTACTAATTGATTAATGTGATTAATATTAGTACGTATAATAATATGTGTAGCGGTACACGTATATTTACGGAGTAATTTGGACGAAATTAATTGGAACGTATTAATTGTACAGGTATGTTTAAATAAAATTTAAACGTATTTGTGCGAAAAATATGAGAACCAAAATGGACCCGTAAATGGTACATTGGACCGTGTAAATGGAGTGTAGTGGATGATCGTGATCATTACACTTTGCTTATTTTTCTTCCATAATTGTCATGTGATCATTATGTGTGTCATAATGTGTTGGACAATAAAATAAGGAAAATAAATCCTACACTCCACTACTACACACTCCACCCGCCACTTGCTCTACTTACACTCCATCTTTTGTTCATTTTTTCTACACTTCATTACTTCACTTTTGGATGTGAACAAAACTTGGTCTATATCTCTAAAAATTATTATACATCATTTACTAAGAAGTTAGTAATCAAAAATATTATTACTAATAGTGTTAGTAATATTACAAATATTATCAAGGGTAAATTTTACTAGTATCTAGTTAATACTTGTAAAATTTTTGGGTGTTTTGTTCTTGGGTGCAACTTGAAGGAGACTTTCTTATTGAAGGTTTTTCAAGAAGGAACATCCATTTCTTTTTAGCTCAAGAGCAATCAAGATAGAAGATCTTGATTGTGCCTATATTACCATAAATATCAATGTAAGAAAATTGTTTTTCCTTAATCTTTAATTTTATGCTTTTATATTTGCATGCATGTTACATAGATCACTAAATGAACATATTATGAGATAATTTGTTTTTAATTAGAGAGTCTAATTAGGATCTATGATCTTTCAAGTAGTTCCCACCTAAGCCTCGCTCATCTATCCGAGCGATAATCCCATGTTCCTTAATATGCAGATCCCCTCTATTGGCGGGTTCCACGGAGGGCGAACTAAGGGCGTGAAGCCACTCCCGCAAGTGACTCTACTCAGCTGAGGGCGCGCCTCGAGAACCACAGACAAACAATCACAATCAGCTGTACAACAACAAACACCAACTACTATACCAACACAACATTAACAACTACCACAACCAATCAGCAATACTGACTCTACACCAACCAAACAACACCAATAGACACTCTAGAAAATCAACAGTACTGAGTAGGCGAACCTACCTTTAGCAAACCGCAGCGATTCCGTGTCCGATCACAAGATATCAACCAACCACGAAAACCACCTATAAAATCAATGCAACCACCTATTACTACCACTACAAACCTAACTGAAAACAATGATGACGATGATGATGACGATAACATACCTATACAAAGTAATCCGGCGTCAAGACCGCTACCCGACTCAAACATCCCATCCCTTGGTGTAAGCATCCTCAAAGGCCTCAAGAAAAGGGATTATGGCAAAGGAGAAAGGAGGTGACGATATCAAGGTTTAGAAAAAGGAAATGGGGAAAAGATTTGGGATTTCACGATATACGGTTTATAATTTCCCGCTGCAATCTCATCACTCGATCGAGCTCCCAAGCTACTCGATCGAGTAACCTCAGCTAGATCGAGTACCACACAAACCAAAGCTCACCAGGTCACAAGTAATCACTCGTAAAGTTTCCCAAGGTCAAGATCGGTGTCTAAGGTCAGTCAACATCGGTCAACGGGTCCCTAAAAGGATGGGTATTACACCAAGCTCAACCACACCATGTGACCTTGCCACGCCAGGTCCAAGGCCAACTCCGAACACCATGTCCTGCCTGTCCTATCCAATCCAAGGTCCACGGCTCTTCCACATCCCCTTCCCTGGCCTATCCAATTCAGGCCCACGACCGCAGTCGTGCCTGACCTATCCAAATTACAAACCATCCCGCAAACGAGTTGCCAAACAATGCTAAATGCCAATACGAGTTGGTACATTGATATAAAAAAATATAAATGTCAATCATAACCGCTGCCACAATGCCAAGTTCCTCTTAAGTAAATGATATTAATATGTCAACGCAAAATTCAACATAATAAATGCCAAGCAATTATAAGAACTTACAACAAAACAATTAACAAAATAATACCACGGCCAAAGGCCAATACAATAGCTCATCAACATCAGTTCTTATGTAATGATTCATCAATGCCAATCAAAACAATTAAGACAGTTAAGCACATAAAAGAACCCCGCAAGTAAGTGTTGAGTAGCTAGCTTATCTGATTAGCAATTCCAATAAATTTTAGCAGTGAAGCTCAATTAGTAGTATTCCTCAATATATCCGTCACCTAAATAATAATAATAACAATTACTAATTATTCTAATTCATAAAACAATTAATCTAATTACAACAATACGTGATTTAATATAATTAAAACCCATCACACTAATTAAATCACTAACACAAGGTAATTACTAACTAACCAAGTGTATAAGACGATATTTAAAATTAGTCAATTAAAACCCATTTTAAAACTACCCAACATACCCATGAACACACGGTTGAAACCATGTTGAACAACCCATGAAAATAGCCCATACAACACGCATCATACACAGCCAACCACCACCATACACCACTACCGTTGGCCACCACCACACCACACCTGGCCACGGTTGTCAGCAACCCCTGACAACCACCACACATAGGTTCCACGGCAGCCCTAACTACAACAACACACGACACCAACAACAAACACCCCAATAACCACCAAAACCCGACACCCCAAATTACCACTACAACACCACCATACGTCACCTACAGCCACCACCGTGGTCACCTCTGACCCACGATGGAGCCACCGGCTACGTCTCAACCCCTGGTCACGGTCCAGTTAAGTCTTAGAGGGGTTAGGTCCTAGCAACACACGGTTTAAACAACAACCACTAACCCGTCACCTTAATGTGAAAACTCCGGCAAGACGCCACCTTTAACCACTCCAACACCACCACGATGGTTGATGCTCTACCCACAACCCAGCCAACCCAGATCTAGTCTAAAATAAGGTGGGGTAAGGGTCTAAAAACCCGTGTCAATACACGGTTTAAACCACTATAACAACAACCCATTAACCCTAACCCTAGCTGGTCAATGGTGGTCAGAGGCAAATCCGGTCAGTCACGGTGGGGTCACGGCCATGGTCAAGCACTACGGTGGTCAACGGTGCAATTTACATTAACTAATAAAAGACAAATTAGTCTATGAGACGGTTTTATGAATATCTTACCTTGAGGCAATTAAATTAGATGAATCTCCTTCTTTTGTCCCTTCTAGATCTCCCTCTCTCTCTCTCTCTCTCTCTTTATGAGAGTTTTGTGAATTTTATGTGCAATTAAGACTTATGGGTAGGTTAGTTTGACTTATATATTAGTAAGGCAAGGACAATTAGAAAATTGTTAGGAAACCTACCAATTATTATAATCTGTCATATTATTAATTATTACTACCACCACCACCACCACCACCACCACCACCATCACTACTATTATTACTACTACTATCAGTACTACTATTATTACTATTACTATTATTTTTATTTTTGCAAGAATTTTTCTTCATTTTTATTCTTCAACATATGGGGGAATAAAAGGAGAATCACCTTACAGGCTATCCACTAAAGAGTACAGTACAACAAAGAGATGCCCATTAGAAGGACTACAACACAACTATTTGCTATTAAGCCTTGACGTTATATCCCTATTTTCAGTCTCATGATATCTATCTAGCAATCGAACTGCCACTATGTGCTTGATTTGCTGAACAATGGTTTCTGGTGCAGTTTCCTTGTTAGAAAATACTCGTGAGTTTCTCTCCATCCATATACTGTAAATGGCGGCAACAAGACAACATTTAAATTGATGCCTCATCCATGGAGCTATATACTTTCTGTGGAGATTCCTATCTATCTCAGTGTGAAGATCCTCAACCCACCTAGCTATATACTTTGATTCCCAAACCCATCCATCTTTTTGAGTGATAACCAAATGTTTTTGGAGAAAGCACAAGAGAGAAATAGATGCTCATGACTCTCCCATGCATTCTTACATAATACACATCTGTTTACTATTATTATACCTCTTGCTGAGATATTATCCAAGGTAGCCAATTTTCCGTCCATTGCAACAGTTGTTATAACCCTATGCTTAGGAAGAATGGAGTTGCTATTTAAAGCTCTTGTCGAGGCCTGATGTGGGTAGTGTACTCTTAGGAGATTATATGCCTTCTTCATAGAATATAGTCTATTAGTGACACAGCTTTTGATTGCATCCGTAGCTTCTGTTACACCCCCTGCTAGATTAATGCAGTAGTCTCGAGTAGCCAAAATTCCTCTCAAAGACTCAGAAAATTTTTCCTTAACAACTACAATCCAGATGCTGTCAGAATTAAGGCAATAACTTTGAACCCAGTTTGCCCATATGCTTGAATTAGGGCTATCAAGCAACTAGATCCATTTTAGTAGCAATGCTCTATTCCAACACATGAGTTCCTTTAAGCCAAAGCCACCCTCCTACTAAGCTGCACATATGCTTTGCCAACTTTTTAAGACCCATTTCCTTACTCCCTCTTGGACTACCCAGAAGAAATCTTTACAGTATTTATTAATGAGCTTAACTACTCCTACTGGAAGTAATAAACCAGTACACCAGTAATTTTCTAGGCCAAAGATGATGGAGTTAATGAGTTGGAGCTTCCCGACAGATGACAACTTTTTTGTGGACCAGTGATGTATAGTCCCCTGCCCCTTGTGCAACATCACTCCAAAACTATCTTTTGTGAGTCTTGAGGTATTCATTGAAATTCCCAAATATCTGAAAGGGAATGCTCCTTCAGTATATCCTGTGTTTTCTAGGATTTCTACTTTGATCTTGTCCTTAATCCCTCCAAAATATATGTAAGTTTTCTCCTTGTTGGCTATCAATCCAGACCAGGCACCAAAATTTGTTATAGTCTCAGTTACTGCTTGAACTGAAGGCACGTCTCCTCTTGTGAAGATCATCAGATCGTCTGCAAAGATGAGATGTGTAAGTTTTAGCTTGGATCATTTAGGATGATAGGAGACATGTGGCTTGCTACTTATTGCCCATAGATGTCTTAAAAGGATTTCCATACTTAGGACAAAAATGTAGGGTGAGACAGGATCTCCCTGCCTTATCTCACTCCTACATTTGAACCCTTTCACTGAGACATTAATCTTTAGGGAAAACCATGAACCAGAAAAACAATGCATAATCCAAGTTACAAACTCAGGAGGAAAGTTATAAATGATCAGTATATTCCTCACATACTCCCATTGTAAGGAATCAAAGGCTTTTCTAATGTCAATCTTCATGAAGCGTCTAAGAGTTTTATATTTTCTGTTATATCCTTTTATTAAATTCTGAGTGAGCATAATGTTCTCATGAATACTTCTTCCCTTGATAAAGGCTGCTTGCTCATCCCCTATCAATTTAGGCAGGAGGTTTTGCATTTTAGTAGCCAGTATCTTGCTAACAGACTTATAAAAAGTAGAGCAACAAGAGATTGGCCTGTAATCCTAAACAGTGGCTGGGACCTCCTTCTTGGGAAATAGGGAGATAATAGTGGAGTTGGCCTGCTTGGGCATCTTTCCTGTCTTGAAAAAATATTGCACTGCATTACAATAGTCTCCTCCAACTTGAGCTCAAGAGTGTTTGAAAAAACCAGATGAGAAACCATCTGGGTCTGGACTTTTATTGGGATCAATGCTAAAGAGTGCATCCTTAATTTCTTGCTTATTCACAGGGGCTAGCAATGTAAACCAGTCTTCTGCATTAAGGGTTTCTCCCTTGGACAAGAAACTGGCATCCATTTGCTCAGCAGGGGTTGCAGTCCCTAAAAGACTAGTATAATAATCAACAAAGGCATTAGTAACATTATCTAGCCCTTGTTGAGTTTGATCATATTGATCGTTAATGAATCCAACCAATTGCTGGTTCTTCCTTGATGCAAGTTTAGCATAGAAGTAAGAAGAGCTGCAACCATTATGCTTGATGTTCTCAATTTTAGCTTTTTGCTGCACTGAACTTCTTTCTGCTTTTTTAAGGTTTTTATAATTCTCTAATTTTTCCTTTTCCTGAGTGATTAAATCCCCTGAGTATGGATCCTGCTAAAGCTGTTGCTGACCGGCAGTAAGATCTTGCCAGAAGAGCTGGACCCTCTTCTGAATATTTGAATAGCTTGGTTTATGCAGAGAAATTAAACCTGCCTTAACTAACTTCAGCTTATAGAACAATCTATAGATTGGATTACCCTGAATATGTGTTTCCCAGGCTTGCTTTACAGTTGTGTCATACTCAGGATGACTAACCCAACAGTTAAGAAAGCTAAATCTCCTAACAATATTAACTGCTTTAAAAGCAGTTATAACCACTGGAGAGTGATCATAAATGCTAGGGGGTAAAAATTCAAGTGTAGTGTGAGAATTTGCTTGATACCATTCAGGATTTACTAAAGCTCTATCCAACTTAGACCAGGCCCTAGAGCTGGGGTCTTGCTTACTTGTCCTGGTAAACTCAACACCTGTCCCTTGAACATCATCAAGCCCAGCATGCAGCAAACTTTCATTAAAATCCAAAATATCTTAAATATCAGGGGGGTGATGCCCAATTCTTTCCTGGATATGTCTAGCCACATTGAAGTCTCCTAGAACAAGCTAGGGTTCAGACTTTACCCCTACTGTTTTTAGAAAATCCCACAGATCCTTCCTCTGCTCCCCTCTTTTGTGGCCATAGACCACAGTCAGGTAGTAGGAAATGCCATTAGCTAGGTAAGTGATTTGACAGTAAACATACTGAGCATTTATAATAAGAGGAACCAGAGTAATTGTGGAGGGATTCCAAATACACCATATCCTAGCATTATAGTGAGCAGAATAGCTGGTGAGCACACTAAGAGATTGAAAAAGTTTACCAATAATTTGAGGAGCAATCTGTTCCTTAATTCTTTTCTCAACAACTCCAAAGATATCCAAATGATTAGTTCTAAAGAAGTCCCTGACTTCTTTTTGCCTGAGGAGTCATTACATCCCCTCACATTCCATGATGCAATCTTCATTGAGAAGGATTTAGGGGACCCAAATCCCCTGGTTGTTCTCCACTATCTGAATTAGTATAAGCCAAGATAGCATATTTGTTAGCAAATCTGCTGCTATTTCCTTGTGAATTATCTGTCACACCTCCATTATCAGGGGGTACTAAGTGCCTTATAGAAACCCGAGATGGAGTGCCCACACCTGTTTTAGGAGTGGTTATATCTTCCCTGGTTGGTTCAGGTACAACATTCTCAGGTCCTAATGTACCACCTATCCTCTGATCTTCTGAACTCTCAACCTGATTGTGGCTAGAGTCCAAGGATATTCCATTTTCAAAAAAGCCACCCTGATTAATAGCCAGAGATTGACCTAGCTCTAAAGGTTTTGAGTGCATTTTAGAACTCAGAGGAGAGTGCATTTGATCCTGAATTGGTTGGGGATGGCCTAGCTGTGGGCATTGTGAGCTATCGTCCCTAGTAGCAGGTTCAGTAGCAGCCAGCTCTGGGTCTGAGGTACCACCTATCTCTTAGCTTCCTAAGTCTTTCTGAGCTATTTCAGGGATGGGTACCTTGCCAATGGGAGCAGCAACCTTCTTGAAAACTGTTATATGGGGGTTTGGCACTGTTGTTTGCATTTCAGGCTTTCCTGGTGGCCTAAGCCTCTTCCATTTAGCTTGTAAGTGACCCATTTTCCCACATTCCCTGCAGTAATGAGGGAGCCATTCATACACAATTCATACACAATTCTGGAAACCCTTTGTATTTCCAAGGAGAAAGAGGGACTCCATTTCTTCAGAATCAAAGTATTATAACCTAAAGTCCATGGTCCCCTTTCAAAACTGTTATCAGATCCTCATAGCTTACAAATCTCAAGCTAAACCATCCTTTTTTGTAATATTGGACTGTTGGCAAAGCAATATTATTCCAGTGTTTCCACACAAAATGTGTGTTTACTTTCAGGGTTGGTCTAGCTCCTAGTACATTCCCCATTAATGTGTGTTTCCTCAATTTCAATTCTTCAAGTACATCTTTTTCTTCAATGACAATTTCCTCAGAACTTGCTCTATTTTCACAATAGAACAAGCTCATACCTATAGATTTCTCCTTATGGGGCAAAGAACTCCAATATTTTTTAGGGTTTCCACCCGAAGTTTCCCCCAATTTATCAGAAATTACAGGAATTCTTAGAGTTTGCACACGAATTATCAACATTTGTAGACGAATTATCAAGAGAAACAGAGGATTCCTCAATCAAAACATCCGACGAAATTATGGTAGCATTAAGCACACTAGATCGTTGACTAATCTTCGTATTACTAGCAGAACTAACTACAGCAGTTTCAATGTAATCATTGACAGTGGGTCGAAGAGGGCTAGCAATCTGGGTTTCTAAATTTTCCAAAATCAAAGGAGAATTAATCAAGAAATTGGTACCAGTAGATGCAGCGTAAGAAGAGCTCTCCAATGGTGGCCTTCCTTTCGGTGGCCTCCACCTACGTTGAGCCATGATGAGGTCCAAGCTTCAACAATGGCGTCGTGAATTAGAGAGAATTTTCTCTAATTAAAAACGTAAAGTATTTATTATTATTATTATTATTATTATTATTATTATAAATGCGCGCAGCTTTCATTATAATAAAAATAAAAGGTTTACATGAAATTGGTGGGAAATGAGAGACAATCTGGGCTCCCACACCCTTAAGAATAGAAAGCTAATACGAGTAAAAATGTAAGCGGCTACCCGAGCCCAAAGATCCCGAGATACCGAGAATTTCGGATCCGCTGAAAGCGCAAAAGATCCGAACTCAACTCCCCAAGTGAAGAGAAAGAGAAAGGTAGAAACTACAACTCTGCCACACGCGCACAAATCCCCATACTTAGCACACTTTCGCCGAAAGCAAAGATCGGGCCGACAACCCGCCCGACACAAAATCGCCAACCTGGGCCCCGAGTCAAAGGTGAAGAACTCACAGTCGACGCACACATCACGCCCGTCCCAAGAATAAAGCAATAAACCGCAGGACGAAGAGAGCCACCATGCCCATCAACCAAACCGATATCAACCTCCTTCCCCGTAAATACCGGATCTATAGCAGATGTTGAAGAGAGTGTCCTGGACAAGGTTATGCCGATGTTTAACGCCCACGGTGCCAAGACAAGAAAGGCGTGGTCCCCAAAAACATCCTCAAAGAAAAAACCCGAGAGCAAGCAGACGGGGCCCGGATACCGAGAATAACGGAACACCTGACGATACCCCAAAGACACTACGGTAAGTCCTCCCGTTCATAGTCCGCCTCAACCCCGAGATAGGAACCGCACGTAACCAATCGGAGGAGTGAGAACCCCGCCGAGATCGCCATAAAGCAAGTCGGGCGTGGTGTCAAAGAGAAAACAGACTACGAGCCAAGAAAGAACCGTCGCGAAATAAATGTCCGCCAATTTCTTCATAAGTTTGGGGGGCACAATTTCACTAGGGTTACCTAAAATACCGATCCTCGTAGTCTCGTAAACACTGCGGCATCATCAAAAGCAGGGCCAGCAGGTACAATACCAGAAGGGCCGATGAGCTTTGCCTGCAAACCAGCAGACTGCAAACGGAACGCAATAAAAGCATAAAATAAAACATCTCCCGCCGCATAGACACCAAGACCACCAAGCTGAAATGGGAAAGTAGCAAGGCGCCACTGCCAATCCCAAAAACCTGGCCCTGACGCTGTGACAATACGTTCCAAGCTAGAACGAAGAGCGACATCAAAAGGAAGATGGACAGACCCAAAAACACTAGGGGAGCAAAATAATCAAAATCCGATATTAAGGACTTAAGTAGATCGGTAATAAGAACATAGCGAGAACGAAAGTAAACAACTAGTAAGAAAGAAAGACAAACGAAAAAGAAAGAGAGACAAGTAACACAAGCAAAATGGTGACCCGGGAAACCAAAAATGTGGGAAAAACCGTTGGGGGAAATGGTATCCCACCAATGATCCACTAGTAGTAATAGTATTCGAGGGTGAACCTAGCAAGAACGATCAGGAGGTACAACATTGATCTCCAAACGACTAAGTACAATTGAGATGAACGATGTATTAATTTCTAAGTGTGTAGATGATATTATTTTTTCAGGTGGCGAATGATATTTCTTTGAGTGGAACCAATGATGAATGCCTTGAATCTGATGTTTGTTGCTCTTTTATAAACCTTCTTTAAGTCATTGCACATGCTCCCTACATATGCTCAACCATACGCTCCACTTCCTATGAAATAGGAATTGGTTGCTGACTTTGTCAAAGCTTTTGCTGATCGCTGCAATGTTCCTGCTGACCATTTCAACGTTCCTGCTGGCTGTTTGTTATTTAATTCAAACGTGGCCTTTGTATCACTTAAATGTCTAGGTTCATCCCCCCTTGTTCTTCCTTGCGTCTAGCAGCCTGCTGCCTTGGATACTGATCCGTGTGCATTTACTTTATCCAATTGCGAGTTGCCACGTCATGATGAAAATGAGAGGGTATTTTTACCCATACAATTACCCCCAAGCAACCGCCAGGTTCTGTTATTGCTCGATGGATGCTGGGAGTTGCTTCTCGATCCTAACGCTACCTATAGTGGTGATGTCATAGCGTGACATCAGCCCACTTGCATTCTTATCCACTGAGTCTGACCGTTAGAGGTCTAATCAGTCACTTCCTCTCAATAACTCCCCACCTCCCCCACGTCTCCTTTCCCTCGATCCCCTCCCCTCCCAACCTAACTCCCTCCCTTAACTTCCTCTCAATAACTACCTCTCCTAACTCCTTCCCTTAACTTCCTCTCTTAACTCCCTCTCCTAACTCCTTTTGGTTATAAATACACCCCTCCCCCTCCCACTTCCTTTATTCCCGTCCATATTACCCCCTTTCCTAAAAACCCTTCACTCTCCCTCCCTTATAAAGTCTCCCTATCCACCAGGTAAACTCCTCACTTTCTATTCTCTCTCTTAATTTTTTCGCCTTTAAACAAAAAGTCTATCCACCGTACCGTTCCTCCTCTTTCTCCCCATGGGGATCCATCTGCTGCTGCTCTCTCTCCCTTCCGATCCTCTGGGATCCTCGCAGATCACTATATGTGCGATTCCAGCTTTGCTGACACCCCCCTCGAGGAGGTGAGAGAGAGGTTTGGCCTTGGGCAGGAGGTTGAGATTCACATTCCTCAGCCTGGGGAGTCGTCGGATGCCCATAATCCCGGTTGGGTATGCCTGTACGAGTACCCTTTTACCCAGGGTTTGTCTTTTATGCGGTAGGGACCTTCCCAGTTGTAGGCGAATTTGCCTGCACTCTGGTTCTTGGTGTTTGGGAATACCTTCCTGAGTACCAGGTCCCCTACCTGCAGCGTTCTCAGCCTTATGTTTTTGTTGTAACTCCTGGCAGCTATCTACTTGTAGGCTGCCATTCTGATTTGGGCGCTGGTCCTTGTTGGAGTATCCCCGACAATAATGCGATCACAACTGTCGATCATGATGATCACATGTTTAAATCTCATTTTAAGAATACGTAAGGGATGATTCAATTATATAGTCAACTGACCAACATTAATCGGTAACGATTGGCTTGCTAGAGTTTGACGTTACTGTCGTGGGACGGTGGTGGTTAGTTGATCCCTTAAGGTCACACCTAAAGGATGATGCCCTAATCTGTAAAATTGATTAATTGTATGACGATACAAGTTAATCAATTCCTTAAAATTGAACAATTCAATTTGAGAGAGAAAATATTGATATTTTATTGTAATGGGATTAAATAAGATTTATTTTAGTAATTGAAATACTTTATTATTAAAATTGTTTATTGTTTGAGAAACAATAGAGATAAGAATGAATGGTTGATTATAATTACAAGATGTTGTGAATTATAATTAAATGACCCATTTTATTTATGTGATCAAGTATCACTAGTCAATTTGTTGGAAGTAATTTAATTAATTTATAAAAATGATATTTATGTGATAAATATGCATTTAATTAATTAATAACATGTAACATACTACATGTGACATATTGTGTGACAAATGACAAATTGACAAAATAAAATGGTAGTCCATTTTACATACATGGACCGAAATAGAGGGAGTTATGGTGGATTATGGGTGAATTATTTTATGTGATAGAATATTATATTCATGCCTACACCATGTAGCTTACACACCTACTCTTACATCTCCTACACAACCTATTACCTTGTGAAGAGAAAAAGCATAAAGTAAGATGTCATCCTTGGCATTTGGTGAGGCTCCAACCGTGTTACCTCCTTCAAATTGAGAGAATTAGTTCTCTTATTTTATTCTTACACATCATATGCAAAAGTTTATGCATTATTCTCTCTTCTCTTTAATCTTCATCTAAAATATGAGAAGATTCAATCAAAATTGTTCAATCAAATTACTAATCTTATTAGTGTAATATATGAGTATTAGTAATCAATTTTAAGGTAAACTACTAAACAAATATCTAGCACATATTATTTAGTGGGGATCAGGGATAATCTTGAGTGCAATCAAGAGGAGTGACTTCTATACTTGTAGTCTATCGAGGATCATCCTAGTACTCATCATAGCTCAAGAACAAGTGAGGTAGGAGACTTCACTTGTGCCCAAAATATCCGAAATATCAAATGTAAGGAACCGTTTTTCTCCTTACTTTTGTATTTGTTTTGCATGCATAAGATCCTTAAGTTTTTATAACTAAAACTTTAAACTAAAATATGTGATATTTAAAATATGATTTCCTTCAAGTGGTATCAGAGCATTATGGTTGTTGCATGCAAGATCGGGATCGTTTTTCCGAGATAATACGATTAACGAATAAAACTTGAAATTTAGGATTTATGAAGATAAATCATGAAATAATTTTGCATGTTAAAAGTTTCAGGTCCTAAGTGATTTTTAGGACATTTTGGTTTATTTATGGATTTTATTGTTTATTTTATGTATTATTGGCATTAAAATGTGATTTTTATGAGAAAAAATGTCATTTTTGGACGAAAAATTGCTAAACTTCGAATTTTTCAGTGGTTTTTGGATATGTTTTCATATATATTATCTAATGATGGACTGTAAATTTTCATGTTAACTTTAAAATCATATTAAATGGGTAAATAGGTTAATATGAGTTATATTTCGAATCTGATCATGGAAATTTAGTATGTTGTCACATAAAATTTTACAAGATGTGTGTAAAATATTTGGCTATAATGAAATCTTTTTGCATGATTTATGAATTTTTGATGAAAAATCACATAAATAGTGACTATAATTAGTAATAATACTAAAACATACTTCATCACTAAAGGAAAAACGTCACATGTTGCATTTTATCATATATTTCAGATCTAAAAGTGAAAAGTTGATGAAAAAAAATTTTCTCATATTTTTATGGTCATTTTTGTTAAAACCGATAAACCGTAACTGCAACACCCCCTCATACCAAGGTACCTTACCAAGGACTACCCCAGCATGAAAGACTGTTACCATCTCGGTTTCCCAAGGTTAGCATATCAAAGTTACCAATTCCGAACAACCATTATTAAAGTATAAAGAGTTAGTGATTACATATTTCCAAAACCAAACCAAAGTATAACTGTGAAAGGCCTAACAACTACAAAGAATGCAAGCTAAGTCTCTTGACGGCGGACGCTAGACTCGAGTGATGACTGCCCATGACTGTCCCATAGCTAAACATCTGCATTAGCTGTCATAATCTGCTCACCATCCCCGAATGGATCACCGCGGGATTTACAAAACAACAACAATGGAGTCAGTACCGTTCAATCAAGATAAGACAAACAAACAATGTAACCGGCTGATGATCCTCCATCCCCGGTCTCCCGATCTCACACAGTAAACGACTACACACCGAAGTGTGTAGCCCTGCCAGATTACCCATCGCAACAGATAATCCTCGCCGCCAGTGGGTGACCGCAGCCCATCCCCACCTAGTCCAGCTCATCAATGAGCGACTAACAATCCTTGTCCCTTAATGTGCACATCCCCTTCCGTGGCGGGTTCCACGGAGGGCGAACTAGGGTGTGAAGCCACTCCCGCAAGTGACTCCACCACAATCACACAACACCACAGCATCACAGCTGTCACAACACCACAATCTTCACAACACAACCACATGACCACCGCCATCACAACACCCATACTCCGATGATCAGCAGATAACAACAATTACAACACAAGCACAGTATTAAATCAATTAACAGTAACTGAGTAGGGAAACCCTACCTTTTTGCAATCCGCTTACTCTGTAATCAACCATACAAATGCATAACAAATACCACATCGTCACCTACAACAACAATCACATAATTCCAATCACTAACTGCAAAACCTCATTTCCCCCAATTCATGATTAAAGGCAAACTCTAGAATTAAACACCAACAAACATGGGAATAAAGACTTACCGACGAAAGGATGAATGATTGAATCCGATTGCTAAGATTGTCCATACATACACAGAGGAGAGATTGGGAGTGATTAGGGCGTCGTAGGTTTGATTAGGTTTGTAAATGGTGTTTTAGACACTGATTATCGAATTATATAATCTCTAATTACTCCCGAATCAAACCGCTGAAATATTACTCGCTAGATCGGATACTCGGTCGAGTATAGAGTATACTCGGCCGAGTATCCTCTACTCGGGCGAGTATTCATCATACTCGGTCGAGTGTTCCTCGGCAGTAGCCAAACAGAGTCACGACACACACTACTCAACCGAGTAGGCCATACTCGGTCAAGTACCAGCCTATAAAATCAATAGTATTACAGTCTTCCCCCCTTAAAAAGAACTTCGTCTCCGAAGTTCCAACCTAAACTATAAAACATGGACACCTAACACTAACTCCACCAACCACGCTTACTAGATAACATATCCTCTTGATATTGACTCCAAAATATTATCGACTAACCACAATACAATTTTGCCAACCTTGTCTCACTTCCGTAACACTCATTAATAACTCAATACCAAGACAATTCACAAAATAAGATCAACCATCAAAACGGAATGTTACATTCTACCATCCTTAAAATAAACTTCGTCCTCGAAGTTTACTCACACATATAAACATCCTCACACAATCCGTTACTCTCACTCAAAAACATCATACTACTACGAGCACTGCCATTACCGTAATAAAATCGGCAATCACACAAATCCATCCTTATTCTGCACCAACACTCAAACTTCCAATTGCAACCTGTATGACCATCAAAATCTCTTGTCGCATCCTACTCCTCTTAAGATAAATGTTACGTCCTCGTAACTCACTAATATTAGATCCTTTGTTATACCTCCCATAATCCTCATTACCACTGCATGACAACGATAACCCACTATAACCTCAACACCTACAACCATTCCTATATCCAGGACTCTCTTTCTTTAACAGTTCCCGTGCCTGCAATTATTCTGCACACCCCCTCATACCAAGGTACCTTACCAAGGACTACCCCCGCATGAAAGACTGTTACCATCTCGGTTTCCCGAGGTTAGCATATCAAAGTTACCAATTCCAAACAACCTTTATTAAAGTATAAAGAGTTAGTGATTACATATTTCCAAAACCAAACCAAAGTATAACTGTAAAAGGCCTAACAACTACAAAGAATGCAAGATAAGTCTCTTGACGGCGGACGCTAGACTCGAGTTATGACTCCCCATGACTGTCCCATAGTTAAACATCTGCATTACCTGTCATAATCTGCTCACCATCCCCGAATGGATCACCGCAGGTTTTACAAAACAACAACAACGGGGTCAGTACCGTTCAATCAAGATAAGACAAACAAACAATGTAACCGGCTGATCATCCTCCATCCCCGATCTCCCGATCTCACACAGTAACCGACTACACACCGAAGTGTGTAGCCCTGCTAGATTACCTATCGCAACAGGTAATCCTCGCCGCCAGTGGGTGACCGCAGCCCATCCCCACCTAGTCCAGCTCATCAACGAGCGACTAACAATCCCTGTCCCTTAATGTGCACATCCCCTCCCGTGGCGGGTTCCACGGAGGGCCAACTAGGGTGTGAAGCCACTCCCGCAAGTGACTCCACCACAATCACACAACACCACAACATCACAGCTGTCACAACACCACAACCGTCACAATACAACCACATCACCACCGCCATCACAACAACTATACTCCGATGATCAGCAGATAACAACAATTACAACACAAGCACATTCTTAAATCAATTAACAGTAACTGAGTTGGGAAACCCTACCTTTTCGCAATCCGCTTACGCTGTAATCAACCATACAAATGCATAACAAATACCACATCGTCACCTACAACAACAATCACATAATTCCAATCACTAACTGCAAAACCCCATTTCCCCCAATTCATGATTAAAGGCAAACCCTAGAATTAAACACCAATAAACATGGGAATAAAGACTTACCGACGAAAGAATGAATGATTGAATGCGATTGCTAAGATTGTCCATACATACACAGAGGAGAGATTGGGAGTGATTAGAGCGTCGTAAGTTTGATTAGGTTTGTAAATGGTGTTTTAGAAACTGATTATCAAATTATATAATCTCTAATTACTTCCGAATCAAACCGCTGAAATATTACTCGCTAGACCGGATACTCGGTCGAGTATTCATCATACTCGGCCGAGTGTTCCTCGGCAGTAGCCAAAAAGACTCACTACACACACTACTCGACCGAGTAGGCCATACTCGGTCGAGTACCAGCCTATAAAATCCGTAGTATTATAGCAACATTGTTTTTCCTTGATAAATTTTCGAAATTTTTAACCTAAGTTTTGAACATTATGAGTGTCATGGTATTTTTCCAGAATGTTCATGAGTTTAAATTTCAAATTTCGAAATTATTTGAATTTTTTATAATTTAATTTGAAGTTTATAGCATAATTTTGTATTTTTGGGTCCATTTATGAACAATATTAAGAAATCAAGTTGAATTATTGTCAAAATGTTAGTGAAGACTAAGTTTTGAGTCCTAAGATTGTTAGGGTAATTAACTTGTACATAAATATGATTTTATGTAATTATTGTGATTTTAACAAGTTATAATCACGCAAATCCATAAAAACCGATAAATATACGATATTGGCTCTTAAAAGGCGATTTAGCATAAAATTGAGCATGTTCATACATATTATAATGCTGCATTTTATTTATGATTGTCATATTTTAATTTTATGTAATTTTTGAATTACGTAATTTTACTTAGTATGGCCTTAGTTTTAATTGGTATTACCCGAAATGTATGGGAATATCGATTCGGTTGTAATTATTGTGATCTCGTATCACCGTTTTGTAATTTAATAGATTTATTTTTATTTTTAATTACAAATGTATAATAGGAAATTATGTAATTCATTTTGTAATTTAATTATTCCGGAGTTCCTTGAAGACGGTGCCATTCGAGAAGGCGATCCATCAAAGAAAGTGTTGCCTTAAAGTGTGTGCCAAGACCGAAGTTCAAGGGACCAAAGGAGTTGGTTTCCGAATTTGTAATAGTTTATTAGATTTACTATTTTAGGAAGGCCATACTAGGATTTTATTTTTTATGCTTTGCATTTTATTTATATGTTGCATGCATCGCTAAATCGCCATAACTAAACATGCATTTTATATCGAGTTTATCGACCGTGTCAATTACAATTATCGTAGTTCACCGCTTTAGTTCACTTAAAACGTGATAGATAATAAATTGACATGACCTCTCGCTAAAATAAACAATTGAGACTTAGCCTTACCAAAAAGTAGAAACCATGAAAACCTATTTCGTGAGGGAGTGCGCTCGGCCACACCGGGGTACAAACCTTGTTACGTAGGGGAAGTGGGTGATAAATGTCTATCCACCAAATTCATGTTGATAAGGGGTGAATCGGCTACACCGTGCCCAAGTTAATGTGAATTTGGATCATGGAAACATTTATTCGAAATTTGGGTTGAACTCAACAAAAGTATTCTCGACCATAGCCGGATGTGTTTTGGGCTAAAGATAAATATTAATGTAATTTTATCGACCAAGAGTTCTAAAATTAGAATCGATTAAAGAGTTAATCCACCGAGTTGTATTGATAAGGGATGAATCGGCTACACCGTGCCCAAGTTAATATGAATTTGGATCTTGGAATCATTTATCATAGTTGGGTAGAGGTCACTATGTAAATGCTTTACTTGTTAAATTATTTACAAGTATTATTATAACGATAAATGTTAGTTTTTCATCATTCCGTTGTCGGATCGTTCGCATCGTTCTTTTTCCTTCACCTCAAATTTATACGATATCATTTCGATTATAGTACAAAATCTCCATTAAAACTTGAGACAAATATGAATTTTTCTTCTAAAACCTCGTGTTATCCATTGAAAGGATCTCTTGTGAAGAGTATAGATAAAAGTTATTCGTGATCAAAAGGGTTTTTGATTCTTGACTAACATATCTACTTACAATGAATTGTTTCTCACATGCTTAATTGAGTTAAGTACTTTGAAACGTTACATCATTTTGGTAATTAGATTTGTTGGAAATCAAAATTGACCAAAATACCGCAACCACTTCAATGGATGTTTTAAGACTAAACAAATGAATTGAAGAGTAGTCTTCATGAAATTCAATTTTGCTTCTCTAAGCAAAGACTCATTGAAATGAGTGGGAGCATTCTCTTAACCATTAAGAAAAGGACGAGGTTCAAAGAAGTAAAATTAGAATGGAATTGATACAAGGTAATGTTAAAAGTAAAGTTATTGAGAATAACGATACTAAACCTATCAATCACGACCAATAAAGTTTCCATTGTCTTAATTGTTGGATGCTAGAAAGGAAACTACCCCAAATTATTGAAGAATCAGCAAGTTAGTTGTGGGACATCTAATGGGACTTTCTTCTTTACATGTTTATTCGATTAACCTAAATTTTGATAGTACTACTTCGTCAATATTAGAAACCGGTGGTGGTTTTCATCATTGTATTTGATACATAGGATGATTAGAATATGACGACTAGCAACAATGATGTCGAGAGATAGAGTCATTGTGTACTCAATCTAGTTTTGGGTTTATATTTATACCTTAATTATGAATATTAAGTGAATAAACTCTAAATAAGAATATAAACTTGTTAATATACAAAAGAGGTTTCACTTTTGTGACCCTATACACCATGATTTGATGTATGGCTAGCCCATTATCAAGGTGAATATAGTCTAAACCAAACTAGAATGATACATCATGTAGATGATGCAAGACTCAAATTGGTAGCCCAAGATTAAACCTTATATTCTGGAATGATGAACGCAAAGAGTTATCGAGTACTCTTGGAACCATTAGATTGTTAATCTTATGGTATATGCGTATCTTGTATTCAAAACAAGATGTCTCGTGCTTTTGGTTGAAAAGGAGATCGAGGTTGTAAATCATTGATCCAGAATAGGTTGATCATTTTCTTTTACCAACGATTTAAGTTGACACTAATGTGTTCACTTAATAAGGTAAATAGAGAAATCTTTGAAGAAGTTCAAAGAGTTCAAAGAATCATGATTCAGTCGTGATGGGATTATCAAAGTGAAGACTTTGATATAAGCCAAAGGAAATGTGATATAGTATCACAAATTAATCTCTCTTAGCATGCATTATGGGATAATGTGTGGATTGGATAAAGAAATCAAACGCTATTCGATATGGTTTGGACTTCAATCAAGTTACTTTGAATTACTTGATCCTTTTGGGGATTTAATCATTTTGACTAAATTATTTTTCCACTAAATCAAAAACGAATCATATGAGAAATGAAATGGTAGGGTACTATGTTTGTAAGTTTTCAAAAGAAACAAATGCTCATTTTTCTTTACTATAATCACGAGTACAACGGGTTTGTGGCTCGTGAAGCTGTCTTTCTAGAATACAAGTTTATTTCTAGAAGACCGAGTGGGAGAAATTATTCAAGAGCCACAAAGAATGTTATGTCGCAAGAAACTGGTATTTCTTGGCTACATGAGACGTTTTGTGTAAGACGTTTCTTCAAAACCTAGGAAAACCTAGGAGGTTAAAGTCATCACTTGTTGAAGATGATGAATTAGTGTTACTTTTAAGAAAGTAAAGAGCTTACAACTTACAAAAAAATTGTTTGATTCAAGTTACTTCTAGAAAGTAATGAATATATGACGTACATGAGAGTGTTTAAGTCACAACTCAATACAAGGCTTAGAGCCATGAAAATCCGAAATAAATTCCAAGTGAATTGTTAGATATCAAAGCTTGATTGGTTGCCAAGGGTTTTGCACTAGTTGAAATGCTTAAGTCTATTTGGATCTTCTTAGGGATTGTGTTTCATTATGAGATATATATAGCGAGTGAATCGAAAACCCACTTCTTCAATTAGAAGGAATGTATTCAATACATGTCTTCAGTTTTATAGATTCTTGCCATCCTAAGATAATGTGAAACTTAAGAGAGGGTCTTAAGTAGGACATCAATGAGTTGGAATCAATGTTTTGATCATGTTATAAAACTTTTCTCGATAGGCCGAGAAGTTGTGTTTATATATAAAGTTTAGTGGGAGTTACGGTAATTTTAATTAGTCTAATATGTGGATGACATATTGATCATTGGGAATGAATTAAGACTTGGAGAAATATAATACATCTTTAATATCCAGATTTATGGAGATAAATCCACATGATATTAGAGTCAAATAAGAAGTCTTATGTTGATAAGATTCATGACTAGTTCAATATAAGTTGAACATATTTGATTGATTCCATTTGCTTCCGCTGCCGGATCATTAAATGAGTAATGATGTATAGCACTTCATATACTTTGAGTATGATGAGTTTTTTCAAAATCGAATTTAAGTAATAGTTATCAAATAGCCATATAGATTATTCTTAAGTGCTTGAAGAAGCATTAAAGATGCAAAGTTAAGTGTTTTTGCAATTTACAAATTTGTGTAAGGGCTTACATTAATGACTGTTGAGATTGTATAAGGTTTCGGACAAAAACCATATTCGAAACACCTAAAGATGGTTAAGGAACCATTGTGGCTATGTTATTTAAGAAGTGGATTTGCTAAAATTGTTCTAGGCAATAAAGAACAATGAGAGATGCTTACAACGGAAATTGAGTACACTTGCAATTATGATATGTGCAAGAGGATGGATCCCGCGCACTGTGAAAACAGTGGGAGCTATTCCAAAGCTAGAGAGCTTATGTCTAGATTAGATCTAGACACGTACTCAGAACGTTTTGTAATGTAAGGTATGCATTACGAAAGGAAAACGAGTATGTAGCAAGGTTGAGCAAGGAGTTGCTAAAACCTCCTTAGCAAGGCCTAATCATGGGCTAAACATGATGAGTCATGTCATTTCAATTGAATTGAAATGAACAACTACATACAAGATCAAATTAGATTATAGAATATGAAATAGTAATCAGGCATTGACTATTCATATGTGATAATCGCATTTGTCGTTCGAGTTTTCGAGTTTTTACTTTAAAAACTCTTTTCTTGTACTTTGTTACATCCAAACGGGCTGTATGACAATGTTGAACCCCGTTAAAGTGAACCCGGATTAACATGGTATTTGCCCATAGTCACTTGTATGAGGTGATGTCTCTAAGTGACTAGAGTGTGATGCGATTGATGGCAAGTTCAAGTGCCATAGAGTCATGTGAGATGACTAGTTGATCACATAGGCAGACTGTTAGGAACACTTTGTCGGGCAGTGACCGCTTATAGAGTTCTGGCAAATTTATAAAGCCTGGTCGTGGCGAGAGCTACTATAGTATTCTAATGAGTCGATTCTTTTGACTAAAGACTGTTCGCCTAAGGTGGCATGGTTTCAGATTAACTGTGATTTATGTTACTACGACCTTCGTAAATGGGGTCAAATGGGCATATTTTGGGTTATGATGGTTGTGGCTAGTCGAAGGGAATAGTGCGATAGGAATTGTCCACCCCCTTGTCAGGGTTAAAACAATATCTCAGGGCCACTCGAGGAGTAATGAACTGGAAATGCGTGGCCACGCTCGGAAGGTATCTATGGTAGATAATCCCGGTCAATCAGTTATTCTCCAGATCAAGGAAACCACTCTCGATGTGATCACTTGCAAGTACGGCCTGAAAGACACCTTGCATGAGTGGGAGATAGTAATAGGACAAGGGAATTGGTGACGCACACTTGTCGAGGACAAGTGCGAGATTGTTGGAGTGTCCCCGACAATAATGCGATCACAACTGTCGATCATGATGATCACATGTTTAAATCTCATTTTAAGAATACGTAAGGGATGATTCAATTATATAGTCAACTGACCAACATTAATCGGTAACGATTGGCTTGCTAGAGTTTGACGTTACTGTCGTGGGAAGGTGGTGGTTAGTTGATCCCTTAAGGTCACACCTCAAGGATGATGCCCTAATCTGTAAAATTGATTAATTCTATGACGATACAAGTTAATCAATTTCTTAAAATTGAACAATTCAATTTGTGAGATAGAATATTGATATCTTATTGTAATGGGATTAAATAAGATTTATTTTAGTAATTGAAATACTTTATTACTAAAATTGTTTATTGTTTGAGAAACAATAGAGATAAGAATGAATGGTTGATTATAATTACAAGATGTTGTGAATTATAATTAAATGACCCATTTTATTTATGTGATCAAGTATCACTAGTCAATTTGTTGGAAGTAATTTAAATAATTTATAAAAATGATATTTATGTGATAAATATGCATTTAATTAATTAATAACATGTAACATACTACATGTGACATATTGTGTGACAAATGACAAATTGACAAAATAAAATGGTAGTCCATTTTACATACATGGTCCGAAATAGAGGGAGTTATGGTGGATTATGGGTGAAATATTTTATGTGATAGAATATTATATTCATGCCTACACCATGTAGCTTACACACCTACTCTTACATCTCTTACACAACCTATTACCTTGTGAAGAGAAAAAACATAAAGTAAGATGCCATCCTTGGCATTTGGTGAGGCTCCAATCGTGTTCCCTCATTCAAATTGAGAGAGTTAGTTCTCTTATTTTATTCTTACACATCACATGCAAAAGTTTATGCATTATTCTCTCTTCTATTTAATCTTCATCTAAAATATGAGAAGATTCAATCAAAATTGTTCAATCAAATTACTAATATTATTAATGTAATATATGAGTATTATTAATCAATTTTAAGGTAAACTACTAAACAAATATCTAGCACATATTATTTAGTGGGGATAAGGGATAATCTTGGGTGCAATCACGAGGAGTGGCTTCTATACTTGAAGACTTTGGAGGATCATCCTATTACTCATCATAGCTCAAGAACAAGTGAGGTAGGAGACTTCACTTGTGCCCAAAATATCCGAAATATCAAATGTAAGGAACCATTTTTCTCCTTACTCTTGTATTTGTTTTGCATGCATAAGATCCTTAAGTTTTTATGACTAAAATTTTAAACTAAAATATGTGATATTTAAAATATGATTTCCTTCAGTCCTTGGCTCATCAATGGTATCCAGGCTACTGGCCATTTCTACGTGGTTCCTCTCTTCGGTGGCATTGGCATATCGATGTGTCAGTACTTTCACTTCAGAGGGAATAACTGCCTCGGCCCCATATACCAGACTGAATGGTGTTTGACCTGTTGCTACTTTGGGGGGAGTTCTATCAGACCACAGCACGAAGGGGAGCTCATCTGCCCAGTTGGCTCCTATCTCCTCCAACCTTCTTTTCAGGTTATTCATGACTATCTTGTTGCTGGATTCTGCCTGACCGTTGGACTGCGGATTCCTAGGAGTGGACTTAAACAGCTTGATGTTCCATCTGGCGCAGTAGTCTTCCGTCCTGTTGGATACAAATTGTGACCCGTTGTCACATATGATTTCTGAAGGGATGCCATATCTGCTGACTATGTTCCTCTTGATGAAAGATATCACATGCTTCTCCAAGATCTGAGGGAAAGCTTCTAACTCTATCCATTTAGAGAAGTAGTTTGTCATCGCCAGCATGTACGTCCTGTTTCCAGAAGCACGGGGTAATGGTCCTATAATGTCCATTCCCCATTTTATAAAAGGCCAAGGCGAGATGATCGGATACATATGTTCTGCTGGCTGGTGGCTGACAGGAGCGTGCCTTTGGCATTCTCCGCATTTCGTGACGTAATCTATGGCGTCCTTCCTCATGGTAGGCTAGAAGTAACCCCGCTCCTACCCCCTGTGTGATTTCCAAAATCACCACTGTGGATATCACACATTACTGCTTGCGCCTCTTGTATGCTCAAGCACCTCAGATAGGGTCCTGTCAAGGACTTCCTAAATAGCATACCATCAATAAGTATGAATCTGGAGGCTTGAGCCAACTAATGTAAGGCTTGAGCCAATCATCAATTTCTTCCTGGGGTGTGGCAGTATACAGTATCCCTACTTTGTATGTCCAGTGGATGGTTGCAGCCTTACTGGCGTTCTGCTTTTCATTCTGACGTATGGCAGGTTTCATGACATGTATGAATGGTATAGTACCCACTGCCCCTGGAGTGAAGGCTGCTCCCAGGGTGGCAAAAGAATCCGCTTCAACATTCTAATCTCTTGGTATCTGCTGGATGTTGAAGGAGGCAAAGGGAGTTTGAGCTCCTTCGCTACTTCCAGGTAGGCTATCATTTGAGGATCCCTGGCCGTGTATATGTTATTCACATGGTTTACGATCAGTTGGGAGTCGCTATACACCTCGATGCGGCTGATTTGCAATTCTAAGGCTAATTGGAGTCCTAAGATTAGGGCCTCATATTCTTGTTCGTTATTCATTGCTTTGAACTCGCACCGTACTGCCTGTATTATCTGGTCCCCCTGAGGTGATTTTAGGACCAGCCCTACCCCTACTCCCTTTGTATTGGATGCCCCATCAACATGTAAGTTCGATACCTGCTCCCCTTTAGCTTCACTTAGGGTCAAGATTTCATTGTCGGCTTGTTCTTGAAGGGTGGGACTAATGTCTGACACAAAGTCAGCTAGGGCTTGGGACTTTATGGTTGTTCGGGGTTCAAATTTCAGGTCATACCCACTCAGGTGGATAGACCACTTAACCGTTCTCCCTGACAGTTCGGGTTTCCTCATTATGGTTCTGAGGGAGTAGTTGGTCACGACTGAAATTGTATGTGACTCAAAATAGGGACGCAATTTGTACGAAGCAGTAACAAGTGCTAAAACGAGTTTTTCTAGAGATGTGTACCTGGTCTCTGCAGGTAACAGAGACTTGCTTATATAGTATACTGGTTTCTGCATACCTTCGTGCTCTCGTACCAGTACAACACTTACAGCCACCTCTGTCACTGATAAATACAAGTAAAGCGGTTCTCCCTGTTCTGGCTTGGAGAGAAGCAGAGGGGTGCTCAGGTACTGCTCGAGCTCCATAAACGCCTTTTCATGCTCCTGCGTCCACCCAAACTTCTGGCTCTTCCTCAGGATGTCATAGAATAATCGACACCTGTCTGAGGACCTTGATATGAACCGGTTTAGGGCTGCTACCCGTCCTGTGAGCCTCTTTACGTCCTTTGGCTTCTGAGGAGATTCTAACTGAAGTACTGCTTTGATTTGCTCCGAGCTGGCCTCTATCCCTCTTTACGTCACCAAGTACCCCAGGAATTTCCCAAATGAGACTCCAAAAGTGCATTTCAGGGGGTTCAGCTTCATATGGTATTTTCTAAAGATCGAGAAGGTATTCTCCAGGTCGGACATGTGTTGTTCTGCCTTCTCGGATTTGACTACCATATCGTCAATGTAGACTTCTATTATTCTCTCTATCTCTTCCTTCAACATTATGTTCACCAGGCACTGATAGGTGGAACCAGCATTCTTGAGGCCAAAGGGCATCACATTGTAGTAGTACAAGCCTCTGTCATATCTGAAGGCTGTTTTCTCCTGTTCCTTAGGGTCCATTTTTATTTGGTTGTAACCACTCCAGGCGTCAAGGAAGGTAAGTAGCTCATGCCCTGCTGTAGCGTCTACCATGGAATCAATGTGCGGCAGGAGGAACGGGTCGTTTGGGCAAGCTTTGTTAAGATTTGTAAAATCAACACATAATCTCCACTTGTTGTTCTTCTTGGGTAAAACCACAACATTCGAGAGCCATTCTGGGTAGTTAACTTCCCTGATCTTGCCTGCTGCCAGGAGGTTGTCTACCTCCTGGTTTATCATCTCGTTCCTTTCAGGAGCAAATTTCCGCCTTTTCTGCTGGACTGGAAGAAAGCTAGGGCCTACATTTAACCGGGGTGTAATTACACTTGGATCTATGCCAATCATGTCGCTATGGGACCAGGCGCAACCCATGTTAGTACGTAGAAATTTAATTATCTACTCACGGATGTTACATGCACAATCTGCTCCCACCAGCACTGTTCTTGCTGGAAACTGTGTGTCCAGGTTTACTTCATCAAGTTCCTCCTGGGGAGGTGCCATATACTCCCTCTGGACGCACAGTTTCTGTAATTGCTATGTTGGACTAGCTGCAGTTGGTTTCAGAGCGTTCTTGTAGCAATCTCGAGCTATATTTTGATATCCTCGTATATCCTGTACCCCCCAGGGTGTAGGGAACTTTAGGCTCTGATGGTACGTTGATGGTACCGCTTTAATTTCGTAGATCCAGGGCCTGCCAAGTATCACGTTATAAGTTGACGGACCATCAATGACTAAGTACCGTACCTGTTCGTTCACACCCCCTGCAAAGGTAGGTATCACTATTTCTCCAAGGGATTGTTTAGTTTCTCCGCTGAAGCCTACCAAGGGTACTGCCTTCTGCACCAGGTCTTTCTCGCTGAACCCCATGTTCTTCAAGGTTTCCAGCATTACCAGATTCACGGAGCTTCCTATATCTACCAATATCTTTTTAACAAGGCAATTCCTTATAGAAAGGGTAATGATCAAGGCGTCATTGTGGTGTTCTGCCTCATCAGGTACGTCTGCCTCGTCGAATGAGATTGCTGGTAGATCCCTGTCTGCTGACCCTGAGGTAGAACTCTGGTTTATCTCCTTTAGTCTCGGTTGCATGGCGCTTTATTGCTGAATAAGTGAGACCACATATCTCCGACACCCCTGTGATGACACTCACGACCTTTGAGTAAGGTAGAGGTGGGGATGGTTGGGCCTGGTCAGCAGTATTCACCTTTCCAAATTTCGCCCCCTTGGGGAGCAGGTGATCCAAGCATCTAGCACTGTAGAGGTGCTTCACTTCCTTTCGTAGTACTATACAATCTTCTGTATTGTGGCCAATATTGTTGTGGTATTATTCACACCTTTTGATGGCATCTCTTCTGTTGTTCTCCCTGGGGGTAGGCTTCTTGGGCCACCTGGCCCTCTGCCCTAGCTCTCTGATTGCCTTCATTACCCCAACAAGTCCAGTGGTGAAACCGTACTCGTTGAGCTTAGGTGGAGCCTTGGTGCTCTCTGTTTTTCCTGAGACTTTGTTCATTGTGTTCTTGCGGTACGGTTTGGCTCTTTCATTCTTTTTTTCTGTTGTGATTTTTCTGCTGGACGACTCTGCTTCATGTAGGTCCCTTCTATCCTCATCCTACTCTAGGCGATAAGTAGCCTCTACCATTTGCTTGACTTCCTCAAAGGTGGCGCATGGATGCTTGGTGAGATCCTTGTACAAATCAGAGTCGCAATGCAATCCTCTTCTGAAGGCGTTGACTGTCGTTGTAGGGTCACACCTAGGGATAGATATTTTTTCTACGTTGAATCTGGCGAAATAATTCCTGGTGGACTCCTCGAACCTCTGGAAGATCCGTTATAGATCACTGGATAATTTTTCTGGCTTGCGACTGCTGTTTGAAAACGTTCACTAACCCTGCGAAGCTGGAAATAGATTTGTTGGGAAGGTTAATGAATCACTGGAGGTGGACCGAATCCTTTGCACATACATGCCTCCTTCTCCGGCCCTGTTGCTGCAACCACCATAATTTTCTGTTTGTACTAGTTGATGTGCTCCAGCGGATCCTCTGTTCCATCATACAACGTCATTGTTGGTGTGGTGAACCCCTTTGGCATGCTGACAATGGCAATGTTTTCCACGAAGGGGGAATCCGCATAGCACTCCGGGGTTTCTACCTCCATGGGACGTGGTAACCCTGGAACCTTGCTGAGTAGGGACGTGAATCCTGCAACTGTTGTTCTACATGGCTTCCTACCCACATACCCTGGTTGTGTGGTACTGAGTAGATCCCATATGGACTTAGTGTTCCTCCTGGAATGTAAGGAGGTACCATGTAGCTTCCAGGTAATGGTGTTGAGTTCATAATAGGCCTAAACTGATTGTCTGGGGTATACGGCATATAGGAGCATATCCCGGGGTATGCGTTTCTTGCTGACTGTTTCCCTGGGTTACTCCCTGGTACCACGGGCATACTGCTGGTTGTTGATATGGGATTTGGTGTCAATGCTCCTACTCCCAAAGGATTTAGTACCATGGGGTACGTTTGTGGCATCCTTGGTGGTGGTGGAACCCCTGGTTGTTGGATCGTACCTTGGGTGGCTACCGTTCCTGCTGGATATGCTTGCTCGGGTGGCGTGGTTACCCCTGGTGGAAGCGTATCCATATCGAGCCTGGTTACTGTATTTTGCGGCAGTAGCCTCCCTGAGTACTCCCTGGCATTCCCCTGGCCGAGTGTCGACCTTGCCATCTGCTGGGTCGTTCCCAGGAGTAACACTGCATCTATCTTCTCCTGCAAGGACTGGTTGCCCCTTTGTAACCCTGTCACCGCCTGTTGCAAGGATGTCATCCCTTGGAGCAATTGCTGTATCGGATCCGGTTGTGATGCTCCTGGGAAACGGGCTCCTATCAGGTGTCCTGGTGATCCTTGGCGCTGCGGACTCCCATCCTTATTAGGCTTTGGCACAGGATTAATAACTGGTGATTTGTCAGCCTTCCCTGCTTCCTGATCTGTGATTTTGGGGAGTAAGGAGGCTTTGCTGATACTTGGGACTGAGCCTGGCCTGCAGTCACTCTGGTGGTAGGGACCGCCATTGTTGGGACATCGGAGGTTACTGGCGTAGCCCCTAGTACTGGAGTTTGCACTAATGTACTCATCGGATCTGATACGTTCTGATTGGATCCTGACTTGACCAACTATAGAGATGTTAGGATACTTCGAAAAGAGGTATTTTAACAAAGATTTAACCACAATGCCCCACGGTGGGCGCCAAACGGTTTTGGTAAGATTTTACCGACTAGAGATTTCTGAGTCGATGCGGCTATTCCAATTAAAATACGATATTAAGGACTTAAGTAGATCGGTTATCAGAACATAGCGAGAACGAAAGTAAACAACTAGTACGAAAGAAAGACAAACAAAAAAGAAACAGAGACAAGTGACACAAGCCAAATGGTAGCGCGGGAAACCCAAAATGTGGGAAAAACCGCAAGGGGAAATGGTATCCCACCAATGATCCACTAGTAGTAATAATAGTATTCGAGGGTGAACCTAGCTGGAATGATCAGGAGGTACAACAGTGATCTCCAAACGACTAAGTACAATTGAGATGAACGATGTATTAATTTCTAAGTGTGTAGATGATAATATTTGTTTCAGGTGGCGAATGATATTTCTTCGAGTGGAGCCAATGATGAATGCCTTGAATCTGTTGTTTATTGCTCTTTTATAGCCCTTCTTTGAGTCATTGCACATGCTCCCTACATATGCTCAACCATACGCTTCACTTCCTATGAAATAGGAAGTGGTTGCTGACTTTGTCAAAGCTTCTGCTGATCGCTGCCATTTCAACGTTCCTGCTGGCTGTTTGTTATTTAATTCAAACGTGGCCTTTATATCACTTGAATGTCTAGGTTCATCCCCCCTTGTCCTTCCTTGCATCTAGCAGCCTACTACCTTGGTTACTAATCCGTGTGACTTTACTCTATCCAATTGCGAGTTGCCACGTCATGATGAAAATGAGAGGGAATTTTTACCCATACAGCAGCCGAGATACAATCCGGGCCACCACTCCCTTTGCGATAACAAAGCTAAGTCTAGTAAAAATGTAAGTGGCCACGCGAGCCCCTGCATCCTCAGAAGCAGAGAATTTCTAGATCCGCTTGAACAAAGCCACAGAATTCGTATCCAACTCTCCCAGCGAAGAAAAAGAGAAGGGTAGGAATCCATAACCAGCCGTCATGCACAAATCCCGGTACTTGGCACACTTTCGCTGAGCAGCATCAGCAACAACCCGACCTGGCACAAAATCGGAAAACCCAATCTGAGATAAGGGGGAAGACCCCGTCAGATCGATACACACATCACCCCCCCTGTCCCAAGAATAAAGAAGCAGATCCGCCGGACGAAGGGAGCAACCATGCCCATCAACCAAACCGATATGAACCTCCCAACCAACAGAGATCCCCGACCTGTAGCAGATGTCCAATAAGGTGTCGCAAACGAGGTTATGCTGATGCTTAACGCCCACAGTACCAGCACAAGGGAGAGCATGATCTCCATAAACATTCTCGTCAAAAATCCAAGAACAAGCAGGACAGGGCCTAGACACTGTGAACAATGGGACGCCGAGTCGATAGCTAAGCACACTACGATAGGTCCTCAAATTCATAGTCCGCCCCAGTCCAGAAATAGGACCGCACGCAACCAATCAGAAGAGTGAGCCCCCTGATGAGACTTGCACAATGCAACTTGACGCGGAGTCAACGAGAAAACAGAATCCGAAGTAGCGGCAACATTCGCGAAATATATATCTGCCAATTTCTTCATAAGTTTAGGGGCGGCGATTTCACTAGGATCATGCAACAAAATTTGTTGCATTGTGATTCATTTTTAAGCCAAAAGAAACAGTCCAAGTAACAGTTCACAATTGAATGCATTTCATCGCTTTTTGAAGTGTCATTACAGCAAGCCTAACTTCCAAGCTCTATATCTCAAGTTTTACTCATGCAAATATGATGATTCTTATGTCATTGGAAAGCTTGGGATCTTAGGAAAACCATGGATTTTGAATCATCTCCATATCAGGTATATAGCTTGAGTTATGGCCAATGCAAACAGACTACGCATTATTGGACAGCCCATGACCTTTGTGAACTAAACGTTGAATAACTCAAGATTTAATCCATATTTTAGGGTGATTCTTTTTTAAGGTGAAAGTTAACTTCATTAGCTTTCCAATGAGCTATCATAGGCCTTAAAATTCATCCGGAGCTATGAGATATGGCTTCTAAAAGATGCATCTGAATTCCTGAGTTGTTCTCCAACCCGGTTTTGGTCCGTCTTCTGTTTTGAGGTCCAGGAGCTTTGCAAATGCCAAAGTCATGAAACCAAAGCCTAGAATGGATAACTTAGAGAGTTTGGAGCAACTTTATCTAGGGTCATTGGTCCTAAAAATGCAGGATTAAAGAAGTAGCTTAAGGACACATTTTGTCTATCAGAAATTGGGCTGTTTTAGAGAATGGGAGAAATGTTGCTTTCAACTTCCTTCTTTTGGCTAAACAAGGGCTGGGCACGACTTGAGACTCCTCCTAACCTCTTGTGCTTGAATATTTGCAGCTGCTAAGGTCCCTTCACCAAGGTCTTACACATCTAAATTGACCTTATGCAAGCAAACAAAACTGAATTTAGCTTTATTACTTTATGCTTTATGCTTTATTGTTTTCTAGTCTTTATATTCAGTTTGTGTAAGATAAAATAGCTGTTATTTTGTGCTTTTGTAAGGCCCTTTTGTGGCCCTTAGATGTATGTATGATGGATGGACAAGATTGTATTGCTTGGTCTATATAAACCAAGAAAACCTAATGAGAAAATCAGATTATGTTGAGTTAAAATTATGAGTTTGAAAACTGAGTTTTCTACTTCTTTTCTTCTTGCTTAGTGCGGAAAACCCCTCATTACTTAGTGTTTCATTGATGGTTCATCTGCCTACAACGTTCTCATAGGCCGAGTCACTTTGAGCGAGGTCGATGCAGTGATGTCCATCCGGGCCCTGACATTGATGTATGTCTCGGACCGGGGGAAAGCGCAAAAGCTCGTCTCAAAGGACGAAAGAGACGAAATTGTCAATGTCCAAGTATCTGCCAGGGGGTGCAACATGCAATCCCTCAAAGTGGCGAAGAAGTCAAAGAAGGGGAAGAGCCCATCCTTACAACAGGAGGGTGATCCGATGCACACCAACGTCGGCATGGTCGAAGGAGCCGAGACCGAGGAAGTAGAAATTGACCCAGGGCGCACCGTAACTGTCGGTGTCGGCCTGGAGCCAAAATTCAGAGCCGATCTCCTAGACCTGCTGAGGAAGAACAAAGACGTCTTCGCGTACTCAGCCGCCGAGATGCCAGGCGTGAGTCGGGAGGTGATCGTTCACAAGGCGAACGTACTCTCCACCGCTCGCCTGTCAGCGAAGATGAGGAACTCCTCGGCCGAGAAGGATGAGGCCATCAAGGCCGAGGTAGACAAATTGTTAGAAGCAGGCTTTATCATGCCTTGTACTTACCCTGAGTGGCTAGCAAATGTTGTAATGGTGAAGAAGTCATCAGGGGGGTGGAGGATGTGTGTGGATTTTAGTAATCTTAATAAAGCATGCCCTAAAGATTGCTATCCCTTGCCTCGAATAGATAGTTTAATTGACGTAACGGCAGGCTACACTATGCTGAGCCTGCTAGACGCCTTCTCAGGATACCATCAGGTATTCATGGCCAAGGAAGACATGCCTAAGTGCGCATTCATCACCATACACGGCACATACATGTATAAAATGATGCCATTCGGTTTGAAAAACGCTGGCGCAACTTACACTAGGCTGGTGGACAAAGTGTTTCAAGATAAAAAAGGGCGAAACATCGAGGCTTACGTCGATGATGCTATTGTAATAACCAAGTCTGACAGTGAGCACTTGGCCGACTTGAGCGAGACATTTTGTTCACTAAGGAAATATAGAATGAAGCTTAACCCAAAGAAATGCAACTTCGGTGTCCGGGCCGGCAAGTTCCTCGGCGTGCTTGTCAGCGCCAGGGGAATTGATGCCAATCCAGAGAAAGTCCAAGCAATACTAGACCTGCCGGAGCCGAGGAATCGAAAAGAGGTTATGATGCTGACCGGGAGGATGGCGGCTCTCGCCCGCTTCATCTCTCGGTCGGCCGACAAGAGCACCCCATTCTTTCAAGTGTTGAAGGGGAATAAAGATTTTTGCTGGGGGGAGGAACAGAGTGCGGCTTTCAAGCAACTGAAAGCCCACCTACTAACTCTCTCTCTCCCTGTCCAGCCGCCGCCGGGGGAGACGCTATACCTATATTTAGCGATTACCTCGGCCACGGTCGGTCGTAATTGTCGGGAAGAAAATAAGCGAAGAACACCCAATCTACTTTATCGACCATACACCGCGCCCGCCGAAAGAAATTACCCACTGATTGAAAAAGCGGCCTTCGCCGTCGTCGTTGCCGCAAGGAAGTTAAAACCCTACTTCGACGCACATCCCGTGACGGTCTTAACCGACCAGCCATTGGAGAAAGCCTTAGAAAAATTCGAAAAATCCGGCCGACTTATCAAATGGGCAGTGGAGCTATCCGGCTTCGGCATTCAGTACAAGCCGAGGCCTTCGATAAAGGGGCAAGCACTTGCAGACTTCCTAGCCGAGTGCACATACCAAGAAGAATAAAATCCCGGTGTGTGGGAAGTATATACCGACGGGTCCTCCACGGCGAACAGCTCAGGAGCCGACATCCTTATCATCAGCCCTAACGGGGACGAGTTTGAGTACGCCTTGAAGTTTACCTTCTCGGCCTCAAATAACGAATCCGAATATGAGGCGGTGATAACTGGAGTCGAGTTAGCTAGAGCTGCCGGGGCGGAGCATGTTGTGGTGAAAACAGATTCACTCTTAGTCACTAATCAAATCAGAGGAGAGTATGAGGCTCGAGACGACGGGATGGTGAGATACCTGGAAAGGGTAAAAGCCGACACTGCAAAATTAAAATCTTTCCAAATACAGTGCATCCCCAGGTCTGAGAACAACCGAGCCGACGCTCTCTCAAAACTTGCCAGTTCAAGCATCAAGAATGTCAGTCGAACCGTGCTGGTGGATATCAGGAATGCTAAAAGCATCACTGAGACCGTCGGCATGGTGGGCGACATCGAAGCCGAGACGACGTGGATGACTCCGATAATGAAATACAAACTAACAAAAGAGTTACCGGAGGACCACAGTCTCTCTCAGAAGATAAGAAGGATCGCCGCAAGGTACTTGGTGTTCGAAGGAGAACTATACAGAAGGTCCGTGATAAGACCACTTTTGAAATGTGTCGGCCCAACCGACGCGGAGCTCATACTGACAGAGATTCACGAAGGCATCTGCGAACATCACATGGGGGCGAGAACGTTAGCCCACAAAGCTCTCCGAGCCGGCTACTTACGGCCGACCATTTGAAAGATTCCAGAACTAAGACCAAGAAGTGCAAGAATTGTCAGATGCATGCTCCGGTGATACATGCACCTTCCCGAGACTTGCAACCAGTACTTAGCCCCCTACCATTTGCACAGTGGGGGATGGATTTATTAGGGCCATTTCCGACGGCCTCCGGAGGAAGGAAGTACCTAATCGTCGCCGTTGACTACTTCACCAAATGGGTCGAGGTCGCGCAGACTCGCCAAGACCACGGCGGCCGTAAGAAAGGTGATTTGGGAGAACGTCATAACTCGATTTGGGTTGCCCCAAGTCATTGTATTTGACCACGGCCGAGAATTTTGGAGTGACATGGTGATGAATTGGCTGGAAGAGCTCGGTATCAAATTCGCATACTCCTCCGTCTGCCACCCTCAGAGCAACGGACAGGCGGAGGCGGCTAATAAAACAATATTGAACGGGTTGAAAAAGAAGGTTGAAGATCTAAAGGGAAGATGGGCTGATGAACTACCCGGTGTCCTGTGGTCACTTCGAAGCACGGAGAAAGAAGCAACGGGATACAGTCCATTCCACCTTGTCTATGGGTCTGAGGCCGTCCTGCCAATTGAAGCAGCGGTGCCGACATTCAGAATGCAAACTTTTGACCCAGTCGAAAATGAGGAAGGCCTGAGAGCCTCCCTAGACCTGGTCGAAGAAAGCCGAGACACGGCACGGCTAAACTTGGCAGTATATCAAAACCGGATGAGAAGAGCATACAACCGTAGGGTCCACAAAAGGGACTTAAGAGTAGGAGATCTAGTCCTAAGAAAGTCGGCCGCAACCAACAAAGGAAACATCCATAGCAAAATGACGGCCAACTGGGAAGGACCCTACAAGGTAGTTGAAGAAATGAGGCCGGGGACATACCGGCTGACAGACATGGAGGGTGTTCCTCTAATGAGCCATTGGAACACAGACAACCTTAGAAAGTATTTTGTATAGCGGCGGAGGTGTCCGAGACCATTGTGGACATCCCAGCGCGTAATTATACCTTATGAAGAATGATCCAACTTTTCCATCAAGATGCTTGTCCCCTCCGTAGTCGTACCAAGGTAGACGCCACGGCCAAAGCCGGGCAGTCACCACAATGGCAGTTGATACTCGCGAAAGCGACCAACATGCTTAGTAGACGCCACGGCAGTCACTACAAATGCAGTTGATACTCGCGAAAGCGACCAACATGCTTAGGAACGTATAAGTACAGTTGAGAAACGCAAATCTGACCGCCTCGGCCAATCCGGGAATGGTAGAGGAAGCGATCAATATGTCTACAGATACGAACGCTGTCGATCCGTAACCTCGATTGCCTCGGCCAAGGCCGGGAGTGACGGGGACACAACGACCGATACGCTAACATGTTCACAACGGCGGTTGGGAAGCGCAAATCTGACCGCCTCGGCTAAGACCGGGAGTGGAGGAGGAAGCGACCGACATGCCAACATGTTTAAAAACGTTTAAGTACAATTGAGATGCGCCTTCTAACTGCCTCGGCCAAGCCGAAAGTAAAAACGAAAAAGCACTCAATATGTTGAAACGTAATAAGACAACTGAATGGAGGCAAAATAAACAAACTTTATTGAAAAATGTTTACAGGTGAGGCAAATACAAAGTCGACGGCCGTCCCCATAGGGATAGCCTAAACACAACCTACCAAAGTTTAACAAAAACAAAAGGTACAGCAAAAGGTTACAAACATAAGACTTGAAAGCGCCAAAAGGATGGCAGGGAGGAAAGGCTTAATAGTTGGCCCCCGAACAGCTGAAGCTGTCTGAAGGGCCGGGTGAATCTGGTGACGACCGCCCGTCTCCCTATGCTTGTTTCTGCTCGCCACCGGCAGCAGTAGCAGCATCACCATCGGTGGGCGGCGCAGAGGAGAGCTTGGCAGCTTCACTTGCCTTGGCCCTCTCAGCCTCCTCTCTGGCCTCTGACACGGCTATCGCAACCCTATCAAAGATAAAACCTAACGGTCTCAACTAAAATGTAGTAGAGGCAGTCGAGTATCGAATCCACAGGGAGGAAATGTTATTATAGCTGTCTATTCTAATCCTACGGTAACAAATGGGGGGTTTGATTAAATTTGATTCTAAACTATGAGTAATAAAAGCGGTAAATTACGATTTAACTATCAAGAAGAGAGGGTCATGTCGGGAATTCGGTTCACTACGACAGTCTAACAACCCGGCAGTAAATGACTCGGACGAACTAATGCGAGACGGATGTTAGAAGGTCCTTTCAGTCCACTTCCTACCCTAAAATACCACTAACTTAACTTCCGTCCTCATTAGGGTAGTCTACTGTTTATAGCAGGCCTATTTAATCCAATCTTTCGATCCAGGATTAATTGTAGCCAGTTTAATGGGTGACATAGAAGCGTGCACTCAACTAGGTCGGGAATTACAGTTAAATTGCTATAGTGACAGGGTCTCTTAATCAATTCGTCCAATTCATTCACTACGTCGTCATTATTCTACCGCAGATTCCCTAATCCCAACATGAAGGGGATTTAGCTACTCATGTTCGTAACTAATCTAACAGCAGATAAATTTCCAGCAGAAGACATAATGAAATAATAATAAAATGCAATAATAAATAAATTAGGGCAAAAGAATAAATAAGGTAACAAGAAATTAATGCAATAAGAAGGTTAATTATTATTGAGAGAAGAGAGGAAATTACAATCCAAGCAAATTCCGGCGTAAAGAACTCGAAATCCGAGTGAAGCAATTCCAAAAAAATGAAAGTAATGTGAGAGAAGGTAAAAGCAACGTAGCAAAAGTTACAGTAGTTTCTAGTGTAAAATATTAGATGGATCAAGAGATAGTAAAAGGAAAACCCGATAACCTAGTAAAACATAGGTTAAATAGATAAAACAACTAAGAGTCTTTGCGGAAATAAGTAAACATGGACTGATTAAAGCCCATGATGTCGAAAGCCTCTCGATCGAGTGGGTTAAACCACTCGATCGACCAATATCTCAATGAAGCTCCTCGATCGACTAACTGCTTACTCGATCGAGGACTTGGTCAATCAGTAAACTTACTCGATCGATGAAGGGTAGCTCGATCGAGCATCAGGGAGTCTAGAAACCACTCGATCGACTAGAAAACTGCTCGATCGAGTGATTTTGTCTTCGTTTCAGCTCACGTCTTCACCCAAGTGCCTCGTAGTGCGTGCCATGATGCTTCCAAGTGCGGTACTCTACTCTGGGACAACTCTGTCTCCTCTAAATGCATGCAAAAAGGACGGAAAAGAATATGGTTCCACTACTTTCGCGATCATTCCTACAAAAAGGACAAAATACACCAAAGTAGCCAATTCGGGGCAAAATACCATAAAGATAGTATAGAAAAGCATAGAAATACGTGCTGAAATAGGCTAAAAAGACTATACATTAGGCACGTATCAAATCTCCCCAAACCAAACCTTTACTCGCCCTCGAGTAAACTCAAAACTAAACTAATGGAACGGAAAAGATAACTCAGAGCTAGCTTAGCTTGTCTACTTGAACCAATTTAATGCAACGGAAATCAACAGTTAAAGCCAAGCAGTCAGTACGCAAACGAATTATAAGCTGTTTAGAAATAAAGCTGACCTATCGACCTTGCAAGGCCAACAAAACTGGACTCTCACGTGGTCACTCTTCTCTCATGAAGCAAAGGGCAAATGTAAAATGTAAAAGAGAGGAGAAAGGACAGTCACTCACCTAACTGCGACCTACATAGCATGCATGCAACAAAAATGAAAGACAATTCAAGTACTAATGCACAAATTCCAACCAACAATGTCCGTCACAGCCGAGGGTTGCAAATAATATGGGAATAGTGAGGTTCAGGTGAGAAAAGGCTAAACAAGTTATGGAAAAGTGGAGGTAAAAGCGTCAAGCTAGTTCCTAACAGGACCATAATGAAACCATCCGGATCTCAACTGACTGAAAAACTAAGTACTAGTGCCCTTCACTTGGCACAAAACTCACTAGACTCAAGGCACAATCTCCTCAAAAAATGTGGGATAGAACGGAGGAGTCAGACGGTCACAAACTTTCCTTTTTTAAACACATCGTCTGAAACAACTAACTGAAACAACCAACCCTCTTGTCGATTGTACATCTTCGAACATCTTCTCAACTCTGACAAGAGGGGACAACTTTTTTCACAATCTCTATTTCTTTCTTTTTTCATCACAGTTTTTTTTTCTGTTTTTTTTTCATATATATTTTTTTTCTTTTTCTTTTTTTTTTTCTTCCTTCACGTTTTCTTTTCTTTTTTTTTTCTTTTCTTTCCTCCTTTCTTAAATCATACACCAACTCCAACAAAGATTACGGACCAAACTGCAATGGAGGACATACCACAAAAGACATACTAACTAGCTTGACTAGGCAGGCTTAGTTTTGAATGTAGCTAATGGGTCAAAAAGGCAAGTTTTGGCTAAAGTGGAGCTAGATGGATGAAGATATAAAGAAAGGGGAATTTGCAAGACCCTCCCTGCATGTGACACCAACCACAAACCCGAATATGTGCATTTGACGAGAAATTGAATGTCATAAATGTGCAAATGAGACAAACATGCTATGCAAGGAGTACTACTCTCAAAATTCCTAAAGAACTGGTCATGAATGTCACCAGTTATGGCTCTAAAACTCAGAATTTTTTTAGTAGTTTGCCAGTTTATTAGGTCAAGTCTAAACAGTCAGCTATTATTTGAACAGAAATTCGTAGATTATGCGTATGACAAGGCTAATAACTATCAATAAATGTGCAGGGCTCAAGTAAAATGACAAGTTAAAGTGCAATTTCATCACGGGAATCTACCGTTCCGACTCAACCTATATGCTAAATTAAACGTGAAATGTTTTTGAATTTTTTGAAATTTTCTAATTTTTTTTTTGTATTTTTGATTTTTTTATTGAAAATAAACAACAATGCAAGCTGAAAATTAAACGTGAATGCAAAACAAATGCAAATGCAGACTCAAAAGGATGCAATACCCTCCCCAAACCAAAACGGACAACGCCCTCGTTGTCCTCCAGCATACACCAGCAGAAAGATGGGAGATGGGGGTATACAACCAACAAAAGAAAAATAAATAAAGGAGACAAAGTAAAAAGAGTAAGGTACATACAAAAGCGAACTTCCCCAAACCAGCCAGAGAACTGGGGAAGTGAGTAGACCAGTAGCTACTCGTCGTCGACACCGCCGTCTCCCAGGTACTCCGACTCAACAAAACGGTCTCCCCAAACCAGCAACAAACAAGGGGGAGACTCGGTCGTCATCTCCGGCCGATCCTCGGACCGGGCACGAACGGAGGGTCACTCGCCTCCTCTCTCGGCACCGATCGTGCGCTTTTCCGCTCGTAACCGCACCTCTCGTGCTACCGGTGTCTCCTCCGCCTCCTCCTCTGAGTCAGAAGGTAGTGGAGGGTACCCGTCCGCTGGGTATCGGTAGAAGGAGGGATGTGGCCACCCCTCTGGAATCGGTCGCCGGGCTCGGATATGGAACTCGTAGAGCGGGAATACAGCCAAAGCCATATCCCGTCTCATCTCAGTAATGTACCTGCAAATATCCGAAAGCACGGCATCACGACGCCCTTGGTCCATGACCTCGGGCGCCCCTAAAACAGGAGGGCAGACAAAGTTGGCCGGAAAGGCCGGATCAGAAGGAGGTGGAGTGAGTGAAGGTGGAGGTGTGGGAATCTGTGTGGGTCCAGTCTGAGTCTGAGACTGGGTCTGGGCCGGAGTCGGGATCTGGGAGCTAGAAGATGCTCCGGCCTCCCGCTTCCTCTTCCTAGAAGAAGAGGTAGGGGTAAAGGTGAGGTGGTAGGTGGGTGGAGGTGGCCTCGCTCCCTCAGCAGCAGACGGGAGCGGTAAGAGTGGAGGAAGGGTAGAGCACGGTAAGGTAACAGACGTGGAACCACAGATCTTCCACGTCCTCGCGCTCCCCTTCGTCTTTGGGAACCAGGCGAAGTCAGCCATGGCACCCAGGTCAAGGTAAGCCATGCTATCGGGTGCAGTGAGTGAAGAGTCAGTGGGGTAAAGGTGGCGGGCAATCCTAGTCACTAGCCCGCCGTAGACAACAGCGGTCTTGACCCGAGTCCCAATTCCGTTCCAATGCTGAGCTACCAGATAGGCAATGTTTAGAACAAACGGGGTACCGGAGTCAATGTTGAGGTACCCCGCGAGAATCGCTAGCTCAGTGTTGGTCATGTTATTGGGCTCAGGTCGCCCAAAGATGGTCTCTCCTATCAGACGCAAGTAGTAACGGGGCGGGTAAGTGAACGTGAGCTCCCTTCCGTGAAGGGAAGGGGGTGTGAGAAAGTGCAGCCCAAAGTGGCTGAAGGAGGTCTCGAGGTGGGTCGGTGGGACCGTCACTAACTAGGCCTAAAACCTGCCCAAACCTGGCCAAAGTCCAGTGATGTGACTCATTGCGGAGTCGAAAGTGAATGTAAGAGCTGGAGTGGTCAACATCATAAGAGTCGGTGTCAAAGGAATAGGAGCTAAAAAACTCGTACATATGGGTACGAATAGTAGCTTCCTGCATGGTGATCAGACCCGACATACCCGTCCCGTTCAACAAACTACAGACCTCCTCATAAATTCCTAAGGTCTCTAGGTCAGTCCGTGCAAGGAAACGGGTGGAGGAGAGAGGGCAACGAAGTAAAGCGGCTAACCGAGTCCGGTGAGCCGCGGAAGTAAAACGTACCGTGGGCATCCGCTGTAAAGGGGTGAGAGCGCCCTCTCCCGTAACATCAGCCTCAGAAGGGCTGGAAGTGATGGCTAACTGGCTAGCCTGCTGATGTGGCCTCAGTGGCAGCATACCAGGCTGCGGAAATCGAGGTGTGAATCCTCGTTCCAGCATAGTGAGGGATCTGGTAGGGGTAGTAGCAGGAGCAGGAACTGTAGTGGTGACTAAGGCAGAGCCAGTGGCAGCAGCAGGGGCCACTGACTCGCCCACGGTCTGACTGGAAGTGGTGCTGGTGGAAGGCAGAGAACCGGCATCCATCCTGCGAATGTAAAAGGGGCATGATAAGAAAATATTGCTGCTAACCGTGGTTAAAACAACCCGCTAACCAACATGTGACAACAAATATAAGGCCCTATCAGTCAAGAAATCCGACGTCCAGCATACAAAATCCAACAATCCTCAATAAATTCGAAAGGTAGCATGTGAGTACTGATAAAGTGACACAGCTATGACTGCTAGTAGGGACTAAAATGAGCAAGAAAACTGCATATGGCAACATATAGGACTACTAGCAGGCGAAAAAGTCGACTCACAGAATGAGATTTCCAAAAGTTTATAACATGTAATAACGACAGGGGACGGAAAAACGGTTAACAACAGCAGCAAGGAAGCATGGACTGAAGTCAAACAAGGCAAGGCAACAAAAAGACCGTCTGACAGTCGAGAAAAACCGACTTAGAAGCCCTAATCGCGGAAATTTCGCGCAAATTCCGAATTAAACAAGCAAAGCAGTGAGGGATTGGGATAAAATCATCAAGAAGCTAATTAAGGGCATATAAACACAATTAAATCGAAAAAATTCGACTGGGCATGGATTTTCCGAACCCTAATTCAAAATCACCTCAAGAAATTCAAATTAATCGAAGAGAAAATGCAAAGAGTGTGAATGAAACACTTACTTGATGAAGATGATCCTATAATAGCAATTAAACTTCAATTAAACAAGCAATGAAGGCGGATTTTAATCGAAAAACCCGCAAACCCTAATTCCCTTTAAAAACCGCGAAAACGAGCACAAAAGAGGGGGAAAATAAGGGGCTATTGAAGATTAAAGTGCTAGCAATAGAATGTAGATGACGGATTTGATAATTTTGGGCAAGAAATGGGGATTTGGGGGAGATGGAAATCGCAATTAGGAAGGGGTTAGAAGAAATTAGGGATAAAAATAGAAATGAAAACTGAAATAAGGAGTTAAGTATAGAAAACTCCCGTGTCCTATTCATACCACTCGATCGAGTGGTTTTTAAATCACTCGATCGAGGACTTCTGATATCCCTTCTGCTCGATCGAGTAAGAAACCTCTCGATCGACCTGTTCCTCTTTGGCCTTTCTCGATCGAGTAACTGCATGTACTCGATCGAACCAACTTCCACTCGATCGAGTATAAAAAGTACTCGATCGAGGACTTCCTCTTGTAGGCTCTTTGATTTCCGTCTTTACTTCCTCGAAATGCGTGACACTTCCCCAAACCTGCATAGAATACATCCAAACACATCCCAAAATACCAAATACGCAGAAAACACAGTCTATAGTCTTAGTCTATGCTAAAAATTGTCTAACTAATTGTCCTAATTAAAACGTAATAAAGCAAGGTTTAAAAGAAATTCAACGAATTGTCTATTACAATTTGTTACACGGGGCATTTCCCCGTTTAATTCTCATCAGCTTTCAGTAGCCCCTTCGTGGGCTTCCGATCGAGGACGTCACCTCGGCGATATCGACCGACCTCTTCATCTTCCATGAACTCGAATCACCATTTGCGACAGTAGGAGGAATGTAGTTCCCGTCTATGTAGGTTCGAACTTTCTTCGTTCTCGCTCCTCTGTCATCTTCTTTGGCATCCTTGCTGCCACTCTGATTGATAATGGCCACACCATGTCTCTTGACGGCCCCATCCTTGCTTTCATCTGCACTGCAGAAGGACAACAGACGAACTTGCCTCCTTCTTGCTCTCAATCTGAGGCGGAGGGTTAACAATAACAGCAATATTCTCCAAATTTTCATCCGGAGTGTCAACAATAGGAACAATAGAAGAAAGAGCATTGCAAGGTTGAACTTGCATGGGAGCTCTCCGAATTTGACCGATGAAAATCAGCTCCTCATCCCCTACCTGAAATGTCAAAGTCTTCCCACTGACATCTATCACTGCACGAGCAGTGGACAGAAATGGTCTCCCTAAAATAATAGGGGTGTGTGCATCTTCGGGGATATCTAAGACAACAAAATCGACGGGAATAAAGAACTTCCCGATCTGGACATGTACGTCTTCTACTATACCTAGTGGCCGTGATAGACTACGGTCGGCCATCTGGACAGTCATGTTGGTGCAACTCAATTTTGTCAAACCAAGTCTCTTAGCCAGAGACAAAGGTAAGACACTTACGCTAGCGCCTAAATCGCATAACGCATTATCAATCAACTGCATACCGATGTGACACGGAATCGAAAAACTACCCGGGTCTGATTGCTTAGGGGGTAACTTATTTTGAAATAGGGCTGACCCCACCTCAGTTAAAGCTACGGTCTCACTGTCATTTATAGTCCTCTTACGTGCTAAAATGTCTTTCATGAACTTTAAATAAGAGGGTACCTTAGTCAGCAATTCAGTGAACGGCACGGAAACTTCCAAGCTCTTCAAAAGTTCAACAAATTTGCCGAACTGTTGATTAACTTTGGTACTCTGCAGCCGCCTCGGGAAGGGAACCGTGATTGGTATCTCGAGTCCCTTGTTTCTCGCCTCCAAAGTGTCTTCCGGAGCAAGTTCAGTATCCTTTGAACGCTTCTTACCTCTCGAACGAGGTCTTTCTGGTAATTCTTCGCTTAAACGAGCACTAGCAGGCTCTCGAATAAGCTTCCCGTCATCAATACTGTTCGATCGACCAGTTTCCTCACTCGATCGAGCAGTTTCTTCAGCATTTTCAGTCGATCGAGCAACATTCCCACTCGATCGACCATCTTCAGCTTCCTGTTCACTCGATCGAGCAGAAAGACTACTCGATCGAGGGCTTTCCTCACCAATTCCACTCGATCGAACACCAGCCTTGATCGATCGAGTAGGCTACATTTGTCGTGAGCCCTTTTTCTTGATGTAACACTTGTTCATCATCGATTCTGACTATCTTTGGGTCTGATTTCGACACTTCCGGTCCCTCATAAGAAAGACCGCTTCTTAATTCTATCAAATTTACCGTCTCATGTGGATTCTTCTCGTTTTGAGTCGGTAAATGACCCTGCTTTCTTGTGGACTTATTCGCGGCCAATTGGGCAACTTGAGTTTCAAGTGCCTTTATGGACGCATCTCTCTGTTGATCACTTGAACTTCTCTGTTGATCACTTGCATGAAGCTGCTTTGTAATGGCTTGCATCATGGACTTAAGCTCACCCATTTCAGTCACCCCACTAGAGGACGATGCACCTTGATTAGGAGGGTTGAAGGATGGAGGCTTCTGATAGCCTTGTTGCTTCTGGTGTAGAGTAATGTATGGTTGCTGCGTTGGAGGGGCCGTGGGATTTTGTACATTCTGGCTAGTCCACCTCAAATTGGGATGGACGTTTGGCTTGTAGTAACTGTTGTTCTGCCTGTAATGTTGAAAGGCAGCGCATTGCTCAAAGGGACTGGGACAATGATCTGAGACATGTCCCTCTGATTCGCATCTCCTACAGACGAAAGGACCGTCTCGTCACAAAGATTAACCTGGTACATGCCCCCTTGAAACTCCCCTAGCTCATACTTGTCGAACCTTGCAGTGAGGGCTTCAAGTGCAGCGACAGAAGAAGACTCAGCAGCTCTTCTTTGGTTTCCTCTCGAGTTCCCATATTCAGCCTTATGGATGGCCAAATCTTCTATGATCTTTCACCCTTTGGTAGCTCCCAAGTTTTATTGAACCGGCCATTAGCAAAGATCCAAAATGTCCCTCTGATCATCATACAACCCGTTATAGAAATGATTGCATAGACTCCACTTTTCGAAGCCATCGTGCGGTATGGTTCGCACTAGCTTCTTAAATCGAGTCCACGGCTCGTGAAAATTCTCGTCAGGCCCTTGTTTGAAGCTTGTTATCTGAGCTCTAATGGCAATAGTCCTCGATGCAGAGAAGTACTTCTTATAGAACGCTAAAGCCAATGAATTCCAATCAGTTATGCCAGCAGCAGTTCGGTCTAAATCCCTATACCACTCCCTCGCAGCATCGTGGAGTGAGAAAATGAACAAGGTTTCCTTTATCCGATCGGTATCACGCCGGCAGGTGGGGGTATGGAGCAAGGCGATAATCAATGAAAGTCTCCATGTGCTTTGCCGCATCTTCGTTTGCAGCCCCACCGAACTGATTCTTCTCAACCATGTTAAGGTAAGAAGGTTTCGGCTCGAATTTCCGAGCTTCCCCTGGTAGCTCGAATCCTTTGTAAAGATCCTCAATTGAGGGTTCAGAATAACTGGCAATGGTCGCTTCTTCGGCCATTTCTTAAGTGTCTGGAAAAATAACGGTTTCAACCGACGAATTGGAAACAGGAGAAGACGGTGGATTGTCTTCGAACAGTTCGTTCTCGTAGAAGTTGGAACGAGAACTGGACTCTTCTTCCAACTGTTGCTCTTGAAATAGTCTCCTCTTTACGTGCAGAGATCTCTCAATCTCTGGTTCAAATGGCAGTAGTGGAGCACCCTGCGACCTGCGCATAAGAAGAAACTACAACAGAAAATGAGAATAGTCCAAGGAACGGTTGTCCCTTAGACCGAAAAAGGATTAAAAACGAAACAACTAATAAATTGAACAATTGCCTCCCCGGCAACGGCGCCAAAATTTGACACGGCTATCGCAACCCTATCAAAGATAAAACCTAACGGTCTCAACTAAATGTAGTAGAGGCAGTCGAGTATCGAATCCACAGGGAGGAAATGTAATTATAGCTGTCTATTCTAATCCTACGGTAACAAATGGGGGGTTTGATTAAATTTGATTCTAAACTATGAGTAATAAAAGCGGTAAATTACGATTTAACTATCAAGAAGAGAGGGTCATGTCGGGAATTCGGTTCACTACGATAGTCTAACAACTCGGCAGTAAATGACTCGGACGAACTAATGCGAGACGGATGTTAGAAGGTCCTTTCGGTCCACTTCCTACCCTAAAATACCACTAACTTAACTTCCGTCCTCAATAGGGTAGTCTACTGTTTATAGCAGGCCTATTTAATCCAATCTTTCGATCCAGGATTAATTGTAGCCAGTTTAATGGGTGACATAGAAGCGTGCACTCAACTAGGTCGGGAATTACAGTTAAATTGCTATAGTGACAGAGTCTCTTAATCAATTCGTCCAATTCATTCACTACGTCGTCATTATTCTACCGCAGATTCCCTAATCCCAACATGAAGGGGATTTAGCTACTCATGTTCGTAACTAATCTAACAGCAGATAAATTTCCAGCAGAAGACATAATGAAATAATAATAAAATGCAATAATAAATAAATTAGGGCAAAAGAATAAATAAGGTAACAAGAAATTAATGCAATAAGAAGGTTAATTATTATTGAGAGAAGAGAGGAAATTACAATCCAAGCAAATTCCGGCGTAAAGAACTCGAAATCCGAGTGAAGCAATTCCAAAAAATGAAAGTAACAGTAGAAGGTAAAAGCAACGTAGCAAAAGTTACAGTAGTTTCTAGTGTAAAAGATTAGATGGATCAAGAGATAGTAAAAAGGAAACCTGATAACCTAGTAAAACATAGGTTAAATAGATAAAACAACTAAGAGTCTTTGCGGAAATAAGTAAACATGGACTGATTAAAGCCCATGATGTCGAAAGCCTCTCGATCGAGTGGGTTAAACCACTCGATCGACCAATATCTCAGCAGAAGCTCCTCGATCGACTAACTGCTTACTCGATCGAGGACTTGGTCAATTGCAGCTTACTCGATCGACTGAAGGGTAGCTCGATCGAGCATCAGGGAGTCTAGAAACCACTCGATCGACTAGAAAACTGCTCGATCGAGTGATTTTGTCTTCGTTTCAGCTCACGTCTTCACCCAAGTGCCTCGTAGTGCGTGCCATGATGCTTCCAAGTGCGGTACTCTACTCTGGGACAACTCTGTCTCCTCTAAATGCATGCAAAAAGGACGGAAAAGAATATGGTTCCACTACTTTCGCGATCATTCCTACAAAAAGGACAAAATACACCAAAGTAGCCAATTCGGGGCAAAATACCATAAAGATAGTATAGAAAAGCATAGAAATACGTGCTGAAATAGGCTAAAAAGACTATACATTAGGCACGTATCAGCCTCCTTCACCTTAACCTCCCGGGCCGCCTTCTCCGCAGCCTCCTCAGCGGCCTTCGCAGCCTTTGCCTTCTCCGCAGCCTCTGCCTCCGCAGCAGCGGCCTTCTCATCCAGAAGCCGGTCAAACTCTTGCCACGGGAAGTTGCCTTCTGGAAGGAGCTCTTTGATCACATCCCTGGTAGCATCTTGACTTGGTCCGTCGGGCACACATGTCAGGGATGATGACGGTCTTCAGCGTCTCAATATCTTTCTCTCTCAGACCAAGGATAGCCTTGGTGTTCTTATGCTCCTTCGCCTCAGCCGAATGCAAGGTCTTCCATCTCCCCTTCTGCCCAACCACGGCGTTATAGCCGCCCTCAAATTTGTCCCGCTCCTCCCGCAGCTTAGCGGCATCAGCCAATGCAGCCTCAACCTTGGCCCTCTCGGCTAGGACCGCCTTCTCAGCGTCCTCCCTAAGCTTTCGCTCAGCGAGGAAATCATTTTTGGCGGCCCGGAAGTCCTCCTTCGACCTCTCGGCCTCCTTCTTAGCGGCGGCAAGCTCGAGGCTAAGCCGTTCAAGCGCAGGGGAAGCTCGAGCCATGACCTCTTCTTGCTCCGTAATATGATTGGCGGCTAGTTCAGTCCACTTCCCCAGCCTCTTGGACAACCTTCTGCCTTCCGCCACAAGCTGAGCGGGGGAAACCTTCAGGGATGAGGAGTCAACGGTGATATTCTTACCGCCCGTCTGCACAGGCTGCTTCTCCAACTGCCGTTCAGTGAGAACGACAGCTGACGGCGGCTGATCTACAAAAAATCCAGACAAAGCATCCATGTCAACATTCATTGACATGTCAGAGAGCCTGTCATCAGGAATGCCCAATGAACCTGCTAAATCCGAGCCATGGGTAAGATCCGTACCAGTCCTGGCCTTCTTGGGCAGAGAGCCGGCTGGTCCCTTTCCTTTCCCGGCCTCGGTAACAGCAGCAGCGGCAGGCTCGGCCTCTTTTCTCTTATTTGAAGGAGGAGGACCCTCCACAACAGTGACCTCCTCTTCAACATCAACGACCACCTGCTCCTTTTGGACTACGGGGATTGCAGATTGAGCTAGAGTTGACGTCGTTGCCGCCGTAGACGTTGTCTTTGGTCTCCGGCACGGCACGTTACCAGCAATCTGCGCTTGAGCCGCCGCCACATCCAGTGCCTTCAACTGCTTCTCCATAAGTTCGTGAGGGGCCGGTCTGCGATCACGTGGCGCGGCCTTAGGATGCAGCTCAACAACTCTCCCGTTCTCGTCAAGTCCCAACCTCTTGAGGATGGAGACAGGCAGTTCCGGGCCAAATCGGTCTGCAAAAGAAACGAAGCATGAGTTAAGCAAAAGAAATAAACCAAGATTCAAATACAGAAACATAAAAAGCAAATATGGGCCTCATACCGATCCCACTCACCCTGGCTGAGGGCCGGTATGAGGCCGACGTGGCAGAGCAGCTCATCCTGAAGAACGATCTGCGTCGGGGGCATCCATCCCTTCGGCGTACCATCCTTCTCAGCCTCAAACAGCCTCATTGCCCGCGATTCGTCCTCGTTAAGATAGACGTTCATGCCGTCCATCTTAAGCTTATTCCGGGAGACATATTTGTCATGCTCCCCTTGATTCTCACACCGCAAATTGACGCGGCTCTGAAAGGACTGGGGCGGCGGATAGTCCTCCGGAACCTCGACGTATACCCACCGCCCCTTCCAGTCCTTGCAAGATGTCAACTTGGAAACGGTAACATAACCCGCCTCGGTCTGTATGCTATACCACCCCGTGCCACCTAGGGTAGTCTGTCAAAGATGGTGGAGCCGGCGGAATAGGTTCACCGTTGGGGCCTCCCCTTTAAAAAGACATAACTATACAAAGCCAAAAATCGTCCTGATGGCCAACGGATGCAGTTGGGCCACGGCGACATTCGTGGCTTTAATTATGGCAGTAACGTATTCATTCAGAGGAAACCGGAGCCCATACTCCAGGTGTCTGATGTATACGCCGATACAACCCTTGGGAGGGCAACAGACGTCCTGATCACCCTCAGGAACAATTATTTTATACCCCCTGCCGAAGGAGTAATGATTCTCAAAAAGGTCAGAACCGGAACAACTAGCGAACTTGTTCGTCCAAGCACGATCAGGGTTGATCGAACATGCGTCGCCGTGCCACGAGAAATGCGGCCTCTTTACGACATAAGGGGTCGCCTCATCATCGTCATCATCAAAACCCTCCAAAAATTGCTCATCAATTTCAGGAGAAAGCGGCTTGGGACCCCCAAACCCTATCGGGGTGACAACCAGTGGCTCCTCTTCATCAGGACGCGACGGTTCGCCCCCCGGCGCAGAGGTACTGGGTTGAGCATCCGCAGAAGACATAGTGACAACAAAAACTTAACAATTAAAAAGTTGGAAAAATTTGTTTGTTTACCTTGGAAAAAGTGCTACGCCGAGTAACGCTTTGAAGACTAGAGAGAAATTTCTTCGAAAAACTAAGAGAGGGGAAATTTTTTTTGAGAAAATGAAGTTTGATGGCCAAAAAACGGGGCACACTGCTCTATTTATAGAGCAAAGCCCATGAGGCGGACCAATCAGGGCGAAGCCCATGAAACGTCCACCAATAAATGCCAAGCCACGTGTCAAGCATGCAGCCACGGAATGTCAATCGACATACAGTTACCAAACTTCTTCGACACGCTCCTTGGTATCTGCTTGCTAACGGCCAGCTGATCAACAAAGCAAAGACAGCACCGGCCGGGGGCAATCAAAAGTACAAACGACACTCTCAACCTTGGTCTCGGCCAGCGTCATTTTCTTTTCCACATTTGATGTCCATTACACATCCATGTGGAGGGGGGATACGGTACGGCCTGAACAGAACCAAGCCGAGGAAGAAGAAGCCGGGGAAGAAATTCAACTTGCGCAGAATACGCTCAACACTCATCGAAGGTCCATACCACGGCATAGACTACGCTGGGGGCAAATTGATGGGGCATATTCTGCACCCGCTGTCCGAGTCAACATATTGAGCAAGGTCAAAGCCAAAAGACAGCAAGTCAACGTATTAGACAGCCTAACCAACGCAGCCTTTCGGCCTGTCACTTGGGTCTCAGATAGGCAACTAGCCAGCCGGGAGCCATATCCGCGTACTCACATCCAGTCCCCTCGGCATGGAGTCAACCAGGCCAGCCGGCCTGCCATGGGTCCTTCGGCCGAGGGTAGAACGGTCTTTCCACCTGCTAGCCACTTGGCCACTTGGCCACTACGTGACAAAAGGTGAAAGCCTATAAATACTCCTCAATCCTCATTGAGAAAACGATCCACAATTCATCCTAAAACTCAATATTAATCTGGTATAAACTCCCTTATCTCTCTACAATATACATTGCCAAGTAACACACAACTTAATCTCTTTAAGTTTACTGACTTGAGCGTCGGAGTGAGTACGCTCGGTACCAAGCCGAGCCCTCAGTTTGTTCATCTTAAACAGGAAAGAGCGAAAGGAAGAGTCAAGCAAAGACATCATCCTACAAGCTTACGTGGTCATAAATCCTGCTCCGGAATCACACCCGGAACACCAACATTTCACCAACCTTCTCATAAACAGCAATACAACCAAAAAGCAATATACACATTCCCAAAACTACCAATACTAGCTCGGATAGGGTAGGCTAAATAATGGTATGTAGCTTATGGGACAAAAGGCAATCTGGCTATGTGAGGCTTATGGGTAAAATGAGAAAAGGAAACCTCTACCACATGTGTCAACTAACCACAAACCGAATGCATACGGGTATTAAGTAGATCAAGTTAATATTTATGCAAATTAATGTAACATGTCTTATAAGGAGTAACTACTCACAAATCCTAAATGAACTGGTCATGAATGTCACCAGTTATAAGCTCTAAACCTCAGAATATATAAGTAGTTTGCCAAAATTTAAGTCAAGTCTCAAGTCTAGCAAGTAAATTAACGAAAAACTCGTAGACTATGCATATGTGATTCTACTAATAACATGTCAATTAGCAAGGCTTAGGCATAAACAGATGCAAATGCAATGTCATCATTGAAATACTACCGTTCCGACTCGACCTACATGCTAGAATAAACGTGAAATTTTTTGAGTTTTTTTGAATTTTTTGAATTTTGATTTTTGTATATATAGGAGATAAAATAAACAATGCAAACTGAAATGCAATAAACGTGAAACAGAAATGCAATAAAACATGTGAATGCAATGCAAAACTCTTCCCCAAACCAAATCACACAATGCCCCCATTGTGCAAAATCATGTAATGAAATAAAAGGGAAATGGGAATTTGCGATAAATTAACTAAATAAGACATGAAGTTAAACTCGGAAACTCACAAGACTTTAAGTGCAACTGAAGGAAACCTCCCCAAACCAGCGTGAGCTAGGAGGTTTCAGTAGCCAGTAGTGCTACCATAAGTACCTGAAAAGACAGAATATACCGCGCATTATCCGAGAAAACAAAATTGAAGCGGAAATTAGGTGCAAAGAATTTAAAATTGGAGAAAGAACAACTCAACATCGGGGCTTGGTCGATTGACCAATATAGCTAGTCGATCGACCATGGGAATTGAAACAGTAGCTTTTGTGCTGAATAAGGCGGTCGATCGACCACTATGGGCAGTCGATCGACTGTCATACATGGCGTAACAGTGCTGTTATTCGACATAACTCAATAAATTGAGTTAATGTGGTCTTTATACCTGCAATTGCACATAATAACGTGCCCAAAATTTGCGCTAAACCCAAAATTATAGTCTATAGTCTATAAAAATCCTAAGCAAACGAATATAAAATGCGAAGTCTCGCGCAAACCAAAAACAGTAAATAGTCTAAAATAGAAATAAAATGGTCCAAAAGTTCAATAACTATCGAATCCGTCAATCCATGCCGCCATATAGCTCAGAATACGGCTTCTGGCTATAAGAAACTCCTTCAGCAATACTAATCTCGGCAGCTGGACTCCACCCATCTCCATCATCTAGGCAACTCAATGGATCATCAGCAGCTCTGGCCTCCCATGCTCTAGTATCGTCTAGCTCATCGAACTCCAAGTCATACTCCGTGACTCGCGCTGGCTTCTTCTTTCTTGGGCTCTTCTCCGGCTCCTCATTTGATCCATAGCTTAAACATCCCAGTCCACCTTTCTGAATAATTGGTTCCTTCACAGCTGGAGCAATATGCGGTAGTTCCTTCCCCAAACCAGACCCTGCATATAGTAAAACACGAGATTTTTCCTCCAATTCGCTCCCAATATGGGGCGGAGGTGTTAAAGCAGGAATAGGGGTAGGAATAAAAGGCTCATCATCAATAATCACATAAGTATTAGCTATCTTATCATTGCACTGAACCATCATAGGATCCCTACGAATGGGAGACTGAGCAAATGAAATTCTTTCCTTCCCCACCTTAAAAGTCAATGTCCTAAGGCCAACATCAATAACTGCACCAGCAGTGTGCAGAAATGGTCTACCCAAAATAATCGGGGTGTGATGATCCTCGGGTATATCTAGGACAACAAAATCTACAGGAAAGAATAATTTCTCGATTTGCACAGGAATATCCTCTAACACTCCTATGGCCTGGACCGCAGAACGGCCGGCCATCTGAAATGTCATACTCGTGCAAGCAAACTCAGTTAAACCAAGTCGTTTAGCTAGACTTAATGGAATAACACTCACGCTAGCGCCTAAATCACATAAAGCTTTATCGAGACGAAAGGTGCCTATTTGACACGGGATAGAGAAACTACCCGGGTCAGCTAATTTCTGCGGAGCAGTATGAATTAAGTAAGAACTAGACTCAGCAGTTAATGCAACAGACTCGACTCTATCAAGTTTCCGCTTTTTAGTCAAAAGTTGCTTCATAAATTTCATATAAGCAGGAACTAGATTTACCAACTCAAGAAAAGGTATTTGAACATTTAAACTATGAATAACAGATATAAATTTCTCGAAAGATACCTCATCCTTCGTCGGCACCAGTCTTTCTGGATAAGGGGCGGTGAGAAGTAATTTAGTACGCTCCTCTAAATCTCTAATACCAGCATCTGAAAACTTGGGCTGAAAATCGACCATCTTCTCTTTGTTGTAGCTAGAACCCTCTTGATCCGTCGCAGAACGAACCATTGTGATGAGTGGGGTCATACCTGGGCACTGGAACTGACCCATCAGCATTTGGGTCTTGCCTCAATATTTTCGGAGTTGTTGAACCCCGAAACAAATGGTCTCTCAAGTCATCAGGCATTGGAGGACGGAACTGTGCACTTTCAGCAGCTTCCTCGGTCGATTGACTAGGTTGGTCAGTCGATCGACCGAGGTCTTCAGGTACAGTAGCACTGGAAGGTCGGGCACTGGTCGATCGACCATGATAGGCAGTCGATCGACTGCCTATGCTGCTAGTCGTCTTTATTTTGCCACTGTTCACAGACGCCCTTTCTTTCTTCTTTTCAGACCCATATTTCGCCACAGTGGGCCCGACAATAGTAGACCCGCTCCTCAGTGTTATGGCATTCAAAGTCTCTTTTCGCTCAGTCTCGTCTTTCGATTTCTGGAGCCGCTCAGGAAATGATAGCTTTATCGACAACTTGGCTTGCTCTTCTACTTCCTTCTTTGAAACATCCTTTGAATTAAGGACCTTGTCCTTATCAACACCTGGAAATAACTTCATGGCTCTTGAAATGAACGACCCGTCAAGAATTCGGGTCGAATTATCAACAATATCAGTAGTAGGCGAGGTCGATCGACCATGGGAGCTGGGATCCGAAATCTTTTGATTGTCAGAAAGAGAAGCATTAACAGAGGTGTTTGTCGATCGACCAGAGTGGTTGGTCGATCGAGTTTCAAATGCTGCAATTCTGAAGGAAAAGTAGATCTATATACTTACATATTCATATATGTTTTAATTTAATTTGTCATAAAATTAATGATTGATCTTATGCATGCAAACATTAAAACAAAATAAGGAAGAAACATTGTTCTTACATTGTGATTTTCGGTTTAATGGGCACAAGAGAGATCACCTTTCTCTCTTGTTCTTGAGCTTTCCCTTTTGGATGAACTAAGACCCAAGTGTAGGATCTCTCCCAAGGATTTATACCCAAAGCTTACTCTTAATTAAAATTAATACTATGAATACTAGATAATATTAATTTTGTAGAAAATTGACCCAAAAATATTATGGAACACTTAATATTTTCGGTTTTGGGAGGAGGAAGAATGGGAGCTTTTTATCTCTCTAAAACTCAAAGAATTAGAATAATGAAGAATGAATTTATCACACAAAACATTTTGTGTATATAAGATAAAATAAGAGGAAAAACCAATTGATTTTTCCTCTTTCAAAAACCGGGTGGTAGGGGGGCATTAAGGGAGCCAATGCATGCACTTGTTGATCTTCACAAGGTAAACTAGGGTTGCATGGCTACTAAAGCAAGCAATCATTATGTTTACCACTAATTTAAACAAACACAATATTTGTTTAAACCACCCCTTAATTTCGGTACATTTGATAATATGGTTTCCATATTATTTTTGTCAATTTGTCAATATATCACATGTCATATGTAACATAAATTTGTTATGTATTTTTAACATATTAAAAATCAACGTATTAATAAAAATACGTCATATACAAAAATCGACTTAGTAATTCATAATTACTTGTACCAAAATCTTTTACCAATTTATAAATCACAACAATTTGTATTTATAATAATTCATTCAAATTTAATTGTTTCCTTAAACAATAATTTCATCTGAGTAATGATACAATTCGATTACTCAGACCGTATCTCATTTTAATCAATTTCAATGTGATACGTAAATTTTACTTGCAAAATCGTCCGTCAATTTTCAAGTAATTTAATTAACTCGTAACATTATACGATTAATTAAATGATCAATTAAGAGTGTTGCCCTATAGGTATGACCTAGGGGATCAACGGATCACCACCGTCGCACTACGTAATGTCAAACTCTAGTCACCAATCATTACTGATATATGTTGATCAGTTGACAGTAAAATATTACTTCCCAATTGTATTCTTTATAATGAGATTTAAACATGTGATCATCATGATCAACAGTCGTGATCGCATTATTGTCGGAGGACACATATTCCAACAATCTCCCACTTGTCCTCGACAAGTGTGCGTCACCAATTCTCTTATCCTATTACTATCTCCCACTCAATGCAAGGTGTCTTTCAGGTCGTCGTATTTGCAAGTGATCATATCGAGAGTGGTTTCCTCGATCTGGAGAATAAATGATTGACCGGATTTATCTATCATAGATACCTTCCGAGCGTGGCCACGCATTTCCAGTTCATTACTCCTCGAGTGGCCCTGAGATATTGTTATAACCCTGACTAGGGGTGGACAATTCCTATCGCACTCATTCCCTTCGACTAGCCACAACCATCATAACCCAAAATATGCCCATTTGACCCCATTTACGAAGGTCGTAGTAACACAAATCAAAGTTAATCTGAAACTGTGCCATCTTAGGTGAACAGTCTTTAGTCAAAAAAATCGACTCATTCGAATACTATAGTAGCTCTCGCCACGACCAGGCTATATAAATTTGCCAGAACTCTATAAGCGGTCATTAGGCCCGACAAAATGTTCCTAACAGTCTGCCTATGTGATCGACTAGTCATCTCACATGACTCTATGACACTTGAACTTGCCATCAATCGCATCACACTCTAGTCACTTCGAGACGTCACCTCATACAAGTAACTATGGGCAAATACAATGTTAATCCGTGTTCACTTTAACGGGGTTCAATTGTCTCCACAACCCGTTTGGATGTAACAAAGTATAAGGTGAGTTAATAATAACTCAAACGACAAATGTCGACATCACACTCGGGTAGTGAATATCATATTACAACCTTGTGATGTATATCGTAAGTGTAAACACTTATTGATTGTAACAGAAGTTTAACATGCCATGTGTCCATGCGTTCAAACTTCTTACACTTGCATTTCCTTTACATTCATGTTCTCTCTCATAGCATGAATCTTACCAAGTATGCATCAAGGTTCCCGACCTTGGTTTCAGTTCTTTAACTTGAAAGAACTTCCTTATCGATTATCACATAACGAACGAATTTGTGATGAATGATATAACTTATACTGATCAAGTATCCCATCCATACACAATGCACTAGGTATATGTTTTGTAGAGTCTTACAACAATTTGACAAGATGATTAGCCTAGCACTTCTCACAAGTCCTAGCATAGTTAGGAAAGATTAGTTTTGAGTAACTTATTCTCTAACTAAGTATCTTTCCTAAACTTCTTATTTCTCTTTCTAGCTTGAAAGGTTAAGGATTCTCATAAATCTTTGCATGTGAACGGATTTTCTATAATATGTGCAACCTCTTGACACACAATAGAGCATTCCGTCAAACACCGAAATCGCTCATCGGATTCTACTCGAGAATTCATGACGTTTCTATTGTGGCTTACCAATGAATCATCATGCTCTTATGCATATGATTCATTATTTGGACATGTGCATGATTATTCTAATGGCGGAAACATTAGTAATTTTTAATCATGACATCAACTATATTTAGGTTCAAGGAACGACCATGACTGCTAATGGCAATTCCATTTCATTTAGATGAATAACCTATGTTTCTGTTGATTCGATGTGTATCTCCCAATACTTATCCAACATCCCTTGATGTAATTGGATTCATCATAGTCCATTTTCATCCAGAATTGAAAACTCAAATGCTTCTTTATGAAAGAAGGTATTAGCTCATCATTCTTTAATGAGTGATGAGTTGTAAACATTCAAAAGATGATAGCTCCCACTAAATTCCATGTCTTCACATGACAATTTCCTAACTCCCACTCAATTCCACATATTTCGAAATTGACTTCTCAATCGAAACTTTTCAAGAATTGAAATATAAATTGCATTGCCAAGTTATTAAGATAAAACCATATATGTTCCCATCATATCCTTTCAAAATACCTATTTTGAAGTGGTCTTATCTTAACCTTATGGAAAAAGATTTTAATCTCTAACTCTCACATATCATAATGATGTGTAGCGATGTCATTATTCAAATATAAATAATATCTAGAACACGTCCTTCGAAATACCCTTTCCGAAGGAGGTTTAACCATTTCATAATGAGGTTAAACAATGACATTTGCGTGGTTAAAACTTGGCCATTGAAGATATCGGTATATCAATCTTTGCAACTCGATCATAACTAGTATGTTACTATAATTCATTTAGGCTCTTAAGTAAATCTCAAGGTTGAAACTATTGGTCAAAATTATCATATAGAACTTAGTCAAAAACTTGTTAAGACTTTACATTAGTCATTCTTCTTCCAAAACTTTCTTTTGGTCTCCTCGTGTAGTTATCTTGAGAATATACTCTTATGATTACTTCACTTGGTCTCTTTAGTCATATAAAACTAACTTGAGACCATAGATCTCATCTATTCGGTATACTATGTAAATAGATATACCTTCATTCAAATCATTCTCTCTTGCGTAGATCTTCATTTACACAAGTACACAATTTTATCTTGCCTTGTGTGTTGTGTCCTCATTTTTCTCCCACTCTATCTTTAGAATAAATACACTATAGATTCAAAGATAGCATATGAGACACAAATAATGATGTTGAAGTATAAGGAGAACTATCTCATAGATAGACTAATAGTTATTGATTTCGTATGTGTACTTGGTGATTGACATACCTTTAAGAGAGTTCATAGACTCATCACCACTTTATAAATGATCATACACAAGCCTTAAGCATGTGGACATATAATGAATCCCGTCATTATAGTTGTCTATTAGATCACTTTAAGTGAATAATCTTATGTTTCTAAGAGCAAGCATTTAAACATGAATTTTAGAACAAAATGATAAAATGATAAAACGGGTGATTTGGGTTGCAAACCAAGTCACCATTATCCAAAATACAACCCATTATCCAAAATACCTTTCCATGTCGAACACGGAAACTTAAGGTTCTAAAATCCAAAACATAATTTAAAATAAGACAATGAAAAGCAAAGCTCCATGAAAGCTATCCCTAGCTTCTTGATGGTTTCTCATGCTTGCTTTTCCTTTCCCCTGTCTTTGCTTGGCGGAGGCCCTATTTACAATAAAAAGGGAGATACATTATCACAACTTTGTATCATAATACCATAGTTGAATTAGAAACATAAAAGAAGGATAGTCATTTACCTCTTTGGAGTAATCTTTCCGGCCTTAATATCACCAAGGTATTTGGAACAATTTCTTTTCCAATGTCCCATACCATTACAATAATGGCATTTATCAAGAGGACCCTTCTTGATTTTTGAAGTGCTAGCTTCACAAGTCTTAGCTTTGGTGAATGTGGGAGTTTGCTTCTTGCCCTTCCTCCCATTCTTCTTGAACTTCCCCTTACTCTTAGTGCTTATGTTAAGCACATCCTTTGGAGGGTTCACATTTAACCCCATGTCCCTCTCGGCTTGCACAAGTAACTTGTGCAATTCTTCAAGAGACACATCCTTATCTTGCATGTTAAAATTCACCCAGAATTGAACATATGCTTTGACTTTGGACAAGGAGTGTAGAATCCTATCTACAATGAGTTCTTTGGGGATTTCAACTTTTTGAATCTTCAATGTCTCGACAAGCTCCATAAGTTTGAGCACATGAGGGCTAACCTTTTGGCCCTCTTTGAAGTCGAGATCAAAGAATGCCGCGACCGCCTCATATTGGACGATCCGCGGAGTTTGTGAAAACATTGTCACAAGCTTGGAGTAAATCTCATTAGCATTGCCCATTTTAAAGGCTCTCCTTTGGAGATCCGCCTCCATTGCAAATATCAAGACATTTTTCATTGCGGCGGACTCCTTTTGGTAAGCCTCATATGCTTCCCTAGTGGCGGCGGTCGACCTAGTAGTAGGTTCGGGTGGAGAGGCCTCGGTAAGGTAACGAAGCTTGTCGTCACCTTGGGCGGCTAATTTGAGTTGGGCATCCCAATCGGAGAAATTTGACCCATTCTTTTCAAGTTTACATCGATCCATGAAGGATCGGAGCCATGATGAACTAGCGAGAGGCGTGGCGTTAGGGGTTGGTGTTGCCATTTGTTATGAGAAAAAGAAGTGGTCTACAAAACAAAATAGAAGGAGTAAAGCAAATGTCGTTTTAATAATAATACTCGTAAAAATGTATGATTTAAACAAGTTTTATGCATTTTTCTAGTGACCTCTACCCAACTAGATAAATGATTCGAAGACCCAAATTCATATTAACTTGGGCACGGTGTGGCCGATGAAACCCTTATCAATATAACTAAGTGGATTAACGTTTAATCGATTCTACTTTTAGAACTCTTGGTTGATAATATTACATTAACATATATCTTTAGCCCAAAACACATTCAACAAGGGGACGGTGTGGCCGATAAAACCCTCATCAAAAAACTTTTGTTGAGTTCAATCCAAATTTCGAATAAATGTGTCCATGATCCAAACCCATATTAACTTGGGCACGGTGTGGCCGATGAAACCCTCATCAACATGAATTCAGTGGATAAACATTTATCACCCACTTCCCCTACGTAACAAGGTTTGTACCCCGGTGTGGCCGAGTGCACTCCCTCACGAAATAGGTTTTCATGGTTTCTACTCTTTGGTAAGGATATGTCTCAATTGATTGTTTTAGCGAGAGGTCATGTCAATTTATTATCTATCACGTTTTAAGTGAACTAAAGCGGTGAACTACGATAATTTTAATTGACACGGTCGATAAACTCGATGAAGATGATGATGCATGTTTTAGTTATGGTGATTTAGCGATGCATGCGACATAAAATAAAATGCAAGCATAAAAATAAATAAATCCTAGTATGGCCTTTCCTAAAAAAAAAAAAAACTATTTAAATATTACATATTCGGAAACCAACACCATTGGTCCCTTGAAATTCGGTTGTGGCACGCATCTCGAGGTAACACCGTCTTTATGTATCGCCATCTTGAAGAAATCCGTCTTTGGGAAACTCCGAGATAAATAAATTACATAGCAAATTACATAATATCCTATTATACATTTGTAAATAAAATAAAATAAATCTATTAAATTACAAAACGGTGATACGAGATCATAATAAAATTACAACCGAATCGATATTCCCATACATTTCGGGAAATACCAATTAAAAACTAAGGCCATACTAAGTGAAATTACATAATTCAAAAATTACATAAAATAAATTATGACAATCATAAAGAAAATGCAGCATTATTATATGTATGAACATGCCCAATTTTATGCTAAATCGCCTTTAATTAGCCAATATCGTATATTACTCGGTTTTTACGGATTTGCGTGATTTCAACATTTTACAATCACAAAAATTACATAAATTCATATTTATGTATAAGTTAATTACCCTAACCTCTTAGGACTCAAAATTTAGTCTTCACTAATAATTTGACCATAATTAACTCATATTTATAAAATTGTTCATTAATGGACTAAAAATTACAAAAATAAGCTATAAACTTCAAATAAATCACAAAATTTCAAATAAATTCAAAATTTGAAATTTAAACTCATGAACATTCTGGAAAATACCATGACACTCATAATGTTCAAAAACTTAGGTTAAAAATTTCGAAATTTTTCCGGAAAAACAATGTTGCGGTTTATCGGTTTTAACTAAAATAATCATAAAAACATGGGAAAAATTATATTCATTAACTTTTCAATTTTAGATCTGATAAAGATAATAAAATGCAACATGTGACGTTTTTACTTAGTCATAGATTATGTTTTATTAATTTTTCACTAATAATGTCACTATTTATGCTATTTTTCTTTAAAAATCCATAAATCATGCAAAAAGACTTCACTATAGCCCATTATTTTACACACATCTTGTAAAATTTCATGTGATAACATACTAAATTTATATGACCAGATTCGAAATTTATCTCATATTAACCTATTTTTCACCTAAATCCGAATTTAATAATGAAAAATCCATTTTTCGAGTATAAGAAGTCCACAAATCATGAAATTTTACAGGTTATCTCAAAATAATATATGTGATAACATATCCAAAAATCACTGGAAAATTCGGAATATAGCTAATTTTAGACCGAAAATGACATTTTTACTCATAAAATCATATTTAAATGCCATTATTGTATAATATGAACAATAAAAATCCGTAAATTTAACCAAAATATCCTAAAACATTTTAGGACTAGTAATTTTAACATGCATGAATTAATTTCGTGATATATCATAATAACACAAATTTTACAAGTTTTATATGTTAATCTTTATAACTCGGAAAAACTTTTAACCGATTTGCATGCAAACAACCATGGCTCTTGAATACCGATTGAAGGAAAAGTAGATCTATATACTTACATATTTATATATGTTTTAGTTTAATTTGTCATAAAATTAATGATTGATCTTATGCATGCAAACATTAAAACAAAATAAGGAAGAAACATTGTTCTTACATTGTGATTTTCGGTTTAATGGGCACAAGAGAGATCACCTTTCTCTCTTGTTCTTGAGCTTTCCCTTTTGGATGAACTAAGACCCAAGTGTAGGATCTCTCCCAAGGATTTATACCCAAAGCTTACTCTTAATTAAAATTAATACTATGAATACTAGATAATATTAATTTTGTAGAAAATTGACCCAAAAATATTATGGAACACTTAATATTTTCGGTTTTGGGAGGAGGAAGAATGGGAGCTTTTTATCTCTCTAAAACTCAAAGAATTAGAATAATGAAGAATGAATTTATCACACAAAACATTTTGTGTATATAAGATAAAATAAGAGGAAAAACCAATTGGTTTTTCCTCTTTCAAAAACCGGGTGGTAGGGGGCATTAAGGGAGCCAATGCATGCACTTGTTTATCTTCACAAGGTAAACTAGGGTTGCATGGCTACTAAAGCAAGCAATCATTATGTTTACAACTAATTTAAACAAACACAATATTTGTTTAAACCACCCCTTAATTTCGGTACATTTGATAATATGGTTTCCATATTATTTTTGTCAATTTGTCAATATATCACATGTCATATGTAACATAAATTTGTTATGTATTTTTAACATATTAAAAATCAACGTATTAATAAAAATACGTCATATACAAAAATCGACTTAGTAATTCATAATTACTTGTACCAAAATCTTTTACCAATTTATAAATCACAACAATTTGTATTTATAATAATTCATTCAAATTTAGTTGTCCTTAAACAATAATTTCATCTGAGTAATGATACAATTCGATTACTCAGACCGTATCTCATTTTAATCAATTTCAATGTGATACGTAAATTTTACTTCCAAAATCGTCCGTCAATTTTCAAGTAATTTAATTAACTCGTAACATTATACGATTAATTAAATGATCAATTAAGAGTGTTGCCCTATAGGTATGACCTAGAGGATCAACTGATCACCACCGTCGCACGACAGTAATGTCAAACTCTAGTCAGCCAATCATTACCGATATATGTTGATCAGTTGACAGTAAAATATTACTTCCCAATTGTATTCTTTATAATGAGATTTAAACATGTGATCATCATGATCAACAGTCGTGATCGCATTATTGTCGGAGGACACATATTCCAACAAATTCTACTCCTAACCATATTCTTCTGTTCTGACAGTTCAGCCTCTTCTCTTCCCGATTCATCTTTATTAATTTCCGGGCTTACCCTTTTCATAGCAAGCCTTTCAAGGGTTGACCCACTATGGACGCGCATAGCATGAACGGTCTCCTTGTGTTGAAGAGAAGAAAGTTCGGCTATTCGGGACTGAGTTGATTTAAACCATGCTGCATGTTCTTCACGACGTTTGGCAGTTTTGGTCGCAATCTCTTGTATCATAGCTTTGATATCCGCCATCTCGTTAGAGGGAAGAGGGATTTGCGGAGGTGGTGCAAAAGAATATGAAGGCTCTTGGAAGCCTTGTTGATAGTACGGATGTGGCGGCGTATAATGACCTTATTTATATTTCTCGTAAGCGTAGACTTGGTTCATATTTGCTCGGCACATAGCAGAATCATGCCCCTTAGCACCACATCTCCCACAAAATTCCACCTGCTGCTCCCAAGAACGGAACATGGTGAATCCTCCTGAAGTACTGCTAATAGGACTTGTAGGACCTATCGAAACAACACTAAAGAAGAGGATAAGAACTGCCTCAAGGTACTCAATTTTCCCTTGAGGCTAAAGACAGACCAAAATAAAAACAACTAAAACTAGCGCTACCTCCCCGGCAACGGCGCCAAAATTTGATACCGTCGTAAAGTATCAAGATTTAAATTTATAAATTCGAAACTACTACTGTAGACAGCGGTAGCACGAGTCGAACCACAGGGAGGAAGGGAATTTCAGTTGTTCTAGATTTCAGTCTAAAAGTAACAAATAAGGGGGGTGTTTTGGGTTTATCTAAAGCTAATATGCAATATAATTAAACTAAAGCAAATAAATAAGCAATTAAATAAAATGGATAAAATCAAATATTAAAAAGGATGCTAAGATGGTCGGTTCACTATAGCTATGACGGCGCATGTCCTGGGTGAGTCTGAAATAAAGTCGTGTAGATGGGTAAATAACAAGTCCTCTCGGTCCAAGTTAACCAATAGCTTCTTTCGGCCTATGCTACTAGCCCCTAAGTCTCACTAATGCTAGCTCTCGCCCTGAAAAGTGATTCTTAAAGCCTAAATTACCTATCTTTCGATCTTAGCAATTTAGTCGTTCTAATTCATTAATTATTTCCCTCCCCTATCTCTCGATTTTAATGGGTTGGTCAATACTAAGCATCTAACAAGTCTCCTCTCGGTCTCGTTGTCAAATATTGTACTTAATAAATTAAAAACGGTGCTAATCATACACGCGTCAGTCGATCGACCACTATAGGCAGTCGATCGACCAACGGGCTACGATCGATCGACCGAGAAGCGATCGATCGACCAATGCCCTAATTCAGGTCGCCTAATTCTACGCCATCTACGCTATAGGTCCCCTACATCTTAGCACGAAGGGTTTAGCTACACATATTAATGAAGATAACAACAACTAATTCGATAAATACGATGAACGAATGCATAATTGAAATTGAACGATTAAAAGCAATAATAAACTAAAGGTTTCGGGATTTTTCTAACAATTCTAACTACTGCAAGAATAACTAAAACAAACTGGAATTATGAAGAAGGAATACCGTAACAAGGCAGGAACAAGAGAATCCGAAAGCGAAATAACGAATTTTATTGAGAGTAAAAATTAAAGTAATTGAATGTAAACCGTATGCTAAATTCTAAACTAATGTCTCCGTCCGTCCCTCGCTAATCGATAGCAATCGAGTTATATAGGAATAACACAACTTCTTATTTTCTAAAACCTAATTACGTTGGGCTTCTAACTTCTCGTTCTTAATTTGCGTCGATTGAAGCTTGGTCGATCGACCACTGAGTCCAGTCGATCGACCAAGGTACCTGGCACATCAGCTTCTGGAATTCGCGCTCTGGTCGATCGACCATGTAGGTCAGTCGATCGACCAAGGGTGCTGTACAGTAATGCATTCTGATGAATTCTGCAGCGCGCAACGATCTTAAAAGAGCTTCTATTTCTTCGTTACTTGGTCAAATCAGGCGTTCTACGCGGCGTTGGAAAGCTAAGAGGATAAGCTTTCAGCTCCAATTGGAATCACTTGATTATCAGCTCTAGAACTCGAGATATTGCTATCTGAAGCAGGCTGCAATATTGTGAAGGGCTTCTTTGCTTGTTAAACTCGTACGCACCCATGCTTTTGCTATCTTTAGGCCTTGAAACGCGCACCAAGCTCATTCCTCGAGTCAATACCTCATGTCAAATCCTATGCTAAACACTCGGGAACGGATTCGGCTCATTTTCCGCTGGATTCTTCACATTTCTGCAATATTATACAAAAACACGAAAGTAGACGAAAATAGGGAAAATAGTAGCATAAACTACATAACTGAGCTCTGAAATGCGTGTAAAATAGGGTATAAAACATCATATAAATGTCACGCATCACCGACCCAATCCTTTTACGAGAACCAATACAGAGCACCTCCCAGCTCTCCAGAATACTCCTCCATGTGTAACTTGGATTCGCTCCAACGTTGCTTCCATAAAATTCTTGTTTGGAAAATACTTTCCCTTTAATACACGACACATAAGACTCCGAAAATATTAACAACCTTCATGCCTGCTTACCCAGGAGAGCCTGGTTGAACATATGAAAGTCCAGGAAACCCATTCCCCCTACCCTTCGGACGACACATTCTCCTCCACGCCACCCACAAAATCTTCTTCTTTCCATTTTCCAACCCCCATCAAAACTGAGACACCATCGAGCGAAGGTCATCACAAAAATTAACAGGGAGCTTGAAAATGCTCATCACATAAGTTGGAATCGATTGGCCAACAACCTTTATTAATACCTCCTTACCCGCTTTACTGACCAGCAAACCCCGCCAACCCTGCAATTCCCTACCTAGTTTTTCTCGAACCAACCTGGTGATGCCTTGTTTAAACCGTCCCACAACCGTCGGGAGGCTAATATATTTTTCTTTTTCCTGTACTTCAGCTACATTAAGAACATTTAGCACCAGCTGTCGTCTCACCACTAGCGTTCCCTTAATAAAAGAGACCGTAGTCTTCTCTTTGCTCACTACCTGCCCTGACGCATTCTCATATTCCCAGAGTATGTCATCAACCCGCTGTGCCTCAGAGTCATTAGCCTTAGTGAAGATAATACTATCATCCGCAAATAGTAAATGGGATACCACTGGAGCTTGTGGTGCCACACGAATCCCATTAATAGACCCACATTCAACCGCCCGTCGCAATAGAGAAGATAAAATCTCAGCGTAAAGAATAAACAAATAAGGTGATAATTGATCTCCCTGTCGCAATCCCTTGCTCGGCACAAATTCAGTAGATAACTGATCATTAAGAGAGGCTACATAAGAAACAGAACGTAACGCTCCATGACACGGTCGACCCATGCCTTATTCAATCCCAAGCTCCACATAACACGCTCCAAAAAACACCATTCCACCCTGTCTTAGGCCTTGGCCATATCGAGTTTAAGAGCCATATGGCCCCCTCCCCCTCTAGGATTTTTCATATAATGAAAAAGTTCAAAAGTAATAAGAACATTATCAGTAATGAGTCTACTTAGTGTAAATGCACTCTGATTTTTTGAGACAATATCATTAAGGATTATTTTCAACCTATTTGCCAGCACCTTGGAGATCAGTTTATATACCACATTGCAGAGACTAATCGGTCTGAAATCTCGCATCTTATCCGCTGCTTTCTTCTTTGGGATCAACACAATATTCGTTTTATTTCCTCCCTTCAGGAATAGCTCCTCCATTTAGTACACCCTTAAACATACGACACACTGATGGGCCAACAGTATGTCAATAAGTCTGGAAAAAAAGACCATTTATACCATCTAACCTTGGAGCTTTCAATGGGTGCATCTGATCCAGCGTCTCTACAATCTCCTTTATAGTATACTTTGCTGGCAGTATCTCATTCATCTACCTCGTCACCTATCCCTTAATCCCCGTGAGAATAGATGCAGGGATAATCGGATTACCTGGTGTCAATAATTACTCAAAATAGCCTACAACACACCTCTGAAGACCCTGAGAGGTCTCAAATACCCGCCCCTGCTCATCAACAAGTCGCGGAATATAGTTGTTTTGCTTGCTCTAACTAGCCGTTATGTTAAAAAAATTTGTATTCTTATCACCATCCTTAAGCTAAAGTGCACGAGATCGCTGCCTCCGAAACTTTTCTTCTTGTGACAGTAATGTTGGAAAATGTGTCCTCAACAATAGTGCGATCACATGTTTAAATCTCGTATTAAGAATACGTAAGGGATGATTTATTATATAAGCAACTGATCATCATTAATCGGTAATGATTGGATGACTAGAGTTTGACATTACTGTCGTAAGACGGTGATGGTCAATTCATCCCTTAAGGTCACACCTAAAGGACAACTCACTTAATAGATAAATTGATTAATTGTATGACGATACAAGGTGATCAATTTCTTAAAATTGAACAATTCACTTGTGAGAGAGAATATTGATATCTTATTATAATGGGATTAAATAAGATTTATTTTAGTAATTGGAATACTTTATTACTAAAATTGTTTATTGTTTGAGAAACAATAGAGATAAGAATGAATGGTTGATTATAATTACAAGATGTTGTGAATTATAATTATATGACCCATTTTATTTATGTGATCAAGTATCACTAGTCAATTTATTATATGTAATTTAATTAATTTATAAAATGATATTTATGTGATAAATATGCATTAAATTAATTAATAACATGTAACATACTACATATAACATATTGTGTGACAATTGACAAAATAAAATGATAGTCCATTTTATATGATATGGACCGAATGAAGGGAATAGTAGTGGTGTGAGGTTGATTTATTTTATGAGAAATAAGGATAGCTATTTGCTTTCTAGCCTTACACCTACTCTACATTGTCTTACACATCTACACCTTCTGAACACCAAAAGGAAAAAGGAAGATGCCAATTTTTGGCATCACTCCCTTGTTCCAACCGTCCTCCCTCCTCCTCTTATGAGAACTTTGTTCTCATTTTTTCACTACTTATTCATTCACATTTTCTACATGCAAAAATATTCTCATATTCTCTCAATCTCTCTAAAACAAGTTTTTAGAAATACAAGTATTTGTTCATCCATTCTAATATCAAAATAAGATTACTAGTGTAGTAATAGTGATAATATTAGAATACATTTTAAGGATACTAGTTTATTAATCTAGTTAATTAGTATACTAGTTTAAGGGATAAGTCTTGGGTGCGATTTAAGGAGGATCTCTACTTTGGGATTTTTGGAGGATCATCCAACATATTCAGCTCAAGAACAAATAAGGAAGGTGACCTTATTTGTGCCCAAAATTTCGGACCTATATACAATGTAAGGGACATTGTTTTTCCTCATAAATCTCTTATTTTGTTATACATGCACTAGATCTAAAGAACAAATAATTAAGAAGTTAATTAGTTCACTATTAGAGGAGTCTAATAATAGGTATATGAACCTAACAAGTGGTATCAGAGCATAAGATGTTGCATGCATAATCGGTTATTGTTTTTCCGAGTTAAAATGTTAACATATAAAACTAAAAATTTGTGATCTATAAGAGTAGGTCACAAAATAATTATGTATATTATATATTATGGTCCTAAAATGTTTTTAGGTCATTTTTATGATTTATGGAAATTTATTGCCCATTTTAATGATTTTTAGTTATTTTATTACATTTTTATGAGTAAAATGAACTTTTATTCACTAAAATAAGGTAACCTTCACTAATGGTCGTGGTATTTTAGTATGATCTCACATGAATATTTTATGTACTTCATGTAAAATATCATATTAATGTGATTAATATTTCATAATTTATGAATTTTTAGTGTAAAAATGGCATAAATAGAAGTTAAATGACTAAAAAATGGTTAAACTTACTCTCTGATCTTGAACATTTTATATGCCCTCACATGCATATTTTACAAGATGTGTGTAAAATCTCATATTAATTGGATTAATATTGCATGATTTATGATTTTGATGAGATAAAAATGGATTAAATGAGGTAAAATGGTTAAAAATAGTTAAATTTTGAATTAGGCCATGAAACTTTAATATGTTGTCATATGCATGATTTACAGAGTGTATGTAAATTTTGAGAAATGATCTCATTTAGCATGATTTATGAATTTTTAGAATAAAAATGGCATAAATAGTGACTATTTTAGCATAAATAGCTAAAACAAATTCCATGGCATGAGAAAATTATTTTAGGTTGAATAATTATCCCACTAATCAGATCTAAGGTTTTAAAATTAATTGGATTAATTTTTGGATATTTTAGATGTTTTATGAGATAAAACCGATAAAATGCAACTATATTTTCTCAAAATTAATTCAAAAAATTTAACCCTGATTTTTGATATTATGAGTGTCATGGATATATTCCAGAATGTTCAAAAATTTAAAATTCAAATTTTGAAATTATTGTAATTTAATTTGGATTTATTTCATAAATATTATGATTTTAAGGTAAAAAATGAGCATAAAAATTAAATCAAGTTGAATTATTGTCAAAAAATGAGTGATGACTAATTTTTGAGTCCTAGTAGTTTTAGGATAATTAACTTGAGTTTAGACGTGATTTAAGTGTTAATTTGTGATTTTAAGAAGTTATTATCACGCATTTCCATAAAACCGGGTTAAATATACGATATAAGTTAAATATGGCGATTTGGCATATAATTTGGCATGATAGATACATATTATAATGCCGCATATTTCAATTGTTGAATGTCTTTTACTTATATAATTTTGAATTATATAATTTTATCTTAGTATGACCTTAGTTTTAATCGATATTACCCGTAATGAAAGGGAATATTGATTCGGTTGTAATTTAATGTGATCTCGTATCACTTTTATTTTTATTAGTTTTTCCATTTTACAAATGTATAATAGGAATAGCTTTGTATTTTTATTATTATTTGTAATTATGGAGTTTCTTCAAAGACGGCCATTCGGAAAGGTGTTCCGACGAAGACGGAGTTCTTGGGAGGCGCGCCACTTGAAGATTCAAGGGACCAAAGGAGTTGGTTTCCGAATATGTAATAGATTATTTGATTTTCTATTTTAGGAAGGCCATACTAGGAATTTTATCATTGCTTTGCATTTCTTTTAATATGTTACATGCATTGCCAAATCGCCATAACAACACATGCATATCATATCTAGTCATCGACCGTGTCAATTATAATTATCGTAGTTCACCGCTTTAGTTCACTTAAAACGTGATAGATAATAAATTGATACGACCTCTCACAAATTAATAATTGAGAATTAGCCTTACCAAATAGTAGAAACCATGAGTCCCAATTTCATAAGGAAGTAAGCTCGGCTCACCGGGGTACTAAACTTGTTACGTTGGGTAAGTGGGTAATAAAATGTTATTACATCGAAATTTGGATTGAGCTCAACGGAAGTATTCGTGACCGTAGTCGCATGTGTTCTGGGCTAAAGATAAATATTAAAGTAATTTTTATCGACCGAGAGTTCTAGAAGTAGAATCGATTAAGTGGTTAATCCACCGAGTTATATTGATAAGGGATGAATCGGCTCACCGTGCCCCAGTTAATATGAATTTGGATCTCGGAATCATTTATAATAGTTGGGTAGAGGTCACTATATAAATGCTAAAACTTATTTAAAGTGTTTACAAGTTTGATTAAAACTATAGATGTTAATTATTTCCTTTATTTCCGTTTTTGTAGTTAATCATACGCAATGAATTCATCTAATACTCCTACACCAATCACCATTAATTCATGGCTCCAATCATTCGATGAAAAGTGCTCCGAGTATGACAATGATACGATTAGAGAATTACGCTGTGGCATTGGTTAGGATGGAAATCTTTGCTTCTTTACCACCTCCACACCACCCACTTCAATATTATTGCCCACCACTTTGGTAAGAAAATCTTGTGAAGAAAATCTCACTAAACCAATGGCATCCTTGTTTGAAGAAACAAGGAGAAATATTAAATTCAATGGGAGTTCCAGCAAGAGTGTCCTTGCAAATGAAAGGAGTATTGGTATTATTAAAGGAATGGCAAAGATGGGTAAGAAACCCAAACCTGATAATGAATTGGAAATGGATAGTGAGACTACCACAACGAAGACCAAGAAGGGTGCCCAATCTTATGAAGAATGTCATTATTGTAATGTCATGGGCCATTGGAAGCGAAATTGCCCCAAGTATTTGGGAGATATCAAAGTTGGACTTATTACTCCAAGTGGGATTTGGAAATGTGGAAAAGCTAAACAGGAGTGATATAAATCTCCGACAAGGAAATGGAGTTAGGGTAGCCGCCACTTCGAGAGGGACTTGTGTACTTGTTTTAGCTAATAGCTTTGAGTTGTAATCTACATAATGGTGATTATGTACCCATTTTATCTAAAACATTATTTCATGTTAGACATGGAAGGATTCATATTTCGCCATAAAAAACAATCGTTGTATTTTGTTTGAAAATTGACATGGCTGGGAGCCAAGTCAATTCTCTTAATGGTATTCATGTTTTAGACACTTCCAACTCAAGCAATGATATCTTCATAATACGATCCAAAAGACTCATAACTAGTAATCCAAATGATTTGTACATTTGGCTTTTTCGATTAGGTCACATAAATGAGAAACGCATTAAACACTAGTGTCGACTAGAATTATTGGACCATTTTATTTTCAATCATATGGAATATGCGAATCTTGTCTCCTTCGCAAAATGATTTGTACTTCCTTTAGTGGTAAAGGGACACGAGCAAGTGATTTGTTGGAACTAATACATGCCGATGTATGTGTTCTAATGAGCATCACCGCAAGGGGAATTTATGACTACTTTGTCACCTTTACCGATGATTTAAGTAGATATGGGTATATTTACTTAATCAAATATAAAGTGAAGCATTTGAGAAATTTATAAATGACGTAGAGAACCAATTGAACAAAGTAATAAAGCATTACGATTCGATCGTAGTGGCAAAGATCTAAGTAATAAATTTGATTTATTAAAATATGGATTATGACCTAGTGTCACTACCCATAAGATCAAACTAATATGAGTCAGTTTGACTCATTGAACTCAATTTTGGGAGTTTGCAATCCAAAACGGACACGTAATTCTAAACGGATGGTCAACCAGAAAATACCTAAAATAGAGAGTCTATTAAACAGATGAAATGGATAAGACTCGCATATTACATGTATCAAACTGCCATGATAGGTATGGCCTTTTGTGAGCTAATGCATAGTCTAGAAAAACTCCTAATACTCCTCCATATATATGTTTGTAACTCACAAAGCTATCTCTCAAGAAGATAGATGTATTTCTCAGAGATAGAGTGGGAGTAGATTGGATCGTCACAAACATGTCTTATAGTATTACTTTGTGTAAGTAATGGAACTATAGAGTGGGAGTATAGTTGAGCTATAATCTATAAAGATAGAGTAGGAGCATAGTTCAGTGGGAGTTTATCGCACATGTCTTATTGGTTAAAATATTGCTTTGTGAAAGTGATAGTATTATGACCTTGTTATATACGAGCCATAGCATTACAATCCGAAAAATTGTTACTCAAGAGTAGATTTACTTTAAAGCGAGGGTCTCTTTAAAGGTAAATAGAGCTTTAGAGTACTCAAATGCATAAGATTGACATAAAGATGTTGATCAAGATAAATTATGTTAGGGATCGCCACATTTCATTTTGATGAAGGATGGCAAATGATATTAAAAATAAATTTTTCTAAAATGGGAATTTAGAGAGGGATGTGTTTGGAACACAAAACCTTAGATAAAGATCTAAGAATCCTAACATCTTATGCGTAGCTTTTTTAAGTGATCCTAGAATGGTCTTAAGCAAGCATTAATGGATTATACTTTTCGTTCATGTGATAATAGTGAATGGTTTCATTCACATGATTCAAGAATCATGATTATACATGAAGTTAAGTGGGAGCTAGAATTGTTTCTCCATGTCTTATATGTTGATGACATATTACATATTGAGAATAATGTACCAATGCTCTCTTATGTAAAAGAGTGATTGGAGACTTGGAAAAAGATGCAAAGTATTCTAGATTTTTGAATCTATGTGAGAGAATATTGGCATAGAGTTGAGAGTCTTATGAGGATAAGATCTTTCGTATCTGTTTAATATCAACAAGGTCGAATAGGTTATTCATGTTGATGGAAGTGGAATTACTATGATGGAGTCATAGTCGTTCACTGAACCTATTAGGTTATTGGTTACATGAAATTAATTTCTAATGTTTCCGCCATTGGAATGATTATGTATGCCAACAGATGCACATGTCATGATGTAACATATGCTAAGAGCATAACAAGTCAATAACAAGATAATTCCCATGATATGACTTGTGAAAGCCTTAAAGAATGTCCTTGAGATTCTTGAGAAGAATTAAGGATCCGTTCATATGTTTGGATGATAAACTAAGTTATGTGTTGAAGGGTTCCACAAACTTTAGTTTCCAAACCGAAAAGGATTTGTTGAAATCCTATAATATCTTATTGACTTAGGAGTAAAAGACTAGAAAAGTGTTTTAGTTTCGCACATTGCAAATTCTACAAAAGGAATCTAAGTAAATTGTGATAAAATGGTCAACGTAGGGAATGAGAGTAAATTCTTCTACCAATGACTTTATCACAAGTTATGTGATAACAGTGGGAGCATCTTTCAAGTTAAAGAGCCCAAGTCTAGTAAGAGGACTAGACATCTACTTAGATAAATTCATATTATTAGATATAACATTGAAAAGAAGGAAATAGCAATTGATAAGATTGGAATGTTAGGATATAGGGTATATCCACTTGCCAAGTTTTTATTGCATTTTGACTAAGTGTAAGAGGTACACTAAAGATTATAAGATATGAAGTAGTAATAGTGTATTGACTATTCATATATGATAATCGCATTTATCGTTTGAGTTTTATTAAACTCACCCGTTACCTTGTTATATCCAAATGGGTTGTAGAGACAAATTGAACCCCATTAAAGTGAACTGGATTGACATGGTGTTCGCCCCTAGTTACTTATATGAGGTGACGTCTCGAAGTGACTAGAGTGTGATGCGATTGATGGCAAGTTCAAGTGCCATAGAGTCATACGGGATGACTAGTCGATCACATAGGCAGACTGTATGGGACACTCTGTCGGGCAGTGACCGCTTATAGAGTTCTGGTAATTCATAAAGCCTGGTCGTGGTAAGAGCTGCTATAGTGTTCTTATGAGTCAATTCTTTTGACTAGAGACTATTCGCCCAAGTTAGCACAAATTTCTGATTAGCTTTGATTAATGCTCTACGACTGTCGTAAATGAGGTCAAATGAGTATATTTTGGGATATGATGAACTGTGGCTGAACAAAGGGAATAGTGCGATAGGAATTGTCCACCCCTTATCAGGGTCGTTTGAAATCTCAAGGCTACTCGAGGAGTAGTGAACTGGAAATGCGTGGCCACGCTCGGAAGGTATCTACGGTAGATAATTTCGGTCAGACAGTTACACTACAGATCGAGGAAACCACTCAAGATATGATCAAGTGTAAGTACGACCTGCGAGACACTTTGCATTGAGTGGGAAATTGTAATAGGAAAATAGAATTGGTGACGCACACTTGTCTCGGACAAGTGGGAGATTGTTGGAAAATGTGACCTCAACAATAGTCCGATCACATGTTTAAATCTCATATTAAGAATACGTAAGGGATGATTTATTATATAATCAACTGATCATCATTATTCGGTAATGATTGGCTGACTAGAGTTTGACATTAATGTCGTACGACGGTGGTGGTCAGTTGATCCCTTAAGGTCACACCTAAAGGACAGCTCCCTTAATAGATAAATTGATTAATTGTATGACGATACAAGGTGATCAATTCCTTAAAATTGAACAATTCACTTGTGAGAGAGAATATTGATATCTTATTATAATGGGATTAAATAAGATTTATTTTAGTAATTGGAATACTTTATTACTAAAATTGTTTATTGTTTGAGAAACAATAGAGATAAGAATGAATGGTTAATTATAATTACAAGATGTTGTGAATTATAATTATATGACCCATTTTATTTATATGATCAAGTATCACTAGTTAATTTGTTGTATGTAATTTAATTAATTTATAAAATGATATTTATGTGATAAATATGCATTAAATTAATTAATAACATGTAACATACTACATGTGACATATTGTGTGACAATTGACAAATTGACAAAATAAAATGGTAGTTCATTTTATATGATATGGACCGAATGGAGGGAATAGTAGTGGTGTGAGGTTGATTTATTTTATGAGAAATAATCATAGCTATTTGCTTTCTCGCCTACACCTACTCTACATTGTCTTACTCATCTACACCTTGTGAAGACCAAAAGGAAAAAGGAAGATGCCAATTTTTGGCCATCACTCCCTTGTTCCAACCGTCCTCCCTCCTCCTCTTATGAGAACTTTGTTCTCATTTTTTCACTACTTATTCATTCACATTTTCTACATGCAAAAATATTCTCATATTCTCTCAATCTCTCTAAAACAATTTTTTAGAAATACAAGTTTTTGTTCATCCATTCAAATATCAAAATAAGATTACTAGTGTAGTAATAGTGATAATATTAGAATACATTTTAAGGATACTAGTTTATTAATCTAGTTAATTAGTATACTAGTTTAAGGGATAAGTCTTGGGTGCAATCTAAGGAGGATCTCTACTTTGGGATTTTTGGAGGATCATCCAACATATTAAGCTCAAGAACAAATAATTAAGGTGACCTTATTTGTGCCCTAAATTTCGGACCTATATACTATGTAAGGGACATTGTTTTTCCTCATAAATGTCTTATTTTTTATGCATGCACTAGATCTAAAGAACAAATAATTAAGAAGTTAATTAGTTCACTATTAGAGGAGTCTAATAATAGGTATATGAACCTAACAAGTAAATGGGCAATATCTCTTACCAATCGTTGTCGCTCTCGAACATTATCAACGGATCGATCTCCTTTGGTTAACACCTTATTCCTTTTTTGCTTCTTAGTAATATCACAATCTATTTTCCTGTAATACTCCGTATTCTAATAATAAGTTATGAGAATAGTTTATGTAATTTAATAATTAATTAAAGGCATTTCTAATAATGAATTACAAATAAGACGATAATTAAATAATAAAATAAGTAAAATAAGTCGGGAATTGGGCTTAGCTAATAATCGAGTATTGGACCATGTGCCATTAAGTAATTGGACTGTAATTGGACTGTAATCGGCATTTGCATCGGAAAATAATAATTATAATATAATATGGAAAGGTAGTAATTATATTAATACTAATAATAATTTATGACAATAATAATTAGTAAAGATAAAATAAGGGAATCCTACCTATGATATATGTAATAATAATAATATAATTGTGATAGTAATAATATAATGATAATTATAATAATAGTAATTCCTATATTAATTGGAATAGGTAAATTAAGATAGTTTCCTAATTGACCTCACATACTCTTTAATCTTACCCTATAAATAGAGATAAATACCTTGACCTAGTTTATCATATGCAAACTGAAAATTTGAGAAAAGAGGAGCAGACATAGAAGGAATTAAAACGGAATCTACATAGCTAATTAACTCGAGGTTGATTTGTGAAGAAATTATAACCGGGTCGGATTGCTTTAATTATTTGGATTGCTTAAGCTGCATAATTGGAACCGCTTGCCAGGTAGGGATAAATCCTACTCAACTTTTACTCGATAATGTTTGTTGGATGATTTATATTAAAGTGAATTGATCATATGAGAATTGTGTTGGTTGATATCATTGAAATTGTTGGAGGGGAGAATTATATTGTAAATGTTGGTTGGATTAGTTATGATGGAGTTACTGTTATTGCATCGGTTATTCAGTTTAATACTGGCAGACATCCCTTCGTGGTGATGTAGATTATTATTGAGGTTATATTGGCAGACGTCGTGTAAAAGCCTTCGGGTGACGTATCTCAGATTTATTCGCGCGACGATATTTTATCGTATTTACTGAGGGCAGCCCAGATTGGTCCGCAGCCATCTGGTGGATATTAATCAACTATATGTTGAGGCAGACATTACCTTTGGTAATGTAGTTTGTGTTTACTCACCTTCGGGTTGAGGCTGCCCCGGCCAGGGATTGGCGGGATGATTAGTGTAATGAGTAAGTAAAACGAAGGAGCACGTTGTCAGGGGGTTGTGCAATGAAAAAAGAAATTGGATTATTTATCGTATGTTTTGTTGTTAGTATTTATTCCTACTCAACCTCGTGGTTGACCGTGTATTCGTGAACACCTGCGGTGAACCGTTTTATGGGGAGCAGATTTGACAGGTACTAAAGATTAGCTGACTTGGGAGCTTATGGGAATGCGTGAGGACTTGGACAACCTACCTAGAAGTCTAGACCACATAGAATGTTTTATCACTTTATTTATTTCCGCTGCGAGTTGTAATTATTTTGATATTAGGTTTTAGTCGATTAATTTGTAATAAACATGTAATCGTTAAAGTTTTAATTTAAAGTACTTTGGTGAGTTGGACTTTGTTATTCACTACCTCGGGAAACCGAGATGGTAACAGTCCTATTTATTTGGGAATGTCTAGCTAAAGGCTCCTTAATAAATGGGGGTGTTACATTTCCCAATGCTAACTCCCTTTCATTCCTTCAGCTTCGTAGCACACCTAGTCAAGGTCTATAGCATGTCACCCTTATCCCTCCGCCTGGCTTCACGCACAGCCTTCTGACACTCATCCTTACCCACCAAATATGCTCGAACCCGAACCGTTTCTCCTCTATCTCTCGTGTCAGCACGGGTATCAAGAATCATTAAAATAGGTGCATGGTCTGAACTTTCCCTATCTAGATGACGAACTTTTAATTTAGGAAAATGATCAAACCATGTCCCTGTAGCCATAGCATGATCTAGTCGACTCTGCTTGTTTGCCTCACCTACCTGTCCACTATCAAATGTAAACTCGTAACCTTTAAACGGCAAATCCCTCAGCCCACATTCATCCACTACATCAGGAAAATTATTCATCTGCCACTGAGCCCGGGAGCCCCTCTTCATCTCTGTAGAATATAAAATCTAATTAAAATCACCCAAACATAATCACGGGCTATCATCCTCTGATGCAAGTAAACGCAATTGATGCCACGATAAGTGACGATCTTAACTGCCGGCCGCCCAAAAAATCCCATCAGCCTCAATACTCGGCCACCCTCAGTTACATCTAAATCCATGTAGTGAATAGTAGCTGATCGCAATAAACAACTAAACTTAGAGCGCCATAAAACAGCTAAGCCCCCGACTTCCCAACACTATCCACTGCCAGTCCATCATATCCATCTAACCTCTTCTTTATTTTATCTATCTCCTTTCCACTTAGCTTGGTCTCAAATAAAAATACAAAACTATGAACCACACTATGGACAAGATTAGAAAGTTCTTCTATTACATCGGGCTTGCCCAAACCCTTGCAGTTAAGAATCAAGATTTTATTGGGTCGGGTGGGATTAGGTCATCCCAATCTCCGCCTTATGTGAAAACACACCCATATAATCAAGACTTATTCTTTTTACATTCCTAACATCCTCGACACCGGCCTCCTCCCGTCCCGTTTATCACCAGCATGGATCACACCCCTTGCACCCCCTATAGCCACAATATCCGTCTTGTCCTTAGCTACTTGTTTCCACGTAGTAAGTCCTACATTCTTCTCAGCCCCCCTCTAACTTCCACCCTATTTTGTCGTCCTCCAAGCACTCCCTGCCGTCACCAGCCCTTCCTTCTCCTCATATTTACTCACGCAATTCTAACGAAAACCGCCCTCCGCCATACTAATAGAGTCTTGCTCTGCATCTAGATCAATACGTACAACGTCATAAGTCTTCATAATAACACATATGCCCTCCTTGCTGAAAACGGGTTGCCCACGACCAAGCTTGACTCAGCAATCCGCTGCTCCACGTTCATCTCCCCTTTTGGCAACTCAGTATCTCCTTTTAACTTCCTTGTGCCCTTTAAAGACAAAGCAATGGCCTGCAATTTATCTATCATAAGAAGAAAACTTTCCTCCTCCGTTTTACTTGTTCCCGTCCCAACATTCCCAGTTGGTGCCTTCATTAATCCTCCCCTACTCACTGAAATAGTTTGGGTTATCTTACGTGACAAGGCACGCAAGATATCACTGAAAAATAACTCTCATTCTTCAAAGAGACCATTTTCATAATCCTTTTCACCATGCCCGAGCCCACCACATCCATAATAGAATGTAGGGAGTCTCTTATAAGTGACATCAAATTTTAGCACTCGACCATCTTTCATTCTGCTACGAACATACTTTTTTAGTGGTTTACTGTTAGGCCCAAAATCTGGATATGGGCTGGTCTGGGGCAGCGAGTCTGGAAGCAGTGTGGGATGTAGGGCGTCAGGGAGCTAGGGTGGCAGCATCAGTGCGCAGTGCAAGACGCTTTGATCCATATGGAAGAAGTATATGGAAATTCTATCACTTATCATATCCAATGGAGGAAAGTCCTATTCTGCGTCAAATTAGGAATAACTTGAAAGAAAAGCAAGAAACCCTAGCTGAGCAAGCTCCCCTATATAAGGGGCCTCAATGCAAAGAAGGAAGATGATAGAAAAATACAAGAATTATACCTTAGCCTCCATAGTATAGCGCACGAACTGTACTTCCCCTCGAGTTATAGTGAAAATCTTGGTGGGATTCCGTCTCCCCCCCGCGGTTGTTTCCCAAATCGGGTTTTCCGCGTCACCAAAATTACTTGTGTTATTTATTTACGTCGCGCATTCAAATTATCATACAACAAACAAACAAATCATAATACAGGCCTAACATTAAGACCGCTTTAACCCTAAATTGGTAGAAATTTACCAAAACAGTTTGGCGCCCACCGTGGGGCATAGTGGTCATATTCGTTAGCCAGTCTACACAGCAAGCATAACATGTCCGGACACCAAGAAACCAACTCAGGTAGCACCAGCGGTGCCCCAGCAACACGGGCACTATCCCCCTCAGCAGCAACACGGGTACCATCTCCCTCGGCAGCAGCAGCACGCACAACCCCGGTTCAAACCACCAGTGCTGCCCAGATACCAGAAGTCAAGCAAAGTCAAAGTTCCCAGGCAGCAACAAGCCCATCTTCGGAGAGAATCCAGACTAGAGATTCGGGAGTCGTCCAGGGACGACAAGGAGTCCCACAGCCTGAGAGAGGAGCACAATCTGGGCAACAGGCTCAGGCTCCTCCAAGTCCCACCAGCATCATGATAAGCGGATTGGACACATTAGCAAGGACAATCCGGACAATGCAGAACGAAAATAGGAGCATGAGATCCCAGATGGAAGAGGACAACAATCTCCTCCAAGCACAGATCAACGAGTTAAGAAGCCATGCCGCTAATCCAGCCCCTTGAATGCAGGAAGACAGATCGAGGGGATCACCAGGAGAAAGTAGGGATCGGAGGCAGACGCGGGTGCTACCACGCGAAGTAGCACTAAGATTGGACATGGACGCAACACCGCAGCCAAGAGGAGGCCTGGTCCCAACAGGACTAGGAGCATTGACACCAGATGATAAGCCAGCACGCCAAGAGCCAACGCCCACGTCAGATGCAGAAGAACGCCTGTAGAGCAGAGCGGCAGCTGCGATCTAGGTGACCAGGGCTCCAGTTACAAATGAAGCTAAGTATACCTGGGAAAGCGGCCCGGCAGCAGCAGCATCACAGATGCACCAACCAGTAGTCTTAGGACAACAGAACTTCGTACGAGAGGCAGAACGTCAGTCACAGGAGCATCTGCGACCCACCGGGAGAGAGATATACATAGAACATCAATACCAGGAACTACGAAGCCTCCTCCGGAGGGGCCCAGGAATGCCGCTGCCCATGGAGATGGCTGCACCGGAAAGCTACGCTGACTCGCCTTTTACTGACGATATAGCTACAGTGGCCTTACCAAAAGGATTTAACGTCCCAACGATGACCCTCTTCGATGGAACCACAGACCCCTGCGATCACATTAGCCAATTTAAGCAAAAAATGATGGTTACCACTGCCACAGGAGCCTCGAAGGAGGCATGCATGTATAAAGGATTTCGTTCAACCCTAACCGGAGCAGCATTACAATGGTTCGTCGGCTTGCCTAACGGAACCATATCTTCATTCGCCGATTTAGTCAACGCCTTCAATCAGCAGTTCTCCAGCAGCCGGAGAACACCAATGCAGCCGAGCGATCTGTATAGGATCATTCAGGAAATAGGCGAATCAATCAAAGATTACGTCACCAGGTTCAATGCAGAGAAAGTCTCAATACGAGGCTGCGACACGTCCAAGGCCATCAACGCCTTCAGGTAGGGCTTGGATAAGGAATCAAACCTCTACAAAGAATTAATGATGTAACCGTGTGAGAGATTCGAAGAAGTCCAGCAGAGAGCCACATCGACACTAAGATTAGAAGAGGATACACAAGCTAGAAAGAGAATAACAAACTTCGACAAACCTAGCAGGAAACTCTCAACAGAAAAGAAAGACGAACGAACTAAGCCATACAGCAGATCCAATATCAGCAGAGTAGCAGAAAAAAACCAGCAAGTTGATGACTCCCAGCATCCTCCTAAGCTATCTGAGTACGGATTCAACACGGGAATGGAAGGGTTGCTGAAAGCGCTAAGAGGCTTAGGTGATCAAGTGAGGTGGCCAAAGCCTCCCACTCAGAATCGACCCAACGACGACAAAGACAGCAGCAAAAGATGCGAATGGCATCAGGACATAGGGCACAGGACAGAAGACTGCTACAGGTTGCGCAGGGAAGTAAAGTTCCAGGTACGCAGGGGAAACTTGGACCACCTGTTATCACGTGGGGGCAAGCACGACAGGAGGGAAGCAGCTAACCAGGTGCTTCCTTCTGCCCCACCCATATGCACGAAAATTATTAAGGTGATAACAGTCGGATTCGAGCTATCGGGTTTGACATATTCCGCCGCTAAGAGGAAAGCCACCGAAAGTAAAGGGGATCATTCAGAAACTTCATACAGGGTAAGCCAGATTAATTTACCCCCGGTAACTTTCGACGAAATCGACATAGAAAGCGGCGCAGAGCAACATGACGATGCCCTAACTATAACGTTATCCATTGGCAATTGCACCGTACGAAAAGCATTAGTGGATACAGGGAGTTCTGTGAACCTCATTATGCTGGAAACCCTCATAACCATGGGTTTTGATAAAGAGACCTGATAAAGAAATCTGTACCCCTGGTGGGATTCAGTGGTGAGACTGCACATTCGGTAGGTGAGATAACCATCCTAACGTATATTGAAGGAGTTAACAAACTGGTAAGATACTTAGTCATTGAGGGTCCGACCACTTACAACGTGATACTAGGAAGACCATGGCTGCATCAGATGAAGGCGGTGCCCTCGACATATCATCACTGTCTCAAGTTCCCAACACCATGGGGTACGGTCACAGTGAAAGGGGATCGAGAGGAATCCAGGAACTGCTACGCTCAAGCCCTTAAAACTACAACCAGGCTCCCCTCATAGCAATTACAGGACCGGGGCACCTCGAAAGAATACAAGGAGCCTCCCTCAGAAGAACTAGACCAGGTCCACCTGGATGAGGAGCACCCGGATAGGACCGTATTAATTGGAGCAACTTGCAGTGAAGCGCTACGCAGCCAGCTGACTCAATTTATGAAAACCAACATGGACTGTTTTGCTTGGTCCTATGACGATATGGTAGGTATAGACCCGACCGCTATTTCATACAAGTTAAGCGTGAACCTAGGCTGCACCCCAGTACAGGAGAAAAGAAGAAAGTTCGTGGCAGAACGAAACAAAGTCATTAACAAAGAAGTAGACAGTCTCTTGGCAGCGGATAAAATTAGAGAAGTTAGCTACCCTGAATGGCTTTCTAATGTGGTAGTTGTGCCCAAGAAAAACGGAAAATGGAGAGTATGCGTAGACTTCACAGATTTAAACAAAGCTTGTCCCAAAGACCCCTTTCCACTGCCATATATCGATGCAATGATGGACGCTACTGCGGGACACGAGGTACTTACTTTCCTCGATGCCTAGAGCGGTTACAATCAAATCAAGATGCATCCACAAGATCAAGAGAAAACAACATTCATTGCAGAAAGAGGCATATATTGTTACAATGTCATGCCCTTTGGCCTAAAGAACGCCGGATTCACTTACCAACGGTTGGTAAATAAAATGTTCAAGCAGCAAATAGGAAAGACCATGGAAGTATACATAGACCACATGGTAGTGAAGTCCAAAAAAGCAGGAATGCATATGGAACACTTGGCAGACACCTTCCAAACATTAAGGGAGTTTAAAATGAAACTTAATCCATCCAAGTGTTCGTTTGGAGTATCCTCAGGAAAATTCTTAGGATACATGGTGACCCAGAGAGGAATTGAAGCAACCAAGGAACAGATAAAAGCAATACTCCAGCTGGAATCACCGCAGAAACCGAAAGATGTGCAAAGGCTAGCAGGGAAGGTGGCGGCCCTAAATAGATTCATATCAAGGGCTTCGGATAGGTGCAAGCTGTTCTATGATATATTGAGGAAGAGTAAAAAATTTGAATGGACCAAGGAACACGAGAAAGCATTCACGGAACTTAAAAACTACCTAAGCACGCCACCATTACTCGTGAAGCCAGAGCAAGGTGAGCCTCTATTCCTATATCTATCAGTTACGGAAGCAGCTATAAGCGCGGTCTTGGTCAAAGAACAAGAAGGAGTACAGCACCCTGTGTATTATATCAGTATGTCTTTGCTTCCTGCAGAGACCAGGTTCACTTCCTTCAAAAAACTAGCATTGGATTTGGTTACTGCTTCTTATAAACTGCGGTCGTACTTTGAATCTCATACCATCCACGTAATAACCAACTAACCGCTAAAAACTATTATGAGGAGGCCTGAACTTTTGGGCAGAATGACTAAATGGTTAGTGCATCTTAGTGGGTATGACTTGCAATTCGAACCCAGAACAGGGATAAAATCCCAAGCCTTAGCAGATTTCGTCTCTGACTTCTGCCCTGCTACCCGTGAGGAGGCAGAAAAAGGAATGCTGACAATAATGGGAAGTCAGGATAGCGAAATATGGACCTTATACATTGACGGAGCGTCAAATGCAAGGGGGGCTGGTGTAGGTTTGGTCCTTCGATCACCTAAAGGTGATATGATAGTACAAGCTGTTAGGTGTGAGTTCAAGGCAACCAACAACGAAGCCGAGTATGAAGTTCTTATACTTGGGATGGAGATGGCGTCGGGGCTTAAGGTGAGGAACCTGAGGGTGTATAGCGATTCCTTACTTGGGGTGAATCATGTAAACAACGAATATATGGCACGTGATTCAAAGATGATAGCCTACTTGAAGATAGCCACAGAGTAAAAGTCAAAGTTTAGGACATTCAAAATAACTCAGGTGCCGCGAGATCAGAACGTGGAGGCAAACGCCCTAGCAATGTTAGGGGCCACCTTCCAGCCCACAGAATTGTCAAATATACCTATCACCCACGTATTGACCCCAGCCATCCAGAAGGAGCCAGACCAGAATCCGGTGAAAGAGGCAGCACATGTACAGTATACGCAGGAGGCCAGGACCCTGGTTTCCACAGAATGACAGCAGGATCCAGATTGGAGAGTACCATACATAAATTGGCTAAGAGATGGAACACTCCCTGAGGATAGAAATGAAGCTCAGAGTTTCAGGATAAAGGCCTCCAGGTATATCTTGATTGATAACATCCTCTTTAGAAAATCGTTGGCAGGACCATGCCTCAGGTGCTTGAACAATGAGGAAGCAGAAATGGTGCTACATGATGTACACGGCGAAGAATGCGGGAACCATGCTGGAGGATGGAGTTTGTCTAATAAAATCTTGAGACAGGGGTATTTCTGGCCCACCATGCGCACAGATGCCGTTAATCATGCCAAACGCTGTGAATCATGTCAAAAGGTGGCTCCAACAATCCATCAACCAGCGGAACCAATGCATCCAATTATCTCTCCATGGCCATTCATGATGTGCATGGACATAGTGGGTAAGCTGCCCAGGGCTCCAGGAAACAGAGTGTATATACTAGTCATGACTGATTACTTTTCAAAGTGGATTGAAGTAGAGGCAATGACAGAGGTAAAAGAGCGGCAGGTGATCTCTGTTATCAAACGTAACATCATAAGCAGATTTGGGATACCATCTGAGATCATATGTGACAATGGATCCCAGTTAATATCAGATAACACCGAGGGCTTCTGTTCACGTTGGAACATAACACTGAGAAAGTCAGCTCCTAGGTATCCACAAACCAACGGCCAAGCCGAATCCAGTAACAAAATCATTGTGGAGAATCTCATAAAACGGCTGGAAGAGTTGGGAGGAAAATGGGCAGATGAACTACCATTGGTACTCTGGTCAGACAGAACAACACCGAAAGTGGCAACAGGCCAAACTCCATTTAGCCTTGTGTACGGAGCGGAGGCAGTAATACCCTCAGAGGTTCTAGTACCCACGCATAGATATGACTGTCAGACGGCAGAGCAGAACCAGGTCGAAATGGCTAGTAGTCTGGATACAGTTGATGAGCTGCGAGAAAGCGCCTACATACGTATGGCGTCATATAAACAATCTGTATCCAAGGCATATAATAAGAATGTTAGAATCAGGACCCTTGAAGTAGGGGACCTCGTACTCAGAAGGGTATTCGAAAATACCAAGAACCACAAAGTAGGCAAGTTTGCCTACAAATGGGAAGGGCCATATCAAGTTGAGAGCATTGTCAACAATGGGGCATACAGGTTGATGACCATGCACGGTCAAATCCTGGATAAGCCCTGGAACATTCGTCACTTGAAATGGTATTTTGTCTGACAAAGTGCCAAAACTTTAGTGTACAAAAGACCTTTCAAAAGTCCGTGAAGAAAAAAAAAAAAAGTGTGGGGGTTAGTATATGCTTTAGGTACTGGTGTGTTTTAGAAAACTTTTTTCTTTTGTTTTCCCTAGTTTTTCATTTTTCAAACCAAATCGAGTCGTTTTTAAACCAAGTAGTCCAGGCTGTGGCTTCTAGGATCCAGATGTTGCCCTAGAACACCACGAGATAACACCAGGTAATTTGCACTACTTTGGAATTTATCATGCTTCTACGAAGAAAGGCTTTGATACTAATGTTGGTTACTTGTCAGATAAGGAACACTCTGAGGGTCCAGCCCCTGCCATGTGAGGCGGCGAGACGTTTACTTAGTCAAGCCACATGGGGAGCATACGCCGAGGTAGCGCGCAGGGTACGACATACTAAGACCACCCATACCTTAACGTTAATCTCAGTAATTCCATAGCTGTGACGTAGAGCAAAAGGTGCACGCACGAACTTTAAAACGTCTGGAACCACAAGGAACGCAACATTCCTTGTTAGTCAGAAATAGTCAATGAAGGTATGCTCTAGTCAGCTAACCCTAGTGATAAGATATTTTACGTCATGGGTAAAATGTGTTATCAAAAACCTGTAACCAGGAACAAGGGTTGTGCACCTGGAGTCAGGTCAGCCTTCTGGATATACCTATGTGGAATCAAAACTCCAGAAACCAATGGCAAATAACGCAAGTATAACAAAAGGAGGGTCTAAAACCTAGACCCGGAATAACTTTAAGTTAAGGCGCCTACTACCTGTAGTAGGCACCGTCAGAGTTTGAAAACCTGCGTACCAGCAGGCACAAAATAAGCCAAGATAAAAAAAAAAGGAGTTTTTGAAACATAAATACAAACTTGCGCCACACAGGGCCAATTCCCCAGATAATTTAAACTAAAAATTTTAAGAGAGATCAATCCTCTCAACAACTGCATCTTGAACAATGCTCTGCTCCCCGTGCTCCATCTGTTTCTCTGTTGCAGGTACCTGAATAGCCTCAGGGGTTGCAGCAGTGCTGTCACCAGCCTCCTCCGCCAGGATCTCCTCTACAGTTCCAGAGATAGCCCCAGAGATATCCATAGCAGCGAAATCAGGTTCCGGATTAACAGCCTCAGCGTCAGGAGGGAACAAGGCGCTCAGATCCATACCATTGGGAAAGGCACGGGCAAATTCAGCCAGCTCCTTCTCCAGGTTCCAAGATGTGTGCCTCCCCTCAGTATAAGCACGGATGCAGTCAATCCGCCCCTCAAAAGCAGTGTAGGCTCCCACGTTCTTGGCTAGCTCGGCCATCTCTTCAACACGAGCCTCTGCCTTTGTCAGCCCAGAAGTTAGGACACAGTTAGCCTTCTGCATCCTTGCAAGCTGATCTTTGGCTGCCTCATTTTCCTTTTTGGCCGCGTGAAGCTGCTCCCTCAGCTTGGCACAGGTGGTTGTGAGCTCCTTGTTCTTCCCCACGGAAGCCAGGCACTCAACTTTGGCCCTCTGCAGCATCTTGCGGAGATAGAGGGATGATTGAAGAGCCTGCAATGAAGAAAACCACTAGTCAGGGAAGCACAGGGGCAGAGAAAACAAAAGGGACGATAGAAAGTGGACTCACCAGGAAGCAATGTTCAGCAGCAAGGTCAGTCATCTGCTGGGAGGCAGTCCCATCAAATGCCCTCGAGCAAGCTGGAGTCAGGAGCCTCTCCAATGCAGGCCAGTAGTTGGCACGTTCAGCGTCCCCAAAGTTAGCAGGGAGGCGCAGCAGTAGCTCATCAGCATGGGCAGGGGACCCAGGGGCACGTGATATTGGGGTCACTTCGATAGGTTCTGGAGCAGGCCTTGAGGTGGATATCTTTCTTGAGGAAGCGGGAGAGGTAAAGGAGTCAGCAGTTCTTTTCCTGGCTTGACGCATCAGGATCTCAGAAGCGGAGGGTCTAGCACTTCCTACGGAGGTACCAAGACGCAAAAGATAATATTGTAACCAATGAAACTTTATTTTGACATATATAATATAAATATGACTTAGTACTAATCGCTTCGGGTCATTTTGGGTCACTTCAAGTCATTTGGGACCGGGTCAATTATGAGTCGGGTCTTTTCAGGTTGGGTCACCTCGGGTCGGGTCAACATTGGGTCAGACAATGTTCGGTTGGGGCAGGGTCGGGTCGGGACAATTCGGGTTTCGGGTCGTATTCGGGTTAAGCAAGTTCGGGTCATTTTCGGGTCTCGGGTCAGCCTTTTCGGGTCGGTTCATTCGGGTCTAACCCATTTTGCCAGGTCTACCTCCATCAAGGCGACCCCTTTCATCTCCTTACCTCTTCATCCTTTGTATGGAGGCTCTCTCAAAATCCATTCAGCTTTCCTGCTCCGACTCACACTGGACTCCTTTCCTCCTTGGTAAAAGAGGTGCCTCTTTTTCCCATCTCTTTTTCGCTGATGATATCCTTCTCTTCGGAAGGGTGATAGCGGGGTTTGTCGTACTCCCCCAATAAAACAATTAACTCAACTAATGTAGTAGGGTAGTCGAGGTCGAACCACAAGGAGATCAAGGTCAAGTACTAGTTTTGTCTTAGATTATAAGTTAGTTATGCGGATCAAGAAATTGGTTGATATTAAACTAGTTAACTAAATTAAACTAATTAAAACTACTAAACTAAATAAACAAGTAGTGGAATAGTGAGTTAAGCAATAAAGAGAAGGTCTAGGGTCCGATTTTCTTCACCAATGATACCGTCGTTTAGTATCAAAAATAAAATTTATAAACCTATTTACTACTAACAGAAGTTAGCGGTAAGCAAGGTCGATCCGCAGGGAGACATTATGAGATTCATCTGTTTATATTTAGTCTAAAGGGAAAGGGGGGTTTTGATTTTAATAATAACTAACTAAATGCGAATAAATAAAAGCTACAACTAAAGCAATTAAATAAAAAGGTGTAGACAATAATAAAAGGGAAGCTAAAACGATCGGTTCATTGCAGCTACGACGGCGGTATCCTAAGTAAGTCTGATATAATCATGCAAGATGGGCAAATAAGTAGTCCTCTCGGTCCAACTTAACAAGTAGCATCTTTCGATCTAGCTACGGGTCCCTAAGTATCACTAATACTAGCTCTCGCCCTGAAAAATGATTCCTAATGCCTAAATTTTACCTATCTTTCGATCTAAGTATAATTTAGTCGTTCAATTGGTAGTCTACTGCCCTCCCCTATCTCTCGATCTATTGGATCGGTCAATTCCTAAGCATTTAACAAATATCCTCTCGGTCATTCATTAAATATTGCAATTAAAACAATTGAACTGTGCTGATTCTTACGTGATACAGTCAATCGACCATCTAAGCCAGTCGATCGACCAACGGGCTCAGTCGATCGACTATTGACATTAGTCGATCAACCAAGACCCGAATCAGGTCTACCTATTCTACATCGTCTAGGCTGCAGATCCCCTCACATCTTAGCAGGGGTGGATTAGCTACGCATAGTAAAACTAATAACGACTACAAAATTACTAATAACGATAAGAGAAAGCATGATTGTAATGATTGAACAATAAAATTGAAATAATGAAAACTAGGGCTTTGGAATCTAACTACTAATTCTAAACTACTGCAAGAATTGAAGTAAACTGTACATAAGAATAGAAATTACCGAAATAGAAAGGGCAGGAAGAATCCGATAGCAAGACCTTTTATTGCGAATTAAACTAAATTGAATGAATTTGAATTAATTTGAACTAATGTAAAACTAGATCTAAAACTATCCTAATGTTCTCTCTCTGATGTGAGAGACCTCTCTTAAAACTGATGAATGATGTTACGTTTTATAGAGAAGTCACGTAACTTATTCTTAAACCTAATTACAAGTGGGCTTCGGAATTCCAATCTTTTAATTGCACGTCAGTCTCATGGTGCGGTCGATCGACCACTAGGACCAGTCGATCTACCAAAGGTGCTGTACAGTAATGCATTCTGACGAATTCTGCAACTCGCATCGATCTTAAAACAACTGCCATTTCTTCGTTACTTGGTCAAATCAGGTGTTCTACGCGGCGTTGGAAATCTAAGAGGATAAGCTTTCACCTCCAATTGGAATTACTCGATTTTCAGATCTAGAACTCGAGATATAGCCATTTTAAGCAGTCTACAGTAATGTGAAGCGATTCTTTGCTTGTTTAAGCTTTGGAATTTATACGCAACCATGCTTTTGCTGTATTTAGACCTTGAAACGCATCCTAAACTTCAAGTCCGAGTCAAATATTCATGTCCTTCCTAATCCTAGCTCTTGGGGTCAAGATTTGGTCCATTATCTACTCATTTCCGCAATAATCTGCAATATTACATAAAAACACGAGAGTAGACGGAAATAGGGAATATAGTAGTGTAAACTACATAATAAGGCTCTGAAATGCGTGTAAAATAGGGTGTAAAACATCATATTATGTTCACGCATCAAACTTCCCCAAATCAAACCCTTGCTTGTCCCCAAGCAAGAACTAGACTCGATCTTAGGACCTAATGGAACGTGTTCATTCTTAAGAGCGAAATGCAAATTTTAAAGCCTAAACCAGTTTAATGCAACAATTGAAAATCAACTAGCAATATGAATCATGCAAACGAGTTATGAAGTCGTTAAAAGCTGTCGAACCGTTGACCTTAGAGACTTATCAAATTGGACTCTCACGGGTCACTAAAATCACACAAATAAGCATAGGTGAATATATGTAAAGGATAGAAAGAAGTAATTTTGTAATGACTCTCACCTAACTACGACCTATAAAAACATGCCTGGAGTCTAATATGAAAATGATCTCTACAACCGTACATATGCATTCCAACTATTAAAGACCATGACACATGCCGAGGTAAATTTGGATATGTGAGGCTATGGGTAAGAAGGGGCTAAAATGAATTTGGATAAAGGAGTTAAAGCCAAGCTAGTAACTACTGAAAACCAAACTATAAAGTATTCCAACTTCATACCCAAGATTTCAATCGAAACGGTGCTAAATATCAAGCACTTATGTCACAATTCCACAATATTTTAATTCCCCAAATAATATTAATCGCAACATGGGAACAAAATCACCATCTAATAATAATAAAAACCATGTGATTTTTCTAATTTTATTTCGGTACTGCAGCAAGCAGTCGATCGACTGATCTTTTTTTTTTTTCGAATTCCTGTTTCTGTTTTTTTTCCCCTTTTTCTTTTCTTTCCTTTCAACATTTCACCAACATATTCTCAACACGAGACATAAAAACCAAAATACAATAAAATATTCCCAAACGACTACCAATACTAGCTCAGCAAGGGTAGGCTAAATATGGAATGTAGCTTATGGGACAAAAAAGGCAAATTTGGCTTTTGTGGGGCTTATGGGAAAATGAATAAAGGGGAACCTCTTCCACATGTGTCAACTGACCACAAACCCGAATGCATACAGGTATTAAGCAGATTAAGTTCATATTTATGTAACATGCCTTATAAGGAGTATTACTCACAATCCTAGATGAACTGGTCATGGATAACACCAGTTAAAAGGCTCTAAAACTCAGAATATAATGTAGTTTGCCAAAAATCTAAGTCAAGTTTCAAATTCAGCAAATAATTTAACAAAAACTCGTAGGTATGCATATGTGATTCTACTAGTACATGTCAATTCAGCACGGCTTAGGCATAAACACTGAAAATGCAATGTCATCATTGAAATACTACCGTTCCAACTTGACCTACATGCTAAAATAAACGTGAAATTTTTTGAAATTTTGAAATTTTTTCAATTTTATTGAATTTTGATTTTTGTATATATAGGAAATAAATACAATGCAAGCAGAAATGCAATAAACGTGTAACTGAAATGCAATAAAAACAATGCAAATGTGACGCAAAACCCTTCCCCAAACCAAATCACACAATGTCCCCATTGTGCAAAATCATGTAAAAGAAACAAAAGGGAAATGGGATTTTTGCGATAAATAACAAAATAAGACATGAAAAGGAACTCGGAAACTAACAAGATTTTAAGCGCAAAAGGAAACCTCCCCAAACCTGCAACAAAATTTGTTGCATTGTGATTCATTTTTAAGCCAAAAGAAACAGTCCAAGGAATAGTTCACAATTGAATGCAGTTCATCGCTTTTGAAGTGTCATTACATCAAGCCTAACTTCCAAGCTCTATATCTCAAGTTTTACTCATGCAAATACAATGATTCTTATGTCATTAGAAAGCTTGGGATCTTATAAAAACGATGGATTTTGAATCACCTCCATATCAGGTTTATAGCTTGAGATATGGCTGATGCAAACAGACTGCGCATTTCCGGACAGCCCATGACCTACGTGCACTAAAAGTTCAATAACTCGAGATTTACTCAACGTCTAAGGTTGATTCTTTTTGGAGGTGAAAGTTAGCTCCCTTAGCTTTCAAATGTGCTATCATGGGCCCTGATATTCGTCCTGAGATAAGAGATATGCCTCTTCCAAAATGCTTCTGATTTTCTAAGATGCTCTCCAAACCCGGTTTTGGTCCTTCACCAAAATCGAGGTCCAACTTCAATTCCGTCTAAGAACACATGCCATTTTTCGGCCTAAGACTCTTCTATGATGAGTTTAGAGCCTTTTTGACTAGGGTAATTAATCTTGAAAGGGTTTAAATCAGATGCAAAAGACAGCACCAAACCGAGTGGTCCAATGGGCACAGTTTTGGAGAGAAGTACAACCATCGCTTTCAAGCTTTGTTCTTTTGTCTAGGCAAGCTTCAAAGGACCTTTTGCTGCAATTTTGGGTCTTATACTCCTTATAGAAGAGCCCCACCAGCTGCCCAAGAAGTCTTTATAAGATAAATAAGTGAAGCATGCCAAAGAAAGCTTGTGCAATTACCAACAATCCTCTTTATTTCATTTGTCTTGTAGCCTTTTGTTTTTCAGATTGTGTAAGGCATATGGGACGTTTTTTATGTCTCTTTAGGAGACCATTGTGAGCCTTAGATGCTACTTTAGATGAATGGCTAGGATTGCAACAAGGACTCTATTTAAGGAGCTCTTTTCCCTTTGTAAAAATCAGATTTGAGTGAATTAAAATATGAGTTTGAAACTGAAGTTTTCAATCAATTTTCTTCTTGCTTAGTGCAGAAAACCCCTCATTACTTAGTGTTTGAGGCGGAATTAACTCTTGCTTCGTGATCTTGAGCTTAATTCCAAGGCTTAAACCTGCTTCGTGATCTAGTTTAAGTCATATCTCGGTTACTTGTTCTTGTTTCGTGTCAAAACAGCCCCAAGTTTCTGTTTTTGTTACCTTAAGTCATTGTGGAAATTGTTATTTGAATGTTTAGTTCATAAGCATTTAAATTACAAACCTATTTTCCATTGTTGTCATTCATGTCAATCGTTTCAATTGTGTTGTTTGTCACGTCCTAAACCTTCTGTTTTCTGTCTTAATTTATGCAAGTTTAAGTCTTTTATCTTCCTAATCCTTAAACCATTTAGTTAGTCTTTGTTTGAGTCCAAATCAGTCCATTTGTTGAGTCTAATTCCATCCAATTTAAATTTTGTTTTCAAGTCTTATTTGTCCAGAAATCTAGTTCTTGTAGTTTTACTCCAAAACCAGCGTGAGCTAGGAGGTTTCAGTAGCCAGCAGCGCTACCATAAGGTACACCCTTTCGTGCTCCGCAAAACAACCAAACACAACAGGGGAATGATCGCGAAACAGGTACAGCACCAATAGTGGTCAATCGACCGTTGGTACTAGTCGATCGACTGACTTACTTGACGAAACAGTACTTTCTTCGAATTAACTCAATAAATTGAGTTAACTTGGTCGAAACCTGCAAATTGCACATAAATACAGCGCCCAAAATTGCGCTAAACCCAAATGCAAAGTCTATAGAGTTGTAAAACAAAGCTTATTCGCAAGATAACAAGAATCACACTCCGGGTTGCCTCCCGCCTAGCGCTGGTTTCAGTCAGGTCCCGCTCGACCTCCTTTTCTTCAGCCAGCTACTCTAATTGAGCCCAATCAAAACAGCACAAAGCTCGTAACAACCTATCAAACTTCTGCGCATGTGCTACACAAAACTGTAAGTAGCACCATAAGACAGCAATAGCACAGGAAAGAAAAATATAATAACATTTAAGCCTAACAAATTTCCTATGACAGCTCCTAAAATCATTCACAAAATTATTCCTCCCTCCAGCTAAGGGCGGAATATAGAAGTTCAAATTAATCGCAGGTGGTAAATAAAGGAGCTCTGTAGCATTTGACTCAAAAATAACGCGAGTATAATCCAGATGCTCAGACGGGTAAGAACTGTGAGGTGGAGGAATCTGGTCGGCTAAAGGAGAAGGTGGATAATCATCCCAGATGCAAGGGGCTGTAAAGTCAAATGGGTCAATCGGGTCCTCTATAATAGGCTCATCTACATTGTCATAATTATCCCTTATGACCTAAAGACTATCAAAATTTTCCTCCTCACTCTCCTTATCGCTAGACTCGTCAATTTGGAGGTTCTGAAAGAGATCCTCCCAATCGTCCTCACTATCAGTGTAAGAATCATAAAGGGGTTCTAAACTATCCTCATAAAAAGGATTGTCAACCTGATGCGAACCAATTTAGTGACTCAGAATTGATTGACGAGCTGGACGAGCTGGTTGTGAACATTCACGGTGATAGTCTGATTATGGCTCGTGGTTTTTAGCCTTTAAGCTTCAATTATCCTTCCTTTGCGAATTTGCTAAGTATGGACTAAGGGAGCTGATTTGTGGCACGTTTACCAAGGAGAGGACGGTCCAAGCTTTACTTTTATTTTGCATTTTCAGATTATGTTTCAATAATATCTTAGCTTAGTTAAGTAATTGTCTAAGTTCAATGAACTACGAGTTTTAATGATTGTAATTAAGTGAAGAGTAAATGATCAACTCTTCACTTTGCTAGCCTTTTACACGGCTGCTTTGGGGGCTATATAATGCCCTCAAAAATATGAATAATCATCCAGAAATTACCAACAAAACACTTGTGTTAAAATCGTTTCTTACTTAGAAACAAAACTGGTTTGGTTGAAACACGATTTCGATTAAACTTTCGAGTTGTAGATCAATAGGTCTTGGTCTCTCTCACCTTGATCAAGTAATAGGTCTTGCTTGTTCAAACACTATCCCTTTTATTCACAAAAACCAGAACGGGTCGTACCTAGTACGTTCGGTTCGCCAAAAATAGTCCGTCATTTTAATAGTTCTTATTGTCTTAATCAAAAAATTCCAGGTCTGCGCGTACCTAGTACGAAACAAGGTCCTCGCATCTTGTCCAAAACGTCCTTAATTCCGCTGCTCTATTCGTATCATTTGTGGTATCAGAGCTTCGGCTCTTGATCCTTGTTTAACTATGTCGGTGGATTTCAACAATCCAGAATTCATTCATCAATTACGGGAAGCCTTGAAACATGCTCGTGAAACTGATGAGCGTTGGCAACCTAGAAGAGGAGAACGAATCGTTGATGCATTCAAAGCGAGTGATCTTCCTGAATTCGTTGGAGGGGCTGATCCCGAGGCCTATTTGGAGTGGGAACGGAAAATCGATCGTTTATTCGATTTCAAAGACTTGGATGATGATAAGAGGTGTAGGTTTGCAATTCTGAAATTGAGCAAAGGAGCATCGCTGTGCTATGAGGCGATAAAGGCTAAGAGGGTCCGGGAAGGCAAGGAGAAAATTGATTCTTGGGTGACCCTAAAACGCAAACTACGGAAAAGGTATGTACCATCGACCCATAGGCTGTCTACTTATCGCAAAATCGCTGATTTTAGACAAGGGAAGTTGAGTGTTAGCGAGTATTTAGATGAATTTCAGAATCTTGCTATTATGGGTGAATTGGAGGAAATAGAAGAGCATAAAATGTCTCGATTTTTGCGTGGATTGAATTATAACATTGCTAGTTCTGTTGAGTTATATCCCTATTCTGATTTTAATACTCTTGTTGGTCTTTGTCTGAAAGTAGAGTCACAAGGGAAGCCTAAATATGGGGGAGGGTCGAGTTCAGAATCGAGTGAGCCAAAATCATGGTCTAAACCCGAGTCTAAATTTGTTGGTACTCCAAATAACCAGGCCGTGTCTAACACCTCGACTGGCAGCGCTAAAAACACCGCTGGTCAGTCCTCTAAAACCCCAGGAAAAGAGACTAGTTTGGCTAAGGTTCGATGCTTTAAGTGTCAAGGATTCGGTCATTATCAAAGTGCATGTCCTAATCAACGAGTTGTGACCTTAAGAGAAGCCTTAGAGTGTCGGGATGAATTGTTGGCCGAGGAGGAACAAATGGATGAGTTTCTAATTTCTAATGATAATGAGGAAGGGGAAGAAGAAGTAGAGGGTTATGAGGCACCTAATGTCAATACTAGTTTGGTTTTGCGAACTTTGAAAGTTGATTCTAAACCAATTGAGTCGGGATAGCGAAACCAACTGTTCCATACTAATTGTAAGGTGAATGATAGATGGGTAAGTCTAATTATCGATGGAGGGAGTTTTATTAACGTTGCCTCTACTGAAATGGTGTCTAAATTGGGTCTTAAGACCACGAAACATCCTCGTCCTTATGAGTTGCATTGGCTTGATAATGGTAGTAGTGTTAAGGTCACGAAACAGGCCCGTGTGAACTTAATTATGGGTTCGTATGTTGATGAGATTTTGTGTGATGTTATACCCATGGATGCTTGTCATATGTTGTTGGGTCGACCTTGGCAATTTGATCGGGATGTGTTGCATCGGGGAAGGTGTAATGAATATGAGTTGAAGGATGAGGGAAAACGAATTGTGCTCAAGCCTCTATCACCTCAAAACAGTCGTGTTGCTGCTACTAACACGGTTCCCAAGGCTGGTATGTCGTTGTTGATTGGAGAACGGGATGTGGAGCATGCTATTGATGGTGGTGAACGTGTTTTCTTACTGGTTGCTAAAGAAAATTCGAGTTCTAATGTTGTTTTGCAGGAAAATGGCCGAGTTAAAAAACTCCTTACGGAGTTTAGTGATGTATTACCCGATGATTTGCAGATTGGTTTGCCTCCTATTCGGGGTATTGATCATCAAGTTGATCTTATTCCGGGCTCATCTCTCCCGAATAAGGATGCCTATCATTGTAATCCCAAAGAAACAAAGGAACTCCGAAAGCAAAAGGGTGAGGTGGTACATAAAGACGCCGCATCAAAGTGGAAAGCAATGTCGAAACTCCATGAGCAAGTCCGGGCCAAAATTGAAACCGTGCATGCTGCCTATCAACACAAGTCCAACAAAAAAAGGAAGCGGAGGGTGTTCGGGATTGGAGACTTGGTTTGGGTGCAGTTTAGGAAAGAAAGATTCCCGAGCAAACGCAAGAATAAGCTCATGCCTAGGATCGAGGGTCCTTACAAAATCAAGGATAGGGTCAACAACAATGCTTACAAGGTTGAACTTCCCGGTGATTATGGTGTTCACGCCACTTTTAATGTTGGGGATCTCTCTCCTTACTTGGATGACGATGGCCTAGCTGAATTGAGGTCAATTCCTTTTCAAGGGGGAGGGGATGATGCGAACCAAGTTATGGACTCAGAATTGATTGACGAGCTGGACGAGCTGGTTGTGAACATTCACGGTGATAGTCTGATTATGGCTCGTGGTTTTCAGCCTTTAAGCTTCAATTATCCTTCCTTTGCGAATTTGCTAAGTATGGACTACGGGAGCTGATTTGTGGCACGTTTACCAAGGAGAGGACGGTCCAAGCTTTACTTTTATTTTGCATTTTTAGATTATGTTTCAATAATATCTTAGCTTAGTTAAGTAATTTTCTAAGTTCAATGAACTAGGAGTTTTAATGATTGTAATTAAGTGAAGAGTAAATGATCAACTCTTCACTTTGCTAGCCTTTTACACGGCTGCTTTGGGGGCTATATAATGCCTTCAAACTTATGAATAATCATCCAGAAATTACCAACAAAACACTTGTGTTAAAATCGTTTCTTGCTTAGAAACAAAACTGGTTTGGTTGAAACGCAATTTCGATTAAAATTTCGAGTTGTAGATCAATAGATCTTGGTCTCTCTCACCTTGATCAAGTAATAGGTCTTGCTTGTTCAAACACTATCCCTTTTATTCACAAAAACCAGAACGGGTTGTACCTAGTACGTTCGGTTCGCCAAAAACAGTCCGTCATTTTAATAGTTCTTGTTGTCTTAATCAAACAATTACAGGTCTGCACGTACCTAGTACGAACAGTCCTCAGTATTGTCCAAAACGTCCTTAATTCCGCTGCTCTATTCGTATCACAACCATGCTAATGGTCTCCTCTATGTCTCCGTCAGCATTTTCTAAAACGGTTTCTAAAGTCTCGCCCACCCCCTCATCTGAGTCAACATGAAGAGAAAAGTTGGGTTTAAGAGATTCAGCAGCAAACCAATGAAATAAATCTAATACCTCATTTACGGGGATTCCTTCGAAATCCCACTTACCAATAGATTCTAGGTATGCTCGCGTAGGGTCATTCATACCCTGGTAGATAGTCCAGCACATTTGGAGTTCAGAAAATGCATCTCGTCTGGGCTCGAGCCACTCCGAAAGTCTGGCTAAATAAGCACAAAAAATTTCGTTCTCTTCCTGCGGAAAGAGAAGAACGAAAAACATAAGAACGGTCTCCTTGAGACAAGAAATAAACTAAATAAAAACAGATAAAACTCGTTGCCTCCCCGACAACGGCGCCAAAATTTGATACCGTCGTTTAGTATCAAAAATAAAATTTATAAACCTATTTACTACTAACAAAAGTTAATGGTAAGCACGGTCGATCCGCAGGGAGACATTATGAGATTCATCTGTTTATATTTAGTCTAAAGGGAAAGGGGGGTTTTGATTTTAATAATAACTAACTAAATGCGAATAAAAAAAAAGCTACAACTAAAGCAATTAAATAAAAAGGTGTAGACAATAATAAAAGGGAAGCTAAGACGATCGGTTCATTGCAGCTACGACGGCGGTATCCTAAGTAAGTCTTATATAATCATGCAAGATGGGCAAATAAGTAGTCCTCTCGGTCCAACTTAACAAGTAGCATCTTTCGATCTAGCTACGGGTCCCTAAGTATCACTAATACTAGCTCTCGCCCTGAAAAATAATTCCTAATGCCTAAATTTTACCTATCTTTCGATCTCAGTATAATTTAGTCGTTCAATTGGTAGTCTACTGCCCTCCCCTATCTCTCGATCTATTGGATCGGTCAATTCCTAAGCATTTAACAAATATCCTCTCGGTCTTTCATTAAATATTGCAATTAAAACAATTGAACTGTGTTGATTCTTACGTGATACAGTCAATCGACCATCTAAGCCAGTCGATCGACCAACGGGCTCAGTCGATAGACTATTGACATCAGTCGATCGACCAAGACCCGAATCAGGTCTACCTATTCTACGTCGTCTACGCTGCAGATCCCCCCACATCTTAGCAGGGGTGGGTTAGCTACGCATAGTAAAACTAATAACGACTACGAAATTACTAATAACAATAAAAGAAAGCATGATTGTATCGATTGAACAATAAAATTGAAATAATGAAAACTAGGGCTTTGGAATCTAACTACTAATTCTAAACTACTGCAAGAATTGAAGTAAACTGTAAATAAGAATAGAAATTATCGAAATAGAAAGGGCAGGAAGAATCCGATTGCAAGAACTTTTATTGCGAATAAAACTAAATTGAATGAATTTGAATTAATTTGAACTAATGTAAAACTAGATATAAAACTATCCTAATGTCCTCTCTCTGATGCGAGAGACCTCTCTTAAAACTGATGAATGATGTTACGTTTTATAGAGAAGTCACGTAACTTATTCCTAAACCTAATTACAAGTGGGCTTCGGAATTCCAATCTTTTAATTGCACGCCAGTCTCGTGGTGCGGTCGATCGACCACGGGGACCAGTCGATCGACCAAAGGTGCTGTACAGTAATGCATTCTGACGAATTCTACAGCGCGCATCGATCTTAAAACAGCTGCCATTTCTTCATTACTTGTTCAAATCAGGTGTTCTACGCGGCGCTGGAAAGCTAAGAGAATAAGCTTTTACCCCCAATTGGAATTACTTGATTATCAGATCTAGAACTCGAGATATAGCCATTTTAAGCAGTCTGCAGTAATGTGAAGCGATTCTTTGCTTGTTTAAGCTTTGCAATTTGTACGCAACCATGCTTTTGCTATCTTTGGACCTTGAAATGCATCCTAAACTTCAAGTCCAAGTCAAATCTTCATGTCCTTCCTAATCTTAGCTATTGGGGTCAAGATTTGGTCCATTATCTACTCATTTCCGCAATAATCTGCAATATTACATAAAAACACGAGAGTAGACGAAAATAGGGAATATAGTAGTGTAAACTACATAATAAGGCTCTGAAATGCGTGTAAAATAGGGTGTAAAACATCATATTATGGTCACGCATCAACCAACACACCTTATTTACAACCATGAATTCCATTAACAAGTCATTGGGTAATGGTTAGGGGGAAAACACCTCTAAGTTGCCTAACATCTCCCTTTCAGTCTCGTGTTAGGACGGTAGTCATCCCGATCACCTCCCTCCCGGGTTCGTGAGTCGGAATCCCTTATCCTAAGGTAAGGTCAATAATCCCATGTTATCTTCCTGGTCATCCCAATCCTTTTCCCAAAGGTAGAGTTCAAACCGACAATTAAAGGTACCATTCCCAACTTTAAACTAAACTAAATAAATATAACAATAAACTAAACATTACTAATCTAACTCAAAATACATTAGAAACTACACTAAACATGATACTAAGTACAATAGAGTAAAACGATTCATTTGTATGATAAAACTAAACTAGAGACAGAAGTTAGAGAGAGAAAATCCTGTCTAATTCTGAGTTAGCTTATTTCTGAAGCAACCATGGCTCGAAATAGGAAGAACACTAATAATCCTTCACCTTCGTCATCAAATTCATCAAAAAAACACCAAAAACATGTTGATTTTCGTTCTAATAAGGGGAAAACCCCAAGACATCTTCGATTTTCTTCTGAAGACTTTGAATCTGATTTAGAATCCATTAGACTGGGTTGATAAAGTACCAGAACCAGAGAATCCAAAAGTGGTGGAGGAACCAGCTGCATCTCAATCCATGCTTCGTCTTACAACAGAGGATGTTGCGGGTGAGATTGTTTACTGGTATACCTCTGTCATTTGTTACATATTATGTGTTAATCCTCCTAGTTCTGTGCTTACTGGTTTTATTAAACGAGTTTGGCAAGGAAATGGAGTTGATAAGATTGCTTTAATGCCGAATGGTCTTTTCATTGTAAGATTTAAAACAATGGAACAACGTAATTCGGTTTTGAACAATGGTCACCTCACCTTTGATAACAAACCAGTCATAGTCAAAGAATGGAAACCTGACATGGAACTGATTAAGCATGACGTTCAGTATGTTCCTATTTGGATTAAGATGTTTGGATTGGATATCAAGGGGATGATTATTTGAAGAAGATTAACAGTCTGGTGGGCAATTATGTCAAAAGTGATGATGCTACTAAGCATAGAAATTTCCTGGGTTATGTCAGGACTATGGTTGAGGTTAATGTGGGCCAGACCTTTCCATTTAAGCTTGTTTACAGATGAGAATGGTAAGGTTCATACTGTCAAGATGTTCTATGACTGGCTCCCTATTTCTTGTGCTTTGTGCAAGGGGATATGATATACTACTGAAAAGTGCAGGTAGGAAGAAACCAGGCCAGTGGTCAGGAAAGTATGGAAACCTAAGGTTGTTAACCCTATACAACAACAGAAGCCTACACAGGGACCTGTTCTGAACAAGGGTCAACAGTAGACTAAAGGTAGAAGCCTGTTTAGAAACAGCCAAGTATTCCTGTGAGTGGGATGGTTACACCAGTGATAGTGTCTAAGCTACCTACAGTGGAACAATCCATACCTAGAAGGACTCTTACTAGATTGATGAGACATGATTCTGGGGAGAAGAGGAACTTTAATCCAGGAGGGTTGTCTATTATGGAAGCACTGAGTCAATCCATTCAAAAGACAAGACTTAGAATTGTTGAAAAAGGGGAGTGCAGTAAGCTACCAGTTGAGAATGGGTAGTTGTGGGTTTTGGAATGTGGGAGGTCTGAATAGTCCAAATAAACAGTATCAAATAAAGAGGTTTTTGAACCAAAATAAAGTAGGACTATTTGGGTTGATTGAAACTAAAGTAAGAAGTAGTAGATGGAATAAAATAAAGAATAGTTTATGTGATAGTTGGGCTATTTGTACCAACTCTAGTATGCATAGAGGGGGTAGAATTTGGCTTTTGTGGGATCATACTATGTTTATTGTGGATGTGCAGGATGTTACTGATCAAACTATTTATGCTAAGGTCCATGATAAGCTTAGGAGTAGGGGATTTTGGGTCACTATGGTATATGGGTTTAACAAAGCTCAAAAAAGAGTGGGTTCATGGAGTAGCATTAGGAATTATCATAGAAATCTTACAGGGCCTTGGATTACCTGTGGAGATTTCAATAATGTTATGGATGTAAATGAAAGAATAGGGGGGGGGGGGGCTGATGTAACTAGAGCTGAGATTATGCCCATGGCTAGGTTATACATGATTGTAACATGCATGATCTTAAAGGGACTGGCTCTTTTTACACTTGGAATAACAAACATGAGCATGGTGGTAAAATTTATAGTAGAATTGATCGAGTTTTTATAAATGATGACTGGTTCAATGAGTTTCTTGACATTGTAGGTAACTTCCTTCCAGAGGGCCTCTTTGATCATTGCCCATGCTTGATTAATTTTGAGATTCAAATGACTAGGAGGCCTGCTGCATTCAAGTATTATAATATGTGGGCTCTTGCTCAGAATTTTGAGGAGTTGGTTAGCACAAATTGGAGTATTGATGTTACTGGTACACCTATGTTTAGGGTGGTGACTAAACTGAAGAACTTAAAATGTGAGCTTAAAAAGCTAAACAAAGAGCAGTTCAGGGACATTGAAAATTTGACTAATGTTGCTGAACTGGCTCTAAAAGAGTTCCAAGTTAAATTGATAAAGCACCCCCTCAATGAGGAGTTGTGTCAGGCTGAAAGAATGTGTACAACTGAACTTGAGGAGTTACTGAAAGCAAGGAATATGTACCTGAGACAGAAAGCTAAAGAGGCATGGGTGGCTGAGGGGGATGAGAATACTGCGTATTTTCATTCCAGTATCAGAAAGAGGAGAAGTCAGAATAGGGTCTACCATATCGAAGATATGCATTAACGTTTATGTGAGTCAAATGATGCAATCAAATGTGCTTTTGAGGAGTTTTATAAATCTCTTATTGGGGTCTCAAAGGGTGTGACTCATGTCAATAAGATGATAATCAGAAAAGGAAAGTGCCTAACTGAGGAACACGGAGATAAACTGTTAGCTCCTATTTCTGATATTGAGATCAAGGATGCCATGTTTGATATTCCTGGGAATAAGGCTCCGGGACCTGATGGGTACAGTAGTTAGTTTTCTAAGGATGACTGGCATATAGTAGGGGATGATGTCTGCAAGGCTATTAGGGATGTTTTCACTAAAGGAAAGTTGCTGAAGCAATGCAATAATACCATTCTTACCTTAACTCCCAAGGTAGATATCCCTGATACTATGCAGTAATTTTGATCTATTGCCTGTTGCAACACCATATATAAGTGTCTTGCTAAGGTGGTGTGTAATAGACTTAGGGAAATTTTACTTGAGATAATCAATCCTACACAGAGTGCATTTACAAAAGGGAGGGACATTGTAGGGAACATATTAATTTGTCAAAATCTAATCAGATTATACAAGAGGAAAGCATGTTCACCCAGAATGCTTATGAAACTGGATCTACAGAACGATTATGATTCAGTGGAATGGGCCTTTTTACATGAAATGTTGGATGCTCTTAGATTTCCTGCACAGTCAACTGAACTCATTATGCAATGCATATCCACACCTTCTTATTCTCCTGCTTTGAATGGTGAGGTGTTTGGATTCTTCCCAGGAAGAAGAGGGTTGAGGCAAGAGGACCCATTGTCTCCTCTTCTCTTCACCCTCTGTATTGATTATCTTAGCAGGATTTTGGTGGTTATTCAGCAGCATGATAAGTTCAGGTTCCACCCATTATGTAAGAGCATTTGTTTATCCCACTTGTGCTTTGCAGACGATCTTATTATATTCTGCAAGGGAAATAGGAAAAGCATTAAACTAATGATTAATGCTTTTGATTATTACTCCAAGGCTTCTGGTTTGAAACTTAATAAGGATAAATCTAGTTTTTACTGCAATGGGATGGAGGAGCAGTTGATTAAGGATATGGAGAATGTCACAGGTATGAAGAAGGGGGCAGTACCTTTCAGGTATCTTGGAGTTAATGTCTCCCCTAAAAGACTATCAGTGATTGATTGCAATTGCTTGGTGGAGAAAGTGGTTGCTCGAATCAGAAGTATTGGGAACAGGAAACTTTCATATGCTAGTAGGCTTGTGGTAATAAAGGCAGTCCTCAACACTCGCCATACATATTGGGAGAGGATTTTCATTTTGCCCAAAACAGTGTTAAGGCAAATAGAGGCAGTGTGCAGGGGATTCCTTTGGCATGGAGCTGAACAGAAAGAAGGGCAAGCTCTGGTTACTTGGGACAACATTTGTAATCCTAAACAACAGGGTGGCCTTGGGATTAGGAAACTGTATGAATGGAATGTTGCAGCAATAGGAAAGTACATGTGGTGGATTGAAAGCAAAGCTGATCATCTGTGGGTAAAGTGGGTACATGTTGTTTATATAAAAAACAGTATTTGGGAGAATTATGCACCTACTATTAATAGCAGCTGGACTTGGCGCAAAATCTACCAAGTAAAGGAGACTTTAAAGCCTTTAATTTTCCATAATCAGGGGGCAAGAAGTATAATGCAAAGCAAGGTTATGACTGGCTCACTCCTACTGGTTTAACTGTTCCATGGATTCCTTGGGTGAACATTAAGTGGATGATACCTAGACATGTTTTCCTGGTTTGGCTCATTGCTCAGCAAAGACTTTTAACTCAGGATAGGCTTCAGAGGATGGGAGTAGTGCAGTACAATATGTGCTACTTGTGTGGTCTTAAGGAAGAGGACCATGAGCATATTTTCTTTAAATGTATGTACAGTGAATTGTGCAGATCCCAGATATCACAGTGGTGCAAGGTGGAGCTACCTAGGCAGCATTGTATCGCGTGGTGGTTGCACTGGAGATCACAGTCTGCTTGTAAGAAGAAGGTGGTAGCTATGGTATTAGCAAATTTCATGGCTATGATATGGTGGTGTTGGAATAGAAGTAGGGTAGAGGGATTGGTTATAAGACCTGAGGTGGTAGTTAGTATGAGGTGGTAGTTAGTATGGTCTGTAATGAGGTGAGTATGAGAGTTTGTCAATGTCATATTAGGAGCAAGCATAGAAATACAAATCAATGGCTAGATGAGATATGTAATCGCAGGGTAGTCACGGTGACTACTCCTTAATTGTTGTAAGGGTGATATTATTTTCTAATGGAAGCTTACATTTACCCAAAAAAAAGTACAATAGAGTAGTAAAGTTTGTAACTTGGACTAACAAATGTATAAATAAAGTAGAATAAGAACTTGAAATAAAATAAAAGAGAGAGAAATTAATTACCTATCTTGTATTAAAGGAGGAATTAAAAGGAGAAATCTTCATACAAATCTTGTAAATTGAAATGCTAAACTAAATCTATACTAAGAAATGTAAAGAAATGAGAGATTTTTTTGATTTTTGGAAGAACAAAATGTAAACCTAACTACTCTATTCCTCATTTCTCGCCTCTCTTGTGTTCTCTGCCTAGAACCAAATGAATAGCTGCATACCAACTCCACCCAAAAAAATGAAGCCTTCTCTCGATTGTCCCCTTATTTCCCTTTTGGTTCCAAAAAGTGACCACCACTTTTTAGTACTCCTTTGAAATTGGAGTCTCATCAAATGAGACAAGGACCATGTGTCCAAGCCCAACAAAGTAGCCCAATGAAAACGTGGAGCATGGTGGAAAAATGATGACCTGAATCTTCATTTGGTTTATTTTGTTTTCGTCTTCCTCTAATTCATTTTGACCGCTTTTCTTACTTGGACTTGGTACCTATAAAATAAATAGACAAAGAGCAGTACAAATATCCAAAGATAATATGTAATTTCATTATTTAAAACTAATTGACTACTACTCTATTTAACACTAATATGAGTGAATAAAGCTGACTCGAGTTATTAATTCGATCAAATAAGGGATAAAATGTGGGATAAAAAATAGGTAAAATAAGGCGTTATCAAAGGGCTTCCGAGAAAACTCTTTGTGCCCTCCAATTGTTGGAGTAGGTGTCATCCACAATAGTGCGTATAATAAATCTCTTAAGAGAAATATACTCGGGATATATTTATATTTTATACTCGTCAGTTGATCAACGTATATCGGTAACAATCAGTCGACTAGGGTTAGACGTTACTATCGTATGACGGTGGTATTCAACTGATCTCTTTCGGTCACACTTATAAGATGATACCCAATCGAAAAACTAATAAGTTCAATCTATATATATATATATATATATATATATATATATATATCTGTCGAACCCGCCATCAATCGACTTACAATCTAGTTACTCTGAGACGTCACTTCATTTGAGAAACTAGGGAAAATACTACAATGTTAATTATGTTCACTTAAATAAGGTTCAACGTTGTCTCAACAACCTATTTGGATAAAAAAAACAGTATTTAAAATAAAATCAAGTCGAGTTTAGAAAAAAACTCAAACGATAAATGCAATTATCATATATGTAAAAATTAATACAATATCTAAATACATATCTCATAATATACGGCAATTCTGGTACTCGCCTCAATCCCATTGAGACGATATGACTTTCATGTTTAGCCTGTGATAAAGGCTTGGTTAAAGGATCAACAATGTTTTCATCTGTCCTAGCCTTACAAACCACTATTTCTTTCCTTTCTACGTAATCTCTAAATACATGAATGTTTAGATTTGTTACTAGACTTAGGCTCCTTAGCCTGAAAAATTGCTCCACTATTATCACAATAAACAGTGATAGGATTTTTGGCTGTAGGAACTACTTTTAGTCCCTCCAAAACTTGCCGAATCCAAACAGCTTCCATTGCAGCTTTAGATGCTGCAATGTACTCAGCTTCCATTGTAGAATCCGTAATGACTGACTCCTTGAAACTCCTCCAGCATACCACTCCTCCATTCATTATAAAGATAAAACCAGCTTGAGATTTTAAATCAACCCTATCCGTTTGGAAACTGGTGTATGTGTAACCCTTTACACATAACTCATAATCTCTTCCAAACACCAAGAATGAATCCTTAGTCCTTCTCAAGTACTTAAGGACATTCTTTACGGCAATCTAGTGACTTTCACCTGGATTTGCTTGGGGCTTGTCATGCTCAAAGCATATGACACATCAAGGCGAGTACACGTCATAGCATACATGATTGATCCAACAACGAAAGCATAAGGGGTTAAACTCATGCGTTCAATATCAACGGGTTTAGTAGGACACTGTGACTTGCTCAGAGTAATCCCATGACCCATTGGTAGAAAGCCTTTCTTAGAGTCTTTTATTTTGAACCGGTCAAGAATCTTATCAATATAAGCTTCTTGACTCAATGCCAACATCCTTTTAGATCAATCTCTATTGATCCGGATGTCGAAGATACAATGTGCATATCCTAAGTCTTTCATCTGAAAATGACTACCTAGCCGCTCCTTTACAGAAGTAAGTGTTGGTATATCATTCCCAATGAGTAATATGTCATCCACATTGATGCGTATACGAAGCGGAAGACTTAATTGTTTTGTTTTTGGGTTTATGTTGTGCAAAAGATAAAGGATATTTGTTTCGATTCCTTGTGAAGAGATCGAAAACAATGGGATATTTGGTATCACTAGACCTATAGTGATAACAATGGGGAATTACTCGAACCGCGTCAAGAAATTCAACTTAAACTGCGGAGCGCGTCCTTAGTTCAAGGCAAGATTCGAAAGCATCGACTCTTTGGAAAAGATTGAAACTCAAGTTTCTCTCTCAAAAGGTTTTTCTTAAATTGTTTGATGGATTACAAATGAGGAGGCTAGGTCCTTATATAGGATAAAAAACCTTGGCCTCCAAGCAAGCATTTAATGCTAGTTTGTAAGTTCTAGGATGATTGATCACATAGAACTTACAACCTAAACCCTTTTTTCCAACTTTTATTCAAACTAGGTAGAAAATGCAAAAAAACATGAAATGGGATTCTTCCTCCTTGGTGCCGCCACATTTCGGCCTTCTTCCTTGTTCCCACACGGCATCAAGGCTTTCGCGGGTCTTGAGCTTCGATCGCACATATTTCCTTTCTTTTACGCGAGCCCATACAATCTTCGTGCATAAAAAATGTATTACTCGGGCTTGGCTTTGCTTGGTGCTCTAAGTCGATCACAACTTCTTCTATTGGGTCCATATCCGCGTCATCTCCTCCCTCTTGAAAAGGAATTGCCCTCAATTCCTTAATTCCATCGTCGTCGACGTAAGGAGATAGATCCCCGATGTTGAAAGTAGCGTGCACTCCATATTCTCCGGGTAGTTCGATTTTGTAAGCGTTATCGCCCACCTTTGATATCACCCTGTAAGGACCTTCCGCACGCGGCATAAGTTTGTTTTTGCGTTTGTTTGGAAACCGCTCCTTCCTCAGGTGTAACCATACGAGGTCTCCTTCGCTGAAAGTTTTTGGCCGGCGGTTTTTGTTTGCCTTGCGCTTGTATACCTCATTAATCTTCTCGATTCTTGCCCGGACTTGATCATTGATTTCAGTTTGGACTCAGCATCCTTGTGAATGAGTTCATCCTTGGGGAGGGGAATGAGGTATAGCGGTAGATAGGGGTTTATGCCATATACGACCTCAAATGGCGAGTGCTTTGTCGCATACGTTAGGGAGCGGTTATATGCGAACTCGGCGTGAGCGAGTTTCAAGTCCCAATCTTTCTGAGTTTTGCTCACAAGACTTTGCAGCATCGTTCCCAAAGTGCGATTTGTGTCCTCCGTTTGTCCGTCCGTTTGGGGATGGTGAGAGGTACTGAATAAGAGCTTGGTTCCCACTCTTTTCCACAGCGTTTTCCAGAAGTAGCTTAGGAACTTGGAATCTCGATCGGAGACTATTGTTCTTGGGATTCCGTGGAGTCACATGACTTCTCGAAAATACAAATCTGCCACATTGCTGGCGTCATCGGTTTTGTGACACGCGATAAAGTGAGCCATCTTAGAGAATCGGTCGACCACTACCATGATCGCATCTTTGCCTCTCTGGGTCCGAGGTAATGCCACAATGAAATCCATTGATATGTCTTCCCACGGTCGGCATGGGATAGGCAAGGGTATATATTCCCCAGGTTGGAATTTGCTTTTGGCCATGTGACATGCGATGCATTTTCGTACTATTGCTTGTACGTCTCCTTGTAGCTGCGGCCAATAAAAATGCTCCTTGAGGATATCCACGGTTTTGTTAACTCCAAAATGTCCCCCAAGTCCACCTCCATGGGCTTCTCGAATAAGGAGTTCTCGGATTGGAAGTTTTGGCACACAAAGTCTGTTACCTTTAAAAAGGAAACCATCTTGAGTAATGAATTCATCATGAGTCCCGGTTTTGCAAAGCTCGAAGGTTTCCCTAAAGTCGGGATCATGCTCGTAAGAACCCTTCAATGCCTCGAATCCCAGCAATCGGATATCGAGTACTGTCAATAACGAGTATCTCCGTGAGAGGGCATCGACCACCACATTACTTTTGCCAGTTTTGTATTTTGAGGAAAAATGGAAGGACTGTAAGAATTCCACCCACTTGGCATGCCTTGAGTTCAACTTTTGTTTCCCATTGATATGTTTTAATGATTCGTGGTCCGAATGTAGAATGAAATGACTTGGTCGGAGATAGTGACTCCAATGTTGTAGAGCTCTTACGATCGCATAGAATTCCTTGTCGTAAGTCGCGTAATTGAGCCTGGCCCCGTTCAGTTTCTCGGAGAAGTAAGCGATGGGTCGCTTTCCTTGCACTAGTACGGCTCCAATTCCAACACCGCTTGCGTCACATTCGACCTCGAACGGGCGGGTGAAATCCGGGAGCGCCAACAATGGTGCTTCACAAAGTTTTTGGATAATTGTCTCGAACGCCTTTTGAGCGGTTTGAGTCCATACAAAAGTTCCCTTCTTTGTACATTCGGTGATAGGGCTAGCGATGGTGCTAAATTCCCGAATGAATCTTCGATAGAACGATGCAAGTCCGTGAAAGGATCGGACTTCTGTGACAGTCTTGGGAAAGGGCCATGACTTGATTGCTTCAATCTTGGATTGATCGACTGAAACCCCTTCTTTAGAAACCTTGTATCCAAGAAAGATAACGCTTTCGACTAAGAATGAGCACTTCTCCCTTTTACCATAGAGTTGTTGTTCCCGAAGTGTGTTGAACACTTTACGAAGATGTTGGAAGTGATCATCCTTGCTCTGACTGTAGATCAAAATATCGTCCAAGTAAACGACCACGAATCTGCCTAGGAAAGGCTTGAGTAAACGGCCAATTTTTGCTCTCATTGCATCCATGTCGTCTTTCCATGGTTTTGCTGCTCCATCGCTATATTCGGCATCATCTCCAATAGCCATGACTTCCTAAGACCGATTTATTAGGGAATAAATCAAAAACCTAGGCTCTGATAACCAATTTGATATAGAATTCGTAGGTTTTGAACGAACGAATTAGGGTTTGCAAAGTTACAGCAGGAGCTATAACTTAAACGAATTGAAAATCTTGAAACTTAAGATAAAATCTGATTTTTGTATGTGGATTTTCGTGTAATTGATTGGGAACGAAGTTTTGGATTGAATGATATGCGTGAATTGGAACAAAGTAACCGGATAGGATAGTGGATCTCGTTCTAACCTCGCAAGGTTATAGCTCAATCTACTATAACTTTCAGCCTCGCAAGGAAGAAAGAAACTAACAACCTCGCAAGATTAATTAGGGTTAGCTTGATGCAGGGGCATACTCGGACAAGCAAGAAACACGGGTTACTTGGTGAGCAAGCAAGGGAGCTGGATTAATTGGCGTGCAAGTAACACGGATTCCGAGTCCGAGTTGTGGAGACACGGTTTCCTAAAAAATGTGGAGTTAGTTTTAGTTTATTTTATTTAATTTCGAATAAGATTAGGAAAGGTTAGCTTATCCTAATTCTAGTGATATTAGGAAAACTTGTTATTTCCTAATCCTAGTTTAATTAGAATACCCTAAATCTGATTGTATTTTAATTATTATTAGTTTAATAACTTTTCTAGTTAGTTTAGGGAAGGAGTAGATAGCTTGAGGAGCAAGCTAAGGAATTAGATCTCGAGTCAGATTTCTGACATCGAGTAGGATTAGGAAAGATAGCTTAGGAGTATAAATAGGACTTCGTTGTAACCTTATTTTTCAGATTATGAGATTAAATAAAAAAAACGTTCCCAGTGTGAGAACAATCGAGTTTTAAAGCTTGCGGGCTTTGGCTTTCAGATCTTCCTTGCGAGGTTGATCATTTGAGCGTTTCGAGTTCATACCTTGCGAGGCGGAGAGCGAGATTCACCATACTATCCCGGTTACTTTGTTACTTTTCACGTTTTACAACAATTTCAATTAATATTCCGCTGCGTTAATCCTAAAATACTTAGAAGAACAGACAAACAAACTGTCAGATTGTCAAGTTTTCATCCTAAACAGACGGTCGATCTGTTCAATCTAATTCGTCCAAGTTATTTTACATCATAGCTCACAAATGTAAACTTTTTATTAAAACTCATAATCTGAAAAATAGGGTTTACATGAGGCCCTATTTATACTAACTCCTCCTCCAAGCTATCTTGGGGAAAAAGATAAGAATCAAACAACTAAATAAAATCTGATATTATCTCTTATCTTAGCTAATAAGCTAAGAATAATATCTTTTATTTTAAGATAAATTAATAACTAATAAAATCTAACACCAGCTACCAATACCCGAACACAAGCCCGGCATTCGGTTATTTAGTAACCGTGTTTTCAGCCAACGCCTCTTCGGTACAAGCCCACTTCAACAACGTCACACAACTCGAGGCAAACTTGAATCCCTCTACGATTTGGGCCACATTTCGACTAATAAGAACTTCATTTTCACTATCGAGCAATGCTCCCGCATCATTCTCTCCTTCTTTTTGAAAATTTGGCCTCAAATCATCGTCATCCAGATACGGCGACAGGTCTCCCACGTTGAAAGTAGCACTCACACCTCCATACTCGCTTGGTAACTCAAGTTTATAGGGATTTGAACCATAACATTCCAAAACCTTGAACGGACCATCAGCTCTCGGCATAAGCTTATTCTTCCGCTTCGATGGAAATCGTTCTTTCCTCAAGTGTAGCCACACAAGATATCCTACCTTAAACACGGGCTATTTGCGATGCTTATTTGCTTTCTCCTTATACCTTGCATTCGCCTTCTCAATTTGAGCTCTTACCTGCTCACAAGTACGAAGAAATGTCGCTTGTCTATCTTTTGCTTCGAAACTCATGAGATCTTTCTTTGGGATTGGAACCAAGTCAATAGGCAGAAATGGATTGACTCCGTACACAATTTCGAATGGGGCTCTCCCAGTAGTAACAGATGGGGTTCGATTGTAAGCAAACTCGGCGTGTGAGAGTTTAACATCCCAATCCTTTGTGCTCTTGCTAACTAATCCTCTCAACAAACTTCCAAGAGTGCGATTAGTTACTTCCGTCTGACCATCTGTTTGTGGATGGTGAGAAGTACAGAAAAGTAACTTAGTTCCCATCAAACGCCATAACGTTTTCCAGAAATAACTAAGAAACTTTACATCTCGATCCGATACAATGGTAAGTGGAATTCCATGTAAACGAACCACCTCTTTGTAATACAGATCAGCAACATTAGTAGCATCATCGGTTTTATGACAAGGAATAAAATGAGCCATCTTCGAAAACCGATCAACAACCACCATTATAGAGTCTTTACCACGCTGCGTTCTAGGCAATCCGAGTATAAAATCCATACTCACCTCGCTCCAAGGCTATTTCGGAACTGGTAATGGCGTGTACAACCCTTTAGCAAATGAACTCTTCGCTTTTTGACACACAACACACTTAGCCACGATTTCTTGAACATCCTTAATCATCTTTGGCCAATAAAAATGTTCACTTATAATGTCGTAAGTTTTATAAGAACCAAAGTGACCAGCTATTGCTCCTCCATGAGCTTCGCGAACAAGTAATTCCTGAATCGAACTTTGTGGAATACAAAGTCGATTTCCCTTGAATAAAAAGCCCATCTTGCAATGTATAAGTTCCAGTAGGCTCAATCAATTCTTTAGCAAAAGACGGATCAGCCTTGTACAGCTCCTTAATATGCTCGAAACCCAACAATCTTGCATCGAGCTCAACCAACAAACAATGCCTCCTAGAAAGTGCATCAGCTACAACATTCGAACTTCCCGTCTTATACTTTGATGAGAAAGTAAAAGATTGTGGAAACTCGACCCATTTAGCGTGCCTTTGATTTAACTTGTGCTGCCCATGTATATGCTTAAGAGCCTCGTGATCAGAATGTAACACAAACGGCTTCGGTCGCAAATAGTGACTCCAATGGTCTAATGCTCTCACAATGGCATAGAATTCTTTATCGTAAGTTGAGTAGTTCAACCTTGCTCCACCTAGCTTCTCACTGAAATATGCAATCGGCCTTTTTTCTTGTACCAATACAGCACCAATTCCAACGCCACTCGCATCACATTCGACCTCAAACAACTTGTCGAAATCAGGAAGTGCTAAAATAGGCCCGGAACACAACTTACTCTTTACTTCTTCAAACGCCTTTTGGGTGCTAGTAGTCCACACGAACTCTCCTTTTTTGGTCAGTTCTGTAATTGGGGCCATGATGGAACTGAACCCTTGAATGAATCGCCTATAGAATGATGCTAATCCATGGAAACTTTGCACCTCTGTAGTCGATTTAGGAACCGGCCAGGCCTGAATTGCGTCGATCTTAGATGGGTCCATACTCACACCATCTTTACCAACAATATAGCCAAGAAACACCACACTCGGCACCATAAACGTGCACTTCTAAAGCTTGCCAAATAGTTTCTGTTTTCGCATAACTTCGAATATAGCTCTAAGATATTGCTTGTTCTCTTCTTCATTCTTGCTATAAATCAGAATGTCATCGAGATATACAACCACGAACTTGTTAAGGAAAGGTCTTAACACTTCATTCATAAGCCTCATAAACGAGCTAGGAGCATTACACAGCCCAAATGGCATGACGAGCCATTCGTATAACCCCTGTTTCGTTTTGAATGCCGTCTTCCATTTATCTACCTCTCGAATCCTCATCTGATGATAACCACTCCGTAAATCAAGTTTGGAGAAAACACACAAACCAGAAAGTTCGTCCAACATATCATCAAGCCTTGGCATAGGAAAGCGGTATTTGATTGTAATGTTGTTCACCGCCCTACTGTCAATACACATTCGCCAAGTTCCCTCCTTTTTTGGCACTAATAACGCTGGTACTGCACATGGACTCAAGCTCTCTTGCACATACCCTCGATCAATTAGTTCCTGTACTTGCCTTTGTAATTCCTTAGCTTCCTCGGGATTACACCGATAAGCCGGTTTATTAGGCAAAGCAGCTCTGGGAATCAAGTCAATGCGATGTTCAATTCCCCGCAATGGAGGTAACCCATATGGTAACTCCTCGGGAAACACATCCATGAACTCGTCAAGTAACCCCTGCACTCCTTGGCGGTTACTCTCACCAACGGACTCCAAGTCTCGGACAACCAGCACATATGCTTGTTCTCCTTGAGCAAGGACCTCCTCTATTGCACTTGCATCTAACAACAAACTCTCTTTTGCAGCGGGTTTATTTCGTTTACTTGGTGACAATGGTTTAAGATGGTATTTAGCTTTTCCTTTAGTCACGATATAAACATTACCCCTGCCATCATGCTCAACCCTACGATCACATTGCCACGGCCTTCCCAACAATATATGACAAGCATTCATTGGAATCACGTCACATAATATTTCATCTTCATACGGTCCTAATTTCAAAGAAACTAAGGCCTGTTTCTTAACCAAGATCCCGTTATTCCCATCAAGCCAATGCAATTTATACGGTTTAGGGTGATTTTTCGTAGGTAATTTCAGATTGTCAACAAGTTCCCTAGACACGACATTAGTTCAAGAACCGCTATCAACAATAAGATTGCAAAGCTGATTGTTTACCTTACAACGAGAGTGAAACAATCGTTCCCTTTGCTCCTCCTCAACGCGAGCAGCCTCGGTGTGGAGACTTCGGATTACCAACACCTCTTTCTCCTCATCACTATAAGGATCAATAATATGAACCTCTCCATCGCTATTCTCCTCTTCTTGCACAGCTGAACTCGATTATGGTTCGGGAAGTACAAAATTTGGAACTAAATCCACCAATTCTTGAATCGTTAGGGCTCGCTTTTGCGGACATTCGTTGGCAATGTGCCCATATCCCTGGCACTTGAAACACCTCCTCAATCTCGCATCCTTTATTTCAACCGCCGTACCCTTGCCCTTGTCTTTTGGGTCTTCTTTTCGTGTCTCCTTGCTACTAGACGCTGTAGTTGCTGGTTTCGAATAAGAATTCGAACCCTTTGAATAATAACGAGAATAGGATTTCTTGCCCTTATTTTGCTTCTCGAATTTAAGAGCCAACCTGCAAACATCATCAAATCCATCGTAATTCTGGATTTCTACTCGTTGTTGAAGCGTTGGATTGAGGCCTCGAATAAATCGTGTTGTCCTCAATTCTTCTTTCTCTTCCAAATCGCAAACAATGCTCAACTTCTCAAATTCTTTCACATAATCAGCAACGTTCAAACCCTCTTGTGCTAAATATGTTAGCTTTAAATAGTTGTCCTGCTCATAATCCCTAGGCAGAAACCGCTTCATCAAATGTTTCTTCAATTTTTCCCAAGTGTCAATTTTCGGTTTTCTGTCCCTTTTTCATTGCTTTTTCATATTTTTGTACCACAAAGACGCATACTTGGTTAATTTTAAGGTAGCAACCTTAAATTGCCAATGCTCATCGTAGTCTTTGTAATCGAATATTCTCTCTGCTTGACGAATCCAATCTAGAAACTTTTCAGCATCTAGATCTCCATCAAACTCGGGTTTTGAACGAACGAATTAGGGTTTGCAAAGTTACAGCAGGAGCTATAACTTAAACGAATTGAAAATCTTGAAACTTAAGATAAAATCTGATTTTTGTATGTGTATTTTCGTGTAATTGATTGGGAACGAAGTTTTGGATTGAATGATATGCGTGAATTGGAACAAAGTAACCGGATAGGATAGTGGATCTCGTTCTAACCTCGCAAGGTTATAGCTCAATCTACTATAACTTTCAGCCTCGCAAGGAAGAAAGAAACTAACAACCTCGCAAGATTAATTAGGGTTAGCTCACAAATGTGAACTTTTTATTAAAACTCATAATCTGAAAAATAGGGTTTACATGAGGCCCTATTTATACTAACTCCTCCTCCAAGCTATCTTGGGGAAAAAGATAAGAATCAAACAACTAAATAAAATCTGATATTATCTCTTATCTTAGATAATAAGCTAAGAATAATATCTTTTATTTTAAGATAAATTAATAACTAATAAAATCTAACACCAGCTACCAATATCCGAACACAAGCCCGACATTCGGTTATTTAGTAACCGTGTTTTCAGCCCACGCCTCTTCGGTACCAGCCCACTTCAAATACGTCACACAACTCGAGCCAAACTTGAATCCCTCTACGATTTGGGCCACATTTCGACTAATAAGAACTTCATTTTCACTATCGAGCAATGCTCCCGCATCACCCTTTGCCACCAAGTTAGCCTTGTAAACATCTTTGTTTTCATCCAAGCCGATCTTGATCTTAAAGATCCATTTATATTAAATAGGTCTATATTCTTCAGGCAAATCAACCAAATCCCATACTTGATTATCGCGCATGGAGTCCATTTCAGAACGCATGACTTCTAGCTATAGCTTAGAGTTGGGATTAGCAATAGCTGCCTTGTAGGTCGCAGGTTCGTTTCTTTCTAAAAGTAACACGTTATTATCATCACCCTCCTCAATAATACCAAGGTACCTATCAGGTGGGTGACTCGCTCTACCTGACTTCCTAGGTTCCGAAGGAATAACAACAGAGCCAGGCGAAGAAGGAACATTTTTCTGCGTTATCTCCTCGGTTTGTGACTCTTGGAACTTCACTAAGTTCAAATTTTCTCCCACTCTGTCTTCTAGAAATAAACTCCTTTTCTAGAAAGACACTATCTCGAGCTAGCTAGAAATACTTTATTCTCGTGATGGTTGTAGAAGTAATAGCCACGTGTCTCCTTTGGATAACCTACAAATAGACATTTTATGGATCGAGGAGCTAGCTTATCGACAGACTTGTTCTTGACAAAAGCCTCACAACTCCAAATTCTAAACATAGACAAATTAGGGACACTCCCTTTCCACATCTTATACGGAGTCTTTTCAACTACTTTAGCCGGGCTTCGATTTAGTGAGAATATTGCAAATAAAACTGTGAAACTCCAAAACAAATCAGGTGTCCTCCATAATAATGCGTCTACATAATAAATCTCATAAGAGGAATATATTCGGGATATATTAATATTTTATACTCGTTAGTTGATCAACGTATATTGGTAACAATCAGCCGACTAGGGTTAGACGTTACTGGGGTATGACGGCGGTGTTCAAGTTATCCCTTTCGGTCACACCTATAGGATGATACTCTAGAAAAACTAATAAATTGTATATGATACATTTTATTAGTCCCTTGAATTATTGACTAAGGTTAGTCATGTGAGATTTATATTTGATAATGAGTTAGGAACTCAGGCCAACAAAATTTATTATTCAATTATATAGTTGACTAGTAAATTTTGTGTCTTAAAAAAAGATTTTTAGGAATTCGAAGGCCATGGATAGAGAGAAGATTTCTTTCTCAAGAAACCCCTGAAAACCCCAAAAACACGTCATCTTTTTTTCAAAATTCAGCTTGTTTTCCATGGCTAAGACTCGAGGCCGTAATAAAAATGTTACAACAGACGCTACTGTAGATGTTCGTGAACCATAAATGGAGGAAATACCAGAAATTGGTGTTAATTTGGATAATTCTGAGGCTCCGATCACCAATACTTTGGATAATCAAATCCAACAAAATTCAGGTATCCCTACTCCTGGAACTGTGGATCAATTACTCAACCTTAATGGGCTGTTAGATAAACTAGTCACCCTTTCGTCGGATGTGGTGACGGAAATTTCATTGAGTTCGAATGCACCGTCTGTGACTGATTTAGGTATAGGATTTACTAAATCATGGAGTAATATTGTTAAACCAAAACCTGGAATGAGTCTACACTATTGTGATAAGAGTGCTGAATCGCAAATAGTGGATGTATTAGAAGAGGATGTTGAGGATGAGATTAAGTTCTAAAACAACACTTTAATGGGTAATTTCTTAGGTGCTAAACCAAAATTAAAGGAAGTTGATGAGTATGTATTGAAGTGTTGGAAGAGTGTTGATAGGCCAATTGTGTAGTATTACAGGAAAGGTTAGTATAGTTTCAGGTTCTTATCAGCAAGCGATATGAATGAAATATTGAAAGGAGGGCCTTAGAACATGGGTGCTAGTGCTCTGGTTTTAAAACAATGGACACCAATGTTCTCTAAGGAAATGGACTCAGTATCCACAATTCCTGCTTGGGTGCTTTTTCCAGACTTAGACCCTTTTATGTGGTCAGAGAAAGTGTTGAGTAAGATGGTCAGTGTTGCTGGTAAACCTCTCTTTGCTGACTTGCCCACCACATATAAGTCTAAGCTATCATTTGATAGGGTATTGGTGGAGGTAGATGTTGCAAGTACTCTCCTAACTACTGTGCAACTGAACTCCCTTACCATGGTGAGAGCACTCAGAGGATCATCTATGAATGGCTGCCCCATTACTGTCATTGTTGTAGGAAGTTAGGTCACACAAAAGAAAAATGCAAGTTCACCAAAATTAATAAGAAGATTGATGAGATAAGGACAACCAAGGTTGTTCAGGAATATAGGGTAATACAAACGACAGAGAATCCTACTGCTCCCATTTCAGGTGTCTCAGACTCTGAATGCTATGTGCTAGGCCAAAATCCTCCTAAGTTAGGGGTTGAGACCTCCACTGAGGTAGTTGGCAAGAGCTCAGAATGTCGAGGACTAGGCTCATAACCAACTATCTTAGAGGTGATATCCCCACTACGTGATAAAGGGGAAGACTTAGAATGCACTGAGCTAGGTCACAGAGACACTAGAAATGTTGAAGTGGTGGATTTATGCAGGACAGGACAACAGACTGAGATTGTACCAGAATCTGCAGACCTGGAATTGCAGAACACCTATTATGTGCTACAAAATAATGAGGATGTGGAGGAGATATCACGGTTGGAAGTTACTCAGGCAAGGGTTCCACCTGATCCTGGTCAATGATTATCTCTTCATGGAATATTAGGGGTTTTAATGACCCAATAAAGCAGCAAGAGGTTAGGGGTTATTTACTATCAAATAAAGTAGAGGTGTTTGGATTATTAGAGACAAGAGTCAAATTAAACAATGCTGCTGCTATTTGTAGATTGTTCTCTTCTTTTTCCATTATAAATAATTATTCTCACCACTATAATGGGAGAATATGGGTTTTCTTAAATAGACGAATGGTGACAGTCCTTTCCTCTAGAATTCATGACCAACTGATTCATGTGAAGCTCTTGAACCATGTGTCAAATAAAACTGTTTCAGTAACTTTTATTTATGGGAGTAACGATGGAGTTGAAAGAGAAGGTTTATGGGAGGAATTGAGGCAGATTGCACTAACTGTTGATGAATGGATCATTCTGGGTGATTTCAATATTGTTAGGGCTGTGGAGGAACGAATTGGACCTAATCCCCCATCTTTAACTGAGATACTTGCCTTTAATCAATGTCTATTGGATAGTAATTTGGAGGATTTGCAAAGCTACGGATGTGAGTATACCTGGACCAATAAGAGAGAGGTGGAAACTAGAATTTGGTCTAAATTGGACAGAGTTCTAGCCAATCCTTCCTGGTTGGTTCAGTATCCACATACTCAAGTTACTATTTTGCCTTCTGGGATTTCAGATCATTCTCCTTTATTGGTTCAGATACAGGAGACTTACCAAATTCGAAAGAAATTCAGCTATTTAAATTGTTGGGAGGAGAGTCAGGATTATGATTCCATTGTATCACAGGCCTGGGGATTTACAGTTAGAGGGAATGCTATGTTGAAACTATTTGCAAAGCTCAAGAATGTTAGACAGGAATTTATTGAGTTGTACAAGAGGAACTATTCTGGGTTATCTGGGCAAGTAAAACATCTCAAAACTGCTCTGCAATTATGTTAGAATCAGGTCCAATTAGCTCCCCTAGAGTCCTCTCATCTGGAGCAGAAGAAGAGTCTACTAGAAAAATATTGTAAACTCAGAAGAATGGAAAGAAGCAGCTTATTACAGAGGGCTAAAATCCAAAATATAAAACACAATGATGCTCCAACTAGTTATTTCTTTGCAAGAATAGCAGTTAGGAAGAATCAATGTATTGTTGGGAAAATTCAAGATAGAGAAGGCAATGTTAGAGAAGGGATTATTGATGTTAACAATGCCTTTGTGGACTATTATAAGTGGTTATTAGGGGAGAAAATGCACACAGTTGACCTTTCACCATCTTTGATGAAGAGACCTAAGCTAGTGGAGTCTGATTGGGACCAACTTTTCAAGCCTGTGGAGGAACTGGAAATTAGGAAAGCATTGTTCTCAATTGACTCTAACAAAAGTCCTACTTAAGACCCTCTCTTAAGTTTCACATTATCTTATAACATGATCAAAACATTGATTCCAACTCATTGATGTCCTACTTAAGACCCTCTCTTAAGTTTCACATTATCTTAGGATTGCAAGAATCTACAAAACTCAAGACATGTATTGAATACATTCCTTCTTAATTGAAGAAGTGGGTTTTAGATTCACTCGCTATAGGGTAGCTTCAACTTCATCTAATGTATGATCAGTTCAGAGAAAGTGAGGTCAAAGTGGCATGGGCTCGGGGAGTCTGGCATAGAGTTGTGCTTCCTAAACATAGTTTCTTTATGGTGTTGGCTATGCAGAGGCGCCTTGCAACAACTGATAAGCTTAACCACAAAGGTCTCTGTATAGTAAACCGCTGCATCTTATGTAAAGCAGCCTGTGAAACACACAGGCACTTGTTTTTTAGATGTCCATTTGCTGCTGCTGTATGGAAGGGTGTACTAGTCTGGTTGAAGTTACAAGGTAGGACTATTGATATGAGGACTGAACTACGTTGGATAGCAGGAAGGAGAGTGCGAAGACACTGGAAAGCTTCATGGTATATGGGTTGTCTAAATGCTACAGTCTATAGTATATGAGAGGAACGAAATTCTCGCATTTTTTGAGAAACTGAACATACCATAGACTATTTGATTCGAAGAATTCAATTCCTAGTAAGTGTAAGAATTTTATTTATAAGTCACCAAAAATATGAGGATGAGATAATTGAGAACTTTAATTCTTAGGTCCGTCTAAGTATTGGTTGTACATTGTAAGAATTGGCCTCTTTTATTCCCAATATGGATGAATAATATGGCTTGCTTTTCTTGCAAAAAATAAAAAAAAAATTAAAAAAAAATAATTTTGTGTCTTATGTTAATATGATTAAATAAGACGATAGTTAGTAATTAATAGTTAATTTACTAAATTAATGCAGTAAATGTATATATATATTGTGAGGCGGAGGTAATTAGCTAATTAAAGTTATAAGGGGTTGTAAAATAAGCTAATTGGGTTTAATAAGAACAATAATTATTTATAGATATAATGGTCAAATATCACTTAAAAGTTAAGAGTATATTTTTATGTTAATTGTGATATTTAATTTTTAAATAATCAAATTAACAATTAATTATATGAGATAATTAAATAGAGAACTTATAAGCATTTGTAGGACAAATGTCGAATGTCAAAATAAAACCCGAAACTTAAAATAGGCCGGTTGAGTCCACAAACATAATATCATGGTTTTTGGTCAATTTTTTGGCCAAACCGTAAGACCTTGTCTCCCTCATTATTCATGGTTTCTTTACATTTCAAATGCCTATAAATACATGAACTATATACATTTGCATGGAAAAGATTTTTAGAAGAAAAATTGGTTCAATTTTCTACCTTGGGTCGGTTGTACTAGAGAGAAAAGGGATCAAAATTGTTCATCCTTTTCTTCCTAAAAACCTTTATCTTTTCACACATAATCTCACATAAATATTAGACATTAATTATTACTATAGTAGTAATAATGTTTCTAGTACAAAAGTTATTATCTAATTAATAATAATTAGGTTTTTAAGGTTAATCTTGGGTGTAATAGGAATGAGGTTTCCTATTTTAGAAACTTGGAGATTGGAGGATCATCCAAGCTTGTAGATTTCCATAAGACAAGAATTGTTGTTGTTCTTATTGCCAATACCCCAATGTGAGGAATTTCTTACTTTTCTCTTATTTTAGCTCTTTTTCTTTGCATGCATGATGAGTTAGATCCATTTTATACTAAATTAGAGTAATTTGTATATAATTAGAGGAGTCTAATTAGGGGTCTAATACTAACAAGTGGTATCAGAGCATTATTAACACATACATGCTAATTTAGAACACATAAATCATTTTTATGAGACAAAATTGATACAATGAAATTTTTTATGTAAAACTTGTTTTTGCATGAAATTTTCATTTGCATATTACGTTACTGACCTTAAAATGTTTTTGATCAAAATTTGGTAATTTGTGGAATTTATTTGCTATTTATTAAGTTATTTCGATAATTAACCGAATTAATATGCTTAATCTGAGTTAAATGTTAACATAAATTATTTGCATGTTAATTTGGTCATGAGAAAATTACATATAGTCACATGCATATTTTACTTAGTCTAAGTGAAACATAGAAATTAATTTGTTAATTTTTATATGTTTATTGTTTAAAATGGTTAAAAACCAATAAATAGTGATTATACTTTTCTCAAATTTTAATCTAAATTCTTTGGTCGATTTTTTTTACTATGATATGGTTCTTGAAATTGTTCCAGAATATCAAAACAACTTATTTTGAATTTTTCATAATTTTTATGATTAGTTTGGAATTAATTCATAAAAGTTGTGAAAAATGCGACTAATTTGTGAAATTAATTGAAATTTTTTTTTGTGGGAAAATTTTTCAAAATTTTTCCTTCTTGGAACGGTTTTAGAATATAAAACATTTTGGTTTCAACTTTTTCATAAGTGTTATGATATTTTTGGAATTAATTCGTAATTGTTATTATTGGGCACAAAAATTGTTCAAATTTGAGTTCAAGCATTGAAATGAAAGTCAAAAAGTGTAACACCCCCATTTATTCAGGAGCCTTTAGCCAGACATTCCCAAACAAATAGAACTGTTACCATCTCGGTTTCCCGAGGTAGTGAATAACAAAGTACAACAAACCAAAGTACTTTAAATTAAAACTTTAATGATTAATATTTTACAATTTTGATCAACTAAGACTTAATATAAAATAATACAACTCGCAGCGAAAATAATAAATAAGTGATATAACTATTATATGTGATCTAGACTTCATCTAAGGTTCTAAGTTGAGCTCTCATCCCAATGCTTCCAAGTCAGCTAATCTTTAGTACCTGTCAAATCTGCTCCCCACAAAACGGTTCACCGTAGGTGTTCACGAATACACAGTCAACCATGAGGTTGAGTAGGAAACTAAACAATGAATGAGAATAAAGCAACCTGCAATATCACTGATACACAAATAAACTCTAACACCACATTCTCGTTCACTACACACCACCGCACACAGTCACTTCTAGACACACAGTCATACTCCACTTCCCACCACCGCACACACCCACTTTTAGACACACAGTCATACTCCTCTTCTAGACACACAGTCATTCTCCAGGACACACAGTCCAATGGACACACAGTCCCGTCTCAGACACACAGTCCGGATATACTCGACACACAGTCCCGCCTCAGACACACAGTCTGGTTCCACACAAAACTCATCTCCAACAACAATCGATAATAACGACAATCTCAGTAATATAACTAAACCGACATGATATAGAATAATGGCATAAGACAGAAATTCCAGCAAGATAATAATATCGTTGTAAACAGTTAAACATATCCTTCACCAATCCACCACCTCATACATTTAATCCATCTTTGGCAATAACAGAAATAAGACAAGATTGAGTAGTTTCCTACCTGATAGCAAATCTTCAAGTCACACAAGCAATCAAATCGATCCTTTACAAATCTATAACCTACATAACATAATTATGTACAATTACAACATAACCAACCAACTAATCATGCACTTATCCTAAGTCAATCACATCCTAATCCTTTTGACAACTTCAATGTTAAATCTCTAATTCTACCGTTTTACAGGACAGTTCAGTCTCGCTATAAAATTCATAATTAATTCACTAAAATTCCAAACGATGCAAGACCAATGGGGTTGGAACCCTAATACACATATCTACAGTTCTTGTGAAATAGACTTTCTTCAAATTCAGGAATTATCAGGGCTTTCTTGAAGGAATCATAAATACTGACGAATTCCGTTCCATAAAACGTATTAACCTCTAAAATATGTTTAACAAATCCTTTTCAAGTGAAACAAAAGCCTAACATCATCTAGACTCTCCAATTTTAATGTATGAAAAAGACCTAACTCAATTTCAATTTATAAATTAGGTTTACAAAATAAACTTTAGACTTATAGTTCATTCGTGGATTCTCAGTCGACATGTTCATAATGAATTTATTCTGGAAAATCTACACGTTCAATTGCTACGAGATTTTACAGACATCAACAAGGCTTGAAATTAACCTAAGTCTATTCTTTACGTTTTCGCAAAACAACAACCTTAAGATGGTCTGATACTTCGTTTAAGACAACTTACAAATTTACAGAATTGCTGTAACTTTATTCTTTAACAAAATTGTCACAAACTTTACTATAGATGATTATATTTAATCTAGACATGATTAGGTGATGAACTAAAACTTAAAACATGCTTATAAGGATTAAAGATTAAAACTTTGAAAGATTATAGATGAACTTACAAAATAAAAGATTCAATCCAATGGAAGCAGATGCTAAAATCTCCAAATTGATTACTACCAAATTCCCTTTTCCCTTTTTATCTTCCTTCTTATTCTCCCTATCCCTCCCTAACTTTTATGTGATGTTGTAAAAGTTAATAAGTGATTTATGAATATGCTACCATGATATATATAGTAATAAGGTAGTATTATTTTAGGAAAGTTTCTCTCTTTATTATTATTATTATTATTATTATTATTATTATTATTATTATTATTATTATTATTATTATTATTATTATTATTATTATTATTATTATTACAACAACTACAACTATTATTACTATTACATATTATATTTTAGTCTTTTCATAACTAGGATTACCATATACTCCCTTTACTAATTTATTACTAATATTACTAGGATTATTAATATTATAATTAATATTACCTTTATTTATTTTATTATTCTCCTTATTAATATTATTATTAAATCCCGAAATAATTCCCGACTACTACTCGTACTAAGCCATTAAAATCTATCCCTACAATTATAGCACACGGCCCAAGGCCCTATTATTAGCTAAGCCCAATTACCAACTTGCTTACTCATTTTATGATTTAATTAACGTCTTATTTGCAACTATAATTAGAAATGCCATTAATTAACTATTTGAATTACATAAATTATTCATACAAAATATTATCAAAACACGGGGTATTACAGTCTTTCCCCCTTAAAATGAACTTCGTCCCGAAATTCGCCCACAACTACTAACACAACACTTATAACATCCTCATCACTAAGCATCATCCAACACAATTAAGCATTTTACGATTATCAGTCACGCCAATATTATCACAAGGTAACACATTAATAACTGAAAATATTTGTAGTATTACATTCCTTCCCCCTAAAAATAAACTTCGTCCCCGAAGTTCGAGATAACAAACAATAAGAACAACCAAATCATTGTTGTAATGCCACAAATTAAAGAACACACACCGTAACACAAGTCAACTATTATTTTCCAACACAACTCCAAGTAATGAATATCAAAATCTTTGATTTATTTCTAAATAGAAAAACTAATCATATAAGATATTCGAACTAATCTTTATTTAAACCTCAAATTATTACTTTAGCTATCGATGAATACATTGCCAGACCAAATAATAATCTATAACAAAATACGCACAATTGTTTTAATTAATCTTTTCTTCATAATGTTATCTAACTAAGACATGGATGCATTTAATGTGAACATATGTATAGGCTTAGGGAAACACATTCCGCATATCACTAGACATGGTAATCTACTTCACATAATTTACAACATCAAATTATCAACGTGAAAAAGATAAGAAACAAAAACTTATACTTTTCAAGGCTAGGAAAATATGTTATAACTTCTAAAAATCATAAATAAATAATAACTTAATTACTCCCGGAGAACTTATACTTTTCAGAAAATACAAAGAGTTAGTAAATTATGAGAAAAATAATCAAGTCAAAAACTCATAAGGTTAATTTATAATACATTTTACAATTTATTTGGTCAAAACAGAAATTTCACAGCAACTTGTCAGAAACTTAGGTCAACTTGTAAAAATCACTATTAATTGTCAAAAATTTAAATTGCGACATGGCTTATCAATTTTGAAACTTACATGAGTCTATTAAACAGTAGAGTTGGAATTATAACAAATCATTATGTAGTTTTTAAATGGCATTTTTTACAAAAATATGGCGCGAAAACATCACTGTACAGGAATATTTCGACTATTGTCCACTAACATATTTATTTCTCCTAAACCGTATATTATTTGAACACGAGACCAGTGGCATATGAAAGCTAACTCCCAAGGCTATCACACATAACAAAATCTCGAAAAAGAAATTTAAACATACAGTAAATGACAGCCACAACAATCAAGAGTAAAATTTCGAGAAATCAACCAAAATCACATTCTTCACAATTTCACGCAATTCCTTTAACACTTCACATATTAATCATACCCACACCTCCCACATACATGCCAACATACTTCCCCATATCAACATGCTCATCACAATGCTTAAAAAAAAATCATCCGCAATCATTAACGAAAACAGTCATTCCAACAAGACAAACTAATTACTAAGGGAAATATACTATATTCATTTTTAATCACCCCACACTGGAATATCTCTCAAGGTACCCGGTTCAAAACTGGAAGGGTCAAGGTACGAATTAGGCGCGCGCTTACCTAACGGTACTAAGAGGGGCTCCTAACATTTTCTACCCGGGGTTCATTTTGATTAGACACATCCTAAGTTCATTAGCTTCAATTGGTTAGGCCAGAGGATCGTTTTGCTCTGATACCACTTTGTAACACCCCCATTTATTCGGGAGCCTTTAGCTAGACATTCCCAAACAAATAGAACTGTTACCATCTCGGTTTCCCGAGGTAGTGAATAACAAAGTACAACAAACCAAAGTACTTTAAATTAAAACTTTAATGATTACATATGTTTTACAATTTTGATCAACTAAGACTTAATATAAAATAATACAACTCATAAATGAAATAATAAATAAGTGATATAACTATTATATGTGATCTAGACTTCATCTAAGGTTCTAAGTTGAGCTCTCATCCCAATGCTTCCAAGTCAGCTAATCTTTAGTACCTGTCAAATCTGCTCCCCACAAAACGGTTCACCGTAGGTGTTCACGAATACACAGTCAACCACGAGGTTGAGTAGGAAACTAAACAATGAATGAGAATAAAGCAACCTGCAATATCACTGATACACAAATAAACTCTAACACCACATTCCCGTTCACTACACACCACCGCACACAGTCACTTCTAGACACACAGTCATACTCCACTTCCCACCACCGCACACACCCACTTCTAGACACACAGTCATACTCCTCTTCTAGACACACAGTCATCCTCCAAGACACACAGTCCCGTCTCAGACACACAGTCCGGATATACTGGACACACAGTCCCGCCTCAGACACACAGTCTGGTTCCACACAAAACTCATCTCCAACAACAATCGATAATAACGACAATCTCAGTAATATAACTAAACCGACATGATATAGAATAATGGCATAAGACAGAAAATCCAGCAAGATAATAATATCGTTGTAAACAGTTAAACATATCCTTCACCAATCCACCACCTCATACATTTAATCCATCTTTAGCAATAACAGAAATAAGACAAGATTGAGTAGTTTCCTACCTGATAGCAAATCTTCAAGTCAGACAAGCAATCAAATCGATCCTTTACAAATCTATAACCTACATAACATAATTATGTACAATTACAACATAACCAACCAACTAATCATGCACTTATCCTAAGTCAATCACATCCTAATCCTTTTGACAACTTCAATGTTAAATCTCTAATTCTACCGTTTTACAGGACAGTTCAGTCTCGCTATAAAATTCATAATTAATTCACTAAAATTCCAAACGATGCAAGACCAATGGGGTTGGAACCCTAATACACATATCTACAGTTCTTGTGAAATAGACTTTCTTCAAATTCAGGAATTATCAGGGCTTTCTTGAAGGAATCATAAATACGAATTAATTTGCATAAAAAGTATTAACCTCTAAAATATGTTTAACAAATCCTTTTCAAGTGAAACAAAAGCCTAACATCATCTAGACTCTCCAATTTTAATGTATGAAAAAGACCTAACTCAATTTCAATTTATAAATTAGGTTTACAAAATAAACTTTAGACTTATAGTTCATTCGTGGATTCTCAGTCGACATGTTCATAATGAATTTATTCTGGAAAATCTACACGTTCAATTGCTACGAGATTTTACAGGCATCAACAAGGCTTGAAAATGACCTAAGTCTATTCTTTACGTTTTCGCAAAACAACAACCTTAAGATGGTCTGATACTTCGTTTAAGACAACTTACAAATTTACAGAATTGCTGTAACTTTATTCTTTAACAAAATTGTCACAAACTTTACTATAGATGATTATATTTAATCTAGACATGATTAGGTGATGAACTAAAACTTAAAACATGCTTATAAGGATAAAAGATTAAAACTTTGAAAGATTATAGATGAACTTACAAAATAAAAGATTCAATCCAATGGAAGCAGATGCTAAAATCTCCAAATTGATTACTACCAAATTCCCTTTTCCCTTTTTATCTTCCTTCTTATTCTCCCTATCCCTCCCTAACTTTTATGTGATGTTGTAAAAGTTAATAAGTGATTTATGAATATGCTACCATGATATATATAGTAATAAGGTAGTATTATTTTAGGAAAGTTTCTCTCTTTATTATTATTATTATTATTATTATTATTATTATTATTATTATTATTATTATTACAACAACTACAACTATTATTACTATTACATATTATATTTTAGTCTTTTCATAACTAGGATTACCATATACTCCCTTTACTAATTTATTACTAATATTACTAGGATTATTAATATTATAATTAATATTACCTTTATTTATTTTATTATTCTCCTTATTAATATTATTATTAAATCCCGAAATAATTCCCGACTACTACTCGTACTAAGCCATTAAAATCTATCCCTACAATTATAGCACACGGCCCAAGGCCTTATTATTAGCTAAGCCCAATTACCAACTTGCTTACTCATTTTATGATTTAATTAACGTCTTATTTGCAACTATAATTAGAAATGCCATTAATTAACTATTTGAATTACATAAATTATTCATACAAAATATTATCAAAACACGGGGTATTACAGTCTTTCCCCCTTAAAATGAACTTCGTCCCGAAATTCGCCCACAACTACTAACACAACACTTATAACATCCTCATCACTAAGCATCATCCAACACAATTAAGCATTTTACGATTATCAGTCACGCCAATATTATCACAAGGTAACTCATTAATAACTGAAAATATTTGTAGTATTACATTCCTTCCCCCTAAAAATAAACTTCGTCCCCGAAGTTCGAGATAACAAACAATAAGAACAACCAAATCATTATTGTAATGCCACAAATTAAAGAACACACACCGTAACACAAGTCAACTATTATTTTCCAACACAACTCCAAGTAATGAATATCAAAATCTTTGATTTATTTCTAAATAGCAAAACTAATCATATAAGATATTCGAACTAATCTTTATTTAAACCTCAACTTATTACTTTAGCTATCGATGAATACATTGCCAGACCAAATAATAATCTATAACAAAATACGCACAATTGTTTTAATTAATCTTTTCTTCATAATGTTATCTAACTAAGACATGGATGCATTTAATGTGAACATATGTATAGGCTTAGGGAAACAAATTCCGCATATCACTAGACATGGTAATCTACTTCACATAATTTACAACATCAAATTATCAACGTGAAAAAGATAAGAAACAAAAACTTATACTTTTCAAGGCTAGGAAAATATGTTATAACTTCTAAAAATCATAAATAAATAATAACTTAATTACTCCCGGAGAACTTATACTTTTCAGAAAATACAAAGAGTTAGTAAATTATGAGAAAAATAATCAAGTCAAAAACTCATAAGGTTAATTTATAATACATTTTACAATTTATTTGGTCAAAACAGAAATTTCACAGCAACTTGTCAGAAACTTAGGTCAACTTGTAAAAATCACTATTAATTGTCAAAAATTTAAATTGCGACATGGCTTATCAATTTTGAAACTTACATGAGTCTATTAAACAGTAGAGTTGGAATTATAACAAATCATTATGTAGTTTTTAAATGGCATTTTTTTACAAAAACATGGCGCGAAAACATCACTGTACAGGAATATTTCGACTATTGTCCACTAACATATTTATTTCTCCTAAACCGTATATTATTTGAACACGAGACCAGTGGCATATGAAAGCTAACTCCCAAGGCTATCATACATAACAAAATCTCGAAAAAGAAATTTAAACATACAGTAAATGACAGCCACAACAATCAAGAGTAAAATTTTGAGAAATCAACCAAAATCACATTCTTCACAATTTCACGCAATTCCTTTAACACTTCACATATTAATCATACCCACACCTCCCACATACATGCCAACATAGTTCCCCATATCAACATGCTCATCACAATGCTTAAAAAAAAATCATCCGCAATCATTAACGAAAACAGTCATTCCAACAAGACAAACTAATTACTAAGGGAAATATACTATATTCATTTTTAATCACCCCACACTGGAATATCTCTCAAGGTACCCGGTTCAAAACTGGAAGGGTCAAGGTACGAATTAGGCGCGCGCTTACCTAACGGTACTAAGAGGGGCTCCTAACATTTTCTACCCGGGGTTCATTTTGATTAGACACATCCTAAGTTCATTAGCTTCAATTGGTTAGGCGGAGGATCGTTTTGCTCGATACCACTTTGTAACACCCCATTTATTCGGGAGCCTTTAACTAGACATTCCCAAACAAATAGAACTGTTACCATCTCGGTTTCCCGAGGTAGTGAATAACAAAGTACAACAAACCAAAGTACTTTAAATTAAAACTTTAATGATTACATATGTTTTACAATTTTGATCAACTAAGACTTAATATAAAATAATACAACTCGCAGCGGAAATAATAAATAAGTGATATAACTATTATATGTGATCTAGACTTCATCTAAGGTTCTAAGTTGAGCTCTCATCCCAATGCTTCCAAGTCAGCTAATCTTTAGTACTCAAATCTCGCTCCCCACAAAACGGTTCACCGTAGGTGTTCACGAATACACGATCAACCATGAGGTTGAGTAGGAAACTAAACAATGAATGAGAATAAAGCAACCTGCAATATCACTGATACACAAATAAACTCTAACACCACATTCTCGTTCACTACACACCACCGCACACAGTCACTTCTAGACACACAGTCATACTCCACTTCCCACCACCGCACACACCCACTTTTAGACACACAGTCATACTCCTCTTCTAGACACACAGTCATTCTCCAGGACACACAGTCCAATGGACACACAGTCCCGTCTCAGACACACAGTCCGGATATACTGGACACACAGTCCCGCCTCAGACACACAGTCTGGTTCCACACAAAACTCATCTCCAACAACAATCGATAATAACGACAATCTCAGTAATATAACTAAACCGACATGATATAGAATAATGGCATAAGAGAAATTCAAAGCAAGATAATAATATCGTTGTAAACAGTTAAACATATCCTTCACCAATCCACCACCTCATACATTTAATCCATCTTTAGCAATAACAGAAATAAGACAAGATTGAGTAGTTTCCTACCTGATAGCAAATCTTCAAGTCACACAAGCAATCAAATCGATCCTTTACAAATCTATAACCTACATAACATAATTATGTACAATTACAACATAACCAACCAACTAATCATGCACTTATCCTAAGTCAATCACATCCTAATCCTTTTGACAACTTCAATGTTAAATCTCTAATTCTACCGTTTTACAGACAGTTCAGTCTCGCTATAAAATTCATAATTAATTCACTAAAATTCCAAACGATGCAAGACCAATGGGGTTGGAACCCTAATACACATATCTACAGTTCTTGTGAAATAGACTTTCTTCAAATTCTGGAATTATCAGGGCTTTCTTGAAGGAATCATAAATACTGACGAATTCCGTTCCATAAAAAGTATTAACCTCTAAAATATGTTTAACAAATCCTTTTCAAGTGAAACAAAAGCCTAACATCATCTAGACTCTCCAATTTTAATGTATGAAAAAGACCTAACTCAATTTCAATTTATAAATTAGGTTTACAAAATAAACTTTAGACTTATAGTTCATTCGTGGATTCTCAGTCGACATGTTCATAATGAATTTATTCTGGAAAATCTACACGTTCAATTGCTACGAGATTTTACAGACATCAACAAGGCTTGAAATTAACCTAAGTCTATTCTTTACGTTTTCGCAAAACAACAACCTTAAGATGGTCTGATACTTCGTTTAAGACAACTTACAAATTTACAGAATTGCTGTAACTTTATTCTTTAACAAAATTGTCACAAACTTTACTATAGATGATTATATTTAATCTAGACATGATTAGGTGATGAACTAAAACTTAAAACATGCTTATAAGGATTAAAGATTAAAACTTTGAAAGATTATAGATGAACTTACAAAATAAAAGATTCAATCCAATGGAAGCAGATGCTAAAATCTCCAAATTGATTACTACCAAATTCCCTTTTCCCTTTTTATCTTCCTTCTTATTCTCCCTATCCCTCCCTAACTTTTATGTGATGTTGTAAAAGTTAATAAGTGATTTATGAATATGCTACCATGATATATATAGTAATAAGGTAGTATTATTTTAGGAAAGTTTCTCTCTTTATTATTATTATTATTATTATTATTATTATTATTATTATTATTATTATTATTATTATTATTATTATTATTATTATTATTACAACAACTACAACTATTATTACTATTACATATTATATTTTAGTCTTTTCATAACTAGGATTACCATATACTCCCTTTACTAATTTATTACTAATATTACTAGGATTATTAATATTATAATTAATATTACCTTTATTTATTTTATTATTCTCCTTATTAATATTATTATTAAATCCCGAAATAATTCCCGACTACTACTCGTACTAAGCCATTAAAATCTATCCCTACAATTATAGCACACGGCCCAAGGCCCTATTTTTAGCTAAGCCCAATTACCAACTTGCTTACTCATTTTATGATTTAATTAACGTCTTATTTGCAACTATAATTAGAAATGCCATTAATTAACTATTTGAATTACATAAATTATTCATACAAAATATTATCAAAACACGGGGTATTACAGTCTTTCCCCCTTAAAATGAACTTCGTCCCGAAATTCGCCCACAACTACTAACACAACACTTATAACATCCTCATCACTAAGCATCATCCAACACAATTAAGCATTTTACGATTATCAGTCACGCCAATATTATCACAAGGTAACACATTAATAACTGAAAATATTTGTAGTATTACATTCCTTCCCCCTAAAAATAAACTTCGTCCCCGAAGTTCGAGATAACAAACATTAAGAACAACCAAATCATTGTTGTAATGCCACAAATTAAAGAACACACACCGTAACACAAGTCAACTATTATTTTCCAACACAACTCCAAGTAATGAATATCAAAATCTTTGATTTATTTCTAAATAGCAAAACTAATCATATAAGATATTCGAACTAATCTTTATTTAAACCTCAACTTATTACTTTAGCTATCGATGAATACATTGCCAGACCAAATAATAATCTATAACAAAATACGCACAATTGTTTTAATTAATCTTTTCTTCATAATGTTATCTAACTAAGACATGGATGCATTTAATGTGAACATATGTATAGGCTTAGGGAAACACATTCCGCATATCACTAGACATGGTAATCTACTTCACATAATTTACAACATCAAATTATCAACGTGAAAAAGATAAGAAACAAAAACTTATACTTTTCAAGGCTAGGAAAATATGTTATAACTTCTAAAAATCATAAATAAATAATAACTTAATTACTCCCGGAGAACTTATACTTTTCAGAAAATACAAAGAGTTAGTAAATTATGAGAAAAATAATCAAGTCAAAAACTCATAAGGTTAATTTATAATACATTTTACAATTTATTTGGTCAAAACAGAAATTTCACAGCAACTTGTCAGAAACTTAGGTCAACTTGTAAAAATCACTATTAATTGTCAAAAATTTAAATTGCGACATGGCTTATCAATTTTGAAACTTACATGAGTCTATTAAACAGTAGAGTTTGAATTATAACAAATCATTATGTAGTTTTTAAATGGCATTTTTTACAAAAACATGGCGCGAAAACATCACCAGACAGAATATTTCGACTATTGTCCACTAACATATTTATTTCTCCTAAACCGTATATTATTTGAACACGAGACCAGTGGCATATGAAAGCCAACTCCCAAGGCTATCACACATAACAAAATCTCGAAAAAGAAATTTAAACATACAGTAAATGACAGCCACAACAATCAAGAGTAAAATTTCGAGAAATCAACCAAAATCACATTCTTCACAATTTCACGCAATTCCTTTAACACTTCACATATTAATCATACCCACACCTCCCACATACATGCCAACATAGTTCCCCATATCAACATGCTCATCACAATGCTTAAAAAAAAATCATCCGCAATCATTAACGAAAACAATCATTCCAACAAGACAAACTAATTACTAAGGGAAATATACTATATTCATTTTTAATCACCCCACACTGGAATATCTCTCAATGTACCAGGTTCAAAACTGGAAGGGTCAAGGTACGAATTAGGCGCGCGCTTACCTAACGGTACTAAGAGGGGCTCCTAACATTTTCTACCCGGGGTTCATTTTGATTAGACACATCCTAAGTTCATTAGCTTCAATTGGTTAGGCCAGAGGATCGTTTTGCTCTGATACCACTTTGTAACACCCCCATTTATTCGGGAGCCTTTAGCTAGACATTCCCAAACAAATAGAACTGTTACCATCTCGGTTTCCCGAGGTAGTGAATAACAAAGTACAACAAACCAAAGTACTTTAAATTAAAACTTTAATGATTACATATGTTTTACAATTTTGATCAACTAAGACTTAATATAAAATAATACAACTCATTTTGAAATAATAAATAAGTGATATAACTATTATATGTGATCTAGACTTCATCTAAGGTTCTAAGTTGAGCTCTCATCCCAATGCTTCCAAGTCAGCTAATCTTTAGTACCTGTCAAATCTGCTCCCCACAAAACGGTTCACCGTAGGTGTTCACGAATACACAGTCAACCACGAGGTTGAGTAGGAAACTAAACAATGAATGAGAATAAAGCAACCTGCAATATAACTGATACACAAATAAACTCTAACACCACATTCCCGTTCACTACACACCACCGCACACAGTCACTTCTAGACACACAGTCATACTCCACTTCCCACCACCGCACACACCCACTTCTAGACACACAATCATACTCCTCTTCTAGACACACGGTCATTCTCCAGACACACGGTCCAATGGACACACGATCCGTCTCGCACACACAGTCCGGATATCTGGACACACAGTCCCGCCTCGGACACACGATCAGTTCCACACAAAACTCATCTCCAACAACAATCGATAATAACGACAATCTCAGTAATATAACTAAACCGACATGATATAGAATAATGGCATAAGACAGAAAATCCAGCAAGATAATAATATCGTTGTAAACAGTTAAACATATCCTTCACCAATCCACCACCTCATACATTTAATCCATCTTTAGCAATAACAGAAATAAGACAAGATTGAGTAGTTTCCTACCTGATAGCAAATCTTCAAGTCACACAAGCAATCAAATCGATCCTTTACAAATCTATAACCTACATAACATAATTATGTACAATTACAACATAACCAACCAACTAATCATGCACTTATCCTAAGTCAATCACATCCTAATCCTTTTGACAACTTCAATGTTAAATCTCTAATTCTACCGTTTTACAGGACAGTTCAGTCTCGCTATAAAATTCATAATTAATTCACTAAAATTCCAAACGATGCAAGACCAATGGGGTTGGAACCCTAATACACATATCTACAGTTCTTGTGAAATAGACTTTCTTCAAATTCTGGAATTATCAGGGCTTTCTTGAAGGAATCATAAATACTGACGAATTCCGTTGCATAAAAAGTATTAACCTCTAAAATATGTTTAACAAATCCTTTTCAAGTGAAACAAAAGCCTAACATCATCTAGACTCTCCAATTTTAATGTATGAAAAAGACCTAACTCAATTTCAATTTATAAATTAGGTTTACAAAATAAACTTTAGACTTATAGTTCATTCGTGGATTCTCAGTCGACATGTTCATAATGAATTTATTCTGGAAAATCTACACGTTCAATTGCTACGAGATTTTACAGGCATCAACAAGGCTTGAAAATAACCTAAGTCTATTCTTTACGTTTTCGAAGACAACAATTTTAAAATGGTCTGATACTTCGTTTAAGACAACTTACAAATTTACAGAATTGTTGTAACTTTATTCTTTAACAAAATTGCACAAACTTAACTATAGATGATTATATTTAATCTAGACATGATTAGGTGATGAACTAAAACTTAAAACATGCTTATAAGGATTAAAGATTAAAACTTTGAAAGATTATAGATGAACTTACAAAATAAAAGATTCAATCCAATGGAAGCAGATGCTAAAATCTCCAAATTGATTACTACCAAATTCCCTTTTCCCTTTTTATCTTCCTTCTTATTCTCCCTATCCCTCCCTAACTTTTATGTGATGTTGTAAATGTGAATAAGTGATTTATGAATATGCTGCCATGATATATATAGTAATAAGGTAGTATTAATTTAGGAAAATTTCTCTCTTTATTATTATTATATTATTATTATTATTATTATTATTACAACTACTACAACTATTATTACTATTACATATTATATTTTAGTTTTTTCATAATTAGGATTACCATATACTCCCTTTACTAATTTATTACTAATATTACTAGGATTATTAATATTACCTTTACTTTTTTTATTATTCTCCTTATTAATATTATTATTAAATCCCTAAATAATTCCCGACTACTACTCGTACTAAGACATTAAAATCTATCCCTACAATTATAGCACATGGCCCAAGACCCTATTATTAGCTAAGCTCAATTACCGACTTGCTTACTCATTTTATGATTTAATTAACGTCTTATTTGCAACTATTATTAGAAATGCCATTAATTAACTATTTGAATTACATAAATTATTCATACAAAATATTATCAAAATACGGGGTATTACAAAAAGTTTGCAATTACATCAAAAGAAAAGAGAAGTAACAAAAATAAAAACTCCTATGCTTCAAATATAAGCACCCTCACTATAAATAGGGTAACTTTGAAAATGTTCAAAAGAAAATGCAAAAAGTCGAAAGTTGTCAAGTATTGAAATGTCAAACATCAAAAGAAATGGCAAAAAAAAGTGTTCTCGAATGTCAAAAGCCACAAGAAATTGGGGGGAATAACAACAACAAAAGCAAACTCCCACATGAAGCTCAAAATTTATTGATCCCTTTTCCTTCGAATCCACTTTTGTGCATGGTAGAGAGGGGACGACCCTTCTTCTTGTCTAGGCAAGAAGGGGAATTCCGCGATCCTCCAGTGCTTCTAACACCATAGGGAGTCTACTCTTGACGAAAGCATTTAACAATTGAGGACAAAGATACCCTAGCTTGACACAACTTGGAGGTGATTTATTGGTATCCTTCTAGGCTTAGTAGTTTGAGGAAACCATATCTATGATGGAGTGTGTACTCTTAGATTGCTTCCTTTGTAGATAATTTCCACCGCTTAGATGAGGAAACTGGCTATTCATTTTTATAGATGCATCCATTACTTGTTTTGTATGCTTTAATGCTTGGATGTATCGCCATTTTGGCAAGCCCCACCTTGCCTTGGAAGAAGGCATCCTACCTCATGGTTGTCTTGTTGTGAGTTGAAGAGGCAGAGTGAGACCCGCTAATTGTCTCATATCGGCTATATTAGTAGTTTAGTTTAAATAAAGGTCCTAGTTTTAGTCACCTCTTTACTCGGGACGAGCAAAGGGTCGGTTTGGAGATGCTTGATGTGACTCATATTTGAGCATATTTAGTCCCCGAATTAACCTCGTTCATATGCTTTATAGCACTTATTTGAGTCATTTCTTATCTTTAGTTTCCCATTTTGCCTATTCTTTGAGGTTTTGTCTCCTTGGTAGGAAAGAAGTGCTAACCTTGCATCTATGAGGCAAAATAGAGCTAAATTGATGGCATCTAATGAGCAAGCATCAAAGAGAAGACATTACTAGAAGGCCTATGTAGATAATAAAGTGAAATAGACAATGATGAAAGGATCCTTGAATCCTCAACACGATCCTTGCCGATTATTAAGGAGCAAAAAGAAGAGAAGCTATCTGTCCCAGGATCCGAGCGGATTGTCCACAATCCTGGCGTCTCCCAACACCACAATCCGGGCGTCTTGTGCCCAGGAGGAGCGTCCCAAAGTAGCTCAAGCCGAGCGTCTCACCCGTGATCCGCTCGGATCAGAAGTCAGTACCAACTATGCCTCAGCACGGGACAAGCATCTTAACACGGGACTAGCAAGAGGGATATGCTCATTTCCTTCGCGATGAGCATTTCCTCAACTTTTCTTAGGGTCTTAATAGCCATTTAAGCCCTTCGTAACCCTAATCCTTGTACCTAATCTTTAGTATAAATACCCCTTTGTACTACCTAGATTAGAATCATCTATTAATCATCTCTAAATACTCTCTTAATCAAGTTGTAATCATCCTTTAATTTAGTAGTAATCTTGTAATCAACTCTTAATCAATTTTTAATACAATTCTTAATATTAATCTTTCCCTTAATTTCTTTATTGTTCTTCATTTATTTTGGGTAATTAGAAGATTATTTGGGTTTATTTGGAGGATTGACAACCTTCCATCAATCATCAAGTACTTCTATTATTCTTAGCTTTATTATTTTGAATAATCTTCATAGGTATAATTCTCTCTTAATCTTATTTAATTATTGTTAATCACTTTCATTTATTCATCATGTTTTGCCTTGCTAGTATGAGTGACAACCTTGTTAGCATGTTGAACTTGATAATGAGTGAGTAGTTTCCTTAACTAGAGTTAATGGGGAATTAGGGGAAACCAACATGGGGATTGATTCATGATGCGAAATGGGCAGCGGAATTTATTTGGCAGCGGAATTTATTAAACCAAACAGTGCTGATGACTGTCTGATTGTCGAAATTGATAAAAATTAATGTTTATGTCTTTTTTTTATATGTAAATGAAACAAGAAATAAAGGATATTTGTTTCGAATTATTTGAATAACTCGAACCAATGGGATATTTCCTATTGTTAGACCTATAACAATAACAATGGGGACCAATATTTTTTTTTCTCACGGATGAACAGTAACACGGCTGTGAACAGTAACTTTTTTTTTCTGTATTTTTTTTTTGTCTCCGACACGCCTTGAATAACAAATTCCTAGAAACTTGTTCCCGAAATGCAAAACCGATTAACCCTCGAACTACCTGTTCAAATTTAACCTTTGAACTCCAATCGCAATCGGAAATTCAACTAAAAATTGGCTTTGACACGACTAGGACTGTCTCGATTATGGAAAATCAAGAGCCGAAGCTCTGATACCACTTATGATGCGAAATGGGCAGCGGAATTTATTGGGCAGCGGAATTTATTAAACCGAACTGTGCTGATGACTGTCTGATTGTCGAAATTGATAAAAATTAATGTTTATGTGTTTTTTTTATATGTAAATGAAACAAGAAATAAAGGATATTTGTTTCGAATTATGTGAATAACTCGAACCAATGGGATATTTGCTATTGTTAGACCTATAACAATAACAATGGGGACCAAACTCAAGACCTATTGAGAATGATCGTGAATTTACTCAAACGCGTTGAATAAAAACAAAGGATTGGCCGCAGCCATTTTCAACTTAAAACAATTTTCTAAATTTCTGTTCTTTTTACTTCTGTGTCTCCAAAATACAAATAATCCATGGCTATAAATAGCCTAGCAACACAGCTATTTAGGCCTCTTCACATCTCCCTAATTATGATAATAAACTAGCTAATTAAGGCTTCTAATTATAGCAATTAAATCCTACATAAAATACCATAAATCTAGTGAACTAAATAGAATAATCAATCCCTTTATTATCATCCAATGAAGCTCACTCGTTTAACGAAAGCTCGAAATACATTTAATCATTCTCGAGAATAATTAAACTGATTTCCGACTTTCAACGAACTCGTTCCTTCATTGACCCGTAGCCAACTGGTATCAATTCATGCTTAATTTAATATGTTTTTATAATTAATTACCTTGCTTGTTGTGATTTCAACTTATGCACATGTTATATTTGATGAAATGCGAGCCTATGAATCCTTGCATTTTTTACCCATCACCTATCTTTTCAATGAGACTTGTAAGCTTATACACCAACTAGAGTCTCATTAGACCATGCATATAGTTGAATAGGAAGGTTTAAGTCGACTTGTAGATGTTATACAATCTAATCGATTCGGCTCCGGGACCCAAACCTTCCTAGGGATTGTAAGCTTATACAGCAACTCGATTCCATCACAACAATAAGTGCATGCATCTAGTAGAGAACATGTTTGTATGATCAACTCCCATGAATCCCCTAAGAACCCATGACACCCTAGTGCTTTTAATCAATTGTTTACATCTCCTTTTAATCATCTTGCTTGTTTTATTACTTTACTTTTATATTGTTGATTAGTTTAGTTGATCTCCTATCTTAACCCAAATTGTGTGATACGAGTTGGCTACGGGTCAATAAAGGAACGAGTTCGTTGAAAGTCGGAAATCAGTTTAATTATTCTCGAGAATGATTAAATGTATTTCGAGCTTTCATTAAACGAGTGAGCTTCATTGGATGATAATAAAGGGATTGATTATTCTATTTAGTTCACTAGCTTTATGGTATTTTATGTAGGATTTAATTGCTATAATTAGAAGCCTTAATTAGCTAGTTTATTATCATAATTAGGGAGATGTGAAGAGGCCTAAACGGCTGTGTTGCTAGGCTATTTATAGCCATGGATTATTTGTATTTTGGAGACACAGAAGTAAAAAAGAAAAGAAATCATATTGTTTCAATTGCTACGTTAATTTAACGTTCGATTGTTTTTGAATTGACGCGTTCGATTAACCCTTGTTATTGTTTGACGTGTTTTCAAACTTTAACCCAATTCGTATTCAATAGGTCTTAAATACAATCACCCAATGGTCGAGTAATAGGTCTTACTCGAACAAATATCCTTTTTTTTGTTTATTTTTATTGATAATTTGATTATGTCCGCTGCTATTTCGCATCATTTGGTATCAGAGCCATCGGCTCTTGATCCGGTAATGAACCAGAAGTTGTTGAACGTGGATCAAACAATTCTTGGGCTCTTCATGTTCACATTCCAAAACGATCCATCGGAGGGGGATTTTGATCCTTCCTTGCCTCCTATTTTTGACATCTACAATGACGACTTTTCATTCAATTTGTACAGCCCTTGTTTTCATAAACAGGGTGAACCCTTGAAGTTCATCAAAGAAGAAGAACGTCATGCTCAATGGGTGACGATCGAAGTTGGCAATGTATTTCCAACACACGGTGGTACAAAGACTAGAAACCCGTGTTACGTGGAAATTGATTGTTCATCAAGGACAGTATGGGTGTTTAAGGAAATTGGGCCCGATGGAATAAGAGTGCAAGGTTGCGGTGATGATTCCCTAAAATCAATTAGAGCATTGCAGACATTTGGGCAAGGAAAAATTGTATTTCGAATGCATCATGGTGTGTTGAAACGCAATTATGGGTACATCAAATTGGTATTCGATCCCGGTATTGACCAGAGAATGACGGCCATTTATGACCAGCCAAGGAGCAGCATATCTCAACATTGAACGGTCTAAGAATCGGAACGATTCTTTTTGAAGAAAGGGAGTATGATACGAGTTGGCTACGGGTCAATGAAGGAACGAGTTCGTTGAAAGTCGGAAATCAGTTTAATTATTCTCGAGAATGATTAAATGTATTTCGAGCTTTCGTTAAACGAGTGAGCTTCATTGGATGATAATGAAGGGATTGATTATTCTATTTAGTTCACTAGCTTTATGGTATTTTATGTAGGATTTAATTGCTATAATTAGAAGCCTTAATTAGCTAGTTTATTATCATAATTAGGGAGATGTGAAGAGGCCTAAACGGTTGTGTTGCTAGGCTATTTATAGCCATGGATTATTTGTATTTTGGAGACACAAAAGTAAAAAAGAACAGAAATTTAGAAAATTGTTTTCAGTTGAAAATGGCTGCGGCCAATCCTTTGTTTTTATTCAACGCGTTTGAGTAAATTCACGATCATTCTCAATAGGTCTTGAGTTTGGTCCCCATTGTTATTGTTATAGGTCTAACAATAGCAAATATCCCATTGGTTCGAGTAATTCACATAATTCGAAACAAATATCCTTTATTTCTTGTTTCATTTACATATAAAAAAAACACATAAACATTATTTTTTATCAATTTCGACAATCAGACAGTCATCAGCACTGTTCGGTTTAATAAATTCTGCTGCCAAATAAATTCCGCTGCCCATTTCGCATCATCGTGACACCCTAAGACACGACCATTTGCAATTGAAAATCCTACATCAATACCTATCCCTTGGGATCCGACCTTTACTTGCCTCTCTGCTAAGAGTAGTTGTAAAGTTATAAATATTGTTTTGCTTGGTAGCTTTTGACGACGAGTTAAAACAGGACCAGAGAGTAAGGTCGGAGGTGTGTTGTGAGAGTCGAGTGTGAAGTTCGGAGACGAAGTCCATTTTAAGGGGGGGAAACTGTAGTGCCCCTGATTTTCTAGCTGTGCACTCGGCCGAGTACAGTAGAGTACTGGACCTAGTGGCACTCACTCAACCGAGTGAGTGGACCTAGTGGCCTCTGGGCAGTTACCCCAGCTTCTGTTGTGTGACACTCGGCTGAGTGGTTGGTGTACTCGACCGAGTGCACGAACCCAGCCTTATTTTTGCGTATGGGCTTTGTGTTGATCGGCTTTTGTATATAAGCTTCCTTTCATAGTTTTCTTCATTCTAAAACCCTAAACTCCCTCTCTACCTTTTAAACACTCTCTAAATTTCTCAAAATCCCCTATAACCTTATCCTCTCAAGATCTCACCTTATCCTTGAGGATTTGCACACAATTTTCATCCTTTTTCATTTATTTACATTTTTAAGTGATTATTTAGCCTTTTTCCTTTATTTATATTGCTTGTAACCCTAACTTTGGGGGTTTTGTCTTATCAGGATTTAACTAGGGTGTGGGGTAATTAGATGGTTTAATTAAAGAATTAAGAGTACTTTATTGTTGTAGAACATATTTGTGATGAAGGTTAATTAATTGTAGGATTTGGCTTGTTAGAGGAGGATTCGTGTGCTTGCTTATGCTAATTGGAGGATTGCTAAAAGGTAGGATGTTCCTACTCGGTTTCAATAAGTGTGATTGGTTGCATGTGTCTTTATTATGTTATTATTGCATTATAACATGATTGTTATGTGTAATTATTATTAGTCTCATGATAGTGGGTGGTTAATGTTGGTCTCATGATAGTATTGGATTTGCATTATAACATGTAATTAGATGTTTGTGTCTTCGTAGATGGTCTTAATGGAGGGGATTACATTATAACATATTAATTGGAGAGTATGTCTTGAAGTATCTCTTTGATTTCTGGTTCACACGAGTACTTCACTTAATTGGCATCCATTTCATATGAGAAAGAAGAATGTTTGATAATTATTACACATGTTAAAACATATGTTGGCATATTGTATCCCATATTGTGTTATATGTGGTTGTGGATGACGTTGGAGGAGTAGTGGTGGTGATATATGGTTGTTGAGGAGACGTGACACGGTTGGGAGACCGTCTTACGCTTAGGTCGCCTCTTAGAGCATTCTACTCCAAGAGAGATGTGCACATTAATGACTTGAGTTATGGAGGGACGCGTGTGGGTGAGGCATAACCTCTAGCAGGGATCCAGTTAGCCCCTAGGTCCGGTACCACGGGTGTGTCCCGAGTACCTATTTTACGGCCTGCGGTCCGACTGTTTTGTGGGTGGTGCTATAGTGTCGTCACCGAGTTATTGGTACCGTGGGTGTGTCTCTGGTACCGGTGTGGTGGTTGAGGTGTTGTATTAGATGTAGAGTCTTGTCTTGTGCATTCGTTTATCATGTTGCAACTTTACATTCTTGTATCGTGTCGTTAGTAATTGTATTATTGAAAATGACGTGTATTGGCTGTGTTTAAATTGTCGCCTATTTCCAGGGTGGCCTGTGTCGATCCATCTGATATTTTTGATCATATGAGGAGCAGCTTGTGTACAGGTTTGGGTTTGGTGTCACACGAGAGCCGGGACGAGACACGAACCTTGGAGTCAAGTTGCCTAGTGGGTAGATGACATAGACTTTAGTCGAGTTGTATAATGTATAGTTCACACCTGTGTTCTTTTACTTATTTGTAATTCAATAAACCTGCTAATTATATATAAAGAGTTACTTAATCGTAGTTTCAATTCACTGCCTCGAGAAACCGAGATGGTAACGCTCCCAAATACATTGGTTTGGTAGATGGGGGTGTTACATATTATTATTTTATTATTGTTCTATTGTATCCAACCTACACAAGAAGTACCTCCCTTATATCACCCAATTCCGCATGCGTATTCCAATTGGTCAGTCCGTTTCATTTTTTTTTTATTATTTCCGTCTTACAACATAATTCCATTTAATAAAATATAATTAATATAAAATACATTTTCTAATTTACTGTTGACTAACCTTAAACCAAGCCCTAAAATACGGGGTATTACAGTCTTCCCTCCTTAAAAAGAATTTTGTCCCGAAGTTCACCTAAATTACACAACTGGCCGAAACAATAACCCATGAATACTATTTTAGCAAGATTTCACGCAAGGGAGAAATTTCTGCCAGGGAGATGCTTGTAGGGTAATCTAGCTTTGAATATTATCTGGATAGATAGTACTATTAAAGAGATAAATAAAGTGCAAATAAGACAATTATTTATACGTGGAAAAACACTTTAGAATTGGGAAAAAAACCACGGGCACCAAGCCTCGACAAAGTATTATTATTTCTTATATGATTTTGAGTACAATAGTAGAGAAGTAGAGTGCTAGAGTATATGTTGTTGTGTGTGTTGATTGCTTTGTTTCTTCTATTTATAGACTTCATGGGCTTCAACGGGTCGCTCCTTGATCGTAGGCAGCCGTTGCTTTGTTATAGGCAATGTGCCCTATTTTCCTCCTTAACTTGTTTACCTCTTCCATGATGTTTGAGGTTGGTTAAACGTGCGCCCTATATACTAGGATTTGTGGACTTGGTCTTCCTTGGAAGTAGGAACCACTCTTTAAGGCTATTGCTTTAATTAGTATATGGTGTTCATAGCATCCTATCCTTGTTTGTATTGCGGACTGTAATCAGGCTAGGGTAACTTAGTTCATCGTGACCTGACATCTCTCCCATAGATGGTGCTTGCCTAAGGAGATTTATGTTGGTTGACGATTCCCATGTCAGGCCATGTTGTGCTTGATCCGTCCCTGGTCAAACAGGATTTATCCTGGCTCAACAATTGCCCCTTATTTTCTTATTTCTGCTGGATCTGGCCAAGGATAAGGAAATAACTAATCTTAAAAAATGTTTTAGCTGCCCAGGCTCAGATTTGTATAAGTTACCGGACAGATGAAGAGTCCCTGATGTTTTAAAAACTTCTAACGGCTAGGGACATAAATACGGTTAGGTTCATCAAACCCTAGAAGAGTCATGATTGAACTCTGCCACTTGCCCTGTCACTTTTTCCTCTATAAATTGTTTAGTTTGTAGTCTTCATTCTTTATTTCAAATATTCATCCTTCTTTTCTATTCTCGTCTATACTCCTCCAGAAAGAACAGAAAATCTCCTTTTGCATCACGAAACTTTCAAGAATTTTAAGAAATGGCTGGTGGTAGAAGAAGAGTTGCTTCCCCAAAACCGGCTGAAGTTGAAGAAACAGCTGCTGCTAGTGTTGTACCTGATGTTATTCCTGAGGACGAAGTAGTCGAAGTCCCTGCACCTACTGAGATCTTGGCGATTATGCACCAAGATGTTGCTTTTGCCCCTATTAAACCCTTTGCTTCATTTTTTCCCGAGAGTAATCTCCTAAAACCTTCTTTTGAACATTTTTTGAATGGTAAAGGTCTAATTCCTGCTAAAACCGAGGTTTGGATTCCTAAAAGAGGTCCAATCAGGGCTAACTGGAGTAGTCCTGACTGGTTCTGCATCTTTGAATAGGCCTTTAAAGGCGGTTGAAAACTTCCTTTCAGTCCTTTGATGACCGACATCATTAGGGCTGTTCAAGTCCCTCATTTTTAACTCATGCCAATGGTGTGGAAGGTTGTCCACTGTGTTGAGAATCTTTGCGCTAAGTATAATCTGGTTTTCACCCTAGAGGATCTAAAAAATGTGTACCATTTTCAGAGTAATACGACTGGGCGATTCAACTTTCGTGTCAGGGCTAAGATGGCACCTCTGATCAATAACTTCGATTCAGGGGACGACAACGAATGGGCTAAGACGTATATGTTTGTCAGGGCTGCCTCCGTTGATCCTGGCTTGGCTTATGTCAGTTATCCATCTTTGGAATCTTGTGAGTCCCGTGTGTGTTGATTTTGTTATTTTGCCTACATGACTACATAAGTAACAAAATGAAAAGGTTGAATTGTACATGCTTACTTGTCTTAACTTGTAGTTGCTAATTGGCTATGTGACCCTACCGTTGAGGGGTCTGCAGATAGGATTGCGGCTTTTATGGCATCGCCTAAAGAAGAGAGGACTTGGCCTGCCAGTCTTGGTAGAGAGCCCCTGCCTCGTTTTATGTAGGCTAAACTGAATACTTTCAAGGCTTCTAAATCCTCAAAAGGTTCTGGGGCTTCATCCTCTGGAAGTAAGACTCTTTCCTGGCTCTTTAATTAAATTAATTTGGTGTTTATATTCCTGAAATAGGGATTCGTCCTGTAGTGACTAGGTCCTCTCTCAGAATTGTCGGATTTGGTTTTGCTGATGTGAAGGCAGGTATATCTCAGATTGTTAAGGAGAGATCTTAAAGTAGGGAGGTTTTAGCTTGTGACAGTACTGCCCCTCTCCAAATTCAAGTGCCTATGAATCAGGCTCCGTTGGTGCAACCAGTGTGGGATCAAGCTAATCTAAGTGAAGCTGGTGAGGCTCCTAAGAGAAAAAGGCAAGACGATGCTCGTGAGAGTGGTGTCGGGGTTGAAGAAATCAGGGAAGTTAGGGGGGTCAGGGACAGGATTGGAAATGTTCAGGCTGCTAGAGAACAAATTTAGGTGCACTCTTTTTTAGTGGATGATCAATTGGTTTCCTGCAATACTAAGGAGACATCTGTTCAAGCTGTATCGGCCCTTCTGTATTATAGAGATGCTGCTGCCAATCTTCTTTCCCTGCTTCAGGAGGTAAATCTCCTTTCCTAGGTACCTCTTTATATATACCCCTTTCTTGGTTGTTTGACTTGTTGGGTATGCTTTGTGTAAAATGTGAATGCTGGTCTTCTGAGTGCTTGTCAGTTGAAGTCTGCCAATGCCAAAATCAATGTTTTGGACTAGGAGATGCAGAATTTGAAGAAGGATGTGGAACCTTTAAAAAAGGAGCTCGGGGCTAGCAGGGCTCAATTGGTGATTGCAAATTCTAAGCTGGGGTCTGCTCAGAATGCAGTTATGTCTACCCAGGCGCAGCTCAATGTTGCCAATGAGGTGTTGGCTACTATTAAGGCTGAAATCCAGGCTGAGAAGCAGGCTATGCAGAAATTGTTGTATAAAAATGAGGATCTGGCAGTTGAGAAGGATAAAGTTCAAGACAGATATAAAGATGCTGCCATGTTCTTCTTTGGCAAGGGCAGGGTGGATTCTATGAGGGAACCTGATGAGGTCAGGCCATTTTGGAATGCTGATAAGGAGATTGCTTATTTGAATGCCACCTATCCTGAGCTTCACAAGCTTCATGAGAATGAAGAGGTTGATTCCCCTCCTTCCAAGGACAGAGGTGAGGCAGATAGTGAAGAGGTAAATGAGGAAGACGAGGAGATGGTTGATGAAGGGATTGGTTTTGCTACTGCGTCTAAAGCAGGCTAAAGAAATTTTAAGCTTTATTTGGTTTGTATTTTGTCCTATTCTGGGGGGGGGGGGGGGATTTGTTCCCTGGACAGATATTTTGGTAACGTTTTGACCTACCCAGAGGAGGTGTCCCTGGGAAGACTATTTGGTTTTTTTACTTGTAGGTAACTTCGAATAAATATCGCCTTGGTATTCCGAATTGTGTTGGGTACAAGTTGTTTGTGAGTAGGGATTTTTGCCTGTCTGGAGGGCTTGTGGCCCTCAGTCTGTCAGGAGGGTTTTGATGTTTATCTTATTCTTGGGTAAGGGTTTATTACCTATCTGGAGGGCTTATGGCCCTTAACCTGTCAGGAGGGCTTTGATGTTGCCTGTCTGGAGGGCTTATAAGAAGTGACATGGACTTTTTTTATCTTTGTACTTGTTAATATTTCGTCATTTTAGATGTGACAAAACATTAAGCTCAGGTTGCCTTTGTTATGTCAGTTTTGTGAAGCATTTTTAGGAATGCTGTTCAGGTTGAGTTGAGTGGCCCTCAATCCTGAATGTTTATTTAAGTAAGTACTAGGAGATAAGTATACTTAGAAAAACGTGAAACAAATGTTCAGGATTCATGATATTGCATTGTAAAGAGAATACGTGAGAAGTTAATAAACATGTTGTAAGGGATAATATTAAATCAAACATAGGACGTCTTCATTCATGGCATGGCAATTATAAACACATAGAAGCATGTCAGGTAACTAACAAGAATTTGGGCTGATTAAGTATACTTGGACCAGGTAATAAAGAACATGAGATAATGGTTGTTGACTCTATATATGTAAGAGTTTTAGGTGAGTGACAATCCATGAACGTGGTATCATGTGACCTTCAAAAGTTTGCAGCCTGTAGGCTCATTGACCTACTATTGAGTCAATCGGATAGGGTCCTTCCCATACAAGGGCTAGTTTGCCGGCTGTTTTTTCCTTCATGTTTGGAAAAACCTTTCGCAATTCTAGGTCCCGTTGCTGAACACTCTGATATTTACGTTTTTGTTGTATCTCCTGGCTAGAGTCTGCTGGTAGTATGCATTCTTGATTCTGGCTGCATCTCTTAGCTCTTCAACCATTATTAGGCTGTCTTGCATTAAGGGTTCATTCATTTTCTTCAGCAGTGTTCAGGCTGCATCTGGATGTTGGTACATGTATTTATGCAGGGATGACTGCTTCACAACCATATACTAGGGAGTAGGGGGCTTGCCCAGTTGAAGTATTAGGCGTGGTTCTGTCTGCCTAGAGGACTAATGGGAGATCTTCAGCCCTTCTGTTTTTCTTCTTTTCAACTTCTTTTTCAGGCAGTTGATTACCACCTTATTACTGGATTCTGCCTGTGCATTTGCCTTTGGATAGCCTGGCGTGGATGTTACTAGGTTTATATTCCATTCCGCGCAAAAGGCCTTTGTTCACTTCCCCACGAACTATGTGCCATTGTCAAACACTATTTCTGACGGGATCTCATATCTGCAAATTATGTTCTTTTTTACGAATGATATGACTTCCTTTTCCTTGACTTGTCTGTACGAGTCTGCCTCTATCCATTTGGAAAAATAGTCAGTCATTGCCAATATGAATACTTTATGTCCAGATGCTTAGGGAGCTTACCCACAATGTCCATTCCCCATTTCGTAAATGGCCAGGTGGCTGAGATTAACTGTAATAATTCAGACAGTTGATGAATGAATGGAGAATGTACTTGACATGCCTCGCATTTTGAACTGTATGCCAGGCAATTAGCTCTCAGCATTGGCAAAAAATAGCATGTTCTAATAACTTTGCTTGCCAGGCTCTTGCCTCCTTTGTGATTGCCGCAATAGCCATCATTTATATCCTGTAAGACTTGTTTAACCTCATGTGGTTCTAGGCGTTGGAGGTATGGTCTGGCCTAAGACTTTTTAAACGATGTGTTATTGATTATAGTATAAGTAGAAGCTTTTATCTTAAAGGCTTTTACCTCACGCCTGCCTTGAGGTAGTATACCTCGTATGAACCGGTCATAATATGGTTTCGGCCAGGGGTCTGTGTCCGTAGTGATGGGACAGACTTAGTCACGCTTATTAATGGTTGGTTCAAGTAAATGAACAATAGGTATTTTGTCGAAAAGTGTAGGACCGAAGTTCGATCCTAGGCTTGCCAGAGCATTAGTGTATTCAGGTCTCTTGAAATTTGACCAATATCAAATGAAATAAATTTAGTGCAAAGATTTTTCACAAGTTCCAAATATAGTATCAGTTTTGAATCCTTTGCAGCATAAATTCCTTTGACTTGATTTGTAATTAGGAGTGAATTAGTTTTTACCTTCAAATTCTACACACCAAGATCGATGCTTACCTTGAGTCCAGCTATCAGGGCTTCGTATTCAGCTTCATTGTTGTTGCTTTGAATTCACAACTAACAGCCTGGGCTATTATATCCCTTTGTGGCGATTTAAGTACTAACCCTAGACCAGTTCCCTTCATGTTTGTGGCACCATCAGTGTACAAGATCCATTCCTGGTCTGATTTTGAGTGTCCAGTCTATGTACTACTTTGATTAGTTCAGTGATACTGTCGTTTTGTACCAAAAATAAACCTAATTAAAACTAACAAAGAAGCTAGTGATAAGCAGCGTCGATCTCCACAGGGAGGCAAGATATCTGTTAAAGGTCCGTCTATTAGGATCACAAAATGGGGGGTTTGATTTTTGATTTCTAAACTAAATAAGGATTAAGGGAAAGAGGAATTAATTAAGAGCAATAAAGATAGATAATATAATAAAGATGATCAAATAGAGAAAGCATGCCAGGATTTCGGTTCACCATGGTAGTCTATCGACTCAGCTGCAAATATCCTAGACAGTCTACTGTGAGACGGATACAGGAAAGGTCCTTCCGCTCCACTTTCTATCCTAGATTTCCACTAACTTAACTTTCGTCCTCATTAGGGTAGTCTACTGTTCATAGGAGGTCTATTTAATCGAATATTTCGATCCAGGAGTAAGTTTAAACAAATTAAAGATAACTTAGAAGCGTGCACTCAACTAAGTCGGTATTACAGTTAAATTGCCATGGGTACAGATTCTCACAAATAAATCATCTAGTCTATTCACTACATCGTCACAATCCTACCATGGATTCCCTAATCCCGACATAAGAGAAATTAGCTACTCATATTACTAATGGCGTCAACAATAATAATAATGAATATACTAATTAGAGACATAATGAGATAGCAATAATTATGCATACACTAGGATTTGGGCAGAAGTAATTAAGAGAGAAAAACAAGGATTAAAGCAAAAAATACTAAGATTAAGATTAATAAGGGAAGAAAGATTACAATCTCTAGCAATCCGGCGTAAAGAACAATCCACTAGCAAGAAAGAGATTAAGGAGAAGGTTCAATAGTAGAAAGTGTATGAAAGAGAAATTAAGTGTTCAAGAGATGATGAAAGCGTACTAATGACCTAATTAGCGAAAGCTTAAATAGAAAAATAAAAGGTTTTACGAAATAAAACTAATCACGGGTTACTAAGCCCGCGTAATACCAAAAACCTCTCGATCGAGTGATATAAAACCACTCGATCGAGGTCTTCATCAGCTAATCCTCTCGATCGAGCCAAATTTTGGCTCGATCGAGGACATCCAAAAATCAGCATTTCGATCGAGTAACAAAAAGTACTCGATCGACCTCTCGTATCCTCCAAACCACTCGATCGAACCAAAAGACTTCTCGATCGAGTGCTTTTCTTCATATCAGCCTCTCAAGTTGACTTTGACTGCTTCGTTGACCACCCTTCACGTACTCCAAGGTATAATTCCCGCTCTAACACTCTCGTCTCCTCAATATGCATGCTAAATAGGATGAAAAGAGTACGGTTTCACCACTTTCGGGTTCATTTCTGCAATTGAGACAAAACAAACCAAAGTAGTCAATTTGGGGCATATTGCAATACAAAACGGTATATAAATGCATAGAAATACGTGTAAAATAAGACTAAAAAGGCTATATAAAATGCACGTAACAATTCTCTCCAAACCGAACCTTTACTCGTCCTTGAGTAAACTAAATGCAAACTAATGGAACGGAAATGAAAACTCAGAGCTAGCTATAACTTGTCTACTTGAACCAATTTAATGCAACAGAAATCAACATTCATAGCTACAATGGTCAATACGCAAACGCGTTTTAAGATGTCCATAAATAAAGCTAACTTATCGACTTTGCAAGACCAACAAAATCAGACTCTCGCGTGGTCACTCTTCTCTCATGAAGCAAAGGGTGAATTATATATGTATAAGAGAGAAAGAGAAACAGTCACTCACCTAAACTGCGACCTACATAACATGCATGCAACAAAAATGATAGACGATTCAAGTACTATGCATACACTCCAACCAACAATGTCCGTCACAGCCGAGGGCTTACAAATAATATGGGAAAGTGAGGCTTAGGTAAGAAAGGCAAAAAAAATTATGGGAATGTGAAGGTAAAGCGTCTAGCTAGCTCCTAAACAAGACCATATAAAACCATCCGAATCTCAACTGACTGAAAATAAAGCACAAGTGCCCTTCATGGCACATATCTCACTAACCAAATACACTATCTCCTCAAAAATATATGAATAAGAACAAAGGAGTAGACCGTCACAAACTTCCCTTTTTTAATACGGTTCCATTTTCAATTCCAACCAACCTTTTCAATTTTTTTTCTTTTTTTTTCTTCTTTCTTTTTCACGTGAATTCAACTCTTTTTTTTTTTCATTTTCTTTTTCATTTTTTTTCCTTTCATCTCTCTTTTTTCCTTTTCATGTCTTTTTTCTCATTTTTCATCCTTCCTCCTTCCTCATTTTCCACCAACTCCAACAATAAAGACAGGCCGAATTCGCAACATGGATCAACATACCACAATTGACACACTAAGCTAGCTTGACTGGGCAGGTTTAGTTTTGGGTGTAGCTAATGGGTCAAAAAGGCTAAATTTGTCTTAAGTGGAACTAAATGGGTGAAAAATATAAGAAAGGGAAATTTGCAAGCACCTCCCTGCATGTGACTCCGACCACAAACCCGAATGTATGCAATTGACAAGAAATCGAATGTCATGAATGTGCAAAAATGATAAACATGTTATGCAAGGAGTACTACTCTCAATTCCTATGTAAACCGGTCATGAATGTCACCAGTTATATGGCTCTAAATCTCAGAAATATAGAGTAGGTTGCCAATTTATCAGGTCAAGTCTACACGGTCAGCTTAATTTGAACAAAAACTCGTAGATATGCATAAGACTCAGCTAATAACTATCGATAGAGTGCAAGGCTCAAGTAAAAATGACAAGTTACAGTGCAATATCATCACGGAAATCAACCGTTCCGACTCAACCTATATGCAAAATGAAACGTGAATACTTTATTTTTTTTTTGGAATTTTCTAATTTTTTGGATTTTTATGTTTTTTGAAATAAATTAAAACAATGCAAGCATAAAATAGAAACGTGAATGCAAAAACAAATGCAAATGCAGAATCAAAGGATGCATTACCCTCCCCAAACCAAAACGGACAACGCCCTCGTTGTCCTCCAGCATACACCAGCAGATAAATACAGGGGAACGGAAAATACAACCGATAAATGAATGAAAAACAGTAAATAAATAAAAAGGAGACAAAAAGAAATAAAAGAGCATGAATATACATACAAAACACGAACTCCCCCAAACTAGCCTGAAAACTGGGGAAGTGAGTAGACCAGTAGCTACTCGTCAGCCTCGTCTTCCACGTCCTCCACCCTGAAGTCTGGGTCCACCTCCTGCTCTCTCCTCCTCGCCTCCTCAGCCTGAGTACGCGCCTCCTCCTCAGCGGTGCCCTCCTCCTCATCACTGGCTGGCTCTGGATACCCCTCAGCTGGGTACCAGTAGAAAGACGGGTGTGGCCAACCCTCAGGAACGGGACGTCGTCGCATCATGTGATACTCGTATAGAGGGAACAAAGTAAGAGCTATGTTCCGCTCCATACGAGCCTGCTTGCTAAGAAGCTCAAGCAACAAACTGTCACGGCGCCCTTGGTCAAGGACCGCGGACGCCTCAAAAGGTGGAGGAGGTACAAAATTAGCCGGGTAAACCGGCTGTGTCTGGTCGGGTGCAGGAGTAGGAATAGGAGTAGGGATCGGGGTAGGAGTGGCCGTGGATGTCTGGCCACCCGTAGAAGGTGTGGATCCCTCTCCGGTCTTAGGTCTCTTCCGCTTCTTAGAAGCAGACATAGTAGGAGGTGGAGCAAGCGAGAGGTGGTACATGGGTAGTGGTGGAGGTAACCTACCCCTAACAGTGGGCAGGGGAACGAGACGACGCAGAGTGGTGCAACGCAAGGGTACAGACAAGGAACCGCAAATCTTCCATGTCTAATGGTCAAAAGTAAGACAAGTCATAGACAGCATAGCTGCCAGGTCAATGTACCTATCTGTGTCTAGGTACTGTAGGTCACGAGGAAAGGCGGGGAAGATAGAACGGGCAAGAAAAGTGGCTATGCCACCGCAAACAATGGTGCCCGTAGTCTTCTGCCCCACCGTGTGAAAGTACTGAGCAGTCAAGTAAGCAATGTTAAGCACAAAGGGTCCTTCACCATCAATGTTCAGGTACCCACCAAGAATAGACAGCTCAATGTTGTTCACATTGTTAGGTTCTTTATGGCCAAAGATTATCCCACCAATGAGACGCAAGAAATAACGGGTCGGGGGAAGTTGGACATGCACGAGCTTGCGCTCCTCGTAGGTAGTCTGTGCCAAGGTCCTCCACAACTGGCGGATGACCTTCCTAGGGGCGGCAGTGTCACCCATAAAAGAAAGACCTAACCTAGTACCATACTCCTCTAAGGTCCAAGAAACAGTCCGGTTAATTAACCGGAAGGAAACACAAGCACAGGTCGGGTCAGTGGCGTAGGCGCGTAAAGGAGCTGAAAAACTCGAGGGTCAACTCCTTGAAGGTCAAGGCACTCATGGTAATCAGTCCTGTCATCCCCGCCCCTCTCAAAATCTCAAGTACAGGCTTGTAGATACCTAACTCATCAAGTGACCTACGACACAAAAATTTAATGGATAGAAAATCAGAGCTCTCTAAGGCAAAGAAACGTTGACGATGTATAGCATTAACGAAAATTACCTCAGGTTAGTCGGGGTGCGGGTCAAGTGAGTCGTCAACTCGGATAGTGACGGGGCCAACAGCAGGCGTGGCTCGTTCGCGACCCAGGCCTCTAGTACCTGAAGAAGAACCCCATCCTCTAACGGAACAAGGTACTAAGGCCGCTCGGTAAGCAGCTGTGACAGTTGGTGACCACGCACCAGGGGTGGTCACCGTACCAGATGAAGAAGGTGCAGCTGTACTGGTAGAAGCAGAGGAAAAGCTAGCACCAGAGCTAGCTGAGACGCAGGCAGAAACAGAGCTAGCCGCGACAGAGGCGGAACTAGCAACAACAGCAGTAGTACCAGTAAAAACAGGTAAAACAGGGGCGGTAGTAGCGGTACTAACAGTCGTAGTAATGGTGGTAGCAGCAGGGACTACCGTCTCAGTCAAGGACGAAACAACAGTCGAACTAGTCGATGGCAATGAGCTATTTTCCATCCTAATCAAGTGGGCAAAGAAGAACGATAATCAATTAAACCAATAAATCACGAAATCTCTAATTCACTCGGATTTTTCGACTTTGAATGATAAACCCTAAACTTTAATTACCTCATATGGTCAAAATAAAGCAATCAAACAACAAAAAGGTAAAGAGGGAACTTACTTGATGACGAAAGCCACAAGAATAAGCAAGAAAATCGACTCAAATAGATGCAAATAGGCGGATTTTCGAATGAAAACCGCAAACCCTAATTTCCCTAATTGACCGTGACGAAGAGCAAATTGGAAGGGAGAAGTAGAGGGCAAATGTCGATATGCTAGCAAGGATGAGTATGTGGGTGTTGGATTTGGCAATGGGGCAGAAGTTATAGAGGATTTTGGGGTTAATTGTCGCAAAAAAGGAAGGTAAAATAAAGAGTGAAAATAAAAGAATGAAAAATAAGAAGTTTAAGAGTTACTTCCTGCGTGTGATTTTCAATTTCACTCGATCGAGTGATTTAAAATCACTCGATCGAGAAGTCTGGTCTTCATTTCACTCGATCGAGCATAATTTCACTCGATCGAGAACTTTTCAATTTTGCCAACTCGATCGAGCAGCTGAAACCTCTCGATCGAACAACTTCCTTGGGCAATTCTCTCGATCGAGTACAAAAAGTACTCGATCGAGTTATTTTATCGTGTAATTCATCCCAATGCGACATTATCTCCCCAAACCTGCATAAAAATACGCAAAAATACATCCCGATAATACCAAATCGCAAAATAATAGTCTATAGTCGATATTCGCTATGCTAATTAAACTAAAGTCTAGCAGTCCTAAAAAACGCAATAAAGAAATTCGACGGAAATTTAAAGTTTTACAATTTGTTACAACGGGGCATTCCCCGCTTAATTCCCAAAACATTTCAGTAGCTCGAAGGAGGGCTTCTGACTGGAGGAGGTCCCTTCCGCATCTTTGAATGTCCTCTTTGATCTACATGAGCTTGAATTCGAACCAGTAGAGGGCGAATAGTTAACGTCCACGTATGCACGAACTTTCTTCGTCCCTTTGTCTTCCCTATCAGCTTTGACATTGGCATTCCCATTTTGATTGACCTTAATTGCACTTTAACCGTCGACAATTCCAGCATTTATTTCATCTGTACCTGCAACAAGGAAAACAGAAGAATGTTCCTCCTTTTCGCTCTCAGTCTGAGGCGGAGGGGTTACAATAGCAGCACAAAATTCAACACTTTCAGCTGAAGTGTCTATTTCTGAGTCAGTAGAGGATAGGGCATTACAAGGTTGAGTTTGCATGGGAGCCCTACGAAATTTAGATTGATGAAAAATCAATTCTTCATCCCCTACCTGAAACATAAGTGTCTTACCCCCGCCATCGATCACTGCGCGAGCAGTGAATAAAAATGGTCTCCCTAAAATAATAGGGGTATGAGTGTCCTCGGGAATATCAAGCACTACGAAGTCTACGAGAATAAATAATCTCCCGATTTTGACAGGTATGTCCTTTATAACTCCTAACGGCCATGATATACTACGATCGGCCATCTGTACGGTCATGTTAGTGCAATTAAATTTAGTCAAACCAAGTCTCTTAGCGATAGACAAAGGTATGACGCTCACGCTAGCACCAAGATCGCATAGCGCATTATCAATCAAATGGGTACTTATATGATATGGAATTAAGAAACTACCCGGGTCTGACTGTTTAGGTGGCAACTTCTTTTGAATTAGGGCAGTCCTTACCTCAGTTAAAGCTACCGTCTCATGATCGTTTATGTGCCTCTTACGCGACAAAATTTCTTTCATAAATTTTAAGTAAGAGGGTACCTGTGTCAGCGACTCGGCGAATGGAACGGTAACCTGTAAGCTTTTCAGGAGCTCGGCAAATTTGCCGAACTGTTGATTGGCTTTAGTGCTCTGTAATCGCCTTGGGAAGGGCACCATAATAGGAATCTCGAGTCCTTTGTTTCTCTCTTCCAACGTCTCAGCAGTTTCAAGCTCTTTTTCACTCAATCGAGTCTTTTTGCCTCTCGATCGAGTCTTTCCAGGTGATATTTCACTCGATCGAGCAATAACAACCTCTCAATCGAGTTCCTCTATATGCACAATGTTCGATCGAGGCATATTTTCACTCGATCGAACAATTCCTTCAAAATTTTCACTCGCTCGAGTGGTTTTCACCTCTCGATCGATCCGTTGATTATCCCGTTCACTCGATCGAGTAACATTTCCACTCGATCGAGTGCTTTCTTCAACAATTCTACTCGATTGGCCACCAGAAATCAGTCGATCGAGTATTTCTTTCGTGTTTGGCATATTTTCAGCAGTAGATGACTGTTCATCCTCCATAATAGCATCTCTCATTTCTGAAATGTCCTTATCAACCGACAATTTTGGTCCTTCATAGGAACGACCACTTCGCAAATTGATTAAATTAATCGTCTCATGTGGATTCTTCTCGGATTAAGACGGCAAATGACGCAGTTTTCTTGTGAATTGGCTCGCGGCCAACTGAGCAACTTGGGTTTCAAGTGACTTGATTGAAGCTTCCTTCTGTTGGTCACTCATCTGCCATTGCTTTGTCAACGACTGAAGCATTGACTATAACTCAACTAGCTCACTTACCCCACTTGAAGATGATGCTGCTTGGTTCGATGGAGGAAAAAAATGAGGCTTTTGGAAGCCTTGTTGAGCCTTGTGAGGAGGGACATATGGCTGCTGCTGCTGCTGCGGTGGAGGAGTGGGATTAAGAACATTTTGACTTGTCCACCTCAAATTGGGATGGAGTGCTTCTTGATTGTTGTAATAAGAAGCTCCTCCTTGCCTATATTGCTGAAAGGCAAGGACTTGTTCTTTCTCAGCAATACAGTCAATAGCAGTATGATCGTCATCGCTTCCACACCTCTCACAAGTGACAGTTCCCTGTCTAGTCAACAGATGAACCGTCTGTTGATCTCCAGCAGATTGCAGCTCTAATCTATCAAACCGAGCATTCATGGCTCCCAGATGATCCACGACTGCCTTATCAACCGAATGGACCGTTCGAATACCATCCCGTGGTTTCCCATATTCAGCACAATGGGTCACCATCTCCTCAATAATGCCCCATCCCTTATCATCATCAATGTTCTTTTGAAATCTCCCGTTGGATGAGGCGTCACATATACCTCTGTGGTCATAGTACAACCTATTGTAGAACTGGTTGCACAAAAACCACTGATCAAAACCATGGTGAGGAAGAGACCTCACCAACTTCTTGAATCTACACCAAGCTTCATAGAAAGTCTCATCAGGTGCCTGCTTGAAACTAGTAATCTTACCCCTCAGCTGATTAGTGCGTTGTGGAGGGAAGTATCTTTTGTAGAAGGCAAGTGCTAGAGTCTCCCAGTTGTTGATACCAGAAGTAGTCCGATCAAGATCAGTCAGCCACTCACGGGCTGAGTCAGTCAGAGAAAAAGAAAAAAGCACTTCCTTTATCTTATCTTGAGTTACTCCCTTGGTAGCGGGAATAGTAGAGCAGTAGTCAGTAAAGACTTCCATATGCTTTTGCGGATCTTCACCTGCCACACCTTGGTACAGATTCCTTTCCACCAGATTTATGTAAGACAGACGGATATCGAAAGTGTTACCATCCTCAGTCGTGAGATTGAAACCTTTAGGAATCGAGGATGCTTTGCGCTCTGAGTGACTTGCAATGTTAGGCATCTTTACTGGCTTGTCGGCAGAAATGAGATTGTCTTCTTCGAAAGACTGGTCTTCTGCAAATAGAAGTGTTGTAGCTCGGGCTCGAAAGTACTCAAGTATTCCTTTCAAATTTCTCTTTGCAGACGAAGTTTATGCCGAAGAGATCTCTCTGGCTCAGGATCAGCTAGGACTAATACCGACCTGTTTGACCTGGACATACACAACACTGAAAGAAATAAGTGAGAACTGCCTCAAGGAATAGAAATTCCCTGAGACGGATAAAAATAAACGAAACAAAAAAAAATATGGCTATTGCCTCCCCGGCAACGGCGCCAAAAATTTGATACTGTCGTTTTATACCAAAAATAAACCTAATTAAAACTAACAAAGAACCTAGTGATAAGCAGGGTCGATCTCCACAGGAAGGCAAGATATCTGCTAAAGGTCCTTCTATTAGGGTCACAAAATGGGGGGTTTGATTTTTGATTTCTAAACTAAATAAGGATTAAGGAAAAGAGGAATTAATTAAGAGCAATAAAGATAGAAAATATAATAAAGATGATCAAATAGAGAAAGCATGCCACAATTTCGCTTCACCATGGTAGTCTATCAACTCAGCTGCAAATAGCCTAGACAATCTACTGTGAGACGGATATAGAAAAGATCCTTCCAGTCCACTTTCTATCCTAGATTTCCACTAACTTAACTTCCGTCCTCATTAGGGTAGTCTACTAGCAAGCAAGAGATTAAGGAGAAGGTTCAACAGTAGAAAGTGTATGAAAGAGAGATTAAGTGTTCATGAGATGATGAAAGCGTACTAATGACCTAATTAGCGAAAGCTTATATAGCAAAATAAAATGTTTTACGAAATAAAACTAATCACAGGTTACTAAGCCTGCTTAATACCAAAAACCTCTCGATCGAGTGATATAAAACCACTCGATCGAGGTCTTCATCAGCTAATGCTCTCGATCGAGCCAAAATACCTCTCGGTCGAGGACATCCAAAAATCAACATTTCGATCGAGTAACAAAAAGTACTCGATCGACCTCTCGTATCCTCCAAACCGCTCGATCGAACCAAAAGACTTCTCGATCGAGTGCTTTTCTTCATATCAGCCTCTCAAGTTGACTTTGACTGCTTCGTTGACCACCCTTCACGCATTCCAAGGCATAATTCCCGCTCTAACACTCTCGTCTCCTCAATATGCATGCTAAATACGACGAAAAGAGTACGGTTTCACCACTTTCAGGTTCATTTCTTCAATTCAGACAAAACAAACCAAAGTAGCCAATTTGGGGCATATTGCAATACAAAACGGTATAGAAATGCATAGAAATACGTCCAAAATAAGACTAAAAAGGCTATATAAAATGCAGGTATTAGTCAGGTTCTAGGGTGGGACTGAAATCAGCCACAAAGTCTGCTAAGGCCCGAGATTTTATTATTGTCTTGGGTTAAAAGTAATGTCGTAGGTGCTGAGATGGACTGACCACTTGGCCATCCTGCCTAACAGTTCAGGCTTTCTTAGGGCAGCTTTAATAGGTAGGTTAGTCCGGACTAGTATGGGGTGACACTAAAAGTAAGGACTCTGCTTGCTTCTGTTTCAGTTAAAGCCAAGTCATATTTTTCAAGTAGACCATACCTCATTTCAGCATCCAAGAGACTTTTACTTACATAGTAGACGAGGTGCTGATATCCATCAGTTTCTTTGACTAGGACTCTGCTTGTTTCTGTTTCAGTGACTGATAGGTATACTGCCAGGGGTTCTCCTTTGTCTGTTTCGGCCAGTAAGGGTGGAGAAGAGAGATAAGATTTTAGTTCTTGTTCTTCCTAAGTAGATGGTAAAATTGATTTACAGCTTTCAGAGGACCTGGAGATGAATCTATTCAGGGCTGTAACTCTCCCTGTCAGCTTTTGGAATTCTTTGACAGATTTTGGGGACTTTAGCTTCAGGATGGCGTTGATCTATTCTGGGTTGGCTTTAATTCCTCTCTTGGTGACCATGTACCCCAAGAAGTTGCATGCTGAGACTCCAAAGTGGCATTTAGATGGATTGAGCTTCATGTTGTATTTTTCTAGGATTTTGAATGCTACTTCCATGTCTCTTACATGGCCCTTTGCATGTTTTGACTTGACTACCATGTCATCGATATAGACTTCCATGGTGTCTCCAATTTGATCCTTGAACATCATGGTGACCGGGCGTTGATAAGTTGCCCCTGCATTTTTCAGGCCGAATGGCATTGCTGTGTATTAGTATATGCCTTTTTCTGTGATGAATGCAGTATTCTCTTGGTCAGCTGGATGCATTTTGATCTAGTTGAATCCACTGGAGGCATCCGTGAAGGTTAACATTTCATACCCTGCTGTTAAATCTACCATGGCGTCAATGTGTGGTAATGGGAATGGATCTTTTGGGCAGGCTTTGTTTAGGTCTGTGTAGTCTACACAGACCCTCTATTTGTCGTTCTTCTTCTATACTACCATCACATTTGTCAACCATTCTGGGTACATAACTTCCCTGATCATGCCCATGTCTAGATGCTTGTCTACTTCTTCATTAATGATTGTGTTGCATTCAGGGGTAAACTTGCGCCTTTTTTGTTGCACAGCTTGAAAGTTGGGTCAATATTGAGTTTATGGGTAATAACTTCAGCATCAATGATGCGAGTTGGGATACGGATCAATGGAAGGACGGATTCAATAAATGTCGGATATCAGTTTAATGCATTCCGATGATTATTTGGGGTTGGTTTAATGAATCTCGGGATGATTAAATGAATATCGACTTTATTGAATATGGTCCAAATGTGTATCACGCACGTTTACCAAGAGGAGGACGTCCCACAAGGCCTCTTCAACTTACTCTTTCAGATTTCTTTTTACTTTTGACTTTACCTCTTCATTTGCTTAGCTTTACCTTTTGATCTTCTAAGCTTTAACTCTTCTACTTCTTAGCTGGTTGTTTGAATTCTTGGCTGCTATATAAAGCCTTGAAGCTTATGTATAAACACATCCAGAAATTTGATAAAAACTTGTGTTAAAAATCGTTTCTTGCTGAGAAACAAAAACTGGTTTTGGTTAGAACGCGATTCTAATTAAAATTCTCGAGTTGTTGATCAATAGGTCTTGGTCTCACTCACTTTGATCAAGTAATAGGTCTTACTTGTTCAAAACACTATCCCTTATATACAAAAACCAGAACGGGTCGTACCTAGTACGTTCGGTTCGCCAAAAACAGTCCGTCAATTTTAATCTTTTGTTCGGGAAATTAAACAGTTTCAGGTCTACGTATGAACAGTACACCGTACTGTTCAATTCGTTTCATTTCCGCTGCCAATTCGTATCATTTGTGGTATCAGAGCTTCGGCTCTTGATTTCCCATAATCGAGACGATCCTAGGTGTGTCGAAGCCATCTTTTCGTTGAATTTCCGATTGCGATTGGAATTCAAAGGTTAAACTTGGGCAGGTCGTTCAAGGGTTAATCGGTTTTGATAACTTATCTTAGGGGAGGGTTTTAAAAAAAAAAAAAAAAAAAAACACTGTTCACGTCAGTGTACTGTTCATCCGAGAAAAAAAAAAAAAAAAAAAAAAAAAAAAAAGATGGAGTCTTTAAACATTTTCAATCACACAAAAGGGGTATGCTTTTATGAAGAAATTCATGAGGAGGCTGGTTATTTCTTAAATCTTGATTTACCTCCGCTCTTTGATGATTATGACGAACTGTTGTTATATAAGGATGGGGAAAATGATGTTTATAATGTCGGGACTTACATTGATTTCAATCGACCTCCAAATTTTGACGATTATGGTAATGAGAAAGTGGTAGTTGCTGATTCCGATATATCTTTTTACTCGTTGGATTTTGGTGTTGGGTTTGGCCTGATTTCTGAGCCAAACAAGTGCTTCACTGATCCTATTGAGTTTCAAGATCAACCGAGTTATTATTTGGTCGATTTTCAAACGGACGGGAATATTGTGGTTATGTTAGAGTCGTCTTGTTCTTATTTGCACGAGGGGCTTTTGGAAAGTGGGGCAAAAAAAAAATTAGGGTCTGGCATCGATTATGGTTCGTTTTTGTATGGAGATTTGTTCCTCTTATTCGCCTATATGCTGGTCATACTCGTTTTTGATCCCGGTGGGCTATGACTTCAAGAATTGAGGACAATTCTTTTTGAAGAAAAGGCGGATGATGCGAGTTGGGATACGGATCAATGGAAGGACGGATTCAATAAATGTCGGATATCAGTTTAATGCATTCCGATGATTATTTGGGGTTGGTTTAATGAATCTCGGGATGATTAAATGAATATCGACTTTATTGAATATGGTCCAAATGTGTATCACGCACGTTTACCAAGAGGAGGACGTCCCACAAGGCCTCTTCAACTTACTCTTTCAGATTTCTTTTTACTTTTGACTTTACCTCTTCATTTGCTTAGCTTTACCTTTTGATCTTCTAAGCTTTAACTCTTCTACTTCTTAGCTGGTTGTTTGAATTCTTGGCTGCTATATAAAGCCTTGAAGCTTATGTATAAACACATCCAGAAATTTGATAAAAACTTGTGTTAAAAATCGTTTCTTGCTGAGAAACAAAAACTGGTTTTGGTTAGAACGCGATTCTAATTAAAATTCTCGAGTTGTTGATCAATAGGTCTTGGTCTCACTCACTTTGATCAAGTAATAGGTCTTACTTGTTCAAAACACTATCCCTTATATACAAAAACCAGAACGGGTCGTACCTAGTACGTTCGGTTCGCCAAAAACAGTCCGTCAATTTTAATCTTTTGTTCGGGAAATTAAACAGTTTCAGGTCTACGTATGAACAGTACACCGTACTGTTCAATTCGTTTCATTTCCGCTGCCAATTCGTATCATTTGCAAATGATACGAATTGGATATTTGTTTCGAATTATGTGAATAAATCGAACCAATGGGATATTTGCTTGAGCTAGACCTATAACTCAAACAATGGTGAACTATAATCAAGACCTATTGATTATAACTCGGGTTAATGCTTGAAACGCGTCAAACAATAACAAAGGATTGGCCGCAGCCATTTTCAACTCAAAACAAGTTTTTTCTAAATTTCTTCATGTTTTATTCAAATGCTTCAAGGCTTTATATAGTAGCCAAGGAACTTAAACAACCAGCTAAGAAGTTGAAGAGTTAAAGCTTAGAAAGTGAAAAGGTAAAGCTAAGAAGGTGAAGAAGTAAAGCTAGTAAATGAAGAGGTAAAGCTAGTAAGGTGAAGAGGTGATCATTCCTCTTCCCTTAATTACAAACATAATCTGAAAAATGCTAATAAAAATGTAATGTTGGTCCGTCCTTTCCTTGGCATGCGTTTGTGATACATATTTGGACCATATTCAATAAAGTCGAAATTCATTTAATCATCCCAAGATTCATTAAACTAACCCCAAAAAATCATCGGAATGCATTAAACTGATATCCGACATTCATTGAACACGTCTTTCCATTGATCCGTATCCCAACTCGCATCATCCGCCCTTTCTTCAAAAAGAATCGTCCCGATTCTTGAACCTATGATATGGGTTATCAAAGTCGATCAACCCTCGAACTACCTCGCTCGAGTTTAACCTTTGAATTCCAATCGCAACCGGAAATTCAACCAACATCTTGACTTCGACACACCTTAAGACCGTTTGGGACCAATTTTTTTTTTTTTTTTTTTTTTTTTTTTCTCGCGGATGAACAGTAACACGGATGTGAACAGTATTTTTTTTTTTTTTTTTTTTTTTTCGTCGTGGTTATCAAAAGTCGATCAACCCTCGAACTACCTCGCTCGAGTTTAACCTTTGAATTCCAATCGCAACCGGAAATTCAACCAAAAATTTGGCTTTGACACGCCTAGGACCGTCTCGATTATGGAAAATCAAGAGCCGAAGCTCTGATACCATATGATGCGAATTGGCAGCGGAAATTGAAAAAGTAAAGTTTATGTGTTTTTTTGATATTGTGAAAGAAACAAGAAATAAAGGATTGGCCGCAGCCATTTTCAACTCAAAACAAGTTTTTTCTAAATTTCTTCATGTTTTATTCAAATGCTTCAAGGCTTTATATAGTAGCCAAGGAACTTAAACAACCAGCTAAGAAGTTGAAGAGTTAAAGCTTAGAAAGTGAAAAGGTAAAGCTAAGAAGGTGAAGAAGTAAAGCTAGTAAATGAAGAGGTAAAGCTAGTAAGGTGAAGAGGTGATCATTCCTCTTCCCTTAATTACAAACATAATCTGAAAAATGCTAATAAAAATGTAATGTTGGTCCGTCCTTTCCTTGGCATGCGTTTGTGATACATATTTGGACCATATTCAATAAAGTCGAAATTCATTTAATCATCCCAAGATTCATTAAACTAACCCCAAAAAATCATCGGAATGCATTAAACTGATATCCGACATTCATTGAACACGTCTTTCCATTGATCCGTATCCCAACTCGCATCAATCAATACCAGTCATATCAAAATGGGACCAGGCGAACAAGAAGATTTTTTTTTTAAGAAAACTCGACAGATCTGGCATGACAACGTCAGGGACGTCTGATCCTACTAAAACATACCTGTTAGGGTACTTAGTGTTTAGAATTACCTGATCGGTTTCCATTTGGGATTGTTCTACATAGGTACTCCTGACAGGGTACTGCAATTGCTAGGCAAGGGATTTACCTGTTGTGGGAGGTTTCAAAGCCTCAACGTAACATTCCTGAGCGGATTTTGTTCACCTTTGATTGTTGCTATCCCCTATTCAGTAGGAATCTTGACGCATTGGTGGTATGTTGAAGGGATGGCTTTTACATTGTGGATCCAAGGTCTACAAAGAATTACATTGTAAGAAGACAGGCAATCCAGGACTCCAAATTTTTCATAGGATGCTACTCCTTCGACAAATGTTGGTAGATAGATCTCTCCAAGTGTACTCCTGGTCTGTCCCCTGAATCCTACCAGGGCGCTTGACTTCTTTGTAATTTGATCTTTGCTGATTTTCATTGCCTTTAGGACATCAAGCATGATTAGGTTTACTAAACTTCCTTCATCAACAAGGATCCTTCATACTCGAGCAGTGCCAATCAGAATTGTAATGACCAGGCCGTCATGGTGGAGGTCAAGAATTCCTTGCATGTTGCTTTCATCAAAGGTGATTTGGGGTAGGTTTCTGGGCCTGAATGGTAATTTCATTTTTGTCTATCTCGCCACCTTTGTTGCTGAGCTTGTCACGCTGCATATTTCTGATCCGCCATTTATGAATTTAACCTCATAAATTGGTGGTGGCGGAGGCAGATCGCATTTAGGCTTGTGTTCTTGGTCTTTCCTGGCTGAGCCGTCATTTCTTCCTTTTGATTGCATCAGATCTTTCAGGTAGCCTTTCTTTAGCAGGTATGCCACTTGCTTGCGTAGTCCTATGCACTCTTCAGTTGTATGCCCAATGTTCATATGAAATTCACACCATCTGGTTGTATCCTTTCTAGAGTTGGGATTGTCAGTCTTTCTGCGCCGTTTGACAGCATCTCCCTGAAGGTGCTAGACCCCTAATTAGACATCTCCAATTAGTAAAAAAATTACTAGTTAATTTAGTTTAAATGGATCTAGTTACATACATGATAATAAGATGGCTTATAAATGATAAAGATAGAATTTTGCTTACATTGCTTTAGGAAAATATGGGCACAACACAAGGACTCCTTCCTTGTGTTGTTCTTGAGCTAAAATGGTGGATGATCCTCCTTCCTTAGCCCCCAAAGTAGAAGGCCTGTTTTGCTTTGCACCCAAGACTAGCCCAAATTTATCCTATAAATTACTAACTAGATAATCTATAGAACAACCTTGTATATTACTACAAATATTATTACCCTAATAATATTTGATGTATATTATTATATATGTGAATTTATTTTGTTAAACGATCAACAATTTAATCATGTTTTTTATGAGAAAAAGATGAAGAAAATAAGACCTTATTCTCAATTTATGGACCGACCAAGGTAGTAGTTTTAGAGGATTTTTGGTCTCAAAAATTCATCATTTGCATGTGTGGTAAAGTGAGGTATTTATAGATGTTCAAATGTAAACAATTCATAGGAACATTACATGTGCCATGAGCCAACAAACTTGACACATGGAGGTCAAACTTGACCTTCTAGAAACCGGCCCTAGTGGATTTATTTTGGGTCCATTTCAATTTTCGACATTTGTCCCACAAATGCTTATAAGTCTTATATTTAGTTATCTTATATAATTAAATATTAATTTGATTATTTAACACTTAAATAATACAAATTAACACCTAATAACCACTTAACTATTAAGTAATTATTAGACCATTTTATCGATATAAAATGTGTCTTATGGACCTTTATTAGCTAATTTTACAACCTCTTGTAAAATAAAATAGCTAATTACCTCCGCCTTAAAACACACACACATCGTATAAATTAATTAATTAACTATTAATTAATAAATTCTAATTAATATTTAATAAATAATTATCGTATAATTAAATAATAAATCTCCTTGGCCAGAGTTCGTAACTCGTCATCAAAAATAAATTCACTTGACTTAATAAAAGTCGATATATACAAGATACTAATTATACTATATCTTATATAAATAATTAGTCTACCCATTTAGGCATCATCCTATAGATGTGACCTAAAGGGATCAGCTGATCACCGCCGTCACACGACAATAATGTCAAACTCTAGTCAGCCAATCATAACCGATTAATGTTTACCAGCTGACAGATATATATATAATATAAATCCTTGATATTCCTTGTACGAGATTTAGTATGTAGACGCACATGAGGATTCTATGAATGGTCATTGTCCAACAGATCATCTCAACAATCTGCCTATGTAATCGACCAGTCATCTCTATGACCCTATGGTGGTTGAACACACCATCAATCGACTTACAATCTAGTCACTCCGAGACTTCACCTCATTAAGCAAATAGGGACAAAATACAATATTAATCCAGTTCACTTGAAAGGTTCAACATTGTCTCACAACCTTTTCAGATTTAACAAAGTATTAAATAATATCCAGTAAGTACTAAATATATATAGAGTTTCGGAAAACTCAAACGATAAATGCGATTATCATATATGTAAAATTGATACACTATCAGATTATTACACATCATATAATCTACAGCAATTCAATTACCATGTTTCAACCACATTGAAACGACATGACTATCATGTTTAGCCTTCAACAAGGCCTGGTTTAAAATCAATGACACCTCGTCAGATCAAACCAACAAATTGCTATTTCTCTTTGTTCCACATAACTTATATTACATGTACCAAAATTGAGTACATATCAAGACTTAACTCTAGACTAAGACACCCTTGCCTCAAAAATAGCTCCTACTGTCTTCACAATATGTTAGGATAGGATATGCGGCTGCAGGTCTGCATTACTGCCGAATCCAAGCTACTTCCTTTTCCAACATCAAATGTTACAATATACTCAATTTCCGTTGTAAAATCCGCAATGTATAACTGCCTGGAACTCTTCCTGCAGATCAACTCCTCATAGCCAGTACGGGATTCCATACAATCCCTATGTGTTTTAAAAAGATGGTATATGTGTAACTGTTTACACAAACTTCAACTAGGATTTGTGTAACTCCTTACACAAATCAAATAAATTTAAAACACTTAGTTTCACATAATTAGTCCTTCTCAAGTACTAAAGGATAATCTATCTGACTATAATCTGACCTTCACTTAAATTCGATTAATAACAAATCGTAATACTCAAAGCATATCATTTGTTATAACAATAATACATCTTAGCGTACGAAATTGATCTAGCAGCGGAAGCAATCGGAATCAATTCTAATGAGTTCAACTTGTTTGAACCAGTCAAGAATCTCATATATATGAGACTCTTGATAAAAATGCTTATATCCCTCCTTGATTTATCTCTATAAATCTGGATACCTAAGTTGTTATTAATCGAAATTAAGTGATGGTCACTTAATAGTTAGATCAATTATCCTTTAGTACTTGAGAAGAACAAAGGATGTGAAGTTAAGTGTTTTAAATTTATTTGATTTGTGTAAAGAGTTACACGAATGCTAGTTGAAGTTTTTGTAAACAGTTACACATACACCTGTTGGAGTTAGTGTCCTCCACAATAGTGCGTTTACATAATAAATCTCATTAAAGGAATATCATCAGATATTTAATTATTCGATCCTCGTCAGTTGATTAACGTAAATCGATAACGGTTGGCTGACTAGAGTTTGACGTTATTGTCGTGAGACGGCGGTGATCGACTGACCCCTTTCGGTCACACCTAAAGGAACGAACCCCAATTGACAACTAATTAATTGTATGAGAAACAATTTATTTAGTCCCTTGATTTGTAGACTAAAAGGTTAGTCGATTATTTTAGAGAGATTTCGAGTTGCGAACACGAGGCACGACAGTTATTATTTAATTATGCGATAATTGAATAATAAATTATGGGAGACGGCTTTTAGTTAATTAATAGTTAACTCACTAAAATTGTACTAATTGATTAATGTGATTAATATTAGAAGATAAATAATATGTGTAGCGGTACACGTATATTTACGGAGTGATTTGGACGAATTTAATTGGAAGCATTTAAACATGAAACGATGTTTAAATAAAATTTACACGTATTTGTCCGACAAATATAAGAACCAAAATGGACCAGTAAATGGGACATTGGACCGTGTAAATGAAGTTAGTGGACGATCATAATCATTTCACTTTTACTTGTTTTTCTTCCATAAGTGTCATATGATCATTGTGCATGTCATAATGTTTTTAGACAAAAATTGAAACAAATCCACTCCTACACTCTACCCCTCCTACCCGGTTTTCCTCCTCTCTATTACGACCATTTTTTGTTCATTTTTGCATGCTAGCTCATTCATGTGTTTTGCATGTGTACAAAAACTACTTATCTCTCTTAAATAATTATCCATCCTTTACTATGTTGTTAGTAAACTAAAATAAATAATTACTAAGAGTGTTAGTAATATTTACATATTATCAAGGGAATTATTCTAACTAGTTACTAGTAAATACTTGTTAGATTAATTGGGTTGAGTTCTTGGGTGCACATTGTTAGGAGATCTTCTCTTTGAAGATTTGTTAGGAGGATCATCCTTTTGTTATAAGCTCAAGAACAATCAAGGTAGGAGATCTTGATTGTGCCCATATTACCATAAAAATCTATGTAAGGAAATTGTTTTTCCTTAACTTTCATTTTTATGCTTTTATATTTGCATGCATGTTACATAGATCACCAAAATGATAAATTATGAGATAATTTAATTTTTATTAGAGAGTCTAATATGGATCTATGATCTTTCAACACCATCTCTCTAAAACACACATGGATTGTTTGGAATCCCGTACTGGCTATGAGGAGTTAATCTGTTGGAAGAGTTCCTTGTAGTCATACATTGCGGATTTTATAACGGAAGCTGACTACATTGTAATATTTGATGTTACAATAGGAAGTAGCTTGGATTTGGGAGTAATGCAGGGACAAAAAGTAGTTCCTGCAGCCACATATCCTATCCTAATATAATGTGGTAAAGTTTGCTGATTTATGAAGTTATTTTGCTATTTTTAATGATTTTAGGTAGAAAACCGGGTCAAAATGCCGTATTTTAGTTAAAAATTGACTAAAAATAGTTATAAGTTGATTCGGGCCATGGAAATTTTTATGGTATTTCATGCATGTTTTCTACTGATTGTATGCTAAAGGTTGAAAGTTGGTTTGATTTTTTTGCATGTTTATTGATTTTATGAGATAAAAGTCGATAAAAGTGAAATAAATTAATCATAATTTTGAAACAATTGATTCTGCCCTTGATAAATTTATGTACATTTAAAAATATTATTTAAAAGTTAGAAATGAAATTTAAAATGTGATTTCACCTTATTTTGATGTTTGTTGGTTTTAGTGGTTAAAAACCGATAAATATCGATCTTTTTCTTCATAAATTTTATCCGGACTTTTGGGACAATTTTTATGACATTTTAGTGTTCTTGTGAGTGTTCCAGAATACTCAAAATTTTTGTTTCAATTGTTTGGGTAATTTTTCAATTATTTTGGATTTTTACTTAAAAATTATGATTTTACCGATTAAATTAGCAAAATATCACCAAATCAAACTAATTATTCATCATAAAACGAGTGACGACTAATTTTGAGGTTCAAAAGAGTTTGAACAATTAGTTTGGACTTAAATGAGATTTAAGAGTTGATTATTGATTTTTACATGTTAAAAATCGATTAAATCCACAAACACCGAGATGGATAGGGTGATTTTGGCATTATTTTACAGCATTTTAAGCATATTTATTTAAGTTGAACGAATGATTGTCATTTATTTAAAGTATTTATCTTATTGTAACTAGTATGGTCTAGTTTAATTTTAATCGTTATTACACGAAATGAATGGGAATAGCGATTTGTTTGTAATTAAATACGATCTCGTATCGTCGGTTTGTAATTAATTAATAGTTTTATTTATTTTATTAATTAATGTATAATAGGACTAGCTATGTAATTCAATTGTAATATTTGTTCTTACCGGCGTTTCCAAAAGACGGATTACATCGAGACGAAGTCTATTTTTGGAAGGTGTTCCAAATCTCACAAGTAGGAGCCACTTTTGGAATGAAGAGGCAAGGGACCAAGGAGTTGGTTTTCGAAATGTAATAGACTAGTTTTTATTAACTAGGTGGCCATACTAGGATTTATTCATATGCTTACTTGTTTGCTTGTTTTTATTTTTCGCGCATGCCAAAATCGCCATTCACATGCATTTTATTTTCGCGGTTGTCAATTCACGTCATTTACATTCACCGACTTAGTTCACTTATAGGGAATTTATGACTAAATTGACAAGATCTCTCACATAACTAAAAATTGAGATTAGCCTTATCAATTAGTAACACCTATGAATCTCTTGTTCATTAGAGCCATGCTCGCCCAAGCGGGGTGTTCTCTTTTTACCTTGAGTAAGTAGGGTGGTAAACGGTTATCACACGCCAAAATTGGTTGGACTCAACGGGATATAAGACGGTCTTGTGTTCTGGGGCTAGTAGATGGATTTAAGGAAATTCGTCGACCAAGAGTTCTAGAGGTAGAATTAGTCAACGTGACATACCGAATTTACACAATTATGGGATGTTTCGTCCAAGCGATGCTCATTTTTGTTTAATATTTGGGTCTTGGAATCATTTATATAATTTAGTGGGAGATCATTATATAAATGCTAAAACTTGTTAAACATGTTTTCACAAGTATTTTTTAAAACAATCGATGTTAATATTTCCTTATTTGTTGTAGCATTTTAATTCGTAATGGCAACTTCATCAACTCCATCGACTATTTCACTAGGCAAAGATTCATGACTAAGGTCCGCAATGGATAAATGTATCTTAAAAGATGACGGTAGTAACTTTCTTGAATGGGAATCCAACATCAAAAGTGTCGCGTTGTCCGACAATGTGCTCACTTACTTGACCGATGCTCCTCCCATCGAGCCCGGTCCAAGGGCTTCATCGGCGGTGCGGACCGCCTTTGATGACCATGTGAGGATGTCGAATGATATCAAGAATGTGTTGATATGGTCGATGTACCCAAAGCTCAAGTTATCATGTATTTGTTTAAATGCGTACGAGATATTCACTCGTATGATTACTATGTTTTCACAAACACCTAAGGCCGTCAATACGATGCGGCGGCATGCTTCTTTGAGGCTAAGCTTGAGAGGGCCCAAAAGGTTGGTCCCCATGTACTCAAAATAGTCGAATATGTCGACATCCTAGAGCGTCTAGGGTGTAACATTCCTAAGACTCTTGTGGTGGATCGAATCCTCCACTCACTTCCCACCAAGTTTGCCCACATTAGGGTAAACTACAACATGAATACCGTGGATAAGATTATCATGAAATTCATGCACTCCTCACCCAAGCGGAGAGGGATATGGAAGCTAGTGGGAGTGACAAAGGGGATGTTTTAACCATGAAGTTAAAGAACATGTCCCTTGGAGTTAAGAAGGGAAAGGGGAAGAAAAAGTCCCAATTCAAGAAATCATCAAAGAAACATGACAAGGGAAAGGGGAAGGTCGTTGAGAATGGCAATCCCAAAGCAAAAAGTGTCAAACTCTCCGAGGCCGAATGTTTCCATTGTAATGGGAAGAGGCATTATAGGAGGAGTTGTCCCAAGTACTTGGAGGTTCTCAAGGAAGGGCGTGTGACACCTATTGGTATGATTTCCTCTCTCTATGTGATAGACGTTAATTATGCACTTCCACTTGGGTACTTGATACCGGATGTGGCTCTCAACTTTGGAATCATTTGCAGGGTTTAAGGGACGTGCGAGCACTAGCAAAAGGTGATGTGGATCTCCGCATGGGCAATAGAGCTAAAGTAGCGGCCGTTTCTGTGGGGACCTATGTGCTCACTTTAGCTAGTGGTCTAGAGTTGTATTTAAATAAGTGTTATTTTGTACCAACTTTAACTAAGAACAACATCTCCATTTCCGCGTTAGACGCGGAAGGCTTTTGTTTTATGATTAAGGACAATAGTTGTACTTTTTCATTAAATGATGTGGTTTATGGCAAGGCCATTTCAATTGGAGGCATTTATGTTTTAAATGATGTTAATGACGTTTATCATGTGGAAACTAAAAAGCTCAAAACGGGTGATCCAAACGAATCCTACCCTTGGCATTGTCGTTTAGGCAACATAAACGAACGACGTATTAAGAGACTTGCTTCATCAAAAGTGCTCAAACCATTTGGTTTCGAATCTTATGGTACATGCGAGTCTTGCCTTTTAGGCAAGATGACTCGTGCACCTTTTGCAGGAAAAGGGACACGAGCTAGTGAAGTTTTGGCTCTCATATATACGGATGTGTGTGGACCATTAACCATCGCCGCTAGAGGAGGTTTTCACTACTTCATTACTATTACTGATGACTTAAGTAGATATGGGTATGTCTACTTAATGAAGAACAAGAGTGAAGCTTTTGACAAGTTCAAAGAGTTTCAAAATGAAGTAGAGAACCAATTGGATAAAAAGATTAAGACCCTACGGTCCGATCGTGGTGGTGAGTATCTAAATATTGAACTTGATTCACACCTGAAAGATTGTGGTATAGTATCACAATGGACTCCTCCTGGCACACAACAATTAAATGGTGTGGCCGAAAGGAGAAACCGAACTTTACTAGATATGGTTCGGTCTATGATGAGTCTAACTGAGCTTCCTACTTCATTTTGGGGTTTTGCCCTCTTGTCTGCAATATTTTCACTAAATCGAAGCCCGACTAAAGAGGCCGATAAGACTCCATATGAGATATGGAAAGGGAATGTCCCTCATTTGTCATTCATGCGTATTTAGGGTTGTGAGGCATACGTCAAGATTAAGTCTGACAATAAGCTTGCACCCAGGTCTGACAAATGTCTTTTTGTAGGATATCCAAGGGAAACACGTGGCTATTACTTCTACAATAAACATGATAACAAAGTGTTTGTGGCTCGTGATGATGTCTTCCTAGAAAAGGAGTTTATTTCTAGGAGACAGAGTGGGAGAAAATTTAAACTTGAAGAAGTTCGAGAGCCACAAACCGAGAATGAGGTAGAAGAGAAGGTGGAGGATAGCATTCCCTCTTCCTCTGAAATGGTAATTGTTCCTAGAAAGTCAAGTAGGATTTCTAATCCACCTGATCGCTACCTTGGTAACATCGAAGAGGATGGGGTTGTATTACTTTTGGAAAGTGATGAACCCATTACCTACAAATCGGCCATGTCTAGTCCCGACTCCTCGTTTTGGCTAGAAGCCATGCGATCTGAAATGGATTCCATGTACGAGAACCAAGTATGGGACTTGGTAGATTTACCTGAGGGAGTGCGACCCCTTCAGTGTAAATGGATATATAAAATTAAGCTCGGCGTGGATAAACATGTAGATGTTTACAAAGCTAGATTGGTAGCAAAAGGTTTCACCCAAGTTCATGGTTTACACTATGACGAAACCTTCGCTCCATTCTCTATGCTTCGGTTCATTAGGATAATCTTAGCGGTTGCCGCATTTCATGATTATGAGATTCGGCAAATGGATGTAAAAACCGCCTTCTTGAATGGGATTCTAGAAGAAGAGGTGTACATGATACAACCTGAAGGTTTTGTGGATACATCTAACCCTAAGAAGGTGTGTAAGCTTAAGAAGTCCATTTATGGTCTTAAGCAAGCATCTAAGAGTTGGAATCATCGCTTTGATCATGTCATTAAACAATATGGTTTTACTAGAAGTGTGGAAGAACCGTGTTTATACATGAAGTTTAGTGGGAGTAAGGTTGCATTCCTTGTCCTATATGTGGATGACACATTGCTCATCGGGAATAATATTCCATCGCTCACTTCCGTTAAGGAGTGGCTAGGGAAACATTTCCAGATGAAGGATTTGGGAGAGGCACACCGAATCTTGGGTATCCGGATCTATAGGGATAGGTCCAAGAGGATACTAGCATTGAGTCAAGAGGCTAATATTGACAAAGTTCTTGACCGGTTCAATATGAAAGACTCCAAGAGAGGATTTCTACCTATGGACCAAGGGATTAATTTGAGCAAGTCACAGTCTCCCTCCACCCCTAAGGAAATTGAACACATGAAGACCGTCCCTTATGCTTCCGTTGTTGGGTCTATCATGTATGCTATGATTTGCACTCGTCCCGACGTTGCGTATGCTTTGAGCATGACAAGTCGTTATCAAGCCAAGCCTGGTGAGAGTTACTGGATAGCCGTAAAGAACATCCTTAAGTACTTGAGAAGGACTAAGGATTCGTTCTTAGTGTTTGGAGGAGAAACTGATTTGCGTGTAAGAGGTTACACGGACGCAAGTTTCCAAACCGATCGGGATGACATGAAATCCCAATCCGGCTATGTGTTTACGCTAAATGGAGGAGCTGTTTGCTGGAAGAGCTTCAAGCAAAGCGTTACTGCGGATTCTACAACAGAGGCTGAGTACCTTGCAGCGTCTGAGGTTGCGAAGGAAGCTATTTGGATTAGGCAATTCATGGAGGGGCTAGGAGTAGTCCATTCCGCCAGAGATCCTATCACTCTATATTCTGATAACAGTGGAGCTATTTTTCAAGCCAAAGAGCCGAAGTCTAGTAACAAATCTAGACACATTGAAAGGAAATACCATGTAATTAGAGATTATGTGGAAAGGAACGAAGGAAATTGACATTTGTAAGGTTGGGACAGATGATAATATTGCTGATCCTTTAACCAAGCCTTTATCAAAGGCTAAGCATGATGGTTATGTCGTCACAATGGGATTGAGACGAGTACCAGATTTTCTTTAGATTATGGATATGTAATAATTGGATAGTGTATCTCTTATTATATATATATGATAATCACATTCATTGTTTTCGCATTCATTCTTTTATGAATCTTTTATTTAGTGTGACTAAATTTTAAATACCTTGTTTATCTGAATAAGTTGTGGAGACAATGTTGAACACTATTCAAGTGAATAAGATGAACATTGTATTTTGTCCCTAGTCACTTAAAGAGGTGACGTCTCAGAGTGACTAGATTTTAAGTCGATTGATGGTTGTTCTGTTGGGGTTGGTGTCCTTAACAGTTAGTGCAAGGACTTATAAACCTCTAAAAGGATCAAAGGGCATACTTTTGGTATTATTATCAGTTGATCCACGTTTATCAATAACGGTTGGCTTGCTAGATAAGTTTGACGTTATTGTCATACAGATGGCGGTGATCAACTGGTCCCTAAAAGTCACACCTATAGGATACGTTTGAGAGATGTGACAAAGATGAAAATACAATCATGTAGATGCCAAATTTGACTAACCAGTTAGTCCGAGTTACTTGACTAATAATTAGTCAAAATATGATGTTGAGATATTATATTTGATACGGATTAAATATCATGGGCTAAAGGCGAATTAACCAGTTAATTCGTAAAATTAAATATAAACGATTTATATTTAATTAATGTATATTGAATATTAATTATACAATATTGTCTTTGTCGGACATGTATTAATACTTCAACTAATACGTGTTATTAGTCGATGTATTAATAACCTATAACCGATGACAGTTTATAATACAAACCCGTCATATACATTTTAGCATTTAGCGAACTGGACCTCGAGCTAAAAGTAAGAGGAAGTGGAAGCCCACTTCCCCATGTATCCACTCGGTCCGGCCGAACCAAACAAAAGGAGAGACTCCCTCTCCTTTTGACCTAGACATTTTCACTTGAGAAAAAAACTAGGGTTTTGGAGATTCAGCTTTCTCTGAAACTGAGATCTCACATCTCGAGAAAAACTCACATTCAGTTCTCCCTATATTGCAAGGCAATCGGAGAACACGTTCTAGCACAAGGGCATATCTCGGACAAGTCTTGGGTGCAACAATTAGGAGGGAATCTCGTTTGATTTCTGTTCTTTACGCCGTGCACTATAAAGGACCCGAGGTTAATTCTTAATCTTTTATCGTTTCATCTTTGTATTTCGTTTATGACGATATTCGCATGTTAAATTTACGTTATAGTCCTAAATTTAAAGGGTATTATACGGATATTAACCCACAAGTGGTATCAGAGCGAGGCCACGTAAATTTTTCTATGTGTTTTTCATAAAACGATCTTGAAACGAATTTTGTTTTGTCATAAAATCCGTGCGGCAACAGTAATTCTCACGGCAGAATTTTTTTTTGTTTTGGCTGTTGCGGTTTTTAAAACCGTGTCTTGTGCTTACACGGATGATTCATGTTGTTTTCGTTTTGATATTATGCATATTGTTGTTTTACTCGATCATTATAACAATATGTTAATGTCTAGCAATTTGTAGAATTGATTTTAATCAGTTTTGATCTAAATTGCATTTGTTTTGTTTTAACAAAACTTTTTTCACGAGGGTTTTGAAGTTTTCAGAAAGTTTTATGCTCGATCGACCATGTTTATAATCGATCGAGTGGTTTTCTGTCTTGTTTTCATTCGATCGAGTCCTTGCTGTACTCGATCGACCATTTTCAAAACCCCCGCTTCGATCGAGGAGTCCTCGTACTCGATCGAGCAGCTTTGCTAATATAAGTACTCGATCGACCACCAGTTTAGTCGATCGAGCACTTCCTGTTTGGCAACCCTCTCGATCGACTTGCAGTTCAGTCGATCGAGCCCTTTTGTCCCTCGATCGAGCACTTATGTCCCTGGATCGAAGGATTTCCGTTTTAACAGCTTTGAAAATTTGTTTCTTTTGATTTAAATTTTCTTTTGGCTTCAATATGTACTTTATACGGATATTGTACACTCGCTATGATTGTGAAACGGTTCACACACGTACCATTAAGTTATTTTAAAGCGCATTTAGAGTAACGGACTATTTTGGATTAAAATTAAATGATAGAAGCGGTTTTATCACATGAATTTTAATCATTAAAAGGTGGTTTGGATAAATTTAACATAATTACGGAATTATGTCACGAATGAATTTGTTTTTAGTTGATGCATTTTTATTTATCGTAAATTTTGAATGCTTGTGAATGCCTTTTATTACGTATTTATTTATTTATTTTGCAATCAGTTGTAACTTAGTGTGGCCTTAGTAGAACGTGTTACCGTAATGATGGAACACGGTCTTGGTTGTATTTTGAGATCTCGTATCTCCGTTTTGGATTTTTCACTTGTAATTACAGTTTTAATTAGAATGTAAATAGGTTTATTTTTGTAATTTTAAATTGTAATTTTTTGAGAAGACCAAAGATGGAGACCGGATGCTCACTCCCGCTACATGGATCAAGATGGAACATCAAGAGAAGCTTTTCGGGTCCAACGGTGGATTCCAAAGTTGTATTATGTTCTTTTACTAGGATAGGCCACACTAGGAAATTTTTATTTACGTATTGCATTCTTTTATTTATTTTATGCAACGATAATATGCATCATATTCCGCCTAAAAACCAAACCACCTAATTTATTGCATGAAAACTGACACATATAGAGGTCACGAGTTAGTTTTCATTGACATTCTCATGTCACACGTTTTAAAGCCATCATCCAAATAAATTCATTCACGACAGACGCTAGTTATTCGTTCACTTAAAATGAATTATAATTTTGTTGATGGGATCTTCCTCGTATAAACTAAAATTGAGAACGGTCTTTATAGGTCAAACTCCAATGAGTCCCTTCTTCGTCGGTAGGCATAATATGACCCCTTCTACGTCGGGTAAGTTGGAACCGATTGACCTATTTTATCTCAACACTATGGTCACTCGTACGATCCTGTGACTATGGTGGACTATAGATAGGATTTTACGGAAATCTATCAACCAAGAGTTCTTAGGAAGAATTAGCTAAACAGTTGGCTTATCAATTTACGAAATTGAGTCTTGGGATCACTTGTATCATTCTTGAGGGAGATCAATTATGCAAGTGCGAGAGTCTACATGTTTAAAATGAATTTTAAAATAGACTTAAATCACCTCGATGAGTTGCTTATTTCGTCTTGTTTTTCTTTCTTTTTCAGTGTAGATCACGTTTTTTAAACTGCAAAATAACAAATGGTGGTTCTACCGATAACCCAATGCCAAGTGCCACATTGGACCGTGAGTCCTGGCTTCGGATCTTCATGAATCGGATGAATCGGTCTACTCGATCAAGAATGATGGATCCAACTTCGCGGGATCGGGAGGCAAAGATTAAGGAATGCCGCCGCCGCCGACGGAAGCTCAAATATCTCTTAGAGCCCATCCCGGCAAACCCAGGTCCCACGGCTAGAGCTGCTGAAATCACCAAGTTTAATGATTTTTGTATGGAAGCGGGTGCGATTAAAAACGTACTCATTTTTGCAATGGAACCCAATTTGCGGAAACGCTTCATAGCCCATGGTGCGAACAAGATTTTCACCACGCTCACTAAGGAATTCTCGAAAGCACCGAGAATCGTGACCTATGAGCATACCACTCGCTTCTTTGATGCGAGACTCCGGAAGGGCCAACCGGTTAGCCCACACATTCTCAAAGATGATTGAGAATGTCGAGAAACGGAGACCTTTAATCGTAACATCAGCGAGAACATTGTTATCGACCGCATACTTCACTCACTCCACGACGGTTATTCGCAATTTAGAGCGAATTACTATATGAATGATTTGAAGAAAACTCCGCATGAACTGCACTCCCTCCTCGTACGGCACCGAGAAGGACATGAAGTTCGGTGGGAGCATGAATGAAAGGATGTTCTCGTTGTGTCAAATAAAGGGAAGGGTAAGGGCAAAGCTCAGGCAAACCTAGCAGTAGGTAAGGCGAAGTTCAAGAAGTCGGGTTCAGGTAAGAGTGGGCCTGGTGAGTCGAGTACCTCATCAGGCACGACAAAGAGCAAGAATGATAACATGGAATGCCATCATTGCCACAAGACTGGGCATTGGAGGCGCACATGTCCTGTTTATCATGAGGACTTAAAGGCAGGTCGTGCTAAACCTGTTGGTATGTCTTCCTCTTCTTCTACTTTTATTCATATGATTGAGATTAACCACGCAAGTTACGGAACTTGGGTACTTGATACTGGTTGTGGTTCTCATCTGTGTAATCATGTGCAGGGGCTCCGAAACATCGAACCCCTCGTAAAGGGTGAGGTGGACCTGCGTGTTGGGAATGGAGCAAGAGTAGCTGCCATCTCAAAGGGGACATATGTGATCCAGCTTCCTAGCGGATTTGAGTTGTCATTATATGACTGCTATTATGTACCTAGTCTTTCCAAAAACATTATTTCAGTTTCTGCACTTGACAAACTTGGTTTTTCATTTGTAATAGAAAATAATGCTTGCATTTTCTCTTTACACGATATGATTTATGGCAAGGCAGTCTCCATGAACGGAATTTATGTTTTAGATCAGACCACGGAAATATTACACGTAATGAATAAAAAGTTAAAGGTTGGTGACAAAGAGCAAACATATCTATGGCACTGCCGTATGGGACACATTAATGAGAAACGCGTAAAACATCTCATCAAACATGGAGCTATCTCGGCCTTTGATTTTCAATCATTTGGCACGTGTGAATCATGTCTCATCGGTAAGATGACTCGTATTTCCTTCAAAGGTGTTGGAATGCGCGCTGCTGACCTATTAGGACTCATACACACGGATGTATGTGGACCTATGTCAATCACCGCACGAGAAGGCTATAGGTATTTCATCACTTTCACGGACGATTTAAGTAGATATGGCTATGTCTACTTAATGAAGCACAAAAGTGAATCCTTTGAGAAATTCAAGGAATACCAGAATAGGGTACAGAACCTATTGGGTAGAAAGATTAAAACACTACGTTCAGATCGTGGTGGCGAGTATCTTTCTCACGAGTTTGATCATCACCTTAAAGACTGTGGGATTTCCTTACAGTTAACTCCACCTGGAACACCTCAATTGAATGGTGTGTCCGAACGGAGAAATCGAACACTACTTGATATGGTTCGATCCATGATGAGTCACACGGTTTTACCTGATTCATTATGGGGTTATGCTCTTTTGTCAGCCGCTCTAATACTTAACCGAAGTCCGTCTAAAGCTGTTGACAAGACTCCATATGAACTATGGAAGGGAACGGTCCCTAACTTGTCCTTTATACGGGTTTGGGGCTGCGAGGCTTATGTCAAGTGGAGACACGAGGATAAGCTCGGCCCGCGATCGGTCAAGACATTCTTTATAGGTTATCCTAAAGGAACACTTGGTCATTACTTCTATTCGCCAACCGAACAACGCGTTTTTGTTGCGGCTAGTGCGACATTCTTAGAGAAGGAATTTCTCGAGAATGCAAAGAGTGATAGAACCTTCGACTGTCGGAGATTCCGAACCAAATACCGAGCAACTATTGGAGGAACCTATTCCTTCAATCCCGGCTGCGGTTAACATTCCTGAGGAACCTAGGAGGTCGGGAAGAGTCTCTATTCCTCCGGACAGATACATCGGTATGGTCGAGGAACATGACATAGATGACGTTCTACTCTTAACGAGTAGTGAACCCGCAACCTATAAAGGTGCCATGACCAGATTCGACTCAAAGCTATGGCTTGAGGCCATGCAATCCGAGATGGACTCCATGTATGAGAACAACGTGTGGGATCTTGTTGACTTACCGGCTAAGGTTCGTCCCCTTCAATGCAAATGGCTTTACAAGATAAAGCATTCAGTGGAAGGTCAACAAGATATCTACAAAGCACGACTAGTTGCTAAAGGTTTCACCCAAGTGCCAGGTTTGCACTACGATGAGATTTTTGCACCCGTAGTCATGCTGCGTTCCATTCGGATTATCTTAGCGATTGCCGCATTTCATGACTATGAAATTTGGCAAATGGACGTGAAAACCGCCTTCTTAAACGGCTTTTTGGAGGAAGAGTTGTACATGGTACAACCCGAAGGTTTCATCGATCCAACACATCCTAAGAAAGTGTGCAAGCTTAAGCGTTCCATTTATGGACTTAAGCAAGCATCAAGGAGTTGGAATCATCGCTTCGACCAAGTGATAAAAGAAAATGGATTTACTCGATCGGTCGAGGAACCATGTCTATATATCAAGTCGAGTGGGAGCAAGATTGTCTTCCTAATATTGTATGTTGACGACATACTCCTGATTGGGAATGACATACCTCTCTTAACTTCGGTGAAAGTATGGTTGAAGAACCATTCCCAGATGAAAGATCTGGGTGAGGCACAAAGAATTTCGGGCATCCGTATCTATCGAGATAGATCACGTCGGATGTTATCTCTCGATCAGAGTCTTACATAGACAAAGTCCTAGAGAGATTCAGCATGACTAACTCCAAGAAGGGGTTTCTTCCCATGGCTCCGTGGGTGCATTTGAGCAAGTCTCGGGCACCAGAGACACCGGAAGAGAAAGAGCGCATGGCACGGATTCCTTATGCTTCGGCTATAGGATCAATCATGTATGCCATGATATGCACACGTCCGGACGTGGCATATGCATTGAGTATGACAAGTCGATTCCAACAGCATCCAGGTGAATCACATTGGTTAGCTGTCAAGAACATTCTTAAGTACCTCCGGAGGACTAAAGATTGGGCATTGACTTATGGGGGCTCTCAAAAGCTCACAAGAACCGGTTCTACGAGATGCTAGCTTCCAAACGGATCGGGATGACTCGAAATCTCGTCCGGATTCGTTTTTACTCTTAATGGCGCTCGATCACTGGAAGAGTTCCAAGCAAACGATTCTGACAGCAGATTCTACGACTGAGTCCGAGTACTATGCCGCGTCTGAAGCTACAAAGGAAGCGATATGGATGCGTCAATTCTTACATGGACTATCCGTAGTGCCTAGTTCGAATGACCCGATCACCATCTATTGCGACAATAGTGGTGCCATCTTCCAAGCTAAGGAGCCTAAGTCTAGCAACAAGTCTAGACATGTACAACGGAAAGCTCATCTAATCCGGGATTACGTGGAGCAAAAGGAAGTAGTGATAGAAAAGATTGCTACAGATGATAACATAGCAGATCCTCTCACTAAACCATTACGACAAGATAAGCATGAAGGGCACGTTAATTCCATGGGAATTAAACGTGTTCCTAAGTTGTAGTACTCTTTTATGGATCAGATTCATTCCCTTTTGTACTCTATACAACATCATCGTTTTGATATTTATATATTTTGTTTTTCATGTGGAATTGTGCGACAATTTTTGAACACCACAAAGTGAACTGAACGAACATTATATTTTTCCAGTCCTTAATTACCCACATGAGCTGATAACTCTGGCAATTATTTTGTGACGTTGGTTGATGGTGGGTTCAACGAGCCATAAGTCAACCGGTTGACTGACCAATCACAGAGGCGATTTATACGGATATTTCGTAGGACACAATTGTGACATCGACGTGGAGTCCTAAATGTTTTATAACATTCGTTGCCCGGTCGTGGATAGGACTTCCATGGTGATCCTAAGAGTCGATTCTTTGACTATCGATTGTCTCTTGAGACTAAGGCGATTTTGGGTGACTTTGGTTTCTTTCTCACGGTCATCCGTAACAGGGGGCCAAGTAGATTTTTTTTCGGGTCATTTCATGCTTTGTGCTTAGATCGGAAGGAGTTCGAGTTGAAGGAAATATTCAGCCTTTATCGGGTACTCGATATTTCTCAGGGCCACTCGAGGAGTCAGAATCGAAATGCATGGCCATGCTCGGACACGGATTCGTTTTATCAGTTAAGTTACTCTCTAGTCGGGGAAACCACTCTAGATACAGATCGATTGTAAAATACGACCTTTGTGGATCCAGATCTGCAAATTGTTTTACATTGAGTGGGAGAAATTTTAAATGAATATGAGAATCGGTTATCGCACATACACTTGTACGGACAAGTGGGAGTTTGTTGGAGCTTGTGTCCTCCAGTTAGTGCGGATAACGTCATTGCACATACACTTGTACGGACAAGTGGGAGCTTGTTGGGGTTGGTGTCCTTAACAGTTAGTGCAAGGACTTATAAACCTCTAAAAGGATCAAAGGGCATACTTTTGGTATTATTATCAGTTGATCCACGTTTATCAATAACGGTTGGCTTGCTAGATAAGTTTGACGTTATTGTCATACGGATGGCGGTGATCAACTGGTCCCTAAAAGTCACACCTATAGGATACGTTTGAGAGATGTGAAGATGAAAATACAGTCATGTAGATGCCAAATTTGACTAACCAGTTAGTCCGAGTTACTTGACTAATAATTAGTCAAAATATGATGTTGAGATATTATATTTGATACGGATTAAATATCATGGGCTAAAGGCGAATTAACCAGTTAATTCGTAAAATTAAATATAAACGATTTATATTTAATTAATGTATATTGAATATTAATTATACAATATTGTCTTTGTCGGACATGTATTAATACTTCAACTAATACGTGTTATTAGTCGATGTATTAATAACCGATAACCGATGACGATTTATAATAAACCCGTCATATACATTTTAGCATTTAGCGAACTGGACCTCGAGCTAAAAGTAAGAGGAAGTGGAAGCCCACTTCCCCATGTATCCACTCGGTCCGGCCGAACCAAACAAAAGGAGAGACTCCCTCTCCTTTTGACCTAGACATTTTCACTTGAGAAAAAAACTAGGGTTTTGGAGATTCAGCTTTCTCTGAAACTGAGATCTCACATCTCGAGAAAAACTCACATTCAGTTCTCCCTATATTGCAAGGCAATCGGAGAACACGTTCTAGCACAAGGGCATATCTCGGACAAGTCTTGGGTGCAACAATTAGGAGGGAATCTCGTTTGATTTCTGTTCTTTACGCCGTGCACTATAAAGGACCCGAGGTTAATTCTTAATCTTTTATCGTTTCATCTTTGTATTTCGTTTATGACGATATTCGCATGTTAAATTTACGTTATAGTCCTAAATTTAAAGGGTATTATACGGATATTAACCCACATGTTCAACACCATGAGGTTATACGTGATGACTAGTCGATTACATAGGCAGAGTGTGTGACACTTTGTCTGACAGTGACCATTTAGAGAGTCCCTAAATTCTATTATAGACGCCTGGTCGTGGCAGGGATCTCTAAGATGTTCCTATGAGTCGATTCTTTTGACTGGAGACTATTATCTGAGCAAGTGCAGTTTCCGAGTGACTTTGGTTTTTGTCCTAGGTCGTGCCGTGAAAGGAGGCCAAAAGGGCATTTACTAGGTCATGGTGATCTATATTGTGCAATAGGATAGATAGGGCATACAGGAATTGTCCACCCACGTTAGGAACTATATCTCAAGGCCACTCGAGGAGTTAATGACTACAAATGCGTGGCCACGCTTGGAAGTAATCTGTGAGAGATTTTCCGGTCAGGTAGTCAGACTCCTGATCGAGAAAACCACACGCGATATGTTCATGTGCAAGTGCGACCTGAAAGACACCTTGAATTGAGTGGGAGATTAAAACGAACAAGAGAATTGGTAGCACACACCTTGTGTCGGGCAAGTGGGAGATTGTTGGAGTTAGTTTCCTCCACAATAGTGCGTTTACATAATAAATCTCATTTAAGGAATATCATCAGATATTTAATTATTTGATCCTCGTCAGTTGATTAACGTAAAACGATAACGATTGACTGACTAGAGTTTGACGTTATTGTCGTGAGACGGCGGTGATCAACTGACCCCTTTCGGTCACACCTAAAGGAACGAACCCCAATTTGCAACTAATTAATTGTATGAGATACAATTTATTTAGTCCCTTGATTTGTAGACTAAAAGGTTAGCCGATTATTTTAGAGAGATTTCGAGTTGCGAACTCGAGGCACGACAGTTATTATTTAATTATGCGATAATTGAATAATAAATTATGGGCGACAGGTTTTAGTTAATTAATTGTTAATTCACTAAAATTGTACTAATTGATTAATGTGATTAATATTAGTACATAAATAATATGTGTAGCGGTACACGTATATTTACGGAGTGATTTGGACGAATTTAATTGGAAGCATTTAAACATGAAACGATGTTTCAATAAAATTTACACGTATTTGTGCGACATATATAAGAATCAAAATGGACCCGTAAATGGGACATTAGACCGTGTAAATGAAGTTAGTGGATGATCATAATCGTTTCACTTTTACTTATTTTTCTTCCATAAGTGCCATATGATCATTGTGCATGTCATAATGTTTTTAGACAAAAATTGAAACAAATCCACTCCTACACTCTACCCCTCCCACCCGGTTTTCCTCCTCTCTATTAAGACCATTTTTTGTTCATTTTTGCATGCTAGCTCATTCATGTGTTTTGCATTTGAACAAAAACTACTTATCTCTCTAAAATTATTATCCATCCTTTACTAAGTTGTTAGTAAGCTAAAATAAATAATTACTAAGAGTGTTAGTAATATTTACATATTATCAAGGGAATTATTCTAACTAGTTACTAGTAAATACTTGTTAGATTAATTGGGTTGAGTTCTTGGGTGCACATTGTTAGGAGATCTTCTCTTTGAAGATTTGTTGGGAGGATCATCTTTTTGTTATAAGCTCAAGAACAATCAAGGTAGGAGATCTTGATTGTGCCCATATTACCATAAAAATCTATGTAAGGAAATTGTTTTTCCTTTACTTTCATTTTTTTGCTTTTATATTTGCATGCATGTTACATAGATCACCAAACTGATAAATTATGAGATAATTTAATTTTTATTAGAGAGTCTAATATGGATCTATGATCTTTCAACACCATCTTTCTAAAACACACATGGATTATTTGGAATCCCGTACTGGCTATGAGGAGTTAATCTGTTGGAAGAGTTCCTCGTAGTCATACATTGCGGATTTTATAACGGAAGCTGAGTACATTGTAATATTTGATGTTACAATAGGAAGTAGCTTGGATTTGGGAGTAATGCAGGGACAAAAAGTAGTTCCTGCAGCCACATATCCTATCCTAATATACTGTGATGACATTGGGAGCTATTTTGTGGCTTGGGTGCCCTAGTCTAGAGTTAAGTCTAGATATGTACTTAATTGTGTTACATGTAATATGAGTCATGTGGAACAAAGGGAAATAGAAATTTGTTGGTTTAATCAGATGAAGTGTCATCGATTTTAAACCAGGGCTTGTTGAAGGCTAAACTTGATAGTCATGTCGTTTCAATGTGGTTGAAACATGGTAATTTAATTGCTGTAGATTATATGATATGTAATAATATGATAGTGTATCAATTTTTACATATATGATAATCGCATTTATCGTTTGAGTTTTTCTAAACTCTTTTATATTCAGTACATACTGGATATTATTTATTACTTTGTTAAATCTGAAAAGGTTGTGGGACAACGTTGAACCTTTCAAGTGAACTGGATTAACATTGTATTTTATCCCTAGTTGCTTAATGAGGTGACGTCTCGGAGTGACTAAATTGTAAGTCAATCGATGGTAAGTTCAACCACCATTGAGCCATAGAGATGACTGGTCAATTACATAGGCACAATGTAGAGACATTTTGCCAGACAGTGACCATTTATAGAGTCCTTAATGTTGCCTGGTCGTGTAAGGATTTCTATTTATTCCTTCGAGTCAATTCTTTAGACTGGTGACTATTTGTCAGAGTTGGTATGGTTTTCCGGTGGCTTCGGTTTTTGTCCTAGGTCGCACCATAAAAGGAGGCTGAAGGACATTTACTGGGTCATTGTGATCTGTATCGAACGAAGAAAATAGGTCAACAGGATTGTCCACCCTCCTCAGGGTTTATTATCTCAAGGCCACTCGAGGAGAGGTGACTGGAAATGAGTGGCCACGCTCGGATGAGATCTATCGTAGATTTTCCGGTCAGAGAGTCATTCTCCTGATCGAGGAAACCACTATATGATATGATCACGTGCAAGAACGACCTGAAAGACATCTTGCATTGAGTGGGAGATTTAACGGACTAGAGAATTGGTAGCGCACACTTGTGTCGGACAAGTGGGAGATTGTTGGAGTAGTGTCCTCCTCAATAGTGCGTCTACATAATAAATCTCGCAAAAAGAATATCAGGGAAATAATATTTTATTTGTCAACTGATTAACGTAAATCGGCAACGCTTGGCTGACTTGAGTTTGACGTTACTCTTGTATGACGGTGGTGATCAGTTGATCCCTCGAGGTCACACCTATAGGATGGAGCCCAAATGGAAATCTAATTATTTGGATAATTAGTTCCTTGAAATATATATTGACTAATGGTTATTCATGTGAGTTTTAAAGTATAATTATTATCATATTATGTGATAATTGAGTAATAAATATTATATCTTATTAATGTGATTAAATGAGATAAAAATTTAGTAATTAATAGTTAATTGACTAAATTAGTATTATTTACTGATAAAGTATTAGTTTTAATACGATGAGTTTATTAAGTTTAAGACGGAGGTAATTAGCTACTTAAATTTACAAGAGATTGTAAAATTAGCTAATAGAGTTTTATGGGACACATTTTATATTGATAAAATGGTTTAATAATACTTCAAAGTTGGGTGTACATTATTTGTTAATTTATATTATTTAAGTGTTAAATTCTTAAATTAATATTTAATTATATAAGATAATTAAATATGCGACTTATAACCATTTGTGGGACAATTGCCGGAAGTCAAAATAGACCCGATAATTACACTTGTGCCGCCACTTTTGATGATGATAATCATCAAATGTGGTCTGGCAAGTCCCACTAACAAATGTCTCTCATTTGTTTACATTTGAGGACTATATATACCCCCTAACTTGATCATTTTTTGATGGTTAGAAAATAAGAAGAAAATTGCTTTAGTTTTATTAGCATAAGAACAATAGTTGTTCTTCATCTTCTCTTCTTATTTTTACACATATAACTTATCCAAAACTCACATAAATAATAAAACATCAATTATCATTATAGTAATAATAATTTATAATATTATTTCAAGGTAATATTCTACTTTATATCTAGTTTATATAAGTAGGATTTTGGGTGATATCTTGGGTGCAACCAAGAGAAGGTTTCCTACCATGGAAACTAGAAGATGGAGGATCATCCATGATGTTCTTAGCTCAAGAACAACACAAGGAAGGAGTCCTTGTGTTGTGTCCAATATATCCAAATGCAATGTAAGGAAAATTCCATCTTTTATCATTTATGACCATCTTATAATTGCATGCATGTAACTAGATCATGCTTAAACTAAATTAATATGTAATTTAGTTACTAATTAGAAAGTCTAATTAGGGGTCTAGCACCTTCAAGTGGTATTAGAGCTCAGTCGTTGCATGCATGTCGATTTTCGACGATTTTATCGAGTTATAAGATGACTTTGTAAAATCGTAATTTTTGTGTAAAATTTTGTTTGGCATGAAATTTTTTGTTTTATGTATACATTCTGACCTAAAAATGGTTTTGGTCAAATTTGGTTAATTATGGAATTTTATTGCTAATTAATAGATTTTTTTTCTTCTTAAGACCGTCTTAATATGCATAAAATTGGTTAATAGTTAACTAAAAACCTTTGCATGTTAATTCTGGCCATGAAATTTTAATATATTCTCACATTCATGGATTATTTAGAGTAAGTAATAATTAGAAAATAAATTTCATTAATTTTGCATGACTATTGTTTTTAATAGTTAAATATCAATAAAATGTGATTATATTGGTCAAAAATCAAAAAAATGTATTTTATGGCATGAGAAATTTATCTAAGGTTACTTGTATGTAGTATACATTATATTTAAACTTAGAAAATTAATTTGATTAATTTTTTCATGTTTATTAGTTTTTATGCTATAAAATCGATAAAATGTAACCATAATTTTCTCAAATCTTAATCGAATTTTTTGGAAATTTTTTTTACATTTTCAGGTTCTGGAAAATGTTCCAGAATATTAAAAAATTTCATTTGATGTTTTTTCCGACTTTTATGTTTAATTTATAATTATATCGTAAAAGTTGGGAAAACCGTGTTTAAAATTGTGTATTTGATACAAAAAAAAGTTTTAGACAAAATTTTTTAAATTTTGAGTTCCTGGAAATGTTCCAGTCTAAAAAAAATTTTTATTTTTACAATTTTCATAATTTTGTTTATTTATTTGGATTTATTTCATAAAAGTTATGATTAATTCAGTTTCAATTAGCAATTTTTCATAAAAGGTTATGAACTCGTTAAGAAATGAGTGAAAACTAATTTTTGAGTCTCAAAACAGTTTGGGATGTTATCTTGTGCTTAAATTTGATTTAAGTACTAATTTGTAATTGTTAATGGTTAAAAATCGCTTAATTAACCAAAACTACGAGCTTAATATCAAACCGATGGTTCATAGGGCGATTTATAATTTTAGGGCATGTTTAAATATGATTTTTATATTGCATTTTATTTAAATGAATGTCATTTAATTTTATGTAATTTATTAATGTAATTTATCTAGAATGGCCTTAGTTAGAAATCGGTATTTCTCGTAATGTAAGGGAATACCGATTTGGTTTGTAATTATTTGCAATCTCGTATCGCTATTTTGTAATATTAATAGATTTATTTTATTTTAATTTTACAAATGTATAATAGGAATTGTTATGTAATTCTTTTTATACTTATAATTAATTGTTACGAAGACCGGCGGGGTCCTAAAGACGGAGCCTTTCGGAAAGGAGTTCCAATGAAGACCGGAGTTTTCAAAAGACCAAGTGTAACACCCCGGTTTATGAAGGAGTCTTTAGCAAGACATTCCCTAATAAACCGGACTGTTACCATCTCGGTTTCCCGAGGTAGTGAATAACAAATTAAACTCCAAGGCAAAATTATATAATTACTTTAACTTAATTATTACAAAATATCTTTTCAATTAAATTACAAAGAACTAACATAAATAAAAGTGAAAGTCTTCTAGATGATGATCTAGCTACTAAGTCTTCTGATCCAGTGTCTCACGCCCACCAAGCTCCCGTCCTATCTCTTAAACCTGTCAAGTCTGCTCGCCAATATTTGGGTCATCACAGGTGTTCACGAATACACGGGGTCAACCACGAGGTTGAGTAGGGAAAACCATAAAAAAACAAAATATGATATGCATGCTCCTCCGTCACCTCCATCTCCATCTCAACTCATATCTCATATCTCATACCCGGACAACCAAACCATACCGATCCCGGTAGACTATATATATCGACCGTAGCCGATCCGCATTTCGCTTGTTGAGGACACCAGGGCAAGTCTGCGAGAACCCGCCTGGGCCTTATCACAACTCACATCGTATCTAAACATCGTCACTCCTACACCATCCTCCAACTCCAATGCATATGAAATGCTCAACAGAAATTAATGCAACACAATATATATATTAATGAATGAAATCATGCCAGCTACCGAATGTTGTGATAACAAACTCAACACGATCAATTCAGTCAATCACCTTCCGTATATGAATCATAACGTAAATCAACAACCACGAATCGAGTCAACACAATTCAACAACAACGATAATAGGTCAAGTGTATTTCCCTACCTCAAAGTGCCAGCAAATCCAATTAAGCAGTTCAAGCAGTCCAGAACATAAAGCAACGAATTTGATTATCGATCCTTCACGAATCCGTCACCTAAAACAATTATAATATTTATAATTACTAACTACTAAATATAGAAATCTCCCAAAATAGAAGCTTTCCCGAAATACAATCCCGACACCAAACTTATGCCCAACTGATAACTAAAATAACCCGATTAGTATTTGCCCCAACTTCCCAAAATAGAAAGTTACTAAAGTAGAATTTCTTAGAATGGAAACTTTCCCGATATAGTAGCTTTTTCATTAAACCCGTCTCTAATTAATTAATTATTATTAATTATTATTTTATCTTAAATAACTCGGAACTAAAACCAAATCGATAATTAGAGAATTAAACGAATTATACGATGAAACGAATCAAGCATTTGAACAACTCTAACAATCCCGACTCAAAACCGTCTCCAAACATTTTAAATAACCCGGGAGTTAAATCAAATAACTAATCTAAAAGACTTGGGAATTAAATTACATAACTAATTTAATGAATTAAACGATTTAAGGAAAACCCCGAGTCAAACGAACAACTCAAACAACCCGACTCCACAACCCGCACTTTACTCTCGCCCACACCCTTCCAAACGCCGCCTGAACCACCACGACAACCACCAGCCATATTCCCCACTTCGACCCCACCACCAACAACCACCACCAGCCTGGTCGACTGCCGCCGGCGAGTCGAACCAGGGCTGACATATGGCCAGGTTCACCACCGTGCATCACCAAACACCCTCTGTCCTCGACTCACAACCACCGCAGCAACTACCTATCCTCTGCCAAACCACCACCGCCTTGCTCACCGTCAGACCCCGCACCCAGACACCGTGGCACCACCGTCTCGACCTCCCCCTAGTCCACGGTGGCGCCACCCCAAACCTAGCCATTCTAAACCCGTCTGAAAACCATAACCAAAACCCGTTTTGGCTACCCCTGTCGCTGCCGCCTTTCACAACCACCATCACCACCCAAAACCTCCCTAACCACCACCACTACACTCGTCCCTTACCACCCTACTCCCTTACTCTACCAACAACCACCAGCAATGCCTCAACAAGACACGAACAACCCCCCAAAAACCCGACAAAAAAGAAGAAAACAGGGGAGAAGGGTTGCTCTTACCTTTTTCCTGCCGCCCCTACCGCCACCAGGGCCACCCACGGTCGTCGCCAACCACCCTAAGGGCTTCCTTGCTGCGCCGTCAACACCCAGCTCACACTCTCTCTCTCTCTCTCTCTCTATGCGTGAGGCTGATGTTTTGGTGTTGGTGAAGGAGGGAGGCGGCTGAGGGAGTATGCAAAGAGGGAGGCGGGTTGAGGGAGGGTACTATTAGGTTTAGGGTTAGGGTTAGGGTTAAATGGGCTGAACAGTTAATGGGCCAACTCAGATGGGTTAGCTCATAATTCGAATTCTTATAAACCCGTCACAATTAACTTATATCGATACAACGCGAGTTAATTAAAATAATTACGTAATTATCGACTCAACAATTTACCCGCCTTAAATAGTAATATAAAATGTATAAGAATTACTATATAATAATATCCGTTTAATTGATTACATAAAATACGGGGTATTACAGTCTTCCCCCCTTAAAATGAATTTCGTCCCGAAGTTCGCTCCCGTACTCAAACCTCAGAAGGGTATTGCCTATCGTACATACGGACGTCACACGTTCCTAACACGGTTAACACACACTTGACACATCAATTAAACATACAAACACGAAATATTACATTCTGCCCTCCTAAAAATAAACTTCGTCCCGAAGTTTAGCTCGTCATTACTTAACCAACTAACTATAACTAATAACTACCTGAGAACACAAATGTATAACAACTAAATAATCACCTGAGAACACCGTCATCTTCCATCTAAATTCCGGTCTCAAACTCAATCAACTCAATAACCATGGTCGCACTGGACCGCAAACGTAACTCGGCACAAAGGCCCCACAACTCAAAACTCAATACCAGTAGTTTAACTATACTCCCCTTTTACACCTCAACCAACTAACAGAAGTAGGAATAAAACATATAGGACTCATTTGTATAGGTACCCCCACAACTAAACATCAACTTGGTCAACTATAACCTACAAACAAGTGCAAACTAAGCATCAAGATTTTACAATCCTACCCGACTAGAAACATGGTTACGTCCTCGTAACCTCTTTTCAATTTTCATATACCTATGCAACAAAATCATTATCAACCACATGTGACAGGAAAGAACATATGATAAAAGATTGCGCATTAACATTCAGGTCGAAACAAGGTTTTATTATGGGATTAACTGATTGTCAACAAGTAACATTTATTACTAGCTCATGCTTAACTTAAAAACACAACATCAACCTAAAAGAATAACAAGAAAGGAACCAAGGTTTACACGGTTTCACAACTAAACAAATTTGATGATCAATTATAGACTATGAACGAGCGAGAGCAAAATCAACAAAACAATTTAAGAACTTCTCACATTGCAAACATATCACAGAAAATAGATCTACCACTACCATCCATCACACTCACAAGATCTTATTGACATGTCCGTACAACCATTTACTCACCCACTGGTTTAGGTTACGAATTGGGTCGATGAATTTAAGCAATCAACAAAATACTCATAATTCATATTTTAAATTATAAAAAAAAAAAAAAATTGTTTGTACGATATCAATTCTGAAAACATGTTTCCCAATAAAATTAACAACATATGATCTAAGCCAACGACAACATTACTTCCATATCTCTCATGTGTTTAACATCTTAGCAAACATATCATTCAGTTGTGTCCAACAACTTAGTATAATTCATTTTCAGCAAAACAAAAGATATTGTATAAATAGTTTAAACATATACATTTGCCATCATATACTTTATAGAACTCTAGCTATGATAAAAGATTAGCAACTTGAACAACTTCTCTGATTTGTACGGTTTGAATAATTAGACAACTCGTAGGCTCAATTAAACGTAACTATAACGACTATCATTTAAACCAATGTATATCATGTGAATCATCAAAGGGTTATCCTATTATAATTGCCAACATCGTTATCATAAACAATCTTTATTAGAATATAATTGATAGTGACGACTCGAGAATATAGATATGCCAAATGTCGAGTTATATCAAACAGTTTCCTTTATATCACGCCCTTACAATTGCAAGAATCACTTTAGCATTTTATGACAATATAATAACGAACATATTCAATAATGAATAACAACACGGTTTATCATCATGTTAATGGTTTAGGTCCGACTGAAATAATTTAATGAAATGAAAGTTATAAGTATAACTATAGGCACACCGACTCACATGAAAGACATTAGAACTCAGATGCATCCTACATGTATGAACATTTAGACATACTTATTACTATCATCCATGTGTAAACATTTAAACATAATTATTATAATTATTCATGCGTGTATATTAGAACAATCAATTAACTTTTAACGCCATCAACTTACCAAGATATGACAATATAGTTTTATATTTATATATATATATATATCCGACCACTATGCAATATGATGCACACCCAGAGACATTACAACATGCCAAATGTATATAAAGTATGCAAACAACTGGACTCGTATAAACATTTCACCCTCGATTAAGAATCAAATTAAGCTATCCAATTTTACTCATGCTATCATGCCAACAATGTTATCAACTAAGTTTTAATGTTATCACTTGTTAAGATATATAACTACTGAACATGCGTGCTACTATCGTCATATAAAGCATTATAAATTCACATTACTAAGGCTCATGAATTAATCAAACGACTGTATGAAAATTCAACATAGAACACACATTTTAAATGTTTTGATTCACGTTGTAACTTCCAAAGATCACGAATAAATAACCGTTCGATTAAAACTTGATTCATATTATTTTTATAAAACACGGAGAGTTAAAAACACAGGGGAAAAAGAATTAGGTCTAAAGCACAAAAATTTCATTTTTAAAGAATTTTACAACTCAGTTAGTCCAAACAAACATGTGACAGTAATTGGTCCAAAACTTGGGTCAGTTTGCAAAACCTACCGTTTAATATAGAGACATCAAGAATTTTCATGGCTTATTAATTTGAAAACATACGCGAATTTTATGATCGATGGAGTTGGAACTATGCGAAAATTATTAATACAATTTAAATGAGGATTTTTTTACAAAGTCGTTGGTCAAACATCACTGCACAAGAACTTCCTAACCACAGCTTACTAAATTATCTATTACTCCTAATCCGTATATCCTATAAGCATGAAACCAACGCCAAATGAACACTAACTCGCGAGGCTATCTCCCATAAAATTTTCATCCATAGGCAATAAACAGAAAAGAAATGGCAGTAACGTCAATTAAAGAGTATCATCAAACTAAACGAGTTTCAGCACTATGTCATTCATTTTCTATGTCCCAATTCTTACAACTATACTATCGATACTAATCCATCCTAACTTAAATCTCACACTGTACAATTCGTAACATCTACCCCATAGAATCCCTTGGCATCTCGATCTACTCCGTATATCTAAATCACGATTGTTATGACTATAAACATGCAATTCGATAGTGTTTCTAATTACTATCACAAGACTATACTAGCATGGCTTTGGGGTCACATAACCGCATATTACTAGACATAATAGTACTATCAGCACATTATTCAACATCCACCTAGGTAACTATCATCGACTTGCAATTATTTTAATGCTCACGACTACCACGACACTTCATTGATTATTAACATGAACTCGAAAATTTATTTCTCATTTCCACCACATTATATGATCACGTCATCATTCATACAAAATACTTACCGTAGCGTTGTCCAGCAGAATGGTTAGATATATGGGTCTCAAGGTATACATCAACTCGATTATGCAATAATCAATGTACCAATCAGTTAACACTTAGGCAACGATATTTGGATTTCATGTTCAACCTCAAGCAACTTTTCTACCCTTTCTCTCATATACACTCAGGGTTTCCGGGTCAAACTGAGAGGGCCGCTGGTTCGGTGTGAGGGGGCCCCTAACTCATACCTTACCTTAGTGTGCTCCTAACAGTTCTATCCCGGGGTTCATTTATTTCGACTCTTCCTATGTTCATTGGGCTCATTGGTTTAGGCCTGAGGATCGTTCGCTCTGATACCACTTTGTAACACCCCGGTTTATGAAGGAGTCTTTAGCAAGACATTCCCTAATAAACCGGACTGTTACCATCTCGGTTTCCCGAGGTAGTGAATAACAAATTAAACTCCAAGGCAAAATTATATAATTACTTTAACTTAATTATTACAAAATCTCTTTTCAATTAAATTACAAAGAACTAACATAAATAAAAGTGAAAGTCTTCTAGATGATGATCTAGCTACTAAGTCTTCTGATCCAGTGTCTCACGCCCACCAAGCTCCCGTCCTATCTCTTAAACCTGTCAAGTCTGCTCGCCAATATTTGGGTCATCACAGGTGTTCACGAATACACGGGGTCAACCACGAGGTTGAGTAGGGAAAACCATAAAACAACAAAATATGATATGCATGCTCCTCCGTCACCTTCATCTCCATCTCAACTCATATCTCATATCTCATACCCCGGACAACCCAGCCATACCGATCCCCGGTAGACTATATATATCGACCGTAGCCGATCTGCCAGCTCGCAGCTGAGGACACCAGGGCAAGTTCTGCAGAACCCGCCTGGGCCTTATCACAACTCACATCGTATCTAAACATCGTCACTCCTACACCATCCTCCAACTCCAATGCATATGAAATGCTCAACAGAAATTAATGCAACACAATATATATATTAATGAATGAAATCATGCCAGCTACCGAATGTTGTGATAACAAACTCAACACGATCAATTCAGTCAATCACCTTCCGTATATGAATCATAACGTAAATCAACAACCACGAATCGAGTCAACACAATTCAACAACAACGATAATAGGTCAAGTGTATTTCCCTACCTCAAAGTGCCAGCAAATCCAATTAAGCAGTTCAAGCAGTCCAGAACATAAAGCAACGAATTTGATTATCGATCCTTCACGAATCCGTCACCTAAAACAATTATAATATTTATAATTACTAACTACTAAATATAGAAATCTCCCAAAATAGAAGCTTTCCCGAAATACAATCCCGACACCAAACTTATGCCCAACTGATAACTAAAATAACCCGATTAGTATTTGCCCCAACTTCCTAAAATAGAAAGTTACTAAAGTAGAATTTCTTAGAATGGAAACTTTCCCGATATAGTAGCTTTTTCATTAAACCCGTCTCTAATTAATTAATTATTATTAATTATTATTTTATCTTAAATAACTCGGAACTAAAACCAAATCGATAATTAGAGAATTAAACGAATTATACGATGAAACGAATTAAGCATTTGAACAACTCTAACAATCCCGACTCAAAACCGTCTCCAAACATTTTAAATAACCCGGGAGTTAAATCAAATAACTAATCTAAAAGACTTGGGAATTAAATTACATAACTAATTTAATGAATTAAACGATTTAAGGAAAAACCCGAGTCAACGAACAACTCAAACAACCCGACTCCACAACCCACACTTTACTCTCGCCCACACCCTTCCAAACGCCGCCTGAACCACCACGACAACCACCAGCCATGTTCCCCACTTCGACCCCACCACCAACAACCACCACCAGCCTGGTCGATCGTCACGGCGAAGTCGAACTGTGGCTGGCATATGGCCAGGTTCACCACCGTGCATCACCAAACACCCTCTGTCCTCGACTCACAACCACCGCAAAGAACTACCTATCCTCCGCAAACCACCACCGCCTTGCTCACCGTCAGACCCCGCACCAAGACACCGTGGCACCACCGTCTCGACCTCCCCCTAGTCCACGGTGGCGCCACCCCAAACCTAGCCATTCTAAACCCGTCTGAAATCCATAACCAAAACCCGTTTTGGCTACCCCTGTCGCTGCCGCCTTTCACAACCACCATCACCACCCAAAACCTCCCTAACCACCACCACTACACTCATCCCTTACCACCCTACTCCCTTACTCTACCAACAACCACCAGCAATGCCTCAACAAGACACGAACAACCCCCCAAAAACCCGACAGATAAGAAGAAAACAGAGGAGAAGGGTTGCTCTTACCTTTTTCCTGCCGCCCCTACCGCCACTAGGGCCACCCACGGTCGTCGCCAACCACCCTAAGGGCTTCCTTGCTGCGCCGTCAACACCCAGCTCACACTCTCTCTCTCTCTCTCTCTATGCGTGAGGCTGATGTTTTGGTGTTGGTGAAGGAGGGAGGCGGCTGAGGGAGTATGCAAAGAGGGAGGCGGGTTGAGGGAGGGTACTATTAGGTTTAGGGTTAGGGTTAGGGTTAAATGGGCTGAACAGTTAATGGGCCAACTCAGATGGGTTATCTCATAATTCGAATTCTTATAAACTCGTCACAATTAACTTATATCGATACAACGCGAGTTAATTAAAATAATTACGTAATTATCGACTCAACAATTTACCCGCCTTAAATAGTAATATAAAATGTATAAGAATTACTATATAATAATATCCGTTTAATTGATTACATAAAATACGGGGTATTACACCAAGCTATATTGGAAGGCGTTCCAATAAAATTCAAGGGACCAAGGAGTTGGTTTTCGAAGTTGTAATAGTTAATTAGATTAACTAGTTTAGGAGGCCATACTAGAAATTGTATTTTATTTTATATGCATTCATGCCAAATCGCCATTACATGCATTTATTCGTTTTTACGACTGTCGTCAATAAGAGTTATCGAGAATTCGCCGATTTAGTTCACTTAAAGGGAATTGATAATAAATTGACAAGATCTCTCACATTGTTTAAATATTGAGGCTAGCTCTTCCATTTAGTAACACCTATGAGTCCCTTCTTCATTAGCGGGCAGGTACGGTTCACCGTGGTGTTCCCTTTTTACGTCGGGTAAGTAGGGTAATAAATGTTATTACACGTAAAAGTTGGTTGGACTTAATCGAATTGCAAGATTGGTATGTCTGGCGTCACTGGGCCCAGTTTTGTATTCCGGGGCTAAGAGATGGATTTAATTGAAATCTGCACCAATGGGTTTGCACCAGTTGAAATGCTTTGATGAATTCAGATTATATTGGCAATTGTTGCATTTCATAATTGTATGATTTGGCAGTAGGATGACAGAACCATCTTCTTGAATCGGATTCTAGAAGAGGAAGTGTATTTGACACGTCTTGTGGTTTTTGTAGATCCTTACAATCAGAAGATTGTAGCTAACTTAAGAAGAAGACTTAAGAGAGCATCATGGAGTTGGAATATGTGTTTGATCATGTTATAAAACATTTCTCAAGATGTCGAGGAATTATGTATATACACCTTACGCAAATCAAATAAATTTAAAATACTTAGTTTCACATCCTTAGTCCTTCTCGAGTAGTAAAGGATAATCTATCTGACTATTAAGTGACCTTCACTTAAATTCGATTAATAACAACTCGTAATACTAAAAGCATATGAATTGTTATGACAATAATACATCATAGCGTATTAAATTGATCCAGCAGCGGAAGCAGTCGGAATCAATTCTAATGAGTTCAACTATATATATATATATATATATATATATATATATATATATATATATATATATATATATATATATATATATATATATATATATATATATATATATATATATAAGACTCCGATAAAAACGCCTATATTCCTCCTTGATTTATCTCTATAAATCTGGATACTTAAGATGTATTAAAATATTCTCCTAAGTCTTTCATCATTCCAAATGATTAATATGTCAACAACATAAAAGACTCATAATACCACCATACACCCACTAAACTTCATGTATAAACATAGTTCCTCAACATCTCGGGAAATGTTTTATAACATGATCAAACATACATTCCAACTTTATGATGCTCTCTCACGAATTATTCATAAGTTAGCTACAATCTTATGATTATAAGGAGCTACAAAACCCTCAAGACATGTCAAATACACTTCTTCTTCTAGAATCTAATTCAAGAAAATGGTTTTGTCATCCTTCTGTCAAATCATACAATTATGAAATGCAACAATTGCCAGTATAATCCGAGTTCATCGAAGCAATGACACTGTTGCAAACACTTTGTCACCAATCAAGCTTTGAAAACATCTTTGAGTTTTTTATCCAAGTCATTTACACTGAAGAGGTCTAACTTCTTCATGTAAATTTACCAGGTCATTTACTGATAATTACACTTGGATTCCATCACGGATCAGATGGCTTTAAGCCATTGCATAGAGTTGAAACATAAAACAATCTCTTTGTAAGTTACAGGCTTCGTCACTTTCTAAAAGTAACACTATATCATTACCTCCGATGAGTGATGAATTTAACCTGGCCTCATAGATTCTGAAGAAATAGACACTCAATCTGACAAGGAGGAAACATTTTTCCTGCTTCATTTGTGGCTCTTCAACATTTTCTCCCACTCTGTCTTTTAGAAATAAACCTCTTTTCTAAAAAGACAGCATTACGAGCCACAAATGCTTTGTTCTCATGACTATGTAGGATAAATGATCACATGTTTTCTTTCAGACAACTTATAAATTAGGTACTCTGCCTCTCCATATCTAATACGGGGTGAATGCAATTGTTTTAAATGGTAATTTGATTTAGTGGGATGGGGAAATTAGCAGACAAAATAGAAAGACCTCAATTGTAAAATCAAGTGGCTCAATAAAACTTGACAAAAATCAAACCATATCGTATAGGTTCGATATCACTTTTCAACCACACATTATTTGATAAAGTGTGTTAGGGAATATTAACTTGTGATAGTATATCACACTTCTTTTGGTGAAAAACAAAAGTCATTACTTAGTTATTTCATTCCACGATCGGATCATGAAACTTTGATCTTATAATGTTATTGGTTATCACATTTTCTTTAAAAACTCTTTGAATTCACCAAAGATTTCTCTTTATGCCTCGTTCAGTAGATACACCAGTATCGACTTAAAACGATGGTAAAAGAAAAGAAGTAATTATAACCTACTATGGTTGAGATTGTTATTCGACCATACACACATCCACATGTGAATAGGGTCAATAACTCACATGCTCAATCATTTTCAACAAAAAAACACGAGTCATCTTGCTTTGAATACAAGATTCGCATATATCATAATTTATAATCAAATGATTCAAAGAGAACTAGGTAACACTAGTCTATGTATGCGTTTTCAATCCAGAACTAAGATTTAATTAGGGTCACCAATTTAGTTTGAACCTTATATATTTTATATGATATATATATTTATCTAGTTTAGGTCAAGAATAACCAATGATTGCATTGATATAGCCATAGATCAAATCATAGCAAATTAGGGAACATCATTTGTTTATATCACAAGAGTGAAACCATATGTGTCTTACATAAAAATTTTATTAAATCACAATTCTAAACCCCAAAACTAGATTAAGTACATAATAATATTTATATGTCTCATAATTAAATGACAACTACCCTCGTTCCATTTCCTATGAGAAGGTTGACATTAGTTTAAGGCTAATCGTCACACAATTATCATCCCATGTACCAAATATAATTGTGATAACCACTATCGATATCAAATATTGATGAAGTGGTACAAGTACAACTAATGTCAATCATATAGATATCTAGAAAAGAAGGAACCTTTTAGCTGTCACACAGCCAACTTTCTTATTCTCCGAAAAGCTAGGGGTATTATCTCTACTAATGTCATACAAATTTAAAATAGCAAGAAGTTTGGTCAGGATTGGTATCGCACTAAGGTTTGGTGCTGCTATTCACAATAGCTTAGCATTAACCTTTCCTTTGAGCCAATTCTTTAACCAAACCAAATTTTCTCTTGAACCTCGTCCTAATCTTAACTATTAAGATATATACATCCCTCTTAGAGCTCCCACTCACTTCTAAGAAACATTATGAAGTGAATGTAGTTATTGGTTAATCATGATTTTAAACAAATCATATTACCAACTCGTTCAAACATTTTTACGTGCTCAAACAATTTAAGTATGTGTAAACATTTATCTTATAAGCAATAAGATTGTAGCATCGTTGTTGTAAATAAAATGATATTGGAAAATCAAAACACTTTTGACAAAGGTAATATCCCGTTTATACTCTTCACAAGAGACCCTTACAACGGACAATATGAGGATCAGAAGAATTGCAAATTTTTGTCATTAGCTATGGTGGTAAAACGAAGAAAAGTTAAATAATCGAAAATTAAAGGTACCGTATACTTTTAGAAAACTATTTTCATGCATAACGGATTATCAATTCTATAGATTGAGGAGCGAATTGAATACTAGCCATTACGCGATATAAAATCGTAAAAACAGAGTAAGTGGGAAATTTAACTTTCATCTTTAATAAATACTTGAAAAACAATTTTATCAAGTTTGAATTCGCATTTATATAATGATCTCTCACCTAAATATATAAATGATCCCGAGATCCGTCTCTAAATAAACCTCGGCTCGGTGACGCCAGACATACGAGATCAAAATAAATTTGGTGAGTCAACCCTTTGACCGATTCTACATTTAGAACTCTCGGTCGACAGATTTCAAGTAAATCCATCTCCTAGCCCTGGAACACAAAAATGGGCCCAGTGACGCCAGACATACCAATCGTGCAATTCCGTTGACTCCAACCAACTTTTACGTGTAATAACATTTATTATCCTACTTACCCGACGTAAAAAGGGAACACAACGGTGAGCCGTACCTGGCCCCTAATGAAGAAGGGATTTATAGGTGTTACTGATGTAAATCTATATGGAAAAACGAGAATGAACAGATCGTGGAACTGTTCGTTTGAGTTTGCTAAATCTGTGAATGTGTATGTCGTTGTAACTAGTAAATTTGCAGCGGAAATTGATTTGTTTGGACTGATTATTTCGTGATTATTAAAGTAACCGGATAGTATGGTGAATTCCTAGTCCTAACCTCGCAAAGTATCAAACGCAGATTCACGCAATCAACCTCGCAAGGAAGACCTAAAGATTAAGCTCGCAAACCTAATCAAAATAATGCTCACAAACGTAAACAATTTTATTTCTGGAAATTTGATGTTGTGTGTTTCTCTGATTACACACAGTCCTATTATACTCCTAAACGAGGTCATAACTCGACCCAAGCCCTAGCTTGCAAATCAAGCTATCTTTCCTTTTCCTAAACTAACTAGGAAAGTTCTTCCCTTTTCCTAAACTAACTAGGAAAATACTAATATTAGAATACAATCAGATTTTAGGGTATTCTAATCAAACTAGGATTAGGAAAATCTAGCTTTTCCTAACTTTATTGGAAATAGTAATTAAACTAATTTATTATTCCTACACGATTTAGGAAATCGTGTATCCTAACCATCCTAGGAGCCATCCTAGGAGCCGTGATATGCAGCTCCAACGCCTTCCCATTTCAGCATTAACACACTATTCGATCCAAGCTCGAACCCTTTTACTAGTTGAGTCACATTTCGACTAATAAGGATTTCATTTGCTTGTTCCGAGCATGCTCCTGCATCATTCTCTCCTTCTTTTTGAGAATTTGCCCTCAAATCCTCGTCTTCTAGATACGGTGACAGGTCGCCTACATTGAATGTCGCGCTCACCCCACCATATTCACTCGGCAACTCCAGCTTCTATGCATTAGAGCCATAACATTCGAGGATCTTGAATGGACCATCTGCTCGTGGCATCAACTTGTTCTTCCTTTTGGACGGAAATCGTTCCTTCCTTAAATGTAACCACACAAGATCACCTTCCTTGAAAACAGGCTGCTTACGATGTTTATTAGCCTTCTCCTTGTATTTAGCATTTGCCTTCTCAATTTGAGCTCGAACTTGTTCACATACTCGGAGAAATGCTGCTTGCCTCTCCTTGGCTTCAAAACTCAACACATCTTTCTTTGGAATGGGCACTAAATCGATGGGCATGTATGGATTCATGCCATAGACAATCTCGAATGGAGCTCGTCCTGTCGTCATCGATGGTGTACGATTATAAGCGAATTCAGTATGTGCTAATTTGATATCCCAATCCTTCGTGCTTTTACTAACTAATCCTCGCAATAGACTCCCCAGAGTACGGTTGGTTACCTCGGTCTGACCATCTGTTTTTGGATGGTATGATGTACTGAAAAGAAGCTTAGTTCCCATCAAACGCCATAACGTTTTCCAGAAGTAACTAAGAAACTTCACATCTCGATCTGAAACAATAGTAAGAGGTATTCCATGCAACCGACCGATCTCTCTATAGTACAAATCAACCACTTTAGTTGCATCATCAGTCTTGTGACACGGAATAAAATGCGCCATCTTCGAGAATCGATCAACTACCACCATAATTGAGTCCTTACTCCTCTGAGTTCTCGGCAAACCAAGGATAAAATCCATGCTTACCTCGTTCCACGGTTTCACAGGTACGGGCAGAGGTGTATACAAGCCTTTGTTGAACGTGCTTTTAGCCTTTTGACATACCACGCACTTCGCCACGATTTCTTGCACGTCCTTATTCATTCTCGGCCAGTAGAAGTGTTCACTTAGGATGTCACTCGTCTTATTAACTCCAAAGTGTCCAGCAATAGCCCCGCCATGAGCTTCACGTACCAACAACTCCCTAATCGACCCATTTGGAATGCATAGTCGATTACCTTTAAAGAGATAGCCATCTTGAACAGTATAAAAACCTGTTGGATCAATAATTTCCTTCGAAAATTCTGGATCAGATTTGTACAGCTCCTTGATATGTTCGAAACCAAGAATTCTGGCACCCAACTCAATCAACAATGAATGTCTTCGAGATAATGCATCAGCCACGATATTAGAACTTCCGGTCTTGTACCTTGAAGAAAACGTGAATGATTGCAAGAACTCTACCCATTTAGCATGTCTTTGATTTAACTTTTGCTGTCCATGAATGTGTTTAAGAGCCTCGTGATCAGAATGTAAAATAAACGGCTTCGGACGCAGATAATGACTCCAATGGTCCAATGCTCTCACGATTGCATAAAACTCCTTGTCGTAAGTTGAATAGTTCAGCCTTGCACCGTTTAATTTCTCGCTGAAATATGCAATAGGTCTCTTCTCTTGTATTAACACGGCACCAATTCCAACACCACTTGCATCACACTCGACTTCAAACAATTTATTAAAATCGGGTAGTGCTAAAACAGGTCCGGAACACATCTTGTGCTTCACCTCCTCAAACGCCTTTTGGGCGCTGCTAGTCCACACGAACTCTCCCTTCTTGGTTAGCTCTGTAATTGGAGCCATAATCGAGCTAAAACCCTGGATGAATCATCTATAAAATGACGCTAAACCATGAAAGCTTCTGTAACACCCCGGTTTATAAAAGAAGTCCTCGTCAAGACATTCCCTCATAAAACGGACTGTTACCATCTCGGTTTCCCGAGGTAGTAGATAACAAAGTCCAACTCACCAAAGTACTTTAAATAGAACTTTAATGATTACATAAGTCTTACAATTTTTAGTCAACTAGAACCTACTGTAAAAATAAATACAACTCGCAGCGGAAATTAAATAAGTGATATAACTACATTTGTGATCTAGACTCCTGCAGGTCCGAAAGCTCACACGTCCAAGCTCCCCATATCCAGCTAACTCAAAACCTGCTATTTAAAACTGCTCCCCATTTAACCGGAAATATTAAATGGTTCACCACAGGATGCCATCGATTAAAGCAGGCATCAATTTTATTTTGACACAGAAGCAAACACGTCAACCAATGGTTGAGTAGGAATAAAATAAACAACAGTAATAATAATCCAACCAAAATAAACATCCTTCAAATTCTCATCACTTCATCCGTACAATTCACTTACGTCACTGGCAGTAGCACAACTCCCTTAACCCCGTGCTATGCTCAACTCAACAACTGGCAGTAATACTTTCGTATCATGCTCAACTGGCAGTAGTACCCCGTACTATGCACAACTGGCAGTAGTAATCACTTACTATGCACAACTATCACTGGCAGTAGTAATTACTTACTATGCTCATCTGGCAGTAACAATCACTTGTTATGCACAACTGGCAGTAACACACTCCGTGTTATGCTCAACTGAATAATCAACTCGCCACAATCAAATATAACCAACAACAAAACTCAATAACAATCCCGTCATACAGCTCTGTCAACAACTACACATATACTCCGCCTCCAATAATAAATCACAATATTAACATTAATCTCATCGACCGTCACAATTAAATATTCAATTCTCTTAACAGTAAAACCCGAGTTGAGTAGGAAATTCCTACCTGAGATGGTCGCAAATCCAACTAACGCAGTATAAGCAATCCAGAAATAAAGCAACGAATCTGATTATCGATCCTTCCCGAATCCGTCACCTAAAACAATTATAATATTTATAATTACTAACTACTAATTATAGCAATCTCCCAAAATAGAAGCTTTCCCGACATAGTAACTTTTCTATTAAAAACCGGTCCACTCAAAGTCCATCTCTAATTATTGAAACGATTCGGGGATTAAATTAAATAAATTATTTAATTGACTCGGGAATAATTTATTTAGATGACTCGGGAAATTAAATTAATTAACTATTATGATAATTAAAAGATTAAACGAATTCAACGATTTAAGAAACCCCGAGTCAAACATAAAACAATTCGAATAATCCCGACTCTCAATAATTAATTATTATTTTATTTTAATTACTCGGAACTAAAATCAAATGATAATTAAAGGATTAAATGTCATGTGCGATTTTAATAAAAACCCGAATCAATCATTAATGAAAGTAATCTAGTGACGACAATTAATTAGCTCACTAATAATAATATTAACCCTTTATTTTATAAATAACAAAACCCGACTTAAACCCGTCTTTAATTATTTAAATAACTCGGGATTAGATTAATTAATTAATAATACGACCCATTACGAAATATAACGATTAAATTATTAAAACCCGTTTCAAACTATCAAAACTGACCGTACCCCTTCACACACGCACAGCCACCACCACAAGCCACCTCACCACCGCGACAACCACCTGACCAAACCCCCACTCTGCCCCAGCCACCAACGGCCACCCCCACTGGGGTCGACTGCCGCCGGCGAGTCAAACCCAGGCCGTCAACTGGCCTGGTTCGCCACCACGCATCACCAAACACCACTGTTTCCCTATCACCACCACCGCAACAATTAACTATTCACTACCCAAACAACCACCCTTCAACTCGCCACTCACCCACGTACCCAGACACGGTGTCACCATTGTTCGACCTCCCCCGAGTCCACAGTGGTGCCACCCCCAACTTAACCGTGTAAAACCCACCTGAAACCGCTGCTAACACCCGTTGTTATCCCTCCTGTCGATGCCGCCTCTATCCGTCACTACCACCACCTATAACCACCATAACCACCACCACAACACTCGTCACTTACCACACAACCCAGAAATCCCATCAACAACCACCAGTACCCCTTCCCTAAGACACACGACATCAACCAATAACTCGACAGAAAATGAAAACAGAGGGAAGGTTGTGCTCTTACCCTTTTACGCCACCACAGCTGCCACCAGGGCCACCTACGGCCGTCGACGTCAGTCCCTAGCTCTTCCTTGCAGTGCCCTCAATCACCCACGGCTGCTCTCTCTTTCTCTTTTTACGCGTGGGTTGATGATTGATGTTGGAGAAGTGGGTAGGCGTGAATGAGGGAGTGTGAGGTGTTAAAGTAGGGGTGGTGAGTTGTTAAAGCAAAAGGTGAATTGATGTAATGAATATAGTATAGCAAAAGGTGAATTGATGTAATGAATATAGTATTGTGTGATTATGATTTGTAGTAAACAAATAATGGTGGAAGGATTATGGGAATTAGCTTACAATTCGAATTCTATATAAACCCGTCACAATTAACTTAGCTCGATACGACGCGAGATGAATAAAATAACTTAATGAAATTATCGACTTAATAATTTACCCGACTTAATTGGTAATATAAAATGTATAATAATTAATATTATATAATATCCATTTAATAATATCCGTTTAATTCAATAATATCCGATTAATTTATTATATAAAAATACGGGGTATTACAATCTTCCCCCCTTAAAATGAACTTCGTCCCGAAGTTCGCTCCCGTACCCAAACCTCAGAAGGGTATTGCATATTGTACCTACGGGCGTCACGCATTTCTATCACAGTTAACACACGCTTTTGACACTTCAATTAAACATAATAAATACGGAATGTTACATTCTGCCCTCCTAAAAATAAACTTCGTCCCGAAGTTTAATTCATCAATACTTAACCAACTAATTAAAACTAATAACTACCTGAGTACACAATTGTATAACAACTAAATAATCATCTGAGAACACTGTCATCTTCCATCTAATTTCCGATCTCAACCCAAGTAACTCAATAACCATGGCATAACTTGGCACAAAGGCCCCACAATTCAACTCAATACCAGTAGTTTAACTATACTCCCCTTTTCACCTCAACCAACTAACAGAATATATAACTCATTTGCGTAGGTACCCCACAACTAAACATCAACTTGGTCAACTACAATCTACAAACAAGTGCAATTTAAGCATTAAGATTTTACAATCCTACCCAACTAAAAACATGGTTACGTCCTCGTAACCTTCATTATTATAATTAAAGTTCTCAAACTACTGCTAACAACTGAAAGAGGATAAAAGATTCACAATTCACGTTCAAGTTAACTACTCCTTACCAAAGGTAATCAACATATAAGTTCTCTCAATGAGGCTACCGTTAGCAGTACAAATCATTAGTAATTATTCATTTCAGTCTATCTTTACTAATGAAAGACTATCATTGGAACCAATGCATACCATGTGAATCCTCAAAGGGTTATCCCATTATAATTATCAAACCATATCATACTTATCAAATCGTATCACAAAACTAATTCAAAACATGAAAATGTATCACAAAATAAACTTAAAACTAAACTTCGTTCCGAAGTTTCGGAACTACAATTACTTTATTAAACTGCTTACAACTTAAATACTTATATGAATTATAAGACTCTAATCCACTCAATAAACTAGTTACCTTTCTCTCCATTCCCTTGCAATGTACTAGCTGTACCAAAAGTCTTTCCACCATTGCTCTGATTGCCCTCATTGCCTTGCCTATTGTTGTAACTCCTCTGAGTACCCCATTGTCCTGCATTCCTATTTCTCCCAATACTTGGTGCGGGAGTGCGATAACCCACTTGGTTCCTATTTTCATTACTTCCCCTAGGTGCACTCCTGCATTCAAAAGCTCTATGCCCCATTTTATTACAGTTAAAACATCTCCATCCTCGAACTGGAATCTGACCTGAGCCTCCTTCTCCACTTCGTGTTGCACTTCCACTATAACTAAACCCTCCGGGTGAAAAATGTTTAGATTGAGTATTGTTTTTCTTACTACCCCAAACTACCTCACTTGATGACTCAGCCTTTCTCTTCTCACTCTTTTCCTTCTTCTTCTCCTCCTTCTCCCTCCTCTCTTCCTTTAACATATCTGCAATCCTCTCTGCATGGCCAGCTCGTTGATAAACATCATCCATGGTACTTGGTTGACCAGCTGCAAGCCTCTTCTTAATAGTGGTTGTTAATCCCTTTTCCAATCTTAGTGCCAACATCTCATCACTAAAATTCAAATCAGCTACATATTCTGACAATTCCATAAACCTGTTATAATAAGTCTCTACTGTCATCTCCTCAGTCATCTTGAAAGAATCAAATTCAGCTCTCATCTTACTCCTAATATGTTCTGGTACAAATACAGCTCTCATACTCTCCTTGAAACCCTTCCAAGTGATAAAAGGTTCATCACTCTCCCTCCAAGCTTCCCTTAAGACTTCCTTACTACGATTCCACCACAAACCCGCTTTTCCTCTCAAATAGTAAGCAGCTTGATCTACTTGCAACTCCGCAGGACATCCTAACAACTCAAAAAGGTTGTCAAACTCTCTATGCCAATCCCCAAGTAAAGATGGTTCACCTAATCCGTCATATTTCGTTGGGTTGTGCCTTGCGATACTAGCACTCATCTTTGCGGGATCCTGAACCGATCCCTTAGCCTTTAGTGACGCAGTCAAAGCCTCATTCATAGCTATCAAACGGTCAATCTCCTCTTGGGACATGGTAGAGGGTGTAGGTGTAGATCTCTTTGGAGGCATGGTTCTATAAAAGTAAAACAAGACAACATAAGTTTCCTACCCGGGGAAAGAAGGCTTAACATATTTTAAATATTCTATACCGACAAAATAAGGTGTGGTTAATTCTATCATTTCTTAACCCTCTTTAGGTCCTCCTATCATTATTTTCACCTCCCATTTATCATAGGTTAGAAATTGATAACACATTTATTTTAAACTTTTGGTAAAACTAGCGTTTTCAGAAATCAAAGTCAAGCTGTAACTTTCAAAAATCACCATTAAATAACTGTTATATTCTACATTGAGTTTTTATACTTTCCATAAAATATAAAGAGTTTTCAAATCATGAGAAAAAGTATTAAGCTCAAATCTCGAATAATCATTTTATAAAGATTTTTACAATTCAGTGGGTCGAATAAGAAAATGATCAGCAATTTGTCAAAAACTTGGGGCAACTTGTAAAAATCACTATTAATTGTCAAAAATTTATCTTGCAACGTGCCTTATCCGTTTAGAAACATATTTGAGGATTTTAAACAGTGGAGTTGGAATTAGGCAAAAATATTAAGTGAAAATTAAATTAGGAATTTTACAAAATCGTTTGTCAAAAACTTAACCGTACAGGAATATTCCGACCAATGTCCACTAGAATATTTATTTCTCCCAAACCGTAAAACTTTTTAACACGAGACCAACGACATTAGAAAGCTAACTCACTCGGTTATCACTCATAAATATTTCAACCTTGTATGATGAACGGAGGTCAAATGGCAACTAAATCAAATAGAGGTAAAATCTGACGGAATAAAGTTCAGCTCTAAGTTCCTTTTTACTAGGTCACTAGCTTTCATTAACACCCTTCTACCCCTATATCAACACAACTTGGTCGATAAACATTCACACACTACTAGTATATACTCTAAAGCATTCATATCTTTCATAATATATTGCAAATAACATGGCTTTGGGATTCACACAACCGCATATCACTAGACATGATTCTACTATCACACAACGTCCAACCACATAATCAAAATCAATTTGTAATTACTTTCATTCTTATGATCAAAACAATCCAATATCAAATCCTCATTTCATCCCTTCAACTCTCCTTAAAATCAAGGTTACGTCCCGTAACCTCAGTCATCAATTAAAACAATATTCAAGCAAAGCAGCCAAAACTCCTACGAGGAAATAAACAATATTCATTTTAAATTACCCCACTCTTTGATATCTCTCAAGGTAACCGGTTCAAAACTGAAAGGGCCAGAAGGTTGGTGTGAGGGGGCCCCTAACTCATCCCAAGCCTTAAGTGGCTCCTAACAGTTTCTATCCGGGTTCATTTTCTTTAGACACATCCTAAGTTCATTATTATTCATTAGTTAGGCCTGAGGATCGTTCGCTCTGATACCACTTTGTAACACCCCGGTTTATAAAAGAAGTCCTCGTCAAGACATTCCCTCATAAAACGGACTGTTACCATCTCGGTTTCCCGAGGTAGTAGATAACAAAGTCCAACTCACCAAAGTACTTTAAATAGAACTTTAATGATTACATAAGTCTTACAATTTTTAGTCAACTAGAACCTACTGTAAAAATAAATACAACTCGCAGCGGAAATTAAATAAGTGATATAACTACATTTGTGATCTAGACTCCTGCAGGTCCGAAAGCTCACACGTCCAAGCTCCCCATATCCAGCTAACTCAAAACTCGCTATTTAAAATCGCTCCCATTTAACCGGAAATATTAAATGGTTCACCACAGGATGCCATCGATTAAAGCAGGCATCAATTTTATTTTGACATGTAGCAAACACGCGTCAACCAATGGTTGAGTAGGAATAAAATAAACAACAGTAATAATAATCCAACCAAAATAAACATCCTTCAAATTCTCATCACTTCATCCGTACAATTCACTTACGTCACTGGCAGTAGCACAACTCCCTTAACCCCGTGCTATGCTCAACTCAACAACTGGCAGTAATACTTTCGTATCATGCTCAACTGGCAGTAGTACCCCGTACTATGCACAACTGGCAGTAGTAATCACTTACTATGCACAACTATCACTGGCCGTAGTAATTACTTACTATGCTCATCTGGCAAGAATAATCACTTGTTATGCACAACTGGCAGTAACACACTCCGTGTTATGCTCAACTGAATAATCAACTCGCCACAATCAAATATAACCAACAACAAAACTCAATAACAATCCCGTCATACAGCTCTGTCAACAACTACACATATACTCCGCCTCCAATAATAAATCACAATATTAACATTAATCTCATCGACCGTCACAATTAAATATTCAATTCTCTTAACAGTAAAACCCGAGTTGAGTAGGAAATTCCTACCTGAGATGGTCGCAAATCCAACTAACGCAGTATAAGCAATCCAGAAATAAAGCAACGAATCTGATTATCGATCCTTCCCGAATCCGTCACCTAAAACAATTATAATATTTATAATTACTAACTACTAATTATAGCAATCTCCCAAAATAGAAGCTTTCCCGACATAGTAACTTTTCTATTAAACCAGTCCCGACTCAAAGTCCATCTCTAATTATTGAAACGATTCGGGGATTAAATTAAATAAATTATTTAATTGACTCGGGAATAATTTATTTAGATGACTCGGGAAATTAAATTAATTAACTATTATGATAATTAAAAGATTAAACGAATTCAACGATTTAAGAAACCCCGAGTCAAACATAAAACAATTCGAATAATCCCGACTCTCAATAATTAATTATTATTTTATTTTAATTACTCGGAACTAAAATCAAATGATAATTAAAGGATTAAATGTCATGTGCGATTTTAATAAAAACCCGAATCAATCATTAATGAAAGTAATCTAGTGACGACAATTAATTAGCTCACTAATAATAATATTAACCCTTTATTTTATAAATAACAAAACCCGACTTAAACCCGTCTTTAATTATTTAAATAACTCGGGATTAGATTAATTAATTAATAATACGACCCATTACGAAATATAACGATTAAATTATTAAAACCCGTTTCAAACTATCAAAACTGACCGTACCCCTTCACACACGCATGTGACCACCACCACAAGCCACCTCACCACCGCGACAACCACCGACCAAACCCCCACTCGCCCCAGACCACCAACGGCCACCCCCCATCAAGTCGATCGATTGTCACGGCGAGTCAAACCAGGCCATCAATCGCCTGGTTCGCCACCACGCATCACCAAACACCACTGTTTCCCTATCACCACCACCGCAACAATTAACTATTCACTACCCAAACAACCACCCTTCAACTCGCCACTCACCCACGTACCCAGACACGGTGTCACCATTGTTCGACCTCCCCCGAGTCCACAGTGGTGCCACCCCCAACTTAACCGTGTAAAACCCACCTGAAACCGCTGCTAACACCCGTTGTTATCCCTCCTGTCGATGCCGCCTCTATCCGTCACTACCACCACCTATAACCACCATAACCACCACCACAACACTCGTCACTTACCACACAACCCAGAAATCCCATCAACAACCACCAGACCCTTCCCTAAGACACACGACATCAACCAATAACTCGACAGAAAATGAAAACAGAGGGAAGGTTGTGCTCTTACCCTTTTACGCCACCACAGCTGCCACCAGGGCCACCTACGGCCGTCGACGTCAGTCCCTAGCTCTTCCTTGCAGTGCCCTCAATCACCCACGGCTGCTCTCTCTTTCTCTTTTTACGCGTGGGTTGATGATTGATGTTGGAGAAGTGGGTAGGCGTGAATGAGGGAGTGTGAGGTGTTAAAGTAGGGGTGGTGAGTTGTTAAAGCAAAAGGTGAATTGATGTAATGAATATAGTATAGCAAAAGGTGAATTGATGTAATGAATATAGTATTGTGTGATTATGATTTGTAGTAAACAAATAATGGTGGAAGGATTATGGGAATTAGCTTACAATTCGAATTCTATATAAACCCGTCACAATTAACTTAGCTCGATACGACGCGAGATGAATAAAATAACTTAATGAAATTATCGACTTAATAATTTACCCGACTTAATTGGTAATATAAAATGTATAATAATTAATATTATATAATATCCATTTAATAATATCCGTTTAATTCAATAATATCCGATTAATTTATTATATAAAAATACGGGGTATTACAGCTTCACACCTCTGTAGTTGATTTCGGAACTGGCCAGGCTTGAATAGCATCGACCTTGGATGGGTCCATACTTACTCCGTCTTTACCCACAATATAACCAAGAAAAACAACACTTGAGACCATAAAAGTACATTTTTCTAATTTACCATAGAGCTTCTGAACTCGTAGAACTTCAAACACGGCTCGCAAATGTTGTTTGTGCGACTCTTCATCTTTGCTATAAATCAGGATGTCGTCAAGATAGACCACCACAAATTTGTTAAGGAACGGCCTTAACACTTCATTCATCAGCCTCATAAACGAACTAGGAGCGTTGCAAAGTCCAAACGGCATCACAAGCCATTCATATAACCCCTACTTCGTTTTAAACGCGGTCTTCCACTCATCCCCTTCTCGAATCCTCATTTGATGGTAACCACTCCTCAAATCCAGTTTAGAAAAGACACTTGAACCAGAAAGTTCGCCAAGCATATCATCAAGTCTTGGCATAGGAAAGCGATATTTGATTGTAATGTTGTTCACCGCTCTACTATCAATGCACATTCGCCAAGTCCCTTCCTTCTTTGGCACTAATAACGCAGGCACTGCACACGGACTTAAACTTTCTTGAACATATCCCCTATCTATCAATTCTTGGACTTGTCTCTATAACTTCTTTGCTTCCTCCGGATTACAACGATAGGCCGGCTTATTAGGCAATACCGCCCCTGGAATCAGATCTATTTGGTGTTCAATACCACGTAAAGGAGGCAACCCATCCGGTAATTCATCCAGAAACACATCCCGAAACTCTTCTAACAGCCCCTGTACTCCACGGTCATCACACACACCAACGGACCCCAATTCACGAACCAGCAGTACATAAGTTCGTTATCCACGAGCTAAAGCCTCCTCAACCTCCCGAGCCTCCACTAAGTTTCCCTAGGAATTGTAAGATATAAACTAACTCGATTCCATTACAACAATAATTGCTTGCATCAACGTAACTTATTTATGTGATCTCATCATGATTCCCCTATGAACCCATGACACCCTAGTGTCTTTAATCAATTACTTATAAATTCTATTTGCTTAATTTGCTTTGCTTTCATTATTTAGTTTTCCTTTGTTAAGTAGTTTAAATTGCAAATCTCAATCTCAACCCAAATTGTGACACTAAGACCTATTTACAACTGATAAGTCAATACAATACCCATCCCTTGGGATCCGACCTCTACTTGACACTCTACTAGCAGTAGTTTGTTGAGATTATAAATTTTGTTTGAGAGCATATACGACACGCTCACCAAAATGGCGCAGTTGCCGGGGGACGGTGTTCAATTGAGTTGTTATCATTTGTTATTTTTAGTTGTGTCTTTCTTAAACTTGGGGAAGTCAATCTCCTCAAGGTAGTTTTAATTGTTTTTTAGCTGTTTGATTTTTGCATGTCTAGGAGATCACAAGGCGGTCTATTGCCTATTGATTCCGAAATCGAGAGAACTTTGACAAATATTAGAAGAACCGTTAGAGGTACTTCAACAATTGTGGTCATACCGTGATCGAATATGCTGAGTTTGTATGTGTATGAATGAATGCTCTTTCTCCCTCCCTTTGCCTTATATATAGGACCCAAACCCTAGTAGGGTTTAGGTTGCTTGCATGATAAGTTAGCTGAATTACATCCTCATTAGGCTTCTCCTGCTGCCGGGTTATAGCTTGCTAGCTGAGGCCCAATGCTCTTCATTCTGCCAAAAGCCCACCTAGTTGCTCCTTGCTTACGGGCTCCTCAAGGCTGTCAGTCCATCCAGCCCAATTCGTCCCTCTTACTCCTCTTAATGGATTAATTCTCTCCTTGGCCCAATATGCTGAGTTCGGGGTAACACAAGATCAAATTCGATGGGTATTGTTCCCTTTTTCCTTGATTGGAGCTGCGAAGCAATGGTTGAAGAGCCTTGACAAGGCTACTCTTGGAATCGATTCATGGAAGAAGTTAGCACTTGCCTTTTACAAGAAGTTTTACCCTCCGGAGAAAACCAACATGTTAAGAGCCCAAATCACCGGGTTCAAGCAAAGAGATGAAGAGTCTATATGAGGCATAGGAAATATTCAAAGATACATGCCGCTCTTGTCCTCATCATGGGTTAACCGAATGGTTTCTAGTCCAACAATTTTGGAATGGGTTGTATGAAGACTCACGGAATATACTCAATATGGGTTCGAATGGAAGATTCACCGAGGTAGATGATAACCAAACTTGGGCCAAGATAGAGGAGATGGCGGTTCACAACTCTCAATATAGTAGGCCAAGAAAAGCAACTAGGGGAGGGAGACATGAAGTTGACTCCGTCACACAATTGAGTGCCGATTTGGGTGCCCAAATATGCTCCCATATTGACATAATGAACTTGAAATTTGACAAGGCCATAGCCAAGATGAATGAGGCCTCTCAATCACCTAAGCAACATCAACAAGTCAATGCCATGTTGTTAACATATTATATTCCAAATGGAGTATGTGAGAATTGTGGAACTTTGGGACATGATCAACAAGAGTGTAGGGGCACAAATGAGCAAGTGAATGCTTTCCAAACATACAAGAATGACACCCCTTACTCCAAATTTTACAATGAAAATACCAAATTTCACCCAAACTTCTTATATAAAAGCCAAAATGTTCAAAATCCTCAACCAACATACACCCAACTTCCAATGAGAAATCATACTCAAAGACCCTTTTTCAACCAAAACCAAGGAATCTAAAACCAACCCTATTACCATCAAACCAATGACCAAGCTTTTGATGTTCAAAAAGCGGTCCTTCAAATGCAAAAGAACCAACAAGACTTCTTCACTCAAATGCAAAGAGATAGCCAAGCCAAAGACACAACCATCAACAATATTCTTGCTCATACCAAGATGTTGGAAACACAAATGACACAATTGGCCTCTTCGAGTTCCCAAAGGCAAAAAGGAGAATTACCTCCCCAAGGTAAGCCTCCTACAAAGCATGAAACAATCAATGCCATTCACTTGAGGAGTGGTACATAATATGAGGGACCTAAGAAGCCGATTGAAGAGGATGTTATTAAGGAAAGTGTCAAGTCAAGAGATATGATGGAACAAAGGAAGGAGTTGGAACCATTGAGGAGAAATCCTAAGGGTAGTGGAACCAACTACCAATGAATCATTGAAGAAGAGAAATGAAGAGAAGGCCAAAGAGGTTGAAAGAGAACCTATTGTGATTAGACTTCCGTTTCCAAGTCGCCAAGCCAAGCCCAAGCTTGATGAGCAACTTGGGAAATTCATGGAGATTATAAATAACTTAAAGGTTTCTATCCCATTTTACGGAGTTGATCAACCATGTGCCGGCCTATGCAAAATACATGAAAGACATCCTCACCAAGAAGAAGTCCATTAAGAAGTTGGAAACTATCACATTCACAAAGATAAGTAGTGCACAAGGAAATTCTCCACCTAAGCTCAAAGATCCGGGAAGCTTCTCCATTCCATGTACTATCGGCGACACCATGATCAACAAAGCACTATGTGATCTAGGTTCAAGTGTTAGTGTCATGTTGTACTCGGTATGCGAAAGGCTAGGGGTGAGAGAACTCAAGTGCACTAATATGACTCTACAATGGCGGACCGAACAACAAAGAAACCACTTAGAGTATGGGAAGATGTACCCGTGAGAATTGGAAAGTTTTTTATACTGGTGGACTTTGTTATCGTTGACATGGAGAAAGATTCCAATATACCGATCATTCTAGGAAGTCCGTTCTTACACACCGCCGGAGTGGTAATTGACGTAAAGCACGAGATGCTCACACTTGAAGTTGGTGACGAAACCATCACCTTTAATCTTGAATAAACTATGAGAGCTCCCAACTTGGATGAACCATGCTTTATGGTTGATCATTATAGCCGGGAAGGTGAAAAGAAGAAAGTGGAATCCCCATTCAAAGGTCAAGTCAAAGAGGAAAATCCTAACAGAAGGGCAAGGAAACACCGCCCAATTGGAAGAAGGAAGTGGACGATATTGAAGTGGATCTATTCGGAGAGCATGGGATTTTTCATAACAAGAATGAGAGCTTGAAAGGCTCATCCATCATGACAAGTATCAATGAAGGCCTCATTGGCTATGACAATAAGAAAGAGGAGTTGCTCTTGCCAACTCATAATCCTCTCAATATGGGGGAAGAAGCAAAGGAAGTAAATGGTCTATGGGATAATGAGTTTGACGGATTGGTTAATCCTTACATTGGAAACGTTATGACCCTAGATCAAGGCTTTGTAGCCCCTTGTCATGACAAAATTGACTCGGATTCCTACACTATTGGAAGCAACTATGTACCGAGGTCTACATAAGACTTTTACCGTGAAAGTGAGCAAGCCTTCGATTACTTCTATAAGGCGTTGAGCAACATCAACAACGCCCATGCTTTGCCCCCTTGACACCTCTCAAAATAAAGGAGAGTTTGGTGGAGTCCTCCCTAAACCACCATTTGTATATCCTAACCTCTTAACTTGCATTTCATTTAATTTGTGAATTCCATTATTTTTGCATTGCATCTTACATGCTTTGTTATAGGAATTTTGTGACATGAGAGCAAGTGAGGGAGGGTTTTTAATTGTGTTTGCAATGTGTAGTGTATGATGATAAAGTGTGGGAAAGTAATTACCTAGGCTAGCCAAACCTATGGAGTGCAACCCAGTGATGGAAAAATAGGAAATGAAGGATTAAAAATAGCTGAAAAGGGATCCCCACGAGTTGACCTTAGCTCGTGGGGTTTGAAGCAAAGAAGCCAAGGACTGCACTACAGCCCGCTCAAGCTGGAACCAGGACGAGCGTCCCAGTGCTTAGCCCACTCGAGCTAAGGCCAGGTCGAGCGTCCCCATAGAATAATTGCAAAATCCTGAAGCAAAATTCGCCCATCCCAAACCCAGGTCGAGCATCCCTACCTGCTACTCCATTGAAACACGGAATTCACCCTTTTCATTCCTCATTTATATCTTCCCCATTTACAAACACAAACACATTTCCCTCACTACAACACCCAACCAAATCATCAAAAACACACAATACTCAACCAAATTCATCAACAATCATTTCAAACTTGCTCAAATTCAATTCAAATCACTCTTTCGTCAACATTTAGACCTTCAAACATCAAAATCTTACCAAATCAATCAAAAATTTTCTAGGGTTAGCATAATTTCAAAAATCCCCAATTTGATTGAGAAATTGATTGAAGTTGGAAGTAAGCAAAGGCATTCAAGCATATCAAAGGTTTGTTGACATTAATTCAAAGGAGGAATCAACATGGCGAGAACTAAGGGAAACACTCAAGCATCAAAATCCCAAAATATTTCAAAGAGACAAAAAGTTCTAGCATCCAAGGCATTGGTGGTGGTTGAACAAGCAAGAGAGCAAGCAAGGGAGCCTATTGAGGCCATTGAGGAGGTTGCCACTATAACACCGGAGGTCGAGCAACTCAAAGACAATCCGGAGGTAACTTTCCTTACTAATGATCACAGAAATGCATTTGAATCCCTTACCAAAAAGAAAGTCATTGCCACCAAATTTGTTTGCCAAGATACTTTAAGAAAGTTGGGAGTGATTGATCAAACTAGAGCATTCTTCCAGTCTATGGGATTATCTACCTTATTTGAGATGGATGAATTGACTTACCCCTCCCTTACTTTAGAGTTCATTAGTTCTTTAAAGGAGTATAAGGTAGACACTCGAAGATATGTTAAGTTTTGGCTTGAGAACCAAAGTAGGCGCATGATTAAGGGTCATTTTTGTAAAGTACTAGGGCTTCGTGATTGGTATTTCTCCAAGAAGCCTCTAAATTTCAATTCCAAACCCCTATGGAAGGCGATTTCCGGACTAGGATTGACCGCTTTTAGGAAGTGCAATGCCTTGTATATCCACCATCTGGGTATTCGTTATTGGCATCGGTCCATAGCTAATACCTTAATAGCAAGAAATGAAGCAAATCATATGACCGAACTTGACCTTTCCTACTTAGAGTCCCACATGAATGTCCATGGGAAGTATAAGAATGATTACAACATTCTCCAATTGTCGTTGGAGAGGTGGATGGACATCCAAGAAGGAAAGGAAAAGACGACCTTTATTGTCAATGGTGGTTTGATAACAAAGTTGGCTAAACACTTTAAACCTTTAATGAGAACAAAGCTTATAAGCCGGTTAAAGGTGGTCTTCTCCTTGATAAGAGTATGCTAATTCACAAATTCCATTGATTAGGTGAAACATGATAACTCAACCCCGGGATACGAATGGATAATCAAGGGAGCCGATTCTATAGCCTTGCCACCGAAAAATTTGCCGCATTTCCACTCACCGAAACAACTATCTTACTCCCGTCTTGCGACTTGCCAAGACAATCATCAAAGAACAATAAGTCCAAAGGAAGACCACTCCTTCATAGTTAGACCGCCTTACCCCTTTGCCTTTGAAGAATTCACAACCGATGATCCAAATGTTGTGGAAGGCAATGATTACTTGACTAAGTTAATGAAGCATGTCCATAATAAGGCTTACAAGGATCGGGTGAATGCCTACTATGCCCAATATCCACCACTCTTTCACCTTCTAGGCAAGGACTTCTTGACCCTAAGAGTCCTTTTTCGGATTGGGTGGATAGAAATGTATTCTTTCCTCAAGCCTCCAAAGATGAAGAAAGGGAAATCCGGGTTGTTATGAGTGAGGAACATGTTGATGATGAACATGGGGAGAGTAGTGAAGCAACTAATGAAGAAAGTGACCAAAGTTCAAGTGAAGATGATGATGGTGATGCCTCCGGAGCCTTGGAGGATAATGATGATATCACGATGAGTGATAGTTGATTGTTGAACTAGCAAAAGGAGGACGATGCAATTAAGGAGTTGATGGCTTCCATATCATCTCATCCTATACCATTGTGAGTCTCCTACCCCTCCTTTTGCTTTGTTTTTTTATCTCATGATTACATAGCTTGTATAACATGTAGTATAGAGCATTTAGAGAATCATTTTTGGACTCTTTATGGCTAAGAGTTTTTTATTCCTAGCAACATCAAAGGACTCACACCTCGGCAACATTGAGGTGACTATTTTTTTGTTCCCACCATGAAGAATCCAAAATGATAAGTTACTTACCATGCATTGCATTGCATACCTTATGAATAAAATTCTCAATTTTTACACTAGCAATAGTTTTTAGTTTGGTTTGGGGAAGTTCATTCATAAGCAACCCGATTTAATTAAAATTAGCTCTCCAACCTAATAGAAAGCATGCATCATGTAGCATAGTTTATTTTGCATCATGTGTAATATATATCATGTAGTATGCCTTTAGTATAGAATTCATGCATTTCATATAGCTTCATGCATTTGTATTTGCATTTATTTCCTATCGTTTTGTCCATTGAGGACAATGTCTACACTAGTGTGGGGATAGGAAATTCTAACATCTAACCTATTTTATAAAAAATGATAAAATTTTAAAAATTTTAAAAATTCCAAAAACACGTTCTTTCTTTTTAGTATAGACTTGCATATACATGTTTGTTTATCACTCTTATCACATGGGGACGACTACGCCATATTCGAAGCATAAGGGATATAAAGAATACTGCATGGTATGTTATATGTTAATGACAATGTGGCTACTTTTTGTTGATGCAGTTTATACCTATGTGATGTTAGGAGTTGCATTTAGTTTATATGGCATAATAGTTGATAAAAGCGTATGCATTATAGTTGTATATATATTAGTTGCATCATGACATGTAGTTTCATGGTAGAAAATATTTGTGAAAATGCCTAATTGGGAAGCTTGACAAGTGCATATAAGGCCCTTGTAGATAATTTTTCTCCTTGAGACTTTAATTGTTAGAATACCCTTAAGATACCCTAGGATGTATCATACTAGTATCTTTTGACCCATGGACTAAGGCCTAGTCAAGAGTACCTTGTGGTGTGATAATTCCTTGGCTACCGTTTATTCCAAGGAGCACAAAATGGACTCCTATGCTTTTCTAAAGTACCCTTTCTACATATGGGGTTACTCTCAATGTTTAAATGTCATATCAAAGCCGAAAAGCTAAATGCCAAACATAAAAAATGGCAAGAAATGTTCTTCAATTGTCAAATGCTACAAAATGGGGAAGGGGGGGGGGGGATAACCCAAAAGCAAACTACCATCGTGAAACTCAGCTATCTTGATCCCTTTATCCATTGATGATCCTATCTTTGTTGTATGGTAGAGAGGGGATGACCCTTCTTCTTTTCTAGGCAAGAGGGGGAATTCCGCGATCCTACAGTGTTTTCTAACACCATAGGGAACTTGCTCATGACGAAATCATTTAGCCATTCTGGAAGAAATTAGCCTAGTTTAACACAACTTGTAGATGTCTTATTGTAAGTTGAAGGGGCGGAGTGAGACCCGCTAATTGTATTATACATCGGCTATGTTATTAGAGTAGTATTAATAAAGGTCGTAAATTTATTCACCTCTTTACTTGGGATGAGCAAAGGTTCGGTTAGGGGATATTTGATGTGACTCGTATTTACGCACATTTAGTCCCCTAACTAGCGTCGTTCCTACACTTTCTAGCATGCATTAGGTTTTTTTCTTATCTTTAGCTTCCTATTATGTATATTCTATGAGGTTTTATGCCCTAGTAGAAGAGGAGTGCTAGCCGTGCTTAAACGGAGCAAAACAGAGCTAAATTGATCGCATCTAACGACCAAGCAACAAGGAGGAGACCAATACTAAAGGCCTAAGTCAATAAAATAGGTAAATGGGCAATGATGAAGGACCCCAACGACCCCTAAAGGATCCCCACGAGTTAAGGGACAGTCAAATGGAAGAAGAAGCAAAACTGCCCTTCAGGACGTGCGTCCCAATGCTAAGGACGAGCGTCCCCAAGCTCAGCCCGAGCGTTCCCAAGGCAGGACGGGCGTCCCTCAGTGCAGGATGAGCGTCCATCAGAAGGAAGTCGTGCGTCCCATACCAGGACTTGCAAGGCGTTAAAGTTCATTTAAGGGGCTTAATCGTCATTTAAGCCCTTAGTTAACCTAATACTTGTACTTAGTATAAATACTCCCTTGTTGTAACACCCGCGAATTTCTCATTTTGACAATAAAAATTTATTTAACCATTTAATTATTTTATTTTATGTTTTTAAATTATTTAATGTAATTAATTCATTTTAAACATAATTTTTATTAAAGCTATAATTTTAAAGCTTAATTTATATAAAAATACGTATTTTAGTCGGATAATATTAATAACGACAATAATAATAATAATAATAAAGCTCGGTCTTAAATTATTGTAGGTTTAAGACGAATTTCCGTCTAGCAATAGACCGTCACATTTTCATATGTGAGACTATTTTAATCTCGACCTATCCTATACCGACAACACATAGACACACTCACCTACTTTCTACACCTAACTAATATAATAATCTCACTCACCCTCACTTTTGGACCAACGGACCATCTCAATTCCCAACCCGTCTGACTCACTTACTCCCTTTCTTCCTTTTTTTCGAATTCTTACAGCAACAATATACACAACACTGCACAAACAATTTTCATGAAAACACCATTTAAACTCGACCTACAAACCCGGATTTCTCCTTCATTTCTTCACCATTCCTCTTAATTTTTGTACCATTCTCATCCTTACTTCCTCCTTCATCTTTCAAGGTATTAAAGTCTCGTTTTTGTGATAGTTTCGAATTTCGCCGTCTTATAAAAGCTTCGATTTTTGCCTCAATCTCTTCGTTTTATTGCTCCTTGTTGAAGGTTTCGAAGACCCAGTGGAAGAATCAAGCTTTGGGAACCGTTTATTCGAAGAAATTGCGAGGTAACGGTGATAGGTTACTCCACAAAAACGTCGAAATTCCGTCCTATGTGTCGTTTTATGTGTCTTTTTTCATAAAGTTCGGTTCTTTACACTTTTCCTCATTTGTATGCTCAATTTTATCCCGTAATTTCTGTCTTTATGCTCGGATTCGCTGGTTATATTCATGAATCGCGTTAAATTTCCGTCTTAAAATGACGTCTAAAACGAGCTGTTTTAAATGGTTTTTTGAGCATGGTTAAGATAAGCATAGGGGGTGTTACTCACGTTTTAAGTTCTGTCTTGCCCCTATCTCACTTCTGTCTTATTTTCCGTCTGAAAATTGTGTTGAAATGGGACTGTTATGACTCGTTGTTGGACTGCTTTGGGCGTGTAAATAGAGTACTAGTGTGCTGTTTTTGGGACGGAATTAGGGGTTGTGTGAATGGTGGTTGTGGACAGTCGAGTGGTGGTCGTGTGGGGGCTGGTCACGGCCTGCACTGGGGCTGTTACAACATGCTTTTGGTGATGGTTGCATACCGTGTTAGTGGTGTTTGCAGCCCGCTATGGTGACCTGTTTCGGCCTGTCTTTGGGTCTGTTTTGGCGCGACTTGTGAGACCGTTTTACAGGCTGTGTGGTAGCCGTGTAAGGGAGGTTGGGGAGGACAGTTTATGGGCTGTTGTGGCTGGTTGTTCGGTGACGGATATGGGGCTATGCAATGGCCTCTTGTGTCGTGGGTTGAGTTGTTTTGGCGCAAGTTTGGATACTTGGAAGATTTAAATTTCCGACTCATGCTTTATACAACGTATTTAGTTAAACCTCATCCATTTATACATTTTTCTCACATGAAATATAATTGTGGAATTCCGTTATTTAATTATTTTCCCGTCTCAAGCATACATGTGAAATCCCCTTATTTTTTATAACGTAATTCGTTAATATCGTTCTTTTACATATTTATTCAATCAGGCTCTTTTGGTTTTGTTAGTCGGGCTCACTAGAAGTTACTTATTGGGCTCATTTGGTTTGTTTGTTGGGCTTACCATATCTCTTTTGATGGACTTGTTGTGTTGAACTTGTTGGATTTCACATGCTTCTTATGTCGGGCCTTCCACATTCAATTGTTTGGATTGGTTATGGCACATTTGTTAGGCTTGTCACATGATTGAATTGTTGGGCTTGTGGTGTTCATTTAATTGGATTCGTCATGTTAAATTAATTGGACTAGTTATGTTAAATTAATTGACTTTGTGTCGTTTATTTGATTAGGCTTGGTATGCTTCATTTATTGGATTTCACATCTTATTCCGTAAATTTCACATAATGTAAATTATTCATTATCGCTTGTTATATTCTATTTAACCGCCATGTTAAATTATGAAGTGGAATATTTATTAATCTAATACAAGTATGAGATGTTTATTATAAGTAGTTACTTGTAGTGGGTCGTTCTTTAGATAATATCTAGTATTGTTCGGTTGTGAGAGTCTTGGTTCTACCGGAATACTAGGGGTGAGCCAGAGGCCCTCTAGTTGCGGTATGAACGTCGGGAGTGATGTTCCCATCTGTACTTATGGTGATGCAAACCATAAGTATGAATGTGACATTGATCATCCCGTCCCTGGGTCACGGTCCTATCAGATTCTAGGGTTGAGCCTTAGGCCCTCTATTTGCGATAAGGTCGTCGGGATTGATGTTCCCATCCGTACTTATGGTGAGATGCAAGCCATAAGTATGAATGTGACATTAATAATCCCGTTCTATGTGCTTGTGTGTTGTGCTTGTTTGCTGTATTTGGCCATGTTTTAAAGGTAACCGCTGAGCCAGATACTTGTTTGTTGTGCCTCGGACATGTTTTAAAGGTAACCTCTGAGTCGGACACTTGTTTGTTGTATTTGGCCATGTTTTAAAGGTAACCGCTGAGCCAGATACTTGTTTGTTGTGCCTCGGACATGTTTTAAAGGTAACCTCTGAGTCGGGCACTTGTTTGTTGTATTTGGCCATGTTTTAAAGGTAACTGCTGAGCCAGATACTTGTTTGTTGTGTCTCGATCATGTTTTAAAAGTAACCTCTGAGTCCGACACTTGTTTGTTGTATTTGGCCATGTTTTAAAGGTAACCGCTGAGCCAGATACTTGTTTGTTGTGTCTCGAACATGTTTTAAAGGTAACCTCTGAGTCGGACCCTTGTTTGTTGCATTTGGCCATGTTTTAAAGGTAACCGCTGAGCCAGATACTTGTTTGTTGTACCTCGGACATGTTTTAAAGGTAACCTCTGAGTCGGGTACTTGTTTGTAGTATTTGGACATGTTTTAAAGGTAACCGCTAAGCCATATACTTTATGTGTTGTGCCTCGGACATGTTTTAAAGGTAATCTCTGAGTCGGGCACTTGTTTGTAGTATTTGGACATGTTATAAAGGTAACCGCTGAGCCAGATACTTTAGAGGTCGTGCCTTAGACATGTTTTAAAGGTAACCGCTAAGCCAAGGTACTTAAGGACTTGTGTCTCGGACATGCTTTAAAGGTAGCCTCTGAGCCGGATGCTTTGATTATTATGTGATGTTGGTAACCCCTTTCATGTATTCTATGATATTTGGTTTTCAAAGTTGGATGTATCATATGCCTTATCTATGATTGACTTTGCCTGTTTTGAATGTTAGTCTCATGTCTGAGTGCTTGCATCAAATAGTTTTATTCATGATGTTCTAATATGTTCTTGTTTATTTGTGTTTCGACATTTTGTGGCTGGGAGAACCTTGAGTTACTCCCCACTGACTGTGGCGTTCATGTTTACATGAATGACAGGTTGTGAAGACGCTTACTTGGGGAAGACGTGTGGGCTAGCGAGAACTAAACCCTTGGACCTTAGTTTGCAAGTTTAGAAACCCTTTATTTGTTTATTCGTGGGATATCTTTTCCCCGTTTTCTTGACTTGGGTTGTAATAACCGAAGTTCGGCTGTTATTGTATTCCTCTCATTTCATTTTTTTGGCACCCGCGTGTTAATCCTTAACTAGTAATAAAAAGTTTTTAAAATTTCACAAATTTCCGCTTTAATTTATTAGTTATATTTTCCGCTTTATCGCGGGGTGTCACAGTTGGTATCAGAGCCTATGTTGCTCCCGACGCACACACGTGTACCCCAAATTTAATTTTAAACTTGACCTTGAATAATGAATGAGAGATGGGTAGACTTAAGGACCTAGGGTGGTAGTCTATAGTGTGTTTGCTCTTTGTTAGGTTCTAACATGTTTGTTGATTTTTATTTAAATTTTGTTGTGCCCTTAGATCAATGACCGTGAGCTTACCTACATGAAGATTAAGATTTGGTGCCTATTGCCGGAAATTTAGGATTTGCTCAACTTTGAAGAATGCTTCTACTTCCTTGAAGATGTTTCTCATTCTTGGTGTACCTTGTCTTATTCCTTATCTCTTGTGTTTATTCTTCTTCTAAACTCTCTTCTATTTTACTTTGAAAGCTACTCTTGTACTCCTAACTTATCCTTTGTTCCTTGCTTATCCACCCTTAACACCTTTTGATGGTACTTTTTCTTTTGAGGAATGTTGACATTGGTTGGAAAATTTGACTTTTGAGGAGATTGTTGTGTTTGACCCTTGAACTTGGTTTTGAGAGGATTTGATGTTGGAAAGACTTAGGTAGTATGATGAGACATACTTGGTGATTCTTATACCTAGATCCTTGATAAAATGAGTATATTTGATTGGTGGATTCTGTGTGTTAAGTGTGAGTTGCCTATGATTGGAATAAAACTCTTAGAACTCAATTTTGGACTGAATATGACTCGAAAACAAGAACTAACTTGGACAGAATTAGACTCAACAAAGGACTCGATTTGGACACTTGGATGGACTGTTTTAAGGACTAACAAACTATATAAGGAAAGATTTAGAAGCTAATAAACGATTCAACCAAAGCAAGGCACGAAACAGCCTGTTTTGGACGAATATAAGATCCTAATTAGCTTGATAACTTTGAAAGAAAGCAATGGAAATAAGATTATAACTTAAATGCTTATGAACTAAACATTCAAAAAACAATTTCCACAATGACTTAAAGCAACAAAACAGAAACTTTGGGACTGTTTTGACACAAAACAAGAACAAGTAACCGAGATATGACTTGAGAAGATCACAAAGCAATCTCAAGACTCGGGATGTTGTTCAAGATCACAAAGCAAGAACTAATCCCCTTATGCACTTGGCCAGATCAAAAAGCAAGCCAAGATACACGACCCCAAACACTAAGTAATGGAGTTGTTCTAGCACTAAGCAAGGAACTAATCAAGGGTTTTGAGAAACCTCATAAAACTCATAATTTTCATTAACTCAAATCTTATTTTCTCATGTGCCTGGCTTGGTTTATATAGACCAAGGCTTACAATCTTGACCCTTGATCACAAGTTACATCTAAAGTTCACAAAAAGAGCAGCAAAAGAGCACAAAAAACGGCAGCCTAGGTCTCTTACGATGCTGAAACTGAAAATGACATAAAGCAAAGAAATGATAAAGTAAACTAATAGTCCAATCTTCCTTGTTTGTAGCTCAACTTCTTATTTATGATTATATGGACTGATTGGAGGCTTGTGGAACCGTGTATGACTCCTATTCAACTCCCAAAAAGTCTCTTGAGCTTTGTTGGATCAAAAGAGGAAAGATTGATAGCGACATTTAGCTCATTGTTCAAAACCGGGTCCCCTTGGTACCTTTGCATTGATTCTTCAATAATTTCTGAATGGTAGCCTTTGGAGATAAAATATCCTACACAAAAACGTCCTAAACTCACCTAAGATAAGAATTAGGACGGTTGGAGCCATGACTTCTTAGACGGTTTTTGAGTTAGACCTCAAATTAGGACAAGGTCCAAAACCGTGGAAAATGGAGCTTGGTGTTGTTGCTATTTTTGCTTCAATCCCTCCCTCTTCAAAAGGACTTGCCCTCAAGTCCTGGAAATCATCATCTTCAATCTCCACATAGCTTGGACTCAAGTCCCCAACATCAAATGCAACATGAATTCCTAAGAGATCAACCTTGTACTTGTTGAACCCAATTTGCTTGATGACTTTGAAAGGACCTTATTCACTTGTTATGGACTTGTTTTTTCCTTTCTTAAGGACTCTTTTCTTGTTGATTCGAACCCACACAAGGTCCCAGTGCCTGAATATGCGAGCTTGTTTAGGGATCATAGATATTTCTTTGCATTTCATGGCCTTAGTATGGATGGGAGGATCTCTTTCAACTCGTTTCTTGACTCCTTTCCATTCCTCAACAATTGGTTCGAAATTTTGCACTTGGGCAGCCTCATTGCCGTGGCCATTGCCATCACTAGCCTTGCACTTGAATTCAAATGAGTTAGTTAAACTTGGATTAGAAAATGAAGTAGGCTCACATTGCAAGCCTTCAAAGAAACCCTCGGTTTGATCTTTCCATTTGAGTAATGCTTGAACCCTTGGCTCCTTGAACTCATCTTTGGCATGGACAACATGGACAGTCCCCACACCATCCTCCCCTTGACTCACCTTGTCTTCATTGATCAATAATACTTTCTTGGGTGGTTCAAACATGGAATCGGGTGGTAGGGGTGCTAGCACAACTTTATTTGAACCAAGCTTGAAAGTGTAAGTGTTGTCTTGACCATTGTGCATTGAATCTTTATCAAACTCCAATGGCCTACCAAGTAGAAGATGGCAAGCATCCATAGGTAGAACATCACAAAGAACCTCATCAACATAGTTCTTGCCCATGGAAAAGGACACTAGGCATTGCTTATCCACCCTAATTTCAGCTCCTTTCTTAAGCCACCTTAACTTGTAAGGATTAGGATGGTCTTGTGTAGGTAAGGAGAGATTCTCAATGAGAGTATTAGAAGCCACATTGGTACAGCTCCCACTATCAATGATAAGGTTACAAACTCTTCCCCCAATGGTGCATCTAGACCTAAAGAGTTGTTGTCTTTGGTCTAACTCCATAGGTTGGATACTCAATGCTCTCTAAATAACCAAACTCACTCCCTCATCCGGTTCTACAACCATGGCAGCCTCCTCTTGCACCGTTTCTTCCTTAACATCATCACAAACAAGGATCTCATCCTCACCCCAATGAACTACCTCAAATGTGCTAAGGGCTCTCTTGGTTGGACACTCTTTAGCATAGTGACCGAATCCTTGACATTGGTAACATTTTTTCAGAGATGTGGTGCTTTTGGTTGGAATCATGGGTGCCTTGCCTTTGTCAAGAGTAGGTGTTTTGTTTTGAGGGGTTGGTTCATCAGCCTTGGTCTCGGTTTGGGTGGAGTAGGGGCTATTTTGGCGTTTGTTTTTGTGGTGGCGACTCTCCCCTTTCCCGGTTTCTCAACCTTTAAAGCCAAATTAACGGCTTCATCAAAGGACCATACTTGTTGCATTCTAACCCTATGAGCAATCTTAGTATCTAAACCTTCAACAAATCTAGCAATCTTTTGTTCAGGCTTTTCATTGAGTTCACATTGCAAGGTAAGTTGTTCAAAGTCTCTAAGATATGACTCAAGTGGTTGTTGGTCTTGTTTAAGTTGTGTGAGCTTAATGAAAATGTCTTGAGTGTACTCTTTAGGTATAAACTTCTCATTAAGCTTCTTTTTCAGTTATAACCAAGACTTAATAGGTTCCTTACCATCCCTTCTTCTCTGATTTTTTAAGTTCTCATACCAAAGGGAGGCATAGCCTTTGAGTTTCAAGATTGCAACTTTAAAAGCTTTGCTATCGGAATAACCTTTAAACTCAAAGACTCTTTCAATGGTCCTAAACCAATCTAACAAATCCTCGGGGTTTAAACTACCGTGAAAATCAGGAATCTCTACCTTTAAGTCTTTGTTGGGCTCTCCATGAAAGGCCTCGGCCATGGATTCCTCCGAATCTGAAAGCTCCTCTTCCTCACGGCCACCATGAGCTCGTCCTCTTCCCATGAGGCCACGGCCTCTACCCCTGCCTCTAGGTGGTTGTCCTCCTCTTGGTGGTGGTGTTGGAATATTAGCCATGATAACATTGAAAGAATCTAGCAACAAATCACATTTTTCAGAAAGTTGAGTAACTTGTGTTTCAATTCCAGCAAGCCTTTCCTCACTCATGGTTGTTTTTTATGTTTTTAATGTGGTTAGGGTATAATGAACTCACAAAGAAAGGCTTTTGTGTTGTTAACCAAAGCTCTGATACCAATTTGGAATAAAACTCTTAGAACTCGATTTTAGACTGAATATGACTCGAAAACAAGAACTAACTTGGACAGAATTAGACTCAACAAAGGACTCGATTTGGACACTTGGATGGACTGTTTTAAGGACTAACAAACTATATAAGGACAGATTTAGAAGCTAATAAACGATTCAACCAAAGCAAGGCACGAAACAGCCTGTTTTGGACGAATATAAGATCCTAATTAGCTTGATAACTTTGAAAGAAAGCAATGGAAATAAGATTATAACTTAAATGCTTATGAACTAAACATTCAAAAAACAATTTCCACAATGACTTAAAGCAACAAAACAGAAACTTTGGGACTGTTTTGACACAAAACAAGAACAAGTAACCGAGATATGACTTGAGAAGATCACAAAGCAATCTCAAGACTCGGGATGTTGTTCAAGATCACAAAGCAAGAACTAATCCCCTTATGCACTTGGCCAGATCAAAAAGCAAGCCAAGATACACGACCCCAAACACTAAGTAATGGAGTTGTTCTAGCACTAAGCAAGGAACTAATCAAGGGTTTTGAGAAACCTCATAAAACTCATAATTTTCATTAACTCAAATCTGATTTTCTCATGTGCCTAGCTTGGTTTATATAGACCAAGGCTTACAATCTTGACCCTTGATCACAAGTTACATCTAAAGTTCACAAAAAGAGCAGCAAAAGAGCACAAAAAACGGCAGCCTAGGTCTCTTACAATGCTGAAACTGAAAATGACATAAAGCAAAGAAATGATAAAGTAAACTAATAGTCCAATCTTCCTTGTTTGTAGCTCAACTTCTTATTTATGATTATATGGACTGATTGGAGGCTTGTGGAACCGTGTATGACTCCTATTCAACTCCCAAAAAGTCTCTTGAGCTTTGTTGGATCAAAAGAGGAAAGATTGATAGCGACATTTAGCTCATTGTTCAAAACCGGGTCCCCTTGGTACCTTTGCATTGATTCTTCAATAATTTCTGAATGGTAGCCTTTGGAGATAAAATATCCTACACAAAAACGTCCTAAACTCACCTAAGATAAGAATTAGGACGGTTGGAGCCATGACTTCTTAGACGGTTTTTGAGTTAGACCTCAAATTAGGACAAGGTCCAAAACCGTGGAAAATGGAGCTTGGTGTTGTTGCTATTTTTGCTTCAATCCCTCCCTCTTCAAAAGGACTTGCCCTCAAGTCCTGGAAATCATCATCTTCAATCTCCACATAGCTTGGACTCAAGTCCCCAACATCAAATGCAACATGAATTCCTAAGAGATCAACCTTGTACTTGTTGAACCCAATTTGCTTGATGACTTTGAAAGGACCTTATTCACTTGTTATGGACTTGTTTTTTCCTTTCTTAAGGACTCTTTTCTTGTTGATTCGAACCCACACAAGGTCCCCAGGCCTGAATATGCGAGCTTGTTTAGGGATCATAGATATTTCTTTGCATTTCATGGCCTTAGTATGGATGGGAGGATCTCTTTCAACTCGTTTCTTGACTCCTTTCCATTCCTCAACAATTGGTTCGAAATTTTGCACTTGGGCAGCCTCATTGCCGTGGCCATTGCCATCACTAGCCTTGCACTTGAATTCAAATGAGTTAGTTAAACTTGGATTAGAAAATGAAGTAGGCTCACATTGCAAGCCTTCAAAGAAACCCTCGGTTTGATCTTTCCATTTGAGTAATGCTTGAACCCTTGGCTCCTTGAACTCATCTTTGGCATGGACAACATGGACAGTCCCCACACCATCCTCCCCTTGACTCACCTTGTCTTCATTGATCAATAATACTTTCTTGGGTGGTTCAAACATGGAATCGGGTGGTAGGGGTGCTAGCACAACTTTATTTGAACCAAGCTTGAAAGTGTAAGTGTTGTCTTGACCATTGTGCATTGAATCTTTATCAAACTCCCATGGCCTACCAAGTAGAAGATGGCAAGCATCCATAGGTAGAACATCACAAAGAACCTCATCAACATAGTTCTTGCCCATGGAAAAGGACACTAGGCATTGCTTATCCACCCTAATTTCAGCTCCTTTCTTAAGCCACCTTAACTTGTAAGGATTAGGATGGTCTTGTGTAGGTAAGGAGAGCTTCTCAATGAGAGTATTAGAAGCCACATTGGTACAGCTCCCACTATCAATGATAAGGTTACAAACTCTTCCCCCAATGGTGCATCTAGACCTAAAGAGTTGTTGTCTTTGGTCTAACTCCATAGGTTGGATACTCAATGCTCTCTAAATAACCAAACTCACTCCCTCATCCGGTTCTACAACCATGGCAGCCTCCTCTTGCACCGTTTCTTCCTTAACATCATCACAAACAAGGATCTCATCCTCACCCCAATGAACTACCTCAAATGTGCTAAGGGCTCTCTTGGTTGGACACTCTTTAGCATAGTGACCGAATCCTTGACATTGGTAACATTTTTTCAGAGATGTGGTGCTTTTGGTTGGAATCATGGGTGCCTTGCCTTTGTCAAGAGTAGGTGTTTTGTTTTGAGGGGTTGGTTCATCAGCCTTGGTCTCGGTTTGGGTGGAGTAGGGGGCTATTTTGGCGGCTGTTTTTGTGGTGGCAGCTCTCCCCTTTCCCAATTTCTCAACCTTTAAAGCCAAATTAACGGCTTCATCAAAGGACCATACTTGTTGCATTCTAACCCTATGAGCAATCTTAGTATCTAAACCTTCAACAAATCTAGCAATCTTTTGTTCAGGCTTTTCATTGAGTTCACATTGCAAGGTAAGTTGTTCAAAGTCTCTAAGATATGACTCAAGTGGTTGTTGGTCTTGTTTAAGTTGTGTGAGCTTAATGAAAATGTCTTGAGTGTACTCTTTAGGTATAAACTTCTCATTAAGCTTCTTTTTCAGTTATAACCAAGACTTAATAGGTTCCTTACCATCCCTTCTTCTCTGATTTTTTAAGTTCTCATACCAAAGGGAGGCATAGCCTTTGAGTTTCAAGATTGCAACTTTAAAAGCTTTGCTATCGGAATAACCTTTAAACTCAAAGACTCTTTCAATGGTCCTAAACCAATCTAACAAATCCTCGGGGTTTAAACTACCGTGAAAATCAGGAATCTCTACCTTTAAGTCTTTGTTGGGCTCTCCATGAAAGGCCTCGGCCATGGATTCCTCCGAATCTGAAAGCTCCTCTTCCTCACGGCCACCATGAGCTCGTCCTCTTCCCATGAGGCCACGGCCTCTACCCCTGCCTCTAGGTGGTTGTCCTCCTCTTGGTGGTGGTGTTGGAATATTAGCCATGATAACATTGAAAGAATCTAGCAACAAATCACATTTTTCAGAAAGTTGAGTAACTTGTGTTTCAATTCCAGCAAGCCTTTCCTCACTCATGGTTGTTTTTTATGTTTTTAATGTGGTTAGGGTATAATGAACTCACAAAGAAAGGCTTTTGTGTTGTTAACCAAAGCTCTGATACCAATTTGGAATAAAACTCTTAGAACTCGATTTTAGACTGAATATGACTCGAAAACAAGAACTAACTTGGACAGAATTAGACTCAACAAAGGACTCGATTTAGACACTTGGATGGACTGTTTTAAGGACTAACAAACTATATAAGGACAGATTTAGAAGCTAATAAACGATTCAACCAAAGCAAGGCACGAAACAGCCTGTTTTGGACGAATATAAGATCCTAATTAGCTTGATAACTTTGAAAGAAAGCAATGGAAATAAGATTATAACTTAAATGCTTATGAACTAAACATTCAAAAAACAATTTCCACAATGACTTAAAGCAACAAAACAGAAACTTTGGGACTGTTTTGACACAAAACAAGAACAAGTAACCGAGATATGACTTGAGAAGATCACAAAGCAATCTCAAGACTCGGGATGTTGTTCAAGATCACAAAGCAAGAACTAATCCCCTTATGCACTTGGCCAGATCAAAAAGCAAGCCAAGATACACGACCCCAAACACTAAGTAATGGAGTTGTTCTAGCACTAAGCAAGGAACTAATCAAGGGTTTTGAGAAACCTCATAAAACTCATAATTTTCATTAACTCAAATCTGATTTTCTCATGTGCCTAGCTTGGTTTATATAGACCAAGGCTTACAATCTTGACCCTTGATCACAAGTTACATCTAAAGTTCACAAAAAGAGCAGCAAAAGAGCACAAAAACGGCTGGCAGCCTAGGTCTCTTACAATGCTGAAACCGAAAATGACATAAAGCAAAGAAATGATAAAGTAAACTAATAGTCCAATCTTCCTTGTTTGTAGCTCAACTTCTTATTTATGATTATATGGACTGATTGGAGGCTTGTGGAACCGTGTATGACTCTATTCAACTCCCAAAAAGTCTCTTGAGCTTTGTTGGATCAAAAGAGGAAAGATTGATAGCGACATTTAGCTCATTGTTCAAAACCGGGTCCCCTTGGTACCTTTGCATTGATTCTTCAATAATTTCTGAATGGTAGCCTTTGGAGATAAAATATCCTACACAAAAACGTCCTAAACTCACCTAAGATAAGAATTAGGACGGTTGGAGCCATGACTTCTTAGACGGTTTTTGAGTTAGACCTTCAAATTAGGACAAGGTCCAAAACCGTGGAAAATGGAGCTTGGTGTTGTTGCTATTTTTGCTTCAATCCCTCCCTCTTCAAAAGGACTTGCCCTCAAGTCCTGGAAATCATCATCTTCAATCTCCACATAGCTTGGACTCAAGTCCCCAACATCAAATGCAACATGAATTCCTAAGAGATCAACCTTGTACTTGTTGAACCCAATTTGCTTGATGACTTTGAAAGGACCTTATTCACTTGTTATGGACTTGTTTTTTCCTTTCTTAAGGACTCTTTTCTTGTTGATTCGAACCCACACAAGGTCCCCAGGCCTGAATATGCGAGCTTGTTTAGGGATCATAGATATTTCTTTGCATTTCATGGCCTTAGTATGGATGGGAGGATCTCTTTCAACTCGTTTCTTGACTCCTTTCCATTCCTCAACAATTGGTTCGAAATTTTGCACTTGGGCAGCCTCATTGCCGTGGCCATTGCCATCACTAGCCTTGCACTTGAATTCAAATGAGTTAGTTAAACTTGGATTAGAAAATGAAGTAGGCTCACATTGCAAGCCTTCAAAGAAACCCTCGGTTTGATCTTTCCATTTGAGTAATGCTTGAACCCTTGGCTCCTTGAACTCATCTTTGGCATGGACAACATGGACAGTCCCCACACCATCCTCCCCTTGACTCACCTTGTCTTCATTGATCAATAATACTTTCTTGGGTGGTTCAAACATGGAATCGGGTGGTAGGGGTGCTAGCACAACTTTATTTGAACCAAGCTTGAAAGTGTAAGTGTTGTCTTGACCATTGTGCATTGAATCTTTATCAAACTCCCATGGCCTACCAAGTAGAAGATGGCAAGCATCCATAGGTAGAACATCACAAAGAACCTCATCAACATAGTTCTTGCCCATGGAAAAGGACACTAGGCATTGCTTATCCACCCTAATTTCAGCTCCTTTCTTAAGCCACCTTAACTTGTAAGGATTAGGATGGTCTTGTGTAGGTAAGGAGAGCTTCTCAATGAGAGTATTAGAAGCCACATTGGTACAGCTCCCACTATCAATGATAAGGTTACAAACTCTTCCCCCAATGGTGCATCTAGACCTAAAGAGTTGTTGTCTTTGGTCTAACTCCATAGGTTGGATACTCAATGCTCTCTAAATAACCAAACTCACTCCCTCATCCGGTTCTACAACCATGGCAGCCTCCTCTTGCACCGTTTCTTCCTTAACATCATCACAAACAAGGATCTCATCCTCACCCCAATGAACTACCTCAAATGTGCTAAGGGCTCTCTTGGTTGGACACTCTTTAGCATAGTGACCGAATCCTTGACATTGGTAACATTTTTTCAGAGATGTGGTGCTTTTGGTTGGAATCATGGGTGCCTTGCCTTTGTCAAGAGTAGGTGTTTTGTTTTGAGGGGTTGGTTCATCAGCCTTGGTCTCGATTTGGGTGGAGAAATGTTTTGGCTACTGTTTTGTGGTGGCAGCTCTCCCCTTTCCCAATTTCTCAACCCTTAAAGCCAAATTAACGGCTTCATCAAAGGACCATACTTGTTGCATTCTAACCCTATGAGCAATCTTAGTATCTAAACCTTCAACAAATCTAGCAATCTTTTGTTCAGGCTTTTCATTGAGTTCACATTGCAAGGTAAGTTGTTCAAAGTCTCTAAGATATGACTCAAGTGGTTGTTGGTCTTGTTTAAGTTGTGTGAGCTTAATGAAAATGTCTTGAGTGTACTCTTTAGGTATAAACTTCTCATTAAGCTTCTTTTTCAGTTATAACCAAGACTTAATAGGTTCCTTACCATCCCTTCTTCTCTGATTTTTTAAGTTCTCATACCAAAGGGAGGCATAGCCTTTGAGTTTCAAGATTGCAACTTTAAAAGCTTTGCTATCGGAATAACCTTTAAACTCAAAGACTCTTTCAATGGTCCTAAACCAATCTAACAAATCCTCGGGGTTTAAACTACCATGAAAATCAGGAATCTCTACCTTTAAGTCTTTGTTGGGCTCTCCATGAAAGGCCTCGGCCATGGATTCCTCCGAATCTGAAAGCTCCTCTTCCTCACGGCCACCATGAGCTCGTCCTCTTCCCATGAGGCCACGGCCTCTACCCCTGCCTCTAGGTGGTTGTCCTCCTCTTGGTGGTGGTGTTGGAATATTAGCCATGATAACATTGAAAGAATCTAGCAACAAATCACATTTTTCAGAAAGTTGAGTAACTTGTGTTTCAATTCCAGCAAGCCTTTCCTCACTCATGGTTGTTTTTTGTGTTTTTAATGTGGTTAGGGTATAATGAACTCACAAAGAAAGGCTTTTGTGTTGTTAACCAAAGCTCTGATACCAATTTGGAATAAAACTCTTAGAACTCAATTTTGGACTGAATATGACTCGAAAACAAGAACTAACTTGGACAGAATTAGACTCAACAAAGGACTCGATTTGGACACTTGGATGGACTGTTTTAAGGACTAACAAACTATATAAGGACAGATTTAGAAGCTAATAAACGATTCAACCAAAGCAAGGCACGAAACAGCCTGTTTTGGACGAATATAAGATCCTAATTAGCTTGATAACTTTGAAGAAAGCAATGGAAATAAGATTGTAACTTAAATGCTTATGAACTAAACATTCAAATAACAATTTCCACAATGACTTAAAGCAACAAAACAGAAACTTTGGGACTGTTTTGACACAAAACAAGAACAAGTAACCGAGATATGACTTGAGAAGATCACAAAGCAATCTCAAGACTCGGGATGTTGTTCAAGATCACAAAGCAAGAACTAATCCCCTTATGCACTTGGCCAGATCACAAAGCAAGCCAAGATACACGACCCCAAACACTAAGTAATGGAGTTGTTCTAGCACTAAGCAAGAAACTAATCAAGGGTTTTGAGAAACCTCATAAAACTCATAATTTTCATTAACTCAAATCTGATTTTCTCATGTGCCTAGCTTGGTTTATATAGACCAAGGCTTACAATATTGACCCTTGATCACAAGTTACATCTAAGGGTCACAAAAAGAGTAGCAAAAGAGCACAAAAAACGGCAACCTAGGTCTCTTACAATGCTTAAACTGAAAATGACATAAAGCAAAGAAATGATAAAGTAAACTAATAATCCAATCTTCCTTGTTTGTAGCTCAACTTCTTATTTATGATTATATGGACTGATTGGAGGCTTGTGGAACCGTGTATGACTCCTATTCAGCTCCCAAAAAGTCTCTTGAGCTTTGTTGGATCAAAAGAGGAAAGATTGATAGCGACATTTAGCTCATTGTTCAAAACCGGGTCCCCTTGGTACCTTTGCATTGATTCTTCAATAATTTCTGAATGGTAGCCTTTGGAGATAAAATATCCTACACAAAAACGTCCCAAACTCACCCAAGATAAGAATTAGGACGGTTGGAGCCATGACTTCTTAGACGGTTTTTGAGTTAGACTTCAAATTAGGACAAGGTCCAAAACCGTGGAAAATGGAGCTTGGTGTTGTTGCTATTTTTGCTTCAATGATACTAAGGTTATGGAACTTGGCCTTGCTGTTTATACTTGGAAGTTTGAGTTGAACTCGAGGTTAGCATAGTCGGTATATTTTTGTGAGTGTTGTGATGGTTACATAGGAACCATGTTAGGTGAGAGTTTGTTTGGAAATGTGTCCTCAACAATAGTGCGATCACATGATTTAAATATCATCATTAAATCTCATACTAAGACGTGTGGGCTAGCGAGAACTAAACCCTTGGACCTTAGTTTGCTAGTTTAGAAACCCTTAATTTGTTTATTCGTGGAATATCTTTTCCCCGTTTTCTTGACTTGGGTTGTAATAACCGAAGTTCGGCTGTTATTGTATTCGTCTCATTTCATTTTTTTGGCACCCGCGTGTTAATCCTTAACTAGTAATAAAAAGTTTTTAAAATTTCACAAATTTCCGCTTTAATTTATTAGTTATATTTTCCGCTTTATCGCGGGGTGTCACACTTGTAATAGGAGATTAGTAACAACTCAATTAGAGATTTGAAATCTATTAGCTTAATTACACTTTAATCCTTCCTTAATTATTGTTCAAGAATTCTTAGATCTAGTTGGGTAATTGAAGATTATTTGGGTTTTTATTGGAGAATTGACAACTCTTCATCATCAATCAAAGTTTTCTTCTATTATTCTTTCCTTTCCCTTTGCTCATCCTAATATTGGTATAATTTCTTTACTCCTTAGTTAATTATTGCTTATTGCTTTAATCTTCCATCATGTATATACTTGTTAAGATGATTGACACCATTGTTAACATGTTCTCCATGATAATGAGTGAGTAGTTCCCTAAGTAGGGTTAGTGGGGGATTAGGAGAGTTAATCATAGGGTAGATCTATAGTTAATAAGTTCATATGAATGCTTGCTTGTTGTAATTTTAACTTATGCACATGTTATGCTTGATAAAATGCTTGATTGACAACCTAGCATGATTCTCTTATCCTTTCAACAAGACTTATAAGACATAAACTACCTCAAGGCTTGTTAGACTATGCATATAGTTGAATAGGGAAAACCAAGTCGATGTAGGTGTTGTAAAGTTGTGACCAACTCGGCTCCGAGACCTAAGTTTCCCTAGGAATTGTAAGACATAAACTAACTCGATTTCATTAAAACAATAATTGCTTCCATCTATTTAACTTATTTATCTGATCTAATCGTGATTCCCCTATGATCCCATGACACCCTAGTGTCTTTAATCAATTGCTTACAAATTGTATTTGCTTACTTTGCTTTGCTCTCATTTATTTAGTTTTCCTGTGTTAAGTAGTTTAAATTGCAAATCTCAACCTCAACCCAAATTGTGACACTAAGACATAGCTATTTACAACCGATAAGTCAATACAATACTTGTCCCTTCGGATCCGACCTCTACTTACCACTCTACTAGGAGTAGTTTTTTGAGATTATAAATTTTGTTTGAGAGCATAGACAAAACGCTCATCAACCACATACCGTAGTGACCATACCCTGATCGAAAAGCTATCTTTAGAATATCCTCTTCTGCTATCCTCAACTGGTAATATACGACCTCAGATCGATTTTAGAAAACACACCTGCTTCACTCAACTAGTAAAAAAGATCATCAATCCTTGGCAAACGATACATGTTCTTCACTATGACATGGTTTAACTCTCTGTATTCGATGCATAGCCTCATACTACCGTCCTTCTTTTTCACGAATAAAACTGGTGCACCCTAAGGCGATACACTAGGTCAAATGTACCCTTTGTCCAATAACTCATTCTGCTGCTTTTTAAACTCTTCCTACTCCTTAGGTCCCATGCGGTACGGAGCCTTAGATATAGGTCCCATCCCCGGTTTAAGCTCAACAGTAAAGTCGATGTCCCTCTTAGGAGGTGGTCGAATCGCTTTGAGCTTAGATTTTGGTCACTTGTCGTTAGGAGCACCTAGACCAAAACAATATTTATAACTTCACAAACAACTCTACTACTAGTAAAGAGGCAAGTAAAGGTCGGATCCCAAGGGATGGGTATTGATGTAGGATTTTCGATTGCAAGTAGTGGTGTCTAGGGGTGTCACAATTTGGGTTGAGATAAGGAGATCACTAAACTAAATAACAATTAAAGTAAGCAAGCAAGATGACTAAAATGAGATGTAAACAATTGATTAAAAGCACTAGGGTGTCATGGGTTCATAGAGGATTCATGGGAATTGATCATACAAACATATTCTCAAATTATAACCAAGCAATTATTGTTGTGATAGGATCGAGTTGGTTTATATCTTACAAACCTAGGAAGGTTTGGGTCCCGGAGCCGAATCGATTAGATTATACAACACCTACAAGTCGACTTAATCCTCCCTACTCAACTATATGCATGGTCTAATGAGACTCGAGTTGGTTTATGTCTTACAAGTCTCATTGAAAAGGTAGGTGATGGGTAAAAAATGCAAGGATTCATAGGCTCGCATTTCATCAAACATAACATGTGCATAAGTTGAGATCACAACAAGCAAGCAAATAAATTATGAAAACATATTAAATTAAGCATGAATCATCCCCCATGTTGGTTTTCCCTAATTATCCATTAACCCTAGTTAAGGAAACTACTCACTCATTATCAAGTTTAACATGTTAACAAGGTTGTCAATCATATTAACAAAGCAAAACATGATGAATAAATGAAGATGATTAACAATAATTAAAAAGGGATTAAGAGAGTTATACCTAATAATGATTCCAAAATAATAATGCAAAGAATAATAGAAGTACTTGATGATTGATGGAAGGTTGTCAATCTCCCAATAAACCCAAATAATCTTCAATTACCCAAAATAAAAGATGAACAAAAGAGAAATTAAGGAAATGAGATTTGTATTAATATTTGATTAGAAGTTGATTACAAGATTAAAGAGAGATTAGAATATTATAAACTACACTAAATATTGATAAGAAGAACATGATAATCTAATTAGACTTATGGGGTATTTATAGTGGGGATTAGGTGCACAAATTAGGGTTACTAAGGGCTTAAATGACGATTAAGTCCTTGAGGAATCGCTCCTCTCAAGAAAAGATGCGGGTCTCCTTTTAGCTAGTCTTCCAAAAATATGCGCATATCAAATGAAGAAAGAATAGGACGTGCCCCTATGGAGTACAATCCGAGCGTCCAAGGGTCCGGACGGGTGGATTGGGGAGCTGCTGGACGGGCGGCCTGGTGGTAAGGGCGAGCGTCCTGGGGAACTGTTGGACGGGCGTCCCGATGGGTGGGACGAGCGGATTCTAGCTCAGATTCCTTTTTATCTTTTCTTCTTCCAAAAATCCTCCGGGATTTTATCGGGATGCAAGGATCTTCTTCATCATTGCCCATCTACTACATTATGTACAAAGGCTTTCTAGTCTTGTCTTCTCTTTGATGCTTGGTCATTAAATTCGATCAATTTAGCTCTATTTTGCCATGAAAATGCAAGGTTTGCACTCCTCTCCTACCAAGGAAACAAAACCTCAAAGAATATGCAAAACAAAGGGCTAAAGATAGTAAATGACCCAAATATGAACTAAAAAGCATTGGAACGAGGCTAATTCGGGGACTAAATATGCTCAAATATTAATCACATCAAATATCCCCAAACCGAACCTTTGCTCGTCCTGAGTAAAGAGGTGACAAAACTAGGACCCTTATTTAAACTATCCTACTAATATAGCCGATATGAGACAATTAGCGAGTCTCACTCCGCCTCTTCAACTCACAACAAGACAACCATGAGGTAGGATGCCTTCTTGCAAGGCAAGGTGGGTCTTGCCAAAATGGCGACATATCCAATCATTAAAGCACACAAAATCAAGTAATGGATGCATCTACAAAAAGAATAGCCACTTTCCTTATCTAAGTGGCGGAAATTATCTAAAGGAGAAGCAATTCAAGGGTACACACTCCTTCATAGATATGGTTTCTTCAAACTACTAAACCTAGAAGGATACCAATAAATCACCTCCAAGTTGTGTCAAGCTAGGGTACCTTTGTCCTCAATCGTTAAATGCTTTTGTCAAGAATAGACTCCCTATGGTGTTAGAAACACTGGAGGATAGCGGAATTCCCCTTCTTGCCTAGACAAGAAGAAGGGTCGTCCCCTCTCTATCATGCACAAAAATGGATACGATGGATAAAGGGATCAATAGTATTTGAGTTTCATTTGGGAGTTTGCTTTTGTTGTTGTTTTTTCCCCCCAATTTCTTGTGGCATATAACATTTGAGAAAACTTTCTTTTTGCCATTTCTTTTGATTTTTGGCATTTTCAATGCTTGACAACTTTTCAACTTTTGCATTTTCTTTTGAACATTTTCAAAGTCACCCCAATTAGAAACGAGGGTGCCTTATATTTGAAGCATAGGAGTTTTTATTTTTGTCACTCCTCTTTTCTTTTGATGCAATTTGCAAACTTTTTGACTTTTCATTTCATTTCTTGAACTCAATTTGAATAATTTTTGTGCCCATTCCCTTTGATGACAAAATGTATGGTAGAACATGGATGGATGATGGTTGCATGGTTTCAAGGGTCACCTTGGAATAAACGGTAGCCAAGGAGTTATCACACCACAAGGTACTCTTGACTAGGCCTTATCCATGGGTCAAAGGATACTAGCATGACACATCCTAGGGTGTTTTACAAGTATTCTAACAAGAAAAGTCTTGAGAAGAAAAAGCATCTACTAGGGCCTATATACACTTGTCAAGCTTCCCAAATAGACGGTTTCACAAAAAAATTTCCTAAATGCAATATATGCCATGATGCAACTAACATATATACATCTTAATGCATATGCTTCTACCAACTAATATGCCAAATAATTTGAATGCAAGTCCTAAATTCACATTGTTTATACCGCATCAATCAAAATAAAGCCACATAGTCATTAACATAAAGAGGAAAAAGGAGATTGGAAAGATCATACCATGCGGTCTTCAATATCCTCATGTCTCGGATGTGGCGTAGTCAATCAATGTGAACAAGGATGAACAAACACAATATATACAAAACAATATATACAAATCTATACTAAAAAGGAATGAACATGTTTTTGGATTTTCAATTTTTCAATTTTTTTGGATTTTTCGAAATTTTTGATTTTTTGGATTTTGAATAAAAGTCAAGTTAGAATTTCCCATCCCCATACTAGTATGGGCATTGTCCTCAATGGCCAATACGATAGAAAATTATGCAATGAGTATGCATGATTTCTAAACTAAATGCAAACTATACTAAGCTACACTACATGATGAATGTGTTTTTGTTATGGCCGAGAGGATAATTTAAATTAGCTCCCAATGCATATGCATGGACTTCCCCAAAACAAAATAGACATTATTTCTAACGTCATGAATTTCGGGGGAGTTTATGCACATGGAATGCACTGCATGAAACTAAAGATTGTCATTTTGGATTTTATAAGTTGGGAACAAAGATAAAGAACACCTTAATGAAGCCAAGGTGTTAGTCCTCTAATGTTGCTAGGACTCCACAAAATAAATGATCAAGATAAAATAAAAACAAGAGAAGTAGACAAACCATAAGGGAGGTGTAAGAATGTAGGAGCCTCCAAAGTTTGCTAATCCTCATTTATTGTATCATCATCATCATCATCATCATCATCATCTCTCGAGGCATCATCAACCTCCATAGATGTGGAATCATGTCCACTCTCACTTTCACTTACTTGTTCTTCCTCACTTTCCTCTTCCTCTTCTTGAGCTTCTTCTTCTTGAACCTCTTCTTGGTCACCACCCTCTTCAACAACCATCTCCTCTCCACCCGGTCTACCACCACTAGGAATGCTAGGAAAGAATACTTCCCTATCCGCCCAACTAGGCAAAGGACAAGACGTATCAAGAAGTCTTTGCCTAGCTAGATGTAGGAGGGGCGGATATTGGGCCTTGTAAGCATCCACTCTATCATTGTAAGCTTGCTTGTGCATTTCCCTCATGAGTAGTGTCAAGTAATCATTTCCCACTTCGACATCCATGGGTTTGAACTCTTGGTATTCAAATGGGTAAGGTGGGGTGATAATAGAGGAGGAGGGCTCGGCAATTTCGCCCCTTTGTTGTTGAATGATATACTCGGCCTGTTTGGAGAGTGGGAGAAGGTAGTTCGGTCAGTGAACATTCAATCGGCAAATTTTGGAAGGCAAGGTGAAGGATCTAGCTTCATTTGTTAACCACCCATATTTGTCGTCAAGAGTGTTGTGCTTGACCCACTTGAACTTGTGAATCAGGGTGTCCATATCAACAAGATGGCCTCCTTTAACCGGCACATAAGTGTTGTTTTTGTTGAAATCCCGGTTAAAATGCCTAGCCAAATAGGTAACTAGTTCTCCATTGACAATAAAGGCGGTGCCTTCTTTGCCACAATTGACATTAAGCCATCGTTCAACCAAAAGTCTTAGAGCATTGTATGGCTTGGTAAATTCCCTCCCAATGTCCAAGGCCGACTCAAGAAGAATACAATCGAGTTTGGTAAGATGGTTTGTGCCATTTCTAGCTATCAAAGTATTCCCAATGAACTTATGCCATACTCTAATGCCCGGATGGCGGACTAGGAGAGCAGGACAATCATGAAAGCGCACGAATTTCTTTCTGGAAATTGCCATCCAAAGAGGAGCGGGGTCATACTTGATAGGAGTCTTTGTATATTTTGGGTTATCACTAAGGCCTAATATCTTACCCAATTCGCCATAAGTTATGCGTCTATCAACATTTTCAAGACGAAACTCGATATTGGTTCGAGTATCCACCCTTGTGACTTTCAAAGAACTTAAAAATTCCAAGCTGAGGGAGGAGTATGTCAATTCTTTCATTGTAAACAATTTACCCAATCCCATAGACTCAAAGAAGGTTTTGGTTTGTTCAAGAACACCCAATTTTGACAATGCATCTTCACAAATAAACTTAGTAGGCATGATGGTTTTCTTAGCAAAGAGAATGAATTTCTCCCTCTGAGAGTCGGAAGTGAAAGTTACCTCCGGATAATTGGATAATTGTTCAATGACCGGAGTTGTTGATGTTGTAGCTTCCATAGGGGGATCTTGTTGTTGAACCTCCAACCTTACCTCATGGACTACCAAAGCCTTTGACAATTGTTTTGCTTGAAGAGCTAGTTGCCTTTTGGAAAGTGTCTTCTTTGGGGGTGCCTTGTTACCTCCTTTAGTTCTTGCCATTCTCCTTCACTTGATTACACCAATGAGAGGTTGAAATCTTCAATTTTTAGTTATACCCTAATCAATTTAGGATGAATGAATGTTGCTTTGTATATTAAAAATCGACTCGAAGGTTGAAGATTTTGGTGTTTGAATCACTTGTTTTTGCAAAAGGAGTGATTCATTTTTGTTGTGAGGAAGTTTGGATTTGATTTGGTTGAGGAAATTTGATTTTGTTGATGGAGAGGATGAGGGTTTTTGGGGTTTTTGGGTAGTGGGTAGTGTTTGTATATTGAAGAAATGAGAATGCAAGGGAGAAAGAGGTTTAAATAAACCGTTATTTTTGAAAACGCAGCAGAGGACGAGCGAACCAGGCATCAGGATGGGCGGATTCTTCAATGTTTAGCTCAGGAAAAGACGCCACAGGACGAGCGTCTTGCTTCTAAGACGAGCGGATTCCTTGGGTAGGGACGAGCGTCTTTCTGGGTGGACGCTCAGATTCCTTTACAGAGAAAATCCCATATTTTTGCCAATAAAAAGACGAGCGTCTTTTGTGAAGGACGGTCGTCCAGAACAAGACGAGCGGATTCTCAGCTGAGACGCTCGGATTCTTTTACAGACCAGTTTTTGTATTCTGCAGCTCTACCAGATGAGCGTCTGGTGACTTTGGATGCTCGGGTTCTTCAGGACGAGCGGATTGTCCATTTGGACGCTCGGATTCCTCCTTGACCACACGGGTTCAGTCCATCCGTGGGTACATCATAACCCGTGTCATTTTCATTCTTTAATCCTCGTGTTCTTCTTTGTAGGGGAACTACAAAGGCATGAATAGCATAGGCAATTGCTATCCCCATACTAAGGTAAAGCACTACACATCAATAAAATCATAAGTCCCTCACTCACTTCTCTCAAAATTATGAATATCTTGATCAAGGCACAAAAATATAAACCCAAAAATGACAAAAATGCAATGTAATAATTGAAATACAAGTTAGGGAGTTAGAATATTTACAAATGGTGGTTTAGGGAGGACTCCACCAAACTCTCATCCAATGTGAGATGTCAAGGGGGCATGTTCAAGGTGTTGTTGATGTTACTCAACACCTTGAAGAAGTAGTCGAAAGCTTGCTCATTATCATGATAAAGGTCCTCAATAGATTTTTGCACTTGTTGTTCTCCATGATGGTCTTGGTTCATAGCATTACCAATATAGGGATTGAATATCCCTTCGAACTCATCATCCCAAAGACCGCAAACTTCATCTACTTGATAATTAAAAATTTCTTGAGTTGATAGAGACAACTCTCCTTCTTTCTTGTCTTGGCCAATGAGGCCATCTTCTTCACTTGTCATGAGTGAGCTTTTCAAGCTCTCATTGTTGCTATTTCCTTGCTCTTTTGATGGAGGATCATCCACTTTCTTTTTCCATTGAAATTCTTACTTCTTCCTATCATCCTTCCGGCTATAGTGATCAACCATAAAACACTGCTCATGCAATCGGGGAGCTCTCATGGTCTTCTCAAGATTGAAAGTGATGGTTTCATCTCCCACTTCAAGGGTGAGTTCTCCATGCTTCACATCGATCACCGCTCCCGTGGTGTGCAAGAAAAGTCTTCCTAAGATAATAGGAATGTTAGAGTCTTCTTCCATGTCAACAATAACAAAATCCACCGGGATGAAGAATTTTACAATTCTCACGGGAACATCTTCCCATACCCCGAAAGGTGTCTTTGTTGATCTATCCGCCATTTGAAGCGTGATGTTGGTATATTTGAGTTCTCCCATTCCTAGACTTTTTCTAACCGAATATGGCATGACACTAACACTTGCCCCAAGGTCACATAAAGCTTTGTTGATTGTAGTGTCACCAATAGTGCATGAAATGGAGAAGCTTCCCAGATCCTTGAGTTTCGGAGGTGAACTCCCTTGAAGGATGGCACTACTCACCTTAGTGAAGGCAATAGTCTCAAGCTTTCGGATTGATTTCTTTATCGTAAGGATGTCCTTCATGTACTTTGCATAGGCCGGAACGTGATTGATCAATTCCGTGAAAGGAATCGAGACTTTTAAATTCTTCACAATTTCCATGAATTTTCCAAGTTGGTCATCAAACTTAGGCTTAGCTTGACGAATTGGGAATGGAAGTCTAATCACAATGGGCTCCTTCTCTTTGGCCTTGTCTTCACTTTTCTTTGAAACTTCTTGATTGGTGGGTTCTTCTTCCCTAGAGTTTTGCACAACTCTTTCCTTATCACTAGCTTCCACAACTTCATCCTCAACTTGCTTCTTTGGTCCTTCATATCTCGTACCACTCCTCAAATTAATGGCACTAACCGTTTCATGTCTTGGGGGATTACTTTGAGGTGGTAATTGCCCCCTTTTTGTCTTTGAGAGTTTGAAGATGCTAGTTGGGTTAATTGAGTTTCCAACATTTTTGTGTGGGCTAGGATGTTGTTGATGGTGATGTATTTTGCTTGGCTATCTTTTTGCATTTGAGTGAAAAATTCTTGTTGATTCTTTTGCATTTGGAGGACCGCTTTTTGAACATCAAAACCTTGGTCATTTTGTTGATTGTATGGAGTTTGATTTTGATAACCTTGGTTTTGGTTGAAAAAGGGTCTTTGATTTTGGTTTCTCATGGGATGTGGGGTGTATGTTGGTTCAGAGTTTTGAACATTTTGGCTTTTGTATGAGAGATTTGGGTGGAATTTGGTGTTTTCATTGTAATAGTTGGAATAAGGGGCACCACTTTTGTATGCTTGAAAAGCATTCACTTGCTCATTCGTTCCCCTACATTCACTTTGGTCATGTCCCAAAGTTCCACAATTCTCACATATCCCACTTGGGATTGATGAAGATGCCACCATGGCATTAACATTATGCTTTGGTGATTTTGAGGCTTCTTCAAGCTTAGCCATAGCCTTCTCGAACTTCAAGTTGATGGTATCAATATGAGCACTAAGTTGAGCACCGAATTGATTAATAGAGTCCACTTCATACTTTCCTCTTCTAGTAGCCTTGCGAGGTCTACTATATTGTGAATTATGGACCGCCATTTCCTCAATCTTGTTCCAAGTTTGATTATCGTCAACTTCGGTGAACATACCATTTGATCCCATGTTGAGAATGTTTCTTGAGTCTTCATAAAGACCATTCCAAAATTGTTGTACCAAGAACCACTCACTAAGTCCATGATGAGGACATGAGCGACAAATTCCTTTGAATCGCTCCCAAGCTTCATACAAAGATTCTTCATCCCTTTGCTTAAAACCCGTAATTTGAGCTCTTATCATGTTAGTCTTTTCCGGAGGGTAGAATTTTTTGTAGAAAGTTAGAGCCAACTTCTTCCAAGAGTCAATTCCAAGAGTAGCCTTATCAAGGCTTTTCAACCATTGTTTTGCGGTGCCAATTAGAGAAAAAGGAAATAAGACCCATCGAATTTGGTCTTGAGTCACTCCGGTTTGTGAAATCACATCACAATTGTCACAAAAAGTTTCCATGTGGGAATGAGGGTCTTCACTAGGCATCCCCCCAAATTGGCTTCTTTTGACTAATTGGATAAATGCGGATTTTGCAATAAAATTTCCGGTTAAGTGTTGTGGTGTGGGAGTTCCATTGGGTAAGTTCTCCTCGGTTGGTACGGAATGTGATGAAAACTTAGGCATTGTGGGTTGATTATGTGATTGATTTTGTGTTGGGTTCTCCTCACCTTCTCTTGCAAAAAGGTTGATGAACTCAATAGTGTTTGGTTGAATATCTACAACCTCACCAATACCTCTCAAAGTATTTATAGCAAGTCTTCTATTGGTTGTCAAAGTCCTTTCAATTTTGTGATCAATGGGTAACAAGTTACCTTGTGATCTTTTAGACATGCAAATTATCAAACAACTTGAAAATAATTAGAACAAACCTTGAGGAGTTTTACTTCCCCAAGGCAAAGAAAGAGACAACTAATAACAATCAAAGAAAATCAAATCAAGTTAACACCGTCCCCGGCAACGACGCCTTTTTTGGTCGGATCGCTTTGAGCTTAGATTTCGGTTACTTGTCGTTAGGAGCACCTAGACCAAAACAATATATGTAACTTCACAAACAACTCTACTACTAGTAAAGAGGCAAGTAAAGGTCGGATCCCAAGGGACGGGTATTGATGTAGGATTTTCGATTGCAAGTAGTGGTGTCTAGGGGTGTCACAATTTGGGTTGAGATAAGAAGATCACTAAACTAAATAACAATTAAAGTAAGCAAGGAAGATGACTAAAATGAGATGTAAACAATTGATTAAAAGCACTAGGGTGTCATGGGTTCATAGGGCATTCATGGGAATTGATCATACAAACATATTCTCAATTATAAGCAAGCAATTATTGTTGTGATAGGATCGTGTTGGTTTATATCTTACAATCCTAGGAAGGTTTCGGTCCCGGAGCTGAATCGATTAGATTGTACAACACCTACAAGTCGACTTAATCCTCCCTACTCAACTATATGCATGGTCTAATGAGACTTGAGTTGGTTTATGTCTTACAAGTCTCATTGAAAAGGTAGGTGATGGGTAAAAAATGCAAGGATTCATAGGCTCGAATTTCATCAAACATAACATGTGCATAAGTTGAGATCACAACAAGCAAGCAAATAAATTATGAAAACATATTAAATTAAGCATGAATCATCCCCCATGTTGGTTTCCCTAATTACCCATTAACCCTAGTTAAGGAAACTACTCACTCATTATCAAGTTTAACATGTTAACAAGGTTGTCAATCATATTAACAAAGCAAAACATGATGAATAAATGAAGATGATTAACAATAATTAAAAAGGGATTAAGAGAGTTATACCTAATGATGATTCCAAAATAATAATGCAAAGAATAATAGAAGTACTTGATGATTGATGGAAGCTTGTCAATCTCCCAATAAACCCAAATAATCTTCAATTACCCAAAATAAAAGATGAACAAAAGAGAAATTAAGGAAATGAGATTTGTATTAATATTTGATTAGAAGTTGATTACAAGATTAAAGAGAGATTACAATAATATAAACGAATTGAGAGGTCCCGGGTTCGACTCCCTACACGGGAGTGCTGCGGTTACCTGTCATCCTAAAGGATGTCTTACATGGCACACGTGGTTTGCAGGGTATTGCATGTGCCCGGGGGGATTCAACCCCTCGTCACCAAAAAAAAAATAGAATAATATAAACTACACTAAATATTGATAAGAAGAACATGATAATCTAATTAGACTAATGGGGTATTTATAGTGGGGATTAGGTGCACAAATTAGGGTTACTTCTAATTAGTGGGGATTAGGTGCACTATTTTCCAGTATTTTCCTCAAATTTCCTTAAGTCGGTTATGATTTACTATAAATACCCAAAGTCGTACCCTAATTTATTTACGCTTTATTTTCCGTAGGTTTAGGAGAATTACTCTAAAAACTCTCTTAGAATACTTTAGATTAGTTTACATTAATTTAGCATTCAGATCTGTTGCCTTTAATTACGGTACTCTTTAATCTTTCCTCAATAATTATTATTTCAATTACTTGTTCGTCATTCATGATTTTAACCATGCTTTCTTATATTGTTATTGTTGTTATTGTTCTTAATATGAGTAGCTAAGCCTTTTATCTAGGGTGAAAGGGGATCTAGGTGGTTAGAAAAGGGTTTACTTATGAATTGATTGTTAAATTGCTTTCTATTGTTGTTCAATTATTGTTCTACTTCTAATTAGTTGATTACTGATCAGAGTTAATTAATTAGTCTCGCATAAAATATAATTTTCACTGATCGGGTTAAGATTAGTATAGGCCGCGATAATTGAATTAGACCGATTTAATAATAGCGATTGCATGTTAAGTTAGATCTAAAAAGACATATTAGAATCGACCGATCATATGACTTTCAACAATATAAATTGCTCAATCAATGAATTAAATCCCACCCTTTGATGACTACCTAGTGAACCCGAATCTTTAGACTCTTTAATATTATTGTTTACAATCTTTATTTTACATTGTTATTAGTTGCTAGAGAACAAACAATCATAATCCTCAAAATTGGTTACTTTAAGACGATCTAAATATAAACAAACTAGATAAATTAACTAGCCTCCCTGTGGATTCGACCTTGACTTACCGCTAGCTATTCCATTAGTAGTAGTTTAGGATTTATTTTGACTAAGGCAAACGAATGAAAATAACCTTATCAACTATAGACAACTGAATGCCGCCACAAAGAAAGATCATTTCCCCCTTCCTTTTATTGATCATATGGTAGAAAGGTTAGCCTCTCATAAGTTTTTCTGTTATTTGGATGGATACTCAGGGTTCTTTCAGATCCCTATTCATCCGGATGATCAGGAAAAGACTAATTTTATTTTCCCTCAAGGTGTTTTTGCTTATCGTAGAATGCCTTTTGGTTTGTATAATGCCCCGGCTACTTTTCAAAGGTGCATCATAGGGATATTTTCTGAGTATATAGGGTCAATTATGGAGGTCTTTATGGACAATTTCAGAGTCTATGGGAGTGATTTTGATAATTGTTTGTCTAACCTTGATAAAGTGTTGCAGCGTTGCATTAAGGTTAATCTTGTGCTTAACTGGGAAAAGTGTCACTTTATGGTCAACGAGGGAGTTGTCTTAGGGCACTTAGTTTCTGATAGGGGCATCGAAGTCGATAAAGCAAAAGTGCAAGTGATTAAGAAATTACCTCCTCCTATTAATGTTAATGGAGTGAGGAATTTCCTTGGACATGTTGGCTTTTATCACCGGTTCATCAAGGACTTTTCAAAATTTTCTAAACCACTTACACAGTTGTTACTGAAGGATGCCCCGTTTGTATTTACTGATGAGTGTCTTTCTGCTTTTAACAAGTTGAAACAGGCCTTGATTTCAGCACCGATTATCCAGCCTCCCGACTGAAAGCTTCCATTTGAGATTATGTGTGATGCTAGTGATTATGCACTAGGAGCGGTGTTGGGCCAGCGGAAAGACAAAGCTTTGAGTGCAATTTACTATGCGAGCCGAACTCTGGATGAGGCTCAAGTGAAGTATGCTACCACTGAGAAAGAGTTGTTAGCTGTGGTTTATGCGCTGGAGAAATTTCGATTTTATTTAGTAGGTTCGAAAGTTACTGTTTTTATTGACCATGCAAGGCTGAAATACTTTCTTGCTAAGAAGGAAGCTAAGCCACGATTGTTGAGGTGGATACTCCTCCTCCAGGAATTTGATCTGCAAATCAAAGACAAGAAGGGCGCCGAGAATGTAGTAGCTGATCACCTATCGTGATTACCGCAGCAGGAGGGAAAGGATCCTTTACCTATTAATGATTCTTTTCTTGATGATACTCTATTTGCGGTTACTACTAACACAAGTGTTGACCCGTGGTATGCAGATTTTGATAACTACGTTGTAGGTGGTGAGCTGCCACCTAACATGTCTTATCAGCAGAGGAAGCGATTTCTTCATGATGTGAGGCGATATTTCTGGGATGATCCTTATTTATTTAAGGACGTGCTGACGGTCTTTAGAGATGGTGTATTCCGATGTGGGAGACCAAAGCAATCCTATAGCGATGTCATTCTTCCTCTTATGGCATTCACCACGGTCCGTCGCGAACCGTGGCCAAGGTACTTTAGTTTGGTTTTTTCTGGCCTACTTCGTTTGCAGATGCTAAAGTGTTTGTTTCAGTTTGTGATGCTTGCCAGTGCTCGGGAAATATTTCTATGAGACATGAGATGCCCCAAAATGGCATTCTAAAGGTCGAGGTTTTTGATGTCTGGGCATTGATTTCTAGGGCCCTTTTCCATCCAGTAAAGGTAACAGGTATATTCTAGTGGCTGTAGACTATGTGTCCAAGTGGGTAGATGAAACGAGAAAGGAGGCCGAGCTAGACCGCGGATTGGGACCTTCGTCCAATTTGAGGTCTAACTCAAATTCCGTCTAAGAAGACATGGTAATTTTTGTCACGTCTCAATTCTATAATGAATTTTGAGACTTTTTGCCTAGGGACGTTTATTTAAATAAGGATCCAAGCTGAGATGAATTCACAAGACAAAACCGAGTAACGAGTTTATCGGTTTTCAACAAGCGAGCTTAGTTTGCTTCCAATCAGTCCCATCTTTTTATTAATCAAATGAAGACCATCCTAGGACAATATCCAGCTACTTGAACCATCCAAAACAGTCCTAGGAGGCTGTTTTCTTTATTTTTCAAATGAGCTCAAATGTCGCTTTCAAGGAAGGTCCAAAGTGTCACTTTCATTCTTACAATTGTGTAAGAGCTTTGGGGGCTGCTCTCAAGGGCTTATTTCAGCTGAATATTTGACTAAGGAAGCCTCCAATTGTGTATTCCTAGGATAGCCCTTATGTCCCTTTCATTGTAAGACCTTGAGAAGACCCATTGGATTGTTCTTGTTGGGACAAAGCTCACGGCTGCCTAGGAGGGGATTTCAGCAACTTTTTCTTGTTTTCTTACTTGTTTAATGTTAGCCATTAGATGTAATTTGGATGGTTAATATTAGAAGGGCTTGGGCTATATATAAGCCAAGTTCCCAAGTGTAATATTCAGATTTGCTTAAGTTATAAACCAAGTAAGAAACATGAGTTTTCTTCATTAAAATCTCTTCTTTGCTTTGTGCTTGAAGAGCTCCTTTGCTGTGTGCTTGGAGTTTGGTAGTTTACTTGCTTTTGTGCTTTAAACTATCGAGTCTATTCCTATTGCTTTGTGTTCGGGTCTAGACATACCCCATTCGTCCCTCAAGGACACGCCTAATCCAACAGTTTGTTCAATGCAAACTTAGGCTCATTTCTTTAGTTTTTCCACTTAAATTATCGAGTTAGAGGTTTCACTCCAACTTGGTTATCAGAGCTTTGGTTAAAAGCCTTTCTTGTGAGTTCATTACATCCTAACCACATTAAAAACACAAAAAACAACCATGAGTGAAGAAAGGCTTGCTAAAATTGAGTCCCAAGTTACTCAACTTTCTGAAAAATGTGATGTGTTGCTAGATTCCTTCAATGCTATCATGGCTAATATTCCAACACCACCAAGAGGAAGAGGACAACCACCTAGGGGCAGGGGTAGAGGCCGTGGATGAGCTCATGGTGGACGTGAGGAAGAAGCATTTTCAGATTCGGGGGATTCTTTGGTTGAGGCCTATCATGAGGAGCATCCTAAAGACTTAAAGGTAGAAATTCCAGACTTTCTTAGTAGTTTAAATCCCGAAGATTTGATAGATTGGCTTAGAACTATTGAAAGAGTCTTTGAGTTTAAGTCATATTCGGATGCTAAGTGTTTTAAAGTTGCCATCTTAAAACTTAAGGGATATGCTTCACTTTGGTATGAGAACTTAAAAAATCAGAGAAAAAGAGATGGTAAGGAACCCATTAAGTCTTGGTTAAAGTTGAAGAAGAAGCTTAATGAGAAATTTGTACCTAAAGAATACACTCAAGACTTGTTCATTAAACTCACTCAACTTAAACAAGATCAACAACCACTTGAGTCTTACATTAGAGATTTTGAGCAACTCACTTTGTAATGTGAAATGAATGAGAAACCGGAACAAAAAATTGCTAGGTTTGTTGAGGGTTTAGATGACAAAATTGCTCAAAGATTCCGATTACAACATGTGTGGTCCTTTGATGAGGCCGTTAACTTGGCCTTTAGAGTTGAGAAAGCGGGAAAGGGAAGGGCTAACATACAAAAATACCCGACCAAAACAGGCCACTACTCAAAGCCTCACGCAACAAACGAGTCAAAACCTAAAGACACCTCAAACTCACAACCAAAAACAGCCTATGTTGACAAAGGAAAGGCACCCGAAAACTCTCAAAGAAAAACCGTAGGCCTTAAGAAATGCTTCCAATGTCAAGGATATGGTCATTTCATAAAAGATTGTCCAACCAAAAGGGCTCTTAGCACCTTTGAAGTAGTCCATTGGGGAGAGGATGAGATTCTTGTTTGTGAAAATGATGAGAGTGATGAGGAACAAAAGGAGGCAGCCGAGGTAGTCATGCCGGACTCGGGACTTAGTTTGGTTACTTGGAGGGTGATGCACACACAACCACAACCATTAGAACTAGACCAAAGACAACAAATCTTTAGGACTAAATGTACCATCAAGGGAAGAGTGTGTAATTTGATAATTGATGGGGGAGTTGTACTAATGTAGCATCGAGTACTTTGATTGAAAAACTCTCATTACCCACAATAAATCATCCTTGTCCATACAAACTAAGGTGGCTCAACAAAGGAGCCGAGGTTAGAGTTGATAAACAATGTTTAGTCTCTTTTTCTATTGGAAAGAATTATGTTGATGAGGTCCTTTGTGATGTCCTACCCATGGATGCTTGTCATTTGTTACTTGGGAGACCTTGGGAATTTGATAGGGATTCTATTCACCATGGGAAAGAGAACACCTATTCCTTTAAATTTGCTTCAAAAAGAGTCATATTGTCACCATTACCACCCACCATCAAACCTACAACACCACCTTCAATGGTTGAACCTTCTAAGGAAATCCTATTAATCAATGGGACTGAAATGTTGCAAGAGTTAGAAGGGGAGGGGGACGTGTATGCTCTAGTGGTTACGGGGTTGGTTAAGGGGACAGGAGGTGGCGGAGATGGTCACGGGCAGCAGGCCACGGCCAAGGAGGGAGTGTCGAGGGAGGTTCAAGAGTTACTTGATTCTTATGGGGATGTCTTTCCTAATGAACTTACGAGTGGGTTACCTCCTCTTAGGGGCATTGAGCACCAAATTGATCTTATTCCGGGAGCCTCTTTACCAAACAAAGCGGCTTATAGAAGTGATCCAATAGCCACCAAAGAGTTGGAAAAACAGATTGAGGAACTAGTGAGTAAGGGATTTGTGAGGGAGTCACTTAGTCCTTGTGCGGTTCCGGCATTACTTGTTCCAAAAAAGGATGGGTCATGGAGAATGTGCACCGATAGTCGAGCCATCAACAACATCACCGTTAAGTATAGGTCCCAATACCTAGACTTGACGATATATTGGATGAGCTTAGTGGAGCTCAAGTGTTCTCAAAGATCGATTTAAGACAAGGCTACCATCAAGTTAGAATCAAAGAAGGAGACGAGTGGAAAACAGCCTTCAAAACCAAGCATGGCTTATATGAGTGGCTTGTCATGCCATTTGGTCTCTCTAATGCACCAAGTACTTTCATGAGGTTGATGACCGAGGTCCTTAGACCTTATTTGGGCCGATTTGTGGTGGTATACTTTGATGATATTCTGATTTTTAGTCCATCCAAAGAAGAGCATCTCAAGCATCTACAAGTATTGTTTGAAACACTTTGGGAGCACAAGCTTTATGGAAAATTGGAGAAATGTTCATTCATGCAAAGGGAAGTCCAATTCTTGGGTTTCGTCATTAGTGATCAAGGGATTCTAGTGGATCAAGAGAAGGTCAAGGCTATTCAATCTTGGCCAAGACCGAGCACCATCACCGAAGTAAGGAGTTTCCATGGCTTAGCTTCCTTTTATAGGAGGTTCATCAAATATTTTAGCTGTAACACCCCACGTTAATTGAAGAGGTCCAGTTATAGGCTTAAATGACTAGTGCTTAAAGGGATTGAAAGTACTACTCATATCAACAAAGTGCACTTTCTTTTATGGTCATCCATACAAAAGAACTTCACAGTTAAGCGTGCTTGGCTGGGAGTAGTCTTAGGATGGGTGACCTCCTGGGAAGGTTCCCGAGATGCGCATGAGTGAGGACAAAATGCGCTGTAAAGGACACGTGTTGATCTGTGGGCCATGTACACAGCCTGGTGAGCTATCATAAGTAACCGCTCCCGACCCTAGGTTTGGGCCGGGGTGTTACATTAGCACCATTATGGCTCCTATTACCGAGTGTATGAAGAAAGGGGAGTTCTCTTGGAGTGATAGGGCCGAAACAGCCTTCAACAAGGTCAAGGCTTTAATGTGCGAGTCTCCTATTCTTGCATTACCCAATGTCAACAAGTTATTTGAAGTCGAGTGCGATGCTAGCGGGATTGGAGTTGGGGCTGTGCTACTTCAAGACCACAGACCAGTAGCATACTTTAGTGAGAATCTCAATGGTGCCAAGCTCAATTACTCAACTTATGATAAGGAATTCTATGCCATTATTCGATCTTTGAATCATTGGAGCCACTACTTGAAGCCAAAGCCATTTGTTTTGCATTCCGATCATGAAGCTCTCAAGTATATCAATGGCCAACACAAGCTCAATCATAGGCATGCTAAATGGGTGGAATTCTTACAATCATTCAATTTTTCAAGCAAGTACATTGAGGGCAAGAACAATGTGGTGGCCGATGCTCTTTCAAGGAGGTTCACCATGTTGAGTTTTATGGAACAAAGGGTACTAGGGTTTGAACACATGAAGGATTTGTACATTGAAGATCCGGATTTCAAAGATGAGTGGCAAACACTCCAAGAGGGCCGAGAAAGTGAGGAGGGCAGAAGGAGTAAATACTCGAGTCAAGGAGGGTTCTTGTTCTTCGGGAATCGATTGTGCATACCTAAGGGACCTTATAGAAACTTGTTGGTCAAAGAAGTTCATTCAAATGGCCTTGCCTGTCATTTTGGCATCCAAAAGACATATGATATTCTCCAAGAGCAATTCTTTTGGCCAAAAATGCTTGGGGATGTCCAAAGTGTGATCAAGAGGTGTGCTCCTTGTCATCAAGCCAAGTCTTCCTTCCAAAAGGGTCCCTATACACCCCTACCCGTCCCAAATCAGCCATGGGAGGATGTTAGCATGGATTTTATTGTGGCCTTGCCAAGGACACAACGAGGCAAGGATTCCATCATGGTCGTGGTTGATCGATTTAGCAAAATGGCTCATTTCATTGCTTGCAAAAAGACCGAGGATGCTTCAAGTGTTGCTAATCTATATCTAAAGGAAGTGGTCAAGCTCCATGGTGTACCCAAGTCAATAGTTTCTGATCGGGATACTAAGTTTATGAGTCACTTTTGGAGGTCCTTATGGAAGTTGCTCAAAACAAGGCTTCTTTTTAGCACCTCCCATCATCCTCAAACCGATGGTCAAACCGAGGTTACTAACAAGACCTTGGGCAGAATCTTAAGGGCCACGGTGTGCAAGTCTTTGAAAGATTGGGATCTCAAACTATCACAAGCCGAATTTGCATTTAATCGAGCTCCTTCATCAAGCACCGGGAAATCTCCATTCGAGGTGGTTTATGGCATTAATCCACTTATGCCTACTGATTTAGCACCTATTAAGAGGAATTCTATCGATTATGATGCCAAGAAAAGGGTCGAACAAATGCTCCAAATCCATGCCCAAGTGAAGAAGCAAATTCAGAAAACCAACGAAGGGTATGTGAACCGTGTCAAGAAACCGAGTCATCCAAAGAGCTTTGAACTCGGAGATCTTGTTTGGGTTCATTTAAGGAAGGAGAGGTTCCCACAAAAGAGGAAAAACAAACTCATGCCTAGGGCCGATGGTCCTTTCGAAGTTGTGGAAAGAATTGGTCTGAGTGCTTATAAAATCAATCTTCCGGGTGAGTATAGTGTCCATGGAACCTTCAACATTGGTGACTTGAGTCCGTTTTATGAAGACCTCGAGGGTGAAGATGTCGAGGATTTGAGGGCAAATCCTTTTCAAGAAGGGGAGGTTGAAACGGGAAAGGAGGCCGAGCTAGACCGCGGATTGGGACCTTCGTCCAATTTGAGGTCTAACTCAAATTCCGTCTAAGAAGACATGGTAATTTTTGTCACGTCTCAATTCTATAATGAATTTTGAGACTTTTTGCCTAGGGACGTTTATTTAAATAAGGATCCAAGCTGAGATGAATTCACAAGACAAAACCGAGTAACGAGTTTATCGATTTTTAACAAGCGAGCTTAGTTTGCTTCCAATTGGTCCCATCTTTTTATTAATCAAATGAAGACCATCCTAGGACAATATCCAGCTACTTGAACCATCCAAAACAGTCCTAGGAGGCTGTTTTCTTTATTTTTCAAATGAGCTCAAATGTCGCTTTCAAGGAAGGTCCAAAGTGTCACTTTCATTCTTACAATTGTGTAAGAGCTTTGGGGGCTGCTCTCAAGGGCTTATTTCAGCTGAATATTTGACTAACGAAGCCTCCAATTGTGTATTCCTAGGATAGCCCTTATGTCCCTTTCATTGTGAGACCTTGAGAAGACCCATTGGATTGTTCTTGTTGGGACAAAGCTCACGGCTGCCTAGGAGGGGATTTCAGCAACTTTTTCTTGTTTTCTTACTTGTTTAATGTTAGCCATTAGATGTAATTTGGATGGTTAAGATTAGAAGGACTTGGGCTATATATAAGGCAAGTTCCCAAGTGTAATATTCAGATTTGCTTAAGTTATAAACCAAGTAAGAAACATGAGTTTTCTTCATTAAAATCTCTTCTTTGCTTTGTGCTTGAAGAGCTCCTTTGCTGTGTGCTTGGAGTTTGGTAGTTTACTTGCTTGTGTGTTTAAACTATCGAGTCTATTCCCATTGCTTTGTGTTCGGGTCTAGACATACCTCATTCGTCCCTCAAGGACACGCCTAATCCAACAGTTTGTTCAATGCAAACTTGGCTCATTTCTTTAGTTTTTCCACTTAAATTATCGAGTTAGAGGTTTCACTCCAGTAGAGGCTATTGCTTCACCTAAATGTGATGCCAAGACTGTGATTAAACTGTTTAAAAAGATTATTTTCCCCCCGATTTGGTGTTCCGAGGGTTGTCATTAGTGATGGGGGCATGCATTTTAAAGAAAAGCGACTTACAGCTTTATTGTCCAAATTCGGTGTCCAACATCGTAGAGGTATGGAGTATCATCCCCAGACTAGTGGGCAGGTTGAGGTCTCTAATAGGGAATTAAAAGAGATCTTGGCTAAAGTTGTTTCTAAATCACGAAAGGATTGGAGGTTAAAGTTAGATGACACATTATGGACATATCGGACTGCCTTTAAAACACCAATTGGTGCGGCACCATATCGGTTGGTTTATGGGAAGTCTTGTCATTTACCTGTTGAACTAGAATATAAGGCTTGGTGGGCCATACGTGAATTGAATTATGATTCTAAGTTGTGTGGTGAGAAACGTTTATTGCAGCTAGATGAGCTAGAAGAGTTTCGGCTAAATGCATATGACAGCTCGCGCATCTACAAAGAGAAATTGAAGAGATGGCACGACAAAAGAATCATACCGCGAGAATTCTATGTCGGGCAGAATGTGATGCTGGTTAATGCCCGACTGCACTTATTTCCTGGTAAGATGAAGTCCAGGTGGAGTGGCCCTTATACAGTGACTGGTGTCACCAAGTTTGGGTCCGTTGAGTTGGAGAATTTCAAGGGCAGAAGATTTAAAGTGAACGGGCATCATGTGAAGCATTACTATGAAGCAGATGATTTTGTTGGCAACGTTGAAGTTTTTTACTTCAACCATCTAGATGAGCAAGATAATTGAAGCCAAAAAGTCGTACGGGACCTCTTAAACCTACGCTAACCGGGAGGCAACCCGACTTATAATTTAGTGTACTTTGCTTAAAACATTTAGTTAGTTTCGTGTGCTTTAGTTTCTAGTTTTACAGGCGATAGACTGGAACGTTTGGACTTGTTTTGTTCATTCTGTAGGTCGTTTGTTGCTTATTTATAGGTGGCTCTCGATCGAGCACTTTCCTTTCTCGATGGAGTACTTTCCTCTCTCGATCGAGCACCCTTGGAAGATGACCTCTCGATCGAGGACTTCCACTTCTCGATCGAGCACTTCTGCAGTCTCGATCGAGCACTTCTGCAGTCCCATGCTACTCGATCGAGTACTTTATTCTCTCGATCGAGTTCGCTTGTCTTGCCTCGCGTCCTGCGATGTTGTTATGGGGCTATTTATGACCTCCCTTATTGCTAGCTGGTTTAGGGAGGTCCTTACTTCGCGTTATCTTGTAAGTTTTTCGAGGCTACACTATTCTTTAACATTTTATTGGCATAGTTATTTGCATAATCTACGAGTTTTTGTTTAAACTTAGCTGAACGAATAGACTTGACTCTAATATTGGCAAACTACATATACATTCTAAGATTTAGAGCTTGATAAACTGGTGACATTCATGACCGGTTTCATTTAGGATGTGAGTAGTACTCCTTATAAGACATTTAACATCAAATTGCACAAACATGACACTCTTTTCTTTGTATGCATTCGGGTTTGTGGCGGTGACACATGTGGAGAGGTAACTTACGACCCCTTCTTTCATTTCTACCTATGAGTCTCACATAGCCAAATTGCCATGTTTTGACCCACTATTTAACTACGATCCTAAATTTAGTCTGCCCTGTCAAGCTAGTTTAGCAGTTATTTTGGGTATATTGTGATTATCAATTTGGTATTTTGTCTTGAATTAAGAAGATCAGGAGAGTGAAAAGGAAAAAGTGAAAAGGAAAAGATTGAAGAAAAAATGAAAAAAAATGATGAAAGAAAGTTGAAAGAAGAAGGAAAAAAAATTGGTTAATTCTACTATCCTCACTCTAATCCCTAAAGTTAAACAGCCTGTGAGTGTGCTTGAATACAGACCCATTGCTTGTTGCAATGTATTGTATAAGTGCATTACTAAAATTATTTGCTCTAGATTGAGTGAGGTTCTACCTGACATTGTGCATAGTCAAGGAGGGTTTATTAAGGGAAGGAATATAGTGGACAATGTTTTGATTTGTCAAGACTTAGTAAGGATGTACAATAGGAAGGTTACTTCTCCTAGAACTCTTATCAAAATTGACCTTAGAAAAGCCTATGATACAGTGGAATGGAAAATTATTCATCAAATGCTACATGCTTTGAAATTCCCTCCCAAATTCATTCATCTTGTCATGATTTGTATCACTTCTCCTACTTATTCCCTTAATGTCAATGGGAACACCTTTGGTTTTTTTCCTGGCAAGAGGGGACTGAGGCAAGGGGATCCTATGTCCCCCTTGATATTTACTCTGTGTATGGATTATCTATCGAGGATTCTTGTTACTGTTGGCCAGCAAGAGGGGTTTAGGTTCCATCCTATGTGTGGACACATCAGACTCAATCATCTGCTTTTTGCAGATGATCTATTATTATTTTGCAAGGGCAATGCAGTGTCTATTATGTGGCTCTTGAGAGGGTTCTCTACTTTTTCTACTACTTCTGGGCTTGCTCTAAATAATGATAAGACTGACATCTATTTTAATGGAGTCAGTAAGGATATTATGGTAGACATTGTCAAAGTTTCTGGTTTTAGAATAGGTACTCTGCCTTTTAAGTATTTAGGTGTCCCAATTTCTTCAAAGAAACTCTCTAAATTTGAGGGACATAAGCTGATTGAGAGGATTGTCCAAAGAATTAGAAGCTTGAGGGCAAGGAAATTGTCTTATGCTTGCAGGCTTGTGCTAGTTAAGACAGTGCTATCTACCTTACATTCTTATTGGGCTTCCATGTTTTTAATACCTTCTGGCATCATAGATAAGGTGGACTCTATTTGTAGGAACTTCTTATGGGGAGGAAGGGATTCCTACTTAAAAGATCCTAATATAAATTGGAATACCTTCTGTAATCTAAAGATGAAGGGGGATTGGGTCTTAAGAATGCTAAGGTGTGGAACAAAGCTCTTATTGGAAAATATACAAGTTGGCTTGCCTTAAAAAAAGATCACTTGTGGGTTAAATGGGTTAATCATGTGTATATGAAAGGGCGTGATTGGAAAGATTATACATCTCCTCCTGATTGTAGTTGGTCCTGAAGGAAAATTATTCAAGTGAAGGATATTTTTAAGATAGGCTATTCTAACAACCAATGGATTGCCAAGCCATCTGGATATTCAGTAGCTGATGGATATAACTAGCTAAGAGACACTTCTACTCAGGTTCCTTGGAGGCATTTGTGCTGGAATAACCTGAATGTGCCAAGAACTTCCTTTATTTTTTGGGCCTCTCAGCATGGTAAACTTCTTACTCTTGACAGATTGCATAAGATGGGGATTGTTCAGTCTACTGTGTGTTTTATTTGTGGTTCTGAGACAGAGAGTCATGAACATCTTTTCTATAAATGTGAATATAGTAAAAGATGTATGCAGCTGATGCAACAGAAACTCCACATCCAGTTTCATGGAAAGCATATGGTGAAATGGTACTCTTTGAGTCGATCTAGAAGTGGTTTACAAAGAGTGGTTACTGGTGCTTGTTTTGTTGGACTGATTTATGGTATTTGGCATGTCAGAAATTGTGCTAGACTGCAGCAGCAGGTGCAACTGCCAAGTATGTTGGTGAATCAAGTTTGGAAGGAAGTCAAAGACATATGGTTACATAGGAACAAACGTCCTCTCAAGAATTATGATCAGCTTTGGCTTGATTCGATTGCTTAAAGTTTTGATAGATAGAAGATAGTAGTTTGCTTGGCTTGTATACTCATAAACTTTGTGATTCTTTTGATATTATATATATATATACTTACCTTTCACCAAAAAAAAAAAGGAAAAAATTGAAAGATATGAAAACGATTGCTGAATATTACTCCCATGCTTATTATTGTACTTTATGAGGAGTCTATTGATGGTGTGGGTGATATTTTGCCACAATGGCACTATCTTATGTTTTGTATATTGATTAGTGAAGCGGAATGGTTTATTATTTGGTTACGGAAGTAATGGCTTGGCTTTACCTCCATATATCCAAATTGTTTTGCCCCTTCTTACCCAATTACCTCACCACACACTATATGTAAGTCATCGGCGTGTGTCTTGGTACTGTTTGGTTGGAATGCATATGTACGGTCGGTAGAAATCGGTTTCATGATAGGTTGCATGCATGTTCTTATAGGTCGAAGTTAGGTGAGTGGCTTTATTTCTTTCTATCTCACAAAATTATACTCACCTTGTGCTTGAACTGTGTGATGAGCGACCCGTGATAGTCCGATATATATGAGTCTTGCAAGGTCGACGGTTTAGTAGTTTTAAAACATTAATTTAACTCGTTTGCATCTGACCCATTGATACTTTGTTATTTTGTTGCATTAAATTGGTTTAGGTGGACAATTTGTAGCTGGCTTAAGTTAGTTCAGTTTCACTAGTTGTTTTAGTTGCATTTATAGTTTGCTTGGGGACAAGCAAATGTTTGGTTTGGGGAGATTTGATGCGTGTATTTTACATAGGGTTTTTATCCTATATTTACACGCATTTCTACGTTATTTATGTGGCTCTAGCTATAATTGCCCCCGAATAGTCTACTTTGTTTTGTTTGGCGTTATTTGCAGGTTTGGACCTGAATGATCTGAATCAAGCCTGAACCTATCCCATTTGCGTGCATTTTGAAGAAAGAAGAATTGGAGCCTGGAATTTGTCACCTAGGGATGTGTGAAGCGGTTTCGGAAGGTGTTTTGAGTTCATCCGTGCTGACACAGTATGTAGGAGTTAACTCGATCGACTAAGTTGACTGACTAACACTGGTCGATCGAGTACCTTATTGTGCTGAGAACCCTCGATCGAGTAGCCTCTTTGCTCGATTGAGAGGGGCGGTTAATGAGTTCCTCGATCAAGTACTTGTTTTGCTCGATCGAATGGTTTGAGCTTCATTATGCTCGATCGAGTAGTTTGCTTCTGCTCGATCGAGAGGTTTTGACGCTAGAATATTTCTACGCGATCTTTAAGATTTACCTATGGGGTATTTTAATTTTATCCGAGAATAAAAAGAGCAAGGGAGGAAGGGCAGGCAGAACTCTCTCTCTCTCTCTCTCTCTCTCTCTCTCTCTCTCTCTCTCTCTCTCTCTCTCTCTCTCTCTCTCTCTCTCTCTCTCTCTCTTTTCCTCTTTACTCCTTAGACCTAAAACTTTAGCTTTTGGAATTGATTGTATTAGGTATTTTCCATCCTTAATTTCAAATTATTAGTTATTGCAATTGTTCTTGTTTGCCATCTCCATCCTCTATTACTTTAGTTCTTGTCTTCTTTAGTCCTTGATTTCTAGCATTAGAGTTCGCTTTATTAGCATATTCAATTTAATTGTTTCATTTGTTATTGTTAATTTCTCAATCTTTATTATGCATAGCTAATCTCCATTAACAAGGACTTAGGAGAGCCATGGTAATCAAGAAGGTTAAAATTAGGTGATTAGGCTTGGCTAGAATTAGGTTTGTGTTGTTAATCACTGCAATTAATAGCAATTAGCTGCTTGAGTCGACGCATTTAGCTAGTTGATTTGGTACACCTTGACCTAGATCGGAAGATTGGGAGGGTTAAGACCTGCAGTGAACATTAGGACATTCTAATGAGGGTGGAAGCTAAGTTAGTAATGTTTTAGGGCGAATAGCGGACCGGAAGGACCTTTTCATTACCTTGCAGACCGAGTTCATGTCGACCTTTGACCTTAAATTAGACCTCTAGAGAAACCATGGTGAACCGAGTGTCCTAGCTGTTTCCCTCTTTCTGGTAATTTCAACAGAACTTATTGCTTGCTTCTTTATTGTTCCTTTTCTCTTGATCTCTGTAGTTTAGAATCAAACAATCAACCCCCATGAAACGGTTACCTAGGCAGACTTAGTTAGCATACAGAATTCCCATCTCCATGTGGATACGATACTGACTGCCTCTACTACATTTTATAGAGACCGATTGGTTTTATTTTTGATAGGGTTGCGACAGCCGTGTCACCCATTGTGAAAACATTTATACTGAAAGACTCACTCTTTGGATGTCGTATATATTTTCGGGTCTGATTCACAACGCTTATCGTAAAGAAAACGAAGATAATGTAATATATATGTAATTGGGGAAGATTTGATTATTGATAATATTAATCGTATCATGTTATTAATTTTATTTTTATACTCACAGTTTTTTATACATAATTTTATTGTCATAAACAACGGCAATTTAATGGAATTTTATATTAATCGTTAATCTTAATTAAAACATAGTTAACATAGTTAACGGAATTTAAAATACAACTTAATTAAAACATAGTTAACGGAAATTTAAAATAGAATTTAAAATAAAGTTAACGGAAATTTAAAATACAACTTAATTAAAACATAGTTAATGGAATTTAATTCTCTTCCGTTGATGAAGATGAGGATTCCAGATCTTCTAGATCGTCTCCGGCTAGAATTTATTCAGGTTGACTAGCAACATATTGATCATAGATATCAATGATGTAGAGTTTCTCGTTGCCGAGGTTTAACACTCTACCAGCACATAAATTGGAAAGTGTTGCGTAATCGACCATGGTCAATATGCGCTGAAAATATTGAATGACATCACTTCGTAAGCTACGATACTCCCACATCTTTTCAGTTAATGTTGCTAGAGATACAACATCATCATTAGCTGGAGGAGTTAGTGCATCTTGCGGGTTCCCGCCCAAGATGAAACAGATTGTGCCAATTGGATCATTTTCAAGCAAATTCCATATAGTGTTGTATGGGACAACAAATTCAAGATGATCCACTACCATTTGTAAATCCGAAACGATGGAATCAATCTTTTGTTGGTAAACTCTGATTTTTTGAGCATTTGTAACCATCTAATGAAAAAAATAAATAAACTTTAAGTTGTTAAACCGATATAAAATATAATAAAATTAATACAAAACATATTATCGTAAATCTTTTATTTATCTAATATAATACAAAACTACGTAATTTAACTAATATTTATAACATAGAAATTTCAGCGAGATTTTATTTTAAAAAAAAATTATGGCCCAAACGTGTAAAATACACGTTTTGGCTCAGGCAAAAACGTGTAAAATACACGTTTTGGCTCAGGCAAAAACGTGTAAAATACACGTTTTGACCAAGGCAGAAACGTGTAAAATACACGATTTGGCCCAGGCAAAACGTATATTCTACACGTTTTGTCCCAGGACCATGCATGTATTTTACACGTTTTGGCACAGGTCTGTTCGTGTATTCTACACATTTTGGCCATGTTTCTCATTTTTTTTTCGCTTTTCGCAACAAAACTACGCACAAATCTACGCATTACGGGCCTCCTGATTACCTGTATCCTCATTTACCGGCCATATTACCGGCCTCCTCATTACCCGCATCCTCATTTACCGACCCCTCATTTTTCGACCCTTGATAATTCCGTTCCTTCCCCTCGAGTTCCCTCTCGTACTCCTGATATTCCCAAGCATAGAAATTGTCGAACTCATCAGGCATCGATATCTCTCTCGAGCCAATAGTAGTAGATCTCACCTTCATTGTTATCGTTTTTCGACGATTGGAAGCATGTAGTTTATTTCTACGTTCATCGGCATAAAACATTTGCAAAATATCCAACAATTGTATTAGTAATTAAATAATTAGCAATTAACTAACTACGAAAACAATATAACAAAATGAATATATTTATACAAAATACGTAAAACTAATTCAATAAATACGTAAATTAATGACATCAAACTAAAAATACATATTAAACTAATTCAAAACATATAAAAGTAATACAAAACAACATATTTATAACAAAAGTACGTAAGTCTTTTATTTGTCTAATATTTATTATCATAATTATATACGTTTCACGTTTTAAAAAAACCGACTTACGTCTTTTTATATGCGTTTCACGTTAAAAAAAAATGGCCAAAATGTGTAGATTACACGAAATGTGACAGGCCCAAACGTGTGAGAAACACGAAATGAGCCAGGCCCAAACGTGTAACCCACATGAAATGAGCCAGGCCCAAACGTGTAACCCACACGCCCAGACCAGGCTATTTTTGCGCATTTTACACGCCCCAGCCAACGTCTTTTCGTGTAAATCACACGATTTGACCCAGCCATTTTCGTGAAATCCACACATTTGGGCCAAATTCATGCAATTTCCAGTTTTTTTTCTTTTTTTTTTCGTGTTCAATTCGTTAATTAAGCAGTAGATCTATACAAATTTGGCTCTAATCTCGTCCCATATATATTACCTATCCTAAGTCACCCTATAAACTAATCTACACTAAATTAACAGATTAAAAAAGATTGGAAAAAAAAAAATTAACAAACACACCTTGTTGTTGATGAATTGGTTGTTGTTGTTGTTGTTGTTGTTGTTGTTGTTGTTGTTGTTGTTGTTGTTGTTGTTGTTGTTGTCGTCTTCACCCGGATTGAGGTTTTTATTTCGAATTTTTTGGTTATTTTTGAAGCGGATTTCAATTTGTTAATTTTTTGAAGCGGGTTTTTAAATTTTTGAAGCGGGTTTATGTAATACACAGGATATTTAAGGACCTTGTTGATTGACTCTGTTGACCAAGATCGACCTTGGGGAGGAATGGGGGAAGGACCAGACTTACAACACGTATTTTATAGGATGACTTACTCGACCTAGCAGAGGCTACTCGGCCGAGTATCTTCAATACTCGACCGAGTAGAGCCTACTCGGCCGAGTACTTCGTACTCGACCGAGTATGGTCTTTCATTGACGACATTAATATAAAACGTAAGTTCGCGAGATTCATTTCATTTTCTCATTTCCTCGACAGTTCCTCTTCCTCTAACCCTAGCCATCTCTCTCCCCTATCACCCTATCTCTATATACTCTCATGCCTATAGTCTACACCTTCACCATGGGAAGGACGGGATTCGTTTAGGAAGGATGGCGCGCGTGGTGGTCGTCTACGCCACAGTCGATGTGCGTTATTAGGTAAGTCTCTGCCTTGTGTGTCTTTTGGGTAGATTATTGAGTATAGTTGTGTAATATGAGTGGTTATCGTTGTAAGATGCTTATTGGAGTCGTGCTTGGCTGTGTATGGATGTCTTACATGGGTTGCGACGAGGTAGGTTTTCTTACTCAGTACCATTAATTGATTGTGACTGTTATTGTTTCATATCTATTGTTATCTGCTGATCATCGGTGTTTGGGTATTGTATAAGGTACATTAATATTTTATAATTGTTCTTTTATTGTCTGATTGGATCTACTTCTTCGGGAAACCGAGATGGTGACACCGTCATACACTGGAATGGTCCTTGGTAAGGCGTTCTGGTGTGCGGGGGTGTTACAGTTTAGTTGGAGTACGGAAATGGGAAAAAAACAAGGTGGTAGTGAATAAAGGAGCTAGGGGCAAAATGGTAATTTATTAGGGGCGGAATGAGTAAAGTTAGGGGCGGAATATAACAAACCCCACATATAAAACCCTCAAATCACTCCATTTCCTCATCCCTAAGTTTCCTTGCCTACTACCGCCTCCATCCCCTCCATCCACACCTGCTCCTTTCCGACTCCGCCGGAGATGTTGCCACTCTATGGCCGATCTCCGGCGGTTCCTTATGCTTGATCATGGGCTTTTTAATCCCCCCTCCAGCCTTTATTCCCTCACAGTGTGCTGATCTGAGTTTTATGGCTTTTACCGTCTGCGGATCTGAGGTTTTTTCATTGTTAATCTTATTTGTGTCCTTTCTTTAATATCTTCTAATTGATGGTTCAGTTTTCTAAATCATTCATCTTTGATTAAGTGTTACTACACTTACAAATCTATTTCTTGGTTTTCTAAATTGTGGTTTGTTGATTTTAATAATTGAGATTTTGGATTTTAAAAGTTCATATCTTCTGGATGTGCGGTTGGAATTTCCTTTTCGCAAGGGTTTTCTAATTTGTCCTGCTCCGTTCGTTTAAATTTGTCGTTGTGCGGTTCCCTAAGATTTTATGCTGCCTTTGGTGATTGGTCGGAGGTTCAGGTTTTCTGCTGGTGCTATTTTTCGTGGTCTCCTCTTCCCATGATGGAGTACTTTAGTTGGTGGTTTGCTTGTGCTTGTGGTGTGGGGATGAATTGGTTGTAGTAGACTCTTCTCGAAATGGATTATCAATCTCTCCTTTTCAATCTTTGCGATTTAGTTTTTTTAAATGAAAATGGTGCTGATGACGACGTTTCTGCTAAGTTGATCCTATAATTGGGGGCGCCATCTATCTCTGTTGTTAATTTGTTGAAGGATAGGGGTTATTCTTCTCTTCAAGGAAGGTAATATCTTTTCAGCTAGCCTACACTACATGTCAGCTCTGCAATTTCTATGTTTTCTCGGCCTCCCACCCTCATCCGAACAGCACATGGCTTCCTCCCTTGCCTTTTCCCTTATCCTAAATCTAGCTTTTTGTGAATTAAAGCTTTCAAATTATACTAAGGCAGTGTTATAGTACAACTTTGTCTTAACCTTTGAACCACGTAATGCTAAAGCCCTATATCGTCGTGGCTTAGCTTTCCGGAATTTGAATTCCCTAACTAAAGCCCTTGACGACTTCGAGTTTGCTTTGAAATTGACCCGAGCAATAAGGATGTGACCCGGGAGCTTCATTCTTTAGTTGACCGTCTAGCCCTTAATCTTAATGGAAAGCGGGTCGCTTTACAATTTGACCCTTTGGCCATAAACAAGAAAGGTAAGAATCATGTTTCTAGTCCGGACGCGTGTGTTTGTCCTTCTGAGGCGGGAGAATATTCCTGCAGTGCTAGTAAGTCGTTCAGTGCAAATCCAGGTGGTGTTGTAGTCGTAATTGCCACTAGCTGTGATGTGATGGACTGCCAGAATGATAACTACCCGTCGTCGGTAGTTCAAGCTACAGGTAGTAAGGATACTAATGATACTGCTTGCTCCTATGCTTCTCCCTCAGAACAAGCCCAATTTGTCTTCACCAACAAAATATATTCCCACAAGAGGTTACATATTTCTGCTCGTGACTACAATAACTTGATGCTCGGGAAAAAAATTGAGTTTTTTCACCCCAGGTCTGGGGCAGTCTTGAGGGTTCGACCCCTCACTCCCAAAACTTCAACCCAGCTGGGAACTCTCCATGATGATATGTTATGGTAAGCAGCAGTTCCCATTTGTGTTCATTTGCCGGATAGCATGTCAAAGGAAGCAACAACGGTTCCCATCTTTAGTGGTCCTATGCCGGAGGAAGGGTTGGCTCAAGGGGAAGGCTTTGTCCAAACAGACAAGAAGAAACGCCTTTCTTCAGACACTTCTTCTGCCAGTCAGGTCTCTGTAGTCCAGTTTAAATTTGCAGCAGTTAGGACGTTATCGCGTAAGCAAGTCTACCATACAAATACTCTTTCTGTTGGTCGTGGTCAAGTGGCTCGGGCTACTGTTAATTTGAAGAGAAGAGTTTCGGTTTCTGTCACCCGTTTATCTTTTTTTTGCAGGTACACCAATACTACTATTGTAGTAAGGAAGACTAAAAGGTGCGAGGATTATCCGATTTAGTTCGCTGATTACTACCCACCATTCAAGAAATGTCGTCTTACTGATTCTCTTTGATCTACCTCGAAATTTAGTCTAATTAATTGAATGTCGGATAGATTAGGGGTTTTTACTGGCCACCCATTTGAAAATGAGTAATATGTAACTAATACTAGTACTATGTAGACTTCCTTTTATTTATATCAGTTTATGTTGTAAAAAAAACACTTCTTTTCATACACATCTTTATTTCCATTTTCCTTTCTTTCTTCTTATTATTACTCACTCCACTCTACCCTCACCATTACTCCTCTCCCCTTCTCCTTCCCTTTTCCCTCCCTTAAAATTCAGCAATGCCACTTTCACTTTAAACAACCAGGGGTAAAATGGGAACTTGTACCTCCCGACAGCCACCCGATACAAACTCACCACCTCAATCACCCCCACCACCAAACCCCAACACCCCTACTCCCAAAAAGTCCCCTTTCTTCTCCATCTACAGCCCAAGCCCGGCCCACTGCCTCTTCTCCAAAAAATACCCTCTTTGGTCCACTACTCCCTCTAATGCCACAACCAATTCCACTTCCTCCACGCCCAAACGTTTCTTTAAACGTCCGTTTCCTCCGCCCTCTCCCGCCAAACACATACGGTGATAGATGAACCAACTCAACCAAAACCTTAAGGTGATGGTTGAGGCTCAACTATTATAAATAATCCTATTACGCCCCCTCACTCAACTGCCCGTTGGGCTTGAACAATGGTTAGTTGTGCACCGGCTCCCCCATACCGTGTGCTGGATTTCCACTTCGAGTTTTTTTGAGGAGTTTTGAGGTTGCCAGGATTTGAACCCGTGACCTTCGGTCACACTGGCTCTGATACCATGATAGATGAACCAACTCAACCAAAACCTTAAGGTGAAGGTTGGGGCCCAACTATTATAAATAATCATATTACACGGTCTGTTCTAGGGAAGCGGCACGGGGCGGTTAAACCGAGGAGTTGTAATACTGCCGGTTTGGAGAGTAATGCGGGTGAACCGGGTTCAGGGTTGGATAAGCGGTTCAGGTTTTCGAAGCAGTTTGGGGATAAGTATGAGGTTGGGGAGGAAGTTGGTCGAGGGCATTTTGGGTATATACTCGTGTTGCTTTTTTTTTCGACAATAGTACTCGTGTTGCTACTGTTAAAAAAGGTGAGCTTAAAGGTTTACAAGTCGCTGTCAAAATCATCCCCAAATCTAAGGTAACTAATAAAGTACCCGTGATTGTTTACTTTCCCGTTTTACTCCCTCCATTCAACTCCACTTTACAAGTATTCTATTTCCGTCCATTCAACTCCACTTTACAGGTTTCCTTATTTGGACATATAAAAGACATTTCTATCCTTATTGAAAATCTATATTTACAAAAAATGCCATTCATACCCCACACAAATCCACCATAAAACTCACCATTATATTTTTTTAATATCTTTAACCCCACCATTCCCTTTCCCTATGTACTTTTAATAGTTTTTTTAATCCGTTTCTTAATACCCGCGCAAAAAGCATAGTTGCAAAGTGGAGTTGAATGGAGGGAGTATTTAATTGTTTACGGTTTTTTTTTTTTTTAAAATACGGGGTATTACGTGAATTTGAGTTGATTTTTTGAATTTGAATTATTTTGAGCATTGAGTAGGTAATCATTTCAAAGTCTTTGGAATGTTCTTGGGATTTGTAGAAATCAGATCTGTCACCCAAGTGACACATTTTACATTGTTAATTATCGACAATTTTTGTGTAAGGTCGACTTATATTATGTGGCGGAGCCAGAAATTAAAATTATGTAGGGCTAAAGCTCACGTTTAGAGTGTAAATTTAAATGATAAATTAAAAAGAGTTCTTATTGCTCACGGATTCCAATATTTATTTAGGGCTAAAGCTCATGTTTGGAGTGTAAATTTAAACGATAAATTAAAAAGAGTTCTTATTACTCACGGGATTTCAATATCTATTTTATATTCCCCCTGTTCTACTCAAGAGTGATTATTATTTGAAATATGAGAGGAATTTTAAATAACTATTGACCGGAATAGTAATGTATACCATATATATACATGATACACTTCTTATAAAAGAGAACTGTTATTTCACAACGATAACTATTGATCGGGGCAGAGAAACCTTTTGATTATTTCGAACTGCCCAATTTTTTAAGATTGTGAAAACTATTTTTATCAAATGGAGAAATTTTTAAGATCGAAGGGAGTAATTCGTTAACATATGATTAGCTTATAAGCTTATAATTTCCACTTATAAGTTCCAGTGCTAAAATAAATACTTAATGGAAATTTCGTCAAGATTATCATTAAATAAAATTTCGCCGAGATTATCATTATATCTAAATTTGACGTGTAGAAATTACGTCAGAAAATTTGTAGTTTTTAAATCCTTGGATTATTAATACTCTTAACGAGTAAGTCTCTTGAAAAACAATCTCTTAATAAGTTTATTGGCGACTATTTTATAATTTAAAGAAAAAGTGGTACTCCTTGGCCTACGTCCGGTCATTTGTTTACCTTTGGTTTCAAAGATTAGAGAAAGAGAGAGGATAAATTATTTGATGACAAGTGGACTAAATTGAGTGGGGAGGGTCAAATTGTTAAAGCATTCTCTAAATAGAAATAGAAAGAGTAAACAATTGATTTAGACATCCCAAGTTGGAATTGGTAAACAATTGACCGGGGAATATTATATAACTAGGTTATAAAATAGGTACGAATCGTGATTAATGATAATCACTTACGCTTATTATGTAAATAAGTACGAAATTAATGTGCTACTTTTGGTCATTATTACCAATAAAAGCGTACGAAATAGTGATGTCTGAATAATTTACTAAAAGATCGTTTCTAAAATTTTAATGCTTAAATAAAGTGGTGTAATAAAACTTCGAAATGCGGAATATCAAGATTTTCCCTCGTTTATAATGCATGCGTGGATGTCAGCTAACTAACTACTCTATTTCAACAATTCATCGATAAACTTTTAAAGAAGGGCACTTAATACTTCTACTATATTTTTTGCCACTTAATTATATGTAGGGCTATAGCCTAGGGAGCCCATTACCTCCCTCCGCCCCTGCTAGTTACGTAAGTGTAGAATCACATGTTTCGACTTTACAAATTCTAAAATACGAATTATAACTGTTTTACAGTGACTGTCTGACCGTCAACACTACAACACAATCTTAATTATACGTCTCAAATACCATTTTAGAATACTTTTAAGTGTATGTGTGTTTATATAATAATTTAGTGTAAAATTGTGTTATGTAGATTTTTGGATTAATTATTCTATTGATTTGGTCATGTGAGGGGGAGCGTGTAAGGATAATGGAATTAGAAAATGTATAGTTTTGTAGTATCAAGATTAAGGAGGTTGTTAATTATTAGTCCGTACTAGACCTGTCAAACGGGTTGGGCGGGTCGGGTCCCGGGTCGGGTCATACGGGTCAGGTCAGAATACGGGTCGGGTTGAATACGGGTCGGGTCAGATACGGGTCGGGTTATACGGGTCACGGGTCGGGTTAGGGTCAGAATACGGGTCAAGAAATAATCTCTAACGTCTTTTTTAAACGATTTTTTTAATTAAAAAAATATTTTTTTAAAATGTAAATCATATCTAAAATTAATATTTTAATCATATTCAACGTTTACATTAATTATATTGACATAATTATTAAAATAAAGTTTTTTTAATAATTATTTTATTATTAAATATTATAAAAGTTATATAAAATTAACTTTTTAGTTGTTTTTGTAATTTTAAGTAATAAAAAAAATATTTTTTTAACTAATTTTTCAAATATAATATATAAATATTAATATTATAATAAAATTCTTGATTTACCTTTGACCCAACGGGTCGACCCGTTCGGGTCGGGTCTCGACCCTAAAATAACGGGTCATTTCGGGTTCGGGTCAAACGGGTCGCGGGTCGAAAAAACCAGGTTTGTAACCCTAAAAAAACCGGGTCGGGTCGGGTCGGATTTTCGGGTCGGGTCGAATTTTGACAGGTCTAGTCCGTACTATGTAATGTGTGGAACTTCGTGTTGTATGTGAAGCTTGAATATGCATTATCGTTTGTCTTATTTGACTTACGGGGGTTGGTGTTGAGTGTACGGAGTGTTAAGCGGGGCTTACGTCTGCCCCTGAATGGACCATTGTACTTGGCTCATTAACTAAGGAGTGAATGTATTTTTGGCTGAATCAAGTATGGTACAATGAATTTGGCTCATTATCAATTGGATTAGCGCGATCTAGAGTTCGGTTTAGAATTGTGTACTCTGTATGGGAAGATGGTAGAGTTATATCAGGTGTATGAGGCCCTCATACACCACCAATAATGACGCGCCACTTGTCCAATTCAAAGAATCTTATTTAATCTAATTAATCCCTTGATTCCTTCATTAATTGCCCCCCCTAATTAATGTTCTCGGTTTTGCCACATATTTTATTAATTAAAAAAAACTTCTCTCCTAATTTATATTTAAGTCTTATTTATTACTAATACCTTTTATTATTTTTAGTATTTATGTATACAGTATATACCTTTAATATTTCGTATATTTATGTATACCTCTAATATACGTACACAAATTCGTATACGCTACGGTTAATTGATACGTATTGTATCAATTTCTTTATACGGTATGATTATTCCTTATATGTATGTTTATGTATTTACGTTAATTTTTTTTTAATTTTTTTTTTCAATTAATTTTTTTTCATATAATACCTTTTCTTTTGTCTTATATTATTTTAAATTATATCTAAATTTCGTTGTAATTTATTTTTTTGCGTAATGTTTTGTTTTATACACACTGTTTTTAATATTTAATTTCTTTAAATTAATTTTTTTTTAAAAAAATTAAAATTAAATTTATTTTATGATTAATTTTCATTGTACTTTTTTTTTGCTTATGTGGGTATGAGTAAGTTATGTCTTTTTTTATACACATTATTTTAAAATTTTAATTAAATTGATAAATATTTTATTTTTTTAAGTTATAAGAAGTATTTGCTAATATCCATGACCGGAAGTTAAAAAGACCTTATATATATATATATATATATATATATATATATATATATATATATATATATATATATATATATATTTATAGGATGGACATATGACAAAAGATAAGTTAGTGGGTGCAGTGGTTTCCTTACTTAGTTCATGCTTTCCTTACTAAGTGTCTCGTGTTCGAATCCTCTTGTGGGTTTTTCTTTTTGTTTTTGGCATAATTTTGCACAAGTTAACCGTATGCTATTCTAATACTTGAAGACATATACTCAATATCTTTGTGAAAATGAATTAAGGAAAATAGTCATTGATTTTGATTGATCATACATTATTTGTTTAAAGAAGTCAAATGATATACAAAAAAAAAAATCATACTTCCTATTTACAACCTATGACTATAATTTGTATATTGAGAATATTGAGAATTTGAATATTGTGACCTAAATTGCGATTGGGAGAACGTCGGAGTATTTTGTGACGGTGTAAAACGTGGAGTATTTTGTGTACCACTCATAAAGGATGAAGCATCATCGTTTGGAACATGTCGGGTTGGGTTCGTATTTGGGGGGAGCGTAGTGGTTGTCGGATCCTCATCATTTGTCTTTCTCCTTCTCTTTGTCTGTTTGACAATACGTCTTCTGCCATTCCCTCGCTTGTCGGGGGGGTCTCTAATGTCACCTTCTTGTTGAGGTGTGTTTATGATAGTCTCCCTAGGTCGTAGTCTCCTACGACCCCACATTTTTGAGGAAACTCCACCTGCCGCAAATGAATCTATAGATCGTATCCCAAACATGAGCCTCTAACTCTTTGATTAGTTCATCGGTTCGCTATTATAAATGGCGTAAGACCCTTCACTTTGCATAGCCAACCTCTTAATGTAATCATTTTTTACCGTTATCTCAAGAGACCTTTTAACACGTTCGGACTCATCCGGGTTGTAGTACCCAACCCGAATATTTTCGTATCCTCTAACCAAATCCTTGCGCCATTGTTCGATTATGTATTTATCTGGGATAGCTTTTACGTCCAACACATCAAGACACTTCATGATATGGCGACATAAGATCCCTCTAAATTCAAACATCTTACAACCACATTTATACTCACGGTGATTGTGTCAATACTCACTTCAAAACTTCTTCGATCTTTCTTCCAAAATGCTTCTGTCACTTTTGATGTGGCCCTAAACCTCTTGATGAAACCCAAACTATTTGGAAGAGTTTCGACATTGGTGCTTATACAACCATATACCTCTGTTTTCACCTCTCCGAATTTACTGTTTGTGTAGACCTTACTAAAGATATCCTCGAATAATATCATGGGATCCCATTTAAGTGGGCTCTTAATGTCTTTGGCGTTATTGACTTTCTCGTCCTCCACCTTTTTCTCTATGGCATCCTCGCATCTTTGCTCCATGAATTGCATCAGGCGGTTTCTATGCTCATGTACGTTTTAATAAATCTGTTTGTTTGTTCACTCCTCCGAGTAGAAGACATACCCGCATTGAGAAAGTGTCTTTCCAAAAACAGGCATCCACCTGTCTCATATCCCATGCACCCCTCAACCATTTGTTGCGTCGCAAGTTGTATTTTTCCATGAAATCGTCCCACATATCTTGCAGTTCCTCCTCGGTGATACTCTCGTGTACAAGCGTACGCAAATCTCTGTCAATCTGAGCAAATTGTGGGTGGTCTTTTAGATTCTTATCCGCATTTTGAAGAATATGCCAAAGGCATAATCTATGTTTAGTCTCCGAGAACACTTTCTTGATTGCCCCTTCCATTGCTTTACATTGATCAGTTAGTAAGACGGTCGGAGCTCTCCCCATACATTCCATCCACTTCTCAAACACCCACTCGAATGACTCTGTGTCTTTGTATGAAATTAAAGCCGCTGCATATAATATTGTACTTCCATGATGATTAACTCCAACGAAAGGACAGAAAGGCATCTGGTACCTGTTGCTTAGGAATGTACTATCGAACGACGATGGGTCACCAAAAGCCTTGTACATGGCACGACATCGTGCATCGATCGAAAAATGTTCAATGACTTATTATCCGCGTCCCTTTCAACGGCGTAGTAAAAATCTGGATTCTGCTCTTTTAAGCCCTCAAAATAATTTAAGACCTCTTTAGCGTCACCACGAAACCTACTTTTGCGACGTTCATTTGTTGATGAAGTTTCTCGCGTCGTCGCCCATTGAAATGTAGATTATGAATCCCTCCAACCTCCCTAACTAATGTGTTGAAGTTCCGGGTAATTGGTATGCCACTCGTCGTTCAACACCAACCTGGCCTTGAAATATTCGCTTATGTGCCTATAATTGACTACATGCCGGCTAACCTCAGGATTCAAATCGTGATTATGTACCAAATCACAAGTACAGATTACAAATTTCCCAGTGTCGTGATTTAATTTCCCAAATACATACATTTTACATAGTGTTACACACGAGCTTTTCTTCGTCGTATTGCCCCTCGAACACATAAACCTAATCTTGTTCATCATGTGGAATCGTGGTTCTTTATCCCCAACTCCGTTTCGACGTACCCACGCTCCTTGAAGGGAGCCAAAAGTTGGCTACTACGAACATGAAGTTCAAACCCCGTCTTATAAGCGTAAGTATATGAAAGCGGTAAACTGTTCACCGATTCAAATTCGCACCAATCGTAGGCTCAATAGTGGTTGATTGTCTTCATTGCCTTCGAACATGTCTTTGCATGCCGTAACAATTTGATGGTCGTTTCATTCTCGTCAATGACTTCGTTTTCTCCGTCCTCCTCGATATACAAAGCATCTAAATCAAAACTATTCGACATTTTTAAATGATGAAGGTTGTTTTGAGAAGATGAAGGTGATGGAGTTGATGAACTTAGAGTTTCTTTGTGTTGAACTACTTTGATTGTGGAAGTTGAAAGGTTAATCTCAATTTACTTTTAATTATTTTTATTTTTTTCTCATATTTTATTTTTAATTATTTTTAATTTTAAAAATAAAACCTACTATTTACGGTGGGTGGAAGTTGGAAGGTTTTCTCCCTAATTTTCTTTTAATTATTTTTAATTTCTTGGTCATATTTTAGTTTTAATTATTTATAATTTTAAAAATAAAACCTAATATTTACGGTGGAAGTTGGAAGGTTTTCTTCCTCATTTTCTTTTAATTAATTTGATGAAAAATTCCCGCCTAATTCTCCCGCCAACCTAATCCTACCATTATCCACACTCCCTATAAATCCCTATGATTTAGTCATATAGTACTTTTTTTTTTTTCAACTACAAAATCTTTCAAATATTAAGATTATGGGTGTCTTGCCGTCACCATATTGCGATCAATCATTTGTAACAACCTTACAAAACTATGACAAGTTGCTCAGTAGAGATCCGAATTTCTTAATTGGGGAGGAGTTCATGGAAAGGTTGATGATCAATCGTCAGAAATTTATTGATCTTGCAGGCGCTAGGTTGGGTTTTTTACCTGGTTGTGACACTTACCAAGTCGTTCCTAGGCTAAGAAGGCCTCTTACAAGGAAAATGACATCTAAATTGTCTACTGGCCGTATCCAACTTACTTGATAAAACAATTGTCGTACTTGACATTCAAGCTATTCTTGATTATTATGAGATTGATGATCGCGACGTAGAAGGTGAATGGAGGAACTATTGGGAGATGGAGAGGGATTATATCATTAGAACTGGCGTAATTCCAAGTCACCTATGGTGCTTTCTTGTGTAAAATGTGTAATTGAATCAAATAATATTCAAGAATTGTTATGGTTACTAGCGTTTGTTTTAGTTAATTTAAATTCAATTTATCGTACTTGAACAATTTAGATTAAATATATCTTACATACATGTAACGGGATAATTTACGTAAGATAAATAAATCGATAATTTCTATTTACATAAAATAAAAAAATCGATAATTTCTATTTACATAAAATAAAAAAATCGATTAAAGAATTTTAAAGGACACAATTTCATTGTATTGGAATATTGAAGGACAAAATGTAATTTCCTAAACATATTTATTTAAAAACATCTCCCAACTCCTTCAACAAAATTTATTAATTTTAATTTATTAATTAAAATAAAATCCGTGGCAGTTGAAAGGCCACATGTTGTTTCATTATCTCATCTATAAATACACTTTCACTAAATGCAAACCCTAGTTTCTCAACCAACAATTTACCATTCATTTCTGATTTCCTCTTCTCCTTTTCTTAAAACCCTAAGCTCAACAACCCTAAATCTTTAAACACCAAACTTCTTCTTTCATATAATGGATAAGAACATTCGCCTAACATTGATACACATGGAGAGGAACAAATACTATATCCGCCGCTTAGACGATTTAGAGACGAAGATCAACGACTACCTTGATAAGATTCGGGAAATGGGTATTAGTCATGACGTCTTGTCGGAGATGGAGCAGATGAGGTTGCATGCAGATTATGAATCTGCTATACAAGACCTCCAAAAAATAAAGGAGAATAGGACCATTCTCATGGAAGAGAATGACTCCTTTGAAAAAGTTATTACTAAATTTTTTTCAAATTAATTTAGTATGTATGTATGTATGTTTGGATGTTGTACCCAAATCCACAATTTTTCCTCCTATTTGGGTATTCATCTCGGTTTGTTAGTTTTTTAATTTGTAAAATATTTAAATTATTATATAAAATGTGGACTTCTAGTATTTTCCATTTATGTACTTTATTCAATTCCATCTCTTTTAGTTGTTTATTTGAACAGTTAAAATTGATTTGACAAAACACAATACAAAAAGAATAATGAACTGAACAATTGGGAGATTTGACATAATACCAACCAAAAAGAGTAATAAAAAATGAACAATTCAAATTTGATTTGACTAAACACAACTTGAAATGACTATTGTAACTTGAAATGACTATTGTTGTTGCGTGTGTAAGAAAATCCGGCGGCATGCATAAAGTCTTCAATTCTGAGAAACGATTTGACTTCCAAATCAAATCAAGTCACAACTTTCAATAAAAAAAAAAGGATTTTAAAACCCTAACTACTACCTTTTCCCATTATAAAAGGCAAAACACATTCATCTCAAAATTATCTTTCAGTACACAAACCCTAATATTTTTTTATCCATACTCCTCCATTATCAATCAAGGTATTTGTTCTTTTATCTTCAATTATTGTTTGGGTTTTTTGTTTTTGTCACAATTGATTTTATTGAATAAATCCCAAACCCAAATCGATTTTTTTAACTATCTATTTAACTGATTGTGCGGTTGTTGCTTCTTAATTTAATTTAATTGTTTCAGATGGATAGACAGTTTGTTGCTTTCTTATTTCAATACACAATGGATCGCAGAAACGTTCTCAACTTAAAAAAAAGATTATTATTATTAAGATAAACTTAAAAAAAAGTACAATATTAAGCCTAATCCTTATTAAGTAAGGATCGTAAAATCTTAATATCATCTTCAAATTCTTCCCTAAGTTTGCAACATTTTTCATAAGTACCCAACACGGATTTGATGAAACCATCCGCTTCCTTCTCCATTTCCTTTATGCCATTTGCATAACAATCGTTGCGAATTTTAATCGCCCCGACCACCATCTTCATCGCCCTCAACTCCTGTTCACGGAGACAGGAAACTTGTTCTTCCAAAAAACTCATAGATCCAATCATAAGATCGTTAAGGCCTGCAATTTGATCGCCATTTCAAAAATCTGAGTTTTTAGAGAGAAAATAAAGAGAGATAAACTGAATGAGTAAGAAAAGGTTAGGGAGAAAGGTGATTCTTCTTTTAACTCCCCTCGTATTTATAACAAGGATGGTGACCTTTGGTGAACCATAACATGAATAAATTAAATTAAATTAAACTAAATAAAATTAAATTAATAAAATGTGGTGGTTCATTAATAAATGCAATGAAAATTAAAGAAACACATCGGAATACTAAAAGACAAAATTTTCTAAGATTATAATTACAATATTAAGGAAAATAAAGATTACAATATTAAGGAAAACTAAATTAATAAAAACTAAAACTAAAACTAAATTAAAGGTTACAATATTAAGGAAAATAAATAAAACTAATTTCTAAGATAAAGAAGGCAAAATAGCCTCTAAGGCCCCGATCTCCCTCTCCAAGTCCTTCCTGAAATCGTATGTCCTCTGATAGTCACGTAAGAAGGATTGTATGAGGGACTCGAGTGATTTGTCGAAATCTTTGATACCTCTTTCATGCCAACGGTTGCGGCGTTCCATAAGGGATTTCATCCTCGAAACATGCTCCAACTCCGTCACACGGAGCTCATCCACCAAAGCTTGTTTACCTCTGATTGATCTATTAACAACATCAACGGTCGCGTTTTCCATCTTGACGTATACAAATATAAGGATTAAATTAGAATTAAGAATATTAAAGGTATTATTGAGAGAAGAGAAAGAGAAGTTGAACAAATAGAGAAAGAGATGAAAATAAGTACTATTGAGAGAAGTTAGAGAGAGACTTTGATTATGTTTTAGTTGATATGATAACAAAAAAAAAAAATGCTTATAAAGGTTGTAATATTTACCAATCCGTGGCTTTATTTGTGATTGGTCACTTATAGGATCAACGACCACGATTTAATGTGGAATATCATCAAATATTTTAATGACAACTGAACGGTCACGATTAACTATTAAGTACCATCACTTTTTAAGTTGTTTTAACACTAGATTGTCCTTTTCCCGCCAAAATATTCGTACAATCCTATTGATCATACGTTGCAACGATTAGTCGATAGCAACGTACGATCTCATCTTAAGTCTTAGAAACTTGTTAAAATTAGTCCTACACTGTTGATCGGAATAATTAACTAATTATAGCAACATACGATTGATAACAACTTAACTTAGGTCTTACGTCCCGAGACATAGGTATCTACACCCGTATTGATCGTACATTGCTATGATTAGTCAATAGTAACATACGATTGATAACAACTTAACTTAGGTTTTACGTCCCGAGACATAGGTATCTACACCCGTATTGATCGTACATTGCTATGATTAGTCAATAGCAACGTACGATCTATAACATTTTAAACATAGGCGTCTAAACCCGTATTGATCGTACATTGATATAATTAGTCAATAGCAATGTACGATGTATAACATCTTAAACCACAAGACATAGGTATCTAAACTCGTATTGATTGTATATTGCTATGATTAGTCAATAGCAACGTTCGATCGATAACATCTTCAACCATAATACATAGGACCATAATACATTGGTATCTAAACTCGTATTAATTGTATATTGCTATGATTACTCAATAGCAATGCACGATCGATAACATCTTAAACCATAAGACATAGGTATCTTAATCAATTATCCCGTTCTAATCATATATAAACTCATATTGATCAAACGTTAAGTCTTAACCTTAGGTCTTAAATTTACGTCTTAACCTTACGTATTACACATACGATCGTACATATGGCTAAAAACCCTAAAACCACAAATAAACCCTATAAACCCTATACACCCAAAACTCCTAAAAAACCTAGAAACCCTAAACCCCAAATAAACCCTAAACCCCAAATAAGCCCTAAACCCCAAATAAACCCTAAAATTTTATTTTAACCAAACCATGATGGACTAAAATTTAGATGATCATCAACGCGACAAGCTATGTAGAACATTTGTATTATATTTCTATTTTAATATTTTAACTTAATAAACAAAATAAATTAAGTAACAGTAAAATCATTCATTTTTTAACTGTTGTTTTTTAAACACAACAAAAATAAAAACTTATATTTTAATATCAATTTAACTGTTGTTTTTTATTTCATAACAAATAAAAACTTATATTTTAATATCAATTTAACGCTTGTTTTAACGCTTGTTTTTTAACTGTTGGACTAAAATTTTAATAAAATTTTATTTTAACCAAACCATGATGGACTAAAAATTTTTAACTGTTGTTTTTTATTTCATAACAAATAAAAACTTATATTTTAACGCTTGTTTTAATATTTTAATATTTTAAAACTTGTTTTTTATATTCATTTATTATATTAATATGTTACTTTATTAATGTAACTGTATATTTATATTATGTTTTCAATAATAAAATTTATATTTTAATATTTTAACTTAATAAAACTAACATTTAAAAATATGTTTCGGCATTAATATGTTACTTTAGTCTACGAATTACATAAAATATTTACTTTCAATTATTTAAAAACATGTAAATAAATTAAGATATATATTATTTACTATTATTTTTAATAATATAATTGGTCATTAATAATTTTAATCTACTTGCCTTTTCGAAATCTGTAAAATAAATTAAGATGCATAGGGAAGACAAACGTTAATAACTCAATTTTATGGAGAATAGTAAGAGTTACACTATTTTTTTTTTTAATTCCATTTTATCGAGTATGATAACAGTCGCCCTTTTTGGTTTATATTTTTTAATTTTAATTTATAAGGACAATTAAATTAAAAGAAAGGTAATATGAAAAGAAAATTACTTTCATTAATATTAAAAACGACGTACAAAGGGAAAAAAACAACAAAAGTAATTTAAAAACTAAAAACCTAATGACTACAACCAACACAAGAATCAAATCTAAGTTTCTTAGAATTGAGCCTTCTTGGACGAGTCCTCCCGAACCTCTTCTTGGACATCTTTGAAGGGAGGATATCGGGGGTTTTTGTGCATGGCGAGTTCCCCATAGCTTTACCGGAGTTCTTCGGCTTAGGAGGGGTTGCTATAACCTCAATCACCTCCACTACTTCGTCCTCCTCTACCTCCTCCACCCTAACAATGGAGGAATCAACTTTAGGGGTAGCTAACATCTCTATCCCATCGTCAATTTTCTTCCAATACATTTTGTCGAGTTCAAATTTACCCCAATTAAGCATATTAAATTCCTCCTCAAATAAATCGACAACGAAAGTATTTCCATGGTAACCCGGACTAGCTCTCGTTAAAGCATTTTGGACATTTGTAGGACCAACTTGCTTGATTATTTCTCTCATGAACAACCTCGTGCAAACAATGTCTCTTGCATGGGCTTTCCTCTCTTCATTCCGACATTTTTCTTATTTCACTTTAGGATAGTTAAATTAATTTAGTAGGGAAGATGAACTTTGGATTAATTAAAAATTGGAGGGAATGACTATATTTATAATACAATATTTCCCTCCAAAAAAAACAATCAATGCATGGTTTACCGCCAAATGCAAGTTAGGTGGGGAAAACCCTAACGACCTTTCATCTTCTTAATCATTACAAAATAAAAATAACAACTTATAGATTATCAAAGAAACAATTCGTGTAGCACGAGTTGGTAAGATACATAATTTTCTAACAGGACGTCCAAGGTTCGAACCTTGTTGCGGTATATTTTTTATTAACAAGTTTTTTTCATGGTACTTTTTGTAAAAAAAAAAGTATTTAAATAAAAATAGTTGTACCATAAATAATTATGTCAAACAAATTTTTATTATTAACATTTTTTTAAGAATTTTTTATTAAATAATTATGTCCAATAGTTTTTTTTAAAGAAAATTAAAAAATAAATTTTTAAAATTTTTTTTATTTTTTTTATTTAACTAAAAAATAAATTTTTAGAATTTTTAAAAATAAATTAAAAATAGTTGTACCATAAATAATTGTTTTTTTTTTGTTTTTTTATTTAACTCACTAATTTCATACTTAATATTTTGAAATTAAACAAAAAAAATGTAACGTAAAAACAGTGCCTTATAAAATGCAAAAACAATTTATCAATAATAATAATAAAAAAATAAAACCTTGAAATACAGAACGCAAATATATTCAATAATAAGTTAAAACGAAAAATACATATAAAAATTAATCAGCGAAAATAATTATACAAAATATATTGTATAAATATAACGTATTAATATCGTATATGCAAAACGTACAAATATAACGTATTAATTAATGTATCCGCCTCAGTATAAATATACGGTATACAAATGCATACATAAATATTGAAATACACAAAAATATTAATAATAAATAACACTTAAATATAAATTAGGAGAGAAGTTTTTTTTAATTAATAAAATATATGGCAAAACCGAGGACATTAATTAGGTAGGGTAATTAATGAAGGAATCAAGGGATTAATTAGATTAAATCAGATTCTTTGAGTTGGACAAATGGCGCGTTATTATTGGTGGTGTATGAGAGCCTTCATACACCTGGTGTAACTCTACCCTTTTCGCTCTGTATGTGTGTCTGATTTCTAGGGCCATTGCATTGGTTTTGATAAGTTGGAAAATCCTAGTTGGGGGGATTCATTGATTCAATGTGGGTGATTTAACATGCAATTCAGGGTACAAAAATGAATGAATCTAGACAAAGGCGAGAGTTGCCATATTTTAGGTGGATTGTAATATGAAATAATATTGGTTCAGATTTGGTGATGAGAGTGGAGTATACGAATTAGAATATGAACTTATAGATGTTTTGGACGGTCATAGAACTATATTTGACAAAATTTGTCACCATATGATCACATGATGACTGGTAAGTGGTAATAATAATTAAGGAGTATAGTATGTTGGAAAATTAAAGCCAATCTCTCACGCGCAACGGAAACAATCAATTGACAAGTAAACCGTAAAAGTAAATAAATGTAAGCAATATTAAGATGAGACGATATTTTAGGGTCAAACCCTGGGCAAAACCTTCCAAACCGGAAGTAAAACCCACTAGCCAAATCGACTAGAATCCACTATAATAATATAGTACCAGTACAACGTAACCGTCCCAAATTAATATCAATTCGAAACCCACAATAATATAAGATAACAACCTCTAGCCCTCCAATAATATTAGTCAATGCCACTAATATCACCCATAGAGTAACCTCCTAGATTATTATATAAAAACACCCGTTGTACTCCACCTCACCCTCAAACCCCGACTTTGTAGTCACTTTGTTTGATTACATTTTGTGAGATATGTTTTCCAAAGGAATTGCATCCTTTATATAGCATGTGAAAGTGACGTTATAACTTAATACCATAATGTCACTTCACGTTATCACAACAAATGAATTAATAATAATTCATATGTTTTCACGTAATTGTGAAACACACATGAATCCATATTCATTTCCGCCTAATGTTACATGTTGTCATCAATACATGTAACACTTAGATAATTATAACCTTCTTTGTGTTGGATAAGTTGCATTTACGCAACAAATCTCCCCCTCCAACAAAAGAGATCACCACCGAGGAATTAACCATTGGCCTTTTGAAATTACCAGCTGCACAGTCGAGTTAGTATCCGGTCCTCACCCTAACTCACCATCACGGCCAACGCATCGTGTACAGTCTAAACCCAATCAATGACGTTACTTGACTCCTGAGAGAAACCTCTTGTTCTCCACCTTTCTACCAGCAGGAATTTTACCTTTGCGCCCGTCTGTAACCTGAAAATAATCTACCTTCGTCGCCTCTTCCGCGAACGAAACACGTGCACGACTTTTCCATTTCCAGCTATCTTTTGAGGTTTTTACTGCATGTCCACCCAGACGGTATAAACCACGACGTAGCTCCCCCTTTATGAGGACCATAGAACCCTTAGTCACTTTCATTACTCCCCCATGAGCTTTACACCCATAACCCTCGGAGTCTAATTAACTAAGTGAAATTAAATTCTGCCGCAACTTTGGAACATATGCAACCTTGTTCAAAGTGTGCACCACCCCATTTGACAATTTTATTTTTACCACCCCAACACCCATAACACTAACTGTTGAGTTATCAGCCAAACTCAACTTCCTAGCCACGCCTTCTTGGAGCTCATCAAAATTATCTTTCCGGGTGCAAACATGGTTGACACAACCAGAATCTAATATCCATTCTTCCTTGGAAGATATGTCGTTCACATCCGTGACCGCAAATATGTTACTATCATCGGTAAGGAAACAACCACTACTTCCTTCACCGGCAACCAAGTTGGTGTCGCCCTTGTTTTCTTCATTCCCGCATTTGTTAGGACAGAACTGCCTAATATGCCAAAGGTCACCACACTTGAAACACTTCACATCATTATTCCTAGAAGTGTTCCTGGACCGAGACCTGCCATGCTTCGATCCATCCTCCCTGTTAAACGATCGACCTCTCCCATCCCGAGCAACAAATCGCAATTGTACCCGCATCTTGTCGCTCCGTATTCCAGCCTTATCCTTCTTCCTCGCATCAAAGGAAAATAAAGCTGTCTGCGCTTGCTCCATCGTGATGGTGTCTTTCCTGCACAGAATAGTATCCACATAAGTCTCATATGTGTCTGAGAGAGAATTTAGGAGTAATAACGCCTTATCTTCCTCCTCAAGCTTTACTTCGATCTTCTTCAACTCGTCTAACAGTCCATTGAACAAATTCACATGTCCAATTAAATTTTCATCCTCGTCCATCCTCAACCGATATAACCGCCGCTTCAACAACAAGTTGTTGGTCAAACTCTTCGCCATGTAGAGCTTCTCCAACTTTTCCCATATCACTGATGGAGAGTCGTCATCAAGAACACAATTGATGACAAAATCCGAGATGCACAACCTAATAGTACTTGCACACTTAGTGCAAACCTCTTCCTAATTGTCATCACTCATCTTCTCCGACTTACCATCATCTTCTTTCAAGGCTCTAGCCAAGCCAAGATGTACCAGGAGATCCTGCATCCTTCTTTGCCAAAGGGTGAAACTACTTTTACCATCAAATTTTGGTACTGCAAATTGAGACCCCATATTTGACATCCTTGCCAATTAAACCAGCCACCAAACCGAGCCTAGTGGCTCTGAAACCACTGTTGGGAAATTAAAGCCAATTTCCCACGCGCAACGGAAACAACCGATTGACAAGTAAACCGTAAAAGTAAATAAATGTAAGCAGTATTAAGATGAGACGATATTTTAGGGTCAAACCCAGGGCAAAACCTTCCAAACCGGAAGTAAAACCCACTAGCCAAATCGACTAGAATCCACTATAATAATATAGTACCAGTACAACGTAACCGTCCCAAATTAATACCAATTCGAAACCCACAATAATATAAGATAACAACCTCTAGCCCTCCAGTAATATTAGTCAATGCCACTAATATCACCCCTAGAGTAACCTCCTAGATTATTGTATAAAAACACCCGTTGTACTCCACCTCACCCTCAAACCCCGACTTTGTAGTCACTTTGTTTGATTACATTTTGTGAGATATGTTTTCCAAAGGAATTGCATCCTTTATATAGCATGTGAAAGTGACGTTATAACTTAATACCATAATGTCACTTCACGTTATCACAACAAATGAATTAATAATAATTCATATGTTTTCACGTAATTGTGAAACACACATGAATCCATATTCATTTCCACCTAATGTTACATGTTGTCATCAATACATATAACACTTAGATAATTATAACCTTCTTTGTGTTGGATAAGTTGCATTTACGCAACACAGTATTTATCGAATAATTAGAATTTCCGTTCCTTTGGTGCCATTACCTAAACTTTTATTGTTCTCATCCAATTATATTAAGGGGGTGTTTGGTTGGAGCATTTGGAATGGATTGGAATGGATTTCATCCATTCAAGTGTTTGGTTGACCCCTTTTGGAATGGAGTTTGATATCCAAGGGGTTCTAAATCCATTCCAAACCCTTGGAATCTCATACCCAAGTCCCACCCCATGATTCTAAGTTTCTAACTCCATCCCTCCACATCCAAACCCTAGCAACGAAAAAAAAAACAAAACAAAAAAAGGGTTGTATACATCTCACGAATTATTCTCCATTGATATTCCTTGATCCTAATTATAAATTTCGTATTTAGCTGGTAGTTGTTCATTAATTTTTTTTTTGGTAAAAATTGTTCATTACTTCATTCCATAAAGACTTTTTCCCTTTTTTCTTTTTTCTTTTTTTCTTCTTTTTTTTTTTAATAATTTGTTCTTTATAATCATTAGGCGTAATTTGATATTTATGCTACTTTGTACGTGACTGCTCTTTGATTAAATTTCTATGCTTCTCACCAATTTGTATGGGTAATTTGGATTTTTGCTTTTATTATTATCTTGTATTAGTTATTTTTAATTATAAATAATATTGTAGATCTTATTTATAATGAAGAAAACAAATAATTTGAAATCCATTCAAATGTGAACCAAAAAATATAAATGCCATTTACAATCCATTACAAGATCAAACCAAACAAGCATTAAAAAGTATGGGTTCTAACTCCATACCTGCTTGATATTAGAATCCATTCCAATTGTTTGAACCAAACGGCTCCTAAGTTTCCGCCTTGTTGAAGGCAATAGTATAAATTAGAATCCCGGTTGTAAAACGTCGCCGACGTTTTATAACGAATCGTCGACGGTTTTTAACAAAAAGACGCCCCTACCCTTACTCTCTCTCTCTTTCAATACTCCAATTCTCTCAATCACTCTCTAACTCTCCCGTCTTTCACTCTCCCATACAACCCCGCCATTGCATCACCACCCCGCAACCACCACAACACCTCCACCACCACCGCAGCAACACCACAGACGACGGCAGCACCTCCACCAACCACCGCAGCACCTCCCTCGATTCAATCAAGTAAGTCGTTTTTTTTTTTTTAAATTAGTTTAGATTTAGTTGTATAATTTGATTATAATTAGGCTAATAATGTATGTTATTGTTGATTTGAATGAATTCTCGTTTCAATCTCCTTATTCTTGTTCATTCTCGTTTCAATTTCCTTATTCTCGTTTCAATTCAATGCTTATTATTGCCGGATTTGTTCTTGTTCTTGTTGTTGTTGTTGTTGTTGTTGTTGTTGTTGTTGTTGTTGTTGTTGTTGTTGTTTGTTGTCCATTTGCAACCGGGTATTTGTTGGGTAACAATGGGGTTTGTCAAAACAGAGGACGGGAGTATGATAGGCAGGGATTTGTTGGTGATGCAATGGAGTAGGGACGTAGAATTTCACCGTCCATGATTGGTGAGGACGTTGCAATTCAACGTCCATGATTGGTGAGGACGTTGAATTTCACCGTCTTCATTGGCCAAGGACGTAGAAATTCCACGTCTGTCCATGGAGGGACGTAGAAACCAACCGTCCAACAAGGCCATGGACGTTGAGTTTTAACGTCCTTCATGGTGATGGACGTTGGAATTCAATGTCCTAGCCATGGTCGGACTTTGAATTTCAATGTCCATCCATGGTTAAGACCTTTTTTTTTTCGTTTAAACCGTATATTTTCAATTTTAATGTGCAATTTTTATTTTTCTTGTTTTATTAGTTGTGTATTTTATTTATAATGGTTAAATTTATATTTAATTTTTATTAGAAGTTGTTAGTTTTGTGTTATTTTGAATTTATTTGTATTTAAAGTAATTTTAATGTGTAATTTATATTTTTTTAAATTAAAAGTTGTTAATTTTGTATTTAAATGTGTAATTTGTATTTATTTGTATTTAATTTGTATTAAAAGTTGTTAATTTTATATTTTAATGTGTAATTTATATTTTTTTAAATTAAAAGTTGTTAATTTTGTATTTAAATGTGTAATTTGTATTTAATTTGTATTTATTTTGTATTTATTTTGTATTTTAATGTGTATTTGTATTTAATTTTAAATGTGTATTTTAAATGTGTATTTGTATTTACACAATTGAACACAATTGAGTTGTGTATTTTACTTATAAATTTATATTTATTTTTTATTAGAAGTTGTTAATTTTATGTTATTTTTTTATGAAAACTTGTTTTTATTTTATTTAACTAACTTTTTAATCTCCTAAATGCAGATGTCGAACAGCGACGATTACATTATGACTTCACTAGGTCGTATGAAAGATCGAAGAGTAACGAGCTCTAAGCGGCGTATCCCTTTACCGTTAGCTCCTCGTCGTGGTCGGGGTAGGGGCAGGGGTAAGGGCATCGAAATACGCCCTTCTGTTGACCCTACTCCCGAGCCCGTTATGACCGAGATGGAATTTCCGAGTGCGTTTTATAGGCAGCCATTAGGCGATTCTGATGTTGAGGAGGAAGAGCATTTTGACCATGTGGTTGAGCAAGATGATGATGATGAGGAGGAGGAAGAGGAGGAGGAGGAGGAGGAAGAGGAGGACGATGACTCTCGTTTTCTTGACGAGGAGGCCGCCGGACTACCACCTAAGAAGGTGGTACGGGATGGTAGAGGTCGATATGTGCCGCTTGGTGACGGTTCATCTAGTAGCACGGGGAGGAAGAAGACAAAGACTCGGGATACTTCTTGGCGTCTTACGGGTTCGGTTGAGGGTGGTCCGAGTAACCTTAGCGTCCCACGTAGCTTTGGTGGCCACGTAGCTTATGGTAGTTGGACCGGTCAGGGAATGAGATCGTGGATCACGTGTTACGAGAGACCGGGTGCTTTAGAGAAGTTAAGTAAGATAAAGGTCCGTGACGGTGTTATGGAGAGAGTTAGTAGGAGTGGCCTTGGTCATTTGAGGCATTCTTTGATGACCGGTTTGGACGAGAACCTCATTAGCGCTTTTGTAGAGAGGTGGCAGCCCGACACCAACACTTTTCATATGCCGTTTGGTGAGATTACTATCTTGTTGCATGATGTTGAGAAGATCCTTGGGATACGGGTGGATGGCATGAGGGTTATGGAGGACGGTACTACGAGGGAGGAGATCGGTCTGAAGGGGAAGGTGGCCACTTTATTTGGATTGCCTCGAAGAGGTGAAACCACCGTTGTACAAGGGTGGTGGACTGACGGTTAAGAAGTTGATAGAGCTTGCGGAGACGGGTAACCGCATGACTCATTGAGGGCTTACATGATGGTATTGGTAGGACAGACTTTGTTTACGGACAAGTCTAGTGATAGGGTTATTGCCCGTATGTTGCCGTTGTTTGATCAGTTGAGTGATATCGGCTCGTATGCTTGGGGCGCCGCGACATTGGCCTACTTGTATCGACAGTTGGGGATGGCTTCGCGTAGGGAGGGTCAGGGTGTTAGCGGTTGTCTACCGTTGCTTGGGCTTGGATATATGAGTACTTTCCCATGTTCACCACACTCCGGATATTATGTCGAGGGGAGACCACTTGTCGAGGCTTGGTCACGGCTTCCTAGGTTTAGGGGAGATGTTAGGTTGTTAGAGGAGCACAGGCAGAGGTTGGACGGGCTTAGGGCGGAGCAGGTGACGTGGCTCCCTTATGGTGTTAGTCCTCACAGGACTTGCAGTATTTCTCTCTACTCGGGGTTGATTAGGTTTTTGGATATAGTAGAGCCGTACCAGCCTGATAGGTGTCTCCGTCAGTACGGGTATGTTCAGGTTATCCCGAGCTCTATGCGGTTCCCGACTGTTGACCATCGTCCGGCTAAGCCGGCCTTGGGCTATAGGTTGTCTTATGGTGATTCTCCTGATTTGGAGTGGGGTTTGAGTGATGTCGAGATAGTTTTGAGAGAGCGGTTTGACCGGGCTTTGATGCCTTTTCAGTGTGATACGCGATACATGTCTTGGTATAGGAAGATTTCTCACCCGCACTTCTACCCCCCTGCACGCCGTACTCCGTTTCGCTCTCTTCTTATGAGCGAGGAGCCCGAGGTATCCCGAGCTCTTAGTCGTCATTTCTCACAGATTTATAGACAGCCCAAGGACAGGAAGTGGCAATATGCGCGGAGATTGGTGGAGAAGATGGAGCCGTTCTTCAGAGCCGAGGACCATGCCGAGGATGATGCTGGGGATGATGATGATGATGATGAGCTTACCCCGTAGTGTAGATTTTTATTTTTATGTACGGATATTTTTATTTGTGTTGCGTATGGATATTTTTATTCTCTTTCGTTATGTATGAATATTTTCATTGTGTGAACATTTTTAGTGTTTTTATTGTTATGCATTGAAATGAACGAAAGTACTTAAAACTTAATTAAAATACAATTTAACAGACATGACACAACACTTAATAAGATAAAACATAATTAAAAACCCAAACCCTAAACCCTAAAACCCAAACCCTAAACCCAAACCCCAAACCCCAAACCCCAAACCCCAAACCCTAAACCCTAAAACCCAAACCCTAAACCCTAAAACCCAAACCCATGTCATAAACGATTATTATTTAAAACATAACATAATTAAATAACTATCGAACTTAATTATCTTCCGATGATGAAGACGACGATTCCTTATCTTCGTCATGATCATGAACCTCAATTTCTTCCGGTTGGGTAGACATATATTCAGTCAACAAATCATTCAAGTAGAGATAAAGAATTCCTTGCCCAAGACTCTACCAAAGACATAAGTCTGATAGTCTTGGGTAATCGATCACGGTGAGGATACGCTCAAAATATGTAAAGACATCGCTTCTTAACCTGCGAAACTCCCACATCTTCTCGGTTAATACTTCATCAGAGACAACCTCATCTCTAACTGCTGGAGTTAGCACATCTTCTCGGTTTCCTTGTAAAATTATACAAAGGCTACCAATGGGAGGCTCTTCAAGCATGTGCCATACAGTGGCACTAGGAACCACTGATTCAAGACGCTCAATTAGAATTGGTAAATTTTGAACAATTAGATCGATTCTTATTTGATAAACTCTGGTTTTTTGAGCATTTGTGAGAACCATTTTATTATTGTAGTGAGTGAATAGGATTGGATGTTGTGATTGAGGATGTTGTGATTGTAGTGGCACATAGAATGGCCTATTTATAAGCTATTAATTGTAACGGCTATTTTTTTTATTATAACGGTAATATTTGAATTATAACGGTAATTTTGAATTATAACGGTAATTTTGAATTATAACGGTTATTTTGAATTATAACGGTAATTTTGAATTATAACGGTTATTTTGAATTATAACGTTTATAGGCTCTTCTAACGGTTATTTTGAATTCCAGTAATTTCATAATTAGTAATATGATTGTTATAACAGTAGTATTTTAAATTATTACATAATCAAACTTTAAATGCATTATCAAAGTTTAATTTCCTTGCAGTTTCTTCGTCAGTTGGTGTGGAACGCCGTCTTCTGCCATAAACTTTAGGTGTAGTTCCCATCAACGTATGCCATTTCTCGATGTTTGTCTCGTACAAATCAGCATATGGTGCAACCAAAGGGTCTCTTGACCCTAGCCATAAAGGATCGATCGGTGGCATCGGTGCATCCGTCTCTCGGTACTCGACAATGCAATCTCATCCAATGGAGATGGTAATTAACGATCCACAAAACACCATATGGCCTCGTCACATAAATTTTTGTGGGCCTTAGGGGTAAGTATGTGCAACAATGCCAAGTACGAGATGAGGTTGTTTCATGCTGGGCGATGACACAAATAGTCCGCTTAAACAACGATGCAAAGACAAACAAATACTCCCCGTACATCCAATGGTTAGGCCCACATCCTCCACTGCTAGTGAACTCCATCCGTCTCAATGCCTCCTCGTATCTGGTAATACCCGTAGTCAACACAACACTATCAGCAAAAAAATCCTTGTACAACTCGTATGCCTTAATCTCCCGAATACCCAACTCTCTCATGACTAAATAGTCACTTTCCGACCCTCGCAAACATGCGAGACCACCCGATAACCACAATGACCATCATTACCGACATCTACCCAACCATCAAAGAAATCCCGTACTTCTTCAGGGACCGCATACTTTTTATTCCAAGTTGACAAAAATCCCTTAGTGTAGCCGGACTCCAACGGTGCACCAACCGGTCCTTGATCAAAATCACCCACCGTATGTTGAACAGATGTCGTCGCAGGAGTAGAAACTTTCGCAGCCTTCTTCCTTGCATGCTCAAATCCCGACTTGTTCCGGGTAGTAGAACCCCTCGGTCTCCCTTTGGGGTTTTCTCTAACATGAGGTGGTTTAACTTCCTCGTCTTCCGGGTGAAGACCATCTCGCAATTTCTCAATGATTACCCGTTTCTTCGCCGGGTCACAAGCTCTAGCTTCTTCAAACAGCTTCTCCAACTCATCATCATTGGTCTTGGGTTGTACACCAACATTGTCGTACTCCAAGGTCCTCCAAAAAGCATGAACATCTTCAAGATGGACCCTCTTACCCGTTCTTTTGTAATCGGATCAATGCACAAGCACAAGGTAATCCATGAGTAACCTTTAGCACACATCCACAATGCTCTTCCAACACATTCCCGAGCTCTATCCCTCTCTTAATCTCTGCTTCCATTATCTCAATGGCATTGATAGACACATTTCCTTGCAATGGTGAAAATACACACGATCTCCATTTCGCGGCCTACTCCTCGAAACCTCCAGCTCATATCTAATCTTCGAGTGTTGCGCTTCAAGCATGGAATGAATACGAAACCACATAGTGTCAAGGTTTAGGTTATTACTCTTCAACCAAGCTTTTAAAAGTGAATGGGCGGACTCTACTCGGGAAGTTGCCGTGTTTCCGAGATGAAAGTATTGGTTTGTATAGCAGTTCACGAACTTCTTCCTGTATTTACTCCATGTATCGATCACATAAAGCGCCATCTCTTCCCACGTTTCACTAAAACAACCCCAAGCGCTCCTAAACTCATCAATGGTGGATGCATTGATCACGCGGTACCAACCGCTTTTTGACCATGCAAAATCATATCTTTGTAACACATCAAATTCGGCTTTGAGAGTGCTTGTTTCTCCATAGCACGGTTAATGTGCCAACGACACAAAAGGTGAGGAGTACTCGGATGAAGGGACTCAAGAGCGCCGATCAAACCCATCTCCCGATCGTGACAAAGGCGTAAATAGATGAACCCGTACAACTTAGTAGCTCCCTAATCTCAACAACATCCACCCATAATCGTCTTCCGACTCTGACGGAAGGAGCACCGTAGCAATTAAGAAGGAAGAACCACACGGTGTTACACCAACAACCTCAACAAGAGCAATTTTGTATTTATTTGTCTTGTATGTCGAGTCAATAAGAACCACATGTGGATAAGCACGGAACAGTTTAACCGCTTAGGATGAGCCATAAAAACATGAGTAAGCTCCTTTGTCTCGGGATCTGTTTTGTGCCATTCCACATAATTAGAAGCAACGGCTACAGCCAACATTTGTCGAGCGGTATTGCGTGTTCCTCTAACTTCACGCCGAAACTTGTTAACCGCACTATAAATTTGGGTGCTTGTGGGTTGGGGTTTATCGGGAGTTCTTTGATGAAGACCATTTTTAATATCTTTCGGGGGAATCGACGCCCGGACTTGTTGCCTCACGAACTCTTTCTCTTCGGCATTCAAACCAGCAAAATGCCTATGACCGTCTTTGTACTTTGTTACTTCGTGGTTGTGATATCCACCTTTCTCTGAGGTCAAAATGTTCCAAACAATCAACTCCTTTCCATTTATATCATTAGCCCGGTTCTGAACGGCTCGAACCCGAAACAAACACTCACACTTAGGTGTCCCTTTCTTCTTAGGCTTCTCGGGAATATCGGGATCGATCTTCTTTCTAGTTCGGCCGTACCTTGAACAACGAAAGTAAGAGCCTAGCAACTCGGGTTGTTTACGATTTTTGGCCCCATTTGATGCTTTTATTAAAGCAAACCCGTTATCAAAAGCTATTTTTTGAGCCCACTCAAACGCTTCATCCCGACTCGCAAAACATGTATCCGTCTCAAATAAGCGGTTGTAATTAACATCGTTTCCACCAAATTCCTCAAATGAATCCTGTTAAAACACAAAATTAATAATGATTACATGCTAAAATATGATAAAATTACTAAACTTACGAAAAAAAGTAAAAAAAACGAAGAAAAAACAATTTCATAGTCTGAACCAGGAGCGGACTTTGAAACTCAAAGTCCCTCACCATGGTAGACGTGAATAGTACACGTCCCACCCATGCATGGACGTGAATAGTACACGTCCAAACCATGCATGGACTTTGAGTTTCAAAGTCTGTCCATGGTAGGACGTTGAAATTCAAAGTCCCTGTCCATGACGGACTTTGAATGTCCACGTCCCTGTCCATGAGGGACATTGAGTTCTCACGTCCCAGTCCATGGAGGACGTTGAATGTGCACGTCCCTCTCCATGAGGGACTTTGATTTTCTACGTCCTAATTGACGGGTTTGGGCGTGTGTTTCATCCTAGTTCTAACTTGTAATTGTTTGTTACATTCATACTCGTTGTTTGACATTCATACTAAATCGACATGTAATTCAATTATATCAACTTAAATTCTAATAAATCGATTGAAATGAAAATAGATTGTGTAATTACGTACCTCAGATTCGTTGTTAGCATTTGAAGTGGATTGCTCGTTGTTTGACATTGAATCGTTGTGTTGTTTTGTTGATGTCGATTTTTCGTTTTGTTGTTTGTTGAACTCGAGTTAGTTACATCGTTTTTTTTTCTTTTTTTTTTTTTTTTTTTTTTTTTTTTTTTTTGGCTTGGGAGAGAATTGGGTAGAGAGAGGAAGAGGAAGGGTAGGATGCGTCTTTTTTATGAAATGCGTCGACGATTTGTTATAAAACGTCGACGACGTTTTACAGCCCTCATTAGAATTAGAGGTACATGTATTGATAGAACTTTAGGATGCCACACTATTTGCTAGGGACATGGGTCAAGTAGCTACCAACCTTTTTTTTTTTTTTTTTTTTTTTTTGATAAGGTAAGAAAACTAGGTTGATTGAAAATCAACCTATACCATCCTTTCGGATGAGAACGGTAAAAGAAAATCAAAGATTTTCCAAATATCTGAGTAAAGATAAAAGAAAAAAGACTGAAAAGAACTATCGTTAAACAAGAATGTCACACAAAAGCCCAAAACAGAAAAAAAGAAAAAAATAACATAAATAACTTCGTCTTAAAAACGATCAGACTACCTTGTTCTTTTCCGATTGGTCTCCCTTGTGACGGGTTACCATTTGTGGCGGATATTTTGTGAGTTAAAATGGTAACAAAATGGGTTAGTGGAGAAAGGGGACCATATGAATAGTATTGCAGAGAGAGAAAAAGTGGGTATTTTGTGAGGTAAAATGGTATCCGTCACTCAAAAGTGACGGATATGTGCCGTCACAAACAAGAATTTGTGGTTCTTTTCCACTAAATCTAAAAGACATTCAATACCTTCTCTATGCTTTCGGTTGTTGATTGCCTAATGGTTCCACTTGTTTTTATTCTTTATCTCCTGTTCAAGTTGTTCTTGGAAGGATTGAATCGAAATAGATCAAGCTATGAAATGAGGAGTCTGTCATTATTATTCTTCTTCTAATAGTAGAGTAATTGTCTATTGTTAATGCGGTTACATTATTGCAGTTTTTTGAGTTATGATTATATTAGTTCATGTTTCTCGAATATTCAAGATTAAGGAATATTCAGGTATAAATAAGTACTTAGATTTAGCTTCTGCTGAGTAGTAGGGCTCTGTTAGGAGCTGCTTAACATTGGAGTTGCCAGTAGTAATTTAACTAACCCTGTCTTTGATGCGTGTTAATGTTAGATGACCACGGCTATTGCCATCGAGGATGTTAGGAGAGAGGTGAAAATTTTGAAAGGCCTGGCTGGACACAACAATCTTATAAAGATTTACGATGCATACGAAGACAATGAGAATGTTTACATCGTGATGGAGTAAGTAAAGCAACCGTTTGGTCCATAACTTATAGCTTTGAGTTTCAATGGGTTGACATTGATTCCATTTTTCATTTAGGCCTTGTTTGGATAGGAAAAAAAGGAGGAAAAGGAAAGGGAGGAGGAAGGAGGGAAGAGAAACGAAGGGAAGGGAGAATGGAGGAGATGATTTTTCCTCCAATTCTTGCCTATGTTGGTGGGAAAATAATTTGCCTTGTAGGAGGGAAATGGAGCTCACCCCAAATCCCTCTACTTTCATTTTGCTAACCAAATAATGTATTTCTCTTCCTTCCAATTCCCTCCCCTCCATTTCCTTCCAAATCTCTCAATCCAAACAGGGTGTGTTTGGATTGAGGTATTTGGAGGGAAAAGAAAGGGAGGGAGAGTAGGGGATTTAAAATCCCTTATTTGGATAGCAAATGGGGGTGGAGGGAAATGGAGGGGGAGAGATTAGGAGGATCTAATTTCCCTCCTCCAAGCCTAATCAAAATCTCTTTACAATAGATAAGATTTGGAGGAAAATTGTATCCAAACAACCACATACCCTATTCCCCCTCCCCTTCCCTTCTCTCCCTTCCCCTTCCCTCCTTCCCCCTCCCCTCCCTTTCTCTCACTTTTGCTATCCGAACACACCCTTAATGTCGACAACGATCATTTTTCCAAAGGCTCAAACTGATTTTGGATAAAAGCAGAGTAGGATAAAAGCAGATAAGCAAATGATCATTACTTTGTTTGCTTGCTCATGCGATAGAAAATTGCTTTTGATTCGAACTCGGCAGTGTTTAATTTGTCATTTCTGTAAGTGATGGTTGATGGTTGATGGTTGATGCTTGGTGGAGACTGAAGTATTCCAAGCTTTCTTCTTTCTAGTTGTTCTATGTATTGATGTTTTCTTTATCATGCCTTTTTCAGGTTATGTCGTGGAGGGGAGTTACTGGATAGGATACTTTCAAGGTATTTTTTTTCCCGTATGTGTAATTTATTTGCTTAAAGCGGGATGGTTGAAATGGAAGAGCGTTTCAGGGTTTTTATGCGATAAAGATATGCCCCAAAGATTAAAGGGAAAATTTTATCGCACGGCAATTATGCCTGCCTTACTTTACGGTTCCGAGTGTTGGGCCGTGAAACATTGTCACATTCAAAAGATGAGTTTGGCGGAGATGTGTATGTTGAGGTGGATGTGCGGTCCATACAAGGAGAGATCGATTAAGGAAGGAGGTGATTAGGGAAAAGGTAAAAGTGCCGCCAATAGAGGATAAGATGATGGAAAATCGACTAAGATGGTTTGGCCATGTGAGAAGGAGACCTATGGACGCACCGGTTAGGGCTGGAGAAGGGCTGGAGACTTGGAGAACAGAAAAGGTTCCTAGGGGTAGAGGGAGATTGAGACAGACGCGGTTGGGAGTGATAGAGCACGATATGAGATTTCTGGGGCTTAAGCAGAGTTTGGTAACGGAGAGGGCACAATGGAGGGAAAGGATACATGTGGATTTTTAGTATTTCCCTTTTTTATTTTTATTTTCGCATTTTGAGGTATGGGTTCACCCATAGACGGATCTAAAGGATGATTCATGTCAGCCGGCCCCAAATCATTTTGGGTTTAAGGCTCTGATGTTATTGTTATTGTTGTTGTTGTTGTGTAATTTATTTGCTTGGTACATAGCTTCAAAACTAAGACCTTTTGCTATACCTCTTTGTAGAGGAGGGAAGTACACAGAAGACGAGGCCAAGTCTGTGTTATTGCAGATTCTAAGCGTCGTTTCATTTTGCCACTTGCAAGGTGTGTTGCATCGAGATCTCAAACCTGAGGTATAGAGAATTTTCTAAAAACTTGTTTGCAGTTCTTAAGACATAGAGAAATGCATTTTTCTGTTCAAGACCTTCAACCTTCACGAATTGTTGCAATTCCCATGAAAGTGCAGTCAACTGTTTCCTCCACGAATCATTAAATTGTTTGCTTTTTTGAAAAATTTTGCTAAATTGGATAAGATTTCAGAATTGTCACATCCACATTAGTCCTTGCTTTGACCGATTGTTGCAATGTTTTATTACATTTTCCCTGGAAACAACAGTAAGCATACAGGATTGTACCCAATCGTTGTTTTTTAGTCTGTTTCCTTTGATGTCATCTGACATCTGTTCTATACTCTTTTATCTTCGCTGTTTAAGTTCTAATTTTTCCTCAAAGTCGTTGAATCTGTTCATTCTGACTTCTGCTTGTTGCTGCCTTAGAATTTCCTTTTTGTGTCGAAAGACGAAGATTCCCCGTTGAAAGCTATCGACTTTGGCTTGTCAGATTTTGTAAAACCATGTTTGTTTTTGCAATTTGTATTGTTTTGGCAAATTGATTTATATATATATATATGTAAATCAAGTATTTATGTATTTTATAGTGGAGAGATACTAAAATTTGGTTTCCTTTCAATTGTTTCACAGAAGAAAAGTTAAATGATATTGTAGGCAGTGCATATTATGTAGCACCTGAAGTTCTCCATAGATCTTATACCACAGAGACTGACGTGTGGAGCGTTGGTGTGATTGCATATATTTTGTTGTGTGGAAGCCGACCATTTTGGGCTCGTACTGAATCTGGGATTTTCAGAGCAGTCCTGAAAGGCAAGCCCAGTAGACGAGGCTAAAGACTTCGTCATGCGTATGTTAAACAAAGATCCAAGGAAAAGAATTACTGCTGCCCAGGCACTTTGTAAGTGCACCTCTTAAGTTTCCATGCAGTTTGTTACTGTTTTGTTCTGCTGTTTATAATCTCTAAAACTTATACCAGACGACCCATCATCCTTATAGATAAATGAGAACTACATAAGGATATGTGTTTCCATCACTTGCGAGACTGTGTATAGATACTCAATAGCTTATAATTTACTTTTCAAGCCATCCCTGGCTTAGAAATCAGGGTGAAGTAAAAGTTCCACTGGATGTACTTGTCTTCAAGCTCTTAAAGATTTACATGCGTTCTTCTTTGCTACGGAAAGCTGCATTAAAGGTTGGTATATTTTTCTGTTGTAGTTTTGTTTCTCGTATTTCTTAATTATCAGAAGTATATTGCTAAGTAGCTCCTCTGGCATTTCACTGAGAACAGTCAGCATCTTTTTTTCGTCACTTGGCAGGCTCTGTCCAAAACATTAACATCCGACGAGCTTTTCTATCTAAATAAAGGAGCAGTTCACAATTCTACAACCTTGCAAAAATGGCACTATTAATTTGGATAATATTAAAGAGGTTTGTCTCTTCAGAAAATGGCAAATAATTGTATCTGTATCAACCATTATAATGATTTGGTGCTTCCTTTCACTGGCCAGGCCTTGATGAAAAATGCAACCGATGCCATGAAAGACTCTCGTGCTCATGAAATTTTAACTTCCGTGAGTTTTTCAATCACTACCTTATAGCACGTACTTTATGGGTTCTGTTAGTGGACGTATTACAACTGTGGTTACTGATTGCATATGCTCGTTTGTTTTGGACAGTTGACTGCACTACAATACAAAAGAATGGACTTTGATGAATTTTGTGCGGCTGCATTAAGTGTATACCAACTCGAGGCTCTTGAAAGATAGGAGCAACATTCTCGCTGCGCCTATAAACTTTTTGAGGAGGATGGTAATAGCCTAATAGGCCTATTATGATCGAAGAGCTGGCTTCTGTAAGTTTTTCTTGGGCGTAAATTTAGTTTCTTTTTTCCCTGATACCGTAGCTGAAAGTAGGGATACTGTTTCAGGAGCTGGGCCTGGGCCCCAACATTCTGATTCATGCTGTCCTCCATGATTGGATCCGTCACACTGATGGGAAGCTAAGCTTTCTTGGATTCGTCAAATTGCTTCACGGGGTGTCCACAAGGACGCTCATCAAAGCCCACTAGGTCCCCGGAAATGCTCGTGCTTGGAATCCGAGGCCTACAGATACCTTTTGTGTCTAAAAATCTTGGTTCATTGTGCGTTGTGCGTAATGGTTGGACTTGAAAGTGATTCCCAAATAGCTAAAAGGAAACGAAAGAAAATCAATCTCTGCCCATATGAGAGAAATAGTAGTGGGCTTGGGCGATAGAGTCCTGGCTCCCGGAGCCTAATTAGGCCCAAATGTAATCGTATTTCCATCCGATATTTGTGTAGTGTTTTTGAGGGTTGGACTTGAATACTCGTTCATTGGCAATGTCAACATTCCAGAATCGGCATTGCTACATACAGTGAACTAATTGTGAATCTATATATCGCAAAGAGCTTAGCATTCTCGTTGAGCATCAAAATCTCGAAATACTGGCTTCCATAGTTCCATACCTTTTCTTCCTGTTTATTTATTTATTTATTTTGCAAATGGAGTATATTAACTGGTGGTGAATCGGTCTATTATCGTGGGCTGGTGGAAGACCCGCTATGTTAAAACTTCTGGCAAATTTATCCACATCGGATTGCCATGCAACAAGTGAACAGCAATTTACAAAGAATGAAAGAGTCTTTATAAATTCATAAAAAAAAATTCTCTAGTATAGTACTACGAAGTATTTGATAATTTGGGCAAAATCGTATTCTTAGATTGTCAAATTTCCATCTTAAGTAACAATTAACCCTACCAATCAGGGTTGACCCTAATAATATGTTGAAGATATTACTTGCTCCAAATAATTATTCATAATTATTTGTGAATATTTTGCATATCTCGGTTGTTACTAACAGCCTAGGTTGCACCAAAACGGACACGGACACGGATACGGACACGACACGGACACGTGACACGGCATCCTATGAAATTTAGGACACGGGACACGTTATTTAAATTTAATAAAATATATATTTTGTAGTTATATATGTGTGATTTTATTTTTAAAATAGTAATTGATATTAAATTTAAATAAATGAAGGTAAAATTTGACGTTAAATATAACTTAATCTCATTTCTAAAACCAAAAACTAACTTATAATCAATCTATTTCGACATCTCGTTACTTGTCTAAAGAACATCAAATGCCCATCATATGCCCACCAAATTCAACCATATAACAATTCACGCCATTTACCTTAAATTCAACTTTCCGTTTGAAGGTGTGTCCAAATACCATGGACACGGCTCAAAATACCATGGACACGCGTCGGACACGTGCCCAAATAAAAGATGAAAGTTAGACACGGCCTTACAGGTGTCCGACACGTTTTGACGTGTGTCCGACAAGGGAACACCGATTATGAGGAGTGTCCGTGCAACCTAGCTAACAGCTTGTGTACACACTTCTTGTTATCCTTTTGTTCCTATTTTCATGTGTTTGTTACCTTGACTAACTCCTTAGGTTTAGGTTTGTTAATACCCTAATTGCAACTATAAATACATATGTAATTAGTTACTGTTAATCATCAAATAAAACTTATTCTTTATATGGTATCAATCCCGACATCGATCCTAACCATTCTTCTCCTTGTTGTGCTTGTTCGATCACCCATGGCAACCCAATCCAACACCCTTGTTCCAAATGCCGACGAACCCAACAAACGCCTTATCTCGATTTCATTCCCTACTTGTACCAAACTAACCCCAATGACCTATCGCTCATGGCGATTCCAAATAACTCGCCTCCTTCAAGGCTTTGGCCTGTTTTGCTTCCTTGATGGATCCACCACCCCGCCACCAAAATTAATCACCCCAGCAGCCACATCCGACAAACCAAACCCTGAACCCGTGTCAAACCCAGCGTACCACACATGGTTCAAACAAGACCAACTTATCCTTGGTGCAATTGCGGGTACCCTTCACGACACCGTTGCACCAATCATCCTTGACTGCACCACCTCTTCCGACGCCTGGAACCTCCTTGCCACAACCTACGCTAACCCCTCACGTGGTCATATTCTCCAATTAAAAGACCGTCTTAAAAAAATAACCCATGGAGACAAATCGATCACTGACTACATGCTCGAAATCAAAACCTATGCCGCCAATCTCGCTTAACTAAGCAAACCAGTTGACAATGAGGACATCACAAGCCAAATTCTTGATGGCCTCGACCCAACCCTCTACCAACCCGTCATCGATGTCGTCCGTGCTCGTGACGTGCCCATCACCTTTGATGCTTTACAAGAGAAACTCATTAATCATGAACTCATTGTAAGCAAACAGACCACCAACACGCCCTTCACCCCCTCCGCCAATGCTGCATCTGCTCGTCCCTACCATTCTTCCACCTCTCGCTATCAGCCTCAACCCAACCAGTCCCGACCTCAATACCAATATCCACCCCAACCACGCTATCCTGCTCACAACCAGCCGCCCAACCAAGCCTCGAAACCCTTTCTTGGTCGCTGCCAATACTGTCGTGGCAAAGGCCATGTTATTAGTGACTGTCCGGATTTTAAACGTGACTACCCAAACGTTGCCTTCCCTCCACCCCCACCACGGCAGAACCGTCCCTATGCTCACACAGCTACTGCCTCGGCCAACCCGTCTTCCTCTTACCTTGTTGACAGTGGGGTTTCTCACCATGTAGTCAATGACCTTAACACCCTTTCTCTTCACACTCCTTACGATGGCCCCGACGATCTCGTGATTGGAGATGGCTCATCACTTCAAATCACGCACCATGGTTCATTTTCTCTCAACTCTCTTCATTTTAATAATGTCTTAGTAGTTCCTACCATTTCTCGTAAATTACTTTCTGTTTCTCAATTTTGTAAGGATAATAATGCTATTGCCCTATTCTCACCCACCTCTTTTTGTTTTAAGGCCATCTCGACCGGGAAAATACTTCTTCAGGGACTCTTCCGTGACGGCACCTATGAGTGGCAACCACCGTCCACCCCTCATGTCTACTCCGCAACCTCAAGCTCCTGCCACCATCGTCTCGGCCACCCTTCAAATGTCACCCTCCAATTCTTAAATTCAAAATTTAATTTACATATTTCAAATTTTCAGCACTGTACTCCTTGCTTAATGAATAAAAGTCAGAAATTGTCATTTTCCGTTTCAAGCCTCTCTTCGAATGCTCCCCTCGACTTAATTTACTCGGACGTTTGGACCACTCCAGTCCTTTTGCATGATAAATTCAAATACTATATCATATTTGTCGATCACTATAGTCATTATTTTTGGCTCTACCCAATTAAACACAAAACTGACACACATACAATTATCCACCAATTTAAATCTATTGTCGAAATTTTTTTTAATAAACCTATTCGACAATTTTATTCTGATAACGGTGGTGAGTATAAGAAATTAAACCCCGATCTTCTTAATGATGGTATCACCCACTTAACTTCACCACCACATACACCCGAGCACAATGGGTTTGCCGAGAGACGACACCGTCACATTGTTGAAACTGGTCTCGCTCTTTGATAGAGAAAAAGACTAGGTCGCTAAATACTAGAATTAACTACCAAATTAACAATTTATAAAACCAAACTCAACTCTACACTATGCAATTAAAAATAGTAGTATAGCATAAGTAAGGGTCGAACCCAAGAGAAGGTCTAACAACTAAAACTTGACTAGTAAACTAATTGAGATACTAATGACGATTAAAATTAACAATCAAGGACTAATCACAAACTATGCATATTCACAATGAGCAACAATAGATTGACATAAAAGAGGAAATTGGGTTTTGAGATAACATAACAAAGCTAAAGATGTGAACTTTTCTAAGAGACAAATCAACAAACACTTGATATGCAAAGAGTTCAATTTGGGAGAACTTGGTGTAATTCTCTCTTAGTAATCCAACAATGATAAAGCTTGATTCTTTTCTCTCTATTATTATCTATCCAATACTATCATCTCAAGAAATTGATACACACAATTAAACCATATATGTGAATCCTTCAATTCCAACCACAACTCATTAAACCATGAATGAAGGTTAGAATTGAGCATGAAGCTTTTACCAAGAGATGTAAACTAGAATCAAATCCTACTAGATTAAACCATGCTAGTAAGAAAAGACATGTAATTTCCTACTTGATATATGAATCCTTTAAACAAAATCAACATACACCAAGTTTGCTCCAAACAATTCTAGATAGATTAAACCATTTCTCTAGAATTTGCAATAGTTAGGTAAATAACATGCAAGAGTGATCAATTCATACATTCATCTACTCAACATAAGAACTTAAGAACAAAGGAAAGAACAATAGATAAATTTAGAGAGATTTAAGAGTCTTACAATACCAAAGTTGGATACTTTGATCAAATTACACCAAGAAATGAAAGATTTAGCCTTCCATAGTTTGCTTACAACCCAATTTTTGTGGAAAGATTACAATGAAAATGGAAATGATTAATATCTAATTATAATAAGATTAAAAGCAAAGCATAACCTTTGATGGTAAGGAGGTGAAAAAGGGCTCCCAAAATCTAATGCAAAACATGTATTTATAGTCTAAAAACAAGGCATAGGAAAATGGGCTTTCAATAGGAACATATGACGGAATTTAGAATCTCGTTTCCAGCCAAAACGGCAGTCTGCCGTGGTCTTGGCAGTCTGCCATGGCAGCTTGCCGTTATTTTTGGCAGACTGCGGTTTTTCCTGTGGCAGCAATTTGCGAGAGCCATAACTCTCTCGTTTCTTGGTCAAATAAGGCATGCGACCTACCGTTGGAAAGCTAAGATCACAAGCTTTCACCTCCACTTGGCCTTGCGTCGATACGAGCACTAAAACGCCAGATATACGCATTTGAAGTTGGCCCTTGTGAAACCGAGTTCTCAATTCTTCATTTTGGCTCTTGTTTGTATTTGCCAAGGCTCCAATTCTTCCATTAGCTTACTTTTCTTGACCTTTCACTTGTTACTTGGGCTTACCTTTTGCTCTTCTTCTTCGCCTTGGTTGACCGTGGTTCGGGTTTGACTTGTGAGTCGGTTTGTACAAAATGATTCCTTCATCTCAACTTACCAATATGAAGTACTTGAATTACCTTGAGTACCTTGAGATGTAAATACCAACAAGTTCAAATGATCCAAATTATATCCAAAGTGGATTCACCGGAGAATACAACGATTAACACTCAAAACCGGCTCTGTGACAAGTTTATTCAACTAAAACTACCTAATTAGGCCGACACTATTTGACTCTATCAAATATCCCCAAACTTAGACTTTTGCTCGTCCCGAGCAAAACCCAAGACAAACAATTGAGCAAGTCTACTAGTGAGCATGAGTGTAAATGATCACTCTTCCCTTACCTCTTCATTCTTATATCTCCCTCTTGAACAACCACCAATTAAAGAGAAAATCTAGACTCAAAGGTGACACAAACTCTTCTCTCACTCACCCTCCTTATATCATCCCTCACACAAGACACAACACATCTCCAACTCCGACTCATCAACATCACAACCACCCTTCTTATATCACCTATCAAGAGATGACCACTCTCACCTTATCCCAAGGTGATAGCAAAGTGGTCTAAACAACTTCCTAAATCATCAAATTACTCCACTTATATCCCCCCGTATCACTCCATGAAATGAAAGATCATGCTACTTGCTTGGCCAAACACCTAGAGAATCAACAATACAAGTAGCCCATATGAAAACCACCAATTTGGATAAATTTTTGTGACAAAAAAGAAACTAAGTCCTAAAGCTAACCTTCTTCCAAGACCCTCCTTATCACTCCCTTCTTATCCCTCCATCTTTTTGGTGTGACAATTTTCAATTTTTCAATTTTTTTGTTGAAAATCCCTCATTTTGCTTAATGCGCCCTTTCGAGTTTTCACCTTAACTTTTCCTTACCTCTCATGGTGGCTCGCAAATCATTTTTTCATTTTTACCGGAATGCCCTTTCGGGTTTTCATCCCGTCCTCGGCCACCTTCCCAATCTTGCCTTAGGTGCCCACCCATGTGGGTTTTCACCTAGCCGGGATTTTCAATTTTTTTTTTTCAAAAATATGCATCAAAACATGAAATAAAGCTTACATATGTTACAACCAAACTACTCCCCCACACTTAGTTTCCACATTGTCCTCAATGTGGAGGACAATACTAGAAATGCAAAGGAGAGTAAAGCAATGTGAAAGGAGTACGGGTTGCCTCCCGTAAAGCGCTTTTGGTTTTTGTCGTTTGCTCGACGCCTTTTCAACATTTTTCTTCTTCAAGAATCAAGAGCGGAACAACGCAACGCCCTTAGTAACTTGTCATACACACTAGCCCATAAACAAGAGCCATGACAATAGCATGAATCACCCACATAGCAAGTACAAGCAAGGACCGAGTGTACACAAGACACATATTTCAACTTTTCATGCCCAAGGAACGGTTTCTTGTCACGATAAGGTTCTTTGAATGATGGGATGGACTTGGTGAAAACCAAGTAAGAATGATGGGATTCATGAGCTTCTTTGGGTGATAAGCTTGATGGCTTTTCAAAACAAATTTGAGGTGGTTCCTCCTTGAGGGGGTATACCTCTACAAACTCATTTTTCATTTCTTCTTTAGCATCTTCCTTGACCCCCACACTTACAAGTTTCATAGGCTTTGGAGGTTCCCAAATCATGTCTTCAAGAGTCTCCACCTTCTCTTTTTCTATCCCAACCACCTCAAAAATCATTGCTCCTTGGTCATTCTTCTCAAATACTTCACCCCCCGATTCTTTAAAGGTCAATTTCGGGCAAGAATTACTATGAATCAAAGAGTTGTTTCCAAAGTGTGAGTCGGGAACTTCGGTACAAGGAATTTGAATAGGGATCTCAATGGATGGCAAGGTCCAAGAAGGTTTCAAGTCACACATATCATCCTCTTTATCAAATAGAACCTCAAAATAAGAGTTGTCAAAGGTGCAAACAACCTCTTCCTCAACCTTACTTCCCTCATATTCATCTTTTTCAACAATTTGACCCAATGACTCCTCACACGACAACTTCTCACCAAGGCCACTAAGGACCGAGGAGTTGTCCTCATCCACATGACTATTACTCGAGGAACCATCATCACTAGTGCATAAGGTGTCGGTAGATAGCCCAAGGGGGGAGTGGCATGGAAGTGTGGTGAAAACATAAGCATCCTTCTCATCGTCCCAAAAACAATACTCTTTATAAGAGTAGCTCGTATCAAGATTAAGGGAAGGAGGGTTTTCAACCTCAAGATCATTCTCTTTATCATAGGAACCATCATCAAAACACTCATTGTCTAAAGTGTGAATAACCTCTTCATGTTCTACTTCCTCAACTAATTCACTCAACGATCCCTCAAGAGTGGAATCCTCACTCACATAAATATGAATCGGGGAATCATCACAAGGAGAGTCACTAGAAACACAAGTGGATTGTAAGGGAGGTGAAGTAGTCAAGTCACAACTATAACTCTTACCCTCGGGGCACTGGTCATCCTCAATTTGAGGCTCCTCACTATGAATAGCCTCACATGCTACACTAAGGGTTGAATTTCCCAACTCCAATTGTTTACTCGCAATAGCCAACATAAGGAAAAATTTCCACTTCTCTTCATAGTTATAGGCATTGCCAATAAATTCTTGATTAGTCAATTTATCGGTAAGGAACAAAGTTTCTTCATTCAACCCATTATACACCACATTACAAAGCTTTCTCATCTCATAAGGGTATTCACGTAAAGAGTTAAACTCTTTCATTCTATTGAAAAACTTGTAAAATGGTTCATCATGAGTTTGGCGACAATAACGAGTAGCCATCAAATCAAAGAAGTAAACAAACTAAGGCAAGTAAAGGAGTCCTATATTTACAAAGACTAACTACACTAATTAAAGACCAATAGTTCAAAAACAAGCTTTAGCTATGTTGCCTTCCCCGGCAACGGCGCCAAAATTTGATAGAGAAAAAGACTAGGTCGCTAAATACTAGAATTAACTACCAAATTAACAATTTATAAAACCAAACTTAACTCTACACTATGCAATTAAGAATAGTAGTATAGCATAAGTAAGGGTCCAACCCAAGAGAAGGTCTAACAACTAAAACTTGACTAGTAAACTAATTGAGATACTAATGACGATTAAAATTAACAATCAAGGACTAATCACAAACTATGCATATTCACAATGAGCAACAATAGATTGACATAAAAGAGGAAATTGGGTTTTGAGATAACATAACAAAGCTAAAGATGTGAACTTTTCTAAGAGACAAATCAACAAACACTTGATATGCAAAGAGTTCAATATTTGGGAGAACTTGGTGTAATTCTCTCTTAGTAATCCAACAATGATAAAGCTTGATTCATTTCTCTCTATTATTATCTATCCAATACTATCATCTCAAGAAATTGATACACATAATTAAACCATATATGTGAATCCTTCAATTCCAACCACAACTCATTAAACCATGAATGAAGACTAGAATTGAGCATGAAGCTTTTACCAAGAGATGTAAGTTAGAATCAAATCCTACTAGATTAAACCATGCTGTAGACACCTCAAAATGTCTACCTAGCCTTAAGAGTACCCGATGATGAGGCTTAAATTTAATGACTAAATAAAAATTGACAATGTTAAAATTAAAAGCTCTTTACGCTTATCTTTAGAAAAATCAGTAAAATGGCGTAAAACCATTAATAGATATACGTTTTATTTCATAGCCAAATCTTACAATTACTTACACTATTTTGTTAAATGGGCTAAGAAAATAGAAGTTTAGAAGAAAGGACGTCCTTCGGTTTTATAATACTTAGATAAAGTGCGCAAGGTACAAGCCCATTACTTTGTATCAATAAAAGTCGAGAGGAATCCAACTGTTAAGGAAGTATTGTTTTACATAATTACAAAGTGATAAACATCTTAATTTGTTGATAAAATCTTTGGAAACCTAATGTTGAGGGAATTGGTGGACAAATTTATCCAAATTGCATGGATAACAATTTGATTAAGAGAAAAGAAGCATAAAAGTTATCTAGTTCAACTTGTGCACAATCTCGTTAACCGGGTCTTGATAGACTTTGAACATAAAACAAAATTCCCATTACTACTCAAAAACTGAAGCCAGCTACAATCTGATATTATAAATACACGGTTGTACCCATACAAAATAGGATCAGAGGTGAGAAAGGACAAAACACACCTACAAATAAAACCCGAGAGATCCAATTCCAGTTCCAATAATTTAATACTCTCTCGTACAAATTATCCGTCTCAAATATACAATCCCAGTTTCAAATCAAGCCATATAAATAAATTGTCCAAGTTTCCATATAAGTGTATAAGAGTTGTTAATTAACGACAAAGTCGAAATTCATTAATAGTTAACATCCACATAGGCCTGAGGGTACCGGATTCAAATAAGCTTTTCTCTACTCTTTCTTTTTCTTTAATTCTTTTATTTTGTCTTTTATTTATTTTCTTTATTGACTAACCTAATTAATTTGTCTTTGTCTCAAATTTATATCGTCTTGTGTATAAAATTGTATAATTAACCTTTTTTTTTTGTTAAATTTCGTCAAATATATAATATTACAAATAAATAGTAGAGGCCGTCAGTTTGATGGGCGGTCCGGGTGCCTAACACTTTCCCTGACCGTACCTTTACCCCCGAATCCGCAATCTTTGGTTCAGACCGGAGTGACGGATCAGTCCCCATTCCAGGGATCAAAAAGGGTCTTTTCTGTTAACTTTATTTTTGTATGTTTTTTTTATAAAACCTACTGGCGACTCCATATTATTTACTTATATTTCGAAAAAGGAGATTTTTTCAGGGATCTCACAGTGGGGACTCCGTTGGGGACTTAATAAGCGGGTAAGACTTAAAATTTATCTGTAAAATTATATATTTGACTTGGATAAAAGACGGACTTGCTCTGAAGTTTGTTTTGTATAATCGACCACGTACGCATGCGGATTTGACTACTTTCACTAATTTGACATGTGCATGTCTTATGGCCCATGCTAAGCAAAGGTAATGGTTTACTATTCTGTTTGTCTATATCAAATTTCATCCTCTGTTGTATGTTTTGTCAACTATACTAATTGTTGTTGTAAAAACGAAACAGTAACAATAAAGATTAGAAATACCGAACAGAAGGTAGTGTCGTGGACGGACCACTGCTTTGAAAACTATTTCTATAAGACGACCGTGGTGGCGATCAAAGATCGACCGGTAGTCCCCAAGGTTTACACTACTGCCGTCTTACAAACTCGCCCACTCAAGAATGTAAGACCTGGAACGACATTAATACTTTACCCAGAAATTATAAGAGAGGAAGAGAGAGTGGTAATGCTTCTGATTGTTTGTGTGTTTTTCCAGAGACGATTGAGCTCTTATTTATAGCAAAATAAGAGCAGTTAAGGAGCCTAAACAACTCCCTAAAACCGAGCAGTCAAGGGACTGAAAGTGGGGAGAGAAAATCGCACCCACTAACAGTCACAAAGACTGAGTAAAAACCGCACAAGCCAACTGAATCAGAACTGCACAAAACCAAAAAGGAAAGGACAAAGGGGCCTTTGGCCCGCACCGCAGTGCTCTACCCAAACCCAAACCCGAGCCCGAGCTCGAGCTCGGCCGGGCGGGCCATGGGCGCAGCGTGTGTGTGTTGGACCCAAACCCACAGCCCAACAAACACAACAAAACCCACCTTGGTCCATTCTCTTAACCATACAAAGGAGGGAGTATATAAAAATAGGTGAAAGAGGTTGTTTCCCACCGATGTGGGACAACAAACCAATTTCCTTGCCTTTTCTCTTCAAGGCATTACTTCCAACAATCCCCCACTAATGGCTAAGAGAAAAACAGAAGAAAAGAACACTGGGTAAAGGAAGGATTGGATACTTAGGTATCAATATCTTTCGATTTGAATTGACACTTTAGTGAAATGGGGAAACAACTTACTTACAGCGAGAGAATATCTTGCGATTTGAATTCCTAGCTGAGCTTCGGTCGATACCCCCCACAACACATATCATACCTTCAGAATTAAGATCGTTCCGCGTTCCAAAGTGCAACGCGCTCTTTTAAGAGCTATGCGTTTACCTCGGTACTAATAGATGTGTTCAGAAGACTTCTCATAGTCTAATGATCGTTACACCTACGTAGGTGACTCAAGTGCTTCTCAACAGCACTTCTCACGTGAGTCATTAAGGACCTAAGTCCAACCTGGTGTATGATCCATCAAGTGCGTCTCAAAAGCACCACCATTAAGGCTATGAATCATACAACGCCATAGGAATAGAAGCTTTAGACTTAGTCAAGTCTCACTCTTGACCTAAGGACTTAAGCCCCATTCCCCTCGACGTATCAACGACTAGTCTCCTAGCCAGCCCTTTAGTAAAGGGATCAGCAAGATTGTTTTCGGACTTCACATAGTCCAAAGCAATCACTCCATTGTCTTGGAGTTGTCTAACTGCAGCGTGCCTTATTCGAATGTCTCTTTTTCGAATTATAGACACTATTCTTTGCAACACCAATAGCAGCCTGCGAGTCACAGTGTAGAGAGACCGGTGTTAGCCGTCCGCCCCACCGGTATATCGCCTAAAAGGTTTCTCAACCATTCAGCCTCTTGTCCGCCAACTCAAGAGCTATGAACTCGATTCCATGGTAGAGCGTGCGATACAAGTCTGTTTAGAGGACTTCCACGATATAGCACCTCCACCCATGGTAAAGACATAACCACTAGTAGAACAGATCTCATCGTTACCTGCAACCCAGTTCGCATCACAATATCCCTCTAACACAGCAGGAAATTTACTATAATGCAAACATAAGTCAACTGTTCCTTTTAGGTATTTTAGTAAACGACGAAGAGCATTCCAGTGTTCATTACTAGGGTTATGTGTATAACGACTCGTCTACTAATCGCATAAGCAATATCGGTCGAGTACAGTTCATTAAAAACATCACACTACCTAGGATTTTAGCATACTCTTCTTGGGAAACACTCTTGCCCAAGTTTTTACACAAGTGTACACTAGGATCATAGGGTGTTCTAGCAGGCACATCATCAAAGCAGTTAAACTTTTTCAACACTTTTTCAACATAATGAGATTGACTTAGACAGATTCCATTGGGGTTTCGGATGACCTTAACTCCTAGGATAACATCAGCTTCTCCTAAGTCCTTCATCTCAAAATGTGATGACAAAAATTCTTTGGTTCTAATTATCACCTCTAAATTATTACCAAGTATTAACATGTCATCAACATAAAGGCATATAAGCACACAATCAGATTCTATTACTTTTGAATAAACACATGAATCAGAATTGTTAACCACATAGCCATTACTTATCAAAGTGTTGTTAAATTTCTCATACCACTGTTTAGGTGCTTGTTTGATCCATAAAGTGACTTGTTCAGTTTACACACTTTACTCTCTTGACCCTCAATCACAAAACCTTCAGGTTGAGACATATAGATCTCTTCCCTTAGTTCACCATTCAAAAAGGCAGTTTTAACATCCATCTGATGTATAACAATGTTATGAATAGCAGCTAAGGCGACAAGAGTCCTAATAGTCGAAATTTTGGTCACAGGAGAGTAAGTATCAAAATAATCAATACCCTTCTTTTGTGTAAAGCCTCTAACTACAAGTCTAGCTTTGAACCTCTCTGTTGTACCGTCAGGTCTCATTTTCTTTTTAAAGATCCATTTACTCGTAATGGGTTTACTACCTTTAGGTAAATCAGTCAACTCCCAAGTCTGATTTGACACAATAGAGTCAAGTTCACTTTTAATAGCATCTTTCCAAAAATTAGCATCAATGGATTTCATTGCCTCACTATAAGTTTTTGGGTCATCTTCTATTAAAAAAGCTGAAACAAACTCATCACTAGCACAAACAGTGTATCCATGTTCAGACAGCAAAGTTGAAACAAAATCAGCTCCAAAGTTCTTTGGACATCTAGGTCTCTTAGTCCTTCTAGGTTCAACAACATGATCAATAGAAGTGCTACTACTAGCATGTGAAGAGATATCAATAGATGTAACAGGTAAACTAGGAGGTGAATCAACATTCTTCTGTAATGGAAAAACATGCTCAAAAAACACAGCATCTCTAGCTTCAGATATAGAACGATCACTTAAAGACATGAATCTATAAGCAGAACTATTTTGAGCATAACCTATAAAAACACAATCATAGGTCTTTGGTCCAACGGTAGGTCTCCTAAAATCTGGTAAACCCACTTTAGCCAAACACCCCCATACCTTAAGGTAACTCAGGTTAGGAGGATAGCCCTTCCAAATTTCGTAGGGTGTCTTGTCAAGTTTCTTATGAGGTACACGGTTAAGAATGTGACAAGTCGATAGTATTGCTTCCCCCCACATATCGTCAGATAGGCCAGAACTTAAAAGCATAGCATTCATCATTTCTTTTAAGGTTCTATTTTTACGTTCAGCTACACCATTGGATTGGGGCAAATAAGGTGGACTAGTCTCATGTATTAAACCGTTTAAAGACAAAAGTCGGCTAGATAACTGGATTTATACTCACCACCTCTATCAGATCTTACCCTTTTAATTTTTCTGTCAAGTTGGTTCTCAACTTCATTCTTAAAGTTTATAAAAGAGTGTTCAGCTTCATCTTTAGTCTTAAGCAAATAGACACGGGTGTATCTAGAACAGTCATCTATAAACGTAACATAATAATTCTTGCCACCTCTACTTGCAACATTTTTGAAGTCAGCTAGGTCGGTGTGAATTAATTCAAGAAGACTCGTGTTCCTAGTAGTCACAGGTTTACTAGGTTTCTTTGTAAACTTAGCCTCAACACAGCTAGCACATTTAGAGAATTCTTGACTCGTCAAACTCGGAATTAAACTCATAGTTCTAAGTTTTTTAATATAGTCAACATTCACATGACCTAATCTACCATGCCAAACATCAATAGACTCAGCAATATAAGCAGAAGTAGATGCAATATTATTAGAAACTGAATCAGTGTTCAATACAAAAAGACCCCCAGAAAGATAACCCTTGCCCACAAATTCCCCATTACGCGACATTACAACCTTGTCAGCCTCAAAAACAAGTTTCAAACCAGCTTTGTTCAATAAGGCACCAGACACGAGGTTTCGACGCAATGAGGGTACAAATAAAACATTGGTGAGAGCAAGTGTTTTCCCCGAGGTGAGTTTGAGAAAGATCTTGCCTTTGCCTGTGATCACTGCAGATGAAGAATTACCCATGTAGACGCATTCCCCATCAGCTACCTCCTCGAACTCAGCAAATAATCCCTTATCAGCACAGAGATGTCTGGAAGCGCCAGTATCCAAGACCCATTCAGCAGCATTACCCACCAGATTAGCTTCCACAACCACAGCAGCAATGACATCATCAGTCACAGCAACATTAGCTTCAGCAGTTTTCTTTTCAGTGCACTGGTAGGCTTTGTGACCAGTTTTCCCACAGACGTAGCAAACAATGGGATCCTTTGGTTTCTGAATTTTAGCAACTGGTTTGGTATGCTTCCCTGGACCATTCTTCTTAGCCTGACCCTGGTTCTTACCCTGACCAACCTTGGCCTTACCCTTACCCTTGAACTTCTCAGTATAAGACGGACCACTAGACTCAACCAGATTAGCATCAACAGCAGCAACAGAAGTTTTAACAGATTGACTAACAGGTTTGTCTTTAAGGCGATTTGCCTCTTCGGTCCTCATGTGTCCTACTAGTTCTTGGAGAGACAGGTCCTTTTTCTTATGCTTAAGGTGGTTCCTATAGTCAGACCAGGAGGGAGGAAATTTCTCTAGCAAAACATTGGCCATGAAAATGTCATCTAATTTCATACCCTCATTAACAACATCAGCACAAAGGTTCTCATAGATATGAACTTGTTCCATGATGGGTTTCCCGTCAGCCATCTGAAATTGCAGCCACTTTCCCACAACATATTTCTTTTTCCCCGCATCATCAGCCCCATACTTAGCCTCTAAGCTTTCCCATATCAGTTTAGACGACTTATGGACCATAAACAGGTCAAATAGGGTGTCAGTCATGTTGTTTAGAAGCTGGCATCTAACAAGTTTATTGTCCTTATCAAATTTCTTAATATCTTCTTCGTTTGACTTAACAGCAGATTTAGCAGGGGGGGTGTTCTCTACGGTCTCAGAAGCAGCCGCCTCTTTAACAGGAGCAGGCGGATCACTAAACAGCACATAATCAATTTCTAGTTGTTCGAAAAACATCAGCAATTTTTGTGACCAACGCTTATAATTATGACCGTCTAGTTTTTCCAATTTAGTCAAATCAGGAAGAGTTTTTGCTAACACAGACGACATGTTACAGCAGCAGACAACAACAAATAAATAGTTTTCAAATTGTTGTTGTAAAAACCGAAACAGTAACAATAAAGATCAGAAATACCGAACAGAAGGTAGTGTCGTGGACGGACCCTTAACGCTTTGAAAACTATTTCTCCGGTACGACCGTGGTGGCGAAGACCGACCGGTAGTCCCCAAGGTTTACACTACTGCCGTCTTACAAACTCGCCCACTCAAGAATGTAAGACCTGGAACGACATTAATACTTTACCCAGAAATTATAAGAGAGGAAGAGAGAGTGGTAATGCTTCTGATTGTTTGTGTGTTTTTCCAGAGACGATTGAGCTCTTATTTATAGCAAAATAAGAGCAGTTAAGGAGCCTAAACAACTCCCTAAAACCGAGCAGTCAAGGGACTGAAAGTGGGGAGAGAAAATCGCACCCACTAACAGTCACAAAGACTGAGTAAAAACCGCACAAGCCAACTGAATCAGAACTGCACAAAACCAAAAAGGAAAGGACAAAAGGGGGCCTTTGGCCCGCACCGCAGGTGCTCTACCCAAACCCAAACCCGAGCCCGAGCTCGAGCCGGGCCGGGCCGGCGCGCGCGCGTGTGTGTGTTGGACCCAAACCCACAGGCCCAACAAACACAACAAAACCCACCTTGGTCCATTCTCTTAACCATACAAAGGAGGGAGTATATAAAAATAGGTGAAAGAGGTTGTTTCCCACCGATGTGGGACAACAAACCAATTTCCTTGCCTTTTCTCTTCAAGGCATTACTTCCAACACTAATTAAATTGGTGTCTAATTTTTCATGGTCTCTGATCTTGTGTTCTTGTGTTGATGTTTTCTACTCCGAATGTCTTATCCTAATTTATGCTTTAACCTTTTTCTCTTTGTCTCTTTTCATATTCTATGTTTTGTATATTATATAGACAAAAAAAAGCGTAGGCTCTCCGTAAGTCAATATTACGCTATTTTAAGCTACCCTAATTCACCCTCGGTAAAGTATGTTGTATACTTAGAAGGTCCATTCGACCGACTAGGCCTTACACATATTTTCCACCTCATGACGTCGCGTTTTGGCAACTCGTCTGGTCCATATGACTGGGGGAGCACAAAAGCGAGAGATACCCTCGGGTATTTTAATGTTGTGAGAACCCAATTTCCTACCCACAAACCTAACCATAGATCCCGTAGAACCTTTGTCTAGGTCATGTTTTGATGTGTCCTGCTTGATTTGTCTTTGGTCGTGTAATTTATCTTTGTATGATATATCTTTCCCATAACCATAATTAATTTTAAAAAAAAAAAAAGACTAGTATACACTGAGCTGTAATGGACAATCCTTTGAGCTTCGTATATTAATAAAAAGTCCAAAGCATTTGCAATTGATCATAAGAGTTAACATACTGCAACGTCACATTAGGATGTCCTTTTCTTACCATACTTGCATCCTGCATGGGCATCTGTCACTAATTTTATCACAATGCACCTCCGTCTATCAGTCCTTCCGTCAGTCCTGAATATGTTAAAAAAAAAAGAGGGAAAACCAATGCATGCATTAAGTCTTCCAAGATAAATAGACATTGTTGTATACATTAGTTGTTACATTCTCATAATAGTAGCGTCCATCATGATCACCAGATTTCTTTGTGTCTGTTTTCATTAGATCTCGTATCATCATGAACCATTGCACTTAGAGAGGCATCGTAGGACATTAGTATATCCATTCATCAGCTTACCAGGTTTTGCATCTAGTTAGTTCACAGGTCAGTCCGAGTGTCAGTTGTCAGTCGATGCGTCAGTCCTCAGTCTGCACATATAACATGTAAAAAAAAAATTTATCAGTAGTTGCATAAGTCCTATGTGCAGCAACCATTTAGTCCATTTCAATGAGCATGCATCCTAGGAAGCTAGACGTATGCATTCAACATAGTAAGTTCCATTCTTAAGTAAGGTCTCATTATAGAGCATGCATCACCCCATATTTCGTTGTAGCAACGTGTTCCTCTCAGAAGTGTGAATATAGTCAGTCCAGTACATCAGTAATAATTCCAGGTCTTAGCTTGCATTAGATACATGTGCATGCACCATATTACTCCCTTCTAGTCCTGATTGCTATAAAAAAAATTCGTTTTCTAAAAGCTAAGATGTCATGATCTGGGATAGGGAGGAGTAAACAAGACCCTAATTTTAATAGCCACTCTAGTTTGGGAACAAAAGAAGGGTACAAGAAGACTAGACAATACCAACTCACATGTAGTTTCCATCAAAATTTGTTAGGACCATCCAAGTCCTTTCTCAGTTGCATATATATAAAAAAAAACTAAGACTAAGAACAAACATGTCAATAGAGCAAGAAAAATCACTCTTATAGTCATATAATCTCATACGAGTGTTCCTGACATTACCTAAAAAAAAAACTAGTTTACATATGTGTCTAATTAAGTTAGGACCATCCTAGTCCTTTTTGAGTGCATAAAAAAATGAAACAAAGAGCATATGTCATTTTTATTAGTCACTTGTTCTACTTTTTATCCTTAACTAGTAGAATAGACTTGGAATACTTTAGGTCGTATCTTTTTAGTGTAGATCAGTCGATCTCTTAGAGTCAGCCTAAACGAGGGCGTGCACTAGACCATCTTTTCCGTCTCTGTGGTGTGATAATTCCTTGATCGCCGTGTCTCTAACTAGGTGACCTATAGGTTTGGAGCTTTCATCTTCCTACTTGATTCATTAATTTTCCATACTTCTTGTGACTACTAGTTTAAATGAGCACAACTCTCTATTTACCAAATTTGTCAATTTCTCATATCTCAAATGACCACTAGATGAGCACAAACTCATATGATCGACCATTTTTAGCAAATATTGTCATCCATTTCCATTGAGGCTAGAAAACTAGCCCAAAAATATTAAAATCATATTCCTAGTACACCCGTGCCTAAACTTACCAAATAAAACACGGGAGCGCACACTCCATGCCCTTAAAACAAGATAGGTGACCACAGGTCCCTTAGAATGAACTATGTCAAAAGCCTAAAAAATTCACAAGACAAAAAAAAAAATCCAGCCAAAGTTGCAATTTTATCCGTATCAAAAATCTCAAGAAATTCAAAAGACAAAAAAAAGGTTCCAGTAAAAAAAAAAAAAAAAAGACAAAAAAAAGTTCTATTAAAAAAAAGTCAAAAAAAAAAACACCAGTCAAGATGCAATTAAAAATTGCAGAGTGATCACTTTTTTTCATTTCTCAGACGAGTCAATCCACAATAACTTTGTCTCCATTCCTCTTGGGACGATCCTTTCATTCATTTAGGTGAGTGAGAGAGGCACACAAGTCTCCAGTGTCTTCTAACACCATAGACCCTTCTACTCCATTCCATTTATCACCCTCGTTCAGCATCTAAGAATTCGGTAGATATACACTACACTTATACGGTTACAAAAGTATTTTATTTCTATAGTATTAGTTTTGGGTCATTAGCCAAACTTGTTACTGTAAAGAGGGCAAAACTCATTTTACAATATGATCTCAAAATCCAAAAAAAAAAATAATAAGAAAAAAAAAACTTGGCACAATCATGACCCATACTAGGTCGGAAGAAGAAAAAAGGAAAAAAAGGAGAAGAAAACAGGTGTGCTAGCTATGCGACTGTTGCGTGACTGACACGGAAAAATACCTGATGTAACATGGGGACAATCACGACCCACACCAAGTCGGAAAAAAAAAAGAAAAAAAAAAAATACCTGAACAGGGGGCTACCACAAAACATAGAGTGAATAGTTTCAGTTAAGACCAGGGGTATAGGGAAACGCTCAGCGCACATGTTTGACTACATTTAGATGACAACCCTGACCAAAAAAGTTGTAAGGACAACCCTGACCAAAAATTTTGGTAACAATTCAATAGGCACAACACCTAAGCAGCTACGACTAGAGTACTATGTCCCTTGCCCGGATCATGCTCAATAGCACGTTTTTTAAAAAAAATTACTGGACTAGAAATGAGATGTGTCATGTCTGTGGTCTATTTTAGGAAAAGAATGCATTGTCATAAGTACATTAGCATCTTGCTGTTGGAATATGTGTCCTCCGACAATAATGCGATCACGACTGTTGATCATGATGATCACATGTTTAAGTCTCAATAAAATGAATACAATTGGGAAGTAATATTGTTACTGTCAACTGGTCAACATATATCGGTAATGATTGGTGACTAGAGTTTGACATTCTTTGTCGTGTGACGGTGGTGATCGATTGACCCCCTAGGTCATACCTAAAGGGCAATACTCTTAATTGATTATTTAATTAATCGTATAATGTTGCGAGTTAATTAAATTACTTGAAAATTGACGGACGATTTTGGAAGTAAAATTTACGTATCATATTGAAATGTGATTAAATAAGATACGGTCTGAGTAATTGAATTGTATCATTACTCGGATGAAATAATTGTTTAATGTAACAATTAAATTGAATGAATTGTTATAAATACAATCAGTTGTAATTTATAATTGGTAAAATTTTTGGCACAAGTAATTATGAAATTACTAAGTCAATTTTTGTATGTGACGTATTTTTATTAATACGTTGATTTTTAATATGTTAAAAATACATAACAAATTTATGTCACACATGACATGTGACATATTGACAATTGACAAAAATAATATGGAATCCATTTTATCAAATGGACCGAAAAAAAACAAGTGGTGGATTAAGCTAATTAATTATTTAATTAGTAGCTAAACATAATGATTGTTTTACTTTTCTAGCCATGCAAGCCTATTGTTCCTTGTGAAGAACAACCTTACCATGCATTGGCTCACCTTATGTCCTCCTCTTACACGGTTTGGAGAAGGTAAGTGCCATCATTGTTTTTCCTATAATTTTCACCTAATAACACTAAAATGTTTTAGTGTATTCATTCATTCAACTCATCCAAAATATATAGAGTTCTAGTGAGAAGAAAAATCCTCTCTTCTTCTCTCTTAAAAACCGAAATATATAAGAGTTTTATAAATATTTTGGTTCAATTTTCTACCTTGATTAATATTATACTAGTATTGTAATATTAATTAAAATTAAGAGGAGCCTTGGGGAGAGATCTTATACTTAGATCTTGTTCATCCATAAGGGAATAGCTCAAGAACAAGAGAGAAAGGTGATCTCTCTTGTGCCCAATATAACCGAAATATTAAATGTAAGGACATGATTTCTCCTCTATTTATATTATTGTTTGCATGCATAAAATCCATTTTAATTTTATGACAAATTTATTTAGACATATATGAGTATGTTAGTATGTATATTAATCTACATTTCCTTCAATCGGTATCAAGAGCCACGGTTGTTTGCATGCAAATTGGTTAAAAGTTTTTCCGAGTTATATGAATAACAAATAAAACTTGTAAAATTTGTGTTATTATGATATATCACGAAATTATTACATGCATGTTAATATTTCTGGTCCTAAAATGTTTTAGGATATTTTGGTTAATTTTTCGGATTTTTATTGTTCATAATTTACAATAATGGCATTTAAATGTGATTTTATGAGTAAAAATGTCATTTTTGGTCTAAAATTAGATATACTTCGAATTTTCACTTGGTTTTTGGATATGTTGTCACATATATTATTTTGAGATAACCTGTAAATTTTCATAATTTTTGGACTTGTTATGCTCGAAAAATGAATTTTTCATTATTAAATTTGGATTTAAGTGAAAAATAGGTTAATATGAGTTAAATTTCGAATCTGGTCATAGAAAATTAATATGTTGTCACATGCAATTTTACAAGATGTGTGTAAAATAATTGGCTATAAAGAAGTCTTTTTACATGATTTATGAATTTTTGAAGAAAAATAGCATAAATAGTGACATTATTAGTGGAAAATTAATAAAACATAATCTATGACTTAGGAAAAACGTCTAATGTTGCATTTTATTATATTTTTCAGATCTAAAATTGAAAATTTAATGAAAATAATTTTTCCATGTTTTTATGATTATTTTATTAAAAATCGATAAACCGCAACATTGTTTTTCCGGAAAAATTTCGAAATTTTTAACCTAAGATTTTGAATATTATGAGTGTCATGGAATTTTTTCAGAATGTTCATGAGTTTAAATTTCAAATTTTGAATTTATTTGAAATTTTGTGATTTATTTGAAGTTTAATAGCTTATTTTTGTAATTTTTTGGTCCATTTATGAACAATTTTATAAGATATGGGTTAATTATGGTCAAATTATTAGTGAAGACTATATTTTGAGTCCTAAGAGGTTAGGGTAATTAACTTATGCATAAATATGAGTTTATGTAATTTTTGTGATTATAAAACGTTGAAATCACGCAAATCCGTAAAAACCGAGTAATATATGATATTGGCTATTTAAAGGCGATTTAGCATAAAAATTGAGCATGTTCATACATATTATAATGCTGCATTTTCTTTATGATAGTCATAATTTTAATTTATGTAATTTTGAATTATGTAATTTTACTTAGTATGGCCTTAGATTTTAATTGGTATTTCCCGAAATGTATGGGAATATCGATTCGGTTGTAATTTTTATTGTGATCTCGTATCACCGTTTTGTAATTTAATAGATTTATTTTATTTTAGTTACAAATGTATAATAGGAAATTATGTAATTTATTATGTAATTTTATTCATTAGGAGTTCCAAAAGACGGATTACTTCAAGAATGGCGATACATAAAGACGGTGTTACCTCGAGATGCGTGTCACAACCGAAGTTCAAGGGACCAATGGAGTTGGTTTCCGAATATGTAATAGATTAATAGTTTTTCTATTTTTAGGAAGGCCATACTAGGATTTATTTATTTTTATGCTTGCATTTTATTTTATGTCACATGCATCGCTAAATCGCCATAACTAAACATGCATTGTCTTCTTTTATCGAGTTTATCGACCGTGTCAATTAAAATTATCGTAGTTCACCGCTTTAGTTCACTTAAAACGTGATAGATAATGAATTGACATGACCTCTCGCTAAAACTATCAATTGAGACATAGCCTTACCAAATAGTAGAAACCATGAAAACCTATTTCGCGAGGGAGTGCGCTCGGCCCCACCGGGGTACAAACCTTGTTACGTAGGGGAAGTGGGTGATGAATGTTAATCCACCGAATTCATGTTGATGAGGGATGTATCGGCCCCACCGTGCCCAAGTTAATGTGGGTTTGGATCATGGACACATTTATTCGAATTTTGGATTGAACTCAACAAAAGTATTTGATAAGGGATGTATCGGCCCCACCGTGCCCTTGTTGATGTGTTTTGGGCTATAGATAATTGTTAATGTAATATTATCGACCAAGAGTTCTAAAAGTAGAATCGATTAAATGTTAATCCACCGAGTTATATTGATAAAGGATGTATCGGCCCCACCGTGCCTAAGTCGATATGAATTTGGGTCTTGGAATCATTTATCTAGTTGGGTAGAGGTCACTAGAAAAATGCAAATAACTTGTTTAAATCATACATTTTTACGAGTATTATTAAAACGACAATTGTTTTACTCCTTATATTTTGTTTTGTAGACCACTTCTTTTTCATAACAAATGGCAACACCAACTCCTAATGCTACACCACTCGCTACTTCATCTTGGCTCCGATCCTTTATGGATCGATGTAAACTTGAAAAGAATGGGTCAAATTTCTCCGAATGGGATGCCCAACTCAAATTAGCCGCCGAAGGTGACGACAAGCTTCGTTACCTTACCGAGGCCTCTCCACCCGAACCCTCCACTAGGTCTACCGCGGCCACGAGGGAAGCCTATGAGACTTACCAAAAGGAGTCCGCCGCAATGAAAAATGTCTTAATATTTGCGATGGAGGCGGAACTCCAAAGGAGAGCCTTTAAAATGAGCAATGCTAATAAGATTTACTCCAAACTTGTGACCATGTTTTCACAAACTCCGCGGATCGTCCAATATGAGGCGGCCGCGGCATTCTTTGATCTCGACTTCAAAGAGGGCCAAAAGGTTAGCCCTCATGTGCTCAAACTCATGGAGCTTGTCGAGACCTTGAAAATTCAAAAGGTTGAAATCCCCAAAGAACTCATCGTAGATCGGATTCTACACTCCTTGTCCAAAGTCAAGGCATATGTGCAATTCCGGGTGAATTTCAACATGCAAGACAAGGACGTGTCTCTTGAGGAGTTGCACAAGTTACTTGTGCAAGCCGAGAGGGACATGGGGTTAAATGTGAACCCTCCCAAGGATGTGCTTAACATAAGCACAAAGAGTAAGGGGAAGTTTAAGAAGAATGGGAGAAAGGGCAAGAAGCAAGCTCCCACATTCACCAAAGCTAAGTCTTGTGAAGCCAGCACCTCCAAAGTCAAGAAGGGTCCTCTTGATAAGTGCCATTATTGTAATGGCATGGGACATTGGAAAAGAAATTGTTCCAAGTACCTTGGTGATATCAAATTTGGAAAGATCACTCCGGTGAGGTAAATGACTAACCTTCTTTTATGTTTCTAAATTCAACTATGGTATTATGATGCAAAGTTGTGATAATGTATCTCCCTTTTTATTGTAAATAGGGCCTCCACCAAGCAAAGACAAGGGAAAAGAAAAACAAGCATGAGAAACCATGGAGAAGCTAAGGATAGCTTTTGTGGAGCTTTGTTTTTCATTGTCTTATTTTAAGTTATGTTTTGAATTTTTAGAACTTTAAGTTTCCGTGTTCGACATGGAAAGGTATTTTGGATAATGATTTGTATTTTGGATGATGGTGACTTGGTTTGCAACCCAAGTCACCCGTTTTTATCATTTATCCTTTATGTTCTAAAATTTCATCTTTAAATGCTTGCGTTTTGAAACATAAGATTATTCACTTAAAGGTGATCTAATAGACAATTATAGTGACGGGTTTCATTATATGTCCACATGCTTAAGGCTTGTGTATGATCATTTATAAAGTGATTTTGAGTCTATGAACTCTCTTAAAGGTATGTCAATCACCAAGTACACATATAAAATGAATAACAATCAGTCTACCTATGAGGTAGTTCTCCTTATAATTCAACATCATTAATTTGTGTCTCATATGCTATCTTTGAATGTTTAGTGTATTTATTCTAAAGATAGAGTGGGAGAAAAATGAGGACACATCACACAAGGCAAGATAAAATTGTGTACTTGTGTATATGAAGATCTACACAAGAGAGAATGATTTGAATGAAGGTATATTTTGGATGATGAGTATGCCAAATAGATGAGATCTATGGTCTCAAGTTAGTTCTATTTGACTAAAGAGACCAAGTGTAGTAATCATAAGAGAATTTTCTCAAGATAACTACACGAGGAGACCAAAAGAAAGTTTTGGAAGAAAAATGACTAATGTATAGTCTTAACAAGTTTTGACTAAGTTTATGAAACATTTTGACCAAATAGTTTCAATCATGAGTTTTACTTAAGAGCCTAAATGAATCAAAGTAACATACTAGTTATGATCAAAATCAAGTTGCAAAAATTGATATTCCGATATCTTCTATAGCCAACGTTTTAACCATACAAATGTCATTGCTTAACCTCCCTATGAAATGGTTAAATCTCCTTCCAAAAGGGTATTTGCGAGGGACGTATTCTAAATATTATTTGTATTTGAATAATGACATTGCTACACATCATTATGACATGAGTGTGTTAGAGATTTAAAATCTCTTTCCATAAGGTTGAGATAAGACCACTTCAAAATAGGCATTTTGAAAGGATATGATGGGAACATATATGGTTTTATCCTAGTAACTTGGCAAAGCAATTTATATTTATATTCTTGACAAATTTCGATTGAGAAGTCAATTTTGAAATATGTTAAATTGAGTGGGAGTTAGGAAATTCTCATGTGAAGACATGGAATTTAGTGGGAGCCATCATCCTTGAATGTATAAAACTCATTACTCATTAAAGAATGACGAGCCAATACCTTCTTTCATAAAGAAGCTTTTGAGTTTTCAATTCTGGATGAAAATGGACAATGATGAATCCAATTACATCATGGGATGTTGGATTAGTATTAAAGAGATACACATCGTATCAACCTACACATAGGTTATTCATATGAATGAAAATGGAACTACCATTAGAAGTCATGGTCGTTCATTGAACCTATGAACGGTTGACCACGTGATTATTAGTAACTAATGTTTCCGCCATTAGAATAATCATGAACATGTCCAATTTTGAATCATATGCATAAGAGCATGATGATTGTTTGGTGAGCCATAATAGAAACGTCATGAATTCTCGAGTAGAATCCGATGAGCGATTTCGGTGTTTGACGGAATACTCGATTATGTGACAATAGGTTGCGCATATATATGAAATCCGAACACATATAAGGATTTATGAGAATCCTAAAACTTTCGAGCTAGAAAGAGAAATAAGAAGTTGTGGGAAGACACTTAGTTGAACAAGAAGTTGCTTAAAACTAATTCTTCCCAATAAGCTAGGACTTGTTAGAAGTGCTAGGCTAATCATCTTGACAATTGGTGTAAGATTCCACAAAACATATACCTAGTGCATTGTGTGTGGATGGAATACTTGATCGGTACAAGTTGTATTATTCATCGCAAATTCGTTCGTTATGAGATGATCGATAAGAAAGTTCTTTCAAGTTAAAGAACCAAAACCAAGGTCGAGAACCTTGATGTGTACTTGGTAAAATTCATGGTATGAGAACATGAATGTGAAGGAAATTGCAAGTGTAAGAAGTTTGAACACATGGACACATGAGATGTTAAACTTCTATTGCAATCAATAAGTGTTTACACTTATGATAAACATCACAAGGTTGTAATATGATATTGACTACCCGAGTGTGATGTCGACATTTGTCGTTTGAGTTATTATTAACTCACTTTGTACATTGTTATATCCAAACGGGTTGTAGAGACAATTGAACCCCGTTAAAGTGAACATGGATTAGCATTGTTTTTGCCCATAGTTACTTATATGAGGTGACGTCTCGAAGTGACTAGAGTGTGATGCGATTGATGGCAAGTTCAAGTGCCATAGAGTCATGTGAGATGACTAGTCGATCACATAGGCAGATTGTTAGGAACTTTCTGTCGGGCCTTATGACCGCTTATAGAGTTCGGCAAATTTATATAGCCTGGTCGTGGCGAGAGCTACTATAGTATTCGAATGAGTCGATTCTTTTGACTAAAGACTATTCTCCTAAGATGGCACAGTTTAAGATTAACTTTGATTTGTGTTAATACGACCTTCGTAAATGGGGTCAAATGGGCATATTTTGGGTTATGATGGTTGTGGCTAGTCGAAGGGAATGAGTGCAATAGGAATTGTCCACCCCTAGTCAGGGTTATAACAATATCTCAGGGCCACTCGAGGAGTAATGAACTGGAAATGCGTGGCCACGCTCGGAAGGTATCCAGAGTGGATAAATCCGGTCAATCAGTTATTCTCCAGATCGAGGAAACCACTCTCGATATGATCACTTGCAAGTACGACCTGAAAGACACCTTGCATTGAGTGGGAGATAGTAATAGGACAAGAGAATTGGTGACGCACACTTGTCGAGGACAAGTGGGAGATTGTTGGAATATGTGTCCTCCGACAATAATGCGATCACGACTGTTGATCATGATGATCACATGTTTAAGTCTCAATAAAATGAATACAATTGGGAAGTAATATTGTTATTCTTTGTCAAATTTGGTCAACATATATCGGTAATGATTGGTGACTAGAGTTTGACATTACTGTCGTGTGACGGTGGTGATCAGTTGACCCCCTAGGTCATACCTAAAGGGCAATACTCTTAATTGATTATTTAATTAATCGTATAATGTTGTGAGTTAATTAAATTACTTGAAAATTGACGGACGATTCTGGAAGTAAAATTTACGTATCATATTGAAATGTGATTAAATAAGATACGGTCTGAGTAATTGAATTGTATCATTACTCGGATGAAATAATTGTTTAATGTAACAATTAAATTGAATGAATTGTTATAAATACAATCAGTTGTAATTTATAATTGGTAAAATTTTTGGCACAAGTAATTATGAAATTACTAAGTCAATTTTTGTATGTGACGTATTTTTATTAATACGTTGATTTTTAATATGTTAAAAATACATAACAAATTTATGTCACACATGACATGTGACATATTGACAATTGACAAAAATAATATGGAATCCATTTTATCAAATGGACCGAAAAAAAAACAAGTGGTGGATTAAGCTAATTAATTATTTAATTAGTAGCTAAACATAATGATTGTTTTACTTTTCTAGCCATGCAAGCCTATTGTTCCTTGTGAAGAACAACCTTACCATGCATTGGCTCACCTTATGTCCTCCTCTTACACGGTTTGGAGAAGGTAAATGCCATCATTGTTTTTCCTATAATTTTCACCTAATAACACTAAAATGTTTTAGTGTATTCATTCATTCAACTCATCCAAAATATATAGAGTTCTAGTGAGAAGAAAAATCCTCTCTTCTTCTCTCTTAAAAACCGAAATATATAAGAGTTTTATAAATATTTTGGTTCAATTTTCTACCTTGATTAATATTATACTAGTATTGTAATATTAATTAAAATTAAGAGGAGCCTTGGGTATAAAGCTTGGGGAGAGATCTTATACTTAGATCTTGTTCATCCATAAGGGAATAGCTCAAGAACAAGAGAGAAAGGTGATCTCTCTTGTGCCCAATATAACCGAAATATTAAATGTAAGGACATGATTTCTCCTCTATTTATATTATTGTTTGCATGCATAAAATCCATTTTAATTTTATGACAAATTTATTTAGACATATATGAGTATGTTAGTATGTATATGAATCTACATTTCCTTCACTTGCATCATTTGCATCATAAGCACTTTTTTCCATTATCAGCATACACTGCTTGTGTCATACAGTATATCATAAATTATTCATGTAGCAATCACACTATTAGTTCAGTCCTGTTATCAAGCACACTACTTGATTCGCAAGACCAGTAAAACTATCAGTTCAATTTTATTATCAAGCATACAACTTGACCAGTAAAGAAATAAAACAAAAAAGAGAGGCGGTTAAAAATCAGTTCAGACGGAAAAGCTTACTGTTCGAGACGGAGCTTGACACCAAGAATGGAAATCCGGTCATAAAGCACAAAATCCGACGGTGCTCCTTCAACAGTCAACCGTCGCCAACCGGTGAAACCCATATCAGGAGCCAAGGATGTGAATGCAATCCACTATTCAAGCACACAACTTGATTTAGTCGAAGAGTAATAAAAAGGGGCATAATTTCAAAATCAATCAAAAAAGAAAAGGAAGCACTTACTTCGACTGTGCTCCATCAGCAGTCATCCGGTCGCTAATCGGGGCTCAAATTGCGGCACACCTCATCTTATTTCACTCTATCTCGGAAGCTAGCAGAATCGATAATCGCCAGTGCTCCTTCATCAGTTAACTCGTCGTCATCTATTGCTCAGACGATGGCTACAACGGCGCAGCTGTTGTCGATGGTGTCCCATATCAGGAGAGTATATGTATATTTGAGCAATCATTTAAGGAATATAAATTCAAAATCAACCGACAAAAATTAGAAATGAAGCACTTACTTCGACGGCGCTCCGCCATCAGTTATGCGGTTTCCGATTGGGACTTGGGATATCAAATGACAGCTATGATGGTACAACTCACGCCGATTTTATCCCATATTAAGGATAGTCGAATTGATCGGCGTTTCCTCTGATGGGCAACAACAAACGCAAGGAATTCAAAAAAAAATCACAAAGTGACGATTGGGGCTTCGTTGAGCAACAATGGAGGGATTTAAGAAAATTAATTAGAATCGGGGAAAGAAAAAAAAACCTGAAGTCATAATACGGAGGAAAACTCGATCGATGAAATAAGTATCTTAAATTCCGGTATGCAAACTCCGTTTGAAGATTATCTTGTCCCCGATCGGTAGCTGGAATGACGGCCAAGGCGGCGCAACCCACGCTGATTTTGCCCAATCAGGAGCTAGAATGACGGCACATCTACCGTTAATTTCATTCCACATTAGCAATTGTGAAATCAAAGGATTCGATGGGCTATGTTCCCATTATTACTCAAAAACTGAAGCCAGCTACAATCTGATGTTATTATAAATACACGGTTGTACCCATACAAAATAGGATCAGAGGTGAGAAAGGATAAAACACACCTACAAATAAAACCTGAGAGATCCAATTCTAGTTCCAATAATTTAATACTCTCTTGTACAATTCATCCGTCTCAAATATACAATCCCAGTTTCAAATCAAGCCATACAAATAATTAGTCCAAGTTTCCATATAAGTGCATAAGAGCTGATAATTAACGACAAAGTCGAAATTCATTAATAGTCAACATCCACATAGGCCTGAGGATACCGGATTCAAATAAGCTTTTCTCTACTCTTTCTTTTTCTTTAATTCTTTTATTTTGTCTTTTATTTATTTTCTTTATTGACTAACCTAATTAATTTGTCTTCGTCTCAAATTTATATCGTCTTGTGTATAAAATTATATAATTAACCTTCTTTTGTTAAATTTCGTCAAATATATAATATTACAAATAAATAGTAGAGGTCGTCAGTTTGATGGGCGGTCCGGGTGCTTAACACCTTCCCTGACCGTACCTTTACCCCCGAATCCGCAATCTTTGGTTCAGACCGGAGTGACGGATCAGTCCCCATTCCAGGGATCAAAATGGGTCTTTTCCGTTAACTTTATTTTTGTATGTTTTTTTTTTATAAAACCTACTGGCGACTCCATATTATTTACTTATATTTCGAAAAAGGAGATTTTTTCAGGGATCTCACACATGCTAGTAAGAAAAGACATGTAATTTCCTACTTGATATATGAATCCTTTAAACAAAATCAACATACACCAAGTTTGCTCCAAACAATTCTAGATAGATTAAACCATTTCTCTAGAATTTGCAATAGTTAGGTAAATAACATGCAAGAGTGATCAATTCATACATTCATCTACTCAACATAAGAACTTAAGAACAAAGGAAAGAACAATAGATATATTTAGAGAGATTTAAGAGTCTTACAATACCAAAGTCGGATACTTTGATCAAATTACACCAAGAAATGAAAGATTTAGCCTTCCATAGTTTGCTTACAACCCAATTTTTGTGGAAAGATTACAATGAAAATGGAAATGATTAATATCTAATTATTATAAGATTAAAAGCAAAGCATAACCTTTGATGGTAAGGAGGTGAAAAAGGGCTCCCAAAACCTAATGCAAAACATGTATTTATAGTCTAAAAACAAGGCATAGGAAAATGGGCTTTCAATAGGAACATATGACGGAATTTAGAATCTCGTTTCCAGCCAAAACGGCAGTCTGCCGTGGTCTTGGCAGTCTGCCATGGCAGCTTGTCGTTATTTTTGGCAGACTGCGGTTTTTCCTTTGGCAGCAATTTGCGAGAGCCATAACTCTCTCACTTCTTGGTCAAATAAGGCATGCGACCTACCGTTGGAAAGCTAAGATCACAAGCTTTCACCTCCACTTGGCCTTGCGTCGATACGAGCACTATAACTCCAGATATACGCATTTGAAGTTGGCCCTTGTGAAACCGAGTTCTCAATTCTTCATTTTGGCTCTTGTTTGTATTTGCCAAGGCTCCAATTCTTCCATTAACTTACTTTTCTTGACCTTTCACTTGTTACTTGGGCTTAGCTTTTGCTCTTCTTCTTCGCCTTGGTTGACCGTGGTTTCTTATATCACATCTCCAACTCCGACTCATCAACATCACAACCACCCTTCTTATATCACCTATCAAGAGATGACCACTCTCACCTTATCCCAAGGTGATAGCAAAGTGGTCTAAACAACTTCCTAAATCATCAAATTACTCCACTTATATCACCCCTTTATCACTCCATGAAATGAAAGATCATGCTACTTGCTTGGCCAAACACCTAGAGGATCAACAATACAAGTAGCCCATATGAAAACCACCAATTTGGATAAATTTTTGTGACAAAAAAGAAATTAAGTCCTAAAGCTAGCCTTCTTCCAAGACCCTCCTTATCACTCCCTTCTTATCCCTCCATCTTTTTGGTGTGACAATTTTCAATTTTTCAATTTTTTGTTGAAAATCCCTCATTTTGCTTAAGGCGCCCTTTCGGGTTTTCACCTTAACTTTTCCTTACCTCTCATGGTGGCTCGCAACTCATTTCTTCATTTTTCCCGGAATGCCCTTTCGGGTTTTCATCCCGTCATCGACCACCTTCCCAATCTTGCCTTAGGTGCCCACCCTTGTGGGTTTTCACCTAGCCGGGATTTTCAATTTTTTTTTCAAAAATATGCATCAAAACATGAGATAAAGCTTACATATGTTACAACCAAACTACTCCCCCACACTTAGTTTCCACATTGTCCTCAATGTGGAGGACAGTACTAGAAATGCAAAGGAGAGTAAAACAATGTGAAAGGAGTACGGGTTGCCTCCCGTAAAGCGCTTTTGGTTTTCGTCGTTTGCTCGACGCCTTTTCAACATTTTTCTTCTTCAAGAATCAAGAGCGGAACAACGCAACGCCCTTAGTAACTTGTCATACACACTAGCCATAAACAAGAGCCATGACAATAGCATGAATCACCCACATAGCAAGTACAAACAAGGACCGAGTGTACACAAGACACATATTTCAACTTTTCATGCCCAAGGAACGGTTTCTTGTCACGATAAGGTTCTTTGAATGATGGGATGGACTTGGTGAAAACCAAGTAAGAATGATGGGATTCATGAGCTTCTTTGGGTGATAAGCTTGATGGCTTTTCAAAACAAATTTGAGGTGGTTCCTCCTTGAGGGGGTATACCTCTACAAACTCATTTTCCATTTCTTCTTTAGCATCTTCCTTGACCCCCACACTTACAAGTTTCATAGGCTTTGGAGGTTCCCAAATCATGTCTTCAAGAGTCTCCACCTTCTCTTTTTCTATCCCAACCACCTCAAAAATCATTGCTCCTTGGTCATTCTTCTCAAATACTTCACCCCCGATTCTTTAAAGGTCAATTTCGGGCAAGAGTTACTATGAACCAAAGAGTTGTTTCCAAGGTGTGAGTCGTGAACTTCGGTACTAGGAATTTGAATAGGGATCTCAATGGATGGCAAGGCCCAAGAAGGTTTCAAGTCACACATATCACCCTCCTTATCAAATAGACCCTCAAAATAAGAGTTGTCAAAGGTGCAAACAACCTCTTCCTCAACCTTACTTCCCTCATATTCATCTTTTTCAACAATTTGACCCAATGACTCCTCACACGACAACTTCTCACCAAGGCCACTAAGGACCGAGGAGTTGTCCTCGTCCACATGACTATTACTCGAGGAACCATCATCACTAGTGCATAAGGTGTCGGTAGATATCCCAAGGGGGGAGTGGCATGTAAGTGTGGTGAAAACATAAGCATCCTTCTCATCGTCCCAAAAACAATACTCTTTATAAGAGTAGCTCGTATCAAGATTAAGGGAAGGAGGGTTTTCAACCTCAAGATCATTCTCTTTATCATAGGAACCATCATCAAAACACTCATTGTCTAAAGTGTGAATAACCTCTTCATGTTCTACTTCCTCAACTAATTCACTCAACGATCCCTCAAGAGTGGAATCCTCACTCACATAAATATGAATCGGGGAATCATCACAAGGAGAGTCACTAGAAACACAAGTGGATTGTAAGGGAGGTGAAGTAGTCAAGTCACAACTATAACTCTTACCCTCGGAGCACTGGTCATCCTCAATTTGAGGCTCCTCACTATGAATAGCCTCACATGCTACACTAAGGGTTGAATTTACCAACTCCAATTGTTTACTCGCAATAGCCAACATAAGGAAAAATTTCCACTTCTCTTCATAGTTATAGGCATTGCCAATAAATTCTTGATTAGTCAATTTATCGGTAAGGAACAAAGTTTCTTCATTCAACCCATTATACACCACATTACAAAGCTTTCTCATCTCATAAGGGTATTCACGTAAAGAGTTAAACTCTTTCATTCTATTGAAAAACTTGTAAAATGGTTCATCATGAGTTTGGCGACAATAACGAGTAGCCATCAAATCAAAGAAGTAAACAAACTAAGGCAAGTAAAGGAGTCCTATATTTACAAAGACTAACTACACTAATTAAAGACCAATAGTTCAAAAACAAGCTTTAGCTATGTTGCCTTCCACAAGAGCGCGCCAAAATTTGATAGAGAAAAAGACTAGGTCGCCAAATACTAGAATTAACTACCAAATTAACAATTTATAAAACCAAACCAAACTCTACACTACGCAATTAAGAATAGTAGTATAGCATAAGTCCAACCCAAGAGAAGGTCTAACAACTAAAACTTGACTAGTAAACTAATTGAGATACTAATGACGATTAAAATTAACAATCAAGGACTAATCACAAACTATGCATATTCACAATGAGCAACAATAGATTGACATAAAAGAGGAAATTGGGTTTTGAGATAACATAACAAAGCTACAGATGTGAACTTTTCTAAGAGACAAATCAACAAACACTTGATATGCAAAGAGTTCAATATTTGGGAGAATTTGGTGTAATTCTCTCTTAGTAGTCCAACACTGATAAAGCTTGATTCTTTTCTCTCTATTATTATCTATCCAATACTATCATCTCAAGAAATTGATACACACAATTAAACCATATATGTGAATCCTTCAATTCCAACCACAACTCATTAAACCATGAATGAAGACTAGAATTGAGCATGAAGCTTTTACCAAGAGATGTAAGCTAGAATCAAATCCTACTAGATTAAACCATGCTAGTAAGAAAAGACATGTAATTTCCTATTTGATATATGAATCCTTTAAACCAAATCAACATACACCAAGTTTGCTCCAAACAATTCTAGATAAATTAAACCATTTCTCTAGAATTTGCAATAGTTGGTAAATAACATGCAAGAGTGATCAATTCATACATTCATCTACTCAACATAAGAACTTAAGAACAAAGGAAAGAACAATAGATAAATTTAGAAAGATTTAAGAGTCTTACAATACCAAAGTTGGATACTTTGATCAAATTACACCAAGAAATGAAAGATTTACCCTTCCATAGTTTGCTTACAACCCAATTTTTGTGGAAAGATTACAATGAAAATGGAAATGATTAATATCTAATTATTATAAGATTAAAAGCAAAGCATAACCTTTGGTGGTAAGGAGGTGAGAAAGGGCTCCCAAAACCTAATGCAAAACATGTATTTATAGTCTAAAAACAAGGCATAGGAAAATGGACTTTCAATAGGAACATATGACGGAATTTAGAATCTCGTTTCCATCCAAAACGGCAGTCTGCCGTGATCTTGACAGTCTGCCATGGCAGCTTGCCGTTATTTTTGGCAGACTGCGGTTTTTCCTATGGCAGCAATTTGCGAGAGCCATAACTCTCTCGTTTCTTGGTCAAATAAGGCATGCGACCTACCGTTGGAAAGCTAAGATCACAAACTTTCACCTCCACTTGGCCTTGCGTTGATACGCGCTCTAGAACTCCAGATATACGCGTTTGAAGTTTGCCCTTGTGAAACCGAGTTCTCAATTCTTCATTTTGGCCCTTGTTTGTATTTGCCAAGGCTCCAATTCTTCCATTAGCTTACTTTTCTTGACGTTTCACTTGTTACTTGGGCTTAACTTTTGCTCTTCTTCTTCGCCTTGGTTGACCGTGTTTCGGGTTTGACTTGTGAGTCGGTTTGTACAAAATGATTCCTTCATCTCAACTTACCAATATGAAGTACTTGAATTACCTTGAGTACCTTGAGATGTAAATACCAACAAGTTCAAATGATCCAAATTATAACCAAAGTGGATTCACCGGAGAATACAACGATTAACACTCAAAACCGGCTTTGTGACAAGTTTATTCAACTAAAACTACCTAATTAGGCCGACACTATTTGACTCTATCACTCTTCTTACCCAAGCTCAACTTCCAACTACCTTTTGGCCATATGCCTTCTCGACTGCAGCTTACCTTATTAACCGACTACCTACCTCAACCCTTCAAAACAAGTCCCCATATTAAATCATTCACCACAAGCCTCCTAATTATCATAAACTTTGTCCATTTGGCTGTCTTTGTTTTCCATGGCTTCGGCCCTATACAGCTCACAAGCTGTCTTTGTTTTCCATGGGACGGGAAAGGGTTTAGGGTTGGATTAGACGGACCGCTACCGCGGGTCCGCCTAATCCAACCCTAAACCTTTTCCCTTGCTATTGTCATTCGAACAGAAAAACCTAAAGACACCCTAGAAGGGGACGAGTGAACCCTTTTTTAGGGACGGGATTTTAAAAAGGAGCCCGGGTGTCCTAAAACGGGGCGGGAAAGGGTTTAGGGTTGGATTAGGCGGACCGCTACCGCGGGTCCGCCTAATCCAACCCTAAACCCTTTCCCTTGCTATTGTCATTCGAACAGGAAAACCTAAAGACACCCTAGAAGGGGACGAGTGAACCCTTTTTTGGGGACAGGGTTTTAAAAAGGGGCCTGGGTGTCCTAAAACAGGACGGGAAAGGGTTTAGGGTTCGATTAGGCGGACCGCTACCATAAGGCATGGTTGGTTAATGCATATGGATTGCTTTTTGATGCATCTACAAGGTTACTTGATGCATTCATAAGGGTATTGCACCTTAAACCATCACCATTAATATTTGAACAAACGACATGTACTGGAAATCTTTAAAAGGGACAAGAAAAGGTAAACCCTCACCATTGTTGTTACCAGAAAGCATATCTGGTATTACTTGCGGAGTAACTTTTGGTTGGATACGTGAACTCTGTCGACATGGAGGAGGAATTTTTTCAGGCTTTGCAACTGTAGTACTTGGGTTGGGAGGATTATCTGTCATAGTAAGTAGGTTAAGAAGGCAGCTTATTTCATGCATATACAGGGGTATTTTAATGCACTAAGATTGTTTTTTGATGCATCTACAAGTTTGTTCCATAGATCCAGAAACTTCATGTAATTATGAAACAATGAAAGCTCGATGATTAACAAAATAAAGAAAAGAAACTTCATTAATAAAACATATCATCCATACATGACAAAGTTTTACAACATCCAAAATGATTAAACCCGACTACATAATTATACAAAGGTGGCTTAATACATGGAATTATACAAGAGTACCACAAAAGACTGAAAATAGGGCAACTTTAACACCTGAACCGTTAAAGGCCTAAATACACAGACATCAAAATGCCAAAAACTTGTACAAACTTGAGCAGTTGAGTTATATATAGAGGAAAAAACCGAAAAAAGGTAAAGTTTCCCGAGTTGCTAACTCTGTTGAAATGGCAACTGCTATGTCACGTGCAGGAGATGGCGTGGCTAAAGCATGAAGCAACTCATTCACATGTGCGCGTTCAGCATCATCAAGAGCGTTAAGATGTTCTCTTTGAAAGTATTTTTCTCTTGTTGATGATGCAGGAGCAATTTAGCTGCCAAATCTTCAGTTATAAAGCATTTGCATCTTTTATAAATTATTTTAGGACCCCTACGAACAATTCTTACACCATTGATATCATTGGTCCGTAGAGAAATGCCATATGCATGTTCAATGCGAGGTGCACTTGGGTGTATGAGGAAAAGCTGAGACCGATTCCTACAGACCAACGCTATATTTGCCTTATCTTCGTAACAATCTAGTTGGTTAAATATGTTAGTCACTAGATCTTGATTATTGAAAACATCATCAAGTTGGGCTTGATAACAGTTGTCGGTAAGCTGAACTTTGACTAAGGGAGCAAATGACAAACTCATAGCCTCTTTTTTTTCTCTTACGTAATTCACGGTAAAAAGTGCTTTATCTTCTGCAACAATATTGACTACCCACCCCTTGCACCAATTGACCATACTTGGCTATGTATAAGTAATTGACAAGTAAGAGAATGACCTACAAGCATCACAAATTGAACTCTCGAATGAAAAAACTAGAAATAGGAACTAGTAAGGAAAAGAGTACAAGCAATCCGTCATTTGAAATATCACATTAAAAGCATGCAGAAAAACACTAAGACAAATTCAGGAAATATCACATTAAGCAAGCAATACAGGTATTGCATCCAAGTTTAGAGAGAGCATTAAAATGTAGTCTATCATTATTTTGGGGTAAGGAAGGGATGAAATATAAAAACAGACAAAGCTATGCAGATTTTCTTACAACATACTTTGGTCAACAGCATCATTTATACTTGAATTTGTTGGGTTTGGTGGGAAATAATCTTTCACTGATCTACCTCCTTTTATTTGTGTATTTTTTACTGGTGTGTTTTTCTTCCTTGCAACAGTCTTTCGCCTCATATTTGTGAATGTATTGACTGATGTTAACACAGGTAAAAATAGAAATTTCAGCCAATGCACAACCGAGAGCATTTAGATTTTGGAAAATATGCAGATTTTCCGAGTCAAGGGCCCTCTACTAATTAAGCATTGGCACCTTGTCCACAATGAACCAACTGCTAATTTGAAAGTGACGCCTTGTTTGATGCGGACAGAACCTTATTTGATGCACATTGAACCCTATTTTATGCACCCTGGACCTTATTTCATGCACGTACAGAGGACGGGTATCCTAAACCCTAAGCTTACTTGGCTAAAAATACTGAAAACAACAAGCAACTACCAGCTCGACTATTCTTTCAGATCCGAACAATATAGATCATTTAAAACCAAAAGACCCTCACAAATCCGCAAATTCAATTATTAAAAAGTACTTGAACATGCAATCAGAATAAAAACTCACAAATCCGCAAATTCAATTATTAAAAATTACTTGAACATGCAATCAGAACAAAAATGCAGAACTCGCTAAACTATAAGCAACGTATAAACTCTGATTTTCTATGCAAATGTGTTCAATACATAAAAACTCTGAATTTCTATCCCGAATCTAAGAATTCATTATAGAATAACAATAAAAAGACCTTAATTAGGGAAATTGCTGCAAATTAGGGTTAATAGTTGAATATGAATTGATGAATGTCGGGGGAATTGATGAATGTCGAAGGAAAAAATACATGCATGATAAAATTACAGTACAATCGCCATTATCCGTAGCATAGTACCTGAATTTGTAGGAATGAGATTGATAAATCTCGCGAAAATGCTGCTAATGAATGGATTGAACCGTAATATGAGAAGCATATGATCGGATACGATGAAGGTAGGATAGAGATGAGCACCACCGATGATCGGAGAAGACGATCGAAAATGGCGACGATCGAAAACGGGGATGATGAGGGTCGAAGAGAGAGAAGAAGATGAGTGAGAAAGGGAAAATTGGGAAATGATTGAAGTTCAAGGGTTTGGGGAGTTGAGCGCGTCAAATTGTAATATTATTAGTATGATTAATTAGTAATGTTAATATTAGTAGTATTATTAGTGGTTCTCATATGATCCCGAATCTATATATATATATATATAATCTTATTTTATTATTCCGTCTCATACAAAATTGGTAGAAATATAATATAATATATTTTTATAAAATATATTTACCCATTTAACGTTGACTAGCCTTTGACCAAGGTAATAAAATACGGGGTATTATAGTCTTCCCCCCTTAAAATGAACTTCGTCCGAGAAGTTCATCCCAATCTCTCCTTTCCTCAAGTCTTATCACTGATTCTATTGAACTCTCTCGCCTCACATGCTTGTCTACTGACACGCCTAAAATGTCGCACTAAAAGACGGTCAAATTAACAATTTATATACCACTAAGCACACTAATTAACACTAATTATAAACTAGTAAAATAGTAAGCAAGGGATCGAACCCAAGAGAAGATGTGTTTTGCAATAGTGAAATTAAAGAACAATTAGAGCAATTGTGACAAGTTAACAACAAATATGTAAAAAGGGGGGGGATTGGTTTGGTTTTCAAGGACAATTAAAGGAAGTTCAAACAAGAGTATGAGGCAAGCAATCAATCAAGAGTTTTAAGATGGAAATTAATCAATTTTGAGAGAGGCTTAATTCAACCCAAAGTTAGGCACTTTAGTTGACAAAACCACTCAATCAATCCTTCTAATTAATATTATTGTCCTATTAGTGAGATTAAATCTCCAAATTCCCTTAATTAAAAGCCAATCATAAGGAAATCACACTTAATAATTGACCCAACTTATTAACTCCTCTAGTGAAAATCACACACATAGATTAATTAACAAGAAGATGAAGCAATAGGAATCTAATAGGTGGAATTACTCACAATGAAATCACAATTAATGAGCAATCACAACTTAATCTCTCAAATGTTAATTAAACCAAGAAGAAATCACATTCATTAGTCTAATAACAAGTTGTTGCAACATGGGTTTACAAGGAAATCACACTTAATAAACCCAACAACATATAAATTAAGGAACTTGGAAAGATTATGCAACAAAGAAATCACACTTAATCACAATAATCTAACAAGGATTCCAAAATTAAGAAATTAAACACAAGAGATTAAGAACAATAATAATAATTAAGGAAAGATTAAGGACTCTTACAACCAAAGATTAAGCCTTTGAGTCGGATTAAGAAAGGGAGATTAGTTATCCATACTTAGATCTAAACCCAATTCAAAAAGATGAAAATATTCCCAAATTACAACTTGATTAATTAAAGTGAGCATAAGATGTCTTAACCTACTTGCAAACATCCTATTTATAGTCTAACGTAACCTAATAATTATGGGCTTAACACAGGAAAAGCCCGTAACACAAAACGGCATGAACCCAGATTTTTCGCACCGTGCGAGTTCTGGTGTCTGGAAACTCGCACGGTGCGAGTTTGGTCCTGGAACACGTCTTTCTTTCGTGCTTTACTTGATCCTTGGAAGGCTTCCTCATGGTATTTCTTCAATTCTTGTTCTTGGCTCTTCCTTGGACACTTCCCCCGATCTCTTGGCTTCTTAATCTTCACTTGAAATCATGCTAAATGGTGAAGCACATGGAATTGGCTAAATAACATCAAAATCGTCAAAAACTGTCACCAAGTGTTACCAAATGAGCTTTAAATGATGCCAAAACTATGTAGAAATAGGAGCTCATAAAACACCCCACACTTAGCCCTTTGCTCGTCCCGAGCAAACTAGAGTAAACCTAATCACCACCTAGGCCAAGAAGTATGGGCACTCCTAATTCCCCTCTCTTCATCTCGCTCTTCCTAGTTATATCATCCCTCGACTAAGCACATGGTCACTTTTCTTCAAAGCTCCAACAAATGAGTAAGTGACCCGAATTCCACCAATACGGACCTATCTTCTCTTACTCCTCCTCCTTATGTCATCCCTCTTCTAAGATGATCCTAAGTCCACCAATTCAACCATTCACCTTTTTCCCAAACTCATCATATCCTCCTTATTACTCCCCCTTATCACTCCACTTGGTTCAACACAAGGCCACCATAGTCATCAAAGCCTCTCCTAACCTATCAATTTGGCAACCTCAAACACCTTCATTTAAACAACTCTCCAATAACTCACAATTCAATAACAAAACTCACGTCTCCAACAATGCATAAGACAAGTCAAAGCAATTCAACTCCACACAACAAGTATGCCAAGCACTAGTAACAAAGTAAGCTTCCAAATCCCCCTCCTAGTCTTGGCATACTACTAACCTACCCTTCCGGCCTTCTAGAGCTCCACCACTTATGTCACCAACACCAAATGGAAATAGTCATGTATGTGACATGATTTCGAGGCTTCAAAGAGGTCACAAGATTTTTTCAATTTTTTTTCCTACTTCTCTCATTTTGCCTAAACCGCCCTTACGGGTTTTCGGTTTAGCTCTTTTCCTCACCTCTACTCTCGTGGCTCGCAATCTTTTTTTTTAAATGAAATACAATACATGGAATTGAATATATTACAATATATACATGATACCAACTCATGCCCACCCCACACTTAAATCTTCACTTTGTCCCCAAAGTGTGAGGTGAACACCCTAAACTCACTCAAGAGTGTGAGCTTGAGGCACCTCCATAATCCGGAGGTCCTCCCCTTCTTCTTGATTCTCTTCTTCTTCTAAATCTAGCCATTTCGGCTCTTATTTCCTCAACCTTAGTCTCATCATACCCTTGGGTGGGGAATTGATGCATGATATTGAGTATTCATCGCGGCCACCATATCAAAAGTTACGTTTGAAGTATAACGCATCTCATCCAAATCTTCTTGGTAGTGGTGGTAGCGGTTTTCAGTGATTCCCCACCGAGCATTCTCCGTAAGTTGCATTTAAGAAAGGGTAGACTCAAGGTTCGAGACACGGTTGGTGATGTTGGATTGCCATGTTTGGAAAGCCGGGTAGTTGAATTGAGGGTTCGTGAAAGGATATTGTTGTTGTTGTTGTTCTTGTGGCATTTGGGGTGGAGTGAAATGGGGCTCATCAAACGGGGCATTAGGCATGGGTTCATCATATGGTGCATCATCATGAGGAATGTCACCAAAAGTTAAATCCCCCCCCACTTGCGGTTGCTCTCTACCCTCACCCTCATTTGGTTCAACTACTTGGGCTCTATCGACCCAAAGGTCCACAAATGCATCGTCGGGAGGCATATAGAAATCTTGTGCACTCCCCCACTCCAAGGGTGAGTGGGGGGTCGGGGTAAGAACATGTAGTGCTTGTAGTTTTGCCCACCCATACACCAAATGACCAAGGGGGTGATTTTGTCAACCACCTCAAGCATATGTGCTTGCTTCAAGTAATAGAAGTCCATGCGACCACTACCATCAAGTTCATAAGCATTGGGTGGAAATGGTACACCCGTCTTTTGCACAATCAATTCAATCATGCCCCCAATGAAAATGGTCCCCTTTGGATCCTTTTGTAACTCAAGGCAACCACTCACAAACAAGTCAACCCAATCCGGTATTCCCCTCCCTTCCGGGGTCATGGACCATAGGCATTGTATTTGTTGATAGTTCATTTTTGTTGGTTCGGTAATGACCAAGAAGTTGGTGTTCTTTGAGTTTCCATGTCTTACATCTCCCATGATATCATTCCAAACGGCACTCATCAATTTTTTGTCAAGGTTTTCTTTGATGGGGGCTTTGGTGATATGTAGGGCCTCTCTTAACTCATCATAAGTCAAGGTGTGGGTAAGGCGGCATGCCCGAAATTTGATCCCCGGGATCTTGTCCCTTCCCAATTTCACTTTTTCCAAAGAAGAAAGAAACTCAAAGGTAACACCCCTTCGGGTGTGTGCGGCCATGTTAGTGTAGGCCTCAAGTCCGACCTTTTCTAAGAGCATTCGGGCCATGGGAAGCATTCCCAATTTAGAAAGAACATTTTGGTCCAAGAATTTAGTTTGTGCCACGGTTGACACCGAAGCAAACTTTTTCCAATTCATGAGGGCCTTGTCTCGGAGGCCCTTCTTACCCGAGTATTCATTCTCATCATAAGCCGAGGCTCCCTTGGGTCCTTTTAAGGAGGAAGCCTCGGTGGCTTTACCTTTGCCCATTGTAGAACAATTACTTTTCAGAAAAACACAATTTTTGGAAATGATTTGGGTGAGGCAAAAGAACAAACACCTAATATGCACTACAAAAATGATGTGCTAATTAGTTATTTGTTGGAATAAAAACACCTCACAAGTTAAAAGATTGTTTAAGGACAAACTTCGACACAATTAAACAACCGAATTTCGATTTTGAAGTACTCAAATTCGAAATTTAGGTAACTATGAATGACAAGGAGAAGAATAAGGTTTTATACCCCCCTTTGATCCTTGTTTGTGTTGTTGGTTGATGAATGCTAACCAAGAATGCTTAAATTCGTCCCTTCAATCCAATTTGCAACTCCAAAAGTCTTTAATTCTTCAATCCTTCGAAACCCTAAGTCGAAATAGTTGATGGTGTTGTGATTTTTCTGCAATTACCTTGCCCAAATTGATGTTGGGTAATGAAAGTTGATAAAACTTGAAGGTTAATTGCTTGATTTTGATGATTTGAGAAGGGTTTGATGAGTGATTTTGAGTGGTTTAGGGTTAGTATGAGGAGAGAGGGTGAGTGTTAAGAGAATTGGGGAAGAACAAATGGAGATGTCGTGGGAATTGAAGCTGAAACAGGGTATATGAAGTTTTCTCGCACGGTGCGAGAAAAGCTTTGAGAAATGTCGCACCGTACGACTTTGCTGCTGGAATCATCTTTGTTGTTGTTTAATTCTTCACTCTAGCCAATCCTTTTACACATCATTCTTCCTTCTTTTCTTCACATATGCCCTTGAATTGGTATCCTATCACTAAAACACACATTAAACCATCCTAACATGCCAAAAACATTAATGAAAATGAAAATGATTTAATTTATAATGCGAGAATTAAAGGATGCAATTAATTTAAACTTGAAAAATGCAATAAAGACAATGCAATGCGGAATTTAAAAATGCAAGGGAAAGAAATATTTACAATCTTTTGCCGTTTATTTAACGTCGATGGCTCGACAAAGTTGCATCTTCATTAATTTGAGTAAATTGGATCAACAAGGTGGAGTGTTTCCACTTCACCCACTTCAATTCCTTCATGATAATGCTTAAGCCTTTGACCATTCACTTTCAAAACTTTCCCGGATTTCAAGCATTTGATTTCAAGTGCTCCATATGGAAAAACACGTACCACTTCATATGGTCCCATCCATCTAGACCTCGATTTCCCAGAGAAAAGTCTAAGCCGATTTTGAAAGAGTAAGACTTTCTCTTCCACTTGAAACACTCTTCTTGAAATCATGTTATCGTGCCATGCTCTTGTTCTTGCCTTGTAAATGGAAGCATTCTCATAAGCATCATTCCGAATTTCTTCCAATTCTTGAAGTTGATGTTTTCTATGAAGGCCCGCTTCATTCATTTGCAAATTGAACGACTTGACCGCCCAATAAGCTCGATGCTCAACCTCTACGGGTAGATCACATGGTTTCCCAAAAAGTAAGCGGTAAGATGACATCCCGATTGGCGTTTTGTAAGCCGTGCGATAGGCCCACAAGGCATCATCCAACCTCAAGCTCCAATCCTTGCGGTCGGGATTCACCGTCTTCTCAAGGATAGACTTAATCTCCCTATTAGAAACCTCGACTTGACCGTTGGTTTGAGGGTGATAGGCGGTTGATACTTTATGAAGTACCCCATACTTTTTGAGAAGAGCTCCAATGGCTTTGTTGCAAAAGTGAGTGCCATGGTCGCTTATCAAGGCTTTTGGGAAGCCAAACCGAGAAAAGATGTTGGTTTTGATGAATTATCCAACCACTTTTGCATTATCGGTCTTGGTGGCTTTAGCCTCCACCCACTTGGAGACATAGTCCACCACCAAAAGTATATAAACATTGCCACAAGATGCGGGAAATGGTCCCATGAAGTCCCACACATCAAATATTTCACAATAGATCATGGGTGTTTGTGGAATTTCTCCTCTTTTTGAAATGTTGCCAACTCTTTGGCATCTATCACATGTCTTCATCATGGCATGAGCATCTCGGAATAATGTGGGCCAAAGGAAACCGCTTTCCAAGACTTTTCTAGCCGTTTTCTTGGCTCCAAAATGCCCACCGCAAGCATACTCGTGACAAAATTTAAGAATTGGAAGGATTTCGGTATCCGGGACACATCTCCTAATAACTTGATCGGCACAAAATTTCCAAAGGTATGGGTCATCCCACACATAGTATTTAGCATCACTCTTGATCTTATCCCGTTGGGAGCGAGAAAGACCCTTGGGAAACTCTTGTAAGACCAAAAAGTTGACTATATGGGCATACCATGGCTCAATGGAGGACAATGCTAGTAGGAGTGTGTCATTCGGAAAGGAAGCTTGTATTGGTGATTCCAAGACTTCTTGAGGCTTCTCTTGCACAATTCTACTTAGGTGATCCGCCACCGTGTTAGTTGTGCCCTTCTTGTCTTTGAGTTCAACGTCAAACTCACTCAAAAGTAGTACCCATCTCATCAAACGGGGCTTGGACTCCTTTTTGTTCACCAAATGCCTTAAGGCGGCATGATCCATGAAGACGATGACCTTGGCTCCAAGAATATAAGGTCGAAATTTCTCTAAGGCAAACACCACCGCAAGAAATTCTTTCTCGGTAGTTGTATAGTTTCTTTGAGCCTCATTCATCATCGTTGACGCATATTGAATAACATGAGGTGCTCTTCCTACCCTTTGGCCAAGTACCACGCCAAGGGCATAATTGCTTGCGTCCGACATTATCTCAAATGGTTCATTCCAATTGGGAGGTTGAATTATAGGTGCCGAAATAAGCTTCTCCTTGAGCATATCAAAAGCTCCCTTGCATTCTTCACTCATGATAAATTCACAATCCTTTTGAAGTAGCTTGCATAGAGGAGCGGCAATCTTGGAGAAATCCTTAATAAAACGCCGGTAGAACCCGGCGTGACCTAGGAAAGATCTCACTTCACGCACATTAGTAGGATAAGGCAAGGTGCGAATGGTATCAACCTTGGCCTTATCAACCTCAATCCCCCTAGAGGAGATCACATGTCCCAAGACTATTCCTTCATCAACCATGAAATGACATTTCTCATGGTTGAGAACGAGGTTGGTATCAATACATCTTTGCAAGACCCAAGTGAGATGACTCAAACAATCCTCAAACGATTGGCCATGAACGGTAAAATCGTCCATGAATACTTCAATAAAGTCCTCAACATGATCCTAAAAGATACTCATCATGCACCTTTGGAACGTTCCCGGGGCATTACAAAGACCGAAAGGCATCTTTCTATAGGCAAACGTTCCAAAGGGACATGTGAAAGTTGTTTTTGTTTGGTCCTCGGGTGCAATTGGGATTTGAAAATACCCCGAGTAGCCATCCAAAAAGCAATAAAAAGCTTTTCCCGCTAACCTCTTTAACATTTGATCCATGAAGGGAAGCGGGAAGTGATCTTTTAGGGTCACGACATTGAGCCTACGGTAGTCGATACATACCCGCCACCCATTTTGAACTCGAGTGGGGGTTAAAACACCTTCATGATTATCGACTACCGTTAGCCCGGATTTCTTTGGGACAACTTGGGTTGGACTAACCCATTGACTATCGGAGATAGGATAGATCATACCTACATGAAGGAGTTTGAGTACCTCTTTATTCACAACATCCATCATTGGAGGATTCAAACGCCTTTGTGGTTGTCGGGCGGGCTTTGCTTCATCTTCAAGAAGAATCCGGTGCATGCATAAAGTGGGACTAATGCCTTTGATGTCGGCCATTGTCCACCCAATTGCTTCCTTGTGTTGCTTAAGAACTCGGATGAGAGCCTCTTCTTGCTTCTTAGTAAGCTTGCTTGAAATAATTACCGGTAAAGTTTCTTCATTTCCTAGAAATGCATACTTCAAGTGGCTTGGTAAGGGCTTCAATTCAACAATAGGAGGCTTCACAATAGAGGGAACGGGTTTCTATTTTGGTAGCTCTTCTAACAATTTGGAAGAAAGGAAGCAAAATTCCTGGACAGGGGAGAACTCGCACCGTGCGAGTTCTGGGGCTGGAAAACTCGCACGGTGCGAGTTTGCTGCTGCCTTCCAGATTTCTTCCTTTTCTTCCCATTCTTCCATTGGGGGATTTTCCTCTAGGTCCTTGATTGTTTCCTGCAAATTACAAGACAAAGCATACCCCGTATCCTCTCCAACCAATCCATTAGTCAAAACAACATCTAATGCATCAACTTTGCACAATTCATACACGGTTTGCACAATTGGCTCAAAAATTTCAAGAAAACACAAGGATGAAGTCTCGGATGGGTATTTCATAGCCTCATGTATGCTATACTCATTATTTTCCCCCTCAAATTCCATTGTGAGGCGTCCACTAGATACATCAATCTTGGTGTTGAAAGTTCTCATGAAAGGCCTTCCCAACAAAATGGGAGTGGAGCCTTTCTCGGGTTCCATTTCAATCACATAGAAGTCGGCGAGGAAAAGAATTTCCCCCACCTTTACCAAGACATCTTCTACAACCCCCTTAGGATAGATACTGGACCTATCGGCCAAAGAAATGACCGTACGAGTCGGTTTCAAAGGCCCTAACTTAAGTGACTCATAAAGGTAATTGGGCAAGACATTAATGGATGCACCTAAATCAAGTATAGCATGTTGACAATCCAAGTCACCAATTTTACAAGGGATGGTGAACATGCCTGGATCACTACATTTTTGTGGCAAACGTTTTTGAAAGATTGCCGACACATGTTCACTAGCCCTTACCTTTTTCATGCTTTTTGCCTTATTGGTCCTCTTAGTAGTGCACAACTCTTTCAAAAATTTTGCATGCTTGGGCACACTACTAAGAAGATCAAGAAGAGGAATGTTTACCTCCACTTTACGAAAGATATCATAAAGGCTTGAAGTTTTCTTGTCAATTATCCTTGTATCATTCAAAGCACTTGGAAATGGAGCTTGTGGCTCATATTCCGGAAGCGGCTCATTGACCCTTACTTGTTGAGGTGTAGATGCTTCCCATTGTTCCACTACCACTTCAATTTCATCTTCAACCACATCCTCCACTTCAAGAACAATAGGAAGTGGTCTTGTCTTCTTAGGAGCCTTGGGTGCCTCTACCAACTCTCTACCATTCCTCAAAGAGACCGCTTTTGCTTGTTCCTTGATGGGTGGAGGAATGGTATGAGAAGGGAGACTCCCTCCTTGGGTGGGTTGAGAATTGAGTGTAGTGAGGATTTGACCAACTTGGGTCTCAAGGTTAACAAACCTAGAGTCGGTGAGTCGGCTTTGTTGAAGCACGGCGGTTTGAAATTCCTTGGTATTGTTTTGCATTGCCATTTGATTCATGGTAAGTTTTTTTAATTTCTTATTATTCACGTGTAATACTTCCGTGGTTTGATCTAAGATGTAAATTCCATTCATGGAAACTGCTTTGCCATAAATCATTTCATTTAAAGAGAAAATACAACTATTATCCTTTATTAAAAATAAAAATCCGTCTTTATCAAGTACGTAAACTGAAATAATGTTCTTAGACAAACTGGGTACATAGTAACAGTTATTTAAAAATAACTCAAAACCACTAGGGATTTGGATTACATATGTTCCCTTCGAGACAACAGCAACTCTAGCTCCATTCCCGACTCGCAGGTCCACATCACCCTTTCCGAGAGGTGTGATGTTTCTTAGGCCCTGCAAATGATTACACAGATGAGAACCACAACCAGTATCAAATACCCAAGTTCCGAAACTTGCATGGTTAATCTCAATCATATGAATATAAGATGACATACCAACAGGAACGACGCGGCCTGCTTTGATGTCCTCACGGTACACGGACGCTTCCTCCTCCAATGTCGGTCTTGTGACAATGGTGGCACTCAATGTCACCGCCCTTGCTCTTTGCCTTGCCCTGTGAGCCACCAGTCTCACCGGGCCCACTCTTACCGTTTCCTGGCTTCTTGAATTTTGGCTTACCTATAGTTAGGTCGCCTGGAGCTTTGCCCTTACCTTTACCCTTGTTGGAAATCGTGAGAACATCCTGCTTCATGCTCCCACTCAATTTCATATCCTTCTCGGTCTGTACGAGAAGGGAGTGTAGCTCATAAGGACTCCTTTTCAAGTCATTCATGTAGTAGTTCGCCCTGAAAAGGGCAAAACTATCGTGAAGAGAATGAAGCATTCGGTCAATGACGATGCTCTCACTGATCTTGCAATCAAGTGCCTCCAATTTCTCGACATTCTCAATCATGTTAAGAATGTCTGGGCTAACCGGTTGGCCCTTTTGGAGTTTCGCATCAAAGAAGCGACAGGTATGCTCATAAGTAACGATCCTCGGTGCTTTTGAGAACTCGTTAGTGAGCGTGGTGAAAATCTTGTTCGCACCTTGGGCAATGAAGCGTCTCTGCAAATTGGTTTCCATTGCAAAGATGAGTACGTTCTTTATCGCACCCGCTTCCATAACGAAATCACTATAAGGAAGTGACTCGTTAACTCCCGCATTGGGGCCTGGGTTTACCGGCATTGGCTCAGTTAAGTACTTGAGCTTACCGTCAGCAACGGCAGCATTCCGTAGTGCTGCCTCCCAGTCCGCAAAGTTGGACCCATCATTCTTGATCGCGTGTCGATTCATGTTGTCCATATAAACTTTCAGCCAGGACTCGCGTCCAAGTGTGGCACTTGGCATTGGGATTTCGTTATTTCCAGCCAATTGTTGTAACAGTAAAATAAACGTGTTCTACACTGCGAAAAGAAGAATAAATAATAAGCATGTGCATCGATTTTAATTTAAGTCTTAATGCAATACTGTTATAACGCGAAGACTCATGCATTTATACAATTGACTTTCCTCAAGAATTATATAAATGATCCCAAGACTCAATTATCTATAAATTGATAAGTCAACCTTTTGGCTAATTCTACTGTTAGAATTCTTGGTCGATAAATTTTTGTAAATTCTATCTTTAGTCCATCATAATCACGTGAAACTCTTCGGACTATAATGTTGAGATAAACTAAGTCAACACAAACTACTTACCCAACGTAGAAGGGGTCATATTATGCCTACCGACGAAGAAGGGATTCATAGTTGTTTGCCCTTATAAAGACTAATCTCAATTTCCGTTTTAGAGGAAGATCCCATCAACTTTATTTTAATTCATTTAAGTGAACTAATATCTAGCATGCGTGAATGAATAAACTAAGGTGATGGCTTAATAAACATGTGACATCTGTATGTCTATGAAAACTAACATACAACCTATATGTGTCAATTTTCATGCATTTTAGTAGGTGGTTTGGTTTTAGGCGGAATATGATGCATTAACTAGCATGTGAATGAAAAGCAATACGAACGGTAAAACGTAAAAAAAAATAAAGTCCTAGTGTGGCCTATCCTATCAAAATGAACATAAATACAACTTTGGAATCCATCCATGGACCCGAGAAGCTTGTCTTGATGTTCCATCTTGATCCTTGTAGCGGGAGTGAGCTCCAATCTCCATCTTTAATCTTCTCAAAATTACAATAAATAAATTTACATAATAAACCTATTTATTACATTCTAATTTCAAAACCATAATAAATAAAGAAAACCAAACGGAGATACGAGATCTCAAATTACATTAAAAATTATGTTCCCATCATTACGAAAACTTAATTTGACTAAGGCCACACTAGGTATTACAAATTACAACCGATTGCAAAAATACGTAAATAAAACCATTCAACGATTCATTCAACTAAAATAAAAAGCATCAACTAAAAAAAATTAAACATACAAGACATAATTCTTTAATTATGTAGATTAATTTTATCCAAACCACCTATTTAATTGATCAAATTAAGTGACAAAAATTATTCACTATAAATTTAATCTTAATTCATATTAAACTTGTAATATGAATTTAATCCATCAATATTTTAAACTGCTTTAAAATAATTAGGTATCTATGAATTATGAACCGCTTCACAATTATTTATCATACATTGCAAATTTAATGTATAATCATTCTAGGCCAAAAACTAAACAAAAAAACCCCCTTTTTTTATTTGGGTCTCGGCATAAAGGAAAAACAAAAAAAAAAACAGTTTTTTCTTTGCTCTCGGCTGGAGTTAAAAAAAATACAAAACAACCCCTTTTTTTATTTCGGCTATACAAAAAAAAAAACAGAATCCTTTTTTTTTTGGCTCGGCATTTCAGGAAAGACGCAACAAAAAAAACAGAATTTTTTTTTCTTTTGAGCTCACGGCAAACCCTAAAAACAGCCGTAAAAAAAAATTTCTTGGGGCAAAAATGCCCTAAAAAAAATTAAGATGAAGAAAATCGTTTATAGTTGCTATTAGAACATGATTAGCATATGAATTAATGAAACATGATTAACCGTTTATGCCAAAAACTATATAGCAAAAACGAATTTTATATCATCAACATGACGATTCCATTTACAATTTAATTTAATCCGAATTAAATCAATGGATCTACAAATTCATTTTATTATCATCTTAACTGTTAAAACAACAATACGTATGAATCAAATGGAAATTAAATTATCAAAAACAAGAACAAAAAAAACCGGCTGCACAAAAAAAAATTTAATCGGCAAATTTTTTTTTCAGCCGTGGGAATTTTTTTCCTCATTTTTTTTCGATTCAACAAACTTTTGTTTAAAAACATTTTATGAAAATCATCAAAATAAAATTCGTGGCCTTAGCTCTGATACCACTTGTCGGATTTATCTGTTTGCATCCCTTTAACTTTAAGGATTATAACGAATTTATTGTGATGATAACTAGTCATAAAATAAATTGCATAAACAAAATCGAAGATGAATAAGAAATAACCTTCGGTCCTAGCTAATAAGGCCTATGAACAATATCGCAATGATATTCTCCTATCAGTTGCACCCAAGATGATATGAGATATGCCCTTGCTTCTTGCTAGAATCGATCCCTAATTTTCTGTAAATATTAAGGTTTTTGTGTGATTTTCTGATGAGAGGAGGCTAGGTTAGAAAATTAGGTTAGAAATATAATCTCTACACTTGATACGATATTGATTGCTGAGGAAGTTAACTTAGATTTGGAGCAGTTAAATGAAACTTGATCCCGCGGGATCGTATTCGAGATCCATCACTATTTGGTGCCAAGTCCGAGTCAGCCAAAGGAGTCGTGTCTTTACTTGGGCTCCAAGTATAGTCTTACCTTGGACGCCAAGCAACAAAGACCGAGTGTGGAGAAGCAAGGAAACGTGCATAGGCAAGCACAAAGTCGGTTGCCATATCTTTCCTTATTTAAGTTTTCCTAATTAGTAGTCTATCCGGTTTTAGGAAAGTTTCCAATTTTCTTAAAATCTGGTTTAGTTAATTATTTCCTAGTTGTTATTTCCTTTAATTATTTTCCCTAAAAGTATTAGGATTATAATAAGGCAAATTAGCCATAGCTTATGTCGAGTAAGATTAGGGAAGTCGATTGTTTCCTTAAGTCCTCTAGGAGTCGGTCTAGCTTAGTATAAATAGGGAGCTATTGTATCCTTATTTCACATCCAAGAATTATCAATAAACTTGCAAAGTTTTCGTTTACATTGTGTAAGCATAGGTTCGACGAGTTTCGTTCCGAATTTCGTTATTGTTTGACGCGTTTTCGAACATTAACACGAGTTATAATCAATAGGTCTTGATTATAATTCACCATTGGTTGAGCTATAGGTCTAGCTCAAGCAAATATCCTTTTATTTTCTTGTTTCGTTTATATTATAAAAACACATAAAAATTACTAAGTTCTCGTTCTGAATCAGACAGTTCAATAAACCATTCAAATCGTATGAAATCGACAATCAGACAGTTCTCAGCACTGTCCAGTTTTATTAATTCCGCTGCAACTCTAACGAATTTTATTCTTTGAGTAATTTTCGTATCATTTGGCATCAGAGAACAGGTTTGTTGATCCAAGACGGTGATCATGGATTTTAATGATCCAAATTTTCTTCAAAATCTCCAAGAGGCTTTAAAGAACATCAACTTTACCCCAGGACAACGTATGCAACCACGGAGAGAACCGGTCAAGTACATGGATGAGTTCAAAATCAATGACCTTCCAGAGTTTGTTGGTGGCACGGATCCCGAGGAATATTTTCAATGGGAAAGACAGATGGAGAGGATGTTCGACTTCAAGGACATTGATGATGAGAAGCGTTGCAAATATTCAATCTTGAAGCTACGCAAGAACGCATCTTTATGGTATGAAAGTTTGAAGGCTGCTAGGGCACGTGAAGGGAAGGAAAAGCTAGCTTCGTGGGAGTCTTTAAAACGTAAGCTACGAAAGAGGTTTGTTCCCAAAACTCATAAGATTGATTTATATCGTAAATTGGCTGAATTAATGCAAGGGAGCTTGAGTATTGCCGATTATATTGCTGAATTTGAAAGAATAACCCTTATGAGTGAAGTAGAGGAGATTGAGGAACAAAAGATGGCTCGTTTCTTTCGAGGGTTAAACCTTTATATTGCTCATGCGGTCGAGATGCACCCTTATTCTTCTTTCGATATGATATGTGATCTTTGTATCAAGGCGGAAGGGTAAAATAAGACTAAACGTGCTTATGTGAGTAACTCATCGAAAGTTAATCCTTGGAGTAAACCTGATTTGTCTAAGAATATGGGAGCTAGTTCGAGTTCCAGTTCAAAACCTATTGTTCCAGCAACACCAGTCGCTCAAACAGACCCTAAGACTGTTCAGACGCCTAAAGAAAAGAGTTTGGCTACTGTTCGTTGTTTTAAGTGTCAAGGTTTTGGACACTTTCAGAATGCTTGTCCTAACAAACGAAACATCACATTGCGAGAGGCCGTGGATGTTCGTGATGAGTTATTTGAAGAAGACAACGAAGATGGGTTGTTTCTATTGAATGAAGCCGAGGAGGGAGAGGTGGATTTTGAGCCTTATGAACCACCTATGTATGATACTAATCTTGTTCTACGACGTACTTTGCAAGCTAATACAGAGCCTATTACAACGGAGCAACGAGACCAGATTTTTCATACAAAGTGTCAAGTGAAAGACAAGTGGTGTAGTGTGATTATTGACGGAGGAAGTTGCACGAATGTGGCTTCAACGGAGATGGTAGAAAAATTGGCACTCGTTACTATGGTACATCCTAAACCTTATAATTTACATTGGCTTGATGATGGTAGCAAGGTGAAAGTTACAAGGCAGGTACGTGTTGGTTTTACAATGGGTTCTTATAAGAACGAGGTGCTTTGTGACGTTATTCCTATGGATGCTTGTCATATTCTCTTAGGACGTCCTTGGCAATTTGATCGTAATGTTAATCACAATGGAAGAAGTAATGAATATTCTTTATTGGTGAATGGCAAGAAGATAGTATTGCGTCCTATGTCCCCGGAAGCAATTCGAGCTATGTACGCAAAGAAGGGTAAGAAACCAAGTTTGTCTATGTTTGCTAGTGAACGAGAGGTGGAGCAAGCTATTGATGATGGTGAAACAGTATATGCATTGGTCTCAAGTGAGAGTCCTACAAAGACCATCACAACAAGTCATGAAGATGGAATACTTAAAGAACTATTGCACGAGTTTAAGGATGTTTTCCCCGAAGATGTACCCCCGGGTTTGCCTCCTATTAGTGGAATTGAACATCAAATTGATCTCGTACCAGGTGCTCCCCTTCCTAACAAGGCCGCTTATCGTAGTAATCCCGAGGAGACCAAAGAGTTACAACGTCAAATTGAAGAACTCATGGAGCGTGGCTATGTTCGTGAAAGTATGAGCCTTTGTGCCGTTCCCGCATTGCTTGTACCTAAAAAGGATGGGACGTGGAGGATGTGCATCAATAGTAGAGCGGTAAATAATATCACTATCAAATATCGCTTTCCTATTCCAAGACTTGATGATATGTTAGATGAGCTTCATGGTTCGGTCATATTTTCAAAAATCGATTTGAGAAGTGGTTATCATCAGATTCGAATGCGTGAAGGTGATGAATGGAAGACCGCGTTCAAAACGAAGCATGGTTTATATGAGTGGTTGGTAATGCCATTCGGTCTCACTAATGCCCCAAGTACCTTTATGAGATTAATGAATGAAGTTTTGAAACCATTCTTGGGACGTTTTGTTGTCGTCTACTTGGACGATATTCTAATTTATAGTAAGAGTATCCAGGAGCATTTTGAACACTTACGGGCAGTGTTTGAAACACTTCAAAAAAACAGACTATATGGTAAGGCCGAGAAGTGTACATTCTTGGTAGATAACGTGGTGTTCTTGGGTTATGTTGTCTCGAAAGATGGAGTATCGGTTGATCAAACAAAGATAGAGGCTATTCGTTCTTGGCCAAGTCCTAAAAAACAAGAATCGAGGTTAGATCTTTTCATGGACTTGCTTCCTTCTATCGACGTTTTATTCGTGATTTTAGTACCGTTACTAGTCCTATTACGGAGTGTATGAAGAAAGGCACATTCCATTGGAGCGAGGCTGCCCAAGGGGCGTTTGAAACAATTAAAAGGAAGCTATGTGAAGCTCCCGTGTTAGCATTACCCGACTTCTCACAACCTTTCGAATTTGAATGCGATGCTAGTGGTGTAGGGATTGGAGTTGTTCTTATTCAAAATAAGCGACCCATTGCTTATTTCTCGGAGAAGTTAGGAGGAGCTCGACTTAATTATTCAACCTATGACAAGGAATTTTATGCTATTGTTAGGGCTCTTAATCATTGGAGTCATTATCTTCGTCCTAGTCATTTTATTTTACACTCGGATCATGAATCATTAAAACATATACATGGGCAACAAAAGGTGAATCCGAGGCATGCTAAGTGGGTTGAATTCCTACAATCATTTTATTTTTCATCGAAGTATAAGGATGGTAAGAGTAACGTTGTGGCAGATGCTCTTTCACGCCGTTATTCATTATTATCTACACTTGAAGTCCGGTTGCTAGGTTTTGAGACCTTGAAAGATTACTATATTGAAGATATTGATTTTGGAAAGATTTACAAGGAATGTCAAGATGGTTCATTCAAAGAATTCGTGATTCAAGACGGATTCCTCTTCAAAGGTAATCTTCTTTGTGTACCTAAGCATTCGGTTCGTGAATTATTGGTGCGTGAAGCACATGGAGGTGGGTTAGCTGGTCATTTTGGTGTGCAAAAGACATTGGATGTATTGAAGGAACATTTTAATTGGGCAAAGATGCAAGGAGATGTATACAACATTGTGAGCAAGTGTGTGACTTGTCATCCTATGAAAAGCAAGTTCAAGCCCGGAGAATACACCCCATTGCCAATTCCAATTAGACCATGGGAAGATGTGTCGATGGATTTCATTGTTGCTTTACCTCGCACTCAACGAGGTAAAGATTCTATTATGGTAGTAGTTGATCGTTTCTCTAAGATGGCGCATTTTGTGGCTTGTAACAAGGCGGATGACGCAAGCAATGTGGCTGATTTGTATTACAAGGAGATCGTTCGTCTACATGGAATACCAAAGACAATAGTTTCTGATCGTGATTCGAAATTTTTAAGTTACTTTTGGAACACGTTATGGAGGAAGGTTGGAACAAAGCTCTTGTTTAGTACTTCACACCATCCTCAAACAGATGGGCAAACTGAAGTTACTAATCGTATTCTTGGAACTATTTTGCGAGGATTGGTAAGCAAGACTCAAAAGGATTGGGATTTAAAATTATCACATGCCGAGTTCGCTTACAATCGTTCTCCCACGTTTGCAACAACTCACTCTCCATTTGAGGTTGTTTATGGTTTGAATCCTTACTTACCGTTAGACTTGATACCGTTACCTAAAGATGAATTGGTGCATAAGGATGCGGCGTCAAAATTGAAGTCTATGATCAAGTTGCATGAACAGGTAAGGGAACGGATCAAAACCGTTAATGAGGCTTACAAGAAGAAATCAAACAAACATAGGAAGCCAAGGCTTTTTAATCCAGGAGATTTGGTATGGTTACATTTGAGGAAAGAAAGGTTCCCTAGCAAGAGGAAGAACAAATTAATGCCAAGGGCCGAGGGACCTTACAAAGTGATCGAGAAAGTGAATGATAATGCATACAAGATCGAACTTCCAGGAGACTATGGAGTACATGCTACATTTAATGTCGGGGATCTATCTCCATACCTTGACGATGATGGGATTTCTGAATTGAGGACAATTCCTTTCAAAGGGGGAGGGGATGATACGATATTGATTGTTGAGGAAGTTAACTTAGATTTGGAGCGATTAAATGAAAAGTCCGCGGACTGTTCAAATCCATCAGCTATTTGGTGCCAAGTCCGAGTCAGCCAAAGGAGTCGTGTGTTTACTTGGGCTCCAAGTATAGTCTTACCTTGGACGCCAAGCAACAAAGACCGAGTGTGGAGAAGCAAGGAAACGTGCATAGGCAAGCACAAAGTTGGTTGCCATATCTTTCCTTATTTAAGTTTTCCTAATTAGTAGTCTATCTGGTTTTAGGAAAGTTTCCAATTTTCTTAAAATCTGGTTTAGTTAATTATTTCCTAGTTGTTATTTCCTTTAATTATTTTCCCTAAAAGTATTAGGATTATAATAAGGCAAATTAGCCATAGCCTATGTCGAGTAAGATTAGGGAAGTCGATTGTTTCCTTAAGTCCTCTAGGAGTCGGTCTAGCTTAGTATAAATAGGGAGCTATTGTATCCTTATTTCACATCCAAGAATTATCAATAAACTTGCAAAGTTTTCGTTTACATTGTGTAAGCATAGGTTCGACGAGTTTCGTTCCGAATTTCGTTATTGTTTGACGCGTTTTCGAACATTAACACGAGTTATAATCAATAGGTCTTGATTATAATTCACCATTGGTTGAGCTATAGGTCTAGCTCAAGCAAATATCCTTTTATTTTCTTTTTTCGTTTATATTATAAAAACACATAAAAATTACTAAGTTCTCGTTCTGAATCAGACTGTTCAATAAACCGTTCAAATCGTATGAAATCGACAATCAGACAGTTCTCAGCACTGTCCAGTTTTATTAATTCCGCTGCAACACTAACGAATTTTATTCTTTGAGTAATTTTCGTATCAACACTCCTCTTATGTAACCGAAATAAGAGTGAATGAAGGAGATATATTCTCTCCTAATTTCGGCCCATATGACCGAAATAAGAGAATTTATTTTCTCTTTTTTTTCGGTTTATCTACTTACCAAAAATAAGGAGATTAAATCTTCTTATTTTGGTAGTATGCAAAAATGTATAAAATGTATTAAATATAAATTGTCATTTATATTATTCCGCATTAACAAGTCTACAACAACAACTTGCGGTTGATTTATTAATACGGGTCAATAATAAATTTTTATGACAATATCGTATAATTATCATTTGCTGATTAAATATAACCGATTACATTTAATTACGAATTAACATATTAATTCATCCAAGCTAACATTATATACATTAATTAAATATAACTTATTATATTCAATTTAGGAATTGACAGCTAATTCGTCTCAACTAATATTATTTAATCGGCATTAAATAGTTGTCTCATCAACACATTGACTAACTGTTTAGTCATATAAGGCATCAATGTGATTACATTTCCATACGGGTAACAAAAATCGTTGCTGGTGTTAATTTAGTAACGATTTTCGAAATGCCGATATCTTAAACTGGTTACGATTTTCTATCAACCGTTGATAAGTGTGATTCTGTATTGAGTTTTTGGAAACCGTTAAACGTTTTTAACAACGGTTTGTTAAGCAGCCGTTGTCAAATTATAATAACAACGGTTTTCGAGGGAAACCGTTATTCCTATTAGCGCAGTCTAGGTTTCCGCCAATATTTGGAAAACGGTAATCTAAGTGTCTTTATTAAATGCATTAAACCGTTGTGATATGCTCCTTATTGATTGCCAGATTTGGCGTAGTGCTAGTGTTGAGTATCTTGCATTATAACATGTTAATAAGCAATTAAAAGAAGAGAAAATGAATTAATGAATTTATGAGCATTGATTGGTTGTTGTGTGAATTTAATGGCATACTTGTTTGGTTAATTGTTCTTGTTGTTGGTTAATTGTTGATATTGGAGATTGTTGGGGGATTTTGATGATGGTTTTGGAGACGGAAGGCGGTTGGGAAACCATCTTCCGCTCAAGTCTCCCTTGGAGCTTCCCACTCCAAGGGAATGTGCACATTGAGTACTTGGGTTATGGAGGGACTCATGCGGTGAGGCATGTTGTCTGGTAGGGGACTCAAGTCAAACTCGGGCCCGTTACCACGGACGTGTTCCGAGTACCCTGGTGGTGTTGGTGACATCGTGGGCGTGTCTCGGTCACGGTTGGAGAAGATGAGTTTGGTGGATATTTATAATGTTTATATGCGTCTTTAAACTACTAAGTTTAATTGCATCTCCCCTTTGTTATTGAGCATTTATATCATTAGCTAACACTTGGGTTTGAATGTCTGTGATGAACCATATGGTGATTTCTGCCCATATGGGGAGCAGTGTCAACAGGTGCGCATATCTGAGTAGCGGGCTTTGGGAGAGGTCTACCTTGTTGTGGCTACTTGTTCTTATTTATTTTTGACACTCAAAACTCCTATTCGATTTGGTTGTACTATTGAGATGAATTTCATATCCCTTAACTTGTAGTCACTTAACATTACAACTTATTTATTTATGTAATCTAAAGTACTTCTTTACTTGTTGTTCGCACTGCACCCTTGGGAAACCAAGGTTTGTGACACCTCCATGTGATGGGAATTGCCTAGAGGAAGGGTCCCGACCTGTGGGGGTGTTACAGATGCTGAGGTTTGGGTTCCCGAAAGTGGTCCAGTCAAGGCTAATTAGTGTAGTCCTGGCTGGTTTGTATTTTCGAATGGGCGTTCAAGAGGGGTCGAAAGCTTCCTTTTACTCCATTTATAGTTGATATTATGAGGGCTATCAAGGTTGTTCCTTTCCAACTCATGCCTATGGTTTGGAAAATTGATCAATCCGTTGAACATTTATGTACCAAACACAACTTGGTGATTACTGTAGAAGATTTCAAAAATTTCAATCGCCTAAAGAGTAATACTACAGGGGGTTTCAATTTTCGCGTCAGGGCGAAGTTGGCTCACTTGATAACCAACTTTGATTCAGGCGATGATAAGGGCTGGGCCATAACTTTTATGTTTGTCAGGGCAGATTCTATTGCCCTTGATCTGGACTATCGAAGTTATCCAGCCGTGGAGGGTGGTAAGTATTTCCCTGTATACAATCTAGAACATTATGATCTGTAAAATTTTTTTAATATAGACTTACTTGTATTGTGCGTCAGTGGTTTATTGGGCTTGTGATCCTGATGCTAAAGGGTCAGCTGATCGTATTGCATCCTTCATGGCCCTGTTAGAAGAGGAGGGGACCTGGCATGCTTGCATTTGCCAAGAGCCTCTGCCTCATTTTAAGAAGGCTAAACTGAGCACTTACAAGGCTGCTAAGAGTGCTAAGGCTTCAGGGGTCTCAACATCTAGAAGTAAGTTTCATTTTTCTACGTTGACATTTATGCCTGAGCATGTGTTAGTATTGCTGATATAGGATTTCGTCGTGTAGCTATCAGCGCTTCTGCAAGGATTGCTGGTTTTGGCATATCCGTAGTGAAGGCAGGGATTTCCCAAATTACTGGGGAGAAGTCTCGGAGCAGTAAGGATACAGGGAGTGATTGTAATCTTCAAATTCAGGTTCCTAATCACCAGGCTCAACTAGTGTCTCTTCCACAGGGAGTGGGTGATGCAGACGAGTCCAGGCAGGCTAGGAAAAGGAAAAGGCAGGAGGAGGTTTATGAGGAAGTTGGAGCTGGTGGTGAGGGTGAAAGCGACGTTAGGGAAGTCAGGGCTAGGCTTGGTGATGTACAGTTTGCTAAGGAGAAGATCCAAGCTCATTCCTTCTTGGTTGATGATCCTTACTCTATGTACTAGGCTGAGGAGTCGTCTGCTCAGGCTGTAGCCGATATGTATCATTCCAAGGATTGTGCTGCCAACTTGGTTGCCATGCTGAAGGGGGTATGGTTCTTTTTTCCTGGTTTTTATCTTACTTTCTCAGTTTCTGGTCCTGCTTACCTACTCATGTTTTCGTTGCAGAATGTAAATGACACGTTGAGAGGTGCTTGTGAACTAAAGTCCTCTAACGCGAAGAATAATGTCTTGGACTGGGAGGTGCATTGTTTGAAGAAAGATGTTGATGCTTTGAAGACTGACTTGGAGGCGCTAAAAGAAGAAAATGAAGCTTTGAAGAAGGAGAATGAAGCAGGCAAGGCAAAATTGGTTGTTGAAACGTCCAAGCTGGGGTCTGCTCAGAATGCAATAAATCTGCTCAGGCTAAACTTGCTGTTGTCCAGGATGAACTCAAAGCTGAAAAGCAGGTTATGCAAGATCTTTTGTTGGCAAATGAGGAGATGTCTGTTGAGAGGGACACAATACATAGTAGGTATAAGGATGCTGCCTTGTACTTCTTTGGCAAGGGTCGGGTTGATGCTATGAAGGAGCCTACTGAGGTCAGGCCATACTGGAACCCTGAGCAAGAAATGGTTGATCTTAATGCCGCCTACCCTGATCTTCACAAACTGCATGCTGATGACGAGTTCGACTCTCCCCTAACTAAAGACAAGAGTGATGAGGCTGATGAGGATGATGAGGAGGAAGAGGTTACTGATGAAGGCATTGGCTCTGCTACAGCCTCCAAGGCAGGTTGATAATTTTGCTGAGGACAAGTTTTTGGCCTATCCAGGGGGGATGTTCCTTGGACAAAATTTCGAATATTTTAGCTGGTTTTTAGCCCATCCAGGGGGGATGTTCCTTGGAAAAACATTGCTTTTGATCTTTCTGTGCTATAAATAAGTATGCAATTTGAAGCAGCTTTTTAATTTCCTCTATGTGCTTGGTTTGAAATTTTTGTACCTATTAAGATAACGCCTGTCAGAAGGGCTTATGGACCTCAGTCTGTTCAGGGACTTATGGCCCTCAGCCTATCTGGAGGACTTTCTGAGAAGGAAGTATAGTTGCCTGTCAGGAGGGCTTAAGACCCTTAACCTGTCAGCAGAGTTCTTGATAAGTAGTCCGGATTTATTTCACCATGTTACCTGTATTTTGTACTAAGCTAAGTTTTTTATGTATTTTTGGATGTGACAAAATGTTTGAGAATTTTAGTGATCTCTATTTGTTATAGCTTGTGAGGCATGTCTGGAATGTTATTCAGGTTGGGTGGAGTGGCCCTCAATCCTGAATATTTGGTTAAGCATGCAAATATATTATGTTAAATAGGTGCAGAAAAATAGTAAAAAAATTTTTCAGGATTCAATGTAGTGGTTTGAGATATATAGTAAAAGTTCATCTTGCCAGGCAATTTCAGGGTAGCAAGAAATCACATAGAAAAAATATGGATATTTTTATTCAGGATAATTACATATAGAAGCATGCCAGGTAAGAGATAGGATTGATAGCCTTACCTGGATCAGGCAAAAATAAATGGGCTTATAAATGAAATAGTTTTAAGTGAGAGATATTCCAGGATCTAGGAATCATTCTCCGTTCAAGGTCTGAAGTCTGTAAGCTCCCTGTCCTACTATTGAATCAATCAGGTAAGGGCCTTCCCATGTAGGGGCGAGTTTGCCTGTTGTTGGGCCTGATCACTTGCAAGTACGACCTGAAAGACACCTTGCATTGAGTGGGAGATAGTAATAGGACAAGAGAATTGGTGACGCACACTTGTCGAGGACAAGTGGGAGATTGTTGGAATATGTGTCCTCCGACAATAATGCGATCACAAGTGTCGATCATAATGATCACATCTTTAAGTCTCATTTTAAGAATACATGTGGGATGTAAATATTTTACAGTCAACTGGTCCACACATATCGGTAATGATTGGCTGACTAGAGTTTCACATTACTGTCGTGCGACGGTGGTGATCATTTGATCCCCTTAGGTCATACCTATAGGGAAATACGCTTAATTGATTATTTAATTAATCGTATGCCGATACGGGTTAATTAAATTGCTGAAAATTGACGGATGATTTTGTGAGTAAAGTTAACGTGTCTTATTGTAATTCGATTAAATTAGATACGGTCTAAGTAATCGAATTGTTTTATTACTTGGATAAAATTATTGTTTACGAAACAATTGATATTGAATGAGATTGAATGAATGATTTATTATAAATACAAGATATTGTGATTTATAATTGACAAACCATTTTGGTACAAGTAATTACGAATTACTAGTCGATTTTGTAAATGACATATTTTATGAGTATGTTGATTTTTAATATGTTAAAAATACATTACATTGTGCCATGTCATGTAACATGTTACATGTGACAAAATTGACAAATGACAAAATAAAATGGACCTCCCATTTTATAGAAATGTACCGAAATATTGAAGGGAGTTAGTGGAAAAATTGTGTAAATTGTTTTAAGTGGAAAACACAATCATAAAAAGCTAACTACTAGCCTTGCATGCCTATCATTTTCTTGGGTAGTAAATCTTGCCCATGCATTGGGCACATATACTCCCTCCAACCGGTTTCACTATAAAAAGAGAGGGTGTTTCCTCTACAATTATTCATTCACTCTTGTGATAATTTTTCTAGTGTAAGAAAAATGCATGATCTCTACAATTTGTGTAAATTCTAGAGAAATAAACTCCAAAATAATTCCTCCTCTCCACCGAAATAGTAGAGAGACAAATTAATATTTTGTGTCAAATTTAAGTATGATTAATATTATTACTAGATCAAAATAATATTAGTTTTTATGAGTTTTCCTTGGGTATATGCTTTTGGGAGAGATTCTATACTTGAATCTTTGTTCATCCATTATTTGGAATGCTCAAGAACTAACAAGAAGGAGATCTTGTTGGTGCCCTTATAATCCGAAAATCATATGGTGAGAAAACGATTTCTTCACTTATCTATTTTAGTTTGCATGCATAAGATTTGTAATTAATTTTATGACTAAATTATAGATGAGGAAATTCCTCTTGAAATTGTCTCCACCATCCCGTTGCTCCATCATCTTATCTAAGAGAACCTTTTTCGTAATATCTGAGGTGGTAAACTGAGCCTTATACCTCTTGACAGCCTCTGTGTACTCCTTTCCCTTACAAAACATTCCAGCTACAACAATGTCAATCGACCCCATAGGAAGTTCAGTTGCAACATGGACATCCTCATCAGAGATAACAAGATCGCGGTTCATCAATGAACAATTGAACGGATTAAATGTCTCGACAATCCATCTGGCCAAATGGCCATTGATTTCTTCTGACGTAAGTTGTAACAACCCTCCGAACCTGGAGTAAAACTACTAGGACTTGATTTTGGGACAAATAAGACTCGAAAACAAGAACTAACTTGGACAGAATTAGACTCAACAAAGGACTCGATTTGGACACTTAGATGGACTGTTTTAAGGACTAACAAACTATATAAGGACAGATTTAGAAGCTAATAAACGATTCAACCAAAGCAAGGCACGAAACAGCCTGTTTTGGACGAATATAAGATCCTAATTAGCTTGATAACTTTGAAAGAAAGCAATGGAAATAAGATTGTAACTTAAATGCTTATGAACTAAACATTCAAATAACAATTCCCACAATGACTTAAGGCAACAAAACAGAAACTTTGGGACTGTTTTGACACGAAAACAATAACAAGACTCGAGATATGACTTAAACTAGATCACGAAGCAGGTTTAAGCCTTGGAATTAAACTCAAGATCACGAAGCAAGAGCTTAATCCCGCCTCAAACACTAAGTAATGAGGGGTTTTCTGCACTAAGCAAGAAGAAAATTGATTGAAAACTTCAGTTTCAAACTCATATTTTAATTCACTCAAAATCTGATTTTTACAATGAGAAAAGAGCTCCTTAAATAGAGTCCTTGTTGCAATACTAGCCATTCATCTAAAGTAGCATCTAAGGGCTTAAAAGAGCCTCCTAATACTCCAAGAAAAACGGCTCAAAGCCCTACACAAATCAGATAACAAAAGGCTACAAGACAAATGAAAATAAAGAGGATTGTTGGTAATTGTACAAGCTTCCTTTGGCATGCTTCACTTATTTATCTTATAAAGACTTCTTGGGCAGCTGGTGAGGCTCGTCCATAAGGAGTATAAGACCCAAAATTGCAGCAAAAGGTCCCTTAAAGCTTGCCTAGACAAAAGAAGAAAGCTTGAAAGCGATGGTTGTGCTTCTCTCCAAAACCGTGCCCATTGGACCACCATTTACTGTTTGTTCTCTTTAGCACCAGATTTAATCCTCTTCAAGACTTAACATCCTAGGCAAAAAGGCTCTAAACTCATCATAGAAGAGTCTTAGGCCGGAAAATGGCATGTGTTCTTAGACGGAATTGGCATTGGACCTCATTTTAAGAGATGGCCCAAAACCGTGGAAAATGGAGCTTGGTGTTGTTGCTATTTTTGCTTCAATCTCTCCCTCTTCAAAAGGACTTGCCCTCAAGTCCTGGAAATCATCATCCTCATTCTCCACATAGCTTGGACTCAAGTCCCCAACATCAAATGTTACATAAATTCCCAAGAGATCAACTTTGTACTTGTTGAACCCAATTTGCTTGATGACTTTAAAAGGACCTTCTTCACTTGCTATGGACTTGTTTTTTCCTTTCTTAAGGACTCTTTGCTTGTTGATTTTAACCCACACAAGGTCCCCGGGCCTGAATATGCGATCTTGCTTAGGAATCATAGATATTTCCTTGCATTTCATGGCCTTAGTATGGATGGGAGGATCTCTTTCAACTCGTTTCTTGACTCCTTTCCATTCCTCAACAATTGGTTCGAAATCTTGCACTTGGGCAGCCTCATTGTCGTGGCCATTACCATCACTAGCCTTGCACTTGAATTCAAATGAGTTAGTTAAACTTGGATTAGAAAATGAAGTAGGCTCACATTGCAAGCCTTCAAAGAAGCCCTCGGTTTGATCTTTCCATTTGAGTAATGCTTGGACCCTTGGCTCCTTGAATTCATCTTTGGCATGGACAACATGGACAGTCCCCATGCCATCCTCCCCTTGACTCACCTTGTCTTCATTGATCAATAATACTTTCTTGGGTGGTTCAAACATGGAATCGGGTGGTAGGGGTGCTAGCACAACTTTCTTTGAACCAAGCTTGAAAGTGTAGGTGTTTTCTTGACCATTGTGCATTGAATCTTTATCAAACTCCCATGGCCTACCAAGTAGAAGATGGCAAGCATCCATAGGTAGAACATCACAAAGAACCTCATCAACATAGTTCTTGCCCATGGAGAAGGACACTAGGCATTGCTTATCCACCTTAATGTCAGCTCCTTTGTTAAGCCACCTCAACTTGTAAGGATTAGGATGGTCTTGTGTAGGTAAGGAGAGCTTCTCAATGAGAGTATTAGAAGCCACATTTGTACAGCTCCCACTATCAATGATAAGGTTACAAACTCTTCCCCCAATGGTGCATCTAGACCTAAAGAGTTGTTGTCTTTGGTCTAATTCCATAGGTTGGGTACTCAATGCTCTCCAAATGACCAAACTCACTCCCTCATCCGGTTCTACAACCATGGCAGCCTCCTCTTGCACCGTTTCTTCCTTACCATCATCACAAACAAGGATCTCATCCTCACCCCAATGAACTACCTCAAATGTGCTAAGGGCTCTCTTGGTTGGACATTCTTTAGCATAGTGACCGAATCCTTGACATTGGTAACATTTTTTCAGAGATGTGGTGCTTTTGGTGGGAATCATGGGTGCCTTGCCTTTGTCAAGAGTAGGTGTTTTGTTTTGAGGGGTTGGTTCATCAACCTTGGTCTCGGTTTGGGTGGAGTAGGGGGCTGTTTTGGCGGCTGTTTTTGTGGTGGCAGCTCTCCCCTTTCCCAATTTCTCAACCCTCAAAGATAGGTTCACGGCCTTCTCAAAGGACAACACTTGATGCATTCTTACCTTACTAGCAATCTTAAAATCCAAACCCTCAATAAACCTAGCAATATTTTGTTTGGGTTGTTCATTGACTTCACATTGCAAGGTTAATTGTTCAAAGTCTCTAAGGTAAGACTCAATGGGTTGTTGGTCTTGTTTAAGCTGAGTAAGTCTAATAAACATGTCTTGAGTGTAGTCTCTAGGCACAAACTTATCCTTAAGTTTCTTTTTCAACTTAGACCATGACTTAATAGCCTCTTTACCATCTCTTCTTCTCTGATTTTTCAAGTTTTCATACCAAAGAGAAGCATAGCCTTTAAATTTCAAGATTGCAACTTTGAAAGATTTGTTATCCGAATAATCTTTAAACTCAAAAACTCTTTCAACGGTTCTAAGCCAATCTAACAAATCCTCGGGGTTTAGACTACCATAAAAATCAGGGATTTCTACCTTTACATCCTTGTTGTGCTCTTGTTGAAAAGCCTCGACCATGGAGTCCTCCGAATCTGAAAATGGCTCCCCTTCTTGGATACCCCGGCCTCCTCTTCCACCCATGTAAGCACGACCTCTACCTCTGCCCCGTGGTGGTTCTCCTCTTCCTCTTGGTGGTGTTGGAATGTTAGCCATGATAGCATTGAAAGAATCCAACAACAAGTCACATTTTTCAGAAAGTTGAGTGACTTGTGTTTCAATTCCGGTAAGCCTCTCCTCACTCATGGTTGATTTTTGTGTTTTTGATGTGGTTAAGGTATAATGAACTCAAAAAGAAAGGCTTTTTGTTGTTAACCAAAGCTCTGATAACCAATTTGGAGTAAAACTACTAGGACTTGATTTTGGGACAAATAAGACTCGAAAACAAGAACTAACTTGGACAGAATTAGACTCAACAAAGGACTCGATTTGGACACTTAGATGGACTGTTTTAAGGACTAACAAACTATATAAGGACAGATTTAGAAGCTAATAAACGATTCAACCAAAGCAAGGCACGAAATGACTGTTTTGGACGAATATAAGATCCTAATTAGCTTGATAACTTTGAAAGAAAGCAATGGAAATAAGATTGTAACTTAAATGCTTATGAACTAAACATTCAAATAACAATTCCCACAATGACTTAAGGCAACAAAACAGAAACTTTGGGACTGTTTTGACACGAAAACAATAACAAGACTCGAGATATGACTTAAACTTGATCACGAAGCAGGTTTAAGCCTTGGAATTAAACTCAAGATCACGAAGCAAGAGCTTAATCCCGCCTCAAACACTAAGTAATGAGAGGTTTTCTGCACTAAGCAAGAAGAAAATTGATTGAAAACTTCAGTTTCAAACTCATATTTTAATTCACTCAAAATCTGATTTTTACAATGAGAAAAGAGCTCCTTAAATAGAGTCCTTGTTGCAATCCTAGCCATTCATCTAAAGTAGCATCTAAGGGCTTAAAAGAGCCTCCTAATACTCCAAGAAAAACGGCTCAAAGCCCTACACAAATCAGAAAACAAAAGGCTACAAGACAAATGAAAATAAAGAGGATTGTTGGTAATTGTACAAGCTTCCTTTGGCATGCTTCACTTATTTATCTTATAAAGACTTCTTGGGCAGCTGGTGGGGCTCGTCCATATGGAGTATAAGACCCAAAATTGCAGCAAAAGGTCCCTTAAAGCTTGCCTAGACAAAAGAAGAAAGCTTGAAAGCGATGGTTGTGCTTCTCTCCAAAACCGTGCCCATTGGACCACCCGGCTGTTTGTTCTCTTTAGCACCAGATTTAATCCTCTTCAAGACTTAATATCCTAGTCAAAAAGGCTCTAAACTCATCATAGAAGAGTCTTAGGCCGGAAAATGGCATGTGTTCTTAGACGGAATTGGCATTGGACCTCATTTTAAGAGATGGCCCAAAACCGTGGAAAATGGAGCTTGGTGTTGTTGCTATTTTTGCTTCAGAACCCCATACTGTGTATGGCTTCAATTTGCTTTTCGGATGGCCCCAACTTGATGAAATTAGTGATCAAGGAAGGACTCATCCGAGTGAGGAGAGGTTTATACTTGTCAGAACGCTTTCTTCTTTTTATAGTTTGCGTTGGCTCTTTGCTTATTGCTGCTGCCTTCCTCTTGTTCTTGTTAGGAGGCAACTCTGGTGCGACTTCCTCGTGAACTTAAGCTTTAACACGCGGACTCCGTTGCCGCGGTGAAATTTGTTCTGCCTCTGCTACTGTAGTGTTTGGTTTGAGAGAATTATCTGTCAAAGTTGACAGCATTAGTAAGGTAGCTTATTTCATGTATATTCAAAATTGTTTAATGCACATAGATAGTTATTTGATGCATATACAAGGTTGGTCCATGAATTCATAAGACTATTATACGCCAAACCAAACAGTGATTAGCTTCAGGAAGACAACTTATTTTATGCATATACAAAGTTGTTTAATGCACATAAACAGTTATTTGATACATATACAAGGTTAGTCCATTAATTCATAAGACTAGTGTACTCCAAACCAATCACCGATTAGCTTCAGGAAGACAACTTATTTCATGCATATACAAAGTTGTTTAATGCACATAAACAGTTATTTGATGCATATACAAGGTTAGTCCATTAATTTATAAGACTAGTGTACACCAAACCAAACACCGATTAGCTTCAGGAAGACAGCTTATTTCATGCATATACAAGCTTATTTCAGGAAAACAGGATTTTAAAAAGGGGACCGGGTGTCCTAAAACGGGACGGGAAAGGGTTTAGGGTTGGATTAGGCGGACCGCTACCGCGGGTCCGCCTAATCCAACCTGAAACCCTTTCCCTTGCTATTGTCATTCGAACAGGAAAACCTAAAGACATCCTAGAAGGGGACGAGTGAACCCTTTTTTTGGGGACGTGATTTTAAAAAGGGGTCGGGTGTCCTAAAACGGGACGGAAAAGGGTTTAGGGTTGGGTTAGGCGGACCGCTACCGCGGGTCCGCCTAATCCACCCCTAAACCCGTTTCCTTGCTATTGTCATTCGAACAGGAAAACCTAAAGACACCTTAGAAGGGGCCGAGTGAACCCTTTTTTGGGGACGGGAATTTAAAAAGGGACTCGGGTGTCCTAAAACGGGACGGGAAAGGGTTTAGGGTTGGATTAGGCGGACCTACCGCGGGTCCGCCTAATCCAACCCTAAACCCTTTCCCTTGCTATTGTCATTCGAACAGGAAAACCTAAAGACACCCTAGAAAGGGCCGAGTGAACCCTTTTTTGGGGACGGGATTTTAAAAATGGGCCCGGGTGTCCTAAAACGGGACGGGAAAGGGTCTAGGTGAAGGAAATGTAGATTCATATACATGTTAACATACTCTTATATGTCTAAATAATTTGTCATAAAATTAATTACGGATTTTATGCATGCAAACAATAATATAAATAGAGGAGAAATCATGTCCTTACATAGTAGATTTCGGCTATTAGGGCACAAGAGAGATCACCTTTCTCTTCTTGTTCTTGAGCTTTTCCAATGGAAGAACAAAGATCTAAGTGTAAGATCTCTCCCTATGTATTATACCCAAGGCTCCTCTTAATATAATTAATATTACAAATACTAGTTATAATATTAATCAAAGGTAGAAAATTGAACCAAAAATTTATAAAACACTTATATTATTTCGGTTTTATGAGAGAAGATGAGGAGGATTTTTCTTCTCTCTAGAACTTGATTTTGGATGATAATGTTGGAATGAAAATAATACACTACACTTAGTATATTATTAGGTAAAAATTATAGAAAAACAATGATAGTTTTTCTTCCCCAAAACCGTGTAAGAGGAGAGCTATTGGGGAGCCAATGCATGGAAAAATTGTTCTTCACAAGGAACAATAGGCTTGCATGCCTAGACTTGCTTTTTCATCATTATGTTTTATCAACTAAATAAAACAATTAACTAGCTTAATGCTCCCCAATTTTTAAGCACTTTACATAATATGGATCCCATATTATTTTTGTCAATTGTCAATGTGTCACATGTCATATGTGACATAAATATGTTATGTATTTTTAACATATTAAAAATCAACGTATTAATAAAAATACGTCACATACAAAAATCGACTTAGTAATTTCATAATTACTTGTGCCAAAATATTTTACCATAAATTTCAACTGATTGAATTTATAATAATTCATTCATTTTAATTGTTACACTAAACAATTTATTTCATCCGAGTAATTATACAATTTAATTACTCAGACCGTATCTCATTTAATCACATTTCAATTTGATACGTAAATTTTACTTCCAAAATCGTCCGTCAATTTTCAAGTAATTTAATTAACTCGCAACGTTATACGATCAATTAAATAATCAATTAAGAGTGTTGCCCTTTAGGTATGACCTAGGGGGTCAACTGATCACCACCGTCACACGACAGTAATGTCAAACTCTAGTCAGCCAATCATTACCGATATATGTTGACCAGTTGACAGTAACAAAATTACTTCCCAATTGTATTCTTTAAAATGAGATTTAATAATGATATTTAAATCATGTGATCGCATTATTGTAGAGGACACATTTCCCAACAATCTCCCACTTGTCCTCGACAAGTGTGCGTCACCAATTCTCTTGTCCTATTACTATCTCCCACTCAATGCAAGGTGTCTTTCAGGTCGTACTTGCAAGTGATCATATCGAGAGTGGTTTCCTCGATCTGGAGAATAACTGATTGACCGGATTTAGCCACTCGGATACCTTCCGAGCGTGGCCACGCATTTCGATTCATTACTCCTCGAGTGGCCCCGAGATATTGTTATAACCCTGACTAGGGGTGGACAATTCCTATCGCACTCATTCCCTTCGGCTATTTTGACCATCATAACCCAAAATATGCCCATTTGACCCCATTTACGAAGGTCGTAGTAACACAAATCAAAGTTAATCGAAATCGTGCCATCTTAGGCGAATAGTCTCTAGTCAAAAGAATCGACTCATTAGAACACTATAGTAGCTCTCGCCACGACCAGGCTATATAAATTTGCTAGAACTCTATAAGCGGTCATTAGGCCCGACAAAATGTTCCTAATGTGATCGCCTATGTGATCGACTAGTCATCTCACATGATCGTATGGCACTTGAACTTGCCATCAATCGCCTCACACTCTAGTCACTTCGAGACGTCACCTCATATAAGTAACTATGGGCAAAACAATGTTAATCCATGTTCACTTTAACGGGTTCAATTGTCTCTACAACCCGTTTGGATGTAACAAAGTATAAATTAAGGATAAAAGACAAATGCGATTATGAACATGAACAAAAACAACACTTTTATTTCATTTCAAAATCTAACAAAAATTTGGTACACGTTTAAGTCCCATGGACGCAACATGCCCATCATGCTTAGCCTGCGATAAAGGCTTGGTGAGCGGATCGGGTATGTTGTCATCCGTCCCAACCTTACAAATCGCAATTTCCTTTCTTTCAATGAAATCTCTTATTACATGATACTTTCTAAGTACATGTCTAGATCTATTACTAGACTTTGGCTCCTTAGCTTGGAAGATCGTCCCACTATTATCACAATAGAGAGTGATGGGATCATCGGCGGTAGGTACTACTTTTAGACCTTCCGTGAATTGCTTGATCCACATAGCTTCCTTGGCAGCTTCGATGCTTTGCTATGTACTCAGCCTCCGTTGTCGAATCCGCGGTTCTGACTTCCTTGAAGCTTCTCCACCACGGCACCACCATTGAGCATGAAAACAAAACCACTTGTGATTTCATGTCATCTCTATCTGTTTGAAAACTTGAGTCCGTGTATCCCGTAACACGCAACTCAGTGTCTCCTCCAAACACAAGGATAGAGTCCTTAGTTCTTCTCAAGTACTTAAGGATGTTCTTGACAACAATCCAGTGACTCTCACCTGGATTTCCTTGATATCTACTCGTCATGCTCAAGGCATACGAGACATCAGAACGTGTGCATATCATGGCATACATGATTGATCCAACAAATGAAGCGTAAGGGATCAACTTCATGCGTTCAACATCATGGGGTTCGGAGGGACATTGAGTCCTGCTCAATATCGTTCCGGTTACCATAGGTACCAAACCCCTTTTGGATTTGTCCATGTTGAATCGTCGAAGAATCTTATCAACATAAGACTCTTGACTTAGTGCCAATATCCTCTTGGGTCTATCTCTATAGATCCGGATACCTAATATGCGTTGTGCCTCTCCTAAATCCTTCATTTGGAAGTGGTTACCTAACCACTTCTTAACGAAAGACAACATTGGAATATCATTTCCAATGAGTAGTATGTCATCGACATACAAGATTAGGAACACAACATTGCTCCCCATCGAATTTCATGTATAAACATGGTTCCTCAACATTTCGAGTGAAACCATTTTCTTTTATAACATGATTGAATCGATGATTCCAACTTCTAGATGCTTGCTTAAGACCATAAATGGATCTCTTAAGCTTGCACACTTTGTTAGGATTTTTAGAATCAACAAAACCTTCGGGTTGTATCATGTACACCTCCTCTTCTAAATGCCCATTTAGAAAAGCGGTTTTGACATCCATTTGCCAAATTTCATAATCATGAAATGCGGCGATCGCTAACAAAATCCGTATGGATCTTACCATGGCTACGGGGGCGAAGGTCTCATCATAATGGAGACCTTGGACTTGGGTAAATCCTTTTTCCACTAGCCTAGCTTTGTAGACATCGTCATGTCCTTCTATGCCATTTTTGACCTTGAATATCCATTTGCATTGGAGGGGTCTTGCCCCTTTAGGCAAATCTACCAAGTCCCAAACTTGGTTTTCAAGCATAGAATCCATTTCGGACTTCATGGCTTCAAGCCATAAGGTGGAATTAGGACTAGAGATTGCGGCCTTGTAGGTGGCGGGCTCATCACTTTCCATAAGCAACACATCGAGCGTTCCATCTTCTTCGATAAGTCCCACATATCGATCGGGATGGCGAATAACTCGGCCCGTCCTTCTTAGTGGAGGAGGCACAACCGCGTTAGACGATGAAGGAACATCTTCTTGCGTCTCTATCTCGGTTTGTGGCTCTTGAACTTCGTCAAGTTCAAAATTTCTCCCACTCTGTCTCTTAGAAATAAATTGACTTTCTAAGAAGACAGCCTCACTAGACTCAAACACTTTGTTTTCTTGAGGTTTGTAGAAGTAGTAACCTCGAGAGGTCAAAGGATAACCTACAAAGATGCATTTTTCGGATCTTGGGGCAAGCTTGTTGTCGGGTTTAGCCTTGACGTAAGCATCACATCCCCAAATTTTCATATAGGATAGATTAGGAACTCTTCCTTTCCATGTCTCAAATGGAGTCTTTTCGGTGGCCTTAGTGGGACTATTATTTAAAGATAGAATTGCAGTTTGGATTGCAAATCCCCAAAACGAGTTCGGTAACTCGGTTTGACTCATCATGGATCGAACCATATCAAGTAGGGTTCGATTCCTCCTTTCGGCAACACCATTCAGTTGTGGTGTTCCGGGTGGAGAAAGTTGTGATATAATGCCACAACCTTTCAAGTGTGAATCAAATTCAAGACTAAGGTATTCACCACCACGATCGGATCGTAGTGCCTTAATCCTTTTGTTCAATTGGTTCTCTACTTCGTTTTGGAATTCCTTGAATTTCTAAAATGCTTCACTCTTGTGTTTCATTAAATAGATATACCCATATCTACTTAAGTCATCGGTGAAGGTTATAAAGTAGTCATAATTACTACGAGCGGTGATACTCATTGGTCCGCATACATCGGTGTGTATGAGTCCTAATAGTTCACTAGCCCGTGTCCCTTTACCACTAAAAGGATTACGAGTCATTTTGCCAAGTAGGCAATATTCGCATGTACCAAATGATTGATAATCAAATGGTGTAATCACATTAGTAGAAATTAATCTTTTGATGCGATTCTCGTTTATGTGACCTAATCGACAATGCCAAATGAACGCTTCACTTGGGTCACTTGTTTTGAGTTTCTTTGATTGAATGTTATAAATATCATTAGTCGGTTTTGAGGTCTCTAAAATGTAAATGCCATTTATGGAAGAAGCTTGGCCAATAACCAAATCATTCCTAGAAATAGAGCAACGATTGTTCTTAATGACAAAACAAAAACCGTCCATGTCTAGCATGGCGATTGAAATAATGTTTTTAGAGAGCGTAGGAACATAAAAACAATTATGCAAATACAACTCAAAACCGTTTGGCAAAGCTAGAACATAAGTTCCTTTGGATTCGGCCGCTACCCGAGCTCCATTTCCAAGTCGAAGATCCACATCTCCCTTGCTAAGCTTCTCCACATCTCTTAAACCCTGTAAATGATTACAAAGGTGAGAACCACAACCGGTATCTAGTACCCATGTCGTAGTGGAAGTATAATTTATATCAATAACATAAATTTCTTTAGGAATTGTACCTTTTGGAGTAATGAGTCCTTCCCTTATATTTCGCAAATACATAGGGCAATTCCTAAGCCAATGTCCCATGCCATAGCAATAATGGCACTCATCATTAACTTGCTTGAAGTTTTTGATTTTCTTTCCTTTCTTCTTGAACCTCTTGCCCTTTGAAGCAAGAACTTGATTGCTAGAGCTCCCACTAGCTTTGGCATCCTTATCTTCCAGAGATAAAGACCCTATAGATCGTATGAGGTAGTCTTCCTGAGACGGACTCACACGAGGTCTAGTAGTAGTGGGTGGTTTAGAAGTGGTGATGAAATTAAGGTTTCCATCCGAACCTATCCCGAAATGAAGTTCTCTAGTTGTATCGAAATTATTGTTGGAGCATACGTCGTCAAGAACATGGTGATATGACTCAATGGTTATCGGTGCGGTAGCATTTGATGGATTCATTGTAATGCACTACAAATATGGAGGAAAGGAAATATTAACATTTGTCTTTTTAAATCATACTTGCAAATTTAACAAGATATGAACATTTATATAGTGACCTCTACCCAACTATAATAAATGATTCCAAGACCCAAATTCATATCAACTTAGGCACGGGGTAGCCGATGAAACCCTCATCAATATAACTCGGTGGATTAACCTTTTAATCGATTCTACTTTTAGAACTCTTGGTCGATAAAATTACTCTAATATTTATCTATAGCCCAAAACACATCAACAAGGGCACGGGGTAGCCGATGAAACCCTTATCAATTACTTTTGTTGAGTTCAATCCAAATTTCGAATAAATGTGTCCATTGTCCAAACCCACATTAATTTAGGCACGGGGTAGCCGATGAAACCCTCATCAATATGAATTCGGTGGATTTGACATTTATCACCCACTTCCCCTACGTAACAAGGTTTGTACCCCGGGGTAGCCGAGTGCACTCCCCGCGAAATAGGTTTTCATGGTTTCTACTATTTGGTAAGGCTATGTCTCAATTAGTTGTTTTAGCGAGAGGTCGTGTCAATTTTTTTATCTATCACGTTTTAAGTGAACTAAAGCGGTGAACTACGATAATTCTAATTGACACGGTCGATAAACTCGATAAAAGACAATGCATGTTTAGTTATGGCGATTTAGCGATGCATGTGACATAAAATAAAATGCAAGCATAAAGATAAATAAATCCTAGTATGGCCTTTCCTAAAATAGAAAAACTATTAATCTATTACATATTCGGAAACCAACTCCATTGGTCCCTTGAACTTCGGTTGTGGCACGCATCTCGAGGTAACACCGTCTTTATGTATCGCCATTCTTGAAGTAATCCGTCTTTTGGAACTCCGGAATGAATAAAATTACATAATAAATTACACAATTTCCTATTATACATTTGTAACTAAAATAAAATAAATCTATTAAATTACAAAACGGTGATACGAGATCACAATAAAAATTACAACCGAATCGATATTCCCATACATTTCGGGAAATACCAATTAAAATCTAAGGCCATACTAAGTAAAATTACATAATTCAAAAATTACATAAATTAAAATTATGACAATCATAAAGAAAATGCAGCATTATAATATGTATGAACATGCTCAATTTTTATGCTAAATCGCCTTTTAATTAGCCAATATCGTATATTACTCGGTTTTTACGGATTTGCGCGATTTCAACATTTTATAATCACAAAAATGCATAAACTCGTATTTATGCATAAGTTAATTACCCTAACTTCTTAGGACTCAAAATATAGTCTTCACTAATAATTTGACCATAATTAACCTTTATTTATAAAATTGTTCAAAAATGGACCATAAATTACAAAAATAAGCCATTAAACTTCAAATAAATCTAAAAATTTCAAATAAATTTGAAATTTAAATTCATGAACATTCTGGAAAAATTCCATGACACTCATAATGTTCAAAATCTTAGGTTAAAAATTTAGAAATTTTTTCCGGAAAAACAATGTTGCGGTTTATCGATATTTAATAAAATAATCATAAAACAAAGGGAAAAATTATTTTCATTAACTTTTCAATTTTAGATCTGAAAAATATAATAAAATGCAACATTAGACGTTTTTCCTAAGTCATAGATTATGTTTTAATTAATTTTCACTAATAATGTCACTATTTATGCCATTTTTCTTCAAAAATTCATAAATCATGCAAAAAGACTTCTTTATAGCCAATTATTTTACACACATCTTGTAAAATTGCATGTGACAACATATTAATTTTCTATGACCAGATTCGAAATTTAACTCATATTAACCTATTTTTCACTTAAATCCGAATTTAATAAAGAAAAATTCATTTTTCGAGCATAACAAGTCCAAAAATTATGAAAATTTACATGTTATCTCAAAATATTATATGTAACAACATATCCAAAAACCAAGTGAAAATTCGAAGTATAGCTATTTTTAGACCAAAAATGACATTTTTACTCATAAAATCATATTTAAATGTCATTATTATAAAATATGAACAATAAAAATCCGAAAAATTAACCAAAATATCCTAAAACACTTTAGGACCAGAAATATTAACATGCATGTAATAATTTCGTGATATATCATAATAACACAAATTTTACAAGTTTTATTTTGTTATTCATATAACTCGGAAAAACTTTTAACCAATTTGCATGCAAACAACCGTGGCTCATGATCCCGATTGAAGGAAATGTAGATTCATATACATGTTAACATACTTTTATATGTCTAAATAATTTGTCATAAAATTAATTACGGATTTTATGCATGCAAACAATAATATAAATAGAGGAGAAATCATGTCCTTACATAGTAGATTTCGGCTATTAGGGCACAAGAGAGATCACCTTTCTCTTCTTGTTCTTGAGCTTTTCCAATGGAAGAACAAAGATCTAAGTGTAAGATCTCTCCCTATGTATTATACCCAAGGCTCCTCTTAATATAATTAATATTACAAATACTAGTTATAATATTAATCAAAGGTAGAAAATTGAACCAAAAATTTATAAAACACTTATATTATTTCGGTTTTATGAGAGAAGATGAGGAGGATTTTTCTTCTCTCTAGAACTTGATTTTGGATGATAATGTTGGAATGAAAATAATACACTACACTTAGAATATTATTAGGTAAAAATTATAGAAAAACAATGATAGTTTTTCTTCCCCAAAACCGTGTAAGAGGAGAGCTATTGGGGAGCCAATGCATGGAAAAATTGTTCTTCACAAGGAACAATAGGCTTGCATGCCTAGACTTGCTTTTTCATCATTATGTTTTATCAACTAAATAAAACAATTAACTAGCTTAATGCTCCCCAATTTTTCTAAGCACTTTACATAATATGGATCCCATATTATTTTTGTCAATTGTCAATGTGTCACATGTCATATGTGACATAAATATGTTATGTATTTTTAACATATTAAAAATCAACGTATTAATAAAAATACGTCACATACAAAAATCGACTTAGTAATTTCATAATTACTTGTGCCAAAATATTTTACCATAAATTTCAACTGATTGAATTTATAATAATTCATTCATTTTAATTGTTACATTAAACAATTTATTTCATCCGAGTAATTATACAATTTAATTACTCAGATCGTATCTCATTTAATCACATTTCAATTTGATACGTAAATTTTACTTCCAAAATCGTCCGTCAATTTTCAAGTAATTTAATTAACTCGCAACATTATACGATCAATTAAATAATCAATTAAGAGTGTTGCCCTTTAGGTATGACCTAGGGGGTCAACTGATCGCCACCGTCACACGACAGTAATGTCAAACTCTAGTCAGCCAATCATTACCGATATAAGTTGACCAGTTGACAGTAACAAAATTACTTCCCAATTGTATTCTTTAAAATGAGATTTAATAATGATATTTAAATCATGTGATCGCATTATTGTAGAGGACACATTTCCCAACACTAGGGTTGGATTAGGCGGACCGCTTCCGCGGGTCCGCCTAATCTTACCTTAAACCTTTTCCCTAGCTATTGTCATTCGAACAGGAAAACCTAAAGACACCCTAGAAGGGGACGAGTGAACCCTTTTTTGGGGACGGGATTTTAAAAAGGGGCCTGGGTGTCCTAAAACGGAACGGGAAAGGGTTTAGGGTTGGATTAGGCGGACCGCTACCACGGGTCCGCCTAAAGCAACCCTAAACCCTTTCCCTTGCTATTGTCATTCGAACAGGAAAACCTAAAGACACCCTAGAAGGGGCCGAGTGAACCCTTTTTTGGGGACGCGATTTTAAAAAGGAGTCTGGGTGTCCTAAAACGGGACGGGAAAGGGTTTAGAGTTGGATTAGACGGACCGCTACCACGGTCCGCCTAATCCAACCCTAAACCCTTTCCCTTGCTATTGTCATTCGAACAGGAAAACTTAAAGACACCCTAGAAGGGGATGAGTGAACCCTTTTTTGGGGACGAGATTTTAAAAAGGGGCACGGGTGTCCTAAAACGGGTCGGGAAAGGGTTTAGGGTTGGATTAGGTGGACCGCTACCGTGGGTCCTCCTAATCCAACCCTAAACCCTTTCCCTTGCTATTGTCATTCGAACAGGAAAACCTAAAGACACCCTAGAAGGGGACGAGTGAACCCTTTTTTGGGGACGCGATTTTAAAAAGGAGTCTGGGTGTCCTAAAACGGGACGGGAAAGGGTTTAGAGTTGGATTAGACGGACCGCTACCACGGTCCGCCTAATCCAACCCTAAATCCTTTCCCTTGCTATTGTCATTCGAACAGGAAAACTTAAAGACACCCTAGAAGGGGATGAGTGAACCCTTTTTTGGGGACGAGATTTTAAAAAGGGGCTCGTGTGTCCTAAAAAAGGACGGGAAAGGGTTTAGGGTTGGATTAGGCGGCAGTCCGCCTAATCCAACTCTAATCCCTTTCCCGTCCAATTTTAGGACACCCGGGCCCCTTTATAAATTCCCGTCTCCAATAAAGGGTTCACTCGTCCCCTTAAAGGGTGTCTTTAGGTTTTCTTGTTCGAATGCGCCTAATGCAACCCTAAACATTTCCCTTGCTATTGTCATTGGAATAGAAAAACCTAAAGACACCCTAGAAGGGGCCGAGTGAACCCTTTTTTGGTGACGGGATTTTAAAAAGGGACTCGGGTGTCCTAATACGGGATGGGAAAGGGTTGGTCCGCCTAATCCAAACCTAATCCCTTTCCCGTCCTTTTTTAGGACACCCGGGCCCCTTTTTAAATTCCCGTCTCCAATAAAGGGTTCACTCGTCCCCTTCTAGGGTGTCTTTAGGTTTTCTTGTTCGAATGCGCCTAATCCAACCTTAAACCCTTTCCCTTGCTATTGTCATTCGAACAGGAATACCTAAAGACACCCTAGAAGGGGCCGAGTGAACCCTTTTTTGGGGACGGGATTTTAAAAACGGACTCGGGTGTCCTAATATGGGACGGGAAAGGGTTTAGGGTTGGATTAGGCAGACCAACCCTTTTCCATCCCGTATTAGGAAACCCGAGTCCCTTTTTAAAATCCCGTCACCAAAAAAGGGTTCACTCGGCCCCTTCTAGGGTGTCTTTAGGTTTTCCCGTTCGAATGACAATAGCAAGGGAAAGGGTTTAGGGTTGGATTAGGCGGACCCGCGGTAGCGGTCTGCCTAATCCAACCCTAAACCCTTTCCCATCCCGTATTAGGACACCCGAGTCCCTTTTTAAAATGTCGTCCCCAAAAAAGGGTTCACTCGGCCTCTTCTAGGGTGTCTTTAGTTATTCCTGTTCGAATGACAATAGCAAGGGAAAGGGTTTAAGGTTGGATTAGGCGCATTCGAACAAGAAAACCTAAAGACACCCTAGAAGGGGACGAGTGAACCCTTTATTGGAGACGGGAATTTAAAAAGGGGCCCGGGTGTCCTAAAAAAGGACGGGAAAGGGATTAGGTTGGATTAGGCGGACCGCTACCGTGGGTCCGCCTAATCCAACCCTAAACCCTTTCTCTTGCTATTGTCATTCGAATAGGAAAACCTAAAGACACCCTAGAAGGGGACGAGTGAACCCTTTATTGGGGACGGGATTTTAAAAAGGGGCACGGGTGTCCTAAAAAGGGACGAGAAAGGGTTTAGGGTTGGATTAGGCGGACCGCTACCACGGGTCCGCCAAATCCAACCCTAAACCCTTTCCCTTGCTATTGTCATTCAAACAGGAAAACCTAAAGACACCCTAGAAGGGGCCGAGTGAACCCTTTTTTTGGAAGGGGATTTTAAAAAGGGGCTCGAGTGTCCTAAAACGGGACGGGAAAAGGTTTAGAGTTGGATTAGGCGGGCCGCTACCGCGGGTCCGCCTAATCCAACCCTAAACCCTTTCCCTTGCTATTGTCATTCGAACTGGAAAACTTAAAGACACCCTAAAAGGGGACGTGTGAACTCTTTATTAGAGACGGGATTTTAAAAAGAAGCCCGGGTGTCCTAAAACGGGACGGGAAAGGGTTTAGGGTTAGATTAGGCGGAACGCTACCACGGGTCCGCCAAATCCAACCCTAAACCCTTTCCCATCCCGTATTAGGACACCCGAGTCCCTTTTTAAAATGTCGTCCCCAAAAAAGGGTTCACTCGGCCCCTTCTAGGGTGTCTTTAGTTATTCCTGTTCGAATGACAATAGCAAGGGAAAGGGTTTAAGGTTTGATTAGGCGCATTCGAACAAGAAAACCTAAAGACACCCTAGAAGGGGACGAGTGAACACTTTATTGGAGACGGGAATTTAAAAAGGGGCCCGGGTGTCCTAAAAAAGGACGGGAAAGGGATTAGGTTGGATTAGGCGGACCGCTACCGTGGGTCCGCCTAATCCAAACCTAAACCCTTTCTCTTGCTATTGTCATTCGAATAGGAAAACCTAAAGACACCCTAGAAGGGGACGAGTGAACCCTTTATTGGGGATGGGATTTTAAAAAGGGGCACGGGTGTCCTAAAAAGGGACGAGAAAGGGTTTAGGGTTGGATTAGGCGGACCGCTACCACGGGTCCGCCTAATCCAACCCTAAACTCTTTCCTTTGCTATTGTCATTCAAACAGGAAAACCTAAAGACACCCTAGAAGGGGCCGAGTGAACCCTTTTTTTGGGGACGGGATTTTAAAAAGGGGCTCGGGTGTCCTAAAACGGGACGGGAAAAGGTTTAGAATTGGATTAGGCGGGCCGCTACCGCGGGTTCGCCTAATCCAATCCTTAACCCTTTCCCTTGCTGTTGTCATTCGAACAAGAAAACCTAAATACACTCTAGAAGGGGACGATTGAACCCTTTTTTGGGGACGGAAATTTAAAAAGGGGCCCGGGTGTCCTAAAACGGGACGGGAAACGGTTTAGGGTTGGATTAGGCGTTCCGCTACCGCGGGTCCGCCTAATCCAACCCTAAACCCTTTCCCTTGCTATTGTCATTCGAACAGGAAAACCTAAAAACACCCTAAAAGGGGCCGAGTGAACCCTTTTTTTGGAAGGGGATTTTAAAAAGGGGCTCGAGTGTCCTAAAACGGGACGGGAAAACGTTTAGAGTTGGATTAGGCGGGCCGCTACCGCGGGTCCGCCTAATCCAACCCTAAACCCTTTCCCTTGCTATTGTCATTCGAACTGGAAAACTTAAAGACACCCTAAAAGGGGACGTGTGAACTCTTTATTAGGGACGGGATTTTAAAAAGAAGCTCGGGTGTCCTAAAACGGGACGGGAAAGGGTTTAGGGTTAGATTAGGCGGAACGCTACCACGGGTCCGCCAAATCCAACCCAAAACCCTTTCCCTTGCTATTGTCATTCAAACAGGAAAACCTAAAGACACCCTAGAAGGGGCCGAGTGAAACCTTTTTTTGGGGACGGGATTTTAAAAAGGGGCTAGGGTGTCCTAAAACAGGACGGGAAAAGGTTTAGGGTTGGATTAGGCGGGCCGCTACCGCGGGTTCGCCTAATCCAACCCTTAACCATTTCCCTTGCTATTGTCATTCGAACAGGAAAACCTAAGGACACCCTAGAAGGGGACGAGTGAACCCTTTTTTGGGGACGGAAATTTAAAAAGGGGCCCGGGTGTCCTAAAACTGGATGGGAAAGGGTTTAGGGCTGGATTAGGTGGACCGCTACCGTGGGTCCGCCTAATCCAACCGTAAACCCTTTCTCTTGCTATTGTCATTCGAACAGGAAAACCTAAAGACACCCTAGAAGGAGACGAGTGAACCCTTTATTGGGGACGTAATTTTAAAAAGTGGCCCGGATGTCCTAAAATTAGGCGGACCGCTACCGCGGATCCGCCTAATCCAACCCTAATCCCTTTCCCTTGCTATTGTCATTCGAACAGGAAAACCTAAAGACACCCTAGAAGGGGACGAGTGAACCCTTTATTGGGGACGGGATTTTAAAAAGGGGTCCGGGTGTCCTAAAACGGGACGGGAAAAGGTTTAGGATTGGATTAAGCAGGCCGCTACCGCGGGTCCGCCTAATCCAACCCTAAACCCTTTCCCTTGCTATTATCGTTCGAACAGGAAAACCTAAAGACACCCTAGAAGGGGACGAGTGAACTGTTTATTAGGGACGAGATTTTAAAAAGAGGCCCGGGTGTCCTAAAACGGGACGGGAAAGGGTTTAGGGTTGGATTAGGCGGACCGCTACCACGGGTCCGCCTAATCCAACCCTAAACCCTTTCCCTTAATATTGTCATTCGAACAGGAAAACCTAAAGACACCCTAGAAGGGGCCGAGCGAACCCTTTTTTTGGGGACAGGATTTTAAAAAGGGGCTCGGGTGTCCTAAAACGGGACGGGAAAAGGTTTAGGGTTGGATTAGGCGGGCCGCTACCGCGGGTTCGCCTAATCCAACCCTTTCCCTTGCTATTGTCATTCGAACAGGAAAACCTAAAGACAGCCTAGAAGGGGACGAGTGAACTCTTTTTTGGGGACGGAAATTTAAAAGGGGCCCGGGTGTCCTAAAACTGGACGGGAAAGGGTTTAGGGTTGGATTAGGCGGACCGCTACCGTGGGTCTGCCTAATCCAACCCTAAACCCTTTCCCTTGCTATTATCATTCGAACAGGAAAACCTAAAGACACCCTAGAAGGGGACGAGTGAACCCTTTTTTGGGGACGGGAATTTAAAAAGGGGCTCGGGTGTGCTAAAACTGGACGGGAAAGGGTTTAGGGTTGGATTATACCAACCCTAAACCCTTTCCCTTTCTATTGTCATACGAACATGAAAACCTAAAGACACCCTAGAAGGGGCCGAGTGAACCCTTTTTTGGGGACGGGATTTTAAAAAGGCGCCCGGGTGTACTAAAACGGGACGGGAAAAGGTTTAGGGTTGGATTAGGCGGGCCGCTACCGCGGGTCCGCCTAATCCAACCCTACACCCTTTCCCTTGCTATTGTCATTCGAATAGGAAAATCTAAAGACACCCTAGAAGGGGACGAGTGAACCCTTTTTTGGGGACGGTGTTTTCAAATGGGGTCCGGGTGTCCTAAAACGGGACGGGAAAGGGTTTAGGGTTGGATTAGGCGGACCGCACGGTCCGCCTAATCCAACCCTAAACCCTTTCCCTTGCTATTGTCATTCGAACAGGAAAACCTAAAGACACCCTAAAAGGGGCCGAGTGAACCCTTTTTTTGGAGACGGGATTTTAAAAAGGGGCTCGGGTGTCCTAAAACGGGACTGGAAAAGGTTTAGGGTTGGATTAGGCGGGCCGCTACCGCGGGTCCGCCTAATCCAACCCTAAACCCTTTCCCTTGCTATTGTCATTCGAACAGGAAAATCTAAAGACACCCAAGAAGGGGACGAGTGAACCCTTTTTTGGGGACGGGATTTTAAAAAGAGGCCCGGGTGTCCTTAAAAGAGACGGGAAAGGGTTTAGGGTTGGATTAGGCGGACCGCTACCACGGGTCCGCCTAATCCAACCCTAAACCCTTTCCCTTACTATTGTCATTCGAACAGGAAAACCAAAAGACACCATAGAAGGGGCCGAGTGAACCCTTTTTTTGGGACGAGATTTTAAAAAGGTGCTCGGGTGTCTTAAAACGGGACGGGAAATGGTTTAGGGTTGGATTAGGCGGGCCGCTACCGCGGGTCCGCCTAATCCAACCCTAAACCCTTTCCCTTGCTATTGTCATTCGAACAGGAAAATCTAAAGACACCCAAGAAGGGGACGAGTGAACCCTTTTTTGGGGACGGGATTTTAAAAAGGGGCCCGGGTGTTCTTAAAAGAGAGGGGAAATGGTTTAGGGTTGGATTAGGCGGACCGCTACCGCAGGTCCGCCAAATCCAACCCTAATCCCTTTCCCTTGCTATTGTCATTCGAACAGGAAAACCTAAAGACACCCTTTATTGGGGACGGGATTTTAAAAAGGGGCCCGGGTGTCCTAAAACGGGACGGGAAAAGGTTTAGGATTGGGTTAGGCAGGCCGCTACCGCGGGTCCGCCTAATCCAACCCTAAACCCTTTCCCTTGCTATTATCATTCGAACAGGAAATTTAAAGACACCCTAGAAGGGGACGAGTGAACTGTTTATTAGGGACGGGATTTTAAAAAGAGGCCCGGGTGTCCTAAAACGGGACGGGAAAGGGTTTAGGGTTGGATTAGGCGGACCGCTACCACGGGTCCGCCTAATCCAACCCTAAACCCTTTTCCTTAATATTGTCATTCGAACAGGAAAACCTAAAGACACCCTAGAAGGGGCCGAGTGAACCCTTTTTTTGGGGACAGGATTTTAAAAAGGGGCTCGGGTGTCCTAAAACGGGACGGGAAAAGGTTTAGGGTTGGATTAGGCGGCCGCTACCGCGGGTTCGCCTAATCCAACCCTTAACCCTTTCCCTTGCTATTGTCATTCGAACAGGAAAACCTAAAGACACCCTAGAAGGGGACGAGTGAACTCTTTTTTGGGGACGGAAATTTAAAAGGGGCCCAGGTGTCCTAAAACTGGACGGGAAAGGGTTTAGGGTTGGATTAGGCGGACCGCTACCGTGGGTCTGCCTAATCCAACCCTAAACCCTTTCCCTTGCTATTATCATTCGAACAGGAAAACCTAAAGACACCCTAGAAGGGGACGAGTGAACCCTTTTTTGGGGACGGGAATTTAAAAAGGGGCTCGGGTGTGCTAAAACTGGACGGGAAAGGGTTTAGGGTTGGATTATACCAACCCTAAACCCTTTCCCTTGCTATTGTTATTCGAACATGAAAACCTAAAGACACCCTAGAAGGGGCCGAGTGAACCCTTTTTTGGGGACGGGATTTTAAAAAGGGGCCCGGGTGTACTAAAACGGGACGGGAAACGGTTTAGGGTTGGATTAGGCGGGCCGCTACCGCGGGTCCGCCTAATCCAACCCTACACCCTTTCCCTTGCTATTGTCATTCGAATAGGAAAATCTAAAGACACCCTAGAAGGGGACGAGTGAACCCTTTTTTGGGGACGGTGTTTTCAAATGGGGTCCGGGTGTCCTAAAACGGGACGGGAAAGGGTTTAGGGTTGGATTAGGCGGACCGCACGGTCCGCCTAATCCAACCCTAAACCCTTTCCCTTGCTATTGTCATTCGAACAGGAAAACCTAAAGACACCCTAGAAGGGGCCGAGTGAACCCTTTTTTTGGAGACGGATTTTAAAAAGGGGCTCGACTGTCCTAAAACGGGGGGAAAAGGTTTAGGGTTGGATTAGGCGGGCGCTACCGCGGGTCCGCCTAATCCAACCCTAAACCCTTTCCCTTGCTATTGTCATTCGAACAGGAAAATCTAAAGACACCCTAGAAGGGGACGAGTGAACCCTTTTTTGGGGACGGGATTTTAAAAAGGGGCCCGGGTGTCCTTAAAAGAGACGGGAAAGGGTTTAGGGTTGGATTAGGCGGACCGCTACCGCAGGTCCGCCTAATCCAACCCTAATTCCTTTCCCTTGCTATTGTCATTCGAACATGAAAACCTAAAGACACCCTTTATTGGGGACGGGATTTTAAAAAGGGGCCCGGGTGTCCTAAAACGGGACGGAAAAGGGTTTAGGGTTGGATTAGGCGGACCGCTACCACGGGTCCGCCTAATCCAACCCTAAACCCTTTCCCTTACTATTGTCATTCGAACAGGAAAACCAAAAGACACCATAGAAGGGGCCGAGTGAACCCTTTTTTTTGGGACGAGATTTTAAAAAGGTGCTCGGGTGTCCTAAAACGGGACGGGAAAAGGTTTAGGGTTGGATTAGGCGGGCCGCTACCGCGGGTCCGCCTAATCCAACCCTAAACCCTTTCCCTTGCTATTGTCATTCGAACAGGAAAATCTAAAGACACACAAGAAGGGGACGAGTGAACCCTTTTTTGGGGACGGGATTTTAAAAAGGGGCCCGGGTGTTCTTAAAAGAGAGGGGAAATGGTTTAGGGTTGGATTAGGCGGACCGCTACCAAAGGTCCGCCAAATCCAACCCTAATCCCTTTCCCTTGCTATTGTCATTCGAACAGGAAAACCTAAAGACACCCTTAATTGGGGACGGGATTTTAAAAAGGGGCCCGGGTGTCCTAAAACGGGACGGGAAAGGGTTTAGGGTTGGATTAGGTGGACCGCTACCACGGGTCCGCCTAATCCAACCCTAATTCCTTTCCCTTGCTATTGTCATTCGAACATGAAAACCTAAAGACACCCTTTATTGGGGACGGGATTTTAAAAAGGGGCCCAAGTGTCCTAAAACGGGACGGGAAAGTGTTTAGGGTTGGATTAGGCGGACCGCTACCACGGGTCCGCCTAATCCAACCCTAAACCCTTTCCCTTACTATTGTCATTCGAACAAGAAAACCAAAAGACACCATAGAAGGGGCCGAGTTACCCCTTTTTTTGGGACGAGATTTTAAAAAGGTGCTCGGGTGTCCTAAAACGGGACGGGAAAAGGTTTAGGGTTGGATTAGGCGGGCCGCTACCGCGGGTCCGCCTAATCCAACCCTAAACCATTTCCCTTGCTATTGTCATTCGAGCAGGAAAATTTAAAGACACCCTAGAAGGGGACGAGTGAACCCTTTTTTGGGGACGGGATTTTAAAAAGGGGCCCGGGTGTTCTTAAAAGAGAGGGGAAATGGTTTAGGGTTGGATTAGGCGGACCGCTACCGCAGGTCCGCCTAATCTAACCCTAATCCCTTTCCCTTGCTATTGTCATTCGAACAGGAAAACCTAAAGACACCCTTTATTGGGGACGGGATTTTAAAAAGGGGCCCGGGTGTCCTAAAACGGGACGGGAAAGGGTTTAGGGTTGAATTAGGTGGACCGCTACCACGAGTCCGCCTAATCCAACCGTAAACCCTTTCCCTTGCTATTGTCATTCGAACAGGAAAACCTAAAGACACCGTAAAAGGGGCCGAGTGAACCCTTTTTTTTGGGACGGGATTTTAAAAAGGTGCTCGGGTGTCCTAAAACGGGACGGGAAAAGGTTTAGGGTTGGATTAGGCGGGCCGCTACCGCGGGTCTGCCTAATCCAACCCTAAACCCTTTCCCTTTATATTGTAATTCGAACAGGAAAACCTAAAGTCACCCTAGAAGGGGCCGAGTGAACTCTTTTTTTTGGGACGGGATTTTAAAAAGGTGCTCGGGTGTCCTAAAACGGGACGGGAAAAGGTTTAGGGTTGGATTAGGCAGGCCGCTACCGCGGGTCTGCCTAATCCAACCCTAAACCCTTTACCTTGCTATTATCATTCGAACAGGAAAACCTAAAGACACCCTAGAAGGGGACGAGTGAACCCTTTTTTGGGGACGGAAATTTAAAAAGGAGCCCGGGTGTCCTAAAACTGGGCGGGAAAGGGTTTAGGGTTGGATTATACCAACCCTAAACACTTTCCCTTGCTATTGTCATTCGAAAAGGAAAATCTAAAGACACCCTAGAAGGGGCCGAGTGAACCCTTTTTTGGGGACGGGATTTTAAAAAGAGGACCGGGTGTCCTAAAACGGGACGGGAAAAGATTTAGGGTTGGATTAGGCGGGCCGCTACCGCGAGTCCGCCTAATCCAACCCTAAACCCTTTCCCTTGCTATTGTCATTCGAATAGGAAAATCTAAAGACACCCTAGAAGGGGACGAGTGAACCCTTTTTTAGGGACGGTGTTTTCAAATGGGGTCCGGGTGTCCTAAAACGGGACGGGAAAGGGTTTAGGGTTGGATTAGGCGGACTCCGCCTAATCCAACCCTAAACCCTTTCCCTTTCTATTGTCATTCGAACAGGAAAATCTAAAGACACCCTAGAAGGGGCCGAGTGAACCCTTTTTTTGGAGACGGGATTTTAAAAAGGGGCTCGGGTGTCCTAAAACGGGACGGGAAAAGGTTTAGGGTTGGATTAGGCGGGCCGCTACCGCGGGTCCGCCTAATCCAACCCTAAACCCTTTCCCTTGCTATTGTCATTCGAACAGGAAAACCTAAAGACACCCTAGAAGGGGACGAGTGAACCCTTTTTTGGGGACGGGAATTTAAAAAGGGGCCCGGGTGTCCTAAAACTGGACGGGAAAGGGTTTAGGGTTGGATTAGGCGGACCGCTACCGCGGCTCCGCCTAATCCAACCCTAAACCCTTTCCCTTGCTATTGTCATTCGAACAGGAAAACCTAAAGACACCCTAGAAGGGGACGAGTGAACCCTTTTTTGGGGACGGGATTTTAAAAAGGGGCTCGGGTGTCCTTAAAAGAGACGGGAAAGGGTTTAGGGTTGGATTAGGCGGACCGCTACCGCAGGTCCGCCTAATCCAACCCTAATCCCTTTCCCTTGCTATTGTCATTCAAACATGAAAACCTAAAGACACCCTTTATTGGGGACGGGATTTTTAAAAGGAGCCCGGGTGTCCTAAAACGGGACGGGATTTTAGGGTTGGATTAGGTGGACCGCTACCACGGGTCCGCCTAATCCAACCCTAAACCTTTTCCCTTGCTATTGTCATTCTAACAGGAAAATCTAAAGACACCCTAGAAGGGGACGAGTGAACCCTTTTTGGGGACGAGATTTTAAAAAGGGGCCCGGGTGTCCTTAAAAGAGACGGGAAAGTGTTTAGGGTTGGATTAGGCGGACCGCTACCGCGGGTCCACCTAATCTAACCCTAATCCCTTTCCCATGCTATTGTCATTCGAACAGGAAAACCTAAAGACACCCTTTATTAGGGACGGGATTTTAAAAAGGGGCATTGGTGTCGTAAAACGGGACGGGAAAGGGTTTAGAGTTGGATTAGGCGGACCGCTACCACGGGTCCGCCTAATCCAACCCTAAACCCTTTCCCTTGTTATTGTCATTCGAACAGGAAAACCTAAAGACACCCTAGAAGAGGACGAGTGAACCCTTTTTTGGGGACGGGATTTTAAAAAGGGGCCCGGGTGTTCTTAAAAGAGAGGGGAAATGGTTTAGGGTTGGATTAGGCGGACCGTTACCGCAGGTCCGCCTAATCCAACCCTAATCCCTTTCCCTTGCTATTGTCATTCGAACAGGAAAACCTAAAGACACCCTTTATTGGGGACGGGATTTTAAAAAGGGGCTCGGGTGTCCTAAAACGGGACGGGAAAGGGTTTAGGGTTGGATTAGGTGGACCTCTACCACGGGTCCGCCTAATCCAACCCTAAATCCTTTCCCTTGCTATTGTCATTCGAACAGGAAAATCTAAAGACACCCTAGAAGGGGACGGGTGAACCCTTTTTTTTGGGACGAGATTTTAAAAAGGTGCTCGGGTGTCCTAAAACGGGACGGGAAAAGGTTTAGGGTTGGATTAGGCGCACCCGCTACCGCGGGTCCGCCTAATCCAACCCTAAACCCTTTCCCTTGCTATTGTCATTCGAACAGGAAAATCTAAAGACACCCTAGAAGGGGACGAGTGAACCCTTTTTTGGGGACAAGGTTTTAAAAAGGGGTCCGGGTGTCCTAAAACGGGACGGGAAATGGGTTAGGGTTGGATTGGCGGACCGCTACCGCGGGTCCGCCTAATCCAACCCTAAACCTTTTCCCTTGCTATTGTCATTCGAACAGGATAACCTAAAGACACCCTAGAAGGGGACGAGTGAACCTTTTTTTGGGGACGGGATTTTAAAAAGGGGCCCGGGTGTCCTTAAAAGAGACGGGAATGTGTTTAGGGTTGGATTAGGCGTTCCGCTACCGCGGGTCCACCTAATCTAACCCTAATCCCTTTCCCATGCTATTGTCATTCGAACAGGAAAACCTAAAGACACCCTTTATTAGGGACGGGATTTTAAAAAGGGGCATGGGTGTCGTAAAACGGGACGGGAAAGGGTTTAGAGTTGGATTAGGCGGACCGCTACCACGGGTCCGCCTAATCCAACCCTAAACCCTTTCCCTTGTTATTGTCATTCGAACAGGAAAACCTAAAGACACCCTAGAAGAGGACGAGTGAACCCTTTTTTGGGGACGGGATTTTAAAAAGGGGCCCGGGTGTTCTTAAAAGAGAGGGGAAATGGTTTAGGGTTGGATTAGGCGGACCGTTACCGCAGGTCCGCCTAATCCAACCCTAATCCCTTTCCCTTGCTATTGTCATTCGAACAGGAAAACCTAAAGACACCCTTTATTGGGGACGGGATTTTAAAAAGGGGCTCGGGTGTCCTAAAACGGGACTTAAAGGGTTTAGGGTTGGATTAGGTGGACCGCTACCACGGGTCCGCCTAATCCAACCCTAAATCCTTTCCCTTGCTATTGTCATTCGAACAGGAAAATCTAAAGACACCCTAGAAGGGGACGAGTGAACCCTTTTTTTTGGGACGAGATTTTAAAAAGGTGCTCGGGTGTCCTAAAACGGGACGGGAAAAGGTTTAGGGTTGGATTAGGCGGACCACCGCGGGTCCGCCTAATCCAACCCTAAACCCTTTCCCTTGCTATTGTCATTCGAACACGAAAATCTAAAGACACCCTAGAAGGGGACGAGTGAACCCTTTTTTTGGGGACGGGGTTTTTAAAAAGGGGTCCGGGTGTCCTAAACGGACGGAAATGGGTTAGGGTTGGATTGGCGGACCGCTACCGCGGGTCCGCCTAATCCAACCCTAAACCTTTTCCCTTGCTATTGTCATTCGAACAGGATAACCTAAAGACACCCTAGAAGGGGACGAGTGAACCTTTTTTTGGGGACGGGATTTTAAAAAGGGGCCCGGGTGTCCTTAAAGGAGACGGGAAAGTGTTTAGGGTTGGATTAGGCGGACCGCTACCGCTGTCCACCTAATCTAACCCTAATCCCTTTCCCTTACTATTGTCATTCGAACAGGAAAACCTAAAGACGCCCTTTATTGGGGACGGGATTTTAAAAAGGGGCCCGGGTGTCCTAAAACGGGACGGGAAAGGGTTTAGGGTTGGATTAGGTGGACCGCTACCACGGGTCCGCCTAATCCAACCCTAAACCCTTTCCCTTGCTATTGTTATTCGAACAGGAAAACCTAAAGACACCCTATAAGGGGCCGAGTGAACCCTTTTTTTTGGGACGGGATTTTAAAAAGGTGCTCGGGTGTCCTAAAACGGGACGGGAAAAGGTTTAGGGTTGGATTAGGCGGGCCGCTACCGCGGGTCTGCCTAATCCAACCTTAAACCCTTTCCCTTGGTATTGTAATTCGAACAGGAAAACCTAAAGACACCCTAGAAGGGGACGAACGAACCCTTTTTGGGGACGAGATTTTAAAAAGGGGCCCGGGTGTCCTAAAACGGGACGGGAAAGGGTTTAGGGTTGGATTAGGCGGACCGCTACCGCAGGTCCGCCTAATCCAACCCTAAACCCTTTCCCTTGCTATTGTCATTCGAACAGGAAAACCTAAAGACACCCTAGAAGGGGGCGAGTGAACCTTTTTTTGGGGACGGAATTTTAAAAAGAGGCCCGGGTGTCCTAAAACGGGACGGGAAAGGGTATAAACTTCTCATTAAGCTTCTTTTTCAGTTTTAACCAAGACTTAATAGGTTCCTTACCATCCTTTCTTCTCTGATTTTTTAAGTTCTCATACCAAAGGGAGGCATAGCCTTTGAGTTTCAAGATTGCAACTTTAAAAGCTTTGCTATCGGAATAACCTTTAAACTCCAAGACTCTTTCAATGGTCCTAAACCAATCTAACAAATCCTCGGGGTTTAAACTACCATGAAAATCAGGAATTTCTACCTTTAAGTCTTTGTTGGGCTCTCCATGAAAAGCCTCGGCCATGGATTCCTCCGAATCTGAAAGCTCCTCTTCCTCACGGCCACCATGAGCTCGTCCTCATCCCATGAGGCCACGGCCTCTACCCCTGCCTCTAGGTGGTTGTCCTCTTCCTGGTGGTGGTGTTGGAATATTAGCCATGATAACATTGAAAGAATCTAGCAACAAATCACATTTTTCAGAAAGTTGAGTAACTTGTGTTTCAATTCCAGCAAGCCTTTCCTCACTCATGGTTGTTTTTTGTGTTTTTAATGTGGTTAGGTTATAATGAACTCACAAAGAAAGTCTTTTGTGTTGTTAACCAAAGCTCTGATAACCAATTTGGAATAAAACTACTAGGACTCGAAATTTGGACAGAAATGAAGCTGAAAACCGTGACTCAAATGCTAAGGATCGAGTGAAATGGATATGAATTAAACCAAGCACTAAGCCAAGGTTTAAGACTAAGAGCTTGTTCAAGCACCTAGCAAATAACTCACTCAACCCCTAGCACTAAGCATAGGAGGTTCTTCTAGCACAAAGCAAAGAATTTTAAGAGAAAAAAACTAGGTTTTCACTTGTATTAATGTTCATTCAAATCTGAAGTTTCTCAAGTGCCTAGCTTGGTTTATATAGACCAAGGCTTATAATCTTGACCCTTGATTACTAGTTGCATCTAAGGGCCACAAAATGAGCAGCTAAAGACCAAAAAAACGGCAGCCAAGGACTATGACAATGCTGAAATGAAAATGACATAAAGCAAAGAAAGTAAACTAATAGTCCAATCTTCCTTGTTTGTAGCTCAACTTCTTATTTATGATTATATGGACTGATTGGGGGCTTCAGAAACCGTGTAAGACTTTAATTAAACCTTATTAGTAGCTTGCATAGTGAACGTATGAATTGGTTAGTTAAGTCCTTCGTTAGGAATTGAAGTCCTTTTTTATTTGTTTTATGAAGTTGCATCCTAATATACTATAATCTTGAGATATCGTATTTTGATAATAATATAATTTCATTTAAAATATTATCAGGTAGTTATCAAATTGAATTCTAATATTGTTCAAAATATTTTCTAAAAGTTGTATTTGTATTCGCTCAGAAAAAAAGAGCTCCCATTATATATATAGATAGTTAAGTAGGTACATGTACTCGTGTTATCGTACTCTGTATTCAAAGACATGTATGCACACATTTTAAAATCTAGTCTAGTTTGACTATAACTCCCTCCATTCCGGTCATTTATTTGAATTTGGAGTACCAAAACCATCTAATTGCTCTCAATGATATTAACAATCCTCGTTCGATGCATGGTACAATATACATCGAAGTGTAGCTAAAACGCTTTGATCAATATTCTTAGTTCAATAGTTCATAGTATATTCAAAGATTTGAATCTTTATTTGTTCAATAATTCTAAACTGTTTTTTAATTTGAAAAATTCTATACCCTTTGTAGGAAAGTTATTTTCTTCTTAAAGAACTCCAGAAGAAATTACATAGATAATATGCTCATTTATTGTCAATTTGTACTTATCTAAAGAAATTAGATAATATGGTGATTTGTTGTCAATGTGTACTTATCTTAATTTTATGTTGTACGGCTGGACCTCAATCCTTATTACAGTATACTCCCTCCATTCAACTCCACTTTACATGTTTGCTTTATCACGTTTGCCAACGTGATTTTTACGCGGTAAATATCTTTAGCTACGTATTTGCAAAAATTATAAAAGTTAGATATTTTGATATTTTTAATGTACTCTTAAAGACGAATCAACTAAGATCCCACGTGAATATATTTTAACTTATGTATTATCGAGAGAAAATTGAAGTTGAATGTCCGCTTATAAATAGTGTACAAAAGAGAAACATACAAAGTGAAGTTGAATGGAGGGAGTATAAGAGTAGTACTCTCTTCGTTATCTCTTAATGTGATGATGAGTATTTAAAACAAATACATGTAAATGATATGAATAGATCGATGAAGTACCCTATAATAAGTTCATTAGTTGTATATTGCTCCTCCTACTTCGAGGTGCTTCTACTTCGATTTGTAAAAGATGCTACGTACGTATTAGCAGGGTCAATTTTTATACCTATTGACAATATACAATACAAAGCACATCCTGATCCATATAAAATATATGTATACATATTTAGAATCAATAAAAAAATACGAAGGAATATTACATATTCATAACACAAGCACCTTTTCTACCGTCGATTTTTGTGAATACCGACTTTAATTTGTGTCAATGTCTTTAATGAGATCAATGCATAACCTTTGTTCTACCAGAAAGAACGAAAAAAACACCTTGAGTTGCATCTTACTTCTTCTACCATTCTGATTCATGAGGCTAAAGGAACATAAATACAAAAGCCTATAATATACTTCCAAATCTAACTTGAAATAACACTACACGGAGGTATGTAAATATAATGACTACAACATACTTTAGTATAATCTTAACGTCTGCAAAACGTTTTCTCCATCTGCATGCATTAACCCTAGGAATCTTTAATCTGCATAAAAAAACAAAAAAAAATTATATTTTCGATGAATAGTATTATTGATAAACATTTATCTTTTATAAAAATACACAAAAGCATTCAATATAAAGCTAATACTTATTCAACCAAAGGGATATACATGATACATAAAAAGCTGTCAAAAAATTATATTCACGACATAAGCAACTCAATCACCATGGATGCATAATAATAAGATAAAGGAAAAGGAACTACAAAAGCGACAAAACCAATAAAAGTGGGAAACAACTATAATATATTACAATCGTACTCATGGTATAAATAAGATACACCAATATCAACATATGCAAAACTTTTGTTTTATATAGAGTTACCACTTAGGTACACAATTCCAACTCAAACACTTTATATTAACAATAAATATAGAATACGATAGAAATTAGCCGACTATGCTGTTTGTTTTGCTGTTGCTAATTGATAAATTTAAATTTAGGTAGTTTTATACGATTGGAGTCCCGAATATAATATCGTTTATTTGCTCATAAAATCTATCTTATATTATTTGTATTTCTTTTATCTAATTTTATAGGAGAATTTTATATATTATCTTTTGTTTTAGGTAGTTCGGAAAAGTTGGAGACTTTGTAATCGCTCGGAAAAAGCTTCCTTTAATAATATAAATAGATACATTGATTACCTCTTATTATTATATATTATTATTTTTTTATTATTCTATTGTATCCTACCTACACTAGAAGTACCTCCCTTGTACCACCCAATTCCACACGCCTATTCTAACTAATCAGTCCGTTTCATTTTCTTTTATTATTTTCGTTCTACAACATAATTCCATTTAATAAAATATATTTAAATATAATTAATATAAAATACATTTTCTCATTTACCATTGACTAACCTTTGACTAAGCCCTAAAATCCGGGGTATTACAATTGCATCCGTCCGATGTTGGTAAGTCTTTGTATGTTTGATTGCAAGTCATGATGTATATATGTCTTCACATGTCTCTAGTCTACTTTCAATTGTTATTAATTGTTAGTTAATTCAGCATGTTGTAAACATGATTGGGAGAGCATCTAGTTACTCTCGACTAATTGTCAACCCCCATTCTCAGGTTATTCATGACGTTGATGTTTGGATGATGTTTGCATGGGGAATTGTGTGAAGCGAGATTAATAAACAACTTAGGATTTATGTCGTTTTCAGTTGAGATACATTGAATAATGTAGCAGCTTTTGGATTTTGGATTTAGTATCGATCCGGATTAGTCAGGTGTTTCCGCCACCTAGACATTATTCATAATGTTAGACTGTGATTATTCATTTATATCATGTCATTATTTATTATATAATCCGGGTTGTTACAATATCTCCCAATTACCTCGGTCGGGTAAGAAGGGGTGTTACATAAAATCTTAGAAAATTCCTAGAATTAGTTTGGGTATTATTGTTACTACATCTAAGAACTTGTTCATCGAATCTTTATTTTCCGATAATCATTCAATCTTTATTTAGTTCTTTAAACTGCTTTGTTCATTTTTATTGCTTTCAATTATATTTTCCCTTAATATTATTGTCGTTGATCTTGTTAGTATGAGTAGCTAAATTTCCTATCTAGGGTGAAAGAGGATTTAGATTGTTAGAAAGGGGTTAATTAATAAATTGATTGCTAAATTGTTATGGTTGTTCAACTGTTGTCCTGAATCAAATTAATTAATTTTGGCCAGAAAATGTTAATTAGTTTTGCGAATTAGGATTATCACCGACCGGGTTAAGACTAATATAGGCTACGACAATTGAATAGACTAGCTTAATGATAGTGACTGCATGTTAAGTTTAGATTTAAAGGGCATATTAGAGTTGACTGATCATATGACCTTAAACAACCTAAATTGGCCTTTTAATTAATTAAACTACACCTCCGAAAAACTGACCTAGTGAACCTAAACCCTACACTCATTAATATTATTGAATTCACTACTTCATTGCAATTAGTTGTAGCTAAACCAACCAAATCTTCAAAAATTGTTACCTTTAAGACAAATTATTACATAAGCAAATAGTTAATTACCGCTTCCCTATGGATTCGATACCCTACTTATCGCTGACTATTAGTTAGTACTGAGCTAGGTTTACTTTGATTTATGGGACACGACTTTACGCTTATCATTCCTTCCACACTTGAGTGTCACGGTGTGGGGTCTTTAGTATGCGCATGGGCGTTTTTGGCGGGGGTGCAGGGGGTTCACCTGCACCCCTTTTCCGAAAAATAATTATAATATTGTTTAGTAAAGGAGCACATTAATTATGTGAGTATAGTTGTTACTTAGACTATTTCTTACCTAAAGGTTATGAGTTCTATCCTTATATTGGACAATTTTTATTTAATGTTATATACTAGTTTATGGATGTGAGTAAAATCTCTAACTAGAGCTCCATGATCAACATCCTCGTTGTTATTATCCTTATAAAAATTCATTTCATTCAAATTTTCATTCGCCCCCTCTGTCTCCAGTAAGGGGGCGTTTGGTTGGAGGTCTATAAGAAAGGGAAAGGGAAATAAAGTTATTGATTTCCTTTATTGGTGTTTGTTTGACACAAACAAAGAGAATGAAATTCCCTTCCTTACCCCTCAATCCATCTAATTCTTTACCCCCACCCCAAGGTATGAGATTTCATTATCCTTGTTACCCTTCAACCACCTTATTTACCTACCACCACACTTGCGGCTCCCACCACACCAGTCACCAGCAAGACGCCATCGCCGCCGCCGCCACCACCACCACAGCAACCCCACATAAACCACCACCATAACTACACCGCCACAACCACCATGCCGCCGCCACCACCATCACCACCACAGCCACCCTACTGCTGCCACCACCACGACGCCACCGCCACCACCACCATCACCACCACCACCACCACAACCACCCCACCTAAACCACCACTCGCACACCAAAACAAACCGCAACCCACCACACTTCATTTTTCTGATGTAACCAAACAACTAGTTAAGTTTTAGGTAATCCTTTACCTTTCCCCCTCTTACCCTTTCTAATTTCCTTTCCCTTTCCCTTTCTCTAACCAAACGCCCCCTAAGTCCCATTTGAACCCAAGTGATGAGAAAATTGCTTATTTTTTTAGGTCAATATCAATAAAAACAAGTGATGAGAAAATTACTTAGGAGTCGTTTGGTTCACCATGGGAAGATAGAATTCCCGGGAAGATTAAATTCATGTGAAGTTGAAAATCATGTGAATTGTAGAAATCTTGTTTGGTTGGATACGAGAACTTGAATTCATGTGGGAACTCCCACTTACCTAGGGGCGGCTAGATAAGTGACTTCCTACATTATGTAGAAATTGGAGTTCCATAGGAAGTTCTATTTCCCATGAATTGGGCAACCAACCAAACCTTCATTTAGCTACTTCCCATGATTTTCCAATTTCTATGAATTTGGAAGGCACCAAACAACCCCTTATAGTATTTTTTTTCACTAATACTAGTATATTACGTTAAATAACTCCAAACCAAATAAAAGATCGTAATTGTTAAATACAACACGTCATTTTGCTTTATCCTACATATATTTCCTATTTTTTCCATTACTACCCTTTATACTTAAAAAAAGGAAAATACAAAAAATTCTTTTTAAAAAAACCCAAAAAACCCATCTCCGACAACCCACCCTCCTCTTCCCCTGGCCCCAACCACCATTACATCCGGCGCCGACCACCCTCCCTCACGCCGTCGACCCCCTCTCCCAGCTGTGATCACCCTCCCCCTGTTGTCGACCCCGGCCCTGTTAACGACATACAAGCGTCATCGACCTACGAACGCTGTTGATCCAAACGTCCTCTTCTCTGTCGTCGACGACATTCCCCTTTATCCGTCATCGTCGACCTTCATCTTTCTACGTCTCTGATCACCACTACAAATCCCTTAAATTAATGACGCTTTTGCATTGATGCTTGTATAAACCGTCGACCTCATTATTAACTCTCCAATTTAATATTTGGGAAAACCGCCATATACTAAGTAAAAGAAGCGCAAATTTTTAAAGTTCACCTAAAAAGCCCACTTGTTTAGGACTCAAGGTATGACTTAATTCGAACATAAAGCAATGAATTAAGCCTAGGATTCGTCCAAGCACTTAGCAAAGGACTTATCCAACCTCCTAGCACTAAGCAAGGGAGTTTTATCAAGCACAAAGCAAAGATAAATAAGAAAGAAAGCAGGTTGCTTCTTAGGGTTTTTTCATTCAAAATAATCTGATTTTGGCTAAGGGTTGTGCTTGCTTTTATAGGACAAGCAAGACAATCTCCTCCCTTCATCTAAGATAGCATCCTATGGCCACAAAAGGGGCTGCTAATAACACCAAACACGGCAGCCAAGACCTTACAAGAAATCAGAAAAGAAAAGGACATAAAGCATAAAAGATAGAAAGTAAACTAATAGTACAACAATCCCTTGTTTACTAGCTCAAGTCTTGTTTATGCACACTTGGACTCACTTGGAAGACTTTGGCAATGCTGCAAAAACTCTTCTAAGGGCCCTTGAGCTATGTTTGATCAAAAGAGGAATGTTGATAGCGACATAATGCACAAAAGCCTAAGCATGCTCGGTAGTGGTCCTTGTTGCACTCGGTTTTGTTTAGCTTGGCAACTCTTGATAGGAAAAGCTTTGGGATACAAGTTCCTACACAAAAACGTCCTAAACTCACCAAGGAATAGTCCCAAGCTGGAAAAAGGCACGAATTCTTAGACGGAATTCATGTTTGACCTCAATCTTGTGCAAGGTCCAAAACCGGGTTCTAAATGAGCTTCCTCGGTTGAATTCTCTTCAATCTCCCCTTCTTGAAAAGGATTTGTCCTCAAATCCAGGCCATTATCATCTTCAATCTCTTCATAATAAGGACTTAAATCCCCAACATTGAATGTGCCATGGATCTCATAATCTCCGGGCAAGTTAATCTTGTAGGCATTGGACCCAATCTTTTCAAGGACTTCGAATGGACCATCCGCTCTTGGCATGAGCTTGTTCTTCCTTTTGGCTGGAAATCTTTCTTTTCTTAGGTTTATCCAAACAAGATCCCCTATTTCAAAGTTTGTGGCTTGCTTAGGACCCTTGGTCCTTGCTTTGTATGCTTCATTTGTTTTCTCAATTTGCTTCTTAACTTGAGCATGGATTTGTAGCATTTGCTCAACCCTTTTCTTAGCATCGAAATCAATCTTTTTCCTTTGGATGGGTGCCAAATCAGTGGGCATGAGGGGGTTGGCGCCATAAACAACTTCAAATGGAGACTTGCCCGTGCTTGTAGAAGGAGCCCTATTGAAGGCAAACTCGGCTTGAGCTAGTTTGAGGTCCCAATCCTTCAATGACTTAGAAACCGTGCACCTTAGGATCCTCCCTAGAGTCTTGTTAGTCACCTCCGTTTGTCCATCAGTTTGGGGGTGATGGGAGGTGCTAAATAAGAGCCTAGTCTTGAGTAGCTTCCACAAGGACCTCCAAAAATGGCTCATGAACTTTGAATCCCTATCCGAGACAATAGACTTGGGAACTCCATGGAGCTTAACCACCTCTTTGAAGTATAAATCAGCCACACTAGATGCATCCTCCGTTTTCTTACAAGCAATGAAGTGAGCCATCTTGCTAAACCTATCCACAATAACCATGATGGAGTCCTTGCCTCTTTGAGTTCTTGGCAAAGCAACTATGAAATCCATGCTAATGTCCTCCCATGGCTGATTTGGGACGGGTAAAGGAGTATAGGGGCCTGTTTTGAAGTAGGACTTGGATTGTTGAAATGGAGCACACCTCTTGATAATATCTTGGACATCCCCAAGCATCTTAGGCCAATAGAAATGCTCTTGGAGTATGTCATAAGTCTTTTGAATGCCAAAGTGCCCGGCAAGACCATTGGAGTGTGCCTCTCTTACTAACAAGCTTCTATAGGGACTCTTTGGCACACACAAACGGTTTCCACGAAACAAGAACCCCTCTTGGACCAAGTAATGACCCCCTTTTGCTCGTCCATTTTGCAATGACCCCCACTCCTCCTTGAAATCTGGATCCTCTTTGTAAAACTCTTTCATGTGCTCAAATCCAAGCACTCTTTGTTCCATGTAACTCAACATAATGAACCTTCTTGATAGAGCATCCGCAACCACGTTATCCTTCCCTTCTATGTACTTGCTTGCAAAGTTGAATGATTGTAAGAACTCAACCCATTTGGCATGTCTATGATTGAGCTTATGCTGCCCATTGATGTACTTAAGAGCCTCATGATCCGAATGAAGAACAAAGGGCCTTGGCTTGAGGTAATGGCTCCAATGAGTTAAGGCTCTTACAATGGCATAGAACTCTTTGTCATAAGTTGAGTAATTTAGCTTGGCACCACTCAATTTCTCACTAAAGTAAGCAATTGGCTTGTGTTCTTGAACAAGGACAGTCCCAATGCCAATGCCACTAGCATCACACTCAACTTCAAACAACTTATCAAAATTTGGTAAAGCAAGAATAGGAGACTCACATAGCTTTTCCTTGATGGTGTTGAAGGAAGTTTCAGCTTTATCTCCCCATTTGAACTCCCCCTTCTTCATACATTCCGTTATAGGAGCCATGAGAGTGCTAAAATCCTTGATAAACCTCCTATAAAATGATGCTAACCCATGAAAGCTCCTCACATCCTTGATATTCCTAGGAATAGGCCATGACTTGATTGCTTTAATCTTCTCTTGATCAACCAATATGCCACGGTCATAAATGATGAAACCCAAGAATTGGACTTCACTTTGCATAAAAGAACACTTCTCAAGCTTCCCATACAACTTGTGTTCCCTAAGAGTGTCAAACAATATTTGCAAATGATTGAGGTGCTCTTCTTTGTTAGGACTATACACCAAGATGTCATCAAAGTATACAACAACAAAGCTGCCCAAGTGAGGCCTAAGCACCTCATTCATAAGCCTCATGAAAGTGCTTGGTGCATTAGAAAGACCAAATGACATGACAAGCCATTCATACAACCCATGCTTTGTCTTGAATGCGGTTTTCCACTCGTCTCCTTCTTTGATTCTTACTTGATGATAACCTTGCCTTAAATCAATCTCTGAAAACAGTTTGGCTCCACTAAGCTCATCTAGGATGTCATCAAGCCTTGGTATAGGAAACCTATACTTGATTGTTATGTTGTTAATGGCTCTACTATCGGTGCACATCCTCCATGACCCATCTTTCTTGGGCACAAGCAAGGGCGGAACTGACAAGGGCTAAGGCTCTCCCTCACAAAACCCTTGTTCATAAGCTCTCCAATTTGTTGTTGCAACTCTTGAGTAGCTTTAGGGTCACTTCTATAGGCTGCCTTGTTGGGTAGAGTAGCTCCCGGAATGAAATCATATTGGTGTTCAATTCCTCTAAGAGGAGGCAAGCCACTAGGGAGCTCATTTGGAAACACATCACCATAGGTTTTGAGTAGACGTTGGACCTCACTAGGCAGCCCCTTCTCTTGTTCTCCCACCACTCTCTTGGCTATAAGCACGTACACATCCCTATCCTCCTTTAACTCTCGCAACATTTCTGCCCCATTGATTAGCAACACCTCCTTTGATGGTTCAAGCATGGAAGGTGTTGGAATATGCTTGAGAACAGGTGGTAAAGGTGCTAGGATGACCTTTCTTGAGCCAAATTTGAAGGTGTAGGTGTTATCTTTACCATGATGAACCGAGTCCCTATCAAACTCCCAAGGTCTCCCAAGTAGCAAGTGACAAGCATCCATTGGAAGGACATCACAAAGAGGTTCATCTACATAGTTCTTACCAATGGAAAATAGAACCAAGCATTGCTTATCAACCCTTACTTCAGCCCCTTTGTTGAGCCACCTTAGCTTATAAGGACTAGGATGGTCTTGTGTAGGCAATGATAGCTTGTCAATGAGAGTACTAGAGGCAACATTGGTACAACTCCCTCCATCAATGATAAGATTACAAACCCTTCCTTTAATGGTGCACCTAGACCTAAAGATTTGTTGTCTTTGGTCCATTTCCAAGGGTTGGGGTTGGGTATGCATCACCCTCCAAGTAACCAAGCTAAGACCCGCATCCGGCATAACCACATCATCCTCTTCATGGTCCGTTCCCTCCCTTTCCTCATCACACACAAGGATCTCATCATCACCCCAATGAACCACTTCAAAGCTACTAAGGGCTCTCTTGGTTGGGCATTCTTTGGCAAAGTGACCATAACCTTGGCATTGGTAACATTTTTTGAGAGGCATGGTCTTTTTTGTGAGGTTTTTTGCTTTTCCCTTGTTAAGTATGGTGGTTTTGTTTTGAGAGGGTGGTTCATTAATTTTAAAACTGGTTGGGGGTTTAAAGGTGGCTGTTTTGGTGGTTGGTTTGGTGGTTGTAGCCTTCCCTTTACCTATTTTATCAACCCTTAAAGCCAAATTAACGGCTTCATCAAAGGACCATACTTGTTGCATTCTAACCCTATGAGCAATCTTGGTATCTAAACCTTCAACAAATCTAGCAATTTTCTGTTCGGGCTTCTCATTGAGTTCACATTGCAAAGTAAGTTGTTCAAAGTCTCTAAGATATGACTCAAGTGGTTGTTGGTCTTGTTTAAGTTGTGTGAGCTTAATGAAAATGTCTTGAGTGGACTCTTTAGGTATAAACTTCTCATTAAGCTTCTTTTTTAGTTTTAACCAAGACTTAATAGGTTCCTTACCATCCCTTCTCTGAGTTTTTAAGTTCTCATACCAAAGGGAAGCATAGCCTTTGAGTTTCAAGATTGCAACTTTAAAAGCTTTTCTATCGGAATAACCTTTAAACTCAAAGACTCTTTCAATGGTCCTAAACCAATCTAACAAATCCTCGGGGTTTAGACTACCATGAAAATCAGGAATTTCTACCTTTAAGTCTTTGTTGTGCTCTCCTTGAAATGCCTCGGCCATGGAGTCCTCTGAATCTGAAAGCTCCTCTTCCTCACGGCCACCATGAGCTCGTCCTCTTCCCATGAGGCCACGGCCTCTACCCCTCCCTCTAGGTGGTTATCCTCCTCTTGGTGGTGGTGTTGGAATATTAGCCATGAAAACATTGAAAGAATCTAGCAACAAATCACATTTTTCAGAAAGTTGAGTAACTTGTGTTTCAATTCCAGCAAGCCTTTCCTCACTCAGGGTTGTTTTTTGTGTTTTTAATGTGGTTAGGGTATAATGAACTCACAAAGAAAGGCTTTTGTGTTGTTAACCAAAGCTCTGATAACCAATTTGAACTAAAACTATCAGATTTGAGCAAGTTTTGACACGAAAATACTCAAGTGACAAACAAAGAAAACTCAGCTTGTTTAGGACTCAAGGTATGACTTAATTCGAACACAAAGCAATGAATTAAGCCTAGGATTCGTCCAAGCACTTAGCTAAGGACTTATCCAACCTCCTAGCACTAAGCAAGGGAGTTTTATCAAGCACAAAGCAAAGATAAATAAGAAAGAAAGCAGGTTGCTTCTTAGGGTTTTTTCATTCAAAATAATCTGATTTTGGCTAAGGGTTGTGCTTGCTTTTATAGGACAAGCAAGACAATCTCCTCCCTTCATCTAAGATAGCATCCTATGGCCACAAAAGGGGCTGCTAATAACACCAAACACGGCAGCCAAGACCTTACAAGAAATCAGAAAAGAAAAGGACATAAAGCATAAAAGATAGAAAGTAAACTAATAGTACAACAATCCCTTGTTTACTAGCTCAAGTCTTGTTTATGCACACTTGGACTCACTTGGAAGACTTTGGCAATGCTGCAAAAACTCTTCTAAGGGCCCTTGAGCTATGTTTGATCAAAAGAGGAATGTTGATAGCGACATAATGCACAAAAGCCTAAGCATGCTCCAGCCGTGGTCCTTGTTGCACTCGGTTTTGTTTAGCTTGGCAACTCTTGATAGGAAAAGCTTTGGGATACGAGTTCCTACACAAAAACGTCCTAAACTCACCAAGGAATAGTCCCAAGATGGAAAAAGGCACGACTTCTTAGACGGAATTCATGTTAGACCTCAATCTTGTGCAAGGTCCAAAACCGGGTTCTAAATGAGCTTCCTCGGTTGAATTCTCTTCAATGTATATGATTGATCGATATCATGTTAATGATGTCAAAAATGAGAACTCATGTGCTTACTTATGGGAGGAAAGTAAAGCAGGAAAATGTGGCAAAAATAAGGAGGAATTTGGCAAAGGAAGTAATAATATGTCGTAATGTAACACTGCGTCGACTTATATTGAAAAATGTAAAAAATCATGGCTATTTTCTACAGAATAATTCTAAAAGAAAAGACTTACACAACAATTACCTTACCAATATTACATAACTTACTTATGAGAAACTAAAAATCACCTTAGAACTCGAATGAATTTAACTCCTAAATGTCTTTTTCCAACCAAATCCTCTTAGCATTAAAATGTACAATGTTATCAAGGTGATCGATAATCGACTTTTATGACTTTAAAGTCTATTGCTTATAAGAATTTGGATAAGTTCCCTTACTGAAATCTTAGTAGACTCTTCGGAACCAATCAGAAAGGTTTCAGATTCGTTTGTGCTGGATATATAGGCTACACCACGGTGAATGTAAGCTGGTTACACTTATGAGCATCCTTTGTTCTTCAGAGTCACCATGATTCTAACCTAAAAGTTAAGGGAACATCACCACTGTATCAAAATCATTTGCAAACATTACCAAATAATGGCTCATCAAGATGAAAATACAACCCGAAAAGGATGGCAAACTATAAATTCATTAAAAAATATTAAGAAGATACCGTATGTAGTACTTTAAGACCAATTTTTTTTTTTTGCATAATTGTCTAACACAATCATTAAATAATAAAAGCAAAGATATGCTTGTAAAATAGAAGAGAAAGACAATGATATGTTGAGAGTAAGCACTACACATTCTATATTCCAAGTAATAAGTCCTACGGCTGAAAATGTATCAATTAGAGGTGGCGATAAAACCAACTGACACTCTTTTTTACGTAACATTAGATCTTCTAGACAATTCAAATGACTCAAATATGTGTATAGTCAACATGGCCAATTTTTGCAAGCTATGTACATATGAGTGAATTTTAAGTTAAATTACAATGAAATGAAATAAACCCACAACACTCTATTCTTAATAAACCTGTGACTAGGGAGGAGGTGAAGCAAGCAATTTTTTCTATCCCTAGTACTAAAGCCCCTGGCCCTGATGGGTATAATAGCCAATTCTATAAGGATGCCTGGCCTCAAATTGGGGAGAAGGTAACTGATGCCATACTTGACTTTTTCAGCAGTGGGAAGATGCTAAAGCAAGTAAACAACACTGTGGTTACCCTGATCCCTAAAGTGGAGCTACCTACTTCTGTGAATCAATTTCGACCTATCTCTTGCTGCAATGTCCTCAACAAAGCAATATCTAAAGTTCTTTGCAAGAGACTGGGGGAGGTCTTACCTGAGGTGATTAGTCAGAACCAAAGTGCATTCATCAGAGGTAGGGATATAGTGGAAAATATTTTGATTTGTCAGGACTTGACAAAGCTTTACAATAGATCCTCTTGCTCTCCTAGAGTCATCATGAAGCTGGACCTTTAAAAAGCTTATGATTCTCTCGAATGGAGCTTTCTTAAGAAGATGATGAAGGCTTTAAATTTTCCTCCTAAATTCACCAGCATGATTATGGAATGTGTTTCCACCTCACATTATTCTTTGTCTCTTAATGGAGAAATCTTTGGGTTCTTCAAGGGGCAGAGGGGGTTAAGGCAAGGGGATCCTTTATCCCCTTTGCTCTTTACAGTGTGCATGGAATACTTAACCAGAGTGCTGAATGTGGTTCAGGAATATGAGGAGTTTAAGTATCACCCCCTTTGCAAGAAGTTAAAACTCTCTCATTTGTGTTTTGTAGATGATTTACTTCTTTTTTGTAAAGGTGATAGGAGATCTATTGTGTTGCTTCTTAGAGCTTTTGCTACATTTTCAGCTGCCTCAGGTCTGAGAATGAATGCTAGTAAGTCTAATATCTATGGTAATGGGATGATTCAAGGACTACTGCAGGAGATTGTTGATCTCTCTGGCCTGAAAATTGGGACATTGCCCTTCAAATACCTGGGGGTCCCAATTGCTCCTAGGAAGCTCTCAGTCCTTGAATGTAATGTTCTGGTTGAAAAGATAGTAGATAGAATTAGGGCTTTGGGTACTAGGAAACTTTCTTATACTGGTAGACTAGTGCTTATTAAATCAGTCCTAAGCACGCTCCATTCTTACTGGGCCAGAATATTCATCCTCCCCTCTACTATTATGAAGAAAATTGAGTGCATTTGTAGGAACTTTCTGTGGCAAGGGGATATTCATGCAAATGCACCAACTCTGGTTTCATGGGAGAGTGTTTGTTATCCTAAGGAACAAGGAGGTCTGGGTATTACTGACATTACTCTCTGGAATCGTGCAGCAATGGGGAAGTATATCTGGTGGATTATGCAGAAGAAGGACCACTTGTGGGTTAACTGGGTCCATAGTATCTATATCAAACAAACAGATTGGAAAGATTATGAACCTAATGCTGGGGCTAGCTGGTCCTGGCATAGTATTTCCAGATGCAAAAATCAAATGCTCCCTGGTTATGCTGATACATGGTGGCTTGAAGAGGATGGCATTTACTCTGTGGCTAGTGGATATAAATGGCTCAGAGGGATGCTACCAGCTATGCTACCAGCTCTGTCATGGCATTCTTGGCTTTGGAACACTATTAACCTCCCTAAACATTGCTTCATTGGGTGGTTGATTATGAGGAAGAGATTACTCACTAAGGATAGACTTTGAAGATTGCTTGGTAGTACTGAGGATGGGTGTGACTTGTGTGGGATGGATAAGGAGACACATGATCATCTCTTTTTCCAATGTTCATATAGCAAAAGGTGTATTCAGCTGATCTCTGCCTGTTGTATGATACAGCTGCCTACATCAAATTTTGAGGACTGGTGGAGCAGCGGACATTCCGATCTAGGTCATAGGTGATCTTTATTCGCCATTCGGTAGCTACTCTTTATAATGTTTGGTGGGTGAGAAATCAGTGCCGGGTTAACAGTATGATGTTTAGACCTGAATATGTTGCAAGTACCATTCAAAATGTGATCAGGACTAGATGTAGGGATAGATGGCAGGGCATTGTGTCCTTCTCTTGGCTACACTAGTGCTAGGTGGTTATGTTTATGACTTAGCTTACATGTAAGCTGTCATATTCCAAATTGTATGAGTCGATGTAATGATTGCTCGGTGTTGATATAATATATCCTTACATTCTACCAAAAAAAAAAGAAATAAACCCACAAGAAATATAGCATAGAAGGTGGGTAGTTGTTAGAACATCAGAGCTTCATACACATAAAGAAAATATAGCATAGACAATGAGCATACAATATAAAGTGTTAAGCCTCAATACTCACTAATACTTAATATAAATTGATAAAACCATGTAGCAAATAAGCGGTAAGCGTATTCATTTACTGAAAATTAGAGGACTACAATAGCTTTATTTACAAATCTACATTGAAAATTTTAATTTATAAATGCATTCTAATGAGTAATGCTCTCTCTGTCGTGGTGAATAGTTTACATTTTCTTTATTTGGTGAGAGGGGGATAAAGAAAATGTAAATTATTTATTCAGATGGAATATCAGTGAATATAACTGTCCCAAACGATGATACCTAGCAAAAAGATTGTTAGTTAAAAGGGATGGAATTAAGAGAGCACAAAATATTGCTGTAAGAATGGATGGATTATTTACCGAGAAAGACCAATTGCTAGAGAGAGGTAAAGAAATTAGATCTTGCTAGATTATTGCCTAGATTGTTAGCTGGATACTACTCCGTTCCATTTTCATCCTACTATGTCACTCCAATCCCATATCATTTGAAAAGTCAAAAAGCATCATGTATACTCCCTTTGATTTTTTATGTGCGTACATGGGTGGGAATTTCGGCATTGGGCATCTTCTTTGTTACCTGATCTGAAGGTATGCAGTTAAGCAAATTTTGATGTTGAGAAACAGCGCTAGCAAAGTGATATAGTGTGATATACTCCGTAGTTACACTGACTAAATGGCAAGAAAAGAGAGATTCTGCAATGTAACTACCTTATTCAACTTTGGGTCTGCTGATTGTTGCAAACAAACAAACAGGTATGAGATTACTACTGCTTCTAAAAGGGAGAAAATGGAAAAAATGAAAAGCATACCACTCACTTTGAGTTTCATGAGAATGTTGAAATTTGTGAGGTATCAAACGCCCAAACATTTTCTTCTCCACTCCAATACCTAAATTTTCAAAGTATTTCACCCATAATTATCGGAATTAACTAATCGTATTTTATATAAAAGTAAACAAATAAATGAAATGGAAAATAAGGGACATGTGCACTCCTATTTTAACCACAAATGTAACCTTTCATACCTTGCTTGTCTTTGCCAACAGGCTAAACACTTCATTGAATCAGACACTTGTATAAAAAAAAAATCGAGGGTGAAAAACCTTCATTAAATCGAAAAGCGAGAACTAATCGAAATTTATAATAGGTAGATGCACAAAAAGGTAAGATAAAGAGAGAACAAAGTGAAATTGATACTGCTCAATATTGACAATAATATAAAAAAACACATATTGACTGCATGCTTCATTTGGTATTGATAATAAACAGAGACTAAAACATTGTCCTCTCAAAATTAACAGGTTCGAAACTGATAATAATAGATAATAATCGAAAAACAGTCGATAATTATCTTCATATAAATCAATTTAGAAGTAATCAACAATGAAATTGCTAGATGAAAAGAGAACTCAGCGAAATTGATGCGTTCAAAATTTAGTGAATGTTCATTAAAGTAACTCATATGCCATATTCTAACCCGATTGTACGCAACACACCTTCAATCTTCATTTGGTTTAGCTGCTACTGTAATTGAATAGTTTTTTGCTTTCTTGACAAATCAGGGAGACGATGAAAATTTAGGGTGTAGATGTTTAGATGAATTAAAAAAATTAAGAGGGAATTTCAAAAAAAAAAAATTAAGAGGGAGAACGACTTACATGGGATTGTTCATAGGAGTTTAATAAAGAGAATCAAGATAATGAGACTATGCAATGAAGAGAACAGATTGATATTGATTTGGGCAGATTATGAATTTGAGAGATGAGAGAAAGAGGTGTGTAGAATGACGGCTGACAAAATTGTACGAAAATGATGTATTTTTAGGGTTAAGCACAAAAATTCTTAGGCGGAAAATTTTTAATAAGGAGAGGACACGTGTACAGTTTAGTGGGTAATGGTTCTTGTATTATACTTTTATATAGATAGATAGATAGATAGATATAGATAGATGATGTTTTATTTTTGCTTTGTCTTGCTCTTGTATTCTAGCAAGGTTCATAAGGCATAGTTTAGATTGGAGGTTCGTATCTTTTTCATGCTCTCTTGAGTATACATTAACAGTAATGTTATTTGGTAAATCAGTAAAATCGTTGATGGCTGAGCTTACTTCCCGTTTTGCTTCTAGAGTAAATTATTTCCAACATTAGTACAGCTCTACTTGAATTATAAAGATGACGTGATAAATAGTAATCCGTATGACCCTTCTTTCAGGTACAATACTACTCCTTCCCTTCGTCTCAAATCATTTGTTTACCTTCAACTAAAATACCCGCCACAAAGAATAAAAAAGGTAAACAAATGACCGACGGAGGGAGTAAAATTTAAGGTTCCATGGTTTGTTCTTTTGTATACTCAATTGGGTATAAATTAATATAGGTCTTCTTATTTGTCTTTCTTAATCAATGTAGTTGACCCTGCTTGTGTATTTAACGGGATTTGCTTGGCTTTGATGCTGTAAATTGAATTTATTAGTAGTACTGGGACTAGGGGTGCGCAAGTTTAGGTCCGGACCAGAAAAATGGACTGGACTGGACCGGACCGGACCATTTGGTCTGGACCAAACCCGGACCGAATTTTTTAGGTCCGGTCCTCGGTCCTCTTTTTTTGAGTTTTCGGTCTTCGGTCCGGTCCGGACCGGACCCGGATATATCGAGGCCGAGACCATTGCTTTTACAGAAGAGTGTAGTGCACTCCTACAAAGCAAGTCTCCACCAAAATTGAAGGATCCTGGTAGTTTTTCAATTCCCTGTACAATAGGCACTCATGTAATAGATAAAGCTTCATGTGATTTGGGTGCGAGTGTCAGTGTCATGCCCTATTCGGTTTGCGAGAAACTGAATATGGGGCATCTTAAAGTTACCAATGTCACCCTACATATGGCTGACCAAATAGTCAAGCGACCTCTAGGTGTATTAGAGGATTTCTCTGTTAAGATAGGTGAATTCTTTATACCTGTTGATTTAATTGTATAGATATGGTCGAGGATACTCAGATTCCTATAATTTTGGGTAGGCCATTTTTGCATACTGTAGGAGCTATTATTGATGTTAAACAGGGACGTTTGACTCTCGAGGTAGGAGATGATAAGGTTACTTTTAATTTGGCTAGCACACTGGCTAAGCCTATGATAGAGGATACATGTTATGCTGTAGACATTGTAGATGAATCTATGTTTGATTATTGGACGGGATCCCTTCTTGGGGACCCGTTAGAAGCTTTGATAGCTTTTGATGATTTTTCAGAGGATGAATAGGTTGATTAAAGGACGATGAAAGCTGCTCTAAAAGGTAAGGAGTTCACTATTGAGAAAGGTGAGACGGTAAACGCCATTATGGAAATCTCTTATGCTGCTGAGGTAAAGATACCAGAGCGTAAACCTCTTCCTTCTCATCTTAAATATGTGTTCTTAGATGATTCTCAACAATATACTGTTATTGTTAATGCTAAACTTGATAATAACCAACTTTCTGTTTTGTTGGTCGTTCTTACGAAAAACAGGAAGGCTCTAGGATACAGTTTAGATGACCTTAAGGGCATCAGTCCTGATATTTGTATGCACAAAATTGAGCTAGAGGAAGGACATAATGAAGGGATTCATTAATCTCATTTGTTTACATATTGAATATGTGAATAATTAATTTAGTTATAAAATTAATTTAAGATCTTATGCATGCAAAAAAATTACAAGAGTAAAGAAAAATAGTTCCTTACATTTGATATTTCGGCAATATGGGCACTAGTGGTCACCTACCTTACCTAGTTCTTGAGCTTTCCTTATGGATGAACAAGATTCAATTGTAGAATCTCTCCCCAAGGATTTTACCAAGGTAATCCCTCTTAATACATTTACTAATTTTATTACTAGAAATTAGTAGATGTTCCTTTAAATTTTACTAATATAAATTATTACTACTACTAGTAATTATATCTTAATATTAGTATTTTAGAATGATGTTTTTATTTTTCTTTCGCTCTCAAAAATCATGTTAGAGAACCAAAATAAAATGTTTTTGATTAGAATGAATAAAATTGTGAAAACAATTCTCATAAGGTGAAGGGGAGAGAGAGGGGTGCCGGCACCTTGGTTTACCCAAGGCCAATGCATGGTTCTAATTTCTACAAATTGTTCTTCACAAGGAAAAATAGGTTTGCATGCCTAAACCTAATCATAATTAGGTTGTCTTAAACAATTAAGACAAAAGCAATATTGTCTCCCACTATATGGAGAAATCAGTTCTCCATTTATAAAATGGTGTTCCATTTTAACTTTGTTATTTTGTCAACTGTAGATGTGACATATGTGACATGTTATTAGACATATGTTCATGTAATGCATTTTTAACATATTAAAATCATTACATAAAATAAATCACTTGCAGTGACATAAATAACAATATATGACTTAATATACTTAAAATGGCCCATTTAATTATAATTCACAACATTTTATAATTATAATACATTATTCATTCTAATAATAATTGTTTCATAAACAATAAGGACATCATCTAAATAAAAGGATTAATTAACTCGTATTATCATACAATTAATTAATTTATTGATTGAGAGTGTTACTCTAAAGGTATGACCTTAAGGGATCAACCGATCACCACCGTCACACGACAGTAATGTCAAACTCTAGTTAGCCAACCATTACCGATAAATGTGGACTAGTTGATAATAAAGTATAACTTTCCCTCATGTATTCTCATCATGAGATTTAAACGCGTGAACGCATTATTGTCGAGGACACATACTCCAACAATCTCCCACTCGTCCGAGATAACTGTGTGTCACCAATTCTCTTGTCCTATTACTATCTCCCACTCAATGCAAGGTGTCTTGCAGGTCGTACTTGCATTTGATCATATCATGAATGGTTTTCTCGATCGGGAGAATAACTGTCTGACCGGAATTATCTACCATAGATACCTTCCGAGCGTGGCCACACATTTCCAGTTCATTGCTCCTCGAGTGGCCTTGAGATATAAGATAACCCTGACGGGGATGGACAATTCCTGTTGCACTCTTCCCTTCTATCAGCCACAGCTCATCATGACCCAAAACATGCCCATTAGACCCCAATCACGAAGGTTGCGGGACATAAATCAAAGTCAGTCTGATACTGTGCCATCTTAGGTGAACAGTAATTAGTCAAAGAATCGACTCATGAGAATACCATAGTAGCTCTCGCCACGACCAAGCTATAAAAATTGCCAGAATTCTATAAGCGGTCATAAGCCCGACAGAGTATCCCATACAGTCCGCTATGTGATCGACTAGTCATCTCTTATGGCTCTATGGCACTTGAACTTGCCATTAATCGCATCACACTCTAGTTACTTCGAGATGTCACCTCATGTAAGTAACTATGGGCGATTACTATGTCAATCTAGTTCACTTTAATGGGGTTCAATATTGTCTCAACAACCCATTTGGATATGACAAAGTAATAAAAATTAAAATTTAAAAGACAAATGCGATTATTCTATATGAACAAATAAAACAATATTTTATTTCATATCAAATAGTCTAGTACAAACTGGGCAGACATTTAAGCCCCATGGATATAACATGTCCATCGTGTTTAGCCTGCGATAAAGGCTTGGTGAGCGGATCAGCTAAGTTATCATCCGTCCCAACCTTACAAATCGCAATTTCCTTTCTTTCAATAAAATCTCTAATAATATGAAATTTTCTGAGTACATGTCTAGATCTATTACTAGACTTTGGCTCTCTAGCTTGGAAGATGGTTCCATTGTTGACACAATAGAGAGTAATGGGATCCTTGGCAGTAGGAACTACTTTTAGCCCTTCCACGAATTGCCTAATCCATACACCTTCCTTGGCAGCTTCTGATGCTGCAACGTACTCAACCTCCATAGTAGAATCCGCAATCACAGCTTCCTAGAAGCTTCTCCAGCTGACGGCACCACCATTGAGTATATACACAAATCCACCTTGTGATTTCATGTCATCTCTGTCTGTTTGAAAGCTCGAGTCTGTGTAACCCTTAACACATAGCTCGGAGTCTCCTTCAAACACTAAGATAGAATCCTTAGTCCTTTGCAAATACTTAAGAATATTCTTAACAGCTATCCAGTGACTCTCACCTGGATTCTCTTAATATCTACTTGTCATACTTAAAGCATATGAGACATCTGGACGAGTGCATATCATGGCATACATGATTGATCCAACAACGGAAGCATAGGGAATCAACTTCATGCGTTCAACATCTTCGGGTTCGGAGGGCGATTGAGACTTGCTCAAAATTATCCCACTTCGCATAGGAATCAAGCCTCTCTTAGACTGGTACATGTTGAAGCGTCGAAGAATCTTGTCAATATAAGATTCTTGACTTAATGCCAATATCCTTTTGGGTCTATCTCTATAGATCCAGATACCTAATATGCGTTGTGCTTCTCCTAAATCCTTCATTTGGAAATGATTTCCAAGCCACCTTTTGACGGAGGACAACATGGGAACATCATTTCCAATAAGTAGTATGTCATCCACATACAATATTAGGAACACAACATTGCTCCTACTGAACTTCATGTATAAACATGGTTCCTCAACACTTCGAGTAAAACCATTTTCTTTTATTACATGATTAAATCGATGATTCTAGCTTCTTGATGCTTGCTTAAGACCATAGATGGATCTCTTAAACTTGCATACTTTGTTAGGATTTTTAGGATCTACAAAACCTTCAGGTTGTATCATGTACACCTCCTCTTCTAAATGCCCATTTAGAAAAGCGGTCTTGACATCCATTTGCCATATTTCATAGTCATAAAATGCGGCAATCGCTAATAGTATCTGAATGGATCTCAGCATGGCTACAGGGGCAAACATTTCGTCATAGTGAAGACCATGAACTTGAGTAAAACCTTTTACCACTAGCCTAGCCTTGTAGACATCATCATGTCCTTCTATGCCATTCTTTACCTTAAAGATCCATTTGCATTGAAGAGGTCTTTCCCCTTCAGGCAAATCCACCAAGTTCCAAACTTGATTTTTATGCATAGAACTCATTTCGGATCTCATGGCTTCAAGCCATAAAGCTGAATTTGGACTAGAGATTGCGGCTTTGTAGGTGGCGGGTTCGTCACTTTCAAGAAGTAACACATCAAGACTCCCATCCTCTTGGATAAGTCCAACATATCTATCAGGATGTCGAGAAACTCAACCCGACCTCCTCGGTTGAGGAATGATAACAAAATTAGACGTCGAAGGAACGTCTTCTTGCGTCTCTATTTCGGTTTGTGGCTCTTGAAATTCATCAAGTTCAAAATTTTTCCCACTCTGTCTCTTAGAAATAAACTCGCTTTCTAAGAAGACAGGCTCACTAGACACAAACACTTTGTTTTCATGAGGTTTGTAGAAGTAATAGCCTCGGGAGTTTGTGGGATTGATGTGACCATAATTGGCGCATATTTAGCCCCCGAATTAGCCTTGTTCCCATGCTTTTTAGTGCTTATTTGGGTCATTTCTTATCTTTAGTTCTTTGTTTTGCATATTATTTGAGATTTTGATCCCTTGGTAGGAAAGGAGTAAGAATCTTGCTTTTTCATGGCAAAACGAGACTAAATTGATCGAATTCAATGACCAAGCATCAAGGAAAGACAAGATTAGAAGGCCTTTGTACATATTATAGTAGAAGAGCAAAGTTGAGAAAGGATCCTTGAGTCCCCAAGGAAATCCCCAAGGAATTTGTGAAGAAAAGGGAAGAAAAGAAGAAGATTTGTTGCTGACTGACAATCCGAGCGGATTGTCACAATCCGTCCGTCTCAGTTAAAGAAGACAATCCGAGCGGCTTTGCCCTAATCCGCTCGGATTCCACCTCCACAATCCGTCCGGATTCCCCTGAATCCGCTCGGATTCCAACGCTAGAATCCGCCCGTCCCGACCCTATTCCGCCGGATTCCAAAGACAAAGACGGATTGTCTTCTCAAGCTACGAAGAAAGAAGCCCTTCTCTCGGAAAATACCGGCTCCTCCTTGCTCAATCTAAAAAGTGTAATTACTAGTTTAGCCCTTAGTTAACCCTAATGCATCCTCCCTAATTTCCACTATAAATACCCCATTAGTCTAATTAGAGGGGAATGTTCTTCTTATCAATAATTAGTGTAGTTAATATCAATCAAATCTCTCTTTAATATTGTAATCAAGTATTAATCAAGTTTTAATCCAAGTTTTAGTTCTTTAATCTCTCTTTTGTTCATCCTTTATTTTGGGTAATTGAAGATTATTTGGGTTATTGTTGGGAGATTGACAACCTCTCAATCAAGCATTCAAGTACTTCTTTTATCTTTGCTTTATTATTGGAATCATTAGTAGGTATAATCTCTTAATCCCTTTTAATTATTGTTAATTACTTTCATTTATTCATCATGTTTCATATTGTTGGTATGATTGACAACCTTGCTAGCATGATCAACATGATAATGAGTGAGTAGTCTCTTAGCTAGGGTTAATGGGTGATTAGAGGAAACCAACATGGGGAATGATTCATGCTTAAATTAATGTGCTTTCATGTTTTATTTGCTTGCTTATTTTGATCTCAACTCATGCACATGTTATATTTGATGAAATGCTAAGCCTATGAATCCTTGCATTTACTATCATCTTCTATCTTTTCAATGAGACTTGTAAGACATAACCCAACTCGAGTCTCATTAGACCATGCATGTTGTTGAGTAGGGAAGATTAAGTCGACTTGTAGGTGTTGTACAATCTAATCGATTCGGCTTCGGGACCCAAACTTTCCTAGGATTGTAAGATATAACCCAACTCAATCCATCACAACAATAATTGCTTGCTTATAATTTGAGAACATGTTTGTATGATCATATCCCATGATTCCCCTATGATCCCATGACACCCTAGTGCCTTTAATCAATTGTTTACACCCCTTTAATTCATCTTACTTGTTTATTTTCATTGCTATTTTAGTTTAGTGACCTTCTACATCAACCCAATTTGTGACACCCCTTAGACACCACTAGTTGCAATAGAAATCTCATTTCAATACCCGTCCCTTGGGATCCGACCTTTACTTGCCTCTTTACTAATTGTAGAGTTGTTTGTGAAGCTATAAATTTTGTTTTGATTCGACCGTGACCCAACGACCACATCTTAATTTGTGAACACTTAGCGGGATCGCATCAAAAATGGCGCCGTTGCCGGGGACGGTGTTTGTTTGATTTAGATTTCTTTTCATTGTTATTAGTTGTGTCTTTCTTCGCCTTGAGGAAGTAAAACTCCTCAAGGTTTGTTCTAATTGTTTTCGAGTTGTTTGATATTTTGCATGTCTAGAAGGTTACAAGGTGATTTGTTACCTTTTGACCGTTAAATCGAAAGAACCTTGACGAACAATAGGAGACTTGTTAGGAGGAATTTAAGAGGTATTAGTGAAGTTGTTCAACCCACTAGTGAGTTTGTCAATCCTTTCGCAATAGAAGGAGAAGAAAACCCATTACACAATACCCCACAAAATCCACCTACAATGCCTAAATTCTCGTCACACTCCGTACCCACCGAGGAGAATCTACCAAATGGTACTCCTACACCGCAACATCTAACCGGAAATTTTATTGCCAAGTCCGCCTTCATCCAATTAGTTGAGAGGAGCCAATTTGGGGGATGCCTAGTGAAGACCCTCATTCTCATATGGAAACCTTTTGCGACTATTGTGATGTTATCTCTCAAAGCAGGCGTGACTCAAGACCAAATTAGATGGGTCTTATTTCCTTTTTCCTTAATCGGCACGAAAGCAATGGTTGAAGGGCCTTGATAAGGCCACCCTTGGAATAGATTCTTAGAAGAAGTTGGCTCTAGCTTTCTACAAAAAATTCTACCCACCGGAAAAGACTAACATGCTAAGAGCTCAAATTACGGGTTTTAAGCAAAGGGATGAAGAGTCTTTGTATGAAGCTTGGGAGCGGTTCAAGGAATTTGTCACTCATGTCCTCACCATGGACTTAGCGAATGGTTTTTGGTACAACAATTTTGGAATGGTTTATATGAAGATTCTAGGAACATTCTCAATATGGGATCAAATGGAATGTTCACCGAAATTGATGACAATCAAACATGGAACAAGATTGAGGAAATGGCGGTCCATAACTCACAATATAGTAGACCTCACAAGGCTACTAGAGGAGGAAAGCATGAAGTGGACTCCGTTACTCAATTGGGTGCTCAACTTAGTGCTCACATTGACACAATCAACTTGAAGTTTGAACAAGCTATGGCTAGACTTGAGGAAAACTCAAAATCATCAAAGCATCATGTTAATGCCATGACGGCATCCTCATCAATCCTAAGTGGGATATGTGAGAATTGTGGAACTTTGGGACATGACCAAGGTGAATGTAGGGGAACAAATGAACAAGTGAATGCTTTCCAAGCATACAAGAGCGGTACCCCTTATTCCAACTTTTACAATGAAAACACCAAATTCCATCCAAATTTCTCATACAAAAGCCAAAATGTTCAAAACCCTCAAACAACATACACTCCACCACCCATGAGAAACCAAAATCAAAGACCCTTTTACAATCAAAACCAAGGTTACCAAAATCAAAATCCATACAATCACCAAAATGACCAAGGTTTTGATGTCTAAAAAGCGGTCCTCCAAATGCAAAAGAATCAACAAGAATTTTTCACTCAAATGCAAAAAGATAGCCAAGCAAAGGAAACCACCATCAACAACATTCTAGCTCACACCAAGATGTTGGAAACACAATTGACTCAACTAGCATCTTCAAGCTCACAAAGACAAAAGGGGCAATTACCACCTCAAAGTAATCCCCCTAGACATGAATCGGTTAGTGCCATTCACTTGAGAAGTGGTACAAGGTATGAAGCACCGAAGAAGCAAGTTGAGGATGAAGTTGTGGAATCTAGCGAAAAGGAAGAAATTGTGCAAAACTCCAAAGATGGAGAATCATCAAAAGAAGAAAGTTCAAAGAAAAATGAAGACAAGGCCAAGGAGAAGGAGCCCATTGTGATTAGACTCCCTTTTCCAAGTCGTCAAGCCAAGCCCAAATTTGATGATCAACTTGGAAAATTCATGGAAATTGTGAAGAATTTGGAAGTCTCAATTCCTTTCACGGAATTAATCAATCACGTGCCGGCCTATGCGAAATACATGAAAGATATCCTCACAAAGAAGAAGTCGATCCGGAAGCTTGAGACTATCGCCTTCACTAAGGTGAGTAATGCAATACTTCAAGGGAGTTCACCTCCAAAGTTAAAGGATCCGGGAAGCTTCTCAATAGAAAGTGTACCATTGGCGACACGACGATCAACAAAGCCTTATGTGATCTAGGGGCTAGTGTGAGTGTCATGCCGTACTCGGTGAGTAAAAGGTTGGGGATGGGAGAGCTTAAATGCACCAATATCACACTCCAAATGGCCGATAGATCGACGAAGACACCATTAGGGATATGGGAAGATGTCCCCGTGCGAATTGGGAAGTTTTTCATCCCGTTGGACTTTGTCATTGTTGATATGGAGGAAGATTCCAACATTCCAATCATCCTAGGAAGACCTTTCCTACACACCGCGGGTGCGGTGATTGATGTGAAACATGGTGAGCTCACTCTAGAAGTGGGAGATGAAAGCATAACTTTTAATCTTGACAAGACTATGAGAGCTCCTCGTTTGCATGAACCATGTTTCATGATTGATCATTATAGCCGAAAGGATGAAAGGAAGAAATCGGAACTCCAATGGAAGAAGAGAATTGAAGATGCTCCATTCAAAGAGTAAGTGAATTGTGACAAGGAGAGCTTGCAAAGCTCATCAAAATCAACCAAGGAAGAAGAGGATGGCCTCATTGGCCAAGAGAAGAAATTGGGAGAGTTGTCTCCATCTAAGCAAGCGATTTTCAATGATCAACTTAATGAAGTTTGTGGTCTTTGGGACGACGAATTTGAAGGGATTTTTAATCCCTACATTGGTAATGTCATCGATCAAGACCAACAACAAGGGCCACGGTCTATTGAGAACCTCTACCATGATAATGAACAAGCTTTTGATTACTTCTTCAAGGTGTTGAGCAACATCAACAACACCTTGGACATGCCCCCTTGACATCTCATCAAGAATGAGAGTTTGGTGGAGTCCTCCCTAAACCACCACTTGTAAATATTTCTAACTCCCTAACTTACATTTCAATTCTTGTATTGCATTTTTTGTCATCTTTGGATCTTTATTTACTTTGATCAAAAAAAAATTGTCATGTTTGAGAGAAGTGAGGGAGGGACTAACAATTTCAATTGATGTGTAGTGCTTTTAGCTTAGTGTGGGGATGGCAATTGCCTAGGCTATCCATGCCTTAGTAGTGCCCCCACAATGACGAACACAAGACTTGAAGAAAGAATGGAAGAATGGTAAGGGAAATGCATTGTGCACGGATGGAACTGAATCCGTGTACACAGGGGAAGAATCCGAGCGGATTCCTGAGAATCCGCCCGTCTTCAGTAATCCGAGCGTATTGCAGAAAAGACGCCCGTCGAATCGAGCTGAATTTTGAAAATTTCTTGATCGTGATGAATCCGGGCGTCCTGTGAAGAATCCGCCCGTCTTGAAGAATCCGCCCGTCTTGTAAGAAAGACGTCCGTCTTTGGTGAGGAAAACAAGCAAAATTTTCTGGACTGAAATCCGTCCGTCTTTAAGCAAATCCGCCCGTCCCGTGTTCAGCAAATCCGAGCGTCTTCTACTGAATCCGCCCGTCTTTAGGCGAGTTTTGCAAAGTCCAGAAAGAGCAGAATCCGCACGGATTGGGCAGAATCCGCACGGATTGCCCCTGCAGATTCGAAAATTTCGGTCTCTTTAAAACCCCTCCCACCTTCATTCATTCATTCATAAACACTACCCACAACATCAAAACCCTCATCCTCTCCATCACAAAAACAAAAACCCTCAACAACATCCACCAAATACAAATCAAACCATCCTTCCAACAACAAATCAATCACTCCTTCTTCAACAAAAATCAAAACCAAGCACAAAATCTTCAACCTTTGAGTCGATTTTTGATTTCATAAAGGCAAAGCCTTTCACCTTCAAATCGATTTGGGCATACTACAAATTGAAGATTTTTTATTCTTTTCTTGGCTAGTTCATCAATGGCAAGGACTAAGGGAGCAACTAAGGCAACAAAGGCACCAAAGGCTAAGGCACTCTCACAAAGGCAAAAGGCTCTTCAAACAAAGAAAGCATTGGCTATGGTGGTAGCAACACCAAACTTGGAAGTGCAACAACAACAACAACCTTCTATGGGAGCAACAACACCTTCTACTCCGGTAATTGATCAACTTTTGCATTATCCGGAGGTAACTTTTATTTCCGATACCCATAGAAATACCTTTGTCAAGTTTGCTATGAAGTCATTACAATCCACCAAATTTATATGTGAAGATACCTTAGAAAAATTGGGTGTTCTTGAGCAAACTAGAGCCTTTTTCAATGCCATGGGGTTGAAGAAATTGTTTGAAACAAGGGAATTGACATACCCCTCCCTTACCTTGGAATTTTTAAGTTCCTTGAAAGTCACCAAAGTTGAGAATAGAGAGAATCTCGAGTTTCGTCTAGCTAATGTTAGTAGACGCATTACCTTTAGGGAATTGGGTGAAATTTTGGGTCTTAGTGATGAACCGAGTTATTTTAAGAGTTATGGAAAGTATGACCCCGAACCTCTTTGGGAGGCAATCTCCGGGAAGAAATTTGAGGATTTTCATGCGAGTCGTGCTCTTTTGGTCCACCATCCGGGCATAAGAGTATGGCACAAGGTCGTGGGTAACACCATAATTGATAGGAAAGATACCAACCATTTCACAAGACTTGATTTTATTCTCCTTGAATCGGCTTTGAATATCGGAAGAGTACACACCAAGCCTTACAATTCTTTGAGGCTCTTAGTAGATAGATGGCTCAACATTGATTGTGGGAAGAAGGGCACGACCGTTATTGTCAATGGCGGCCTAGTCACTATCCTAGCCAAGCACTTTGATCCTAACTTCAATAAGGATAACAAGTACAAAGCAAAGGAGGGTGGCCATCTTGTTGATATGCATACTATGATTCACAAGTTCAAGTGGGTTTCCCATAACCCCCTTGACACTAAGTATGGATGGCTCACTAGTGAAGCTAGATCGTTCACCTTGCCTTCGAAGATTTGTCGTCTAAGCGTCCACCGGACCAATTATCTACTTCCCCTTTCCAAAGAGGCCGAGTATATCATTCAATAACAAAAGGGTGATCTTGAAATGCCCTCCTCTTCCATTGTCATACCACCTTACCCCTTTAAGTATGAAGAGTTCAATAGGAAGGAGTTGAAGTTGGGAAAGACTATGTGACTCTTCTCATGCAAGCAATGCACAAGCAAGCCTATGAAGATCAGAAAAATGCCTACTTGGCTCAATATCCACCCCTCCTACATTTAGCTAGGCAAGGACTACTTGATCCATCTTGTCCTTTGCCTAGTTGGGCGGATAGAGAAGTCCTTTTTCCGGGTGCATCTAGGGTCGTTTTGGGTGACAATGAGGTTGTTGGAAATGATGAAGAAGTTGATGATAATATTGAGGAAGAAGCAAGTGAAGAAGAAAAGGATAGTGAAGATGATGATGAGGAAGATGAGGAAGAAAGTGAAGAAGCAAATGACAAGGGAAGTGGCAATATGGCCACTTCTAATGAGGGAAGTGATGATGATAGCATGATGGAAGATTAGCAAGCCTTGGAGACTCCTACCCTCTCATGGTTTGTCTATTTCTCTCTTTGTATTTTATTTAATTTTGATCATTGTTGGAGTAGTCCTAGCCCCATTAGAGGACTCACACCTCGGTACCATTGAGGTGTTCTCATTTTATTGTTCCCATTTTCAAAATCCAAAATGACAAATTAGTTTCATGCATAGCATAGTGTGTGCATGAACTACACCCATCCTTGGACATTAGCAATAGTGTCTCACTCGGTTTGGGGAAGTTAATGCATACACAACGGGAGGTAATCTAAATTATCCTCTCCGTCATAACAAAAACCATGCATCATGTAGTATAGCTTAGTGTAGATTGCATTTAGTATAGAAATCATGCATCATCTTTGCATAATTTCCATCATTTTGGCCATTGAGAACAATGCCCATATTAGTGTGGGGATGGGAATTCTAACATTTAACTCTTATTCAAAAATCCAAAAAATTGAAAAATTTCAAAAAAAAAAAAATCATAAAAACTTGAAAATTGAAAACCCAAAAACATGTTTATTTCCTTTTGTAGTCTTGTATATAGTGTCTTGTATATATTGTGTTTGTTCTATCCTTGTTCACATTGATTGACTACGCCACATCCGAGACATGAGGATATTGAAGACCGCATGGTATGATCTTTCCAATCTCCTTTTTCCTCTTTATGTTAATGACTATGTGGCTTTATTTTGATTGATGCGGTATAACAATGTGAATTTAGGACTTGCATTTAGTTTATATGTCATATTAGTTGATAGAACTACTTGCATTAGGATGTTTATATTAGTTGCATCATGGCATGTAGTTGCATGTTAGAAATGTTTTGAAAAATGCCTATTTAGGAACTTTGACAAGAGCAACTAAGCCATTACAAATACTTGTTCAACTTAAGACTTTGCCTACTAGAATGGTTGTAAAACACCCTAGATAGTGTCATACTAGTGTCTTTTGACCCATGACCCAAGGCCTAGTCAAGGGTTTGCATGTGAGTCACCTATCCAACCCCGTGATGCGATGTGGACTTGGTTAACTTATCTAGGTGACCTTGTTTGACCTTGTGGTAAGGCAACCCAAAAATATTTTCTATCAATAAGCTTGAAGTGCTCATTTCAAAGAAATTTTGTCATGTGGAAGTAATGTAATGCCAAGGAAACTTCAAATGTTATGAATTGTTGAGAAATCTAAGTTGTTGTGATGGAGGCGTACCACTTCGATGTGCTTTGGTGCGGGATCCATTGAATTGGGCCCCCATACGGTTGTGAATTCGGCCGCCCAGAGACAGAGTGACTATCACCCCGAAAAGCTATTGTCTAGAGGTTAACCGGTTGCCTAATAAGCGATTGGCGAAAGCAAAGGACACTAGCCCGGAAGGGACAAACCCCATCTTAAATATTTGAAATGTGAAAGTGAAATGAGGACAATTTTGAATACTAGTCATATCCACCCATTGTGAATAAAGATTTGAGCATTTCATTCCCAAAAAGCCTTTTGTCAAACCACTTGGTCGAGTTTGGGACGATCCATGACCTTTACTTTTGTAGAGAATTCGAGACTTGTCATGTCATATGCTACTAGCATCATAGGGATCATCATTCCACCACCATCCGATCGCTCTTGACGAAAGCATTTGGAAATTGAGGACGAAAGTAGTCTAGTTTAACACCATTTGGAGGTGATTTAGTGCCATCCTCTTAGACTTAGTAATTTGTTGAACTAGTATTTGTGAAGGATTACATGCTCTTAAATTTGTTCCTCTTTAGTGCCTCCGCCACTTGATGAGGGAGTGGCTATTCTTTTTGTAAATGCATCCATTATGTGTTTTTGTGTGCTTAAAGTTTGGATGTGTCGCCATTTTGGCAAGACCCACCTTGCCTTGCAAGAAGGCATCCTACCTCATGGTTGTCTTGTTGTGAGTTGAAGGGGCGGAGTGAGACCCGCTAATTGTCTCATATCGGCTATATTATTAGGATAGGTTAGTATTGGTCCTAGTCTTTGTCACCTCTTTACTCGGGACGAGCAAAGGTTCGGTTTGGGGATATTTGATGTGACCATAATTGGCGCATATTTAGCCCCCGAATTAGCCTTGTTCCCATGCTTTTTAGTGCTTATTTGGGTCATTTCTTATCTTTAGTTCTTTGTTTTGCATATTCTTTGAGATTTTGATCCCTTGGTAGGAAAGGAGTAAGAATCTTGCATTTTCATGGCAAAACGAGACTAAATTGATCGAATTCAATGACCAAGCATCAAGGAAAGACAAGATTAGAAGGTCTTTGTACATATTATAGTAGAAGAGCAAAGTTGAGAAAGGATCCTTGAGTCCCCAAAGAAATCCCCAAGGAATTTGTGAAGAAAAGGGAAGAAAAGAAGAAGATTTGTTGCTGACTGACAATCCGAACGGATTGTCACCAATCCGTCCGTCCCGCAGCAGCACAATCCGAGCGGCTTTGCCCTAATCCGCTCGGATTCCACCTCCACAATCCGTCCGGATTCCCCTGAATCCGCTCGGATTCCAACGCCAGAATCCGCCCGTCCCGACTCTATTCCGCCCGGATTCCAGCACAGCACGGATTGTCTTCTCCAAGCTACGAAGAAAGAAGCCCTTCTCTCGGAAAATACCGGCTCCTCCTTGCTCAATCTAAAAAGTGTAATTACTAGTTTAGCCCTTAGTTAACCCTAATGCATCCTCCCTAATTTCCACTATAAATACCCCATTAGTCTAATTAGAGGGGAATGTTCTTCTTATCAATAATTAGTGTAGTTAATATCAATCAAATCTCTCTTTAATATTGTAATCAAGTATTAATCAAGTTTTAATCCAAGTTTTAGTTCTTTAATCTCTCTTTTGTTCATCCTTTATTTTGGGTAATTGAAGATTATTTGGGTTATTGTTGGGAGATTGACAACCTCTCAATCAAGCATTCAAGTACTTCTTTTATCTTTGCTTTATTATTGGAATCATTAGTAGGTATAATCTCTTAATCCCTTTTTAATTATTGTTAATTACTTTCATTTATTCATCATGTTTCATATTGTTGGTATGATTGACAACCTTGCTAGCATGATCAACATGATAATGAGTGAGTAGTCTCTTAGCTAGGGTTAATGGGTGATTAGGGGAAACCAACATGGGGAATGATTCATGCTTAAATTAATGTGCTTTCATGTTTTATTTGCTTGCTTGTTTTGATCTCAACTCATGCACATGTTATATTTGATGAAATGCTAAGCCTATGAATCCTTGCATTTACTATCATCTTCTATCTTTTCAATGAGACTTGTAAGACATAACCCAACTCGAGTCTCATTAGACCATGCATGTTGTTGAGTAGGGAAGATTAAGTCGACTTGTAGGTGTTGTACAATCTAATCGATTCGGCTCCGGGACCCAAACTTTCCTAGGATTGTAAGATATAACCCAACTCAATCCATCACAACAATAATTGCTTGCTTATAATTTGAGAACATGTTTGTATGATCATATCCCATGATTCCCCTATGATCCCATGACACCCTAGTGCCTTTAATCAATTGTTTACACCCCTTTAATTCATCTTACTTGTTTATTTTCATTGCTATTTTAGTTTAGTGACCTTCTACATCAACCCAATTTGTGACACCCCTTAGACACCACTAGTTGCAACAGAAATCTCATTTCAATACCCGTCCCTTGGGATCTGACCTTTACTTGCCTCTTTACTAATTGTAGAGTTGTTTGTGAAGCTATAAATTTTGTTTTGATTCGACCGTGACCCAACGACCACATCTTAATTTATGAACACTTAGCGGGATCGCATCAGGGATAACCTACAAAGATGCATTTTTCGGATCGTGGGGCTAGCTTGTTGTCGGTTTTTATTTTGACGTAAGCTTCATATCCCCAAATCTCCATATAGGATATATTTGGAACCCGTCCCTTCCATATCTCATATGGAGTCTTTTCGGTTGCTTTGGTCGGACTATTGTTCAATGATTTGATTGCGGTTTGGATTGCTAATCCCCAAAACGAGTCGGGTAACTCGGTTTGACTCATCATAGATCGAACCATATCTAGTAGAGTTCGATTTCTCCTTTCAGCAACACCATTAAGTTGTGGTGTACCGGGTGGAGTGAGTTGTGACACAATTCCACAACTTTTTAAGTGTGAATCAAATTCATTACTAAGATACTCTCCACCACGATCGGATCGTAGTGCTTTTATCTTCTTGTTCAATTGGTTTTCTACTTCATTTTGAAGTTCTTTAAATTTCTCAAAAGCTTCACTCTTGTACTTCATTAAGTAGATATACCCATATCTACTTAAATCATCGGTGAAGGTAATGAAGTAGTCATAATTACCCATAGCGGTGAGAGTCATTGGTCCACATACATCGGTATGTATAAGACCCAATAGTTCACTAGCTCGAGTCCTTTTACCACTAAAAGTATTACGAGTCATTTTGCCTAGGAGGCAAGATTCGCATATACCATATGATTGGAAATTAAACTTTTTGATGACATTAGTTGAGACTAATCTTTTTATGCGATTCTCGTTAATATGACCTAATCGACAATGCCAAATGTACGATTCATTTGGATCACTTGATTTGAGTCTCTTAGATTCTATGTTATAGATGTCTTTACTTGGATTTGAAATTTCTAGAACATAAATGCCATTAATAGAAGAGCCCCGGCCTATAACCAAGTCATTTCTAGTAATAATACAACAATTGTTTTTAATGGCAAAATTAGAACCCTCTATGTCTAACATAGCAATTGAAAAAATGTTCTTAGAAAGAGAAGGTACATAAAAGCAATTATGCAAATACAACTCAAATCCATTTGCCAAAACAAGTACATAAGTTCCGTTGGAGGTGGCCGCTACTCTAGCTCCATTCCCAAGCCGGAGATCCACATTGCCCTTGCTCAGCTTTTCCATGTTTCTTAGCCCCTGTAAATGATTACAAAGGTGAGAACCGCAACCGGTATCTAATATCCACGTTGTGGTGGAAGTAAAATTTACATCAATAACATAAATTTCAGAAGGAATTTTACCAAGTGGAATAACAAGTCCATCCCTAATATTTCCCAAATATATGGAGCAATTCCTCATCCAATGTCCCATGCCATGACAATAATGACATTCATCATCAACTTTGGCTCCTTTGTAGTCCCACTACCCATCTTGTTTCCATTGTTGAATTTTCTACCTTTCTTTCCCTTCCTTTTGAACCATTTTCCTTTAGTGGCAAGAGCTTGCTTTCTAGGACTCCCACTAGTTTTGATATCCCTTTCTTCCAAAGATAAGGATCCCATAGATTTAGTGAGATGGTCTTCCCGAGACACATTCACAAAAGATCTAGTCATAGTAGGTGGAATGGAGGAAGTAACGAAATTAAGGTTTCCATCGGAACCAATCCCAAAATGAAGCTCTCTAGTAGTATCGAAATTGTTGTTGGAGCAAATATCGTCAAATAAGTTATGACAAGACTCAATAGTAATAGGTGTTGTTGCTTTGGTAGGATCCATTGCGATTTATAAACTACAAACATGGAGGTAAAGTAAATATTAACATTTGTCATTTTAATCATACTTGCAAACATTTTAAACAAGTTTTAAACATTTATATAGTGACCTCCATCCAACTATTATAAATGATCTCGAGATCCAAATTCATATTAACTCGGGCACGGTGAGCCGATTCATCCCTTATCAATATAACTCGGTGGATTAACTCTTTAATCGATTCTACTTCTAGAACTCTCGGTCGATAAAATTACTCTAATATTTATCTTTAGCCCGGAACACATGCGACTACGGTCACGAATACTTCCGTTGAGCTCAATCCAAATTTTGAGTAATAACATTTTACTACCCACTTACCCAACGTAACAAGTTTAGCACCCTGGTGAGCCGAACCTACTTCCTTATGAAATTGGGACTCATGGTTTCTACTATTTGGTAAGGCTAATTCTCAATTATTATTTAGTGAGAGGTCTTTGTCAATTTATTATCTATCACGTTTTAAGTGAACTAAAGCGGTGAACTACAATAATTACAATTGACACGGTCGATGACTCGATAAAAAGATATGCATGTGAAGTTATGGCGATTTGGCTATGCATGCAAACATATAAAACAAATGCAAAGCATAAAGATAAAATCCTAGTATGGCCTTCCTAAAATAGTAAATCAAATAAGCTATTTACAAATTCCAAAACCAACTCCTTTGGTCCCTTGAACTTCATTTGGCACGCACTTCAAGGTAACATCGTCTTTGTCGGACCACCTTCTCAAATGGCACCGTCTTCAAGGAACTCCGGAATAAATAAATTACATAGCTTTTCTTCTTTATACAATATAAAATAAAACTAATCTAAATAAAATAAAATAAAAGTGATACGAGATCACATTAATTACAACCGAATTGTTATCCCCATTCATTTTGGGAAATACCAATTAAAAACCAAGGCCATACTAAGTACAAATTACATAATTCAAAATTATATAAAATAAAATATGACAATCATACTAAAAATGCCGCATTAATATATATGTGTAACATGCCATGTGATGTTCCAAATCGCCTTATTTAAGCTAATATCGTACATTCGTTCCGGTTTTATGGATTAGTGTGACACTTAACCTTTTAAAATCACACAATATTACATAAATCAAATCTATATCCAAGTTAATTACCCCAAAATTCTTAGGACTCAAAATTTAGTCTTCACTAAACATTTGACAATAATTCAACTTGATATTATATAATTGCCCTTTAATCACTATTATTCATAATAATAATAAGGAAATAATTCCCAAAAAGTCATAAAACTTCTAAAAATTAAAATCATAATTTTTTATATTCTGGAAAATTCCCAAAATCCCAAAATTTTAATAAGAATTTGTCTTTAGATTATTTCGATTTATTTCACAAATAAATCATATAAAACATAACTTTTAACCCATTAATTCCAAATTAATTATAAAAATATGCTATAAATCAAAATTAAATTTTTGAAAATTCTTAACAAGTTTCTAGAACCTGGAAAATGTTTAAGCTCAAAATTCGAATTTACAATTATGACTATTAAAGTTGCTATTTATCAATTTATATCACATAAAAATTAATAACTATCCAAATTAAACGAAATTTGACATGCAACTTTAGGTCTGATGTTCATATTACATATACAACATTAGGAAAATTTTTCAAGCCATAAAATTTATTTTAGCTATTTTTGGCTAAAATAGTCACTATTTATGTGATTTTTACATCTAAAAATCATAAATCATGCATAATAAAACTATTTCATTTAAAAATTTACATACAATGTGTAAATATAGCATGTGACATCATATAAAAATTTCATGGGCAGAATCGAAGTTTAACTAATTTTAGTAATTTAAGTGACATTTTAATCAATAAAATGTAATAAAAATACCAAAAACATATTAAAGTGCAATAAAATACCATAAATCATTAAAAATGACCTAAAATCAATTCAGGACCAGAATGTTTATCATTCAAAATTTTTGTAGCATTTATCTTCATAAATCCTGAATAACAAGTTTTATTTGTTAACTAATTAACTCGGAAAAACAAACCCGATTTTGCATGCAAAAACTCTTGCTCTGATACCACTTGAAGTGATTCATTAATATCATTTGTTTACATATTGAATATGTGAATAATTAATTTAGTCATAAAAATAAATTCAAGATCTTATGCATGCAAAAATAGTTTCTTACATTTGATATTTCGGTAATATGGGCAGTAGTAAGGTCACCTACCTTACCTAGTTCTTGAGCTTTCCTTATGAATGAACAAGATTCAATTGTAGAATCTCTCCCCAAGGATTGTACCAAGGTAATCCCTCTCAATCATTTACTAATTTTATTACTAGAAATTAGTAGATGTTCCTTTAAATTTTACTAATATAAATTATTACTACTACTACTAATTAGATCTTAATATTAGTATTTTAGAATGATGTTTTTATTTTTCTTTCTCTCTCAAAAATCATGTTAGAGAACCAAAATAAAATGTTTTTGATTAGAATGAATAAAATTGTGAAAACAATTCTCATAAGGTGAAGGGGGAGAGAGGGGTGCCGGCACCTTGGTTTACCCAAGACCAATACATGCTTCTAATTTCTACAAATTGTTCTTCACAAGGAAAAATAGGTTTGCATGCCTAAACCTAATCATAATTAGGTTGTCTTAAACAATTAAGACAAAAGCAATATTGTCTCCCACTATATGGAGAAATCGGTTCTCCATTTATAAAATGGTGTTCCATTTTAACTTTGTTATTTTATCAATTGTAGATGTGACATATGTGACATGTTATTAGACATATGTTCATGTAATGCATTTTTAACATATTAAAATCATTACATAAAACAAATCACTTGCAATGACATAAATACCAATATATGACTTAATATACTTAAAATGGATCATTTATTATAATTCACAACATTTTGTAATTATAATACATTATTCATTCTAATAATAATAATTGTTTCATAAACAATAAAGACATCATCTAAATAAAAGGATTAATTAACTCGTATCATCTTACAATTAATTAATTTATCGATTGAGAGTGTTACCCTAAATGTATGACCTTAAGGGATCAACTGATCACCACCGTCACACGACAGTAATGTCAAACTCTAGTCAGCCAACCATTACCGATAAATGTGGATCAGTTGCAATAAAGTATAACTTTCCCTCATGTATTCTCATCATGAGATTTAAACGCGTGAACGCATTATTGTCGAGAACACATACTCCAACACATAAACCTTGCCAGCAGGGTCAGCGAAAGTTGAACTCGAAGATGCATAATGTTGTTATGGTAGAGGTGATGAAACTACTCGATGCAGGTATTATTTACACCGTTGGCAACTCCAAGTGGGTAAGTCCAGTTCAGGTAGTCCCTAAGAAAGGAGGGACTACAGTGGTAAGAAATGAGAAAAATGAATTAATACCAACTAGAGTAGTAATAGGTTGACGGATGTGCATTGACTACAGATAATTAAATGCCGCCACTAAGAAAGATCACTTTCCGCTCCCTTTTATTGATCAGATGATAGAAAGACTAGCCTCACATAAATTTTTCTGTTATTTAGATGGATATTTAGGTTTCTTTCAGATCCCAATCCATCCCGACGATCATGAAAAGAATACTTTTACTTGTCCACATGGTGTTTTTGCTTATCGCAGAATGCCATTCGGATTGTGTAATGCCCTAGCCACCTTTCAGAGGTGCATGATGGGGATATTTTCAGAGTATATATAAAGTCTATTATGGAGGTATTTATGGACGATTTCAGCGTATAAGGTAATGATTTTGATGATTGCCTATCTAATCTTGAGAAAGTTTTGCAGCGATGTATTGAAGTTAATTTAGTGCTGAATTGGGAGAAATGCCATTTTATGGTCAATGAGGGCATCGTCCTTGGACACTTAGTGTCTGATAAGGGTATTCAGGTTGATAAAGCAAAGGTGCAAATGATTGAGCAATTACCTCCTCCCGTGAATGTTAAGGGAGTTAGGAGTTTCCTTGGTCATGCTGGCTTTTACCGCCGGTTCATCAAGGACTTTTCTAAAATTGCTAAACCACTTACACAATTGGTACTTAAGGCTACTCCATTTAATTTTAATGATGAATGTCGTTCTGCTTTTAACAGGTTGAAGCAGGCCTTAATTTCAGCACCGATCATTTAGCCTCCAGACTGGGAGCTGCCTTTTGAGATTATGTGCGATGCCAGTGACTATGCAATTGGTGCGGTGCTAGGCCAGAGGAAAGACAAAGCTTTAAGTGCTATTTACTATGCGAGCCGAACTCTGGATGAGGCTCAGGTGAAATATGCAACAACAGAAAAGGAGCTGCTAGCTGTGGTATATGCATTGGAGAAATTCGGGTCTTACTTATTGGGTTCAAAAGTTCTTGTATTTTTCGACCATGCGTGCTGAGATACCTATTTGCTAAGAAAGAAGCCAAGCCAAGACTATTGCGATGGATACTCCTTCTTCAGGAGTTTGATTTGGAGATTAAAGACAAGAAAGGCGCTGAGAATGTAGTAGCTGATCATTTATCACGCCTACCATTGCAAGAAGGGGGAGATTCATTACCTATTGATGACTCTTTTCCTGATGATATTTTATTGGCTATTTCTAATGCTGAAACTCCTTGGTATGCTGATTATGCTAATTTTATTGTAGGTGATCTACTACCTCCTGACTTGTCTTATCAGTAGAGGAAGCGGTTCCTTCACGACGTGAAGCAGTACTTCTGGGATGATCCTTATTTGTTTAAGGAATGTGCTGATGGTCTTTACAGACGGTGTATACCGCAGTGGGAGACTAAAGATATCCTAGAAGCATGCCATTATTCCTCTTACAGTGGTCACCACGGTCCCTCTAGGACTGTGGCTAAGGTACTTCAGTTTGGTTTTTATTGGCCATCCATGTTTAAAGATGCTAAAGATTTTGTTGTAGCTTGTGATGCGTGTCAGCGGACGAAAAATATTTCAAGGAGACATGAGATGCCTCAGGTTGGCATTTTAGAGGTTGGAGTTTTCGATGTTTGGGGCATCGATTACCAAGGACCATTCCCGTCTAGCAAAGGCAACAAGTATATTCTGGTAGATGTTGACTACGTGTCCAAATTGGTAGAGGTCGTTGCTTTGGTCCACTGTGATGCAAAGATTGTCATCCAACTTTTCAAAAAGTTAATCTTCCCTCGTTTCGGTGTCCCTCGAGTTGTCATCAACGATGGAGGTATGCATTTTAAAGAAAAACAACTTACTGCTCTTCTGTCCAAATATGGTGTAGAACACCGTAGGGGTTTGGGGTACCACCTCCAAACTAGTGGTCAGGTAGAAGTTTCCAATCGGGAACTTAAAGAAATCTTAGGTAAAGTTGTTTCAAAATCACGAAAAAGCTGGAGTATGAAATTAGATGATACCTTATGGGCGTATAGAACTACATTTAAGACACCAATTGGTGCATCGCCGTATCGTTTAGTTTATGGTAAGTCTTGTCATTTGCCTGTAGAGCTAGAACATAAGGCATGGTGGGCAATTTGTGAGCTCAATTTTGATTCTAAACTGTGTGGTGAGAAACGTTTATTGCAGTTAAATGAACTGAAGGAATTTAGACTGAATGCATATGACAATGCCCGCATCTGTAAGGAGAAGACTAAGAGATGGCATGACAAGAGGATCATACCGCGTGAGTTCCAAGTTGGGGAGAAGGTGTTACTGTTCAATGCCCGTCTCCGCCTATTTTCTGGTACGCTGAAGTCCAGGTGGAGTGGTCCTTATACGGTAACATTTGTTTCCAAATTCGGGTCAGTTGAGCTAGAGAACTCAGCGGGAGAGAAATTTAAGGTTAATGGTCACTAAGTGAACCATTATTATGGTGCCAACGACTTTGTTGGAGTGGTCGAATTGCTGTATTTCGACCCAATGTCTGAACCTGAAGATTGAGGTAACTAAGGTCGAGCGGGACCTTAAAAACCAGCGTTGACCGGGAGGCAACCCGGATTGTATACATTTTTGTAATTTTGTTTTTGAACTCTTTAATTTCTTTTGTGTGTGTGTGCTTTTATTGCTTTTTAGTTCAAGTTCTATCACCAAGTGCTTTTGCAGTTTGTGCGTGCGCCTTCTGCCTATTGTGGACGGTCAAAAAGGAGAAAACACGCTGCTGTTCAGGTAAGAAAAAGTCGATCGACTGAATTGAATAGTTGATCGACCAAAATCAAAAGCAGAACCATCGAAAAAGTCGATCGACTGAAAATTGTGGTCGATCGACTGAAAATCAAATGCCCAGAGTTCGAAAAAAGTCGATCGACCAATCCATATGTTGATCAACTAAAATTGAATAAGGCTGCTTGTTTTAAGTTATACGATGGGAGTTTATTACTCCTTGTTCCATTCATTTAACACAAAAAAAGAAAAGAAAAAAAAAGAGAGCACAAGCAACAGCCAAGAATGGACCTTCATCATCACTTTCATTACTCTCTTCTTCATTTTTCTTACTTATTTTGGTGCTAATCCTCCTATTTTACATCTAATCTTCATACAAGTAAGTTTTCCCTTCATGTTATGATTCATTTCCCCTTATTTCTCGTTGTTGATACCCAATTTCGAGTGAATTAAAAATCGAAATTAAGGTTCTATATTATGGGGGTTTTTTATTCTATTGATTAATTCATGTATTTCATGCTTAATAACCCTATTTTGCAACAAAATTTGTTGCATTGTGATTCATTTTTAAGCTAAAAGAAACAGTCCAAGTAACAGTTCACAATTGAATGCATTTCATCGCTTTTTGAAGTGTCATTACAGCAAGCCTAACTTCCAAGCTCTATATCTCAAGTTTTACTCATGCAAATACAATGATTCTTATGTCATTGGAAAGCTTGGGATATTAGGCAAACCATGGATTTTGAATCATCTCCATATCAGGTATATAGCTTGAGTTATGGCCAATGCAAACAGACTACGCATTATTGGACAGCCCATAACCTATGTGAACTAAACGTTGAATAACTCAAGATTTACTCCATATTTTAGGGTCATTCTTTTTTGAGGTGAAAGTTAACTTCATTAGATTTCCAATGAGCTATCATAGGCCTTAAAATTCATCCGGAGCTATGAGATATGGCTTCTAAAAGATGCATCTGAATTCCTGAGTTGTTCTCCAACCCGGTTTTGGCCCGTCTTCTGTTTTGAGGTCCAGGAGCTTTGCAAATGCCAAAGTCATGAAACCAAAGCCTAGAATGGATAATTTAGAGAGTTTGGAGCAACTTTATCTGGGTCATTGGTCCTAAAAATGCAGGATTAAAGAAGTAGCTTAAGGACACATTTTGTCTATCAGAAATTGGGCTGTTTTAGAGAATGGGAGAAATGTCGCTTTCAACTTCCTTCTTTTGGCTAAACAAGGGCTGGGTACGACTTGGGACTCCTCCTAACCTCTTGTGCTTGAATATTTGCAGCTGCTAAGGTCCCTTCAGCAAGGTCTTACACATCTAAATTGACCTTATGCAAGCAAACAAAACTGAATTTAGCTTTATTACTTTATGCTTTATGCTTTATTGTTTTCTAGTCTTTATATTCAGTTTGTGTAAGATAAAATAGCTGTTATTTTGTGCTTTTGTAAGGCACTTTCGTGGCCCTTAGATGTATGTATGATGGATGGACAAGATTGTATTGCTTGGTCTATATAAACCAAGCAAACCTAATGAGAAAATCAGATTATGTTGAGTTAAAATTATGAGTTTGAAAACTGAGTTTTCTACTTCTTTTCTTCTTGCTTAGTGCGGAAAACCCCTCATTACTTAGTGTTTGAGGAGGAATTTAGTTCATGCTTAGTGATCTTGAACGAGATTCCGAGTCTTGAGCCTGCTTAGTGATCTAGCTCAAGTCATATCCTTGGTTACTTGCATTGTTTTTGTGTCCATTTCAGTCACAAACACAACCCATTTTCGAGTCTAATTCTGTCCAAAATCGAGTCTTAGTAGTTTTACTCCAAATTGGTTATCAGAGCTTTGGTTGAGTGTTCATCTTTCCTAACTACATTTAAAACTACAAAAACAACCCAATGAGTGAAGAGAGGTTTTCAAAGCTTTGGTTTGTTTCTTGAAAAATCAGTTTTACTTAAGTTGTTGTGATTCTGATTTTTCATGGGAAAATCAGTAGCTATTGGTGTTGTACCCTATGTTCCATGCTCAAAGATGAAGCCTTGTGATCTTGGTTCCATTTCCAAGTCATTAAAAGCAGCTATGATGAAGTTGCAAGCTCTAACAAAAGGGTATGAAGGTGATGTGCATACAAGGAGTGCAACAAGCACCCATGGGGTTCCAAGGGAACCAAAACCTCCTGATTTGTATCAAGGAGAACATCTCCTGCCCTATGAGTGTTCTAATTCCTCTCCGACCCTTAGAAGCAAAGGTAACACACCATTACTTCCTTCCTTTAATGGTGAAAACAGTAGAGCATTTGTGTCTTGGTTGTTTGATGTTGAATGCTATTTCGAGAACAAGTGTTTTTCTGATAAAGAGAAGTGTAAACTGGTTGTGTCTTCTTTAAAGGGTGTTGCTTTGTTGTGGTATAATACTCTTACATTTTCAAGGAGGATGGAAGGGAAGGGTAGAATATGTTCTTGGTTTAAACTTGAAAGGAACATGAGATTAAAGTTTCTACCTTCTTCTACCATGGATAAATTGTTGGCTGAACTTAAGACCCTTAAACAAAATTCCTTGAGTGTTCATGAGTATGCTAGATTATTTGAGGAATCACACTTTGTGTGTGACAATGAAGTAAGTTCTTTTCTAAAGGGAATCAGATTTTACAATGGCTTGAAATCTGAAATTGCTAGGAGGATTAAATTAGAAATGATGCATTCATATGGTGAATTGCTTGAGTTGGCTTTGTGTGTGGAGAAGAGCTTAGCAAGGCCTGAAAACAATGAGGTTTTAGCTAAAAGGGAATGTTTAGGGTTAACCAAAACAGTTGGGATAGAGGAGAGTTTAGACCAAGGAATTGTCATGCCATGCTTAAATATTGCTTGTCCTAAATCTAAGCCCCTTGAGCCAAAGGTCATGAGCACTTATGCTGAAATGAATAGCTCATGTAGTGCTATCTTTGAGAGCCCATATCTTGAAACTAAAAACCCCTTCAACTTATCACATGAACCTACTAGTGAGGAGGAGAGTAGCCATACCCTTTCCTATGGGACCATCAATGACCAAGCTACTGATTTGGGGCCTAGAGAAGTGATTGTCGACAAAAGACTACTTAACCCTCAAACCATGGAGTTTAGACAGTCCATGGTCATGTTCAATGGTGGAACTTGTTCCGATTCAAGCAAGGGTAAAGCAAGAAGAGAGTCTTGGATTGTTCCACACTCAAGTGTACCAAATATGACCTCCTACACCAGTCATGGCTTTTGCTTCAAAGCCAACATCTTGGAAGGTATAACTTGTCACAAATCAGCTCCTCACTTTCATTTTTATATGTTGATAAGGTTACAAGTTTGTCTTGTTCAATTGGGTGCAATTTCATACATGTTAGTCAAGGAATCCAAGCATGTGAATGCTAACATATCTAAACTGTTTTGGAGTAATGAGTTGATTCATTTTGAGAACTTTAGAGGCTTGAAGTATATTTCTTGGGTGTTGTTGATGTTTCTAAGTAGGGTTGCTGTTTTTGAGATTGTCATCAAGATGATGTAGTTGTTGTTGAGCTTAGAGTAAAGGCTCCTTGGCCTTGGGATGAAGGATCCATGAGCTCAATTGAAGGTAAAACAAAAAGGAACACAAGTAAAATCAATGAGCCTTGTATTAGCACACAAATTTCAGAACCAAGAGTGAGGGTTTCAATCCTAAGCCTTGAACAATCCACCCCAATCAAAGAGGAGTTGAAGCATAGTGAGCCATCAAATTTTGGGAATGGTACAACCCCTCTCTTGCCATCCACAATTCTGGTCTATGATCCGGGAAGAAGTCATGAGAATCCATCTCTTAAAGTTGAGCTTGATCTTTTGATGAATAGGAGGACACGAACCTTGCCAACAAGTCTATTTATTTTGATCCAACAGAATTTGAGGGCAAATTATTTTGAATAAAGGGAGTTTGCAACAAAATTTGTTGCATTGTGATTCATTTTTAAGCCAAAAGAAACAGTCCAAGTAAGTGAGTTCACAATTGAATGCATTTCATCGCTTTTTGAAGTGTCATTACGACAAAGCCTAACTCCCAAGCTCTATATCTCAAGTTTTACTCATGCAAATACGATGAATCTTATGTCATTGGAAAGCTTGGGATCTTAGGCAAACCATGGATTTTGAATCATCTCCATATCAGGTATATAGCTTGAGTTATGGCCAATGCAAACAGACTACGCATTATTGGACAGCCCATGACCTATGTGAACTAAACGTTGAATAACTCAAGATTTACCCCATATTTTAGGGTGATTATTTTTTGAGGTGAAAGTTAACTTCATTAGCTTTCCAATGAGCTATCATAGGCCTTAAAATTCATCCGGAGCTATGAGATATGGCTTCTAAAAGATGCATCTGAATTCCTGAGTTGTTCTCCAACCCGGTTTTGGTCCGTCTTCTGTTTTGAGGTCCAGGAGCTTTGTAAATGCCAAAGTCATGAAACCAAAGCCTAGAATGGATAATTTAGAGAGTTTGGAGCAACTTTATCTGGGTCATTGGTCCTAAAAATGCAGGATTAAAGAAGTAGCTTAAGGACACATTTTGTCTATCAGAAATTGGGCTGTTTTAGAGAATGGGAGAAATGTCGCTTTCAACTTCCTTCTTTTGGCTAAACAAGGGCTGGGTACGACTTGGGACTCCTCCTAACCTCTTGTGCTTGAATATTTGCAGCTGCTAAGGTCCCTTCACCAAGGTCTTACACATCTAAATTGACCTTATGCAAGCAAACAAAACTGAATTTAGCTTTATTACTTTATGTTTTATGCTTTATTGTTTTCTAGTCTTTATATTCAGTTTGTGTAAGCTAAAATAGCTGTTATTTTGTGCTTTTGTAAGGCACTTTCGTGGCCCTTAGATGTATGTATGATGGATGGACAAGATTGTATTGCTTGGTCTATATAAACCAAGCAAACCTAATGAGAAAATCAGATTATGTTGAGTTAAAATTATGAGTTTGAAAACTGAGTTTTCTACTTCTTTTCTTCTTGCTTAGTGCGGAAAACCCCTCATTACTTAGTCTTTGAGGAGGAATTTAGTTCATGCTTAGTGATCTTGAACGAGATTCCGAGTCTTAAGCCTGCTTAGTGATCTAGCTCAAGTCATATCCTTGGTTACTTGCATTGTTTTCGTGTCCATTTCAGTCACAAACACAACCCATTTTCGAGTCTAATTCTGTCCAAAATCGAGTCTTAGTAGTTTTACTCCATATTTCCCACTGATTTAATTTTGATTTAGGGTTTACAATTTGGGGATTTTTTTGATTTTGTATCCTAATCTTGTCTTCTATGCTTAATAAACCGTTTGTGATGCTTTAAATTCAAAAAAAAAAGGTAGAGGGCAATTTCAGGAGCGATTTTTTTTTGCGCGAGTATGGTCACACTTTTTTTACGCAGTATTAAACGGGTTTTTGTGAGATTTTTGTGACGGTCTTTCTCTGCAATTTTATTGCGTTTTGTGCGGCTTGAGGCCCTTTTTCTGCTTTTGTACTGTGCAGTTTATCGTTTATTCACAGCACATATTTGTTCTTGTCACTGTTCTGTGCAGCCATGGTCCCTGACATGTGCGATTTCCGTTACCGTTTTGTGTTGTTTTTCGACTATCTAATTCATGGTCTATATTTGAGAAAATTTCAGAAATAATGGAAGGCAAGAGGAGACGTACATCTGGGTAGTCTTCGAGCCACGATACGGGCAACAGCAGCAGTCAAGGTTCACAGTTACCAATTACTGATTTGGTAGTTCATAAGGCCATCGATAGTCTACCTGACTATCCTGAGGTACATTTAGCGACACAGGCTAAAAAAGACCGCTTTATTATGCTGACTCGTCTGAGTATTACCCCAACCCGTTTTCTAGACCGGGAGAGTTTGCTTACCTTGGGATTTTATCAATCCGTTTTTGACCTCCTGAATGGAACGGGTATGATAGGGCTGGCCACTATGCGCGAGTATACTTATCTTGTGCCAACCCTTGAGTTTTTTTAGCTCCTTTCGTTACTACGCAGGAGACTATGACAGGGAACCAACTGGAAATTGTATTTATTTCCGTCTTTTCAACCAGGAATTTGCTATGTCGTTAGCCGCTTTTGGCGGCTACCTTGGTTTATACAGTGAAGGGGAGCATAACCCACCTAGAAAATTGGACCGACTTATGTGGGGGGCTATTTCGGACAACTTTGAGGGTCGCAAGAGGGGTCAGTTTGTACACCACCCCCCCTGTCCGTTTCTGACTCCGGTTGATCGGTAACACCATCTTTGGTCGAAAAGAGTCGAACAATGTCAATAAAGATTAGTTGAATATCTTAGGTGGGTACTTGAACATTCATAGTGGTACTCCTTTTGTCCTAAACGTTGCCTCTAGGACCGCCCATCACTTTCAGAACATAGGGGATGGGAATTTATCTACTATTGTTTGTGGCGGGTTAGTTACTCACTTAGCCCACCGACTTTTTCCCGAATTCCCTCGAGGTATGCTGCCTCTAGGCCATGAGGATCCAGCCACTCTAGACAGTCTTTGCTTAATGGACATTCTTTACATGATTGACGTGAACTGGATTGCGCCTGACTTTACGTGGAAGATCTCCACGGCACTTTCTGTGACCCTTCCTCGCTCCACTCTACCCCCACTTATTCCTCTCACAGAGGTTCGACGTGGAGCACCTCGACCACAGACACCCTCTTACCTCTTGCATTACACTATGCCGAGGGCATCTACTGCTAGGTCGAGGCAGGCTTCCCATACCACTAGGGAGACGGGTCAGTCTTCTAGGGGACCACGTGACTCACCTCATGCATCTCCGTGCACTACACCCTCCACTACTGAGACTCAGCCTGGACCATAGCCGGTGATGCGGTCGTTTCTACACCAAAAATAAATAACCTAGATTACTGCTAACAGAAGTCAGCGGCAAGTAGGGTCGATCTCCACAGGGAGGCTAAGTTGCTATCTATCTGTTTAACTCGGTGTCATCGGGTGTGTCACGAGGTGGGGGTTTTGATTTGATTTAACTAATCGGAGACTAAAGCGAGGGAAATGCAAAAGAGAAATTAACAGCAAGAGAAAAGGGAGTATGCTAGGAGTCGGTCCACCGTGGCAGCTATCAGATCTTATACTATCAGGAATACTAAGGCGATTAGACTATTGATAAGAAGAGCTATGGTCGTCACCTTTCGGTCCTTAAACCGCCCTAGAGCGTAATGTGACTTAACTTTCGCCCTCACCGCAATACCCTATTGTAATTAAGCAAGCCTTCCCTTCCAATCTTTCGATCTAGGTCGGGGTTAACTAAATTTATGGTCTCCTGCATGCATTCATTCGATAGGATAACGATTAAATTGCCTAATACAATTCCTATCGCAAGGCTAATCTATTTAATACAATTAAAACATTGCTACCACGGCTTCCCTAATCCTAGCATACTACGGGAATTAGCTATGCATAATTAAAGGAAGAACAGGAAATAAAGGAGAAACAATAAACAACATTAAGAAATTAAGGAGAAAAAGGGAAGAGAAATTACTGTAAATAAATGATCCGGAAATGGAAGAACAAAAGTGAGAGAAAGAGTAGCGTATTCGAACCAGAGAGAAAGGGAGAGTATATAGTGTGTGTGAGAGAGTTTTCAATGACATACTGACTTCCTATTTATAAGAAAATAGGATTAGCTAAACCTAATTGACGGAAATTAACTAAAAAGTCCAAGCCCGTCAAAGATTGTTGCTCGATCGAGCACTTAAGGCTCTCGATCGAGTATTATTCCTTAGAATTCCTCTCGATCGAAGACTTATTTCCCTTTAATCACTCGATCGAGAAGAAGTAGCTCTCGATCGAGCAAATGGGCTCTCGATCGAAGAGAAATAGTTCTCGATCGAGCACTTCTCAGCGCGTAATTCCTGCTTCGCGCACTGAACTTCAAACGGCTGCCATTTCTTCGTTACTTGGTCAAACAGGGTGATTCCGGTGGCATTGGAAAGCTAAAAGGACAAACTTTCATCTCCAATTGGAATCACCTGAATGTCTGTTGTAGAACTCGAGATATGGCTCTTACAAGCAGGAACTAGCAAATTGAAGCACTCTCTCGGCTCGCCTAACTTCCTTACTCCAATGCGCACCTCAAAATAGCTTCATTCCCGCTCCAAATTCACTCTTCCTCCAAATGCATGCTAAAAGGATGGTAAAAGGCTTGATTTCACTACTTTTGGGTTCATTCCTGCAAATAAGACAAAACAAACCAAAGTAGCATATTCGGAGCATTTTGTAGCATAAAACCACGATAAAAGCATAGAAATACGTGCATAAAGTAGGCTAATAAGACTATATAAAATGCACGTATCAAATCTCCCAAACCAAACCTTTACTCGTCCCCGAGTAAACTAAAATGCAACTAAATGGAACGGAAAAAGATAACTCGGAGCTAGCTACAAATGCCCACTTAAGCCAATTTAATGCAAGCAAACTAACACCTGTAGCAAATAGTCAAATGCAAACGAGTTGTAAGATGTCTATAATAAAGTTGAACCATCGACCTTGCAAGACCTTTAAAATCGGACTCTCACGGGTCACTCTTCTCTCATGAAGCAAAGGGTGAACATATATATGTAAGAGAGAGAGAGAAATATAGTCGCTCACCTAAACTACGACCCACATAAACATGCATGCAACTAATATGATAGACAATTCTAGCTACCGAACATACATTCCAACCAAACAAGGTCCTGTCACAGCCGAGGGCTTACAAAAATATGGTAAAGTGAGGCAATGGGTAAGAAAAGGCAAAACATTTATGGGAATGTGGAGGTATAGGCGGCCAAGCTAGTACCTAAACAAAGCCATATATCAACATCCGATTCTTAAGCAATTATGAATTAAGCACATGCCCTTCATTTGGCATAAAATCTCACCAAACCAAACCAAACATACTCCTCAAGTGATATAAGATAGAACATAGGAGCGTAAACCGATTCAACAACTAACCATCTTTTTTTCAAATTTTTCCTTTCTTTCTCTATTTTTCTTCTTTTCGGTTTCTTCTTTTCGATTTTTTTCTTTTTCATTTTTCAATTCCTTTTTTTTTTTTTCTTTTCACGTTTTTTCTCATCAACCTCCTTTTCTTCATAAATTACCAACTCCAAATCAATATGATATGAGCCAAGATTTGATACAATAAACAGTATACCGCAGAACAATCTAAACTAGCTTGACAAGGCAGGCTAAATTTGGGATGTAGTTAAGGGTCAACTGGCAAATTTGGCTAATGTGGAGTTAAATGGGTAAAAATGAAAGAAAGGGAATTTGTAAGCACCTCCCTGCATGTGACACCAACCACTAACCCGAATGTATGCAGGCAAAAAGCAATTGAATTTCATATATGTGCAATTTGATGAACATGCTATGCAAGGAGTAACTACTCACGATCCTACATGAAACTAGTCATAAATGACACCAGTTTATACGGCTCTAAATCTTAGAAATTATAAGTAGGCTGCCAAAATTTCAGGTCAAGTCTATTCGTTCAGCTAAATTAAACATTAACTCGTAGATTATGCAAAAGACAAAGCTAAAAGAATATATAGTCTAATGCAAGGCTTAAAAAAAAGATTTGCGGTGCAATTTCATCATTGAAATCTAGCGTTCCGACTCAACCTATATGCTAAAATAAACGTGAAATTTTTGAATTTTATCAATTTTCTGATTTTTATTGAATTTTTTTTTGAATTTTAACGAAAATAAACAACAATGCAAACATAAATAAAACGTGATAACAGAAATGCATTAAAAACAATATGCGGAGACACGAGATATGGATGCATAACCTCCCCAAACCAAACCGTACAATGCCCCCATTGTACCAAAACATGGAAAGGAAATGCAAAGCGAAGGAGAAAGAGAGTAAAAGCGAAAAAACTCACAAAATGCGCGAATAAGGGGACCTCCCCAAACCGACCATGAAATGGGAGGTTGCTAAGGGCCCTAAAAAACCGTCTCAGGAAGCTAATTCAAGTCGATAGCACTCGATAGCGATCGTATAGTGGTGATCGAGAAGAATGGGCGTCTAAAAGCGCTTTCGATCGATCTGGAATAGTGGTCGATCGAGTGGATTTCTTCCGCAGCACTCGATCGAAAGGAATGATAGCTCGATCGAAAGGATTTCTCAGAAAAAGTACTCGATCGAGTGGAAAAACCACTCGATCGAGCGATCCTCAGCGTGTACCTGCAAAACACAATGAAAAACAGCCCGCAATCGACAAAAACAAGCATACTTGAGATAGTCTATGGTATAAAACCATTTATTACAACTGAAATTAAATAAAGTGCAAAATAAAATCTCCGGGTTGCCTCCCGGGTAGCGCTAGCTTCAGTCAGGTCCCAGCTCGACCTTCTTTTTCTTCGAGCCTCTATAATTAATCACAATCAAAACAGCTCAAAGTGCGTAGCAACCTGTCAAATAGCTGCGCATGTGCTACACAACAGCATAAGTAGCACCAAAGTGGAATCAAGAAATAGGAAATGAAATTAAACAACCGTTTGAGTCTAACAAATTTCCTATGTGAGCTCCTAAATTTATCCACATAATAAAGGAGCGCGGGAGCAACAGTCAATATATAAGGGTCCCGACTCAGATTAGCAATTTTGAGATGACATGTACGGTGAGAATTTGCTAATTTAAACGTCCACATATGAGAGGGTGTAGCATTAAAAGAAGAAGCATAAATTAAAGGAGGCAACATACTGTTAAAACAAACAATAATGAAATTATCGCTTACTACCTCGGGTTGGTCGCTCTCAACGACGGAATCACTGACAAAGGAATGCATTACCTCATCCGTGCTAGGAGCAATTACCGTCTCAGCCGCTTCTTCATCAACCTCCTCGTGGAGTCCATCCCGTAAATCGCGACTTCAAGTGTATCCGACTTGGTGTGAATAAGGGAGGTTCACCGTAACCTTCATCATCGTTAAACTCGTCATCCAATATGAACCCAAGTGACGGAGTTAAGCTCCCAATGGCCAAATCAATCGATCGAGCAAAATACTCACTCGATCGACCAACTTCCTCCCGCATCTCACTCGATCGAGTAACAAAATCGCTCGATCGAGCACTTTCCTCATGCATGTCACTCGATCGAGAAGAGATATTACTCGATCGAGGACTTTTTCCTGTCATACCGCCGACATCCTTGCATACACTCGGAAATACGATAGAAAGTCGTCATCCGAAATATAGAAATCATTTTCACTTTGGGCATCGGGTTCTTCATGGGAAAAACCACTCTTGGTCGAGCACACCTCTTTTGGTTGCCGAGCAACCAACCCAAATTGTTAACCGAGCAATTTTTGATCGCAACTCAAAGAATTTGGTGACTTGGGCATCCATATGTCTACCAAATTCCAGAACTAAGGATCTCAGCTCCGCGATTTCTTTTTTCTGTATATCACGGGGATCTTGTTGCGGTGGCGCCAAAATTTGATGCGGTGGCCATTGATGGGGTGGATGTGGCGGCACAACTACAGCCGCATTGTGCTCAGCAGCACCACATCCCCAAGATTTCTTCCTTTCCCAACTAGCAGGTTTCTCACTTGGGCTTCAAGGCGAGCAATTAGTCGGGAGACAGATGTCATCTTGGCAAAAGGGATCGAAGGTACTCAAGCCTTCCCTTCGATAATCTCCCTCAGTAGCCTGTCTAATAAACCTGTAGGCCTATCAAAACAGCACTAAAGAAAAAGATAAGAACAGCCTCAAGGTGCTCAATCTTCCCTTGAGGCGAAAGGACAAACAAAATAAAACAGATAAAAAGCGTCGCCTCCCCGGCAACGGCGCCAAAATTTGATGCGGTCGTTTCTACACCAAAAATAAATAACCTAGATTACTGCTAACAGAAGTCAGCGGCAAGTAGGGTCGATCTCCACAGGGAGGCTAAGTTGCTATCTATCTGTTTAACTCGGTCTGTCAGGGTGTCACAGAATTGGGGGTTTTGATTTGATTTAACTAACTGGAGACTAAAGCGAGGGAAATGCAAAAGAGAAATTAACAGCAAGAGAAAAGGGAGTATGCTAGGAGTCGGTCCACCGTGGCAGCTATCAGATCTTATACTATCAGGAATACTAAGGCGATTAGACTATTGATAAGAAAAGCTATGGTCGTCACCTTTCGGTCCTTAAACCGCCCTAGAGCGTAAACAGCTTAACTTTCGCCCTCACTGCAATACCCTATTGTAATTAAGCAAGCCTTCCCTTCCAATCTTTCGATCTAGGTCGGGGTTAACTAAATTTATGGTCTCCTGCATGCATTCATTCGACCAGGATAACGATTAAATTGCCTAATACAATTCCTATCGCAAGGCTAATCTATTTAATACAATTAAAACATTGCTACCACGGCTTCCCTAATCCTAGCATACTACGGGAATTAGCTATGCATAATTAAAGGAAGAACAGGAAATAAAGGAGAAACAATAAACAACATTAAGAAATTAAGGAGAAAAAGGGAAGAGAAATTACTGTAAATAAATGATCCGGAAATGGAAGAACAAAAGTAACAGTAGAAAGAGTAGCAGCGTATTCGAACCAGAGAGAAAGGGAGAGTATATAGTGTGTGTGAGAGAGTTTTCAATGACATACTGACTTCCTATTTATAAGAAAATAGGATTAGCTAAACCTAATTGACGGAAATTAACTAAAAAGTCCAAGCCCGTCAAAGATTGTTGCTCGATCGAGCACTTAAGGCTCTCGATCGAGTATTATTCCTTAGAATTCCTCTCGATCGAAGACTTATTTCCCTTTAATCACTCGATCGAGAAGAAGTAGCTCTCGATCGAGCAAATGGGCTCTCGATCGAACAGAAATAGTTCTCGATCGAGCACTTCTCAGCGCGTAATTCCTGCTTCGCGCACTGAACTTCAAACGGCTGCCATTTCTTCGTTACTTGGTCAAACAGGGTGATTCCGGTGGCATTGGAAAGCTAAAAGGACAAACTTTCATCTCCAATTGGAATCACCTGAATGTCTGTTGTAGAACTCTATATATGGCTCTTACAAGCAGGAACTAGCAAATTGAAGCACTCTCTCGGCTCGCCTAACTTCCTTACTCCAATGCGCACCTCAAAATAGCTTCATTCCCGCTCCAAATTCACTCTTCCTCCAAATGCATGCTAAAAGGATGGTAAAAGGCTTGATTTCACTACTTTTGGGTTCATTCCTGCAAATAAGACAAAACAAACCAAAGTAGCATATTCGGAGCATTTTGTAGCATAAAACCACGATAAAAGCATAGAAATACGTGCATAAAGTAGGCTAATAAGACTATATAAAATGCACGTATCAGCCGGTTTACCCGGCTCACTTTATTTGTCCACCTCCTTTTACCGCCCCACCGGTCATGGATCGGGTGGGGCGGGATTATCTTCTACTTGACATGTGCAGGCGTACAGTTAGGTTGGAGCTGAACTAGGCCCTAGTCAACTTTCCTGTCTATGATCGCTACGCCCGTGCCGAATGGTTGCCACCAGCTGGGTGGCCACATCAGTCCTACTACCGCTACCCTAAGGACGGTTACCCTCGCCATACTACTACGGAGGACACGGCTGAGGTGGAGGAGAGGTACCGGGCCGAGCTTTCTTCACGCTCCCGAGCAAGGGAGGAGGAGGACGCTGACTACGAGTCGGGCGACGACTAGTAGCAGCTGGCTATGACCTCCCCTTGTTGTTGGCTGGTTTGGGGAGGTCCTTTACTTGCCCCATTTTTGTGAGTCTTTCTCCTCTTTTGCTTTATTTGTACTTCATCTCGTTTTGCGTACCCCTTTCTCCCATATATTTTGATGCTGCTTGTGTTTGCTGAACAAAATGAGAGCATTGTGTGATTTGGTTTGGGAGGGTATGCATCTGTCTGTTTGCATCCATTTGCATTTTTGTTTGAATGTTTATTGCATTTCAGTTTGCATTGTTTTTTCTTTCTCCACTATAAAAAAAAATTGAAAAATTTAAAAAATTACAAAAACATGTTTTTCCTTTTGCATATTAGGTCAAGTCGGAACGGTTAGATAACAATGATGAAATTGCATTTGTGCTTTATTTTTCGCCTAAGCCTTGCTTTGCCATTTTTGTACAGTCATTGCATAATCTACGAGTTTGTGATCAACTTTTCTTTGCGAATAAACTTGACTTAATATCGGCAAACAACTCAAAATTTCTGAGGTACACAGCTTATAAAACTGATGACATTCATGATCAGTTTCATTCTAGGATGAGAGTAGTACTCCTTATAAGAAAGGTAACATTAATTTGCATAAACATGATTTTTGTCTCTTAGTACCTGTATGCATTTCGGTTAGTGGCGGTGTCACATGTGGAGAGGCATCCTTTTTCTTCTTATTCTACACTTGAGCCTCACATTTGCCAAATTGACTTGTGTTGACCCAAATGTTAACTACAGTCCTAAATTAGCCTACCCTAGTCAAGCTAGTTTATTTTGTTAATTATGGGTATGTGTTGCCCGTCAGTTTGGTACTTGCATTAAATGATGAGAATAGGGTTGAATTGAGCCGGAAAAAAAATCAAATTCAAAAAAAAAAGAAAAAAAATCAGCCAAAAAAAAAAATCAAAATTGAAAATAAAAAAAATAACGGCTGAAAAAAAGGAGAAAAAGCGAAGAAATTGTGTTGATTTTCACTCCCATGGTTGTGTTTATATATTATGGGGAGTCGTGTCTTAATAGTGTGAGTGAGTTTATGCTGTATTGGCATTGTTTATTTCCTTTTAGTTAGGTTCTTAAGGCGGATGGGTTTACTATTTGGTTTCGTTTGATACTAGCTTGGCTCTTATCTCCACACTTCCAAAAATGTTAGCCCCTTTTCACCCAATTACCTCACTTTACCATATTTGTAAGTCCTCGGCATGTGACTTGGTCCTGTTTGGTTGGAATGCATATGTACGGTTGGTAAAGACAATTATCATGTTAGATTGCATGCACGTTCTTATAGGTTGCAGTTAGGTGAGTGGCTATATTTCTTTCTATCTTACATTATATACTCACCATGTTCTTTAACGAGTGATGAGCGACCCGTGAGAGTCCGATATATATTAGTCTTGCAAGGTTGAAGGTTCAATAAGTTGATTCATACGTATAACTCGTTTGCAATTGAATTTGTATTTCGGTTTTGGCTACTAGCATTAAACGTGGTTTGGGCGTATGAAACATACTTATCTCTGAGACTGTCTAGCGTTCCATTAGTTGTTTTTATCTCTACTTTTTGCTTGCTTGGGGACAAGAAAGGTTTTGGTTTGGGGAGCTTTGATGCGTGCTTCATTTACATGTTTTATATTGCCATTTTGCACGCATTTATAGACCATTTTGAGTAGCGTAAGCTACTATTCTCCTTTGTTTCGGTTACTTTGGGTCGTACTATGTTTCATGTAATGCCAATGTAAGATATATCATAACGCAAGTGGTCGTCATCCATAGGCTCATAGGGGTCATCTCCTTGAAAATCACATACAACCCGAGCAATCCTAGTGATGAGGGCACCACAATCTAGGTCCCCATATCTCCCGATCATACGGTCAAAGGCGGAGCACACAAGAGCAGGGGGAGAAAACTAGAATGTCCTCTCCTGAAATGGGTTCAGGTAACTAGCAAGAATCAAGACCTCTATGGTGGAGGCCTTGCTCTTGTCGTGCCTCCTATAAAATAAGTAGCTCAAATACCGTAGAAACAATCGAAGACAGACATGTTGGACATCCAACAAAGACATACTACTAACATCTGCATCCGCGTAGCCAGTAAACAAGGGAAAGTATCGGATTGCAGACATCCCACTAGCATTATATAAATCTCCATCAGTGTGCTTATCAATCCCCAGAATTTCGGAAAGACGGTCAAAAGTCAAAGACCGTTCTACATTAAGCAATCAAAACCGAATAAGATGGTCATTGGGGAAGTAGGCATATGAGCTCAAAAACTCAAAGGTCAGAGCAGGGTAGGACAACTCACGAAGCAGAAAAAGACCCTGTAAACCAATCTCAACGAACATGCCTAACATAATATCATCAATCTTCAAATTTCGTAAAATTATCCTATCCACACACCTAGTAGCACTCATGGATTTAGTCATCAAAAACTCGAACCTGTCCCTTTGTTCCTTGTCACGGAACTCAACAAAAGGATAGTCATCAAAAGGTGATAAGTCCTCCTCCTCGGAAGACTCCACTACCTCCGGTATCACCTCTGGTTGACGTATGGGAGCGCTTCTCTCCCGTGTCCTCTTGTTTCCTTGCCTAGTAGAAGATATTATCTGCAAAATAGACAAGTATACACTCATACCCCAATCAAAAGACAAAAACAGTCCCGTTTTTTTGGCAAATATGGGTCGAAAAATCGATTTTTAAGACCGAAAATCATAAGTAAACCATCCAAAAAGCTAGGGGAGCATGATTATATATCAAATAAAGAAGATTCTAAGCATAAGAACACAATATCTAACCAATTTAATGCATAAATTCAACCTGGATTTTGGAGAACCCTAATTCCCAAATTAGCAAATTAGGCATGAAATTCAACAAATAAAGGGCTAAAAAGTAAGGAAATAGCAATTGTATATGAGCAATGGAAGATTCAGAGCAATAAAATCAAGTTTTAAGCAAGAAATGTCAGATTTTCCGGGACAAAAAGAGAGCAAATCGGGACATGCCTTAGCAAATAGAGCAATGAAATTGCAAATATAAGCACAATAGATTGATGTAAGCACTTAATAAGCAAACAAACACAAGTTTTAAGAGAGATTTGATAATGAATGATGAAGAATTAAGAGAGAAAGAGGGGTATTGCAGTCGAAATAGGCAAACAAAGTGACGGAATGAAGAAAGAAATTGGAAAAATTAAGAACAAATAATGCACAAAACCGGCTTGGAAAAATGCGGAACCCGGTTCAATTAGGTGCCTCGATCGAGCCTGAGGTGACTCGATCGAGGAACCAAAATCAGGAATAGCCAACTTTCGTTTTAACTTGATTTTAATTCCTCTCTAGGTGCCTCGATCGAGCCCCACTTGCACTCGATCGAGCACGTTGGTTCCTCGATTGAGCCATGCCTGACTCAATCGAGGAACCTACTGCTGGCGTCTTTTTTTCGTTCTTTGTTATTCTTAACTTCAAATTCCGTCAAATCTGCACAAAATACTTGAAATCATATCAATTTCCCTCTCCTCATCTCTCAAAGTTCAATGAAAATAAATGCAATACTTTAAATTTAAATCCTAATTTACAAAGTAATAAACTACAATATCCGAGCTGCCTCTCGATAGCGCTGGTTTTTGCGGTCCCGCACGATCGTAATTCTTCATCAGTAAGAAGAATCAATGGTAAAGAGGTCAAGAGCTTATATTACCCCAATATGATCTCCTTCATAGTAGACTTTCAGTCGCTGCCCATTCACTTTGAAGGTCTCTCCTTTGTCAGTTTGCAGCGTAACTGACCCAAATTTGTTCACATCAGCAACAGTGAACGGTCCAGACCATCTACTCCTCAGCTTACCTGGAAACAAACGCAAACGAGAGTTAAATAATAGAACTTTCTCACCAACATGAAATTCCCTTTGCAAAATATGCTTGTCATGCCACTTCTTCGTACGCTCCTTGTACACTCGAGCACTATCATAGGCATGCAGTCGAAATTCATCGAGCTCATTCAACTGCATCAGTCGTTTCTCACCCGCCAGTGAGGGATCCATATTCAGCTCCTTTATGGCCCACATAGCCTTGTACTCAAGGTCCATAGGTAAATGGCAAGATTTGCCATAGACTAGACGGTAAGGTGATGCTCCAATCGGCGTCTTGAATGCAGTACGGTAAGCTCACAAGGTGTCATTTAGCTTCCGACTCCAAACCTTTCTGTTCTTGCTTACTACCTTTTCTAAGATCTGTTTCAGCTCTCTGTTAGAAACCTCTACTTGTCCACTGGTTTGAGGATGATAAGCCAATCCTCTGCGGTGTGTAACGCCATATTTCTTCAAGAGAGAATTAAGATGACGCTCATTGAAATGCTTTCCTCCATCACTAATCACCGCGCGAGGCATTCCAAACCGTGGAAAGATAGTTTTCTGAAACATCTTAACAACAGATTTAGCATCACAAGTGGGGGTGGCAATTGCCTCCACCCATTTAGAAACATAATATACCGCTACTAATATATACTGATTCCCATGAGAAGTAGGGAACGACCCTTGGTAATCAATGCCCCAAACATCAAAAATCTCTACTTCTAAGATTCCAGTTTGAGGAATCTCATGCCTTTGCGAGATATTACCCATTCTTTGACATGCATCACAAGAACGAACAAAATTAGTAGTATCCTTTAAGATAGTAGGCCAATAAAAACCCGATTGCATTACCTTAGCAAATGTCCTAGAAGGACCATGATGACCACCATAAGAAGAAGAGTGACAATGAGAAAGGATGGCACATACCTCACCCTCTGGAATACATCGTCTGTAGATATCGTCTGCGCACTCCCGGAACAGGTATGGATCGTCCCAGAAATACCGCTTCACATCATGCAAAAATCTCTTCTTCTGCTGATAAGATAAATCAAGAGGAAGCGTACCTCCTACCAAGTAATTGGCATAATCTGCAAACCATGGATTATTTGCAGCTACAGCTAGAAGTTGGTCATCTGGAAAAGAGTCATCAAAGGGCAAGATCTCTCTTCCTGCAAGTCTCAGCCTAGACAAATGATCTGCAACAACATTCTCAGCACCAGACTTATCACGAATTTCTAAATCAAACTCTTGTAATAATAGAATCCATCTAATAAGTCGTGGCTTAGCCTCCTGTTTGGTTAAAAGATATTTTAAAGCTGCATGGTCAGTGTGAACAATAACTTTAGAACCAACAACATAAGCTCTAAATTTGTTTAAAGAATAGACAACTGCAAGAAGCTCCTTCTCCGTAGTAGCATAGTTGATCTGCGCATCATCAAGAGTCTTACTTGCATAGTAGATGGCATGTAACACCTTATCCTTTTGCTGCCCTAAAACAGCTCCAACAGCATAGTCACTGGCGTCGCACATAATCTCAAAAGGAAGGCTCCAATCCGGAGATCGGATTGTGGGAGCTGAGATAAGAGCTTGTTTAAGTCCTTAACACACTCATCAGTAAACACAAAAGGTGTATCTTTATGAAGTAGCCGAGTTAGAGTTTGAGCAATTTTAGAGAAATCCTTAATAAAGCGGCGATAGAACCCTGCATGACCAAGAAAACTACGCACACTTTTAATATTAACCGGGTAGGGGAGTTGCTCAATTACCTCAACCTTAGCTTTGTCCACTTGAATACCCTTACCTGACAACAAGTGACCGAGTACCACCCCTTCAGTAACCATGAAGTGGCACTTCTCCCAGTTGAGAACAAGGTTGCTCTCCTCACAGCGCTGCAAAACCTTAGTCAAGTTTCTCAAGCAAACATCAAAATTAGTACCATATACACTGAAATCATCCATAAAGACTTCCATGATAGACTCTATGTAATCAGAAAATATGGCCATCATACAACGCTGAGCGTTACATAAACCAAAAGGCATCCTCCTATAGGCAAATACACCATATGGGGATGTGAAAGTGGTCTTTTCCTGATCGTCAGGATGAATGGGTATCTGAAAGAAACCGGAGTAGCCATCTACGTAACAGAAATAACTATGACATGTTAATCTCTCTAACATTTGGTCAATATAAGGACGTGGGAAATGGTCTTTCTTAGTAGGCGTGTTCAACTTCCTATAGTCAATGCACATCCTCCACCCTGTAACAAGTCTAGTAGCAATCAATTCATTCCTATCATTCTTTAATAATATTGTACTTCCCTTCTTAGGTATAACTTGGACAGGACTGACCCATTTAGAATCAGATATAGAGAAGATAATACCGGCATCAAGTAATTTTCTGTACCTCTTTTCTTACCACCTCATGCATTGGAGGATTTAGTCGTCTCTGACCTTGTGCACTGGGCTTGTGGCCTTCTTCCAGATGAATACGGTGCATACAAAAATCAGGACTAATACCTTTCAGATCATCAATGCTATACCCAATGGCCTTTTTATGAGTTCTCAAAACGGTCAACAAAGCAGATAGTTGACCTTCAGTTAGGCTAGCATTGACAATCACTGGGTTCATTTCACAGTCATCAAGAAATTCATACTTAAGATGAGAGGGAAGGGGCTTTAGTTCAGGTTTCTTTACCTCAGTTACCTTAGGTGCAGTACCCAAACTATATACCCTTTGATGGGGGAATTCCTCTCCAATTAGAAGCCTCTCAATCCGATGAACTTCTGGACTCCATGAACCCGTCTGATCAGCTGAATCCGTGACCAGGGCAATCTCCAGAGGATCCCTGTCAAAACACATAGGAAGACACTCATCAATAGTAAAATCAACAACATCTATACTATGACAAGTCTCTTCTATCATGGGATGTTTTAATGCTTATTCCAAGTTAAAGACAATCGTATCATCCCCCACAGCTAGAGTAAATCTCCCTTGCCTAACATCTATAACCGCCCCCGCAGTGTGTAGGAATGGTCTGCCCAAAATGATAGGGATTTGGTTGTCCTCAGCCATGTCCAAGACAACGAAATCAACAGGGGATGAAAATTTTCCCAATACGAACGGGAACATCCTCCAACACCCCCAGTGGGTGTTTAACAGATCTATCAGCCATCTGTAGTGTCATATTAGTAACTGTCAATGGACCCATGTTTAATTTCTTACAAATAGAAAAGGCATAACGCTGACGCTAGCTCCTAAATCACAAAAAGCTTTACTAATAACAAGATGACCAATATGACAAGGGATAGAAAAACTTCCCGGGTCCTTTAATTTAGGTGGTGAATTGATTGGCAACATGGCACTGCACTTCTGAGTGTAAGCGATAGTTTCCACCGCATCAAAGGATCTCTTCCGTGTCAAAATCTCCTTCATGAACTTTGCATAAGCCAGCACTTGAGTATTTAATTCAGTGAAAGGAACACTTACCTGTAGATTCTTCACGACCTCCATAAACTTACCGAACTGCTTGTCCAGCTTGGATTTTTGCAGCCGATGAGGAAAAGGTAGTGCAATAGTAATGGGCTCGGCATGCTTGACCTTCGAATCAAGTTTTGAAACACCGTCTTCTGTCAAGGAGGTGCCTCGATCGAGCCCTGACTTGATTCGATCGAGCACACTGGTTCCTCGATCGAGCATGGGCTGACTCAATCGAGGAACCTCAGCAGGTTCAGCTTTCTCGTTCTTTTTGCTTTTATCGTCAGCTCGTGTATCAACTTCGTCAGGTTCTTTCTCATCATCACTAAGCTCCAAATTACCCAATCCCTTGGGATGCATGAAAGGTACCTCATCATCAGCGGTGGGCACATCATTATCAAGGCTTTGTAGGTCGGGATTTGCATATGTGGTACCACTCCTCAGCTGAATAACATTTGCTTGCTCGTGAGCTTGTTTACCTTGAGGAGGAAGACCCCCGACCTGTTTTGATGAATTTTGAAGTGCCATCTGAGCCACCTGGTTATTTGAGCACATTTAGTCTCCGAATTAGCCTCTTTCCTATGCTTTTTAGTGCATATTTGGGTCATTTACTATCTTTAGTCCTTTGGTTTACATATTATTTGAGGTTTTGTTTCCTTGGTAGGAGAGGAGTGCAAACCTTGCATTTTCATGGCAAAATAGAGCTAAATTGATCGAATCTAATGACCAAGCATCAAAGAGAAGACAAGACTAGAAGGCCTTTGTACATATTATAGTAGATGGGCAATGATGAAGAAATCCTTGCATCCCCGACTAAATCCCGGAGGATTATTGGAAGAAGAAAAGAATAAAAGAAAGCTGTGACGAAATCCGCCCGTCCAACTAGGCAAGACACTCGTCCAAGATGTGAGGAATCCGAGCGTCTTTGCCATCAAGACGCCCGTTCAATTACAGAACAATCCGCTCGTCCAGCCTATCAATCCGCCCGTCCATCCACCAGGAAATCCGCCCGTCCCGACACCTTGGACGCTCGGATTCCCTTACAGACCCATACGTCCTTTTCTTCCCTCCATGAAAGATGCGCATATTTATGAAATACCGGCAAAAAGGAGACTCGCATCTTTTCTAAGAGGAGCGATTCCTAAAGGACTTAATCGTCATTTAAACCCTTAGTAAACCCTAATTTGTGTACCTAATCCCCACTATAAATACCCCATTAGTCTAATTAGATAATCATGTTCTTCTTATCAATCCTTAGTATAGTTTATATCATTCTAATCTCTTCTTAATCTTGTAATCAACTTCTAATCAAGTCTTAATACAAATCTCATTTCCTTAATTTCTCTTTTGTTCATCTTTTATTTTGGGTAATTGAAGATTATTTGGGTTATTATTGGGAGATTGACAACCTTCCAATTAATCATCAAGTACTTCTATTATTATTTGCTTTATTTTGGAATCATTAGTAGGTATAATTCTCTTAATCTCTTTTTAATTATTGTTAATCATCTTCATTTATTCATTATGTTTTGCTTTGTTAATGTGATTGACAACATTGTTAACATGCTAAACTTGATAATGAGTGAGGAGTTTCCTTAACTAGGGTTAATGGGTAATTAGAGGAAACCAACACGGGGAATGATTCATGCTTAATTTAATATGTTTTCATAGTTTATTTGCTTGCTTGTTGTGATCTCAACTTATGCACATGTTATGTTTGATGAAATGCGAGCCTATGAATCCTTTCATTTTTTTACCCATCACTTACCTTTTCAATGAGACTTGTAAGACATAAACCAACTCGAGTCTCATTAGACCATGCATATATTTGAGTAGGGAGGATTAAGTCGACTTGTAGGTGTTATACAATCTAATTGATTCGGCTCCGGGACTCAAACCTTCCTAGGATTGTAAGATATAAACCAACTCGATCCATCACAATAATAATTGCTTGCTTATAATTTTAGAATATGTTTGTATGATCAATTCCCATGAATCCCCTATGACCCGATGACACCCTAGTGCTTTTAATCAATTGTTTACATCCCTTTTTAATCATCTTGCCTGTTTACTTTTATTGTTATTTAGTTTAGTGATCTTCTCATCTCAACCCCAAATCGTGACACCCCTAGACACCGCTACTTGCAATCGAAAATCCTATATCAATACCCGTTCCTTGGGATCCGGCCTTTACTTGCCTCTTTACTAATAGTAGAGTTTTTTGTGAAGTTATAAATATTGTTTTGGTCTAGGTGCTCTTAACGACAAGTAACCGAAAACTAAATCTCCAAGTGAGTGAGTCCGACCAAAAATGGCGCCGTTGCCGGGGACGGTGTTAACTTGATTTTATTTTCTTAGATTTTTATTAGTTGTGTCTTTCTTTGCCTTGGGGAAGTAAAACTCCTCAAGGTTTGTTCTAATTATTTTCAAGTTGTTTGATATTTTGCATGTCTAGAAGATCACAAGGTAACTTGTTACCCATTGATCACGAAATTGAAAGGACTTTGACAAACAATAGAAGACTTGCTAGAGGTACTTTGAGAGGTATTGGTGAGGTTGTAGATATTCAACCAAACACTATTGAGTTCATCAACCCTTTTGCAAGAGAAGGTGAGGAGAACCCAACACAAAATCCAACACAAAATCAACCCACAATGCCTAAATTTTCATCACATTCCGTACCAATCGAGGAGAACCTACCCAATGGTACTCCCACACCACAACACTTAACCGAAAATTTCATTACAAAATCCGCATTTATCTAATAAGTCGAAAGAAGCCAATTTTTGAGGGATGCCTAGTGAAGACCCTCACTCTCACATGGAGACTTTTTATGACTATTGTGATGCGATATCACAAACCGGTGTGACTCAAGACCAAATTCGATGGGTCTTATTTCCTTTTTCTATAATTGGCACTGCAAAACAATGGTTGAAGAGCCTTGATAAGGGTACTCTTGGAATTGACTCTTGGAAGAAGTTGGCTCTAGCTTTCTACAAAAAATTCTACTCTCCGGAAAAGACTAACATGCTAAGAGCTCAAATTACGGGTTTTAAGCAAAGGGATGAAGAATCTTTGTATGAAGCTTGAGAGAGATTCAAAGGAATTTGTCGCTCATGTCCTCATCATGGACTTAGCGAATGGTTCTTGGTACAACAATTTTGGAATGGTCTTTATGAAGACTCAAGAAACATTCTCAACATGGGATCAAATGGTATGTTCACCGAAGTTGACGATAATCAAACTTGGAACAAGATTGAGGAAATAGCGGTCCATAACTCACAATATAGTAGACTTCGCAAGGCTACTAGAGGAGGAAAGCATGAAGTGGACTCTATTACTCAATTGGGTGCTCAACTTAGTGCTCATATTGATACCATTAACTTGAAGTTTGAGAAGGCTATGGCTAAACTTGAAGAAGCCTCAAAATCGCCAAAGCATCATGTTAATGCCATGGTAGCATCTTCATCAATCCCAAGTGGGATATGCGAGAATTGTGGAACTTTGGAACATGACCAAAGTGAATGTAAGGGAACAAATGAACAAGTGAATGCTTTTCAAGCATACAAGAGTGGTACCCCTTATTCCAATTATTACAATGAAAACACCAAATTCCACCCAAATCTCTCATACAAAAGCCAAAATGTTCAAAAACCTCAAAACCAACATACACCCCACCTCCCATGAGAAACCAAAATCAAAGACCCTTTTTCAACCAAAACCAAGGTTACCAAAATCAAACTCCATACAATCAACAAAATGACCAAGGTTTTGATGTTCAAAAAGCGGTCCTCCAAATGCAAAAGAATCAACAAGAGTTTTTCACTCAAATGCAAAAGGATAGTCAAGCAAAAGACATCACCATCAACAACATCCTAGCCCACACAAAAATGTTGGAAACTCAATTGACCCAACTAGCATCTTCAAGTTCTCAAAGACAAAAGGGGCAATTACCACCTCAAAGTAATCCCCCAAGACATGAAACGGTTAGTGTCATTCACTTGAGGAGTGTTACGAGGTATGAAGGACCAAAGAAGCAAGTTGAGGATGAACTTGTGGAAGCTAGTGACAAAGAAGAAGTTGTGCAAAACTCCAAGGAAGGAGAACCAACAAAAGAAGAAGTTTCAAAGAAAAGTGAAGAGAAGGCCAAGGAAAAGGAGCCCATTGTGATCAGACTTCCATTCCCAAGTCGTCAAGCTAAACCTAAGTTCGATGACCAACTTGGAAAATTTATGGAAATTGTGAAGAATTTGGAAGTCTCGATACCTTTTACGGAATTAATCAATCACGTGACGGCCTATGCAAAGTACATGAAGGACATCCTTACGAAAAATAAGTCGATCCGGAAGCTTGAAACTATCTCTTTCACTAAGGTGAGTAGTGCAATCCTTCAAGGGAGTTCACCTCCGAAACTTAAAGATTCGGGAAGCTTCTCAATACCGTGTACCATTGGCGACACCACAATCAAGAAGCCTTTGTGTGATCTAGGAGCAAGCGTGAGTGTTATGTCGTATTCGGATAGTAAAAGTTTAGGGATGGGAGAGCTTAAATGTACCAACATCACACTCCAAATGGCCGATAGATCGATGAAGACACCGTTAGGGATATGGGAAGATGTTCCCGTGAGAGTTGGGAAATTTTTCATCCCGGTGGACTTTGTCATTGTTGACATGGAAGAAGACTCCAATATTCCGATTATTCTAGGTAGACCTTTCTTGCACACCACGAGTGCGGTGATAGATGTGAAGCACGGAGATCTTACTCCAGAAGTGGGAGACGAGAGCATAACTTTCAATCTTGACAAGACCATGAGAGCTCCCCGTTTGCATGAACCATGCTTCATGGTTGATCACTATAGCCAGAAGGATGATAGGAGGAAGTCGGAATTCCAATGGAAAAAAAAAGTTGATGATGCTCCATTCAAAGAGCAAGAGAATAACAACAAAGAGAGCTTGAAAAGCTCACCCATGACAAGTGAAGAGGATGGCCTCATTGGCCAAAACAAGAAAGAAGGAGAGTTGTCTCTATCAACTCAAGAGATTATTAATGATCAAGTAGACGAAGTTTGCGGTCTTTGGGATGATGAGTTCGAAGGGATATTCAACCCTACATTGGTAATGCTATGAACCAAGACCATCATGGAGAATAACAAGTGCAAAGGTCTATTGAGGACCTCTATCATGACAATGAACAAGCTTTCGACTACTTCTTCAAGCTGTTGAGTAACATCAACAACACCTTGAACATGCCCCCTTGACATCTCACATTGGATGAGAGTTTGGTGGAGTCCTCCCTAAACCACCATTTGTAAATATTCTAACTCCCTAACTTGCATTTCAATTTTTATATTGCATTTTTGTCATTTTTGGATTTATATTTTTGTGCCTTGATCAAGATATTTATCATCTTTGACAGAAGTGAGGGAGGGACTTATGATTTCATTAATGTGTAGTGCTTTGACTTAGTGTGGGGATAGCAATTGCCTAGGCTATTCATGCCTTTGTAGTGGCCCTACAATGAAGAACACGAGAATTGAAGAATGAAAATGCTACGGGTTATGCAGTACCCACGGATGGACCTGAATCTGTGTGGACAGGGAAGAATCCGAGCGTCCTATGACACCAGACACTCATCTGGTTGAGCTGTGGAATTCAAAAAAATGGTCTGTCACAGAATCTGAGCGTCTCACATTGAAGAATCCGCTCGTCTGATACAAGACGCTCGTCTTTCTGCTGTCGAAATTTAAAGAATCACCCTGTAACAGAATCCGAGCGTTTTTCAAAGAATCCGCTCGTCTCACATTGAAGAATCCGCTCGTCTTTGCACAAAGACGCTCGTCCTGTAGTGTCTTTTCCTAAAGCAAAACGTGAAGAATCCGAGCGTCCCAGTCCTGAATCCGCTCGTCCCTGCTGCTATTTCAAAAATTAACGGGTCTTTTAAACCCTTATTCCCTCATTCATTTTCATTTCTTCTTCATTCAAACACTACCCAAAATCCAAAAACCCTAAAAACCCTCATCCTCTACATCAACAAAATAAGATTTCCTCAACCAAATTCAACAAATCAAATCCAAACTTCCCCACAACAAAAATTAATCACTCTTTGTACAACAACAATTCATTCAAACACCAAAATGTTCAACCTTTGAGTCGATTTTTAAGATACAAAGCAACATTCTTTCATCTTAAATCAATTTGGGCATAACTAAAAATTGAAGATTTCATTCTCTCTTTGGTGTAATCAACAATGGCAAGAACTAAAGGAGGTAACAAGGCACCGCCAAAGAAGACACTTTCAAAAAGGCAACAAACTCTTCAAGCAAAATAATTGTCAAAGGCATTGGTAGTCCATGAGGCAAGGTTGGAGGTTCAACAAGGTCCCCCTATGGAAGCTACAACATCAACAACTCTGGTCATTGATCAATTATCTAATTATCCGGAGGTAATTTTCACTTCCGACTCTCATAGGGGTAAATTTGTTCTCTTTGCTAAGAAGATCATTATGCCTACAAAATTTATTTGTGAAGATGCTTTGACAAAGTTGGGTGTTCTTGAACAAACCAAAACCTTATTTGAGGCTATGGGATTGGGTAAATTGTTTACCATGAAAGAATTGACATACCCCTCCCTCACATTGGAATTTTTGAGTTCCTTGAAAGTTACAAGGGTGGAAACTAGAACCCACATCGAGTTTCGTCTTGCAAATGTCAATAGACGAATCACTTTTGGTGAATTGAGTAAGATTTTAGGCCTTAGTGATACCCTGTACTATGAAAAGATCCCCGACAAGTATGACTCCGCTCCTCTTTGGGAGGCAATTTCCGAAAAGAATTTTGTGCGCTTTCATGAATGTCGTGCTCTATTAGTCCACCATCCGGGCATTAGAGTGTGGCATAAGGTCATTGGGAATACTTTGATAGCAAGAAATGGCACTAATCATCTTACCAAGCTCGATTTTGTTCTTCTTGAGTCGGCCTTGAACATAGGAAGGGAATATACTAAGCCATACAATGCTCTAAGACTTTTGGTTGAACGATGGCTTAATGTCGATTGTGGTAAAGAGGGCACCGCTTTTATTGTGAATGGAGGACTAGTTACCTATTTGGCCAAGCACTTCAACCCGAATTTCAACAAAGACAAAACTTATGTGGCGGTCAAAGGAGGTCACCTAATTGATATGGACACCATGATTCACAAGTTTAAGTGGGTCAAGCATGCTCCTCTTGACACCAAATATGGGTGGTTAACCAATGAAGCTATATCCTTCACTTTGCCTTCAAAGATTTGTCGATTGAGTGTTCACCGACCAAACTGCCTTCTTCCACTCTCCGAGGAGACCGAGTATATTATTCGACAACAAAGAGGCGAGATTGATGAGCCCTACTCCTCCATTGTCACACCACCCTACCCATTTGAGTATCACGAGTTAAAACCCAAGGATGTCGAGGTAGGAAATGATTACATGACTCTACTCATGAGGGAAATGCACAAGCGAGCTTACAATGATAGAGTGGATGCTTACAAGGCCCAATATCCGCCCCTCCTATATCTAGCTAGGTAAGGACTTCTTGATCCATCATGTCCTTTTCCTAGTTGGGCGGATAGGGAAGTTTTCTTTCCTAGCACCTCTAGTGGCGGAAGACCGGGTGGAGAGGAGAATGTTGATGAGGGTGTTGATGAAGAAGGTGAAGAAGAAGAAGCTCAAGATGAGGAAGAAGAAGGAAGTGAGGAAGAGCAAGGAAGTGAAAGTGGGAGTGGAGATGATTCCACCTCTATGGAGGAAAATGATGATAATGATGATATGATGGAGGATTAGCAAACCTTGGAGGCTCCTACATTCTTTCACCCCTCTTATGGTTTGTCTACTTCTTTTATTTTCTTTATTGTATTTTGATCATTTGTATGAGGAGTCCTAGCAACATGGAGGACTAACACCTTGGCTCCATTAAGGTGTTCTTTTTATTGTTCCCACATGTAAAATCCAAAATGACAATTTGTAGTTTCATGCATTGCATTCCGTGTGCATGAACTACCCCAAAATTCAAGACGTTAGAAATAATGTCTATTTTGGTTTGAGGAAGTCCATGCATAAGCATCGGGAGGTAATCTAAATTAACTCTCCGCCATAACAAAAACCCATGCATCATGTAGTGTAGCTTAGTATAGTTTGCATTTAGTTTAGAAATCATGCATCATGCTTACATGATTTTCTATCGTATTGGCCATTGAGGACAATGCCCATACTAGTGTGGGGATGGGAAATTCTAACTTGACTTCTATTCAAAAATCCAAAAAAATCAAAAATTTCGAAAAATACAAAAAAATTGAAAAATTGAAAATATCAAAAACATGTTCATTTCCTTTTTAGTATAGTCTTATATATATTGTATATATTGTGTTTGTTCATCCTTCTTCACATTGATCGACTACGCCACATCCGAGACATGAGGATATTGAAGACTGCATGGTATGATCTTTCCAATCTCCTTTTTCCTCTTTATGTTAATGACTATGTGGCTTTATTTTGATTGATGCGGTATAAACGATGTGAACCTAGGATTTCATTTAGATTATTTGGCATACTATTTGGTAGAAGCATATGCATTAGGATGTATAAATGTTAGTTGCATCATGGCATGTAGTTGCATGTTAGAAAATTTTTGTGAAACCGTCTACTTGGGAAGCTTGACAAGTGTATATAGACCCTAGTAGATGCTTTTTTATTCTTAAGACTTTGCTTGTTAGAATACTTGTAAAACACCCTAGGATGTGTCATGCTAGTATCCTTTGACCCATGGATTAAGGCCTAGTCAAGAGTACCTTGTGATGTGATAATTCCTTGGCTACCGTTTATTCCAAGGTGACCCTTGAAACCATGCAACCATCATTCATCCATGTTCTACCATACATTTTGTCATCAAAGGGAATGGGCACAAAAATTGTTCAAAATTTGAGTTCAAGAAATGAAAAGAAAAGAAAAGAAAAAGTTTGCAAAATGCATTAAAAGAAAAGAGGAGTAACAAAAATGAAAACTCCTATGCTTCAAATATAAGGCACCCTCGTTAATAATTGGGGTGACTTTGAAAATGTTCAAAAGAAAAATGCAAAAGTTGAAAAGTTGTCAAGTATTGAAATGCCAAACATCAAAAGAAATGGCAAAAGAAAGTGTTCTCAAATGTTATATGCCACAAGAAATTGGGGGATAAAAACAACAAAATCAAACTCCCAAATGAAACTCAAATACTATTGATCCCTTTATCCATCGTATCCATTTTTGTGCATGGTAGAGAGGGGACGACCCTTCTTCTTGTCTAGGCTAGAAGGGGAATTCCGAGATTCTCCAGTGTTTCTAACACCATAGGGAGTCTATTCTTGACAAAAGAATTTAACGATTGAGGACAAAGGTACCCTAGCTTGACACAACTTGGAGGTGATTTATTGGTATCCTTCTAGGCTTAGTAGTTTGAAGAAATTGCATCTATGAAGGAGTGTGTACCCTTGAATTGCTTCCCTTGTAGATAATTTCCGCCACTTAGATGAGGAAAGTGGCTATTCTTTTGTAGATGCATCCATTACTTGATTTTGTGTGCTTTAATGTTTGGATGTGTCGCCATTTTGGCAAGACCCACCTTGCCTTGCAAGAAGGCATCCTACCTCATGGTTGTCTTGTTGTGAGTTGAAGGGGCAGAGTGAGACCCGTTAATTGTCTCATATCGGCTATGCTATTAGGTTAGTTTAAATAACGGTACTAGTTTTGTCACCTCTTTACTCGGGACGAGCAAAGGTTCGGTTTGGGGATATTTGATGTGACCATTATTTGAGCTCATTTAGTCCCCGAATTAGCCTCGTTCCTATGCTTTTTAGTGCATGCTTTTTAGTGCATATTTGGGTCATTTACTATCTTTAGTCCTTTGTTTTGCATATTCTTTGAGGTTTTGTTTCCTTGGTAGGAGAGGAGTGCAAACCTTGCATTTTCATGGCAAAATAGAGCTAAATTGATCGAATCTAATGACCAAGCATCAAAGAGAAGACAAGACTAGAAGGCCTTTGTACATATTATAGTAGATGGGCAATGATGAATAAATCCTTGCATCCCCGACTAAATCCCGGAGGATTATTGGAAGAAGAAAAGAAGAAAAGAAAGCTGTGACAAAATCCGCCCGTCCAACTAGGCAGGACGGGCCCTGAGGAATCCGAGCGTCTTTGCCATCAAGACACCCGTCCAACTATAGAACAATCCGCTCGTCCAGCCTATCAATCCGCCTGTCCATCGACCAGAAAATCCGCCCGTCCCGACACCTTGGACGCTCGGATTCCCTTACAATCCCATACGTCCTTTTCTTCTCTCCATGAAAGATGCGCATATTTATGAAAGACCGGCAAAACGGAGACTCGCATATTTTCTAAGAGGAGCGATTCCTCAAGGACTTAATCGTCATTTAAGCCCCTAGTAAACCCTAATTTGTGTACCTAATCCCCACTATAAATACCCCATTAGTCTAATTAGATAATCATGTTCTTCTTATCAATCCTTAGTATACTTTATATCATTCTAATATCTTCTTAATCTTGTAATCAACTTCTAATCAAGTCTTAATACAAATCTCATTTCCTTAATTTCTCTTTTGTTCATCTTTTATTTTGGGTAATTAACAATTATTTGGGTTATTATTGGGAGATTGACAACCTTTCAATCAATAATCAAGTACTTCTATTATTCTTTGCTTTATTTTGGAATCATTAGTAGGTATAATTCTCTTAATCCCTTTTTAATTATTGTTAATCATCTTCATTTATTCATCATGTTTTGCTTTGTTAATGTGATTGACAACCTTGTTAACATGCTAAACTTGATAATTAGTGAGTAGTTTCCTTAACTAGGGTTAATGGGTAATTAGAGGAAACCAACATGGGGAATGATTCATGCTTAATTTAATATGTTTTCATAGTTTATTTGCTTGCTTGTTGTGATCGCAACTTATGCACATGTTATGTTTGATGAAATGCGAGCCTATGAATCCTTGCATTTTTTTACCCATGCATATAGTCGAGTAGGGAGGATTAAGTCGACTTGTAGGTGTTGTACAATCTAATCGATTCGGCTCCGGGACCCAAACCTTCCTAGGATTGTAAGATATAAACCAACTCAATCCATCACAACAATAATTACTTCCTTATAATTTGAGTATATGTTTGTATGATCAATTCCCATGAATCCCCTATGACCCCATGACACCCTAGTGCTTTTAATCAATTGTTTACATCCCTTTTTAATCATCTTGCTTGTTTACTTTTATTGTTATTTATTTTAGTGATCTTCTCATCTCAACCCCAAATATGACACCTCTAGACACCGCTACTTGCAATCGAAAATCCTACATCAATACCCGTCCCTTGGGATCCGACCTTTACTTGCCTCTTTACTAATAGTAGAGTTGTTTGTGAAGTTATAAATATTGTTTTGGTCTAGGTGCTCTTAACGATAAGTAACCGAAAACTAAATCTCCAAGTGAGTGAGTCCGACCATGTTGAAAGCAAGAGTTAAGGTATTCCAGTCTGTAATTCCTTCACCCTCCATATCCAAGTCTCTCAACCACCCAGCAGCTCCATCTTTCAGAGAGAAAGGAAAAAGCACCTGCTTTATCTGATCTTGTATCACTCCAGCTGTTAAAGGAATAGAATAGCAATAAGTGACGAATTTATCCATATGAGTCGTAGGGTCCTCAGCAGTTGCCCCTCCAAATAAGTTTCGTTCCACCAAATTGATGTAAGATGGCCGAATTTCAAAAGTTCCATTATCAGTAGTGGGCAGCTTAAATTCTTGTGGGATAGAAGCTAAGGTCGGCTCGGAGTGACTGGCTAGAGTAGGCATGATGGTAGTCTCGGGAATAGGAGTTTCGACTGGGATATCGGCCTCGGGAATTTCGTCCTCTGTGTAGGAATGATCGGCCGAATGTTCTAAGCTCGCCGTCTCGACGTCAAGTATACTCAAGTCTTTTACTTGACCCACTTCTTGATTAAATTTCCATCTGTAGCGAAAAGTCTTCTCTAGTTCAGGATCAAAAGGAATAATCTAGGACCTATTAGACTTGGGCATACACGGAACTAACAAGAAAAGTGTGAGAACGGTCTCAAGGAACCAGGTTCCCTGAGATAAAGAGACAAAATAAACAGAAACAAACTTAAACAATTGTTGCCTCCCCGGTAACGGCGCCAAATTTGATATGGCTAAAGTCGTATCACCAAATCAAAGTAAATCTATCTCAAGACTAACAAGAATAGCTAGTGGTAAGACAGGTATCGAATCCATAGGGAGGCGGTAAAGGTTAAGTCTGTAAATATTTAAATTGTCTAAAGGTAACCGATTTATGGGGGTTTGTTTTGTTTGTTATCTAACCAACTAATTGCGAGTAATAAAAAGAGGTCTAAACAATGATATTAAAAGTCTAGGATTTCCGGTTCACTAGGTCAATTATATGGGGTCTACTAATCAATTGCTAGATCTACCAAGCTTTCTAAGGTCATAAGATCGGTCGACTCTATTATGCCCTTTAGATCGATTCTAACATGCGGTCGCTATAATTAGATACAATCTATTCGATTATTGCAGCCTATATTAATTCTAACCCGGTCGGTGAAAGGATTAATTCGCTACACTAATTAACAACTCAGGCCTAAGTTAATTAACTAGAATAAGAACAATAATCAAATGACAACTTAAACGATTTCACTAGCAAATAATCAATTTCCCCTTTTTAATTAACCTAGATCGCCTTCATCCAAGATGAGGAATTTAGCTACTCATGACAAAAGCAATAACAGCAATAATGATAATTGAAGACATAATTAAGAGTATGGAATAAGAACAATAATCTAATAACATAAACTTGAATGATTAATTATTGAAGAAAGATTAGTACCGTAGTAAGGAAAGATTGAAGCTAGAGAGAGTATTCAGCCGTATGAAAGTAAAATAAAGCGTAACCTAATAAAACGTACGAGTTTCTAATTTATAATACAAATATCTGTTTTAGGAAAATCCGGAAAATAATCTGCCAGAGAGGTTCCTCGATCGAGCCTGAGGTGACTCGATCGAGGACGATTGCTCGATCGAGCCTCAGGTGACTCGATCGAGGAACCAGCTTCACAGACGGTTTCCTTGTTTCTTTCACTTCTAGCGTTTATGCTTCCTCGTTCCTCGTGCCATGCTTCATGTATTCTACTATGCCATCTCCGCTACGCTCATCTTAGTTTGATTATCCTCATAATGCGTCATTTCTGCATTGTAACATAAAATAGCGGCAGTATCGACAATTCATTAAAATAAGGCATATAGATGATATAAAGGCACGAAAACGGTATATAAAATGGTATGAAAAGGAGCTATAAAAGTATATATAAAAGTGATACATCACTTCTCCAGGATCAGAGGGAAAGCTTCCGCCTCTATCCATTTAGAGAAGTAGTCCGTCAATGCCAGCATGTACGTCCTGTTTCCAGAAGCACGGGGTAATGGTCCCACAATATCCATTCCCCATTTCATAAAAGGCCAAGGCGAGATGATCGGATGCATATGTTCTGCTGGCTGGTGGCTAACAGGAGCGTGCTTTTGGCATTCTTCGCATTTCTTGACGTAATCTATGGCGTCCTTCCTCATGATAGGCCAGAAGTAAACCTGCCTTAGTGTCTTGTTGGACACGCTCCTACCCCCTGTGTGATTTCCATAATCACCACTGTGCATATCACACATTACTGCCTGTGCCTCCTGTATGCTTAAGCACCTCAGATAGGGTCCTGCCAAGGACTTCCTAAATAGGATACCATCAATAAGTACGAATCTGGAGGATTTCATTTTGAAGCTCCTGGTGTCTTTCTGGTCAGGTGGTAATACCTCATCACGTAGCCAACTAATGTAAGGCTTGCACCAATCATCAATCTCTTCTTGGGGTGTGGCAGTATACAGTAATACAGTATCCCTGCTTCGTATGTCCACTGGGTGGGTGCAGCCTTACTGGTATAGTACCCACTGCCCCTGGAGTAAATATTGCTCCCAGGGTGGCAAGAGCATCTGCTTCAACATTCTGATGCCATAGTATCTGATGGATGTTGAAGGAGGCAAAGCGGAGTTTGAGCTCCTTCGCTACTTCTAGGTAGGCTATCATTTTAGGATCCCTGGCCGTGTATACATTATTCACATGGTTTCGATCAGTTGGGAGCCGCTATACACCTCGATGCGGCTGATTTGTAATTCTAAGGCTAATTGGAGTCCTAAAATTAGGGCCTTATATTCAGCCTCGTTATTCGTTGCTTTGAACTCGCACCGTACTACCTGTATTATTTGTTCCCCCTGAGGTGATTTCAGGACCAGCCCTACCCCTGCTTCCTACGTATTGGATGCCCCATCAACATGTAACTCCCATACCTGCTCCCCTTCAGCCTCACTTAAAGTCAAGATTTCACTGTCGGCTTGTTCTTGAAGGGTGGGACTAAAGTCTGACACAAAGACAACTAGGGCTTGGGACTTTATGGCTGTTGGGGGTTCAAATTTGAGGTCGTACCCACTCAGATGGACAGGCCACTTAACCATTCTCCCTGACAGTTTGAGTTTCCTTATTATGGTTTTCAGGGGGTAGTTGGCCACGACTGAAATTGTATATGACTCAAAATAGGGACGCAATTTGTACGAAGCAGTAACAAGTGCTAAAACGAGTTTTTCTAGAGATGTGTACCTAGTCTCTGTAGGTAACAGAGACTTGCTTATATAGTATACTGGTTTCTGCATACCTTCGTGCTCTCGTACCAGTACATCACTTACAGCCGCCTCTGTCACTGATAGATACAAGTACAATGGTTCTCCCTGTTCTGGCTTGGAGAGAAGAGGAGGTGTGCTCAGGTACTGTTTGAGCTCCCTAAACGCTTTTTCATGCTTCTGCATCCATTTAAACTTTTGGCTCTTCCTCAGGATGTCATAGAACAGTCAACACCTATCTGAGGACCTTGATATGAACCGGTTTAGTGCTGCTACCTATCCTGTGAGCCTCTGTACGTCCTTTGGCTTATGAGGAGATTCTAACTGAAGTAATGCTTTGATTTGCTCTGTGCTGGCCTCTATCCCTCTTTGCGTCACCAAGTACCCCAGAAATTTCCCAAAGGAGACTCCAAAAGTGCATTTCAGGGGGTTCAGCTTCATATGGTATTTTCTGTGGATCGAGAAGGTATTCTCCAAGTGGGACATGTGTTGTTCTGCCTTCTCAGATTTGACTACCATATCGTCAATGTAGACTTCCATTGTTCTCCCTATCTCCTCCTTGAACATTTTGTTCACCAGGCGCTGATAGGTGGAACCAGCATTCTTGAGGCCAAAGGGCATCACATTGTAGAAAAGACAAGCCTCTCGTCGATCCGAAGGTGTTTTCTCCTGATCCTTAGGGTCCATTTTTATTTTGTTGTACCCGCTCCAGGCGTCAAGGAAGGTAAGTAGCTCATGCCCTGTTGTAGCGTCTACCATGGAATCAATGTGCAGTAGGGGGAACGGGTCTTTTGGGCAAGCTTTGTTAAGATCTGTGAAATCGACACATATTCTCCACTTGTTGTTCTTCTTGGGTACAACCACAACATTCGAGAGACATTCTGGGTAGTTAACTTCCCTAATCTTGCCTACTACCAGGAGGTTGTCTACCTGCTGGTTTATCAACCTGTTCCTTTCAGGAGCAAATTTCCGCCTTTTCTGCTTGACTGGAGGAAAGCTGGGGTCTACATTTAATGGGTGTGTAATTACACTTGGATCTATGCCAATCATGTCGCCATGGGACCAGGCGAAACAATCCATGTTAGTACGTAGAAATTCAATTATCTGCTCACAGATGTTACCTGCACAATCAGCTCCCACCAGCACTGTTCTTGCTAGAAACTGTGGGTCCAGGTTTACTTTGTCGAGTTCCTCCTGGGGAGGTGCGATATACTCCCTCTGGACGCACAGTTTCTGTAATTGCTATGCTGGACCAGCTGTAGTGGGTTTCAAAGCGTTCTTGTAGCAACCCCGAGCTACATTTTGATCTCCCCGTATCTCCTGTACCCCCCAGGGTGTAGGGAACTTCAGGCTCTAATGGTACGTTGATGGTACCGCTTTCATTTCGTGGATCCAGGGCCTGCCAAGTATCACATTATAAGTTGACGGACCATCAATGACCAAGTACCGTACCTGTTTGTTCATACCCCCTGCAAAGGTAGGTATCACTATTTCTCCAAGGGATTGTTTAGTTTCTCCGTTGAAGCCTACCAAGGGTACTGCCTTATGCACCATGTCTTTCTCACTGAACCCTATGTTCTTCAAGGTTTCCAGCATTATCAGATTCACAGAGCTTCCTGTATCTACAAATATCTTTTGAACAAGGCAATTCCCTATAGAAAGGGTAATGATCACGGCGTCATGGTGGTGTTCTACCTCATCAGGTACGTCTGCCTCGTCGAATGAGATTGCTGGTAGATCCTGTCTGCTGACCCTGAGGGAGAACTCTGGTTTATCTCCTTTAGTCTCGTTTGCATGGCGCTTTGCTGCTGAATAAGTGAGACCACATATCTCCGACTCCCATGTGATGACGCTCACGGCCTTTGAGTAAGGTGGAGGTGGGGATGGTTGGGCCTGGTCAGCAGTATTGACGTTTCCAGATTTCGCCCCCTTAGGGAGCAGGTGATCCAAGCATCCAGCACTGTAGAGGTGCTTCACTTCCTTTCGTAGTACTATACAATCTTCTGTATTGTGGCCAATATCGTTGTGGTATTCACACCTTTTGCTGGCATCTCTTTTGTCGTTCTCCCTAGGGGTAGGCTTCTTGGGCCACCTGGCCCTCTGCCCTAGCTCCTGATTCCCTTCATTAACCCAGCAAGTCTAGTGGTCAACCCATACTCGCTGAGCTTAGGTGGAGCCTCGGTGCTCTCTGTTTCTCCTGAGACTTTGTTCACTGTGTTCTTGCTGTAGGGTTTGGCTCTTTCATTCTTTTTCTCTGTTGTGATTTTTCTGCTGGACGACTCTGTTCCATACAGGTCCCTTCTATCCTCATCCTCCTCTAGGCGATAAGTAGCCTCTGCCATTTGCTTAACTTCCTCAAAGGTGGCGCATGGATGCTTGGTGAGATCCTTGTACACTACAAAAGTAAAGCAGGAAACTCACGGAAACTCTGACGGAAAAATCAAACCGTCAGATAATTAGGACTCTTGTCGGATTTGTGACGGATATTCCGTTAATAGTGAAAAAGTGACGGAAATTCCGTCAAGAAACGTCAGAGATCACTAGCGCATAAAAAAAGCAAAGGCGCCAACATATATTGACGGAATTTCCGTCAGAAATTTAATAATCCTGACGGGAATTCCGTCAGATATTACCTTCAATAATCCTACTAGGCAGCAATATTTCATAGTTCCGGTCTGACGGAAATTTTGTCAGAAAAGTCAACATTTTGTTGACTTTTCTGACGGAATATCCGTCAGGAGTGAACAGAAACGAAGCCTTCTGACGGAATATCCGTCAGATATTTCCTCTCAATTATTGTCCAACTGGCAATAATTGAAAGAAACCTTCGGACGAAAAACCGTCAGGAATCTGCTTTTTTGAACACTCCCGACGGAAATTGCGTCAGGATTGTTCTTAAATATCCAAAACTCGCGAAACAGTCCCTTCATTGTATCGCGTCTTATTTTTCCCCCAAATCAATTTTGCTCCCAAAACCTAACAAAATCCGACACCACCACCACCACTACCACCCTCATCTCCTTCCAACCACCGCCATCTCCACCTCAGGTTTGTCATTTCTCTCTTATTTTTCCTTTTCCTTTTCCTTTTCCTTTTCTTGTCTTTATTGTTTTTATTTGTATAGGCTCCACCGCCATCGCCGCCACCGTCCACCGTCGTTGTCCCCCTCCATCTTCTTTCTCATCCTTCCTTTTTACTTATTAGTAAAGTTAATTAGGTATTTTTATTCTCCTTTTAATTTATTTTTTTGTTTAATTAGTTTAATTATCTTAATTAGTAGTAGTTGGTGTTGATGCATGTTGAATTAGAATAGAAGTCATTTTGTTGTAGTTTTTTGTGAATTGTTAAATTTTGTGTAGTAGTTAGTAGTAGCTTAATTAGCTTAATTAGTAATAGTTAGTAGTATTTTTGTGAGGTGTTAAATTTTGTGTAATGTTAATGTTTTTAAAATGATAATTTGAATTAATGTTAATTAGATTAGATATTTAAAATGAAAAATTAGTCATGTTACTTAGTTTTTGTTAATTGACATTATTAAGAAAGTAGTCATTGTTGTATGTTTTGTTTTTAGTATTATTGAAATTAATGTTCACATTGACTTAGTACCTGTTTAAAAATTACTCATTAGGAGTAATTTTTGAGTCCTCGTTTTGCTACTGTCTTTGTATGTTTCAAGTCACTTAGGTAGTAAACATGTATTTGTGATTTGTTAATGAGCAAAGAGCTCGGTGACAATTCCTTTAATACTCTCTGAATGCATATGTGGAGTAATTATTTATTCTACATTGTGTATTTGGAGAACAGAGGGGAATTGCTGCCGAATTTTTTCCTCATTAATAAATCACAGGTGTGTGTTTGCTAGTGACTTGAAACGTACATTGATGGGTTTAGGTTGGAGTGATAAGAACCCAATTCAAAAAAAAAGACTACTTGTTGACAATAGTTATTTGTTGGTGATAATGTTTATTGTGTATTATTTTTGGTTGTTATTGTGTTTTTATGACATATATACAAACAAATTGAATTGTAGATATATATATATATATATATATATATATATATATATATATATATATATAAACATGAAAAGATTAGAACAACAATGGACGTATGAAAGATTAGACGAAAAAAAGAAACCGAAGCGTGAATTTGCAAAGGGGGTGAAAGAGTTTATTGAATTCATGGAACAAAGTAGTATGTATAAGAATTTTGGTGAAATAAGGTGTCCGTGTAAGAAATGCAATAATAGAGCTTTTAAAGGGAAAAAAGTAGTCCAAGATCATCTTTGGTCGAATGGTTTTGCCGATAATTACTATGTGTGGACGTATCACGGTGAGGAAATGCCTACGAAAGGAAGTTCAAGTAGTATCGTAGTTAGTGAAAATCCTTACCGTGAGCTCGTGGAAAATGCATTACGTGATAATGTTGAACAAATATTGGAGGAGCAACTCCATCCCGATGACCTTAGCGATGAAGAAGTGCGTTATGAAACCCCAAACCCCCAAGTTTCTTCCTTCTATAAAATGCTAGAAAAAGCCAAACAACCAGTGTATGAGGGAAGTAATATGAGTTTGTTGTAAGCGGCAGCTAAGTTGGTAACACTAAAATGTGAAAATAACTTATCTCTTAGATGCGCGAATGGGTTTATGTCGTTCGTAGGTGACACTATTCCAAAGAATAATGACATGGCACGCAATTTTAATGAGATTAAGAATGTGCTTAAGGGACTCCAACTACCCCACCAAAAGATTGATGCATGTCCAACTGGATGCATGCTTTTCTGGGAGGAAAATGCTAATCTTGAGGTATGTACAAAGTGTCATGCATCTCGGTATAAAAGTACAAAAAATTCAAGTGGGAGGCGAATTCCTTGTACACCGTTAACTTATTTCCCGATTGCACCAAGGTTACAACGACTATATGCAACCAAGCACATAGCAGGTGAGATGAGTTGGCATCATAGAAACTCTCGATTAAGAGAAAGAGGGACAATGACACACCCAAGTGATAGAGAAGCATGGAAACATTTTAATAGAGAGCATCCAGAATTTGCAAGTGAGCCTCGTAATGTTCGGCTTGGATTTAACCTTTATGGGCAATTTGGGAAGAATTACTCATGTTGGCCCGTGATTGTCACTCCGTACAACTTACCTCCTTGGTTATGTATGAAACGATAATTTATTTTCTTATCTCTGCTCGTTCCAGGTCCTAAGAATCCTAAGACAAATTTGGATGTGTACCTGCAACCGTTGATTAAAGAGTTGAAAGAACTTTGGGAAACTGGCGTGTACACCTACGATGTTTCTAAGAAACAAAATTTTCAATTAAAGGCTGCATTAATGTGCACGATCAATGATTTCCCGGCATATGGCATGCTTTCCGGTTGGTCCACAAGTGGGTACCATGCTTGTCCTTATTGTCAAGAAAAAGAACATAGATTTTTTTGGCTTAAAAATAGCAAAAAGGTTTGTTGGTTCGATTGTCACCGTGAGTTCTTAAGACCTGATCATCCTTTCCGCAACAATTGTAAGCATTTTCTAAAGAACAGAAAAACTGAGAATCGCATAGCCGCGTCGAAATTAACAGGTGATGAAGTGTGGGATTCCATTAAAGACTTGCCAAAAATAGTTGATGCTACTGATCAAGAATGGAAAAGATTGAAAGACAAGAATGAAGGTTGGTGGAAACAAAGCATACTTTGGGAACTTCCTTACTGGAAAACGTTGTTAATTAGACACAACTTAGACGTTATGCACATTGAGAAAAACTTTTTTGAACAACTTATCAACACGATGATGGATGTACCAGGTAAAACTAAATTTGGCCCTAAGGGAAAACTAGACTTTAATGAACTTTGTTATAAACGGCCAATATCATCTAGGTTTGTTTTAGAAACTGCGGAGAAAAACGCTCTATGTGAATGGGTTGCTAATTTGAAATTCCCGGATGGTTATGCTTCAGATTTGAATCGGTGTGTTGACCATAAAAATAAGGTGCTGCATTCCATAAAAAGTCATGACTGTCATGTCTTTAGGGAACGGCTACTCCCTGTTGCCTTGATAGAGTTTCTCCCGACTGGCTCTTGGAATGCAATAACTGAGATCATCCAATTTTTTAGAGACCTGTGTACTTCTACGATTAGAGTTGATTGTATGAAACGTCTAGAGAATAACATTGCGGAGATAATATGCAAGTTAGAGAAGATATTTCCCCCATCTTTCTTCAATTCCATGGAGCATTTGCCTATTCACTTACCTTATGAAGCGAAGCTTGGAGGACCTGTTCAATATCGATGGATCTATCCATTTGAGAGATTTCTTAATCATATAAAAAGAAAGATTGGCAACAAAGCTCGGGTGGAGGGTTCCATATGCAATTCTTTTTTGTTAGAGGAAATTGCAAATTTCTGTTCCCTATATTTCGAAAGTCACATTGACACAAAAGCGAAAGATTTAGATATTGGTGTGAATTCCGATGACGACCTAGATTCAATGAAATTACCCGAGTTATTCAATGCTGACATGGGAATTACAACCGGGAAATGTACTCGGAGGCACTTGAGTCAGAAAGAGTATGAAGATTCTCATTTTTATGTGCTAAGGAATTGTGGGAAATTGTTAGAGCCTTATGAAAAGTAAGTTATTATTTCGTCATTACTCAATACATTTTTAATTATCAAATTAGATCAAAATTATAGGTATTACATAATTAAAACATTTTCCTGCTATATATAGGGAATTTGAGGCACATATCAAACTCACATTTCCCGATGTCACGTCCTCTGATGATGTGTGGAGCAAACATGACAAAAGTTATCCGAAATGGTTCCGAAATGAAGTAAGTAATACGTTTTCTTCATACTCATATACCAATCCATTTATTTTGTTTGTCCATATCATTAGTTATGGAGATTATTAATATATATATATATATATATATATATATATATATATATATATATATATATATATATATATATATATATATATATATATATAACACCTTAATTAACATATTGTTTTATTGATAGTCTTATAGATTATAGGATCCTTTAATAATAGCTCTAGCATTAGGTCCTAGTAGCAAGGTGAAGACATGGAGACGATATTCTATCAATGGCTATAAATTTTGAGCTTGTAAGGAGGGAGTTGATCTTTCGAAAGCTACCTCAAGTAATGGGGTTTGTGTGAATTCTATAGAAGGTTTAGACTACTATGGAACCCTAAATGAAGTAATTGAGCTTGCTTATTATAGCGAGAAAATGGTATAGGGTGATATTGTTTAAATGTGATTGGTTTGATAATTCCCAACTAGGACTTAATATTCATAAGGTATACGGACTTGTAGATGTAAATGAGAAAAAAGAAGGTTCGTGGACATAACCCATTCGTGGCAGCTTTTCAAGTCGATCAAGTTTGTTATGCTCCTTATCCAACCACTAAGAAAGGTAATCAATGGTCGCGGTTTTTAAAATCAAGGCAAGATCACATGTTGATGCTCCTGTTGACAAAATTGTCTTCCAAGAGGATGTGGTTGTCAATGATCACGCATCTTCACCAATTTTGGTGGAAGAGTCAAAAACTGAAGATGAATATGAAGTGGTTGTGGAAATGGGTGAAAGGGTATATGAAGGGGATGTCGGAGAAGAAGAGGATAATGAAGTTGAAGTTGAAGAAAATAGAATAGAGGAAAATGGGGAAGAAGAGGAAGAAGTCGGAATACTTTTTTCAGATGATGAACCTCTTTTGATTCATAGTGATAGTGATAGTGATGAGTGATGGGAGTTGTTGTAATTCTACTATATTAATGTATGAATTTTAATGAAATCATTTTTATGTATGAATTTTAATCATTCAATCAAATTGAAGCATTTTAATCATGACATTTCATTTTGTTTTCATTTTTGTTGGACTTACAATTTGCGGTGTTAAATTATTTATTTATTATATTGTTCATGACACTCCAATTTTTTTGGACTAACAATTTTTACTAACGATTTTTATTGGACTGACAATTTCTATTGTTTATAATTAGTATATGGCAGGTTTCATTCGAAAGTTGATAGGGAGCAGTAGTGGGGGAAGTCGTCGTAACGAGGAGAACAATGAGATTAATAATGATAATAATGAGGGTGTAGAGAATATAACACCGGCACAGGATAATATGCAAATCATTCTCTCGCAAGAACAAGAAGGTGGTAAATGGTATGTGTTTCTAAAATTTATTTTTACCTTTATGAAATATATATCATTCAAATCATTTTATTTGAATTTTCAATATATGTTTGTTTGAATTTTCAGGTGGAGTGACAAGTGTGTAAAATAATATGTCAGTTGGTCGTTCACTAATAACATTTCAGATGAAGCGTACTTCACCAAATGGAGTGAGGCGAGCCATGCGCAGCGCTTGAAGAGTACTTCACCAAATGGAGTGAGGCGAGCCATGCGCAGCGCTTGAAGATGTGGAATTGGTTTAGGGTAATTTAAAAGTTACCTATTATTTACTTTATGTTAATAATTTTTATTTTATTTTTTTTTAATTAAAGTCATCTCTTGTATTACTAATTACACTTGTTTTTGAAATAGAAACATGTGAGGTCCATCGATAAGGTTATGACGTTAAGCATGAATGGCAAAAGGCGGTCACGAGGCGGATTACCAAGCTTATTAATGGACTCAAGTATATAAAGAAAAAACCCGATTGGGTCCCGCTCTCTTGGTTGGTGAATCTCAAGGCTAGAGAAGAAAAAGACCCTGATTTTGCCAACTGTCTAAGATAAACACGGCAAATAGAATGGCGGGTGCTAAGGACGGGAAAGCAATAGGCACTCATACTCTAGGCTGTAAGAGTTGCTCCGATACTTTCAAGGAATTGGTAAGTATTGTATTTATTATTTTTCACAAATTGGTTAGAATTATTGATTGCCGAATATAATCAATTTACGTTTTTATGCTACTTTCAGGGTGAGTCGGCCACACCCCACAAGTTGTTTCAAAAGACCAAGAAAAAAAAGAAGGGGGAGTGGGTTAATCCTCGAGCTGCTAAGACCGACGTAAGTTAATATTTATTGTATTTCTCTAATTCTTAATGTTAATATTTATTATATTATCCTTATTTTTAAATATAACATCATTTTTTCCTTATTTGTTGTTCTTTTAAGCCGTTTATCAAGAAGACATGAGTCGACAACCCGCCCCCCCTCCCCGGAGAGGCTCCAGACGAGTACCGTTCTTTCTACACCGCTGTCGATGGTTTTGACAATCGTGGAAGATTTTTCGGGAACGGTGATGTAGCGGCCGAAATGTGGTATGAACGTCCGTGTAACAAAAGTAATCGTCGATCATTCTCTTACACTCCTACCCAGCTTACTCAATTTGCCAGCCAAATAAACAATGAGCGAGCCGCACGATAAAGTCTTGAGGAACAAATGCGCGCCGCTCAAGAAACAGTCCGTCTCTAAGCTGAGCAAATGGCAGCCATGCAAAAAGCTTTGGCTGATATGCGTCAATCTCAACCCCCTCCCTCGTGCTCAGGTTTCTCCTGCCCTTTCGGTAGAGACGACAATGCGGATGACGGCATGGCTTTGGTAGTGACTATATTGAGCCTCTAGGTAATTATTAGTATCGTCTTCTATGTTATTATGTTAGTAGTTTAGTTAAGGCTACGTTAAGACACTTATGATTATGGATTAGTAGTTTAGTTGGTATGTAAAAGACATTATTTTATGAGACATGTAAAAATTTGACCTTTAGTTTTTATGTAATAACTTCGTTCTTCCAATTGTGTTCGGTTTTCTATCGATAATTTCGTTGTCTACTCTTGATTCCCGCTCATGCGGTCGACATGATAATGGATTCCCCCTTGGCGGTCGACGGTTGTATTTGGTTTTTTGTAGGTTTGGTGCGTAAAAACAATGCGAATTCCGCATTGTGGGTGGGCAGCAAGCTGCTGTTTCCAGCCACTGCCCAGAATTATCCTGACGGAAATTCCGTCAGGAAAGTCAACATTTTGTTGACCATAGTGACGGAATTTCCGTCAGGAATTCTAATTTCGTGACGGTTTTTCCGTCAGTATGGTCAACAAAATGTTGACTTCCTATGTCAGCCTAAATTTTAGTTTTGACGGAATGACCGTCACAAGTCCGTCAGGAATGTGAATCTTGACGGAAAAACCGTCAGGAAAATTTTTTCTGTGAAGAATTGTAGTGACGCTGATTTCCCGACGGTTTTTCCGTCAGAAATGCGTGTTCCTGACGGGAAATAGGCCTTACTAACGGTTTTTTTCCGTCAGTTTTCCGTGTTTTTTTTGTAGTAGTACAAATCAGAGTCGCGATGCAGTCTCCTTCTAAAGGCGTTGACTGCCGTTGTAGGGTCGCACCTAGGGATATATATTTTTTCTACATTGAATCTGGTGAGATAATCCCTAGTGGACTCCTCGAACCTCTGGACGATCCGGTATAGATCACTGGATAATTTTTCTGGCTTGCGACTGCTTGCGAACTGCTGATTGAAAACATTCACTAACCCTGCGAAGCTGGAAATAGATTTGTTGGGAAGGTTAACGAACCACTGGAGTGCGGCTCCTGACAAGGTGGAACCGAAACCTTCGCACATACATGCCTCCTTCTCCGGCCCTGTTGCTGCAACCACCATCATTTTCTGTTTGTACTGGTTGACGTGCTCCTGCGGATCCTCTGTTTCATCATATAACGTCATTGTTGGTGTGGTGAACCCCTTTGGCATGCTGACAGGGGCAATGTTGTCCACAATGGGGGAATCCGCATAGCACTCCGGGGTTGCTACCTCCATGGGACGTGGTAACCCTGGAACCTTGCTGAGTAGGGACCTGATATCCTGTAACTGTTGTTTTACATGGCTTCCTACCCCCATACCCAACAAAATCCGAAAAATCTCCTCTCCATGCTCAACACCTTATCAAAAGTTTGTTCAAAGCAATACCAACGCATTAACCATCTCAATCTCCATGATTATTTTCGAATAGTTAACACTAGGAGTTAATTTTGCCAACAAGGCCATAATAAATCATTATTGTAGAAGAATTATTTACCATGTTAAGATTAATAATGATGATTTTGTTTCAGTGATTAGGACTTTGGTTCGGGTAAGAGATAAACAAATTGAGGTGATTAATGTTGGATTTAATCAATCTTTATCATCGATTATTAGGGTTATGAAGTAAAGAGTTAGATTCAACATGAAATGGTAAGTCAACGCCGGAAAGTTGATTTTTTTTCACCGGAAATGGATTTTTGGTAGTCTTTCGCAAAATGAAGGAATGAAAGGTAGTTGAAAGCCAAAAATAAAATGCAAGGTAGTTGTTCACAAATGATCCAAAATAAAAGGTAGTTTCTGACAAAAAAAAAACCTTATAAATATATACTAAATATGTTTAAATATATAATTTTGGTGTAGCGTTCCATTCCGCAAACCTTTGTTTACATTTTCACCTTTATTTTATATGAAACATAATTCAATTGACTTGTCTAAATTATACGTATATTAGTAACATTTTTAATTTTTTATAAATGTTTCAAATTGTGATTAAGATAAAATTTTAAGAACTTATCATTACACACATTCACTGCTCCCTCTAACATTATTACTTTCCTAATTACTCTCTCCGTCCCTGTTAATTGTTGTATATTTCTTTTTTGAGTGTATTAGTCAATTGTTATCTATTCCTATTTTTGACAAATGTTACCAAATAGGCAAGTTGTCCTGAGAAATATTTTAGTTTATCATTATTTTATCTTTTTTTATCATTTCCTTGATATTTGTACCTAAACAAATTGATAATAAATGAGCTTGACAGATGCAATATTTTTTAACTTTCCTTACACCTAGTGGTACTATTGCTTATTTCACTATTACCCCGCATAATATTGTTACTTTTCTTACTACTCATAGAGTCATGGTATTACTAAGGCTCCGTTTGACAAGACATTTCAGGCACCTGATTTGGTCAAAGTAGCTTATTTGACCAAAGTTTTAGGTACCTTATTTTTTGTAAGCGTTTGTCAAGTAGCTTATTTAATCAAATAAGCTACCTAAAATGAAATGCTACCTAGAGTAGCATTTGAGATTTCAGGTACCTCATTTGGTTTGATTTTCCGTTTTTACCCTTTAAATTTATACTATTAAATAATTATAATATCCTTTTACGTCATTTCATCAAAATCAGTTACCTTTTCAGTTAGTTTGCCAAACATTTTTTTATATAATCAGCTACCTTATCAATTCCTAATTTTCAGCTACCTTATCAGTTACCTTTTCAGATTTCAGTTAGCTTTTCAGTTTTCAACTACCTTTTCAGGTTTCGGCTACCTTTTCAGGTAATTTTACCAAACAGAGCCTAAGGCTATGGCTCTGTTTGGCAAAACTACCTGAAAAGGTAGCTGAAAACTAAAAAGGTAGGTGAAAACTAAAAAGCTAACTGAAACCTGAAAAGGTAACTGATAAGGTAGCTGAAATTTATGAGCTGATAAGGTAACTGATTATATAAAAATGTGTTTGGCAAACTAGCTGAAAAGGTAGCTGATTTTGGTAAAATGACGTAAAATGATATGAAAATTATTTAATATTATAGAATAAAGGGGTAAAAAATGGAAAATAAGTCATTTCAGGTACCTGATTTCTCAAATGCTACCTGAGGTAGCATTTCATTTCAGGTACCTTATTTCACCAAATAAGCTACTTGCCAAACACTTGCAAAAAAAATCAGGTAGCTGAAATTTTGGTCAAATAAGCTACTTTGGTCAAATAAGCTACCTGAAGTTTCGTGTCAAACGGAGCATATGTTTGGCAAAACATTTCAGGTATCTGATTTGACCAAGCAACCTGATTTGACTAATATTTCAGATAGTTGTTTTACCTAGTGCTGTTTAGTAAAGTCATTTCAGGTACCTGAAATGACTTTTCATGTACCTGAAATGAAAAGCTACTCCAGGTAGCTTTTTAAAGTTCCAAGTAGCTGAAATGTTATACTTAACATATTTACCCTTTATTTAAATTAATTTGGTATAATTATTAATGTCCTTTTATGTCATTTTACAAAAAATCAGCTACATTTTCAGTTAGTTTTACCAAACACTTTACAATTAATTAGCTACCTTATCAGTTTCCAATTTTCAGCTAGCTTTTCAGGTTCCTTTTTAATTTCAGTCACCTTATCAGGTTTCAGGTACCTTTTCAGGTTTCAGGTACCTTTTCAGTGCATTGTTGTGCATGTGGTGTGTGTGTGTGTGCATTGTTGTGCCTGTGAGTGTGTCTGTTCCCTCAGTTGCTGACCTTGTGTGGTTTTGTTTTGTTGTTTTTTCTGTTGTATCTGCCGTGATCCACTATGGTGAGCAGTCAGTCTTTGCAGGTTGTGATCTGGATGATAGCTGGGTGCTTGGCGGGATGAGTCTATCACGAGTCACGACAAAAGTAGTTCACATAGCTGATAGTGGTTTTGAGTTGTATCTTTTATATATCATTAGTTTTGTTAATCACTCGTACTATAAATTAATTGTTCTTTTATCGACGTTTGATTATTACTGTCCTCGGACAACCGAGATGGTAACGCCCTTATATGCTAGGGAAGGTCTTGTTAAGGCTCCTTGGCACATGAGGGTGTTACAAAGTGGTATTAGAGCGACGATTTTGGAACCTGTAACAAATGAGCTTAATGAACGTAGTGAGTCTAATAAAATGAACCTGGTGTATGTGTATTGGGAGCCCCAGCTGATGCTAGATTTTGGGTGAGTAGGCGCCCTCATTTCAAAATCATGACCCCATTATGCTTAAACCGGTCACCGGTTATGGGATATCGAGTCGGGAATTAAGTGCTTAGTGTATAATAGTTACGTTAGAATATTGGTGATGGAGTCTCTGTTAATGTTAGCTTGTGTGATTGTGATGAGGAACTGTATACGTATATGGTTGAGTAGGAGGGTGTATGAAAGTAGTAGAAGTGGTGAAATGTTTGGAGTACGTGACAGTGTGGTGTGATCTGGCGATAGTAGCGTTTTCTACATCTTTCTATGCGTGATGGTTTATAAAGGTGGTACAAGTCTCGAATGTGTGATAATAAGAAGTTGTAAGTTTTGGTAGGCATGTGAGTACATCAAGTGATGGTAAGTTTTACGTTTGATGGTAGAATTTGCCAAGTGGTAATTAGAATTGCAATGAATTAATGGTTGAGTACTTTTATGTTAAGGCATAATTAAGTTGAGTAATTTAGTTAATAATTGGTGGTGATATGTTTAGATTATTAACAAACTTGGATGATAAATGATGGTTTAATGTTAAATGAATGACTACGATAGTATAAGTATAAGTTGTATTGTTGATGTTGCAAATGCATGATTAGAAGTAAAGAAAAGTGTCAAGTGTATGTATGAATAAGTTTATGGTGTAATAAATCGTTTTACATAGTGTCCGTTATAGAATGAAGTAATATGTATCTGGGTTGGATGAAATCGTTATGTTGCATTTGAGTAGTAATAGTGCGTTAAGAATGAATGTAATAATCTGCGACAATTTCCGAATTTATTTTGGAATCGACGCGCATTGTTGTTTTGCAGGAACCGTTAACCAAACTCGTAACTGTTGACCTTATTCTTAATCTTGCCCGACCGATTAAGGGTATCTACTCCATCGAGTAGACCTCATTCGATCTAGTTAGGAAGCTATGACATCGAAAAAGTTGGATCTACCAGCGGAAACTCGACCGAGCAGCTCCCACTCGATCGAGTAACCCACTTACTCGATCGAGTAAGTGAACAGTACCCGGGGATTTGCGGGAGTCTTATACCCTTTCCCCTATTCTTTTCTCATATTTCTTCTTTCATCTAAACCCTAACATACTCCATATCTCTCTTGTGCTCCCAACCTTGTGATTTTGGTGCTTGAATCTTATAATTTCTTTGCTTAATCCATCCTCCTTACTTGCTAATCATTCAAGGTAAGAATGTTTATCCTATTTCTATGTTTTAATTGAATAGAAGCATGTAGGATGTTGATGTATGCTAAAAAAAAATCGATTTATATGTGCCAAATCTTGCTTATAATTGTTGTCACATGATCTATTTGCTTTAACTTGTTGAGTATTTATGCTAGATATGCAAAAATCGAATCAATTTGGGGGTTTTGTATCAACCGAATTTTCTAGGCTTTGCAATTTTAAATCGATTTTTGGTTGTCTTTTTTATGTAAAAAGGGGGAAATTAAGTGATTTTCGTTATGGGTATCATGCTTAGAGTTAATTTTGATGAATTTTGCTCAAAATTTTGGTAATACTACGGTTTTCTATGTCTATGGGTACTCTATCTAGTGGGGCTTACTCTGTCGAGTAAGTATGTTTTTACGCAAAACAGTAGTCTTCCTGATGGGTACTCGATCGAGTACGTGTGGCACTCGATCGAGTATGTCACTTACTCGATCGAGTAAGAGTGTTTTACGGGTGATTTTGACGGTTTTTTTTAATAATGCGGGATTAGTATATAAAGCCTTTGTCATCTTTCTTAATCTCTTTTATCATTCTAAAAACCCCTTTTGAGAAGAAAAGAAGTTACGTAAGTGTGTTCCTCGCATTGTTAACAAATCCCCAAGGCTAGGAGTGTCGGATCACCTTGTTCTTTACGCCGTTGTGATCCTTGTGTCGAGGGTAAGCTTTTTATATAATTTTTATAATGTTTTTTTAAAGTTGGTTGAAACCCTAATTGGGTAATTTGGGGGTTTTGGGGAGTATTGTTGATGTTAGATTGTGATTGTATGATTGTATGTTTGATAGGAAGTAATTTCAGTAAAGGACGATGTTGATTAGCTGATTGTGACGATCTTGGTGATTGCTTTCCAAGTAGGGTTTTCCCTACTCAGTATTAGTTACATGATGTGTGTGGTGGTTGTATTGTGCTTATTGATTAATTATATTGCTGGTGATTGTGACGGCTGTTGGTTTATATTATTGATTGTTGTTGTATAATTGTCTGTGATATTCGGGGCGCATCCCTGGCTGAGTGAAGTCACTTGCGGGAGTGGCTTCACGCCCTTGGTTCGCCCTCTGTGGAACCCGCCACAAGAGGGGATGTGCACATTAAGGAAACTTGGGTTTATCGCTCGATGGTGATGAGTGGGGATTTGGTGGGTACGGCTGCGGTCCCCCACTGGCGGCGTGGAGTACTTGTTGCGATGGGTACTCTGGCAGGACTACACACTTTAGTGTGTAGTCAGTTGTGTGGAGATTGGAGATGGAGACTGGAGATTGTTTGAGCTACTTGGACTGTTTGTGTTTCTGTTTCATTGTGGCATTTGTTTTATGTAATCAGTACTGACCCCGTTTAAATGTTTTAATAACTGTGGTGATCCATTCGGGGGTGGTGAGCAGTTTTTGAGCAGGTATGAGACGATGCGCATGGGATAGCTGAGATGAGTCATCACGTTGCAGTTTTAGAAGTCTTCCGCTGTGTCGAACTTTTTGTAGTTGTTTAGTAGTTGTCAGTTTTGAGAACCTTGTATTTCCTTTTAACAGTTTTTGGAGTTTGGCTTGTAACACTTAAACTTTATTATCATTTAAATACGTTTCGTTATTGTCTATTTGAGTATCATTTCCTTGGGTAACCGAGATGGTGACCTTCTCATACCTTAAGTGGTCCTGGTAAGGCACTTAGAGTATGGAGGTGTCACAATTTTGCCTTAAAACTCCGTCTTAAAGGTGCCCTAAACTGAAACTCGTCCCACATTATTGTGAAATTTGTCTATTTGTGAAGTTATTTTGAAGGTTTAATTTTCAAAATTAGTAGTTGTGTTGTTAAATGATGCCATACTTGCCATAATTTTGACAGCTGTAGAGACCGTCTGATGATAATTTAAGGGTTTATACTTATAAATTTCTGGATTGTTTGGTGAAAGTGTGTAAATAGTAATTCTTTTCCATGAAAATACATGAAAGTTTATATGTTTTCAAGTGAATGTTGTTGGTGTATCTAAGTTGTGTGTTGAAACAGATGCCGAGACCAACTGTGGGAACCCGTCAGAGTAAAAGGGGTCGGGCTTCTGAGCCTGAGGTAGGTGAGGGGAGTGGGGGACCTACGGTCCCAGCGGTACCCGAGTACTCTTCTGTCGTTTTTGTGGATTTTACACAGAGAGATGCTTCCGTGGCTTTGCAGAGGCGTCGTATGAGACCCACCCGTTGCATTGATACTACTCTCTTGACCGACCTAGGATTTAGACTGATGTGAGACACATCTTCGAGACCTTGGGTATGACTGGGTTATACCGCCTTCGGAAACACTCTTATGCTTTTCTGACTCTTGAGTTCATGAGTTCTTTCAAGTATGATGCGGTGGAACAGACCGTCGAGTTCCACCTCATGGACACTAGTTTCTTTCTGACCATGGACATGTTTGCCACCCACCTCGGCCTTGCTAGACCTGCGAAGGTAGCTCTTAGGAACATCCCGACTGAGTGTGGAGCTAGTAGCCTTATGCCTTGCTTTACCGGCAAACCAACCCCCACCTCCAGCAAAATGTTGATTAATGATGTTCAACATGTCACCCTGAAGATCTTTTTTCGTGCTTTGACCTGTTTGCGTTATGAGAGGAAAGATGTGAGTAAGCTTAACTCACACGAGGTGATGTTTCTTGCGGTGTACCTTAACCCCACCCGATCTGAGAGAGTCGCCTTCAGTGCCCCAGACATAGTGTGTGCTAGCTTGGCCTTGATGGCCTCTTCTGACACCAGTTTTCTGAGCTATGGTGCCATTGCCACGCGTTTGGCGGAGCGTCTGACCGCTTTTGAGGCCTCCTCGGCCTATACACCCTTGACCCCGATGGTGCCTACCTTGAACCGAGAGTATTTTCTTGACTCCAAGTGGTTGAGGACTTTGGAGGATGGGGGGTTAGCATGGAGAGTTTGGGGAATGAGTTGGATGAGGATACCTGCTCCCGAGCACCTTCCCGTGACCGAGCCTTTACTGGCGGCAGTAGTGGCAGCCGATTCTGATGATGAGGATGAGGAGGTTCCTGAGAGGCAGCTTTACCTCATCGACCCGGATATCTTGGAGGTGATGCCTGAGCCGACGAAAGGGGATCGTGCTAGACCTGAGGATTCCCAACCTAGGGTAGGGAGAGGACCACGACGAGTGAGGGAGAGGGTGGTCGAGACTCGGCCCGGAGCAACAGTGCCTCCACGTGCAGTTTCCGGTTACCCTTCCTTCTACAGCCCTGAGATGAGAGTGAGCGAGCTCACGGAGAGGGTGTCTGCTACCTTGACACTCCAGAACCTCCACGAGATGGCGTACGTATAGGGCATCGGGATTGAGGCAGGGCAGCCAATGTGGTGGAGAGGCGTTGGGGACGACAGTGGAGTTTTCCACTCTTTTGGCGTGGACAGGTCTACTTGGGGAGAGCCTCAGTCATATCCCTAAGGTTTCTTGGCTCCATGGCGTGTGGGAGCAGATGCCGGTGTTGGTGGTGTCGTAGGTCAGGATGCAGCTGGAGCGGGCACGTCAGGTGGTGATAGTGGTGACGAGGTGATGGATAAGCAGGCCATGGAGTGATGATACTCCTTTTCTTTTTATATCTTTCATGATCTTGTAGTTGACAGTACTTGTTCCGTTTGGTACTTTATTAGACTTTGGTGTGTATGTTGGCCATAGGGCCGTATTTTGGATACTTTTTAGACTGTTTATGCAGGATTTTGGGTCGGGAAAGCGTTCCGACTCGTGTATATATGTTACTTGGTCTTAAAGTGGTGTTTTAGAGGGGATTTTGACCTATGGCTACTCGATCGAGTGCCCCTCACTCGATCGAGTAACTATAGGGGTGACATTGGGGGAGCATTCTGATCTCAACCCACTCGATCGAGTAGCGGACGAACTCGATCGAGTAGGTCCAGCTTTATCGTGTGCCTTACAAAATCGATCGAGTAGCAATGTTACAGATTCTTTCCGTTTTAAAACTTGATTGAATCATCATGTCCTTAAATGTTGTTATATTGTTTCTTGTTGTGGGTTCCTTATATCGTTGTTCAGTCTCAACGGTGGTTATACAATGTGCATATTAGTTAATTTATACAACTTTCGGTGATATTTATATAATTTTGTATACTAAATCAAGCCGCCTTAGATAAGTAATGTACGGTGATTATAATTTTGTTGCCTAATTGGTATGATCGTATAACAGGTAATTGGTAAAATGGCTGCTGGTTGGTAATGGTATATCTTGTGGTGTGATACACGTTTTCAGTGGTTTTCTATTTATACGAGTCAAATTGTGTAATGTCAAGAAGAGTATTGGTTGTCATGAGTCAAGGTTTACTTTGTGGTTTGTAAGTAATGTCAATATGGTATAGTATGTTGGAATATGTGTCCTCCGACAATAATGCGATCACAACTGTTGATCATGATGATCACATGTTTAAATCTCATTTTAAGAATACATGTGGGATGTAATATTTTACAGTCACTGGTCCACACATATCGGTAATGATTGGCTGACTAGAGTTTGACATTACTGTCATCTGACGGTGGTGATCAGTTGATCCCCTTAGGTCATACCTAAAGGGTGACACTCTTAATTGATTATTTAATTGATCGTATGTCGATACGGGTTAATTAAATTGCTTAAAATTGACGGACGATTTTATGAGTATTATTGACGTGTCTTATTATAATTCGATTAAATAAGATACGGTCTAAGTAATCAAATTGTTTTATTACTTAGATAAAATTATTGTTTACGAAACAATTGAAACTGAATGAATAATTTATTATAAATACAAGACGTTGTGATTTATAATTGGTAAACCGTTTTGGTACAAGTAATTATGAATTACTAAGTCGATTTTGTACATGACGTATTTTTATTAATACGTTGATTTTTAATATGTTAAAAATACATTACAATTACACATGACTAGTAACATGTGACAATTGACAAATGACAAATATAAAATGGACCTCCCATTTTATATAAGTGCCGAAAATGGAGGGAGTATTAGGTTTAAATTGTGTTAATTATTTTTAAGTGGAAAACATGATGATTACAACCTAATATAGCCATGCATACCTATGATTTCTTGGGTAGAAAAATTTGCTCATGCATTGGGCATCCTCCTCCCCTCCAACCGGTTTTTACATGGTAAAAGCCAAGGGTTTTTACTCTATTTTTCTAATATACACAACAATTACTAGTGTGAGATATTCATTCTTTTTGAACATCTAAAAACGTATAAAAATTTTCGAGAGATAATTACTCCTTTTTCCTTCCTCTCTTGGCCGAATAACAAGAGACAAAAACAAATATTTTGTGTCATTTTAGTAAGATTAATATTGTTCTAGATCTAATAATATTAGTCTTTTAAGAGGTTACCTTGGGTATAAACCTTTGGGAGGAATTCTATTTTGGATCCTTTGTTCATCCATTATAAGGAAACTCAAGAACAAGTGAGAAGGAGAAATCATTTGTGCCCAAAAATCCGAAACTACAATAGTAAGAAGTGACGATTTCTTCTCTACTTTTGTTCAAATTTGCATGCATAAGATCTAGTTTTTATTTCATGACTAAATTAAAATGTCACATATATGAATATGTTAATTAATGAGATTAGTGAATTCCAATAAGCGGTATCATGAGCCTTAGGTTGTTTGCATGCAAATCGGTTTATAGTTTTTCCGAGTTATATGATTAACATACAAAACTAATTAATTTGGTTTTATGAAGATAAACCTAAAAATAACCTTGCATGTTAAAAGTTTCTGGTCCTAAGTGATTTTTAGGACATTTTGGTTTATTTATGGATTTTATTGTTCATTTTATATAATATAGGCATTAAAATGATATTTTTATGATAAAAATATCATTTTTGGACGAAAAATAGCTAAGCTTCGAATTTTTCAGTAGTTTTTGGATATGTTTTCACATATATTATCTAGTGATGGCCTGTAAATTTTCATGATAAAATGAGTTGTATTGCTCGAAATATGGATTTTTTAATTTAAAATCGTATTTAAATGGGTAAATAGGTTAATATAAGAATATTTCGAATCTGGTTATAGAAATTTAGTATGTTGTCAAATGCAATTTTACAAGATGTGTGTAAAATATTTGGCTATAATGAAGTCTTTATGCATAATTTATGAATTTTTTTATGAAAAATCACAAAAATAGTGACTATAATTAGTAATAATGCTAAAACATACTTCATGACTAAAGGAAAAATGTCACATGTTGTATTTTATCATATATTTCATATCTAAAAGTGAAAAGTTGATAAAAATAATTTTTTCTCATATTTTTATAGTCATAATTATTGTGATCTCGTATCACCGTTTTGTAATTTAATAGATTTATTTTTATTTTAATTACAAATGTATAATAGGAAATTATGTAATTCATTATGTAATTTAATTATTCCGGAGTTCCTTGAAGACTGTGCCATTCGAGAAGGCGGTCCATCAAAGAAAGTGTTGCCTTGAAGTGTGTGCCAAGACCGAAGTTCAAGGGACCAAAGGAGTTGGTTTCCGAATTTGTAGTAGTTTATTAGATTTACTATTTTAGGAAGGCCATACTAGGATTTTATTTATGCTTTGCATTTCATTTTTATGTTGCATGCATCGCTAAATCGCCATAACTAAACATGCATTTTAAATCGAGTTAATCGACCGTGTCAATTACAATTATCGTAGTTCACCGCTTTAGTTCACTTAAAACGTGATAGATAATAAATTGACATGACCTCTCGCTTAAATAAACAATTGAGACTTAGCCTTACCAAAAATTAGAAACCATGAAAACCTATTTCGTGAGGGAGTTCACTCGGCCTTACCGGGGTACAAACCTTGCTACGTAGGGGAAGTGGGTGATAAATTTCTATCCACCAAATTTATGTTAATAAAGGGTATTTCGGCACACCGTGCCCTAAGTTAATATGAATTTGGATCATGGACACATTTATTCGAAATTTGGATTGAACTCAACGAAAGTATTCACGACGATTTCCGGATGTGTTTCGGGCTAGAGATAAATATTAATGTAATTTTATCAACCAAGAGTTCTAAAAGTAGAATCGATTAAAGAGTTAATCCACCGAGTCATGTTAATAAAGGGTATTTCGGCACACTGTGCCCCAAGTTAATATGAATTTGGATCTTGGAATCATTTATCAAGTTGGGTAGAGGTCACTAGATAAATGCAATAAAACTTGTTTAAATTAAAAATTTACGAGTGTTATTATTATTTTAAAACGACAAGTGTTTTATTCCTTTTATTTTGTTTTGTAGACCACTTTTATTTCTCATAACAAATGGCCGCACCAAACACCAACGCCGCACCTCTCACTAATGTTTCATGGCTCCGATCCTTCATGGATCGTTGTAAACTTGAAAAGAATGGGTCAAATTTCTCCGATTGGGATGCCCAACTCAAATTAGCCGCTCAAGGTGACGACAAGCTTCGTTACCTCACCGAGACCTCTCCACCTGAACCTAATGCTAGGTCGAGTGCCGCCACTAGGGAAGCATATGAGGCTTACCACAAAGAGTCTACCGCTATGAAAAATGTGTTGATTTTTGCTATGGAGGCGGATGTCCAAAGGAGAGCCTTTAAAATGGGCACCGCTTATGAAATCTATTCCAAACTTGTGACAATGTTTTCGCAAGCACCAAGGATCGTCCAATATGAGGCGGCCTCGGCATTCTTTGATCTAGATTTTCAGGAGGGCCAAAAGGTTAGCCCTCACGTGCTCAAATTGTTGGAGCTAGTCGAGACATTGAAACTTCAAAAGGTTGAAATCCCCAAGGAGCTCATTGTTGATAGGATTATTCACTCCTTATCCAAAGTCAAAGCATATGTACAATTCCGGGTGAATTTCAATATGCAAGACAAGGACGTGTCTCTTGAAGAGTTGCACAAGTTACTTGCGCAAGCCGAAAGAGACATGGGGCTAAATGTTAACCCACCTAAGGATGTGCTTAATATAAGCACTAAGAGCAAGGGGAAGTTCAAAAAGAATGGGAAAAAGGGTAAGAGGCAAGCTCTCATGTCCACCAAGGCTAAGACTTTTGAAGCTAGCACTTCCAAAACCAAGAAGGGTCCTCTTGATAAATGCCATTATTGTAATGGTGTTGGACATTGGAAGAGGAATTGTTCCAAGTATCTTGGTGACATCAAAGCTGGAAAGATCACTCCAGTAGGTAAATGACTATCCTTTCATTTATGTTTCTAATTCAACTATGGTATTTTGATACAAAGTTGTGATAATGTATCCCCTTTTATTGTAAATAGGGCCTCCTCCAAGCAAAGACAAGGGAAAGGAGAAGCAAGCTTGAGAAATCATGAAGGAGCTAGGAGTAGCTACCGATGAAGCTTGGCTTTTATTATTGTCTTTATTTTAATATGAATTTTAGAACTATTTTGATTTCCGTGTTCGACATGGAAATGGTTGATCCTTTCTAAACAATGGTTGTATTTTGGATTATGGTGGCCTGGCTTGCAACCCAAGTCACCCCTTTTATCGTATTTGTTTGTTCTAAAATTCGTCTCTATATGCTTGCACATAGAAACATATGATCATCTACTTAAAGTGATCCAATAGACAACTATAATGATCCTTTCAAAAAAAAAATAGACAACTATAATGATGGGATTCATTATATGTCCACAAGATTAAGGCTTGTGTATGATCAATCATAAAGTGATGTTGAGTTGATGAACTCTCCTAAAGGAATGTAAATTACCAAGTACACTCATCAAATCTAAAATCCATTAGTCAATCTATGAGATAGTCCTCCTTCTACTTTAAAATCATCACTTGTGTCTCATAAGCTATCTTTGAATATTTAGTGTATTTATTCTAAAGATAGAGTGGGAGAAAAATGAAGACACATAGAATACAAAGAATAATTTGTATGCTTGAGTAAATGAGATCTACGAAAGAAAGAATGATTTGTATACCTAAATAGATAGTATACACGAATAGATGAGATCTATGTGTCCGAATAGATGAGATCTATGGTCTCGAATAGATGAGATCTACATGACAAAAGAGACCAAGTGAAGTAATCAAAAGAATATGTTCTTAAGATAACTACACGAAGAGACCAAAAGAAAGTTTTGATAGAAAATGACTAAAGAAATTTATCATATTATCATCTTAACTTATTAAAACAACAATATCAATAAATCAAAATGGAAATAAAACATCAAAATAAAAATAAAAAAAAAAACATTTCGGAAGGAAACAAAATGGGGCGGCCGAAATTTTTTTCTTCAAATTTTTTTTTTTGTTCAATTCATTTATGAAAATCATATAAAATATTTTCGTGGCCTATGCTCTGATACCACTTGTGGGAAATATTGGTATACTTCATCAAGAAATTCGGATTATAACAAAATTATAATTATGAAATTACTAGTCATAAACGAAATTGCATAAACAAAAAGGAATAGAGATTATAATCAACCTTCGGTCCTAGCACTTAGGCCTAAGAACAAATATCGAGATCGATATTCTCCTAATCGTTGCACCCAAAATGCTTTGAGAAATGCCTCTCCTTTTGCTAGAATGAGATCCCTAATTTCTAATGATTTTAGGGTTTTTTTGTGATGTGAGAATTAGGTCAAAAAGGAAGTGAGGAAAATGATCTCCTTTCCTCTTCTTTTAACCGTCCAAAGGGGAGTAAAATGGGAAGATTTTATTTTCTTCTTTTTACTCTCTTTGACCGAGTAACCAACCGAAAAAATAAGGAGAGGAATCTTCTTATTTTTGGTAGTTATCATATTGTATAAAATGCGTATAATTATCAATTGTCATTTATGTCGTCATGTATTAATAAGTCCACACACAACAGTTTGTAGTCGATTTATTAATACCGGTCTGTCAACATTTATTATAACAATTTTGTATAATATATACATTAACTATAAATATCGCATATTTATAATTTGCTATTTAAATATAACCGCTTACGTTTAATTATGAATTAACATCTTAATTCGTTTAAGCTAACATTATATACATTAATTAAATATAACAGTTTATATTCAATTTACTAATTTAACAATTAATTCGTCTCAGCTGGTATTATTTAATTGTATTAAATAATCGTCTCATCATCACATTGACTAACTTTTTAGTCAAATACATGAACTAACCTTTTAGTCATATAAGGCATCAATGTGATTATGTTTTCATATAATCACATCTCTCAAACACATCCTTTAGGTGTGACTTTTAGGGACCAGTTGATCACCGCCATCAGTATGATAATAACGTCAAACTTCTAGCAAGCAAACCGTTATTAATAAACGTTAATCAACTGATAAAAATACTAAGTATACCCTTTTGAACCTATAAGAGATTTATATACGTTATCACACTAAATGTGGAGGACACAAGCTCCAACAAACTCCCACTTGTCCTCACAAGTGTATGTGCGATAACCGATTCTCATATCCTAAAATTTCTTCCACTCAATGTAAAACAATTTGCTGCGGTCCAGGTACACTGCGAAAACAAGAAGAAAAATATAATAACCATACTCATCGTTATGATTTAAGTCTAATGCAAAACTGTTATAAGCGAAGACTCAAGCATTTATCTAATTGACCTCCCTGAAGAATTATATAAATGATCCCAAGACTCAATTATCTGTAAATTGATAAGCCAACCTCTTGGCTAATTCTACTGTTAGAATTCTTGGTTGATAAATTTCTGTAAATTCTATCTTTAGTCCATCATAATCACGAGAAACTCTTCGGATTATAATGTTGAGGTAAAATTAGTCAACACAAACTACTTACCCAACGTAGAAGGGGTCACATGGAGAGTAAGGTCCTATATGCCTATCGACGAAGAAGGGATTCATAGTTGTTTGCCCTTATAAAGACTAGTCTCAATTTTAGTTATAGAGGAAGATCCCATCAACTTAATTTTAATTCATTTTAAGTGAACTAATATCTAGCATGCGAGAATGAATAAATTAAGATGATGGCTTAAAAAGTGTGACATCTTTATGTCCATGATAACTAACATTCAATCTATACATTATAGATTTAATGTATAAAGATTATTGGCCAAAACACACAAAAATTTTTTTTTTTTTTAAAAATGCTCTCGGCATTGCTCAAAACAAAAAAAAAACAATTTTTTTTTTTATTTTAAATGCCCTCGGCATTCCAATCCTAAAAAAAACAAAACAGTTTTTTTTTATTTCTTGCGGCATTTTGCCCTAAATACAAAAAAAACAGGTTTTTTTTTCTTTTTAAAAGCTCACGGCATTCAGCCATTTTTTTTCTTTTTTTTCTCGAAAAAAAAACTTTTTATGTGAACAAAATGTTTAATGTTGCTAATATAACAAGATTGGCATAATCAACATCTTTTAATTTAAATATAGATTCAAACTAGATGATTCAATTTAACCTCTTAAAATGAATATCTAAATTATGATTAAATCGATTATCCGAATATTTGATTCATCACAATTGATTTGAACATTATTAAATTAACTTGTATGGCAAAACTATATAGCAAAAACAAATCATCAACAATTAAAAACAATTTCCATTTACATTTGAATTTAATTCTTATTAAATCAAAACATCTACAAATTTATCATATTATCATCTTGACTTATTAAAACAACAATATCAATAAATCAAAATGGAAATAAAACATCAAAATAAAAAAAAAATATTTCGGCAGGAAACAAAATGGGGCGGCCGAAATTTTTTTCTTCAATTTTTTTTTTGTTTAATTCATTTATGAAAATCATATAAAATAATTTCGTGGCCTATGCTCTGATACCACTTGTGGAAATATCGGTATACTTCATCAAGAAATTCGGATTATAACGAAATTATAATTATGAAATTACTAGTCATAAACGAAATTGCATAAACAACAAGGAATAGAGATTATAATCAACCTTCGGTCCTAGCAATTAGGCCTAAGAACAAATATCGAGATCGATATTCTCCTAATCGTTGCACCCAAAATGCTTTGAGAAATGCCTCTCCTTTTGCTAGAATGAGATCCCTAATTTCTAATGATTTTAGGGTTTTTGTGTGATGTGAGAATTAGGTCAAAAAAGAAGTGAGGAAAATCATCTCCTTTCCTCTTCTTTTAACCGTCCAAAGGGGAGTAAAATGGGAAGATTTTATTTTCTTCTTTTTACTCTCTTTGACCGAGTAGCCAACCGAAAAAATAAGGAGAGGAATCTTCTTATTTTTGGTAGTTATCATATTGTATAAAATGCGTATAATTATCAATTGTCATTTATGTCGTCATGTATTAATAAGTCCACACACAACAGTTTGTAGTCGATTTATTAATACCGGTCTGTCAACATTTATTATGACAATTTCGTATAATATATACATTAACTATAAATATCGCATATTTATAATTTGCTAATTCAATATAACCGCTTACGTTTAATTATGAATTAACATCTTAATTCGTTAAAGCTAACATTATATACATTAATTAAATATAACAGTTTATATTCAATTTACGAATTTAACAATTAATTCGTCTCAGCTGGTATTATTTAATTGTATTAAATAATCGTCTCATCATCACATTGAGTAACTTTTTAGTCAAATACATGAACTAACCTTTTAGTCATATAAGGCATCAATGTGATTATATTTTCATATAATCACATCTCACAAACACATCCTTTAGGTGTGACTTTTAGGGACCAGTTGATCACCGCCATCAGTATGATAATAACGTCAAACTTCTAGCAAGCCAACCGTTATTAATAAACGTTAATCAACTGATAAAAATACTAAGTATACCCTTGTGAACCTATAAGAGATTTATATACGTTATCACACTAATTGTGGAGGACACATGCTCCAACAAACTCCCACTTGTCCTCACAAGTGTATGTGCGATAACCGATTCTCATATCCTAAAATTTCTCCCACTCAATGTAAAACAATTTGCAAAATCCATATTCACAAAGGTCGTATTTTACAAGTGATCTGTATCAAGAGTAGTTTCCCCGACGAGAGAGTAACTTAACTGATAAACGAATCATCATTCGAGCATGGCCATGCATTTCAGTTACAACTCCTCGAGTGGCCATGAGAAATAACTAAACCTGATAAGGGTTGGATATTTTCCTCAACTCGAATCCTGCAGATGTAAGCACAGTATGAAATGACCCAGAAAAAATCTACTTAGCCTCCATTTACGGCAGAGCGTGAGAAAGAAACCAAAGTCACCCAAAAACTGCCTTAATCTAAAGAGACAGTCTATAGTCAAAAGAATCGACTCTAGGAACACAATGGACGTCCAATCCACGACCTGGCACCGAATGTTTTCAAACATTTAGGACTACATTACGCTGTCACTATTGTCCTACGAGGTATCGTTATAACTCGCATCTGTGATCGATCAGCCAACCGTTTGACTTATGGCTCGTTGAACCCACCATCAATCAACTTCACAATATAATAGCCAGAGTTATCAGCTCATGTAGACGATTACGGACCAAAACAAATACAATATAATTCAGTTCACTTTGTGGCGTTCAAAGTTGTCGTACAATCCACATGAAAAACAAAATATGAAATAATACGATGAAGTTATAAATAGCATATGAAAAGAAAATGTATCGAATTCATAAGCAACTAGTACAACTCAGGAACACGTTTAATTCCCATGGAAATAACGTGCCCTTCATGCTTATCATATTTCAATGGTTTAGTGAGAGGGTCCGCGATGTTGTCATCTGAAGCAATCTTGTCAATCACTATCTCCTCTTGCTCCACGTAATCACGGATCAGGTGAGCCTTCCGATGTACATGTCTAGACTTGTTGCTAGACTTAGGCTCCTTGGCCTGGAAGATGGCACCTCTATTGTCATAATAGATGGTGATTGGGTCATTCGAACTAGGAACTATGGATAGTCCTTGTAAGAATTGACGCGTTCATATAGCTTCCTTTGCTGCTTCTGAAGCGGCATAGTACTCGGATTCAATAGTAGAATCTGCTACAACTTCTGGTTTGGAACTCTTCCAGCTGACCGCAACACTATTAACAGTAAAGACGAATCCAGACTGAGATTTCGAATCATCTCGATCTGTTTGGAAGCTAGCATCTGCGTAACCGATTGCACATAGCTTAGTATCTCCTCCATAAGTCAATACCCAATCCTTAGTCCTCCGTAGGTACTTAAGGATGTTTTTAACAGCTATCCAGTGTGTTTCACCTGGGTTGCCTTGGTACCGACTTGTCATACTCAATGCATATGCCACGTCTGGACGTGTGCATTGTGGGTTAATATCCGTATACTACCCTTTAATTGTAGGACTATAACGCAAATTTCATATGTAATTTATAGTCATAAAACAAAATAACAAGGAAACGATAAAGATTAGAAATAACCTCGGGTCCTTTATAGTGCGGCGTAAAGAACAGAAATCAACAGAGATTTCCTCCTAATTGTTGCACCCAAGACTTGTCCGAGATATGCCCTTGTGCTAGATGATGTTCTCCGATTGCCTTGCAATATTGGGAGAACTGATGTGAGTTTTCTTGAGATGTGAGATCTCGGTTTCTACAGAGAAGAATGCTCTTCGAAACCCTAATTATTTTTCACTAATGATGATTAGGTTAGAAGGGAGGAGAAGCTCTCCCTTTTGTTCTCCTAATCTCGACCAAACCGAGTCCATGGGGAGGTAATGGGCTTTTCCATTTCCTCTTCATTTTAACTCGTAGTCCGTACCCAAATGACTAAATGTATATGACGCGGTTTTTATAAATCGTCATCGGTTATCGGCTATTAAAACATCAACTAATAACACGGGTTAGTTGAAGTATTAATACATGTCCGACAAAGACGATATTGTATAATTATATTCAATATACATTAATTAAATATAAATCGTTTATATTTAATTTTACGAATTAACTGGTTAATTCGCCTTAGCCCATGATATTTAATCCGTATTAAATATAATATCTCAACATCACATATTTGACTAATTACTAGTCAAATGACTCGGACTAACTGGTTAGTCAAAATTGGCATCTACATGATCGTATTTTCATCTTGTCACGTCTCTCAAACGTATCCTATAGGTGTGACTTTTAGGGACCAGTTGATCACCGCCATCCGTATGACAATAACGTCAAACTTATCTAGCAAGCCAACCGTTATTGATAAACGTGGATCAACTGATAATAATACCAAAGTATGCCCTTTGATCCTTTTAGAGGTTTATAAGTCCTTGCACTAACTGTTAAGGACACCAACCCCAACAAGCTCCCACTTGTCCGTACAAGTGCATGTGCAATGACGTTATCCGCACTAACTGGAGGACACAAGCTCCAACAAACTCCCACTTGTCCGTACAAGTGTATGTGCGATAACCGATTCTCATATTCATTTAAAATTTCTCCCACTCAATGTAAAACAATTTGCAGATCCGGATCCACAAAGGTCGTATTTTACAATCGATCTGTATCTAGAGTGGTTTCCAAGACTAGAGAGTAACTTAACCGATAAAACGAATCCGTATCCGAGCATGGCCATGCATTTCGATTCTGACTCCTCGAGTGGCCCCGAGAAATATCGAGTACGATAAAGGCTGAATATTTCCTTCAACTCGAACTCCTTCCGATCTAAGCACAACATGAAATGACCCAGAAAAAAAATCTACTTGGCCCCTGTTACGGATGACCGTGAGAAAGAAACCAAAGTCACCCAAAATCTGCCTTAGTCTCAAGAGACAATCGATAGTCAAAAGAATCGACTCTTAGGATCACCATGGAGGTCCTATCCACGACCGGCACCGAATGTTATAAAACATTTAGGACTCCACGTCGATGTCACAATTGTGTCCTACGAAATATCCGTATAAATCGCCACTGTGATTGGTCAGTCAACCGGTTGACTTATGGCTCGTTGAACCCACCATCAACCAACGTCACAAAATAATTGCCAGAGTTATCAGCTCATGTGGGCAATTAAGGACTGAAAAGATATAATGTTCGTTCAGTTCACTTTGTGGTGTTCAAAATTTGTCGTACAAATCCACATGAAAAACAAAATATATATATAAAATATCAAAACGATGATGTCGTACAGAGTACAAGAGAGGATGAATCTGATCCATAAAAGACTACTACAACTTAGGAACACGTTTAATTCCCATGGAATTAACATGCCCTTCATGCTTATCTTGTCGTAATGCTTTAGTGAGAGGATCTGCTATGTTATCATCTGTAGCAATCTTTTCTATCACTACTGTCTTTTGCTCCACGTAATCCCGGATTAGATGAGCTTTCCGTTGTACATGTCTACACTTGTTGCTAGACTTCGGCTCCTTAGCTTGGAAGATGGCACCACTATTGTCGCAATAGATGGTGATCGGGTCATTCGAACTAGGCACTACAGAGAGCCCATGTAAGAATTGACGCATCCATATCGCTTCCTTTGTAGCTTCAGACGCGGCATAGTACTCGGACTCGTCGTAGAATCTCTTTGTAACAGTTTGTTTCGAACTCTTCCGGTGATCATAGCGCCATTAAGAGTAAAAACGAATCCAGACTGAGATTTCGAGTCATCTCGATCCGTTTGGAAGCTAGCATCTGCGTAACCGGTTGCGCATAGCTTTTGTTCGCCTCCATAAGTCAATGCCCAATCTTTAGTCCTCCGGAGGTACTTAAGAATGTTCTTGACAGCCAACCAATGTGGTTCACCCGATTCTTTGTTGGAATCGACTTGTCATACTCAATGCATATGCCACGTCCGGACGTGTGCATATCATGGCATACATGATTGATCCTATAGCCGAAGCATAAGGAATCCGTGTCATGCGCTCTTTCTCTTCCGGTGTCTCTGGTGCCTGAGACTTGCTCAAATGCACCCCTGGAGCCATAGGAAGGAACCCCTTCTTGGAGTTAGTCATGCTGAATCTCTCTAGGACTTTGTCTATATAAGACTCCTGACTGAGAGATAGCATCCGTCGTGATCTATCTCGATAGATACGGATGCCTAGAATTCTTTGTGCCTCTCCCAGATCTTTCATCTGGAAATGGTTTTTCAACCATACTTTCACCGAAGTTAAGAGAGGTATGTCATTCCCAATCAGGAGTATGTCGTCAACATACAATATTAGGAAGACAATCTTGCTCCCACTCGACTTGATATATAGACATGGTTCCTCGACAGATCGAGTAAATCCATTTTCTTTTATCACTTGGTCGAAGCGATGATTCCAACTCCGAGATGCTTGCTTAAGTCCATAAATGGAACGCTTAAGTTTGCATACTTTCTTAGGATGTCTTTGGATCGATGAAACCTTCGGGTTGTACCATGTACAACTCTTCCTCCAAAAAGCCGTTTAAGAAGGCGGTTTTCACGTCCATTTGCCAAATTTCATAGTCATGAAAAGCGGCGATCGCTAAGATAATCCGAATGGAACGCAGCATGACTACGGGTGCAAAAATCTCATCGTAGTGCAAACCTGGCACTTGGGTGAAACCTTTAGCAACTAGTCGTGCTTTGTAGATATCTTGTTGACCTTCCACAGAATGCTTTATCTTGTAAAGCCATTTGCATTGAAGGGGACGAACCTTAGAAGGTAAGTCAACAAGATCCCACACGTTGTTCTCATACATGGAGTCCATCTCGGATTGCATGGCCTCAAGCCATAGCTTTGAGTCAGAACTAGTCATGGCACCTTTATAGGTTGCGGGTTCACTACTCGTTAAGAGCAGGACGTCATCTATGTCATGTTCCTCGACCATACCGATGTATCATGCGGAGGAATAGAGACTCTTCCCGACCTCCTAGGTTCCTCGGGAATATTCACCGCGGAAGGGATTGAAGGAACAGGTTCCTCCAATGGTTGCTCGGTGTTTGGTTCTGGAATCTCCGACAGGTCGAAGGTTCTATCACTCTTTGCATTCTCGAGAAATTCCTTCTCTAAGAATGTCGCACTAGCCGCAACAAAAACGCGTTGTTCGGTTGGCGAATAGAAGTAATGACCAAGTGTTCCTTTAGGATAACCTATAAAGTATGTCTTGACCGATCGCGGGCCGAGCTTATCTTCAGGTCTCCACTTGACATAAGCCTCGCAGCCCCAAACCCGTATAAAGGACAAGTTAGGGACCGTTCCCTTCCATAGTTCATATGGAGTCTTGTCAACAGCTTTAGACGGACTTCGGTTAAGTATTAGAGCAGCTGACATAAGAGCATAACCCCATAACGAGTCAGGCAACACGGTGTGACTCATCATGGATCGAACCATATCAAGTAATGTTCGATTTCTCCGTTCGGACACACCATTCAGCTGAGGTGTTCCAGGTGGAGTTAACTGTAGGGCAATCCCACAGTCTTTGAGGTGTTGATCAAACTCGTGAGAAAGATACTCGCCACCACGATCCGAACGTAGTGTTTTAATCTTTCTACCTAATAGGTTCTGTACCCTATTTTGGTATTCCTTGAATTTCTCAAAGGATTCACTTTTGTGCTTCATTAAGTAGACATAGCCATATCTACTTAAGTCGTCCGTGAAAGTGATGAAATACCTATAGCCTTCTCGTGCGGTGATTGACATAGGGCCACATACATCCGTGTGTATGAGTCCTAATAGGTCAGCAGCGCGCATTCCAACACCTTTGAAGGAAATACGAGTCATCTTACCGATGAGACATGATTCACACGTGCCAAATGATTGAAAATCAAAGGGCGAGATAGCTCCATTTTTGATGAGCTGTTTTACGCGTTTCTCATTAATGTGTCCCATACGGCATTGCCATAGATACGTTTGATCTTTGTCACCAACCTTTAACTTTTTATTCATTACGTGTAATATTTCCGTGGTCTGATCTAAAACATAAATTCCGTTTATGGAGATCCTTGCCAGTAAATCATATCGTGTAATGAGAAAATGCAAGAATTATTTTCTATTACAAATGAAAAACCAAGTTTATCAAGTGCAGAAACTGAAATAATGTTTTTCGAAAGACTAGGAACATAATAACAGTCATATAATGACAACTCAAATCCGCTAGGAAGCTGGATCACATATGTCCCCTTGGAGATGGCAGCTACTCTTGCTCCATTCCCAACACGCAGGTCCACCTCACCCTTTACGAGGGGTTCGATGTTTCGGAGCCCCTGCACATGATTACACAGATGAGAACCACAACCAGTATCAAGTACCCAAGTTCCGTAACTTGCGTGGTTAATCTCAATCATATGAATAAAAGTAGAAGAAGAGGAAGACATACCAACAGGTTTAACACGACCTGCCTTTAAGTCCTCATGATAAACAGGACATGTGCGTCTCCAATGCCCAGTCTTGTGGCAATGATGGCATTCCATGTTATCATTCTTGCTCTTTGTCACGCCTGATGAGGTGCTCGACTCACCAGGCCCACTCTTACCTGAACCCGACTTCTTGAACTTCGCCTTACCTACTGCTAGGTTTGCCTGAGCTTTGCCCTTACCTTTCCCTTTATTCGACACAACGAGAACATCCTGTTTCATGCTCCCACTGAACTTCATGTCCTTCTCGGGCCCCGTACGAGGAGGAGTGCAGTTCATGCGGAGTTTTCTTCAAATCATTCATATAGTAATTCGCTCTAAATTGCGAATAACCATCGTGGAGTGAGTGAAGAATGCGGTCGATAACAATGTTCTCGCCTGATGTTACGATTAAAGGTCTCCGGTTTCTCGACATTCTCAATCATGCGAGAATGTGTGGGCTAACAAAGTTGGCCCTTTCGAGTCTCGCATCAAAGAAGCGAGTGGTATGCTCATAGGTCACGATTCTCGGTGCTTTCGAGAATTCCTTAGTGAGCGTGGTGAAAATCTTGTTTGCACCATGGGCTATGAAGCGTTTCTGCAAATTGGGTTCCATTGCAAAAATGAGTACGTTTTTAATCGCACCGCTTCCATACGTAAATCATTAAACTTGGTGATTTCAGCAGCTCTAGCCGTGGGACATGGGTTTGCCGGGATGGGCTCTAATAGATATTTGAGCTTCCGTCAGCAGCAGCAGCATTCCGTAATGCCGCTTCCCGTCCGAAGTTGGATCCATCATTCTTGATCGAGTAGACCGATTCATCCGATTCATGAAGATCCGAAGCCGGACTCACGGTCCAATGTGGCACTTGGCATTGGGTTTTCGGTAGAACCGACCATTTGTTGTTTAGCGAGTTTAAAATCGTGATCTACCTTTGAAAAAGAAAGGAAAAACAAAACGAAATAAGCAACTCATCGAGGTGATTTAAGTCTATTTTAAAAATCATTTTAAACATGTAGACTCTCGCACTTGCATAATTGATCTCCCTCAAGAAAGATACAAGTGATCCCAAGACTCAATTTCTGTAAATTGATAAGCCAACTGTTTAGCTAATTCTTCCGGAAGAACTCTTGGTCGACAGATTTCCGTAAATCCTATCTATAGTCCACCATAATCACAGGATCGTACGAGTGACCATAGTGTTGAGATAAAATAGGTCAATCGGTTCCAACTTACCCGACGTAGAAGGGGTCATATTATGCCTACCGACGAAGAAGGGACTCATTGGAGTTTGACCTATAAAGACCGTTCTCAATTTTAGTTTATACGAGGAAGATCCCATCAACAAAATTATAATTCATTTTAAGTGAACGAATAACTAGCGTCTGTCGTGAATGAATTTATTTGGATGATGGCTTTAAAACGTGTGACATGAGAATGTCAATGAAAACTAACTCGTGACCTCTATATGTGTCAGTTTTCATGCAATAAATAGGTGGTTTGGTTTTTAGGCGGAATATGATGCATATTATCGTTACGAAAAATAAATAAATGAATGCAATACGTAAATAAAATTCCTAGTGTGGCCTATCCTAGTATAAGAACATAATACAACTTTGGAATCCACCGTTGGACCCGAAAAGCTTGTCTTGATGTTCCATCTTGATCCAAGTAGCGGGAGTGAGCATCTGGTCTCCATCTTTGGTCTTCTCAAAAATTACAATTAAAATTACAAAATATAAACCTATTTACATTCTAATTAAAACTGTAATTACAAGTGAAAAATCCCAAAACGGAGATACGAGATCTCAAAATACAACCAAGACCGTGTTCCATCATTACGGTAACACGTTCTACTAAGGCCACACTAAGTTACAACCGTTTGTAAATTAAAATAAATACGTAATAAAAGGGCATTCACGGCATTCAAGATAAACGATAAATAAAAATGCATCAACTAAAAAAATTCATTCGTGACATAATTCCGTAATTATGTTAAATTTATCCAAACCACCTTTTAATGATTAAAATTCATGTGATAAAACCGCTTCTATCATTTAATTTTAATCCATTACAATCCGTTACTTTAAATACGCTTTAAAATAACTTAATGGTACGTGTGTGAACCGTTTCACAATCATAGCGAGTGTACAATATCCGTATAAAGTACATATTAAGGCCAAAAGAAAATTTAAAGCAAAAAGAATAAATTTTCAAAGCTGTCAAAACAGAAATCCTTCGATCCAGGGACATAAGTGCTCGATCGAGGGACAAAAGGGCTCGATCGATCTGAAGCGCAAGTCGATCGAGAGGGTTGCCAAACAAAGTGCTCGATCGACTAAAGCGGTGGTCGATCGAGTACCTTTATCAGCCGAATCTACTCGATCGAGTACGAGGACAACTCGATCGAGCGGAGAGAGGGTTTTGAAAGGGGTCGATCGAGTACAACAGGGACTCGATCGAACAAAAACAAGACAGAAATAGCACTCGATCGAGTAGAAATACGCTCGATCGAATGCAAACATGGCTGAAACTTCAAAACCCTCGTGAAAACAGTTTGTCGAGACAAAATCAATTGCAATTTTGATCAAAACGCATCAAAACAAATTTAACAATTGACAAAAACTTGACATGTTGCTATAATCTCCGTATAAAATAACAACATGTAAAAACAATATGAAAATTGAAACAAAACAGTAGTGTAAAACATGAAACGGCACGGTTTTCAAGACAAAATAACAACAAGAGCAACCGTGTAAACAGGACACGGTTCCCAATGCAACCAAAAACGCAGCAACAACAGAAAAAAATTTCTGCCGTGTAAAAAAAATTGGCTGCCGAGACAAAATTTTTAAACAAAAAATCATCGATTCATTTCGTTTAATGAAAATTACATAGAAAAAAATACGTGGCCTCGCTCTGATACCACTTGTGGGTTAATATCCGTATACTACCCTTTAATTGTAGGACTATAACGCAAATTTCATATGTAATTTATAGTCATAAAACAAAATAACAAGGAAACGATAAAGATTAGAAATAACCTCGGGTCCTTTATAGTGCGGCGTAAAGAACGAGTAAATCAACAGAGATTTCCTCCTAATTGTTGCACCCAAGACTTGTCCGAGATATGCCCTTGTGCTAGATGATGTTCTCCGATTGCCTTGCAATATTGGGAGAACTGATGTGAGTTTTCTTGAGATGTGAGATCTCGGTTTCTACAGAGAAGAATGCTCTTCGAAACCCTAATTATTTTTCACTAATGATGATTAGGTTAGAAGGGAGGAGAAGCTCTCCCTTTTGTTCTCCTAATCTCGGCCAAACCGAGTCCATGGGGAGGTAATGGGCTTTTCCATTTCCTCTTCATTTTAACTCGTAGTCCGTACCCAAATGACTAAATGTATATGACGCGGTTTTTATAAATCGTCATCGGTTATCGGCTATTAAAACATCAACTAATAACACGGGTTAGTTGAAGTATTAATACATGTCCGACAAAGACGATATTGTATAATTATATTCAATATACATTAATTAAATATAAATCGTTTATATTTAATTTTACGAATTAATTAAGTTAATTCGCCTTAGCCCATGATATTTAATCCGTATTAAAAATAATATCTCAACATCACATATTTGACTAATTACTAGTCAAATGACTCGGACTAACTGGTTAGTCAAAATTGGCATCTACATGATCGTATTTTTCATCGTCACGTCTCTCAAACGTATCCTATAGGTGTGACTTTTAGGGACCAGTTGATCACCGCCATCTGTATGACAATAACGTCAAACTTATCTAGCAAGCCAACCGTTATTGATAAACGTGGATCAACTGATAATAATACCAAAGTATGCCCTTTGATCCTTTTAGAGGTTTATAAGTCCTTGCACTAACTGTTAAGGACACCAACCCCAACAAGCTCCCACTTGTCCGTACAAGTGCATGTGCAATGACGTTATCCGCACTAACTGGAGGACACAAGCTCCAACATGCATATCATGGCATACATGATTGATCCTATGGCTGATGCATAAGGAACACGACTCATACGTTCAACCCCTTCAGGTGTCTTGGGTGACTGAGACTTGCTCAAATGCATCCCAGACGTCATTGGAAGGTTCCCCTTCTTGGAGTTGATCATGCTGAACCTTTCAAGAATCTTATCTAAATAACACTCCTGACTCAATGATAACATCCGTCGTGATCTATCTCGATAGATACGGATTCCCAATATGCATTGTGCCTCACCCAGATCTTTCATCTGGAAATGGTTATTCAGCCATCCTTTTACCGAAGATAAGAGAGGAATGCCATTCCCAATCAAGAGTACGTCATCGACATACAATATCAAGAAAACAATCTTGCTCCCACTCGACTTGGTATATAAGCATGGTTCCTCGACAGATCGAATGAAACCATACTATTTTATCACCTGGTCGAAACGATGATTCCAACTCCGAGAAGCTTGCTTAAGTCCATAAATGGAACGTTTAAGCTTGCACACTTTCTTAGGATTTTCAGGATCTATGAAACCTTCGGGTTGTACCATGTACAATTCCTCCTCCAAATAACCGTGTAAGAAGGCGGTTTTCACATCCATCTGCCAAATTTCATAGTCATGAAAAGCGGCAATCGCTAAGATTATCCGAATAGAACGCTGCATAACTACGAGTGCAAAAATTTCATCATAATAGAATCCGTGCACTTGAGTGAAACCTTTTGCCACTAGTCGTGCCTTATAGGTATCTGGTTGCCCGTCTACAGAATGCTTTATTTTGTAAAGCCATTTTCACTGAAGAGGTCGTGCTTTGTTAGGTAAATCAATAAGATCCCATACGTCATTCTCATACATGGAGTCCATCTTGGATTGCATGGCTTCAAGCCATAGCTTAGAGACGGAACAGGTCATGGCACCTTTATAGGTAGCGGGTTCATTACTCTCTAGGAGTAAAACGTCATTTTCCTCGACCATACCAATGTATCTGTCTGGAGGATTAGAGACTCTACCCGACCTCCTAGGTTCCTGAGGAATATTAACTGTATCATTAGTTGAAGGAACATCTTCCTCCATCTGTTCCTCGGTTGTTGGTTCTTGAATCTCCAAATGACTCGAAGGTTCTATTACTTGACTTGTTCTCGAGAAATTCTTTCTCTAAGAACTTAGCACTAGCCGCAACAAAAACTCGATGTTCGGTAGGCGAATAGAAGTAATGACCAAACATTCTTTTTGGATAACCAATAAAGTATGTCTTGACTGATCGTGGGCCGAGCTTATCCTCGTGTCTCCACTTGACATAAGCCTCGCAGCCCCAAACCCGAATAAAGGACAAGTTAGGGACCGTTCCCTTCCACATTTCATATGGAGTCTTGTACAGCTTTAGACGGACTTCGGTTAAGTATAAGAGCAGCTGACAAAAGAGCAAAGCCCCATAATGAATCAGGTACTACCGTGTGACTCATCATGGATCGAACCATATCAAGTAGTGTTCGATTTCTCTGTTCGGACACACCATTTAATTGAGGTGTTCCAGGTGGAGTTAACTGCAAAACGATTCCGCAGTCTTTAAGGTGTTAATCAAACTCATTTGAAAGATATTCGCCACTCCGATCTGAACGGAGTGCTTTAACCTTTCTACCCAGTTGGTTCTCAACCCTGTTCTGGTATTCCTTGAATTTCTCAAAGGACTCACTTTTATGCTTCATTAAGTAGACATATCCGTATCTACGCAAATCGTCCGTGAAAGTGATAAAATATCTATAGCCATCTCTAGCGGTAATTGACATAGGTCCACAAACATCAGTATGTATGAGTCCTAATAGGTACCTAGCGCGCATTCCAACACCTTTGAAGGAAATTCGAGTCATTTTGCCAATGAGACATGATTCACACGTGGCAAATGAAGAGAAATCAAATGTGGGAATAGTCCCATTCTCAATGAGTTTCTTTACACGTTTTTCATTTATGTGTCCCATTCGACAATGCCATAGATAAGTTTGATCTTTGTCACCAACCTTTAATTTCTTATTATTCACATGTAATATATTTGTGGTTTGATCAAAGATATAAATTCCATTCATGGAAACTGCTTTGCCATAAACCATTTCATTAAAAGAGAAAATACAGCTATTGTCCTTTTTTGAAAATGAAAAACTGTCTTTATCAAATACGGAAACAGAAATAATATTCTTAGATAAACTGGGTACATAGTAACAGTTATATAAATATAACTCAAAAACACTAGGGAGATGGATTACGTATGTTCCCATTGAGACTGCAGCAACTCATGCTCCATTCCCGACTCGCAGGTCCACATCACCCTTTGCGAGGGGTTTGATGTTTTTTAGGCCCTGCAAATGATTACACAGATGAGAACCACAAAAGATATCAAGTACCCAAGTTCCGAAACTTGCATGGTTAATCTCAATCATATGAATATAAGATGACATACCAACAGGAGTGACGCGACCTGCTTTTATGTCCTCACGGTACACGGGACAGTTCCTCCTCCAATGCCCTGTCTTGTGACAATGGTGGCATTCAACGTTAACGTCCTTGATCTTTGCCTTGCCTTGTGAGCCACTAGTCTCACCAGGCCCACTCTTACCGTTTCCTGACTTTTTAAACTTTGGCTTTCCTACAGTTAGGTCGCCGTGAGCTTTGCCCTTACCCTTATTCTTGTTGGAAATCATGAGAACATATTACTTCATGCTCCCACTCAATTTCATATCCTTCTCGGTCTGTACGAGAAGTGAGTGTAGCTCATGAGGAATTTTCTTCATGTCATTCATGTAGTAATTTGCCCTGAAAAGGGCAATACCATCATGAAGTGAATGAAGCATACGGTCAATGACTATGCTCTCACTGATTTTGCAATCAAGTGCCTCCAGTTTCTCGACATTCTCAATCATGTTAAGAATGTGTGGGCTAATCGGTTGGCCCTTCTGGAGTTTCGCATCAAAGAAGCGACAGGTATGCTCATAAGTAACGATTCTCGGTGCTTTTGAGAACTCATTAGTGAGCATGGTGAAAATCTTGTTTGCACCTTGGGCAATGAAGCGTCTTTGAAAATTGGTTTCCATTGCAAAAATGAGTACGTTCTTTATCGCACCCGCTTCCATGACGAAGTCACTATAAGCAAGTGACTCGTTAGCTCTTGTATTGGGGCCTGGGTTTGGCGGTATTGGCTCAATTAAGTACTTGAGCTTACCATCAGTAATGGCAGCATTCCTTAATGATGCCTCTCAGTCCGCAAAGTTGGACCCGCCATTCTTCAGTCGTGTGGACTGATTCATGTGGTCCATGAAAGTTTTGAGCCAGGACTCGCGTGCAAGTGTGGCACTTGGCATAGGGATATAATTATTTCCAGCCATTTATTGTAAGCAGTATTATCAATGTAAAACGAATTCTACACTGCGAAAAAAAGAAGAAAAATATAATAAGCATACTCATCGTTATGATTTAAGTCTAATTCAAAACTGTTATAAGCGAAGACTCAAGCATTTATACAATTGACCTCCCTCAAGAATTATATAAATGATCCCAAGACTCAATTATCTATAAATTGATAAGCCAACCTCTTGGCTAATTCTACTGTTAGAATTCTTGGTTGATAAATTTCTGTAAATTTTATCTTTAGTCCATCATAATCACAAGAAACTCTTCGGATTATAATGTTTAGGTAAAATAAGTCAACACAAACTACTTACCCAACGTAGAAGGGGTCACATGGAGAGTAAGGTCATATATGCCTACCGACGAAGAAGGGATTCATAGTTGTTTGCCCTTATAAAGACTAGTCTCAATTTTAGTTATAGAGGAAGATCCCATCAACTTAATTTTAATTCATTTTAAGTGAACTAATATCTAGCATGCGAGAATGAATAAATTAAGATGATGGCTTAAAAAGTGTGACATGTTTATGTCCATGATAACTAACATTCAATATATATGAGTCAATTTTCATGCATATTAGTAGGTGGTTTGGTTTAGGCGGAATATGATGCATTAATTATCATGCGATGAAAAGCAACATGAAAGGAAAAACGTAAAATAAAAAACAAAGTCCTAGTGTGGCCTATCTACCAAAATGAACATAAATACAACTTTGAAATCCTTCCTAGGACCCGAGAAGCTTGTCTTGATGTTCCATCTTAGTCCATGTAGCGGGAGTGAGCAATCCAATCTCCATCTTTAGTCTTCTCAAAATTACAATAAAATTACAAAATAAACCTTTTTACATTATAATTTCAAAAACATAATACTTAAAGAAAACCAAAGGAAATTCGAGATCTCAAATTACATCAAGACTATGTTTCCATCATTACAAAAACATAATCAACTAAGGCCACACTAGGTAATACAAAATTTCAAACGATTGCAAAAATACGTAAATAAACCATTCAATAATTCATACAACTAAATAAAAATGCATCAACTATAAATTAATCATTCAAGACATAATTCCTTAATTATGTAGAGTAATTTATCCAAACCACCTATTTAAATGATCAAATTATGTGACAATTCCTCAATTACTCACAATAATTCCAATCTTAATTCACATTAACCTAAAATATGAATTAATCTAACATTATTTTAAACCTCTTTAAAATAATTTGGGTATCTCAAATTTGTGTACCTTTTCACAACAAACAATCATACATTATAGATTTAATGTATAAAGATTATTGGGCAAAACACAAAAAATTTCTTTTTTTTTTCTTAAAATGCTCTCGGCATTGCTCAAAACAAAAAAAAAAAAATATTTTTTTTTAATATTTTAAATGCCCTCGGCATTCCAATCTTAAAAAAAAAACAAAACAGTTTTTTTTATTTCTTGCGGCATTTTGCCCTAAATACAAAAAAAACAGGTTTTTTTTCTTTTTAAAAGCTCACGGCATTCAGCCGTTTTTTTTTTCTTTCTTTCTTTTCTCGAAAAAAAAAACTTTTTATGTGAAGCAAATGTTTAATGTTGCTAATATAACAAGATTGGCATAATCATCATCTTTTAATTTAAACATAGATTCAAACTAGATGATTCAATTTAACCTCTTAAAATGAATATCTAAATTATGATTAAATCGATTATCCGAATATTTGATTCATCACAATTGATTTGAACATTATTAAATTAACTTGTATGACAAAACTATATAGCAAAAACAAATCATCAACAATTAAAAATAATTTCCATTTACATTTTAATTTAATTCTTATTAAATCAAAACATCTACAAATTTATCATATTATCATCTTAACTTATTAAAACAACAATATAAATAAATCAAAATGGAAATAAAACATCAAAAAAAAAAAACATTTCGGCAGGAAACAAAATGGGGTGGCCGAAATTTTTTTCTTCAAATTTTTTTTTTTTTAATTCATTTATGAAAATCATATAAAATAATTTCGTGGCCTATGTTCTGATACCACTTGTGGGAAATATCGGTATACTTCATCAAGAAATTCGGATTATAACGAAATTATAATTATGAAATTACTAGTCATAAACGAAATTGCATAAACAAAAAGGAATAGAGATTATAATCAACCTTCGGTTCTAGCAGTTAGGCCTAAGAACAAATATCGAGATCGATATTCTCCTAATCGTTGCACCCAAAATGCTTTGAGAAATGCCTCTCCTTTTGCTAGAATGAGATTCCTAATTTCTAATGATTTTAGGGTTTTTTTTGTGATGTGAGAATTAGGTCAAAAAGGAAGTGAGGAAAATGATCTCCTTTCCTCTTCTTTTAACCGTCCAAAGGGGAGTAAAATGGGAAGATTTTATTTTCTTCTTTTTACTCTCTTTGACCGAGTAACCAACCGAAAAAATAAGGAGAGGAATCTTCTTATTTTTGGTAGTTATCATATTGTATAAAATGCGTATAATTATCAATTGTCATTTATGTCGTCACATATTAATAAGTCCACACACAACAGTTTGTAATCGATTTATTAATACCGGTCTGTCAACATTTATTATGATAATTTCGTATAATATATACATTAACTATAAATATCGCATATTTATAATTTGCTAATTAAATATAACCGCTTACGTTTAATTATGAATTAACATCTTAATTCGTTTAAGCTAACATTATATACATTAATTAAATATAACAGTTTATATTCAATTTACGAATTTAACAATTAATTCGTCTCAGCTGGTATTATTTAATTGTATTAAATAATCGTCTCATCATCACATTGACTAACTTTTTAGTCAAATACATGGACTAACCTTTTAGTCATATAAGGCATCAATGTGATTATATTTTCATATAATCACATCTCTCAAACACATCCTTTAGGTGTGACTTTTAGGGAACAGTTGATCACCGCCATCAGTATGATAATAACGTCAAACTTCTAGCAAGTCAACCGTTATTAATAAACGTTAATCAACTGATAAAAATACTAAGTATACCCTTATGAACCTATAAGATATTTATATACGTTATCACACTAACTGTGGAGGACACAAGCTCCAACAGTATTTCAATTCTTGAAATGTTTCGATTGAGTAGTCAATTACGAAACATGTGGAATTGAGTGGGAGTTTGAAATTATCATGTGAAGACATGAAATTTAGTGGGAGCAATCATCTTGTAAAATTTATAACTCATTACTCATTGAGAATGACGAGCTAGTACTATCTTTCACAAAGAAGTATTATTTGAGTTTTCAATTCTGGATGAAAATGGACTGAGATGAATCCAATCACTTCATGGGATGTTGGATAGGCATTGAGACATGCACATCAAATCAACGAGGAATGTAGGTTATTCATATCGATGAAAATGGAATTACCATAAGCAGTTATGGTCATTCATTGAACCTAAGAATGGTTGATCACATGATTAAAGATTACTAATGTTTCCGCCATTAGAATAATCATGCACATGTCCTATCATGAATCATATGCTTAAGAGCATGATGAGTCATTGGTAAGCCATAGAAGAATTGTCATGAATTCTCGAGAAGAACTATTGAGCTATTCTAGTGTTTGACAGAACACTATGTTATGTGACAAGAAGTTGCACATATTGAAGTTCGAAAACGCGTAAGGATTTATGAAAATTTTAAGCTATTTAAGCCAAAAAGAGAAATAAGAAGTTTGAAAACATACTTGGTTATAGTAAGAAGTTACTCAAAACAAGTATTTTCAAAATATGCTAGGACTTATGAGAAGTGCTAGGCTAATCATCTTGACAATTGTTGCAAGATCCTACAAAACATATACCTAGTACATTATGAGTTGGAAGAACACTTGACTAGTGCAAGTTATGTCGTCCACCATAATTCATTTGTTATGTATAAACAACAAGAAAGTTCTCTCAAAGTAAAGAACCTAAACCTAGTTTGGGAAACTAGATATGTACTTGGTGAGATTCATGCTATGTGAGACAAACATGAAAATAAAGGAAAATACAATTCAAGAGTTTGAACACGTGGACACATGGCGTGTTAAACTCATGTTGCGAGTAACTAGTGTTTACACACTTACAATATACATCACAAGGTGGTAATATGATATTGACTGCCCGAATGTGATGTCCACATTTGTCGTTTGAGTTATTATTAACTCACGTTTTACTTTTTTACATCCAAACGGGTTGTAGAGACAATTGAACCCCGTTAAAGTGAACACGGATTAGCATTGTATTCGCCCATAGTCACTTACATGAGGTGACGTCTCGAAGTGACTAGAGTGTGATGCGATTGATGGCAAGTTCAAGTGCCATAGAGTCATGTGAGATGACTAGTCGATCACATAGGCGGCATTAGGAACACTTTGTCGGGCTAATGACCGCTTATAGAGTTCTGGCAAATTTATATAGCCTGGTCGTGGCGAGAGCTACTATAGTATTCGAATGAGTCGATTCTTTTGACTAAAGACTGTTCGCCTAAGGTGGCATAGTTTCAGATTAACTTTGATTTATGTTACTACAACCTTCGTAAATGGGGTCAAATGGGCATATTTTGGGTTATGATGGTTGTGGCTAGTCGAAAGGAATAAGTGCGATAGGAATTGTCCACCCCTTGTCAGGGTTATAACAATATCTGAGGGCCACTCGAGGAGTAATGAACTGGAAATGCGTGGCCACGCTCGGAAGGTATCTATGGTAGATAATTCCGGTCAATCAGTTATTCTCCAGATCTAGGAAACCACTCTTGATATGATCACTTGTAAGTACGACCCGAAAGACACCTTGCATTGAGTGGGAAATATTAATAGGACAAGAGAATTGGCGACGCACACTTATCGAGGACAAGTGGGAGATTGTTGGAATATGTGTCCTCCGACAATAATGCGATCACAACTGTTGACCATGATGATCACATGTTTAAATCTCATTTTTAGAATACATGTGGGATGTAATATTTTACAGTCAACTGGTCCACACATATCGATAATGATTGGCTGACTAGAGTTTGACATTACTGTCGTGCGACGGTGGTGATCAGTTGATCCCCTTAGGTCATACCTAAAGGGTGACACTCTTAATTGATTATTTAATTGATTATTTAATTGATCGTATGTCGATACGGGTTAATTAAATAGCTTAAAATTGACGGACGATTTTGTGAGTATTATTGACGTGTCCTATTGTAATTCGATTAAATAAGATACGGTCTAAGTAATCAAATTGTTTTATTACTTAGATAAAATTATTGTTTACGAAACAATTGAAACTGAATGAATAATTTATTATAAATACAAGACGTTGTGATTTATAATTGATAAACCATTTTGGTACAAGTAATTATGAATTACTAAGTCGATTTTGTACATGACGTATTTTTATTAATACGTTGATTTTTAATATGTTAAAAATACATTACAATTACACATGACTAGTAACATGTGACAATTGACAAATGACAAATATAAAATGAACCTCCCATTTTATATAAGTGCCGAAAACTGAGGGAGTATTAGGTTTAAATTGTGTTAATTATTTTTAAGTGGAAAACATGATGATTACAACCTAATATAGCCATGCATACCTATGATTTCTTGGGTAGAAAAACTTGCTCATGCATTGGGCATCCTCCTCCCCTCCAACCGGTTTTTACATGGTAAAAGCCAAGGGTTTTTACTCTATTTTTCTAATATACACTACAATTACTAGTGTGAGATATTCATTCTTTTTGAACATCTAAAAACTTATAGAAATTTTAGAGTGATAATTACTCCTTTTTCCTTCCTCTCTTGGCCGAATAACAAAAGACCAAAACAAATATTTTGGGTCATTTTAGTAAGATTAATATTGTTCTAGATCTAATAATATTAGTCTTTTAAGAGGTTACCTTGGGTATAAACCTTTGGGAGGGATTCTATTTGGATCCTTTGTTCATCCATTATAAGGAAGCTCAAGAACAAGTGAGAAGGAGAACTCATTTGTGCCCAAAAATCCGAAACTACAATAGTAAGAAGTGACGATTTCTTCTCTACTTTTGTTCAAATTTGCATGCATAAGATCTAGTTTTAATTTCATGACTAAATTAAAATGTCACATATATGAATATGTTAATTAATGAGATTAGTGAATCCCAACATAGTAGGTATCGGTTTGTGGGACAGGAAAGTTGTTTGATGGTGAACTTCGGAGACGAAGTTCCTTTTAAGAGGGGAAGAGTAATGTCGCAAAGGAAAAATGACGTAATTATAACAATTTTATAGTGTTTTCATGACATTTTAAAGTATGTTGAATGATTGCTTAGATAATTTTATAGTGGTCATTGTGTAATCGAGTAGCAGTTTATAATAGCAAGTCGTTATACTTTATTTTCAGTTAATTATTCATTATGTTGTCTTGAGAATTGGATGTTATTAGCAGTGGTGGAGTTGCCATTAGCAGAATTGTGTTGTGTGGCTAAAGTGATAGAGTGGAATAAACAATGTGTTGTTGCGAATCTGTGGTAGGACCGTTGTTTTGTGTGTTTTGTAACTGGCAGTCGTTGGCAAGTAATGAATGAAAGTATAGTCTGATAGTTGTGTTGGTGTACGTTTGAGTAATATCATGGGATGAGTGCAAGTAATAGTCGAGTGGGTTATTCCTGTATACATTGTGTGCTTGGTGTGTCAGTAGAAGTTGATGATTCGACGGGAGTCGTGCTGTGTGTTATGTGCTAAGGTAGGTGATGATGATGTCCAATGAACATACATAGGGGGATGGTATTCTTAAACGATAGTGTTGACCGATGTCGGGTAGACGGTAGTGTTGACCTTGGTTTCTTTGTCGTGTGTCGCGGGGGAGGATGAGTCGAACTTCGGGGACAAAGTTCTTTTTAAGGGGGGAAGACTGTAATACCCGTCCTTTTAGGGACTCGTTGACCGACCTTAGACACCTATCTTGACCTTCGGAAACCTTACAAGTAATGATTAGTGACGATGTAAGCTTTGGTTGTGTGTTGCTTGATCTAGCTGAGGCTACTCGATCGAGTAGCTTGTGAGCTCGATCGAGTAGGCCTCACTCGATCGAGTAAGTTAGTTACTCGATCGAGTAACGAGTTTGCAGCGGGGAATTATAAATCGATAATCGTGAAACCCCAAATCATTTCCGCACCTCATTTCTTAAACCTAGATGTCGTCACTCTCTTTCTCCTTCACCATAATCCTTGCCTTGAGGTCCTTGAGGATGCTTACACCATGGGGATGGGATGCTTGAGTCGGGTAACGGTCTTGACGCCGGATTGTTATGTAAAGGTATGTTATCGTCATCATCATCGTCATTGTTGTTTTCAGTTAGGGTTGTAGTTATAGTGATAGATGGTTGTACTGTTTGTATAGGTGTATTGCTTGGTTATTTGGTATCATGTGATCGGACGCGAAATCGCTGCGGTGCGCTAAAGGTAGGTTCGCCTACTCAGTACTGTTGGTTGTCTAGAGTGTCTTTTGATGTGGTTTGGTTGACGTAGTGTCAGTATGGTTGACTAATTGTGGTAATTGGTTGGTGTTGTGTTATTTCGTTTATCGTTGTTGTGGTACAGCTGATTATGATTGTTTGTCTATGGTTCTCGAGGTGCGTTCTCGGCTGAGTGGAGTCACTTGCGGGAGTGGCTTCACGCCCGTAGTTCGCCCTCCGTGGAACCCGCCACGGGAGGGGATGTGCACATTAATGGACATGAGTTTATCGCTCGGCATGATGAGCGGGGCTTAGGTGGGAACGGTTGCAGTCCCCCACTGGCAGGGCTAGTCCAGTGGACAGTCGGTGATGGTGATTGAGGGGATGTGGTATGTGTGTGTATGTGTGCATTGTTGTGCCTGTGTTGTGTCTGTGGTTGTGTGTATGTTCCCTCAGTTGCTGACCTTGTGTGGTTTTGTTTTGTTGTTTGTTTCTGTTGTGTCTGCCGTGATCCACTATGGTGAGCAATCAGTCTTCGCAGGTTGTGATCTGGATGATAGCTGGGTGCTTGGCGGGATGAGTCTATCACGAGTCACGACATAAGTAGTTCACATAGTTGATAGTGTTTTTGAGTTGTATCTTTTATATATCATTAGTTTTGTTAATCACTCGTACTATAATTTAATTGTTCTTTTATCGACGTTTGATTATTAATGTCCTCGGACAACCGAGATGGTAACGCCCTTATATGCTAGGGAAGGTCTTGTTAAGGCTCCTTGGCATATGGGGGTGTTACAAACCTGCTACCTGTTTAGCAAGTAACTCTACTTATTATCCTTACATATCAATGCCACACCCTACCATTATCATCAACAGACCACCACCAACAACACCACACCCCGCCATCGTCCACCCATATCCACTTACGCGCAAATCACGGACCGCCTTAGCCCACCTCTCGAAAGTCATAATTATGACACCACCCACGACCCACAAGGCCCAAATTTATATTTACCCCTAAATTGATTTGGGGATCTAGGGATGTCGAAATTGAATTTAACTGTTGGTGGAGGGGTACCTGACAACGACAAAGAAGCAGGGCTGTTTGAGGATGTAGGAGGTCGCAGTCGCGGTGGCCGGTGGTAGGAAAGTGATCTCTGTTTATAGACAAAACGGTGGAGTAAAGGATGCGAAGCTGAAGAATGGTGGTCGACGAGTGAAGATGGCGGCGAAATATGGGTGGCCATAGTAAATGGTGGTTGAGGATGATGTAAACAATGGGATTTACATTATAATTGGAATAAGGGTTTACAACATATTTTGTGGAGAGTTTGGTATAAAAAAATCAATTATAATTGAAATGCTGTAAATATGAACTATGATTTAACTACTCAAGGAGAGTTGGTTATTAAAAAAAAAAAATTGAACAAGGAGGAAGTTCGGCATAAGGAGGAGTAATGGAGGAAAATTTGGGTTGAGGAAGATGAAGTTGTGGGTCCCATGTTCGTTTTACCTGCTACACTAGGTGAAAAAAGAGGCAATTTTAATAAAAGACGAGGGGTGTAATAGTTGAATATATTGCTAGTTAAATCAAAGTTTAGAGTAATTTGAAAAGTCTGAATAAGTTATAGTATTCCTATTAAATAACCCATTCAAAAACTGTTAAAGAAGTATAGGAAATCACAAAATAAAGAAATCAACATTCACCACTCCGCTTGCCTTGTTTTCTTTCTCCTCCTTTTTCAAAATCAAAAATACTTCAGAGGGTGTTTGTTTCGTGCACGGGTATGAGTTTGGAATCAGGAATCATACCCGGGTGGTATGGGTTTGAAACTTGATTCCTCATACCTTGTGTTTGTTTCATTTTTAAGTGGTATGGGTTTGAACCTCAATTAAGGTTAAAATGCGTAAATTAAAATATCGTAAATAATAATTTTAAATATTATAAAATCATGAAAATGATTATTTAATCAAATAAGTATATAAAAAATTGAATTTATAATATGCTATAATTTGTTTTTTCATATTTTTGTTCATTTTAGTTTGATACCCATGGGTATCAATCTCATACCCCCCTCCTTGAGTATGAGAAACTCATACCTCATGGGTTTGACTTTTGAGGTATGGATATAAAAGCCCCAAATTTACCAACCAAACACTTGGTATGGGTTTGGTTCATTCCAAACTCATACCTCATACCTTTCTTATGTGAACCAAACATCCCCTCAATTCCTCAATCAATCAATCAATCCCTTGCCGCTCGTCTGGGACTCTGCTCCGACACGACCAGGTATTTTCCCCAATCCCCCTTTTTCTTTTATCTAATTAATTAATTAATTTTATAATACTAATGATAATGACAGTATATAAATTGATTTGTGCTAATGTGTAATGTGTAATATCGGTAATCTTGGAGCCGAAATGTCCCAAGAGTGTCAATGGCTTGTCCCTTGATCCTAACCCTAATTGGAGCTTTAGCCAGCTTGTATCCGACTTGAATTCCTTGGAAGTCAAACTCACTCACGCTAATTCTCCTTTACCCCCAACGCCTTTTACTAAATCACCCTCCGGTAACTATTTTTTTTTTTTTTTTTAATTCAATCTCTTGTATATTTTTCCCAATTGAGGTCCAGTGAGTTCTTTCATTTTATTTCGGTGCGGTGCAGGGGGACTCGGGGAGTTGCAAAGAGGGAAGCCAACCAAAACAATGCATTTAGAATGCAAGTCATTGATTTTGAGTTCGATGATTCTGATGAAGAACAAGAGTCTAGGGACTTGGTGCCAGCTGTCCGTTTTGGTTTTAGCTGTATTGATATTTATACCAGCTTTGGTTTTCTTCTTCAACTTGCATAGCTTTTATTTATTTATTTTTATTATTAGGGAGTACTTGTTATGCACGACTGGATAAATTTAGACCATCTTTCTAAAAGAGTGATTGTGTATGCAATATAGAATTATGCATTTAGTGGCGGAGTCAGGATTTTAACCCGGGGGCGGATCGCGATCAGACGTAAACAACAAGTTTGTATTTCAAAACCTATTTGAACATAGATTACAAATAAGGTCAATTTTTTTAAAATAATGCATTATAATAAAGTTGATCCGCTAAAATTACCTGTAAAATATAAATAACACCCTACAAATCACTTGTTGGATTTCGAAATCTTTAACAATGATCGGCGATTCTTCTTAGAAGCGAATTCATCAATTATCGAATCAATGTCAAACTCCTTGGCAATCCCTTTCTCAACGTACACGATTAATGAATCTGTTAAATAATCATCCTCCATGCGACAGTGCGGTCTTTTATCAATTTCATGGCTGAAAAAGCACGCTCTGCAGTTGCAGTTGACACCGGTAGAGTTAAGACTATCGAACTAGTCGATCGATAAGATAATATATCTCCCCCTTTTCAGTTTCCGCAAGCCATCGACAAAGATCAGATATAGATTTTAACCTATCTAATTGAGGGTGCTCTATCATTTCAAGCAAGAAGAGGTATAACTGACTTTTAAGATTCAACTTCTCTTGCTCGGTAAAATCCGCTAGATAAAATTTTGAAACAAGCTTGTAAATGTCATCAACCTTGAAATTTTCTCTTCAGGTCAAGAGACGAACTCAGAGATGTGTGAAATAATCTGTATACTTCCCTTATTATTAAGGATTATAACGAATTATAATGACGAATGCGAGTCATAAAATGAATTACATAAACAAAAGTAGAGAATGAATAAGAAATAACCTTCGGTCCTAGCTAATAAGGCCTATGAACAATATCACAATGATATTCTCCTATCAGTTGCACCCAAGATGATATGAGATATGCCCTTGTTCTTTTGCTAGAATCGATCCCCAAATTTTCTGTAAAATTAATTAGGGTTTTGTGTTTTTGTGTTTTGATGAGAGAGGCAAGATTAGGTTAGAAAAATTATGGTAGAAAAATGATCACCCCTCTCCTCTTATTGTAACCGAAATAAGAGTGAATGAGGGAGATATTTTTATCTCTAATTTCCCAAATTTCCGAAATTAAGAGGATTATTTCTCTTTTTTTCGGTTTTAGCAACAACCACAAATTAGGATAAAATCCTCTTTTTTTTTTTTTTTTTTGATGACGAGGGGTTGAATCCCCCCGGGTCCATGCATTCCCGCACCACCACATGGACCATGTAAGTCGATTTGGTTATTCTAAAATTATATATAATGCGTACATTTTATTAATTATCATACATGTTGTCCCGTTTTAATAAAGTCCATACATAACTGATTGTAGTCGATTTATTAAGTCCGGTCTGACAACATATATTATAACAATCTCGTGTAAAATATATTTCAACTATAATTTTTTTTTTTTTGCAAAAAATTTATCATTTCATTCAAATAATGAAAGAAATTACAAGAGATTTTTGCAAAGACTATCCACTATACAACAAGATCATAAACTAGCAGCTAGAATCGAATATTGCTTATGACTAGTCCACATGAGGAGTCGTGTAGAAACAAGAAACTTAACCCTGCTAACAATTTCAGTAACCGCAACCTTTCTTCCTCTAAAAAGACGAGAATTACGTTCATTCCAGATTTGATAAACAGCAGCTGCCAATGAAGTACAAAACCAGGCCATCCTCCAATTGTGCTTACTTTGAAAATTAGCTTGTTCAAGTTCAGCAAGTAAACATGAACCAGCACGGTGCATACCCATCCACTGCAGAAGTTGTTGCCAAACATCCTTAGAAAAAGAGCAATTAAAGAACAAATGAGCATGATCCTCAAGGGCAATTTCACAGAGAGAACATCGATTAACCATATTAAACCCTCTACTCTGCAGATTGTCCACAGTTGCCAATTTCTGCTGAGCTGCCAAAGAACAAATAATCTTGTGACTTGGAACAATACGAGGATGAGTCAAACTTATTAATTACAAATTAACATATTAATTCGTTCAAGCTAACATTATATACATTAATTAAATATAACATATTATATTCAATTTACGAATTGACAGTTAATTCATCTCAGCTAATATTATTTAATCGGCATTAAATAATCGTCTCATCAACACATTGACTAACTGTTTAGTCGTATAAGGCATCAATGTGATTACATTTCCATAACCACGTCTCTCAAACACATCCTTTAGGTGTGACTTTTAGGGACCAGTTGATCACCGCCATCTGCATGATAATAACGTCAAATTTTCTAGCAAGCCAACCGTTATTAGGTAAGCGTTAATCAACTGATAAAATATGAAGTATACCCTTGTGAACCTGTAAGAGATTTATAAATGTTATCACACTAATTTGTGGAGGACACAAGCTCCAACAAACTCCCACTTGTCCTCACAAGTGTATGTGCGATAACCGATTCTCATATCCTAAAATTTCTCCCACTCAATATAAAACAATTTGCAAAATCTGTATTCACAAAGGTCGTATTTTACAAGTGATCTGTATCAAGAGTGGTTTCCCCGACTAGAGAGTAACTTAACTGATAAACGAATCATCATTCGAGCATGGCCATGCATTTCAGTTATAACTCCTCGAGTGGCCCTGAGAAATAACTATACCTGATAAAGGTTTGATATTTTCCTCAACTCGAATCCTGCAGATGTAAGCACAGTATAAAATGACCCGAAAAAAATCTACTTAGCCTCGATTCGGCAGCACCGTGAGAAAGAAACCAAAGTCACCCAAAAACTGTCTTAATCTCAAGAGACAGTCGATAGTCAAAACAATCGACTCTAGGAACACAATGGATGTCCTATCTACGACCTGGCACCGAATGTTTTTAAACATTTAGGACTCCATTACGTTGTCACAAAAATTTGTCCTACGAGGTATCGTTATAATCTCGCATCTGTGATCGATCAGTCAACCGTTTGACTTATGGATCGTTGAACCCACCATCAATCGACTGCACAATATAATAGCCAGAGTTATCAGCTCATTAAGGCGATTACGCACCAAACAAAAATATAATGTAATTTAGTTCACTTTGTGGCGTTCAATGTTGTCAGTACAATCCAGATGAAAAACAAAATATTATAAAAACGATGAAGTTATAAATAGTATATGAAAAAGATAATGTATCAAATCCATAATCAACTACTACAACTCAGGAACACGTTTAATTCCCATGGAAATAGCGTGCCCTTCATGCTTATCAAAATTCAACGGTTTAGTGAGAGGGTCCGATATGTTATCATCCGAAGCTATCTTGTCAATCACTATCTCTTCTTGCTCCACGTAATCACGGATCAGGTGAGCTTTCCGATGTACATGTCTAGATTTGTTGCTAGACTTTGGCTCCTTAGCCTGGAAGATGGCACCTCTATTGTCACAATAGATGGTGATCGGATCATTCGAACTAGAAACTATCGTAAGTCCTTGTAAGAATTGACGCATCCATATCGCTTCCTTAGCTGCTTCCGAAGCGGCATAGTACTCGGATTCAGTGGTAGAATCTGCTACAACACTCTGTTTGGAACTCTTCAAGCTGACTGCAGCACCATTAAGAATGAAGACGAACCCAGACTGAGATTTTGAATCATCTCGATCCGTTTGGAAGCTAGTATCTGCGTAACCGATTGCGCATAGCTTAGTATCACCTCCATAAGTCAATACCCTATCCTTAGTCCTCCGTAGGTACTTGAGGATATTTTTAACAGCTATCCAGTGTGTTTCACCTGGATTCTTTTGGTACCGACTCGTCATACTCAATGCATATGCCACGTCTGGACGTGTGCATATCATGGCATACATGATTGATCCTATTGCAGATGCATAAGGAACACGACTCATGCGCTCAATCCCTTCAGGCGTCGTGGGTGACTAAGACTTGCTCAACTGCATCCCAGACGTCATTGGAAGGTTCCCCTTCTTGGAGTTGGTCATGCTGAACTTCTCAAGAATCTTATCCAAATAAGACTCCTGACAAAGTGATAACGTCCGTCGTGATCTATCTCGATAGATACGGATTCCCAAAATGCGTTGTGCCTCACCCAGATCTTTCATCTGGAAATGGTTCTTCAACCATTCTTTAACCGAAGATAGGAGAGGAATGTCATTCCCAATCAAGAGTATGTCATCGACATACAATATCAAGAATACAATCTTGCTCCCACTCGACTTGATATATAAGCATGGTTCCTCGACCGATCGAGTGAAACCATACTCTTTTATCACCTGGTCGAAACGATGATTCCAACTCCGAGAAGCTTGCTTAAGTCCATAAATGGAGCGCTTAAGCTTGCATACTTTCTTAGGATGTTCAGGATCTATGAAACCTTCGGGTTGTACCATGTACAACTCTTCCTCCAAATAACCGTTTAAGAAGGAGATTTTCACATCCATTTGCCAAATTTCATAGTCATGAAATGCGGAAATCGCTAAGATTATCCGGATGGAACGTAGCATGAATACAGGTGCAAAAATCTCATCATAATGCAACCCGTGCACTTGAGTGAAACCTTTTGCCACTAGTCGTGCCTTATAGGTATCTGGTTGCGTGTCTACAGTACGCTTTATTTTGTAAAGCCATTTGCACTGTAGAGGTTTTACCTTATTAGGTAAATCAACTAGATCCCATACGTCATTCTCATACATGGAGTCCATCTCGGATTGCATGGTTTCGAGCCATAGCTTTGAGTCGGAACAGGCCATAGCACCTTTATAGGTAGCGGGTTCATTACTCTCTAGGAGTAAAACGTCATTCTCCTCGACCATACCAATGTATCTGTCCGGAGGATGAGAGACTCTACCCGACCTCCTAGGTTCCTCAGGAATATTAACCGTATCATCAGTTGGAGGAACAAATTCCTCCATCTGTTCCTCGGTTGTTGGTTCATGAATCTCCGACAGCTCGAAGGTTCTATTACTTGTCTTGTTCTCGAGAAATTCTTTCTCTAAGAACGTCGCACTAGCCGCAACAAAAACTCGATGTTCGGTAGGCGAATAGAAGTAATGACCAAACGTTCCTTTTGGATAACCTATAAAGTATGTCTTGACCGATCGCGGGCCGAGCTTATCCTTGTGTCTCCACTTGACATAAGCCTCGCAGCCCCAAACCCGAATAAAGGACAAGTTAGGGACCGTTCCCTTCCACATTTCATAAGGAGTCTTGTCGACAGCTTTAGTCGGACTTCGGTTAAATATAAGAGCAGCTGACAAAAGAGCAAAACCCCGTAATGAATCAGGTACTACCGTGTGACTCATCATGGATCAAACCATATCAAGTAAGGTTCGATTTCTCCGTTCGGACACACCATTTAATTGAGGTATTCCAGGTGGAGTTAACTGCAAAACGATTCCGCAGTCTTTAAGGTGTTGATTAAACTCATTTGAAAGATATTCGCCACTCTGATTTGAACGGAGTGCTTTAACCTTTCTACCCAGTTGGTTCTCAACCCTGTTCAGGTATTCCTTGAATTTCTCAAAGGACTCACTTTTATGCTTCATTAAGTAGACATATCCGTATCTACGCAAATCGTCCGTGAAAGTGATAAAATATCTATAGCCATCTCTAGCGGTAATTGACATAGGTCCACAAACATCAGTATGTATGAGTCCTAATAGGTCACTAGCGCGCATTCCAACACCTTTGAAGGAAATTCGAGTCATTTTGCCAATGAGACATGATTCACACGTGCCATATGTAGAAAATTCGAATGCGGGAATAGTCCCATTATTGAGGGGTTTCTTTACACGTTTCTCATTTATGTGTCCCATTCGACAATGCCATAGATAGGTTTGATCTTTGTCACCAACCTTTAATTTCTTTTTATTCACGTGTAATACTTCCGTGGTTTGATCTAAGATGAAAATTCCATTCATGGAAACTGCCTTGCCATAAATCATTTCATTGAAAGAGAAAATACAGCTATTATCCTTTATTAAAAATGAAAATCCGTCTTTATCAAGTACGGAAACTGAAATAACGTTCTTAGACAAATTGGGTACATTGTAACAGTTATTTAAAATAACTCAAAACCACTAGGGAGTTGGATTACATATGTTCCCTTCGAGACAGCAGCAACTCTAGCTCCATTCCCGACTCACAGGTCCACATCACCCTTTCCGAGAAGTGTGATGTTTCTTAGGCCCTGCAAATGATTACACGGATGAGAACCACAACCAGTATCAAGTACCCAAGTTCCGAAACTTGCATGCTTAATCTCAATTGATGCGTGTCATTTATATGATGTTTTACACCCTATTTTACACGCATTTCAGAGCTCAATTATATAGTTTATGCTACTATTTTCCCTATTTCCGTCTACTTTCCTGTTTTTGTATAAAATTGCAGAAATGTGAAGAATCCAGTGGAAAATGAGCCGAATCCGTTCCCGAGTGTTTAGCATTGGATTTGACATGAGGTATTGACTCGAGGAATGAGCTTGGTGCGCGTTTCAAGGCCTAAAGATAGCAAAAGCATGGGTGCGTACGAGTTTAACAAGCAAAGAAGCACTTCACGATATTGCAGCCTGCTTCATATGGCAATATCTCGAGTTATAGAGCTGATAATCGAGTGATTTAAATTGGAGGTGAAAGCTTATCCTCTTAGCTTTCCAACGCCGCATAGAACGCCTGATTTGACCAAGTAACTAAGAAATGGCAGCTCTTTTAAGATCGTTGCGCGCTACAGAATTCGTCAGAATGCATTACTGTTCAGCATCTTTGGTCGATCGACTGACCTACATGGTCGATCGACCAGAGCACGACTAACAGAAGCTACTGTTCAGCAAGAGTCAGTCGATCGACTGGCCTCAGTGGTCGATCGACCATCCCACGAGCTGACGCGCAAATAAAAAGAAGAGGAAGCCCATTGTAATTAGGTTTAGGAATAAGGGTTTTACGTGACATTCCTATATAACGTAACTTCTTTCCTATTCATTATTCATCATTCATTAGCTTAGTTTAATTCAGTTCCTATCATACAATCGAGTATTCATTAGTTTAGATAAATTTTCCGTCAATAAAGTTTTCTTTTGCATTAGGGTTTGATCATTTCGCTGCAATTCCTCTTTACGGTATTCTCTGTTCTTCCGTTCAATTTCGTTTCTTTTATTCTTCCATAGTTAGAATTGCTAGTTAGATTTCCCAAAGCTAATTTATCGTTTCATATTAGTTAATTATTTAGTTAATTCAATTATGAATTCGTTTGCTTTAGTTGTTAATTTTACTGTTTTTATTATCGCTAATATGTCTAGCTAAATCATCCGTGCTAAGATGTAGGGGATCTATGGCATAGATGGTAGTAGAATAAGTGAACCCGCATTAGGGCTTGGTCGATCGACTGGCTTAACTGGTCGATCGATCGAGCCTTAGTTGATCGATCGTAGGGTTGATCGATCATGACTTCGTGTCTGATTAGCACCGTATAATTCGTTAAGTGTAATATTTAACAATGAGACCGAGAGGAGACTTGTTAGATGCTTAGTTTTGACCAACCCGTAGATCGAAAGATAGGGAAGGGCATTAATTAATGAGTTGAGACGACTAAATTGCTGAGATCGAGAGATAATGTAATTTAGGCTTTAGGAATCACTTTTCAGGGCGAGAGCTAGTATTAGTGAGACCTAGGGACTAGTAGCATAGGCCAAAAGGAGCTACTAGTTAACTTGGACCAAAAGGACTTGTTTTACCCATCCTACGCGACTGTATTTCGGACTACCTAGGATTATTGTGCCATCGCAGCTATAGTGAACCGACTGTCTTAGCATTCCTTTTATCATTGTTTACATCTTTTATTATTTCTATCTGCTATTTAGTTTATATTTCTAGATTTAGATTTAATACATATCAAAAACCCCACAACTGTTACCCTTAGACTAGAATTAATAACAACTATTCCCTACCACCCTGCGGATCGACCCTTACTACCACTTGCTAGTAGTAGTATGGTTTTATAAATATTATTTTTGATACTTACTTCGATAGGTATCGGGGAGGCAGCGCTAGTTCTAGTTGTTTTTAATTTTAGTCTTTCTTTTTTTAGTCTCAGGGAACTTCGGTTCCTTGAGACCGTTCTCATGTTTTATATTCTGAGTTTTCCATAGGAAGAGGATGAAATCTTTGGTGCTTATTTAGCCAGACTTTGGGAGTTTATTGAGCCCAGACGAGATGCCTTTTCTGATCTCCAAATATGCTGCACTATTTTCCGGCATATGAATGACCTTACGCGAGCATACCTCGAGTCTATAGGTAAGTGGGATTTCGAAGGAATCCCCGTAATTGAGGTATTAGAATTCTTTAATTGGTTTGCTACTGAATCTCTTAAACCTACTTTTTCTCTTCATGTTGACTCAGATGAGGGGGTGGGTGAGACCTTAGAAACCAATCTAGGAAATACCGACGGAGACGTAGAGGAGACCATTAGCGTGGTTGGCAATACTTTTTATGAGGATAGTCTAGAACCCCTTTATGATTCTTGCAATGTTAGTGAGGACGATTTGGAGGCTCTCTTTGAGAACCTCCATCTTGATGAGTCTAGCGATGAGGAGAGTGATAGTCTAGAGGTTAAATGAGATATTTATGATGATATCGATGATGAGCCTATTTTAGGAGACCACATTGACCCATTTGACTTTACATCCCCATGCATTTGGAACGATTATCCACCTTCACCTTTAGCTGACCAGACTCCTTCACCTCACAGTTCTTACCCGTCTGAGCATTTAAATTCTACTCGCATTGTTTTTGGGTTGAATGCTGTTGAGCTCTCTCGTTCTCCACCCGCGGCTAATTTGAGCTTCTATATTCCGTCCTTAGCTGGAGGGAGGAATAATTTTGTGAATGATTTTAGGAGCTGTCATAGGAAATTTGTTAGACTTAAATGTTTTTACATTTTGATTTCCTATGTTATTTCTGTCTTATGGTGCTACTTACAGTTTTGTGTAGCACATGCGCAGCTATTTGACAGGTTGCTGCGAGCTTTGAGTTGCTTTGATTGGGTTCAATTAGAGTAGTTGGCTGAAAAAGAGGTCGAGCGGGACCGGTCTGAAACCAGCGCTAGCCGGGAGGCAACCCGGATGTGTTTTGTTTTTGTTTTGAATAAAACATCATAATTGTTTATAAATAAAAACTCTTAGTGTGTGCTTAGTTTAATTTCCGTCTTTAGACTGTTACAATTGGATTTAGCGCAATTTTGGGCGCGTTTTTATGTGCATTTACAGGTTATTAGACCAAGTTAACTCAATTCATTGAGTTAATTCGAAGAAAGAAGCTGTTTCCTCAGGTAGGTCAGTCGATCGACTGACCTAGCCGGGTCGATCGATCGCTTCGCAGAGATCAGTACCCTCTGATCATCGTGAACTGGTCGATCGACCAGGACCATCGGTCGATCGACCACTGTAGCTGATGTACTTCTTTCTTCAATTTAATTCTTTGCACGTAATTTACCGCTTCATTTTTGTTTTCTCGGATAATGCGCGGTATTTTCTGTCTTTTCAGGCACTTTATGGTAGCACTGCTGGCTACTGAAACCTCCTAGCTCACGCTGGTTTTGGGAGGTTTCCTTTTGCGCTTAAAATCTTGTAAGTTTCCGAGTCCCAATTTCATGTCTTATTTAGTTTTTTATCGCAAAATCCCAATTTCCTTTGCTTATTTATACACATGATTTTACACAATGAGGGCATTGTGTGATTTGGTTTGGGGAAGAGTTTTGCATTGCATTCATTCTGTTTTTGCATTCACGTTTAATTATTCTGTTTGCATTGTTATTTAATTTCTCCATATATACAGAAAATTCAACAACAAAAAATTCAAAAAATTGCACGTTTACCTTTGCATTTAGGTCGAGTCGAAATGGTAGTATTTCAATGATGACATTGCATTTTCAGCCGTTTATGCCTAAGCCTTGCTAATTGACATGTTATTAGTAGAATCATATATGCATAGTCTACGAGTTTTCGTTAATTATCTCGCTGAATCTTGAGACTTGACTTAGATTTTTGGTAAACTACATTATTTTCTGAGTTTAGAGCCTTTTAACTGGTGTCATTCATGACCAGTTTATCTAGGATTATGAGTATACTCCTTATGAAACATGTTACATCAATATGCATAAATATGAACTTAATCTGCTTAATACCTGTATGCATTTGGTCTGTGGTTTGTTGACACATGTGGTAGATGTCCCCTTTATTCCATTCTTACCCATAAACTCCTCATAGCCAAATTTAGCCTTTCGTCCCTTAACTACATCCTATATTTAGCCTGCCTTTGTCAAGCTAGTGGTCTTAGTTTTTGGGAATGTGTTTATTGCGGTTTGGTTATTTTACTCTTTATTAAGATGTTGGTGAAATGGTGAAAGGGAAGGAAAGAAAAAGGTTTGAAAAGAAAGAAAAGAAAAAAAAGCCAGAATACGAAAAGAAAAAAAAATTCAGTCTATCGACCGGCTACATTGGTCGATCGACTGAGTACTGCAAAGAAAAAGAAAATTCAAAAAAATCACATGTTGCAATTGTTATGAGTTGGTGATTTTGTACTCCCATGTATTATTTCTAATTGTTGGGGAGTTGACTTGTTGTTGGGTTGTGAGTTTAGTGCTAGTTATAGCACCGTTTCATCGATTTAATTTTGAGTAAGGAAGTGGATGATGTCATATGGTTTTGAAAGGGTACTAGCTTGATCACCTATACCTCCACATTCCCATAAATGTTTTGCCTCTTCTTACCCATTACCTCACATATGCATATTTACCTCGGCATGTGTCATGGTCATTTGTTTGGTTGGAATGCATATGTACGGTTGTAGAGATCATTTTCATATTAGATTGCAGGCATGTTCTTATAGGTCGTAGTTAGGTGAGAGTCATTAAAATATTACTTCTTTCTATCTTTTACATATACTCACCCGTATTCATTGAGTGATATGAGCGACTCGTGAGAGTCCAATTTTAATGATCTTGCAAGGTTGACGGTTCAGCAATTTTTAACGACTACATAACTCGTTTGCATGATTCATATTGCTAATTGATTGTTAGTTGTTGCATTAAATTGGTTTAGGCTATTCGGTTTGCATTTCGCTCTGAGATTGAACTCGTTCCATTAGGTTTTAGGATCGAGTCTAGTTCTTGCTTGGGGACAAGCAAGGGTTTGGTTTGGGGAAGTTTGATGCGTGTCATTTATATGATGTTTTACACCCTATTTTACACGCATTTCAGAGATCAATTATGTATTTTATGCTACTATTTTCCCTATTTCCGTCTACTTTCGAGTTTTTGTATAAAATTGCAGAAATGTGAAGAATCCAGCGAAAAATTAGCCGAATCCGTTCCCGAGTGTTTAGCATAGGATTTGACATGAGGTATTGACTCGAGGAATGAGCTTGGTGCGCGTTTCAAGGCCTAAAGATAGGAAAAGCATGGGTGCGTACGAGTTTAACAAGCAAAGAAGCACTTCACGATATTACAGCCTGCTTCAGATGGCAATATATCGAGTTCTAGAGCTGATAATCGAGAGATTCCAATTGTAGGTGAAATCTTATCCTCTTAGCTTTCCAACGCCGCGTAGAACGCCTGATTTGACCAAGTAACGAAGAAATGGCAGCTCTTTTAAGATCATTGCGCGCTGCAGAATTCGTCAGAATCCATTACTGTACAGCACCTTTGGTCGATCGACCAGAGCACGACTAACAGAAGCTACTGTTCAGCAAGAGTCAGTAGATTGACTGGCCTCAGTGGTCGATCGACCATCCCACGAGCTGACGCGCAAATTAAAAGACGGGGAAGCCCATTGTAATTAGGTTTAGGAATAAGGGTTTTACGTGACATTCCTATATAACGTAACTCCTTTCCTATTCATTATTCATCATTCATTAGCTTAGTTTAATTCAGTTCCTATCATACAATCGAGTATTCATTAGTTTAGATAAATTTTCCGTCAATAAAGTTTTCTTTTGCATTAGGGTTTGATCATTTCGCTGCAATTCCTCTTTACGGTATTCTCTGTTCTTCCGTTCAATTTCGTTTCTTTTATTCTTCCATAGTTAGAATTGCTAGTTATATTTCCCAAAGCTAATTTATCGTTTCATATTAGTTAATTATTTAGTTAATTCAATTATGAATTCGTTTGCTTTAGTTGTTAATTTTACTGTTTTTATTATCGCTAATATGTCTAGCTAAATCATTCGTGCTAAGATGTAGGGGATCTATGGCGTAGATGGCAGTAGAATAGGTGAACCCGCATTAGGGCTTGGTCGATCGACTGGCTTAACTGGTCGATCGACTGAGCCGGTTAGTCGATCGACTGGGGTAGTTGGTCGATCGACTGACTTCGTGTCTGATTAGCACCATATAATTCGTTAAGTGCAATATTTAACAATGAGACCGAGAGGAGACTTGTTAGATGCTTAGTTTTGACCAACCCGTAGATCGAAAGATAGGGAAGGGCATTAATTAACGAGTTGAGACGACTAAATTGCTGAGATCGAGAGATAATGTAATTTAGGCTTTATGAATCACTTTTCAGGGCGAGAGCTAGTATTAGCGAGACATAGGGACTAGTAGCATAGGCCGAAAGGAGCTACTAGTTAACTTGGACCAAAAGGACTTGTTTTACCCATCCTACACGACTGTATTTCGGACTACCTAGGATTATTGTGCCATCGCAGCTATAGTGAACCGACCGTCTTAGCATTCCTTTTATCATTGTTTACATCTTTTATTATTTCTATCTGCTATTTAGTTTATATTTCTAGATTTAGATTTAATACATATCAAAACCCCCACAACTGTTACCCTTAGACTAGAATTAATAACAACTATTATCTCCCTACCTCCCTGCGGATCGACCCTTACTACCACTTGCTAGTAGTAGTTTGGTTTTATAAATATTATTTTTGATACTTACTTTGACAGGTATCATCAATCATATGAATATAAGATGACATACCAACAGGAACGGCGCGGCCTGCTTTAATGTCCTCACGGTACACGGGACTGTTCCTCCTCCAATGTCCAGTCTTGTGACAATGGTGGCATTCAATGTCACCGCCCTTGCTCTTTGCCTTGCCATGTGAGCCACTAGTCTCACCCGGCCCACTCTTACCGTTTCCTGGCTTCTTAAACTTTAGCCTACCTACAGTTAGGTCGCCTGAAGCTTTGCCCTTACCTTTACCCTTGTTGGAAATCGTGAGAACATCCTGCTTCATGCTCCCACTCAATTTCATATCCTTCTCGGTCTGTATGAGAAGTGAGTGTAGCTCATGAGGACTTTTCTTTAAGTCATTCATGTAGTAGTTCGCCCTGAAAAGGGCAAAACCATCGTGAAGAGAATGAAGCATACAATCAATGACTATGCTCTCACTGATTTTACAATCAAGTGCCTCCAATTTCTCGATATTCTCAAACATGTTAAGAATGTGTGGGCTAACCGGTTGGCCCTTTTGGGGTTTCACATCAAAGAAGCGACAGTTATGCTCATAAATAACGATTCTCGGTGCTTTTGAGAATGTAGGAAATCTATATCTCATTACTAAACATATTCTTATATGTTTCAAATTTATTTAGTCATAAAATAAATTACAAATCTTATGCATGCAAACTAAAATAAATAAGTGAAGAAATCATTTTCTCACCATATGAATTTCGGTCAAATGGGCACCAACAAGATCTCCTTCTTGTTAGTTCTTGAGCTTTCCAATATTGGATGAACATACATGACCTCAAAATAGAAGCCCTCCAATTAGTAGCACCCATGACTATCCCTTAAACCCACAAACTAATATATACTAGATATTTATATTGTGGTTTACCTTAAAATTGATTACTAATACTCATATATTACATTGATAATTTTAGTAATCTTTTGAACAAATTTGAATCAAAAATTCATCCTTTTTGATGAAGATTAAAGAGAGAATAATTCATGAACTTTTGCATGTGTTTTGAATGGTAGAGTGTGAATGAATGAGCAACAAAAATGAGAACAAAAGTCCTCCTATTTTATGCATGCAACCGTGTAAGGCCACAAGAATAGGCCAAAAAGGAATCTCCTTTATGCTTTTTCTCTTATCAAAATATGTAGGTGTGTAAGGCTACATTATGTAGGTGTTATTATTTAAACATTATCACATAAAATAATATCACCCACTAACACCTTCCACCACCCAATATTTCGGTCCATTTATGTAAAATGGGCTACCATTTTATTTTTGTCAATTTTGTCATTTGTCACACAATATGTCTCATGTATTATGTTACATGTTATTAATTAATTTAATGCATATTTATCACATAAATATCATTTTATAAATTAATTAAATTACATTCAACAAATTGACTAGTGATACTTGATCATATAAATAAAATGGGTCATTTAATTATAGTCCACAACATCTTGTAATTATATTGAACTATTCATTCTTATCTCTATTGTTTCTCAAACAATAATCAATTTTAGTAATAAAGCCTTTTAATTACTAAAATGAATCTTATTTAATCCCATTATAATAAGATATAAATATTCTCTCTCACAAATTGAATTGTTCAATTTTAAGGAATTAATTAATCTGTATCGGTATACCAATTAAGGGAATCGTCCTTTAGGTGTGACCTCAAGAGATCAACTGATCACCACCGTCGCACGACAGTAATGTCAAACTCTAGCCAGCCAATCATTACCGATATGTGTGGACCAGTTGACTATATATGTAATGTATCATCCCTTTCGTATTCTTGGTATGAGATTTAATAATGATATTTAAATCATGTAATCGCACTATTGTTGAGGACACATTTTCCAACAATCTCCCACTTGTCCTCGACAAGTGTGCGTCACCAATTCTCTTGTCCTATTACTATCTCCCACTCAATGCAAGGTGTCTTTCGGGTCGTACTTGCAAGTGATCATATCGAGAGTGGTTTCCTCGATCTGGAGAATAACTGATTGACCGGAATTTATCCACCATGGATACCTTCCGAGCGTGGCCACGCATTTCCAGTTCATTACTCCTCGAGTGGCCCTGAGATATTGTTTTAACCCTGACAAGGGGGTGGACAATTCCTATCGCATTTATTCCCTTCGACTAGCCACAACCATCATAACCCAAAATATGCCCATTTAACCCCATTTACGAAGGTCGTAGTAACACAAATCAAAGTTAATCTGAAACTGTGTCATCTTAGGCGAACAGTCTTTAGTCAAAAGAATCGACTCATTAGAATACTATAGTAGCTCTCGCCACGACCAGGCTTTATAAATTTGCCAGAACTCTATAAGCGGTCACTGCCCGACAAAGTGTTCCTAACAGTGTGCCTATGTGATCGACTAGTCATCTCACATGACTCTATGGCACTTGAACTTGCCATCAATCGCATCACACTCTAGTCACTTCGAGACGTCACCTCATACAAGTGACTATGGGCGAATACCATGCTAATCCGTGTTCACTTTAACGGGGTTCAATGTTGTCTCTACAACCCGTTTGGATGTAACAAAGTATAATAAAAGAGTTTTAAAGTAAAACTCGAACGACAAATGCGATTATCACATATGAATAGTCAATGCCTGATTACTATTTCATGTTCAATAATCTAATTTGATCTTGTATGTAGTTGTTCATTTCAATTTAATTGAAATGACATGATTCATCATGTTTAGCCTATGAGAAGGCTTTGGTTAGTAAGTTTTATCAACTTCTTGTACCTTACTCAACCTTACTACATACTCGTTTTCCTTTGTAATGTATACATTTGCATCACAAAACTTTCTGAGTACGTGTCGAGATCCAATCAAGACATAGGCCCTCTAGCCTAAGAATAGCTCCCACTGTTTTCACAGTGTGCGGGACTCATTCTCTTGCACATCTCATGATTGCAAGTGTACTCAATTTCCGTTATAAATATCTCTCATTGTTCTTTATTGCCTAGAACGATTCTAGAAAATCTACTTCTTAATTAGCATAGCCACAATGGTATCTTAACCATCCTAATGTGTTTTGATTATGGTTTTGTCGGAAACCATGCGCAATCTCAATTGTCAATTGTCACTTGTGTAACACTCTTACACAAAATTGCATCATAAACACTTTGCTTTACGTCCTTAATGCTTCTGCAAGCACTTAAGGGTAATCTTTATGGCTTACTTGGTAAAGATTACTTAAATTCGATTTTGAAACAATTCATCATACTCAAAGCATATGAAGTGTTATACATCATTACTTATTTAATTGATCCGCAATGAAGCAAATGGAATCAATCAAATATGTTTAATTTAATTGAACAAGTCATGAATCTTATCAACATAAGACTTCTTATTGACGCTAATATCATGTGGATTTATCTTCATAAATCCGGATATTAAAGATGTATTAGAGTACTCCAAGAGTCTTAAATCATTCTCGATGATCAATATGTCATTCACATATAAGACTAATTAAAATTTCCGTAACTCCCACTAAACTTCATGTATAAACACAACTTCTCGACTTATCGAGAAATGTTTTATCACATGATCAAAAATGTTGATTCCAACTCATTGATGTCCTACTTAAGACCCTCTCTTAAGTTTCACATTATCTTAGGATTGCAAGAATCTTCAAAACTCAAGACATGTATTGAATACATTCCTTCTAATTGAAGAAGTGGGTTTTAGATTCACTCGCTATGTATTTCATAGTAATGAAACACAATCCCTAAGAAGATCCAAATAGACTCAAGCATTTCAACTGGTTCAAAAACCTTTGCAACCAATCAAACATTGAAATCTCTCTTTATTAGTGCAAAACCCTTTGTCACTAATCAAGCCCTTTTATTTCGGATTTTCATGGCTCTAAGCCTTGTATTGAGTTGTGACTTAAACACTCTTATGTAAGTCATATGTTTATTACTTTCCAGAAGTAATCAACTTGAATCAAACAATTTCTTTGTAAGTTATAAGCTATTTACTTTCTTAAAAGTAGCATGAATTCATCATTTTCAACAAATGACGAATTTAACCTCCTAGGTTTTAAAGAAACAACGTCTTACACAAAACGTCTCATGTAGCCAAGAAAGACCAGTTTCTTGCGACACAAAATCTTTGTGGCATTCTTTGTGGCTCTTGAATAATTTCTCCCACTCTGTCTTCTAGAAATAAACTTGTATTTTAGAAAGAAGACTTCACGAGCCGCAAACCCGTCGTTTCGGTGATAATTGAAAGGGAAAAATGAGCATCTGTTTCTTGTGAAAACTTACAAACATGGTACCTTTACCATTTCATATCTCATATGATTCGATTTAGTGGAAAAATAATTTAGACAAAAATGATAAAATCCCCAAAAGGATCAAGTGACTCAAAGTAACTTGATCGAAGTTCAAACCATATTGAATAACATTTGAATTCTTATCCAATCACACATTATTCTATAATGCGTGCTAAGAGAGATTAACTTGTGATACTATATCACATTTCCTTTGGCTTATATCAAAGTCTTCACTTTGATAATCCCATCACGACTAAATCGTGCTTCTTTGAACTTTTGAACTTCTTCAAAGATTTCTCTATTTACCTTATTAAGTGAACACATTAGTGTCAACCTAAATCGTTGGTAAAAGAAAATGATCAACCTATTTTGGATCAATGATTTACAACCTCGATCTCCTTTTCAACCAAAAGGCACGAGATATCTTGCTTTGAATACAAGATACGCATATACCATTAACAATCTAATGGTTTCAAGAGTACTCTATAACTCTTTGTGTTCATCATTCCAGAATTTAAGGTTTAATCTTGGGTTACCAATTCGAGTCTTGCATCATCTTCATAATATATCATTCTAGTTTGGTTTAGAATATTATCACCTTGATAATGGGCTAGCCATACATCAAATTGTGGTGTATAGGGTCACAAAAGTGAAACCTCTTTTGTATCTTAACAAGTTTGTATTCTTATTTAGAGTTTATGTACTTAATAGTCACAATTAAGTACAACTCCAAACCCGAAAACTAGATTTAGTACACAATGACTCTATCTCTCGACTTCATTGTTGCTAGTCGTTATATTCTAATCATCCTATGTATCAAACATAATGATGAAAACCACCACCGGTTTCCAATATTGACGAAGTAGTACTAGCAAAATTTTATGTCAATCAAATAAACATTTAAAGAAGAAGGTCTTATTAGATGTCCCACAACTAACTTGTTGATTCTTCAATAATTTGGGGTAGTCTCCTTTCTCGTGTCCAACATTTAAGACAATGGAAACTTATCGGTCGGGATTGATAGGTTTAATATCGTCATTCTCAACAACTTTACCTTTAACATTACCTTTGTATCAATTCCATTATAATCTTTACTTCTTGAACCTCGTCCTCATCTTAACGGTTTAAGAGAATGCTCCCACTTATTTCAATGAGTCTTTGCTTTGAGAAGCAAAATTGAATTCATGAAGATTACTCTTCATTTGTTCGTTTTAGTCTTAAAACTTTCATTGAAGTGGTTGCGTTATTTTGGTCAATTACGAATTCTGACAAATCTAATTACCAAAATAATTTATCGCTTCAAGGTACTTAATTCAATTAAGTATATGAATAACAATCCATTGTAAGTAGATGTGTTAGTCAAGAATCAAAAACCTGTTTGATTAATGAATAACTTTAATCTATACTCTTTACAAGAGATCCTTAGCAATGGTTCTTCTGAGGTCTTTAGAAGAAAATTCAAATTTTGTCTTTAGTTACGATATTTTAATGGAGTTTTGAATCAAAAATCGAAATGATATCGTATATGAATTGTGGTAAAGAAATAGAACAATATAATAACGAAATAATGGAAAACTTAACATTTATCGTTTTATTAATACTTGGAAAAACAAGTATAGCATTTACATAGTGACCTCTACCCAACTATGATAAATGATTCCAAGATCCAAATTCATATTAACTTGGGCACGGTGTGGCCGATACATCCCTTATCAATATAACTCGGTGGTTTAACTCTTTAATCGATTCTACTTTTAGAACTCTTGGTCGATAAAATTACATTAATATTTATCTTTAACCCAAAACACATCCGACAAGGGCACGGTGTGGCCGATACATCCCTTATCAAAAACTTTTGTTGAGTTCAACCCAAATTTCGAATAAATGTGTCCATGATCCAAATCCACATCAACTTGGGCACGGTGTGGCCGATACATCCCTTATCAACATGAATTCGGTGGATAGACATTTATCACCCACTTCCCCTACGTAACAAGGTTTGTACCCCGGTGTGGCCGAGTGCACTCCCTCACGAAATAGGTTTTCATGGTTTCTACTCTTTGCTAAGGCTATGTCTCACTTGTTTATTTTAGCGAGAGGTCATGTCAATTTATTATCTATCACGTTTTAAGTGAACTAAAGCGGTGAACTACGATAATTATAATTGACACGGTCGATATACTCGATTAAAAGATGATGCATGTTTTAGTTATGGCGATTTAGCGATGCATGCAACATGTAAATAAAATGCAAAGCATAAATTAAATAAATCCTAGTATGGCCTTCCTAAAATAGAAAATCTAATTAACTATTACATATTCGGAAACCAACTCCATTGGTCCCTTGAAATTCGGTTGTGGCACGCATCTCAAAATCTAATTAACTATTACATTTTCTCACCATATGAATTTCGGTCAAATGGGCACCAACAAGATCTTCTTCTTGTTAGTTCTTGAGCTTTCCAATATTGGATGAACATACATGATCTCAAAATAGAAGCCCTCCAATTAGTAGCACCCAAGACTATCCCTTAAACCCACAAACTAATATGTACTAGATATTTATATTGTGGTTTACCTTAAAATTGATTACTAATACTCATATATTACATTGATAATTTTAGTAATCTTTTGAACAAATTTGAATCAAAAATTCATCCTTTTTGATGAAGATTAAAGAGAGAATAATTCATGAACTTTTGCATGTGTTTTGAATGGTAGAGTGTGAATGAATGAGCAACAAAAATGAGAACAAAAGTCCTCCTATTTTATGCATGCAACCGTGTAAGGCCACAAGAATAGGCCAAAAAGGAATCTCCTTTATGCTTTTTCTCTTATCAAAATATGTAGGTGTGTAAGGCTACATTATGTAGGTGTTATTATTTAAACATTATCACATAAAATAATATCACCCACTAACACCTTCCACCACCCAATATTTCGGTCCATTTATGTAAAATGGACTACCATTTTATTTTTGTCAATTTTGTCATTTGTCACACAATATGTCTCATGTATTATGTTACATGTTATTAATTAATTTAATGCATATTTATCACATAAATATCATTTTATAAATTAATTAAATTACATTCAACAAATTGACTAGTGATACTTGATCATATAAATAAAATGGGTCATTTAATTATAATCCACAACATCTTATAATTATATTGAACCATTCATTCTTATCTCTATTGTTTCTCAAACAATAATCAATTTTAGTAATAAAGCCTTTTAATTACTAAAATGAATCTTATTTAATCCCATTATAATAAGATATAAATATTCTCTCTCACAAATTGAATTGTTCAATTTTAAGGAATTAATTAATCTATATCGGTATACCAATTAAGGGAATCGTCCTTTAGGTGTGACCTCAAGGGATCAACTGATCACCACCGTCGCACGACAGTAATGTCAAACTCTAGCCAGCCAATCATTACCGATATGTGTGGACCAGTTGACTATATATGTAATGTATCATCCCTTTCGTATTCTTGGTATGAGATTTAATAATGATATTGAAATCATGTGATCGCACTATTGTTGAGGACACATTTCCTAACAGAGAACTCGTTAGTGAGCGTGGTGAAAATCTTGTTCGCACCTTGGGCAATGAAGCGTCTCTGCAAATTGGTTTCCATTGCAAAGATGAGTAGGTTCTTTATCGCACCCGCTTCCATGACGAAATCACTATAAGCAAGTGACTCGTTAACTCCCGTATTGGGGCTTGGGTTTACCGGTATTGGCTCAGTTAAGTACTTGAGCTTACCGTCAAAGAATGGCAAGCATTCCGTAGTCTTGCCGCCGATCCGCAAAGTTGAACCCATCATTCTTCAGTCGCGTGTACTGATTCATGTTGTCCATAAAAACTTTCAGCCAGGACTCGCGTCCAAGTGTGGCACTTGGCATTGGGATTTCGTTATTTCCAGCCATTTGTTATAATAGTAATATAAACGTGTTCTACACTGTGAAAAGATGAATAAATAATAAGCATGTGCATCGATTTTAATTTAAGTCTAATGCAATACTGTTATAACGCGAAGACTCATGCATTTATACAATTGACTTTCTTCAAGAATTATATAAATGATCCCAAGACTCAATTACCTGTAAATTGATAAGCCAGCCTTTTGGCTAATTCTACTGTTAGAATTCTTGGTCGATAAATTTCTGCAAATTCTATCTTTAGTCCATCATAATCACGAGAAACTCTTCGGACTATAATGTTGAGATAAACTAAGTCAACATAAACTACTTACCCAACGTAGAAGGGGTCATATTATGCCTACCGACGAAGAAGAGATTCATAGTTGTTTGCCCTTATAAAGACTAGTCTCAATTTCCATTTTAGAAGAAGATCCAATCAACTTTATGTTAATTCATTTTAAGTGAACTAATATCTAGCATGCGTGAATGAATAAACTAAGGTGATGGCTTAATAAACATGTGACATCTGTATGTCTATGAAAACTAACATACAACCGATATGTGTCAATTTTCATGCATTTTAGTAGGTGGTTTGGTTTTAGGCGGAAAATGATGCATTAACTAGCATGTGAATAAAAAGCAATAAGAACGGTAAAACGTAAAACAAAATAAAGTACTAGTGTGGCCTATCCTATCAAAATGAACATAAATACAACTTTGGAATCCATCCATGGACCCGAGAAGCTTGTCTTGATGTTCCATCTTGATCCATGTAGCGGGAGTGAGCTCCAATCGCCATCTTTAGTCTTCTTTAAAATTACAATTTTAAATTACATAATAAACCTATTTACATTCTAATTTAAAAACCATAATACTTAAAGAAAATAAAAGGAGATTCGAGATCTCATAATTACATAAAAATTATGTTTCCTTCATTACGAAAACATAATTAACTAAGGCCACACTAGGTATTACAAATTACAACCGATTGCAATTCATTCAACGATTCATTCAACAAAAGAAAAGCATCAACTAAAAAAAATTAAACATGCAAGACATAATTCTTTAATTATGTTGATTAATTTTATCCAAACCACCTATTTAAATTATCAAATTAAGTGACAATTCCTCAATTAATCACATTAATTTCAAACTTAATTCATATTAAACTTGTAATATGAATTTAATCCATCAATATTTTAAACTGCTTTAAAATAATTAGGTATCTTTATATGTGAACCTTTTCACTACAATTAATCATACATTAAAATGTATAATTATAATTATTGGCCAAAAACAACAACAAAAATTTGTCTTTAAAATTTTTCTTGGCAAAAAAACTGAAACAGCCCAATAAAAAGAAAACCTTTTCTCGGTTTTTCAGCAAAAACCGAAAGGAAAAAAAAAACAATTTTTTTTTTTTTAAATTCTGCTGGACGTGAACAGTAACAGAAATAGAAAAAAAAAATTTTTTTCTTTTCTCGGATTCTTATCAAAACGGCATTACGCCCTAAAATGCAAAAACATGATATTGATGAACAAAATCGTTTATTGTTGCTATTAACAAGATTGGCATATTCATCTTTTAATTTAAACATGTAAATTTATGAAACATGATTCTAAACAACAATTTAGAACCATTTATGCCAAAAACAATATAGCAAAAACAATTTATCATCAATGAAACTAAGCAATTCCATTTACATATCAATTTAAATTTTATTAAATCAACACATCTACAAATTCATTATATTATCATTTTAACCTATTAAAACAATAATATGAGTAAATCAAATGGAATCAAAACAACAAAACAAGAACAAAACCGGCTGCAAAAAAAAATCAATTCGGCATAAAAAAAAAATTTCAGCCGTGCCTTTTTTTTTCGAAACCCTAAAATTGTTTACATCCAATTTTATGAAAATCATCAAAATAAAATTCGTGGCCTTGGCTCTGATACCACTTGTGGGAAATAATCTGTATACTTCCCTTATTATTAAGGATTATAATGAATTATAATGACGAATGCGAGTCATAAAATGAATTACATAAACAAAAGTAGAGAATGAATAAGAAATAACCTTCCGTCCTAGCTAATAAGGCCTATGAACAATATCGCAATGATATTCTCCTATCAGTTGCACCCAAGATGATATGAGATATGCCCTTGTTCTTTTGCTAGAATCGATCCCCAAATTTTCTGTAAAATTAATTAGGGTTTTGTGTTTTATGTTTTGATGAGAGAGGCAAGATTAGGTTAGAAAAATTAGGGTAGAAAAATGATCTCCCCTCTCCTCTTATTGTAACCGAAATAAGAGTGAACGAGGGAGATATTTTTATCTCTAATTTTCGGCCCAAATTTCCGAAATTAAGAGGATTATTTCTCTTTTTTTCGGTTTTAGCAACAACCACAAATTAGGATAAAATCCTCTTATTTTTGGTTATTCTAAAATTATATATAATGCGTACATTTTATTAATTGTCATACATGTTGTCCCGTTTTAATAAAGTCCATACATAACTGATTGTAGTCGATTTATTAAGTCCGGCCTGACAACATATATTATAACAATCTCGTGTAAAATATACTTTAACTTTAATTAAATATAACCGATTACATTTAATTACAAATTAACATATTAATTCGTTCAAGCTAACATTATATACATTAATTAAATATAACATATTATATTCAATTTACGAATTGACAGTTAATTCGTCTCAGCTAATATTATTTAATCGGCATTAAATAATCGTCTCATCAACACATTGACTAACTGTTTAGTCGTATAAGGCATCAATGTGATTACATTTCCATAACCATATCTCTCAAACACATCCTTTAGGTGTGACTTTTAGGGACCAGTTGATCACCGCCATCTGCATGATAATAACGTCAAACTTTCTAGCAAGCTAACCGTTATTAGGTAATCATTAATCAACTGATAAAATACGAAGTATACCCTTGTGAACCTGTAAGAGATTTATAAATGTTATCACACTAATTTGTGGAGGACACAAGCTCCAACAAGAGAAAGCAATTCAATCATTTTATCATTGAATCTAAAATCTAGCTCATGTAGTTGAGAGTCTATCGCAGCATTGAAGACATCGAATCGAAAATAATGTAAGTTAGTGACACGATCTTTTGGTTGTCTGAATCTTCCTCTCCCATAAATATAATGATCCTCCATGTTTGGCACTTCGATCTCATGGTTGTTGCAAAATAATAACACTTGTTGTAACAAATTTTCCCACCCATCATCTCTTAGCTTTTGTATCAAGATCTTTGTATTAGACACTAGGTGGATAGCATTTAATATATCTTGTGATTTTCTTTGCAATGCTTGACAAAGATCATTGGTTATCCCCAAAATCTGAATCATAATGTGCAAGACAAGAACAAACTCAAAGGAAGTCATGTCATCATAAGCCTTATCAGCTTCTCCTCTTTTTGCACCTTTTCCTTTCTTAATTACGGTCTGTAACACTGAAAATGAAGCGGTATACATATTTAACAAGCTATTAAGTGATCCCAAGTGTGAACCCCATCGGGTATCTCCTGCTCGTTTAATAGTGCCTATTTGATTCTGTCCTTTCCCAGTTTCTAACTCCTGAAGTTCTATCAATCTCTCTATCACAGCTAAATGGGCTGCTTGTAATTGATCATGCCTTTTAGCAGACGAAATGATGATATTAACAATAAATGTTAGCTTAGAGAAAAACTGATAAATAGAGATCACATCACGGGATGCTGCTATTAAAGCTAGTTGTAGTCTGTGAGCAAAGCAATGAACATAATAAGCATATGGACATTCTTTCAAAAACAAAGCTTGTAGACCTGACCATTCTCCACGCATATTACTAGCTCCATCATATCCTTGGCCTCGAATATTTTCAATGTTCAACTTATGTGCAAGGAGACAGTTTTCAATTGCACCCTTTAGATATAATGCATTTGTTTCATTGACATGAATCAAGTAAAAAAGACGCTCTCCTGGATATAACCATTTTTTTCAACAAATCTCAATACCACTGTCATTTGCTCCCTTTTTGAGACGTCTTTTGTTTCATCAACAATTATACAATACTTCTGATCACCAATCTCATTACGTATAACATCTCGAATTCTATCACTATATATTGATAATATCTCTTGCTGGATTTGATGTGATGTGTATGATGCATTTTCTAGGACAACTTTTTCAACATCTTTACTAAAAGAGGCTATAGCTCGAATAAATTCAAGAAAATTACCTCTATTAAGTGAGCCTAGACTTTCATCATGCCCCCGGAATGCACAGTGCTGGAAAGTCAACCATCTGACTGCAACTATTGATACTTTTAACTTCAATCGATTCCTTTCAAGAATTTCAGGTGTTATATTATCAATCAGAGTGTCAATATGTTGTTCCATTCTCAAGAGATCATTACACTTTTTTACTGCATCTTTGTGATCTGAGTTTGATATCGCCCAATATGACTTAAAAAGGCACAATCTTTCCCATTTACTTTCTTCCATGAGCGGAATCCCTCAATTGTGAAAGCATTTTCCCTTTGACGATTACTTGGTTTGGCATACAGAAAACATGGGAGACAATATGCAGCATCAGTAGTCGGTGAATACTCTAACCAATCAGGAAATTGTTTGAACCAAGATAAGCAAAAGTTTCTACCCTTTCGGTCACAAGGATATTTTGTTGTATGCCATGTGTATGGACCTTTTTGAAGAAAAGTTTTACGGATATCATTTTGCTCTTTTGATGTTTGGTACTCCCAAATTGGCTTTCTTTTTCCTGGATCACGCTCTAAATATAACTGATGTGACACTCCAACACGGGGAACTTTAAACGGGGGCTCTTCATAAATTGGATTTTCAGTACCCAAGTTAGATTCATGATCATTAAATTCTTCTATATTTGGGTTTTCAGTTTCTGTCCCATCCGTAGAAGTTATATTTGGATTACTAGTGTTAACCTCTTCTTGATTTCTTTTCTTGAAAAAATCAGAAAATTTCGTATTCTTACTCATCTACCACAAAAAGAATACACTATATAAATGAAAGTTATATCTAATTAAGCATGACAATTCAAATTTTCAATTAATACTAGTTTATACATTATAATTGATCAAATTTTCAAGTTCATGTCTACTTCTCTCACAACTTGCACAATACAAATACATAACTTATAACTCAAATAGAAGATTATAAATCAAAATAGTTAAATTTGAGAACATACCTTTGTATTGAGATTTGAGCAAATACAAAATCAAATTGTTATTGCTATTTGCTACAGCTAACTTACCTGTAATTGACAAAAAACAATTGCAAAAAACCCAAGGATTAGAGAATTAGGCATAAGCACAAGTGCATAACCGCATTGTCCGCATAACACAAAGCTAATTTGACATAAAAAATCACAAATTGGACTTTGGTGACTTACTTGCTAATGCTTTAGACAATTAGACGTGAATCGGCAATTATTGGAGGTGTGGAGTTTGTGTGTTAGTGCTCTGCTAATTTTATAATTTTTATTAGTGTATAATTAGTTTAGGTTTAGAGTAATCAATACATATATATAAAGTAGAAACTTTTCGAGCGATATTAGAGAGTCCAACTTTTTTAGAATTTCTAACAAGAGTATAGTTCGAAACAAATTTATTAAAATTATCCTAATAAATGTAGATTTCTTAATATTTTAATAAAATTATCCTAATACAAGTAGATTAAATTTATATATTAGAGAGTCCAACTTTTTTAGAATTTTTAACAAGAGTAGATTTCGAAATAAATTTAATAAAATTATCCTAATAAATGTAGATTTCTTAATATTTTAATAAAATTATCCTAATACAAGTAGATTAAATTTATTTTAATAAGATTATTCTAATATAAGTAGGTGATACACAAATTACACAATGTAACCAATTATATGGTATATTAATAACATAAACATTATTCATATACTATATGTTAAATTTCATTAGTCATACTAACTGAAAAGTTTACTTAAACCTAAAAATGGAGCTTAAAAGGTAATCGAAATTTAATTGATTAAGTAAAAAAATGTTTGGCAAACTAACCGAAGGACAGTTGTGGGAACTTTTTTCTCACTGACAAGCTTACAACAAAATTAAGATAAATGAAACTTTGGTCAAAAACTTATTTCTTTGAAACAAACCCTAAATATTAGATTTTTCATGATATCCCGACATTCCTCATATTGAATTAATTACTTCTTGATGTTTTTTCTACCAATGTTTACTTGTTTTTGACTCTATTGTTAGGAGTGGATTTCAAGTTCTTTTTTTTTTTTTTTTTTTTTTTTTTTTTTTTTAATTTCATAATCTCCATTATAGCTATTGGTTTAGAATAAATATTAGCAATAATTAAGCATTGTAACACAAGGTACATATATATACTCCAAAATCATGAGGAATAGAATAAACAAGTAATTGGTTCAAAATAAATGTTAGCTTTCCACATAAAAGTAAAAAATTTTGTTAGCTCTGCAATAAGAAAAACAAATTTGATCAAAAAGGAAAATCTATCACAAGTGTCCAACTATATCGTATTTGTCTTGGATGTAGCGAATATATATAATTTTTTAGGCTCAAACTGAATTTTAAATCGAGCCAACCATGGGTGTTATATATGGGTAAAAATAATATCATAATTATTTGAGAAAGCTATAGAATAGACGAGTATATGACATTTAAATGGAACGAAACTATTTTAAGATCTCCCCAAGTTGAAGCGGTTATGGTTTTGTAGATTTTTACCTGTGACAAGTAGGGGCTATGATTTTTCTATTATATACAGGTAGGAGAAGGCCTATATCTGTCATGTCTTATCCCCCATATGACATCCTTGCTTTTAGGAGTCATTTTTTGTTTTCATTATGCGAGATTTGGTAGAGTATATTATTTAATGTAGACTTTGGGAGCAAGACTCATTATCTTTTAGGAATTTCACACTAAATGCATTACTTCATCCTTTTCACAATGATCTTCCATATTGCTTCTACACAATCGTCAATGCGAAAATTTGACCATGATTTTCAACATATTAATGGTCAAAGTTATAAAAGTTGACCTCTAAGAAACAAGGTGGAAGATGTTTAAGAAGGGAAGAGAGTATGATTTTTTTAATATAACTCCTCTACCAAGTGTGCTATGCCGGTTATGTTGTTGATGAATGAACATTAACTCTGTAAGAAGATTATCTAACGGAATCTGGCTTATTATCAATCGCCTTGGAAAATTCATAGCAGAAGGGAAGATACTTACGGGCTCAAAAGTCGGCAAAAGGTACTATATAGTAATGACTTCCTCGAATACAAAAATTTCTTTCGTTCATAAGGAGAGACAATATACGTTGAGACCATGCTAGGTAGACGTGACAAACAGATAAGGTCGGCCCAAACTTGACCCAATTAAATCTCGTGTCATGTTCGTGTTGATCCAGTTATATTAAGGGGTCATTAAGCCTCAATCCTAACCCGTTAATTTCGTGGCGTGTTTTCGTGTCATGTCAATATTTGGAAAGTGCAGGTATATTTATGTGAGGATCAAGACAAGTTGGGATTAATTTAGTAAATAGGTTATTCGTGTCGGGTTCGTGTGTAGAGTGCTCAACCCAAGCCTATCCCAATTAAATCTCGTGCCGTGTTCGTGTCGACCCACTTGCATAGATGGCCGGGTCATTAAATGTCAACCCAAACCCGTTAATTTCATGTCGGATTCGTGTCGTATTTTCGTGTCGTGTCATTGTTTGTCGGCTCTAATGCTACGCCATGACAATAAACAAGAGTTAGGGACAGTCACTAAATCATATTTAAAAACCAGTTCATATTAATGGCTAGCTTTATGTAGAAACGTCAAGAACAACGTCGGCCGAGAGATTAAGGTTCTACAACGATGATAGAGACCTAATGTAACAAGGCTACAAGAAAGACATCGTTTAGAGAGAAGTTTTCACAATTTACCAAATTAAGATGTCGTATTATATATTTTGCATGAATTTTTTAAGGATAAGTAGTTAAAGACTATTTCGGTTAAAAATTGATGGTGCTAAAACAATAAGAACGGTAACTCTATAATCCAACTATATCTTTGAATGTTAGTATACAACTAATATAGTTAAATATCAAACGCTACAACACTTTCGTTGCATTTTTTTTATAGGAGCTGATGATTAATCTGCCCTCATATAAATCAGCCCCCGAAATTTTGTTTGCTCCCATTTTTAGCATAGTTTGAATTTATGTTAATTTTAATAGTTATCTATCACCAGACTATGGTAACGTAAAATCACGTTTTCAGCGATGCCATAAAATATTTACTACTAACTGACATTATATATTATACTAACTTGATAACCCAACTATTTAAAAAAAATGACATAAACTAAAAATGACATAAACTACTAACTGATATTATCACAGCACAAAATCTCATTGAAGACGGGTGATATCCGTCACAAGCTTGTGACGGATACCGTTTTCTCTCACAAAATACCCCTTGAGAAGTGAGTGGGAAGCACATGGGGGTGCCCCACCTTGTCCCCTCTCCCTTTTTGTGAGAGGTTTTCAGCTTATGACAGGATTAGCCCATCACAAGCAAGACGCTTTGTTATCACAGATGATACTACTAGGTGCTCGTGCCTTTTATGTAACAGAATAATTAGAGATATTTTGATTGTGTTTAAAGACTACTAATTCTATTGGAATTCACTTCGGATTCGATTTTGTGAGATGTTTAAGAGGAGCAAATACTCTTAATTGTAAATAGTCAAGGTAAAATTATGTTGTAAGAGATCTAACATTTTCTCTCAACGCACTAAATATATGTAATTATGATACTTGCTGTTTTTTGTAACATCATTGAGTTTTACGTAGTTGTAAAATAGTTTGCAAAACTCATAAAGACATGTCTTCGTTATTAAGGGTTCATATTGGCGAGCTCCACCATGTTTATAAAGAGAGCGTTTTGTATTTAATTAAAAACGGATTGTGCCTGTAGGCTGTAACAATGAAAAAGCTAGCTACATACTAAGTACAATAACTATGTCACTTGATGTTATACTAATCGGTAGAATAAAGATGGAATATCATCTTTATAAGTATCTACTAAATATAATAGTACGAGGCCTTTTGGGAAGGAGCCCAAGAGTAAATCCGTGAGGGCTTGGCCCAAAGTGGACAATATCGTACTATTATGGGTTGTGGATCCAGATGGAGCAGAGGCCCAACACGAGATATTCACGCTTCCGCACAACAAAACTTTTATGCTAAAAGCACTAATAATTCATAGGTTATCATCTACACCAATTACATATTTTTTTTTTTATCAATGACAATATAATAGGACTTTTTTTTTTATCAACTTAAGAATATATTTTTACAGATAATCGTAATGGAAGACCCGTACATCGCACGGGCTTTCCAACTAGTAAATAGTATTTAGGAAATTTTCCTTATGTTTTATTGTTATATAAGTTAAAAGATTATTTGGAAAGAATAGTTTAATAGATAAATTTTTTTTATATATTCTAATTTTTTTTTTTCAAAACTCAAGCTAGTATAAAAAAAAATTATGTTTTCGCGAGCGGAGGCGACCGCCCCGGCTAGCCCCCCCTAGTTCCACCACTGGATGCATTACACATTTATACTCCTTCATGCTTTAGGTGGGAAAAAAAATGTTACCTCTTGTTGCAGCTTGAAACGTCAACTTATTTGTTGTTTACAAATGGTTAATACTGTACATACTGTTAGAATAATTAATAATATTCGTATGGCCTATGTGTTTCGGGTTTTAATAAAAGTTAAGTTCACATTATTATTACGAGACTTTAATATAAAAGACGGTATTGTGATGGATCGGTCCCGATTAATGTAATTAAAGTCCGGGAATTATTATTCCCTCTTACCTTACCTTAATAAGTCGTCTTTCACGAAAAGGTACGATCGAGTTTGTTTTTGCGAAAAGGTACGTAGCCCATTATATAAATAAGTGGATCTACATGATAGAAAAAATACACAGAAATGATTCATCGACAAAAATACACAAACATACGTACATTGAAAGTGCAAAGACAGTTTCTTCTCCATCATCAAGAAACATAAAGGAAAAGGGTTAAGGAGGAGAATCAATCGTCTTATACTTCTTATTGAATTGATTGCGTCTGTAAGACATGGACCAAAGTTAGTCCCTTTTTTCGTCTTTATAATTGTATTAGGGTTGAATTAATTCAAGTCTATATTGATTTTGGGACTGATTTCATCATTGAAATCGTAAAGTTATTCTTACATTTGGTATCAGAGCGGTATAGACTTGATTAATTTACCATGAATTTTTTATTGCTATTATTTTTTTTTTCATCACTGTGTTTATGAAAAAATAATGTCATATAAATGAATTGGAATTTTTGTTGTTCAAGAGTTTTTTTTGTGATTATAGTGGATTATTATGGTTGAAGTGTAGATCCATGTTGAATTATACATGGTATTGTTTATACATTACAGTATGATTAAAGGTGTTGCAATTTAATGATGAACATTTAAACTTTGCCATCTTATAACCATATTAATGACTTCCGTTGTACTCCGTATATGTTTTTTTTTTTGACTTCCCATTAATATTACTTCGTATTATTTTGCATAATCAAAGAAACATATGCAAATGAAAGATTATGTCATGGGAACTTGGTAATTAGCATTTGCCAAATTGATTACGTTCCAAAGGTTGCAAGTTTGTTCAATAATACGTTTTTCTTTTTTTTTGTTATTTCCACTATGACAGCATATTAATGTCATTTACTTATTGCCTTTAGGCTGTGTGTTTGAGAACAGATTTCTTATACCAACACACATGAAGTTAGACAATAGAATGGTTAACATTAAAGTAATGGGTAATTAGTGTTATGAAGTATTAACACATTGAAAATTTACCATTAAAGTCAAAAGTTTATTTTGTATATCACATGTTAGTCACCAAAGTGGCCTTGTTATATTGCATTTAGACATTTGAAATTAAAGTTTTAATTGATCATGATTAAAAGAGATGGTTAAAATGACAATATAGTTTGATTGATCAATTAATTAATTTTTTTGTCATCTATATTTTGGGAGATCACCCAAAGGTGGGTCATTAAATATAGTTGATAATATAAAATGATTAGTTATTCATAAATTGGGTCAAATAGTATGTATATCCAAAGATAACATTCTTATTTGATTCATGTGTGTTAATAATTAATTGTTAAAGTACATATTAACATCAATGATGGTTACTTGTATTTAAGTGTTGCCCAAAGGTCATTTAAAATACATGTATAAAAGTTTACATAATATTATTTGAATCTGTATGATAGTTTTTCAAAGCACTAATTGGTAACATGTATAAATGTTCGCAGCATCTCCAAATATGTTTGCATCTGCTGACTCTTTTGTAAAGTTCAATGGGTTTAATTATGATGAGTGGTTTTAAAGATCCAAAGGTATACATCGGGTATAATGGCTTTGGACATTGCCATCCTGACAGATGAGGTACCAACAAAAATTACACCGAAAGCTCCGGTCGAAAAGTGTCATTATCGGCTTGGGAGAAATCTAACAGGTTGGGTTTACACCTCATGAGGATGACAATGGTTGATAACATTAAGCCCTCCATGCCTAAAAAAAGAGAAAGCAAGGGAATTCATGCTTAAAGTAAAGGAGTGTTCACAGTCGGATTTAGCTGATAAGTCAATTGTTGGTAGTTTAATGAGTGAGCTAACTACTAAAAGGTTTGACTGGTCTCAACCGATTCATGATCATGTGACACACATGTCTAACCTGGCAGCAAAGTTGAAGACTTTAGGGATGGACGTAAGTGATACTTTTTTGGTACAATTCATCATTAACTCTATACCTTATGAGTTTGGCCAGTTTCAGGTGAACTATAACATCATAAAAGATAAATGGAACTATCAAGAGTTAAAAGCCATGCTTATACAGAAGGAGGGGAGATTAAAGAAGATGCAAGATCAAGCTGTTCATTTCTTGAGTCATGATGGTGCCAGTAGCAGTAAGGCTGAACCGAGTAAGAAGGGTAAGAATGGTAAGAAGGGAAAGTCTTTCTTTAAAGGACCTGAAAGTGCGATCCAGAAAGAAAAGAAGTGTCACTTTTGCAAGAAACCTGGACACTTCAAGAAGGATTGTCCTAAAAGGAAGGCGTGGTTCGAAAAGAAAGGGATATCGTATAATCCAGCCCATAAGAGGAGCTGAACAGTTTGTATCCATGGGAAACAGGATGAAAGCACGCATTGAGGGCATTGGGACTTACAGATTAATCTTAGACACTGGTTGTCATATAGATCTTACAGATTGTCTCTATGTACCCGATTGTGCTAGAAATCTTGTATCATTAAGTAAATTGGATAATTTAGGTTTTAATTTCAAGTTTGGACATGGTGTATTTTCTATGTACCGTAATGAATACTTTTATGGTAGTGGTACTTTGATTGATTCACTTTATAGATTCAATCTTGATGTTAAATTTTCCGATTCCCTATTTTATGTTGAGTGTCAAGGTATTAAATGTAGTGCATCGAATGAAAAATCAGCTTACTTGTGGCATCAAAGGCTAGGTCACATATCCAAAGAAAGGTTAACGAGGTTGGTAAAAGATGAAATTCTACCTCAATTGGATTTTAGTGACTTGGATGTGTGTGTAGACTGCATTAAAGGTAAGCAGACTAAACATACAGTAAAGAAATCAGCTACAATAAGCTCTCAGCTTTTAGAAATTATACACACCGATATTTGTGGACCTTTTGACACTCCATCTTGGAGTGGTGAAAAGTACTTTATCACTTTTATAGATGATTTCTCGCGATATGGTTTCAATTATTTGTTGCATGAAAAGGCTCATTCCGTGGATGTCCTTGAGATATTCATAAATGAGGTGGAAAAGCAGCTAGAAAAGAAAGTGAAAATTGTGAGATCGGATAGAGGTGGTGAGTTTTATGGAAGGTTTACTGAAAATGGACAATGTCCTGGTCCATTTGCAAAGTTACTTGAAAGTAGGGGTATTTGTGCACAGTATACAATGCCCGGTACACCTCAGCAGAATGGTGTTGCTGAAAGGCGGAATCGTACTTTAATGGAAATGGTTAGGAGCATGTTAAGTAATTGTTCTTTACCTCTTTCACTATGGATTTATGCATTAAAGACAGCAACCTATGTTTTAAATCGGGTTCCTAGTAAAGCAGTTCCTAAGACTCCTTATGAACTGTGGACGGAAAGGAAACCGAGTTTAAGACATCTTCGAGTTTGGGGTTGCCCAGCTGAAGTAAGGTTGTATAACCCAAATGAAAAGAAGCTAGATCCTAAAACAGTCAGTGGTTATTTCATTGGCTATCCTGAAAAGTCAAAAGGGTATAGATTTTACTGTCCTAATCACAGTACGAGAATAGTAGAGACTGGAAATGCTAGATTCATTGAGAACGGTCAAACTAGTGGGAGCATTGAACCACAAAAAGTGGACATTAAAGAAATTCAGGTTGAAGTTTCTTCTTCTGAAATTGCACGTGAAATTGTTGTACCAATCGTGTCGTCACAGTCAAATGACATAATGGGACAACAACGAAATGAAGTGCAAGACCCACAAAATGACAATAACAATGATGATCAAGTCACAATTCAAGGGGAGAATAATATGTCACGTGAACAGTCAAGGCAACCTGTAAGGCGAAGAAGGGTAGTCAATGTTCCAGAGGAACAATTACGGCGATCTATAAGAGAAAGAAGATCAGCCATCCCAGATGACTACGAGACATATAACGTTGAATGTGACTTGAGCATTAGTGAGGATCCCGTCTCATTCCGTAAGGCCATGGAAAGTGACAATTCTGAAAAGTGGTTAATTGCCATGAAAGAAGAGATGAAATCTATGGATGACAACAAAGCATGGGACTTAGTAGTGTTACCTGAGGGTTCTAAGGCCGTTGGGTCAAAATGGGTCTATAAGACCAAAAGGGACTCTAAAGGTAACATTGAAAGATATAAGGCTCGACTTGTTGCCAAAGGTTTCACTCAGAAAGATGGCATTGACTATAAAGAAACTTTCTCTCCGGTATCAAAGAAAGATTCTTTAAGAATTGTCTTGGCTTTGGTAGCTCATTATGATCTAGAGCTTCACCAAATGGATGTAAAGACCGCTTTTCTAAACGGTGAGCTTGAGGAAGAAGTATATATGGACCAACCTAAGGGATTTGCATCCCTGGGTAATGAAGATAAGGTGTGTAGGCTGAGGAAGTCGATATATGGACTAAAACAAGCTTCTAGACAATGGTATTTAAAGTTTAATGATACCATCACGTCATATGGATTTGTAGAGATTACTGTTGATCGGTGCATCTACATTAAGATCAGTGGGAGCAGATTTGTTATTTTAGTCTTATATGTTGACGATATTTTGCTAGCTGCGAATGATCAAGGCATGTTACATGATGTAAAGAAATATCTATCTAAAAACTTTGAAATGAAAGATATGGGTGAGGCATCCTATGTGATTGGAATTGAAATTTTCCGTGATAGATCACAAGGATTGTTAGGGTTGTCTCAGAAAGCTTACATTGACAAAGTTTTAGAGAGATATAGAATGAATGAATGCTCCGCAGGGATAGTTCCTATACAGAAAGGGGACAAATTTAGTAAAATGCAATGTCCCCGTAATGAGCTGGAACGAAAAGAAATGGAGAGAATTCCCTATGCATCTGTGGTTGGGAGTTTGAACTATGTTCAGACATGTACTCGACCAGATATCAGCTTTGCTGTTGGAATGTTGGGTCGGTACCAAAGTAATCCCGGGATGGACCACTGGAAAGCTGCGAAGAAGGTCCTTAGGTACTTATAAGGCACTAAGGAGCTCATGCTTACTTATAGAAGATCCGATCACCTTGAGGTGATTGGTTATTCAAATTCAGATTATGCCGGATGTGTTGATAGTAGAAAATCAACATTTGGCTACTTGTTCCTTTTAGCTGAAGGGGCAGTATCATAGAAAAGTGGGAAGCAGTCTGTCATTGCTACTTCTACTATGGAAGCCGAATTTGTGGCATGCTTTGAGGCCACTATTCATGCATTGTGGTTGCGAAACTTTATCTCGGGACTTGGAATTGTCGATAGTATTGCCAAGCCGCTGAGAATTTATTGTGACAATTCTGCAGCCGTCTTCTTATCTAAGAACGATAAATACTCCAAGGGTGCTAAGCACATGGAATTAAAGTTCTTATCGGTCAAAGAGGAGGTACAGAAGCAAAGAGTGTCATTTGAGCATATTAGAACGGATAAGATGGTAGCAGATCCATTAACTAAGGGATTACCACCCAAGGCGTTCATTGGCCATGTAGAACGTATGGGTGTTGTATCAAAGGCCTTGTTATTATAAAGTTAATATGCTTGTAATAAATATGACATCTAGAATTCACTTATAGTATTGTTTCTGTTATAATAGACATGTTAATCATTATAGTATATATATACATTACAGTTATTGGATTACATGTGACTTACTGTGAGAATTAATGTTCTTCTCAAATTAAAGTTTTACCTAGATTTGGAATTGATTTGTGATACATGGAAGGAATCATGTCGATTAGTAAATGACGTGTGACCGCCATGATCCAATTTGTTCTATTTCGATTAAGGATATGAAAGTTAGTGAGCCTAACATAAAAGTGCACATTATAGTTATTAAACCATTAAGTCAACACAAAGGCCAAGTGGGAGAATGTTAGAATAATTAATAATATTCGTATGGCCTATGTGTTTCGGGTTTTAATAAAAGTTAAGTTCACATTATTATTACGAGACTTTAATATAAAAGACGGTATCGTGATGGATCGGTCCCGATTAATGTAATTAAAGTCCGGGAATTATTATTCCCTCTTACCTTACCTTAATAAGTCGTCTTTCACGAAAAGGTACGATCAAGTTTGTTTTTGCGAAAAGGTACGTAGCCCATTATATAAATAAGTGGATCTAAATGATAGAAAAAATACACATAAACGATTCATCGACAAAAATACACAAACATACATACATTGAAAGTGCAAAGACAGTTTCTTCTCCATCATCAAGAAACATAAAAGAAAAGGGTTAAGGAGGAGAATCAATCGTCTTATACTTCTTATTGAATTGATTGCGTCTGTAAGACATGGACCAAGGTTAGTCCCTTATTTCGTCTTTATAATTGTATTAGGGTTGAATTAATTCAAATCTATATTAATTTTGGGACTGATTTCATCATTGAAATCGTAAAGTTATTCTTACACATACGTCTCCCTTACCTCGCCATTTTGAGGGAACTGTTGAGGCACTTCGAGAAAGAGTTTAAGAACTTGACCAGAGCCTAAAATGGGTATTAATTCACGAATTTATAATGGAAACAAAACACGTGACGTCTTCTTAATAGTGTTAGAACAATTATTTGACGGAATGAAATTAGAACAATATTTAACGGAATGAAATCGCAGTAAGGCGTTAGTTATACTTTCCTAAAGGAAATTATGCCCCCACTATAAAGGCTATTCCCTTTGGGATACAATACTGCTTTGTAAGGCCTTAAAACGATTTCTTGTGAATGAAATGACGGACTGTAGATGTGTATATATAGGAGTGAATAGGAGAGTCAGATATGAACCAATGTTTCTGTTCATATAATGGATATGAACCATTGTATTGTTTCACATGGTTTGGCGCCAAAGTAAGAGCAAATGCTCATCATGATTAGTCTAATATTCAATATCCATTTAATGCTAATTGGCCCAATAATATTTAGTATTAGCCCATTTCTCATAATTGATATAGTAATGTCAGTATATTTTATATACCAAAATCTCTCCATCATCTTCTACACAAACTACTCCAACAATCCCCCACTAGTTTGTGGAGATCGTTTATTTGTTAATCACAGCATCATGCATTATGAAAGTATCTCTCGATTTGAACTTCCACTTAGCAAGTAGGTCAAAATTTCTGACAAGTTTTTAGGTGTCCGAAGATTGAACCAAAAACTTCTAATGTCAGACGAAGACGAACTGCACATGAAGCTAAAACGTATTTTAAAGGCCCTTAAAGAGTCAGCGCTTATATGGCCATGCGCTCTATCCATTTTCATAAACACTTACACCACAGATACCCGCTATTATCGTGATGTTTGAAGCGGCACCACTTCAATGTTTATATAGGTGGAGTTAAACTGATCCGGTTACTGAAATCATAACTTCCATTAAGAGCATATGCTCATCCTTTCTAACGTAACCGTCGTCACTTTATTTGACTTGCTTTGGTAGATGGGGTTAATTTAGTGACAAACAGAAACTTAACGACAACTTGTTTTTACCCTTTGAACTTAAACTAGTAATACTAATCTGAAGTTGGGTTCCCATTGTCGGTTTCTTTTACGGGTTTGAGCCCCATTTCTCTAGCAGTTGATATTACTAGATCCCTTGGTAAGGCTTTAGTAAGTGGGTCTGCTAAATTACTCTTTGATTTAATGTACACAATGGTAATTATTCCGGTTGAGATTAGTTCTCTTATATAGGCATGCCTTAGACCAATATGTCTTGATTTACCATTGTATACATTATTATATGCTTTACACATCGTAGATTGACTGTCGCAGTATAAGGAAATGGCTGGCATTGGTTGTGGCCACAACTCTATATCAAGCAATAAATTTCTTAGCCATTCTGCTTCCTTACCAGCTGCCGTCAAGGCTATGAATTCAGCTTCCATGGTTGAATGCGCAATAATTGTTTGCTTCTTGGATGCCCAACTTATGGCACCACCTCCAAGACTGAAAATCCAACCTGTTGTTGATTTATTGTCATTCATACTAGTTATCCAACTAGCATCACAATATCCTTCTAGAGTAGAAGGATGCTTACTATATACTAGACCATAATTCATAGTACTTTTAAGGTACCCAAGAACTCTAGTAATAGCTTTCCAATGTTCTTTGCCGGGTCTACACGTATATCTAGACAATTTTCCAACTGAATATGCTATATCCGGCCTAGTGCAATGCATGGCGTACATCAAGCTGCCAATTGCACTAGCATATTCCAATTGTCCAATTATTCTATCACATTGATCCGGTAGTTTTACACTTGATTCAAACGGAGAGTTAGCTTCCTTTATTCCAAGGTGTCGGAATTTCTCCAACAATTTCTTAATATAATGAGTTTGATTCAAAATATAACCCGTATCATGTCTGATCACCTTTATACCCAATATGGTATCAACTTCATTTAGATCTTTCATTTGGAAAACAGAAGTTAGGTAATTCTTGGTTTCTTGTATACCAATCATGTTGGTACCAAATATTAGTAAATCATCAACATAGAGATTAATAATTACTGTATATTTTTTAGTACTCTTAGTGTATATACACTTATCGGCATTGTTATGTTTGAACCCATTACTTAAAATGGCCTTATCAAATTTCTCATGCCACTGCTTTGGTGCTTGCTTTAAGCCGTAAAGCGATTTTACCAACTTACACACTTTATGTGAATTTCCTTCAAGTACAAACCCTTCTGGTTGTTCCATGTATATCTCTTCATTTAGATCACCATTCAAGAAGGCCGTCTTTACATCCATTTGATGTATATGTAAATCGTATATAGATGCAAGAGATACTAAAGTACGTATTGAGGAAAGTCTTGCCACTGGGGCATATGTATCAAAATAATCAATACCTTCCTTTTGTGTAAATCCTTTAGCAACTAATCTTGCCTTAAAAGTTTGGATCGTTCCATCCGTATTGTATTTCTTTCTAAACACCCATTTGTTCTTAATGGCTTTTGAGCCATGAGGTAAGTCGGATAAAATCCAAGTACCATTACACACTAATGATTCATACTCATCATTAATGGCCTCTTTCCAAAATGGTGCATCTCTTGAAGTCATGGCTTCTTGATATGTTTTAGGATCATCCTCAACATTTAAAACAATTGGAATTGAGTTCAAAACTTTGTTTCTGTCACCTTCAACAAGGTAAGCAATAGAGGTCATTTGTATAAAGTCTTTTCCAAACGTTTTTGGCTTCTTAGCTCTTTGACTTTTCCTTTGTTCAACTTGTTCCGGTACAAGTTTTCTTTTGTTAATGCGATTATTTTCTATATCGACATTGCCTTGATTACTAGTTTGACCATCGTTGTGATCATTTTGGACTTGTTGCTCATTAGCGATTGGATCCTTGATGAATTTATTTTCAAAGAAATCGACATGAATCGAGTCTATGATAACATTTGTCTCCAAGTCTAAAACTCTATAAGCTTTTGAGTTCTCCGCATAGCCTACAAAAACGCCCCTTTTTCCTCTCCGTCCAAGCTTTTGCAAATTTCGGTCGATAATTTTGTAGTAAGCTATGCATCCCCATACCCGAAAATAATTCAAGTTGGGTTTTCGACCATACCAAAACTCATAAGGGGCTTTATGAGTCTTTTTAGTAGGAATCCGATTTCCTACATGACAAGCTGTTTTTAGTGCTTCTCCCCATAAGGACGGAGGCAAACTCGCATTTAATAACATGGAATTAACCATATCGATATAAGTTCGATTTTTCCTTTCTGCCACTCCATTCATTTGAGGGCTATAAGGTGCGGTCCTTTGGTGAATTAGACCATTGTCTTCACAATATTTATCAAAAAAGGTAGGAAAATATTCACCGCCTCTATCACTTCGGATAATTTTGATTTTCTTTCCCTTTTGATTTTCAACTAAAGCTTTATACTCTTTGAATCTATCAAAGGCTTCATCCTTAGTTCTTAAAAGATATACATATGTAAAGCGGGAGTGGTCATCAATGAACGAAATAAGGTAACGCTTTCCACCTCTAGACAAGACACCATTGAATTCACAAATGTCCGTATGAATTAAATCTAAGAGATCAGAATTCCGTTCAACCTTAGTAAAAGGTTTCTTTGTCATTTTTGCTTGAACACATATTTCACATTTTTGCGGAAAATTCCCATGACAAGCAATATATCCATGTTTAGACATATACTTTAACATTCTAAAATTTATGTGTGCTAATCTAGAATGCCAAATGGATGGGGAATACTCAACAACATAAGCAATCACATTATTTATTTCATTAATAGATAGTTTGAACATACCATCACAACTATATCCCTTACCTATATACATACCATTTTTAGTAATAATAACCTTATCGGACTCTAATACTATCTTAAAGCCCTTCTTACATAATAAATTTGGGGATACAAGATTTTTCCTTAATTCCGGAACATGGAATACATTTATTAACGTCAACTTCTTTCCCGACGTAAAATTCATCTCCACTGTTCCTTTGCCATGTACTTTTGCTGTCATGTGGTTTCCCATCAGAACTTCTTCCATTTCTTTCACTGGCTCATATACTTTGAACATAGCCTTGTTGTTACATACATGAATTGTGGCTCCAGAATCAAGCCACCAATCTGTCGAGGTTGTAACAGCGGCCATATGTAGTTCGGTTATCATACCGATGTGCATTTCCGACACCATTGCAATTAATTCATGCGTCGAAGACTCGACCATATTTGCTGTATTATTGGTGCCAGAATTAGAGATTTTGCCCTTATTTCTATACTTGCAATCTTTGAACAAGTGGTTTGTTTTTCCACAATGAAAACATCCCTTTTTCTTCTCATAAGGCTTCTCATAAGGCTTCCTTTTGAACATGTTTTTCTTTGATTTTATTTTCAGATTATGAGGGCCTTTTTTCTTAGACCCTTCTGCAACATAATTAACTTTGGAACTCAAATATATTGCATCTCTTACACGATTTTCCGCTTCAATCTGAAGATGAGTTTGAAACTGTTCAATAGTCGATGATTCATTTGAATGCAAATATTTCTTTCTGAAATGGTTCCAGGAAGGAGGAAGTTTGGCTAGGATTGCTCCTATTTGTAGTGCATCAGGAACTTTAATCTCAAGTTCGTTTAAACGAGAGACTAAAATTTGGAGTTCATGAACTTGATCCATTATGGTAGTTTTATCATCTGTCATAAAGAACTCAAAATATTTCATAGCAAGAAATTTGTCCGTACCTCTCTTTTCATTCTTATATTTGGCTTCTAATGCATTCCATATTTCCTTTGGAGAAGATAAATTTCGGTACAAGTCGTACAAACGGTCTGTAAGCGAATTCAGAATATACCCACGACACACAAGTTCATCCTCTTTTCGTTTGCTGCGCTCCTTCTTCAATGTTTCAGAGTCGTCGGGTTTCGGATCAGGAATGACAGGAAGATCCGAGTCTAGGACATAAAATATTTTCAATGCGGTCAGTAGGAAGACCATTCGATCCTTCCAACGAGTGTAGTTCGTTCCATCGAAACGAGCCAACTTTGAATCTGCAACAATTTGACCGCTCTGAATTTGTGCTTTGAAACTTGCTGATAGTTCGTTTTCCATAGTAGTATAATTTCCTTTAGATTGTTAGAACAATTATTTGACGGAATGAAATTAGAACAATATTTAACGGAATGAAATCGCAGTAAGGCGTTAGTTATACTTTCCTAAAGGAAATTATGCCCCCACTATAAAGGCTATTCCCTTTGGGATACAATACTGCTTTGTAAGGCCTTAAAACGATTTCTTGTGAATGAAATGACGGACTGTAGATGTGTATATATAGGAGTGAATAGGAGAGTCAGATATGAACCAATGTTTCTGTTCATATAATGGATATGAACCATTGTATTGTTTCACATGGTTTGGCGCCAAAGTAAGAGCAAATGCTCATCATGATTAGTCTAATATTCAATATCCATTTAATGCTAATTGGCCCAATAATATTTAGTATTAGCCCATTTCTCATAATTGATATAGTAATGTCAGTATATTTTATATACCAAAATCTCTCCATCATCTTCTACACAAACTACTCCAACAAATAGACGTGTTTTATTTTGGGTGTACATCTATGTTTAAGATAACATGATTCCAACGTATATTTTTGTAGTGAAAGCGAGGATTTAGATGACGAAGCAATGAACCCACTGCAAGTTCATCCAATTAATAAAATGGGAGTGACGGAAACTGCATTTCTGGAGATGACACATCAGCACAAGCTTGGTTTTACGGTTTGTTCTCTACTTCTCTGACATATCAGAATACTTCTTGTCAAATTGACCCTTGTATGATTGAGTGTTACGTGCTTGTGCTTGCTTTCGAGAAACTTTGTTGGTGTCCAGTCCTCAGAACTCTGTATCAGAACTCTGTATACTGCAGTGCTGGTGGAAGGATCACGTGGCATATCATTTAATCATTATCTATATATTGATCTGAAATGTATTTCTCTGCTCAAGGATTCATTGCAGTCAGTCCAATCACTAAATCACTATGACGTCTTCTAGGCATATACGTAGTACAAGTTTATGTTCACGTAGTGGCATTTAATTTATGTGAAAATGTGAGATCATTAAGGAATACACGAAGCTGTCATGGAAGCAATCTGTCATGGAACTTTCAGTGCCATGATTTCTTATCTGTAGCAATGACCATGCAGTTACAACTTTCAAGTTATGATAATTGTAACGGGGTGTGGACTATATGTATACTCATTTTTCACTGTTTTGACACACACAGTCTTATTGAAATTATGACGTTTCGCAAAGGCAGGCATGATTTGTGTGGAGTCCCTTAAACGTAAATCATGTGAATAACTTAGGAAGTCTTCTTGAATTCTAACAGGAAGAAATAAAGAATCAAGTAACCTCATTAGAGGCACAGTTGATGGATGAGAAGGAGAAATATGCCTCGGCTATTGTTCGAGAGGAGAAAATTATTGAAGCTAGGCGAGAAATGGATAGAAAGCTAGACATGCATTATCAGCTAAGATGTAAGTTGATTTATTTTTACTGTTTCTTTTCTATTGTATGTGGCTCCATGTCATTTGTTTAATGTTACAGACTTAGAGTCACATGGCTTGTATGTCATGATGTTGATTTTAATCTGAGAAGGATTATTTGGCCATGACATTGTTCTACTTGAGTTGATTTCATTAGATAGTTTGGTCCCAAAATTCAATCACTTTTATACTTCAGTCTTTGTACTTGATATAATCTGTTTGCTGTTTGGATATGTTTTTTTTTTTTTAAACTAACTGGTTCAATTAATGCAGCGCTGAAGCTCTTGATAACCATTTGACTGCCATTCAGAGGGATCATGAGCATCGAGCGTTAATAGAAGAAAGGAGAATAAGAGATTATGCTACAGTTGAGGAAGCCAAAAGAAAAGAAAAGGCTTTGCATGAAGGGAAACTTCGCCAACTGAAAGCGAAAGAAGAAGAGGTTAGTTGGAAGTTTGGAAAATGGAAATACAAATAAGAGGAAAAATACAACTGAGATGGACCGGTTAAGTATTTTTTGCTCTTTACGTTATATAACGTACAACAATCTCGTTTAATAGTAGCCATTTAGGATGTGTCTTGTCACATCAAAATTTGGCCCGAGCCGATCGACCCATCAAAATTTGCAGGGTCAAGACCCGTAAATCTTCACTCGTGATCTGATCGACCCAAACTCGGATTAAGCCGTTAATTTTGGGTTGAAACCCAACCCGACTTGCTTGGCACGATGGGTCAAAAATAAGTTTGATTAAATGTGAATATAAGTCGTAAATATTATTCTAACATGTTAATATTTATATATGTAATACAACAACAACAACATCAGAGCCTTAATCCCAAAATGATTTGGGGTCGGCTGACATGAATCATCCTTTAGAACCTTCCATGATGAACAACGCACACCTCAAAATGCGAATAGAAAAGGGAAAATGAAAAACAAAGGGAGAGCGGAAATGTAATGCAAAGTCAGGTTAAACTTACAGGTTTTAAAATCGAATTCCAGGTTTCTTTTATGAAAACTTAAAGTTTAAATCGAGAGAAAAGATTAAAACGATTTTGAAAACCGAAATAGAATTAAGGATCCGGAATGCCTTAAAAGTAAACCAAGTAAAATATATAAGAAAGTGTTGGTAAAAAAGTTTAATAAAGGAGAGAAGAATAAATAATTTAATTTTTTTAAAATTAAATAAAAACACTAAATATGTCAGAAAAACATCAAATACTAAAAATCCACATGTATCCTTTCCTTCCATTGTGCCCTCTCCGTCACCATACTCTCCTCAAACCCCAGAAATCTCATATCGTGCTCTATCACTCTCAACCATGTCTGTCTCGGTCTTCCTCTACCTCTAGGGACCTTTTCTGTTCTCCAAGTCTCCAGCCTCCTAACTGTGCGTCCATAGGTCTCCTTCTCACATGGCCATACCATCTTAGTCGGTTTTCCATCATCTTGTCCTCTATTGGCGCCACTTTTACCTTTTCCCTAATCACCTCATTCCTTAATCGATTTTTCCTTGTATGTCCGCACATCCACCTCAACATACCAACTCCACCGACCGCCACACTCATCTTTTGAATGTGACAATGTTTCACGGCACAACACTCGGAACCGTAAAGTAAAGCAGGCCTAATTGCCGTGTGATAAAATTTTCCCTTTAATCTTTGGGGCATATCTTTGTCGCATAAAAACTCTGAAGCACTCCCATTTCAACCATCCCACTTTAATTCTGTGAGCCACATCTCCATCTAACTCCCCATCTTTTTGAATAATAGATCCTAGATATCTGAAGAAATCTGACCCCTCAACCACATTCCCATCGAAAATAATACTCCCCGCATCTATCTATCTCAACCCCGCCACCTTAGTGAACTAACACCTCAAATACTCAGTTAAAAGTATTACAAATATGTAGAGATATAATCATGTTTGGTTTACTAGTTAATCGATCCCAATTTATTTTGATTTTATTAGTCAATCGATGTCAATTTTGACCGTTAAATGTATTACAAATATGTAGAGATATAATCATGTTTGGTTTATCAAAACAACCATTTTCTTATTTTCGTTTGTAGAAAATTGCAACTATTGCCTATGGTCAGAAAGTATCAGCCAAACCTAACATTGTTAGGTCACCAGAGTCAAATAGGGACAATATAAATGAGAGAGGGGGAGTATTTTGTATCTGAATTCTGTTCATGAGCTTATCTATGGCTCGGGAAACATATTTTTTGTCATTCATGTTGGATACCAATGATAATGCTTACATCTGAAGTGTGTACATAGGAGAAAATAATGATTCTGAAATTGAGTAAAAGATTTGTAACAGAATCTGTAATGATTGTCAACATTGTTGTTAACTGGTTTGCAGGATATGCCAAAAACTTTAGGAGCATGTATATCATACGCAGTGATACTTGATGAATGGCTGACTGATTTAATTTAAAGAAATTAAATTATTTATTCTTCTCTCCTTTATTACATTTTTTACCAACCACTTTCTTATAGATTTTACTTGGTTCATTCCGAATCCTTAATTCTATTTCGGTTTTTAAAAATCGTTTTAATATTTTCTCTCGATTTAAATTTTAAGTTTTTATAAAAGAAATCCGAAATTCGATTTTAAAACCCTTAAGTTTACCTTGACTTTCCTTACATTTTCGTTCTTCCTTTTTGTTTTTCATTTTCCCTTTTTTTATTCGCATTTTGAGGCGTGCGTTCACCTATGGACGATTCGAAAGGATGATTCATGTCAGCCGACCCCAAATCATTTTGGGATTAAGGCTCTGATGTTGTTGTTGTTGTTGTATTGTATTGCTTGAGTTGAGGGCTAAGGTGCTTCTTTATATTTCACTTACAGTTGATTGAGTTTTTCGTGACCTTACTCTTGCCTCCTTTGTAACTGTGATAACAACAGTTGCCGTTTGCTGATAGTTGATGCTATTATTGATCTAAATCAATGGTCTTACTTTTTTTGGACTTCTTGGTTTCTTTCGGAGATGATAGATGGATATTTTGTGCTTTCTGATCAATTTCATTGTAGATACGCTCTGCTTTGGATTCTGTACCATTTGAGCTAGATCATCTTTCTGCTAGACTGTACCCTTATGGCACATTAACCACTCCTAGTTGTATCTGCTTGTATTTTTTATTCAAAGATGTCACCAAGCCATTGCCCATTGGGAGTCTGGGAATATCCTGTTAATGTCGAGTTCGATTTATCATTAAAAATCTGCCTTTGCCCAGTTACTTGCTGCTTTCCTTGTGCGTTGCTTCTATCTCGTGTTCATGTTGTGCTTTCTGAAGTCCTAATCTTTCATTGATTAGGCATTTTTTTTGTTATTATAGGCAACTTACTTAGGGCAGCAGAAAACGCTTTGAAGCTTGAGGAGAGAAGGCTTCAGAGCTACAAGGAATTAGAGGATAGGAACCACTTACTTTTGTCAGGTGCCAATACGGTATGTCTGTTCCTTTGTTGATTGCCATCAACTTCTGATCAAATTGTTGTTTGCCTCTATTATTTTTTGTATATGTTCTTACTAGTGCTTGCATAGAAGCCATAGATCAATGCCTCTGATATTGTGATACATTCTGTTGTTTTTGTTAGTTTTATCCCTAATGGTCCGTTGTAGGAGAGAATCATGAGCTTTCAATGTTAAGTTGTTTTGGTATTAGTCATGTCTGAAACTGTTATTAAGGTTTAGAACTGTGTTAGAACACTTGGGCTTCATTGTTTTCTAAATTGTAGGAGTGCGGTGTCTAGAACTCTAAGTTCTGTCTTTGTGTTAGTTTTGTTTTCATCTTATCTTATTTCTGTGATTTGGTTAGTTCTAGTATACCACTGTCATGCGGGTTTTTGATTCTTTAGGTGACGTGTGGGAAGGAAAAGAACCAAATCACAAGAAAACCTGCTAGGCATTGGACGCCGCTAAGAAATTATGCCATCTATCATTCTAGCCCCATTATAGATAAGAATATAATCTCCTGGCCACTCTGAGCTTGCATGTAGTTATCTTTCTTTTTCCTTGTCCATGGGTCTGAATTTGTACGTGACGTTGTAGACACCTCGTTTCTGCACCCCTCGCAAACCACCCGGTGATGATTGGGCCGCATGTTTGGTACGCGGAACGATTTGTGACAGTTCGTAAGATTATCGTCAAGTGATTGCTCAAATATTAATGTCAACCTCTTAAATGTCATCTACGTGCCGATACGGTCGTTTTGGCAGTAATTAGAGTACATTCGGAGTCCGGGTAAAAAACCGTCTCCACTTTCTGATAGCTGTTAAATCCCGAGTCGGAATGTTCTGGAATGTTCCGGATATTTCTATTCAATATTTCTCAAATTTTATCTTTTGGCAAATAATATCCCGTAATATTTACATAAAATATTAAAGATAATCGATTTATTTCCGTCCTACCATAACTTAAACACGGAAATCTTTCTTAGCGGAGGAAACCTCACGGGAATAGACGCAAGCAGTCTTTGCGCCTCTTCCAAGAGACGCAGTGGCTGCTGCGCCTCTTCCCAGGCCCTTCTTTGCATGATTTACGTATCTTTTTCATATCTTTCCGAGATTCACTTCCAAAGAGTCTCCGAAACCCTATTCCTTCACGTGATTAGTATAAATAGGAGCTTTCGTTCCTCATATTTCTCACGCGAGTGTCCGCCCTTCTCTTCTCCCTTTGCATTCTAGACTTCGTTCTTACTAACTGGCGCCCACGTGCTTGGACTTCCGACCACGTAAGCTCGGATCTTTCCGGGTACCAGCCTCTCCGTTGCATGACCGACCAATTTGACCACTACACTCAATCAATCTTGTTAAATCGTTTTCCTCTTACGAGGGCACTCTTTCCTTGCATTCGCGTCGAGCATCACTAATCGATCTTCTTAGTTCATCTCGTTCCGTCAACATGTAAGTCTGAGGGTGTATTAATAACTCCTTTTATTTATTGTATTTTATTATTGTATAACAATTGTAAGGTTTATGTCGAAAGTACCCCATTAAAACCGATTTCTAAAACCGTCTTTAAAACCTTTTTTTTTTGCGGATTTCCAGAGACAGGGCGTCGAGAAAAGACGCAGCAACGCTGCGCCTCTTGAAGGAGCGCACACTGCTGCGCCTCTTCGTGAGGCCGCCGCAGATTCTGCTTCTTTTCTTCTTCCTCCGTCTCTCGTAATTCGTATCAAATTAATTTCTTTTGTTTTGTTCGTCTGTTAATTCGTTCACATGATAGTTTAATAATTCATATGTATATTAACCATCATCATTAACATGTTTAAATCGTCATAAATCCGACTTAAATCCCTAATAATCAATATTTGCGGGTTTTCGTCATTAAATTCAATTCGGGTTTTAGAGATTCAATTCGTTCATGTTGAGTTTCTGGGATTCATCGTTGGTATATTTTCACCTGTTTGTTCATTAATCCGTCGTCAATTCATCATGTTTAGTTAATAATTCGTTTAGTTAGTTAGTTTAATTAATCATTCATTAACATCGACCCTTCACATAATTAATCTGTCTTGTTTCCGTCTCATCCATGTTTTACTGTTTTATGACCTCAATCATATGTAAATAATTCATTAATCACTTTCATCCGAGTCTAAATATCGTAATCAATCCATTAATTTACCAATTAACATTAACGGTTTGCAGTTCCGGCTTCACAGCCAGAACTCACCCTTGGAACAGACGCAGCAACTGCTGCGCCTCTTCCAAAGGGCGCATTGCTCTTTGCGCTGTTCGTGGTGAATTCTGTCCCTGAACTCTGTTCGCCTTGACCTAGTTTAATTAGCTACGTATTAATCAACTAATATCGTATTATCACCCTTCGACTTGTTCGTATTTCTTTGTTTTATTTTCTTATTTCTTTTTATCAAATTATCCGTTTTAGCGGTATTTTCGACATAAATCGCCTGTTCCATTGTAATTAATGTAATTTTCTTTATTGTAATTTTATTATTATTATTTCGTATCATTCGTATGCTTCACATGTAAATGAACCTTAAATCTCAACTTCGACCCAATTGTTTGCTAATTACATGTCAACCGACTTAGTCTAATTCTCACATGCTAGGATTAATCTATGGATGTTGCATTGCATGCATATAGCCGACGATATATCAAGTACGAATAACTTCCCTAATCATTAGTAGAGGCCGCTATCGAGGCGGGCGGGATTAGGTGTTCGATCAAAAGAGCTTCCTAATACGTACCCTCACCCCTTACTCCAGATCTCCGTGAGCACCCGTGTTCATTGGCATCCACGAGAGTCATTCTAGACATAGAATGCTAAGGGTAACGATTGCTTAGTGTTCATGTCACTACTTTGTGTCTTGACATGACACGAGGTATTCGAACGGTTCCAATTTCCCATAAAAATTGGTGGCGACTCCATACAAAATGCAAACGCTTGTTTTCGAGCCCCTTCACCAAGCGCCCCCGTGGGCGGCCCGCTGTCCACAGTTTGGCGACTCCGCTGGGGAAAATACACTTACGTGTAGCTAAGGGTGAAACTTGAACAAGGTTAGGGAATAAGTTTGTACAAGACAATTGTCGGTTTTTATAACTCGGTCTTCCTAGACCGTTTAAATCGGCCTTCCTAGGCCCAACCCAACCCATTCGACCAATCGTCCCGTCTAAACGGTCCTAATTCTTATTTGGGCCTAAGGATGGATAGCGATTGACGTCATCCATACCATGATGCTTACTCTTGTTTGTATCAAGGGCCTTCACTACTTGAGGAAATGGACTAGGAATCGGCCTTACTCTTGTTTGGCACGAGCCTCTCCACAGACTTCGGGTTTGATGGTTCGGTATGGCAACCCACCCTTTAAACCAAAACCCTTCTAAAATCACTCAGCATCCCGTTATAATGCTTGTATAAATGTGTAAAACCTTACATGATCACCATTTCAAAACAAATCTTGACGAATTTTCAAAAAATCAAAACCCAATTTCAAAACAAGAATTTCGAAATAGGGCCTTTAATTAGTACAAAATCCGGTCAAAACTCTGTCCGTTTGTCGTGTCAAAATTCGGGCCACAAGCCCATTTCAAACCTCACTTCGAGTCCACTCCTACAACTACACTACAGTTGACTAGGACACACATTTTCAAAGACCTTGTCTTTCTTCAAAACTCACTCAACACAAGTGGCACACACCCACTTCACGAGTCAAAACTTTTCCTCTTTTAGCAAGTGTGATAGAATGGTCGATCGTGTTTTGATCCGTCGCCGATCTCTTATCCAGTTTCCAAGATGCCTGGGTCAAGTGATGATACGAACCTCCAGCAAATTCAAGAGAGTAATGATCGAATCTTAGCCGCGATAGCCCAAATGCAAATTACCCAAGAACAAACCTATGACCGCCTTGAGCTTATCGAAGGCCGTATCTTTGATGTAGAGGGAAAGCTACCTCCCCCTAAAGGTGGAGTGCTACAATTTTCCGATGACGAATCTAAAGATGAGAATCCTGTCCTAGGAACAACCGCGGTGAGAAAAGACTCCAATACCTAGAGGAGCAATTGATGTACCTTAAGGGGGATGACATTTACAGGGAGAACAATCGTAAGTATGAAGCCGTCAATTCCAAATTGCCCACTAACTTTAGCATGACGGATATCCCTAAGTTCAAGGGGCACGAGAACCCTTTGAACCACATCCGAGCTTTCAAGGACTACATGTCTATCAAAGGCATCAAACCCGAGATGTTCTTAAGGATCTTTCCTTCATCTCTTGACACCATCCCAAAGCAATGGTTCTACACTTTAGATCACAAAAGGGTCGCTACTTGGGAAGACGCCGCCATCGAGTTCTCGAAACAATACGCGGATAATGCCGAGATCCAAGTCAACATGCGCACTCTAGAGGTTCTTACCCAAAATGACAAGGAAGGATTCACCGACTTTCTAAGTAGGTGGAGGAAGACTAGTACCCAACTAGTTGAACGCCCGGATGAGGCTACTCTTGTAGAAAAGTTTGTGGACAATCTCAAGCCCATATATGCCAACCATTTGAGATATCAAAATATCAAGACTTTCAAAGACTTAACCGTGCTAGGGACACGAATTGAAGATGACATCCGCAAAGGACTCTTGTCCAAAACGGTAGGTCGAGGATATCAAGGGTCCACAAGTCGTTCATACGGCTCTACTAGCAAGACCGACGAAGTTAACCTTCTCGAGCCATCCAAGAAAACTAGCCCACCAAGGAAGTTCACAAACCTTGGGGATACATACTCCAATGCTCTAAAAAGGCTAATGAAGCAAGGCAAACTCCAACCCATTGGGCCTACTCCCGAACCCGAAAGGAAGTCCAAATTACGGGATGAAAATTCCTACCGTGAATACCATAGGGGCAAGGGGCATGACACGAGAAAAATGCTACAAGTTGAAACACGTGCTTCAGGATATGATTGAAGATGGTCGACTTCCAATTCCACCAGGAGGTAAGCCCAACAACACTCAGAATCCTCTTGGAGTTCTAGTGATTACAAGTGACGAATCTACCTTAGATTGCTCACATCTCATTTCTCCCACCGAAAATGAAATTCATGCAATTGAGAAAGAAAGACTCTACTCTACCATCTCCCCTACCATTTCCGACTTCATCGCATGGGCAAGGAGTGTAGATAGACAAGTGTGGGAACTAGAAAACATGGTAACGACCTTACGCGATCCCAAGGCAACGCCTAAAGAACGCGTACCATTGACCTTCTCTCAAAATGCCACTATGCAAGAAGTAGTCGCCGTGGTCGACAAGCTAGTCGATCAAATCATACAACTAGAAAGTGACATCATGAGGATGAAGGAACCAGCTGCAATCAATGGAGTTTGGGCCGATGACGATGAAGACGAGTATCTCATCGAAAACTCCTTAGTTAAGGAAATAGTCCAAAACGGTGAAGACCAAGATGTGGATCACCTAACTCGTTCGGGTCGCCCATATCAAAGCACCACTCAAAACGGTCCAACCAATGTCATCACACCAAATGACAACGAAGACGACCCCACTGATCATTTGCTCAAGCAATTACAGAAAACCAAGGTGATCTTTCGGTCGGCAACTAGTGGCAAGCTCATTTCCGCATCGCCAAGCTTTACCGCAAGCTTTGGCCAAATTGAATGTAGCGCATAACTCTACTCCTGAAGATGTAGTCAACTTGGTCTTCCAAGAATCACCCAAGCTAAGTAATCCTATTACTTTCTCAGACGAAGACTTGCCACCTTTCGGCGCCAATCACAACCTTGCTCTATACATCACCGTCATCTGTCTAAAGAAAAATGTGCCAATGACCTTGGTAGATGATGGCTCCATGGTCAACGTCATACCCCTCAAAACGGCATACAAGCTAGGCATGAAAGAGTCGGATTGGACCCCTACAAATCAAGGTGTACGTGCATATGACGGTACACGATTTAAAAGTGGTAGGACTTGCTAACCTAACCATAGCAACGGACCAATCGAACGAAAGGTTAACTTCCAAATAGTGGACATCGAAGCTTCATTCAACATACTTCGGGGAAGGCCTTGGATTCATGCTTCCAAAGCAAGAACATCCACCCCCTTCATCAAAAGATCAAGATCCCACTAAATGGCAAAGTTGTGACGATCACTTCGTCACCCATCAAGGCCATAATCGAGAAGCAATCAAATAATCAAGTCCTTGCGGATCCCATATACGAACTTGGGGGCTTCCAAAGTGTAAATGTCATAGAAAGTGAGTTGGCACCCTTATACTATAATCCCTACTCTAACTTGGTGGTCAACCACATACTCAAAAATCAGGGATACTTCCCTGGAATGCCTTTGAACCCGACTCGGAAGAACACCTTCGCGCCATACAAGAAAGGCAACTCATCGAGAATACCACTTGGACTAGGGTACAAACCCACAACAGAAGAAGTTCTCGAAATGCTTGCCCAAGTCCAAAATCGCAAGTATGTAGGAGTCCAAATGAGGCCATATCTCCCCACCTTAAATGGATACTTCATTCAAGAAGGAAGTTTGGAACTCTTTCATGGATTTCCCGAACCTTGGAATTACCTTGAGAGGAAGTTAGCCGGAATCGAGATCTTTCACGATTGCTACTTCATCCCTCCAGAAACGGTTCCTACCGTCAAAACCCGTCAAGCACCTTGCTTAGACGAACAAGCTGTTAGCCTTTTGTTTGGAGAGGACCGATTTGTTAAGGCCGCGCAGGATGAGATCATTACTACGATACTTCAAGACGATCGCTTCAACCCCACCGCATTGATCACAGAAATCGACACAAAGCAGCAGAAAGGATGGAGAAAATCAATCAAATGGACCAACAATCAAGGAAGACTCTTCAAGCTCACCACTGGAGAAGGAGAGATGTTCAAAGAAGAACCAGAAGACGACGAGTTCGAATCGGAGTCGGAGTCGGAGTCGAGTCGAGTCTAGAGAAGTCATTAGAGAGTCTACTCTGTCGTCATCCCCACACCCTTCGTTTCTCCTAGCTTATTTTCAAGTAGCCACAGTAGTTCGGGAAATGCCCCAATTCTTTGTCCCTTTACCGCCATCGACCATGGATCGGTTGGCTTCTTTGTTTCAACTTTACTCGAATCTTAATATGAATAAATCAGGTTCTGCTTACTCTTTGCGTTATCTTGAGTGCAATTCTGTTTATGATGATACTGAGGATGACCAAGACCCAGACTTGACCGAAAGACCTCCCTACGTAGCCAAAGAAATTACTACAGGAAGGGGAAGGGGACCTGTAATTGAGGACACCGAACCCATCAATGTAGGAACCGAACTAGAACCCAAAGAACTTAGGATAGGGACTACCTTGAGCTCTACCGAACGAGCCGACCTCATAAACCTCCTAAATGAATTCAAAGACGTTTTCGCTTGGTCCTACAAAGACATGCCAGGGATCGACGGGGATATCGCCGAACATAGGATTCCGATTAAGCCGGGTTTCAAACTGTGAAACGAAGCTTCGACGAATGAGAACAGAGTGGGCTCTAAAGATTAAGGAAGAAGTTGACAAACAATTCAAAGCCGGGTTCATCAAAGTTTCCGAGTATTCTGACTGGGTAGCTAACATAGTACCCGTACCCAAAAAGGATGGGAGAATCCGAGTTTGTGTTGACTTTAGGGACTTGAACAAAGCAAGCCCAAAAGATGACTTCCCTCTACCTCACATCGACATATTAGTGGACAATCTTTGCAGACCACGCATTACTATCCTTCATGGATGGATATGCAGGTTATAACCAAATCAAAATGGCCATGGAAGACATGCATAAGACCGCGTTCGTCACCCAATGGGGAACCTATTGCTATACAGTAATGCCGTTCGGATTGATCAACGCCGGAGCTACATACCAACGCACCGCAACTACACTCCTACATGACATGATGCACAAAGAAGTTGAGGTATATGTAGATGACATGATCGTCAAATCCAAGAAGAGAGAGGGACATATTGCGAACCTTCGCAAGTTCTTCGCAAGGCTACGGAAGTACAACATGAGACTCAATCCTCAGAAATGCACATTTGGGGTAACGTCTGGCAAACTCCTAGGATACGTCGTTAGCCAACGAGGTATAGAAATAGATCCTTCCAAAATCAAAGCTCTGATTGAAATGCCACAACCTCAAACAGAAAAAGAAGTCAGAGGATTCCTGGGAAAAGTTCAATACATAAGTCGATTCATATCGAAACTTACGATGATTTGCGAGCCTATCTTCAAGAAACTCAAGAAAACAGACCACACCATGTGGGACGATGATTGTCAAAAGGCGTTCGACAGAATCAAGAAGATATTGGCTAAACCACCAGTGCTCATGCCACCACAACGAGACCAACCTCTTGGTTTATATCTCACGGTAACCGAAACCGCCATGGGTGCCATGTTAGCTCAAACCGTAGGAAGTGAAGAAAGAGCTATTTACTACCTAAGTAAGAAGTTCTTGGAATACGAGTGCAAATACTCACAACTCGAAAAGACATGCCTCGCTCTTGTGTGGGCAACAAAGAAGCTACGTCACTACATGCTTAGCTACTCTGTCAAGATATTCTCCAAAATGGATCCAGTCAAATACCTCTTCGAGAAACCCGTTCTCAACGGACGTCTGGCAAGATGGACCATGATGCTCTCAGAATTTGACCTCAAATATGTGCCACTGAAAGTTATAAAGGGTCGCGCCGTCGCCGAATTCTTCGCAGAAAATCCCATCAACGACGCACAAACTATAGATACTTGGTCATTTCCCGACGAGGATATACTTCAAACAGATGTAGACTCCTGGGACCTATACTTTGATGGAGCATCAAACCTAAGAGGATTTGGGATAGGAGTGTTGCTCATTTCTCCTGAAGGTGAGCATACACCGATTGCTGTCAAACTCGACTTCGAGGTGACGAACAACGCCGCAGAGTATAAGGCTTGTCTAATTGGACTACAAGCGGCAGTAAGCTTAGGCATCAAAAACCTCCGAGTGCACGGGGATTCGTCACTGATCATCAACCAAGTTACGGGATCCTGGAAAATCCGAAGTGAAAGCCTAGCACCCTATCAGGCTAGGATAGACCAAGTCGCTCAATTCTTTGATCACGTAACCTACTTACACCTACCTCGAGAAGAAAATCAATTTGCAGACGCTCTTGCGAAACTTGCATCTTTGATAAACATGCCGGATTACATGATGGAAATGCCTTTGTGTATCGAACGACGGTCGGAGCTGGCTTATGTCCATCAAATTACCGATGAAGAAGAAATCGCACAGAACCCGGTTCCAAGCAATCCTGAATTTCAAGCTCAATGGTACCTATCCGCCAGATATGGACAAAAGGGGACAACGCGCTATACGCCTACTAGCTTCCCAATACATCCAAATGCAAGGAGAATTGTACAAAAGAACACCTCTTGGTGTAGTCCTACGTTGCCTTGATCATTCACAGGCACGAAAAGTGATTGAAGAAGTCCACGACGGAGAATGCGGTCCTCACATGAGTGGACCTATGATGGCAAAGAAAATCACACGTCTAGGGTACTATTGGACCACAATGGAATCGGATTGCATCAAATATGTGAGACATTGCCACAACTGTCAAATCTTCGGGAACGTACAACATGTCCCTCCTTCGTTGCTCTATACGATGACATCTCCTTGGCCATTCTCCGCATGGGGAATTGACATAATTGGGAAAATAACCCCAGCCGGAACAGGAGGTCACTGTTTCATCCTAGTAGCAATTGACTACTTCACCAAGTGGGTAGAAGCGGCTTCCTACACCGCTCTTACGGCCAAAAATGTGGCAAAATTCATACAAAACAACATCATCTGTCGATATGGTTGCCCACATGAGATCATTAGCGATAATGGGTCCCACTTCCAAGCCGAAACCGAACAATTGCTAGCCAAGTACAAGATCAAGCATCATCACTCCTCGCCCTATCGACCACAGACTAACGGCGCGGTAGAGGCGGCTAACAAGAATGTCGTCACGATCCTCAAGAAAATGACTGACAATTACAGAGATTGGCCAAGCAAAATACCCTTCGCTTTGTGGGGGTATCGTACATCAGTTAGGACGCCCACTGGGGCTACTCCTTTCTATTTGACCTACGGCATGGAAGCCGTACAACCAGTTGAGCTAGAAATACCATCCCTGCGCATCCTCCTAGAGAGTCAAATCCCGGAGGCCGAATGGAAGAAAGATAGATACGAAGAACTCATCCTCCTGGATGAACGTAGGCTACGTGCCTTACATAATGTCCAAACATATCAAGCACGTATCAAACGAGCTTTCAATAAAAGGGTTAGGCCAAGAAACATCAAAGAAGGAGACTTAGTACTCAAATCGGTTAGAGCTCTTTTACCTGTCGACCCGAGGGGAAAATTCAAACCTAATTGGGCCGGACCATATCTAGTCAAATCCATACTCCCAGGAGGCGCGGTTAGAATCACAGACCTAGACGGGAATGAGTTCTCAAACCCCACAAATCTCGACCAACTGAAACGATACTATGCCTAGAATAGGAACAAAAACGCGCCTCGCGTAAACCTACGTGTCGCTCTTGTGGCACTAAATAAGCGGCCCCTGGCCCATCTGAATGTCACTATGCTCTTGCATCTTGGCAAACTTGTCATCCTCATATCGTCAAACAAACTAAAATTCGCACCTCCCGAGTAAGCAAAAGCTCATGCTTATTTTCTATGTTCATTACAAGCTCTTGCTTCGAACAATTATTCTTTTACATTTACTCGAACTACGCGCAAGGGTTTGATTTCGCTTTCTCTAAGTGAATACGTAGGCAATCCTTCACGGGATTCAACCCACCATTATATTTAAAATGTAAATAGAAGGACATTTGCATCGCATTTGAAATTCGACAAGAGTAATAAGTAGAAAATACCAACGGTTTCATAACCACTTAACCTTTTTATTTCATTCAATTTCTAATAATAATAGTACGACAAATAATAATAAATAGATAGGCTAGGATTCTAAAAATCCCTCCTCTTGTTACAATAATAATAATAATAATCTAATAGTAATAATAAGACTTGGGCTATTCCTCCATCTTTCCCTTGCCTTTGTCGTTCTTGTCATATTTCTTGTCACGACCTCGAGCCGGGCGCTCTTGCACCACTTCAGACCTAATCACCAACGGTCTTTCTCGAGGCCTGACTCTTCCATTCTTGCCAACCACCATCTCTGCGACAGGAGTAGTCTTCGATTTCTTCGAAGGATGAATGACTTGAAACCCGGCTTCTTCTTCTCCTTCAGTCAGATGCTTCTCCTTCTCTTTCTCTCCCTCGCGCACCTTGTAATCAACGGGCTCGCGCTTCCTCAGTCTTTCGCGCTCTTCCGAAGTTGCAGCCTTTCTCCACCTCAGATAAGAGTCCGACACCCACAAGGCATTGGCGGAGAAGCTCAGGAACCACATGTTTCTTTGGGCCCATTTCATAGCCCACTCTCTTCGGCTCTCTGTAGTAAGCGCCATAGCAGTCTGCGGAACGGTGTCAAGCCTAGGGATCATCTGCTTCAACCCGACTTGCCTCATCAATCTCTCAGGAAAGATGCATACCATAAACTCCAATCCAGGAATGCGCACGGACCTAGTAGGATCCAAAGAAGACACTCCGGTGTGAGACTTGAGGTGCCACCACGGAACGACCCACCGATCGGCGGGCCATCATCATTCTTCACTTGTTCTTCCAATAATCGCAGACCGGGTGAAGTCCACCATGTACTGTAGTGTCCTCATCGAAATCATACGGGCATGATAGGAAAGTGCATGAACTGGGGGCTCGAGCAATCGGAGCCGTTCCATAAGCCAAACCTACCAAAAAAAAACAGGTATTAGACACCCGAAAAAAAAAAAAAAAAAAAAAAAAAAAAAAAAAAAAAAAAAAAAAAAAAAAAAAAAAAAAAAAAAAAAAAAGAAAAAAAAAAAAAAGAGAGAAAGGTGTCTTTTACCGTATAGACAAGCGGGCTCTGCGACTCCATTTGCTCAATAAGGCCCTAAGACGAGGATCGCCTCTCAAATCTTCATCAACATGTCCCTGAAAGACATACACATGCGGCAAACGAAGCCAAACGCCCTCCTCCCCGGCAACATAAGAAACAAAGAGGGTCGGCCCTGTTGATGAATCGGTCTATAAAATCCAACATTCTCACGCCTTTCGGGGTAACGAGACGATCTACCTCGAGTCTAGTAAGTCCAAGCAAATCTCTGAACTTACTCTTATACCCTTGAGCAGTAGAAGGGATGGCAGGTAAATGTTCGGGGTCCCACCCGCCAATAGCAGCAATTTCCTCCGGAAAAGGACAAATATCACCTCCTGGGAACGCAAAAACATGATAATTTGGGTCCCAATAATCAAGACAAGCATCCAAGAACGGTTTTACAACCTTAATGAGTTTCAAACTCAATAAAGACCCAAGGTTATAAGCACCCATATCATGTTTCTCAATGTTCGAAAACTCATTAGTCCATTCCTTCAAGCGAATCTCCAAAGTATTCATGATGATAATTTTCTCTTGAAAATTTATTGGGAGTTTTTATGTGTGAATCGACGAAGAAGAGACGGAAGAATTATATGATTTAAAGCTTCGTCGGCGCTCCTATTTATACTAAATTCTTTGTTTCCAAAAATCCGTCGTAACGGACAAGCACGGGAACAGCGCGGCACTTTGCGCCTCTTCAAAGGGACGCGACTCATGTCGCGCCTCTTCCCTGACCTCATCGTGATTTCCGCGTTTGGATCTTTCCTAATTCTATAAACGAATAATTTCCTATTCCTACGGGATTTTATTTTGGTAAATCCGAGAAATTTACCATGCTTCAGGTTTCCTTAATCCGCGGACGCGCATTTCGAGGCGACATCGACATTTTCCGCCATTTTTCTCACACTTTTATATTTAGTTTTCATTTTAATTCTTTTTATTTCAACATTTACTTAGTCATTTCATTTTCTTAATTTCTATTTTTTCCATTTTCTAACTTATAGATTTCTCTTTTTCTTTTTTTTTCGGGGGTAACCCTCCCTACCGTCCGGTCATTTCCAACAAAATTTTTGCATTTTCACGTCCTTTCGAGTCTCATTTTGCACTAATTAAAGGCCCTATGTGTATATAAAAATGTATGTGTTACGTGATTTTCTATGTAAATTCCGGCAGCATGACGGCATAAACCGTTGTCTACCAAACCTGTTCAAAAGCTAACTGCGCAGTACAAACAACACAACCCAATGACAAAAGGCACTCGGGCCGTCGTATATACAACAAAAAAGCAAATGTACAAGCAATCGGGGCTTCGCCCCAAACAGTCCAAATGTGCAAGTAATCGGGGCTTCGCCCCAAACAATTCCAAAAGTCCGAGTAAGGCGGGGCTTGCGCCCAAACAAGTCCAAAAATGTTCAAAATCAAGTCTACAAAACCACGCAGACTCTCTGGGCACCCTCCACTCGGCAACCCTCGCCATAAGAGCGGCAATCTCGGCGCCCCGAAACTCGAGCTCCCTCGACAAACGAGCCGTCTCCTCCCGAGACTGGGTCAACTCTCGCTCCAGCTCACGACCGGCCTGTGGACAACAAGAAATTGGCTCATGTCAATCAATTCAAACAAAACTGAAAAACCAAAAATCAAAATAAATCAAATGAGGTTCATACCTGACGACCTCGACCGCCGACGAGTGCCTCGATGGCCGTAGCTCGTAGCCGGTTGGCCACCCTCCATAGGGACACAAACCGAGATGGCGCAACCTGCATTTCAAAAGAATTCTCAGTAAATTGAACAAATTCAATCAAATGTGTTCTTACACGAAAACTATGTAAAATGGGAACTCACCCTCCGAATCAGATGCTGCCAGTCATCTAGGCCAGCATCCGTCACAGCCACGTCAAAGTCACGCAGCTCGGAGATCGTCGTCCTCCCAGTAGCGTCAGTGTACTCAAGGGTCTCGGGGTACTCTAGGGGCTCGATGCCCGCCGCCTCAACCTCCTGCAAAATGGCTCTCGTTAATCGATGATCTTTCGTCGCAATTCTCGAAAATCAAAATCCAACAAGAAAACAAAAGATACTCACCACTACCGGCCAATACGCCAACCTCCCGTAAAGGAACGCCGAGTAATCCTCGTCAGGGAGAAGAAGGTCGTCGCCACTAGCGCCAACCAAGTCCGCCTCCCTCTCAGCCTCAGAAGGCTCCCTAAACATCGTCCTAGGAGGATCGACGGGAACCGTCAACGCGCCCCGAAAGCACTGACGAGCTAACCGCTCGCCCAGATACCACACAGGACCCATCGACGTCCACAACAACAGCCGACTCGAGCTCCTAGGTCGAAGGACCTCAGCGACAAAAGGAGGCGCTCCAGCGTACTCCGCCCAGGGTCTGGGCACCCACTGCGACAATATGAAGGCAAAGGTCATTCCTATCAATTAAAAACGAAGTATGAGAAGAATAAGTGCATACAAATGGGATACTCACGCTGCTCAGCTGAAGAGCGTTCACATCCCGCCGGTAGACATTGTGAGAAGAACGCTTGCTCTTCGTCCGGCACATGACCCAATCCCTCACCACGGGATAGGCCCTCTCCAACGGCTCCGTCCTCTTGGGCGCGAGGTCCGGAAAGTAGGAGTACACCCACGCCTGTAAAACAGAATAGTCAATGACGATCTTTCGATCTTTGATAAAAGAAAGGAATTTACTTTGGTCTAAAGGAAGGTTCATACCTCCAACAAGAGCTGGTCCGACGGCACCGGGAGAAGTCCCCTTCTCCATCGGCTCCGGACGAACCATGGCCCTCATGAAGCGGATGAGGACCGCAAACCAGATGACCGGCCCCAACGCCCTAGGGAACTCGGTCGAAAGAAAGGGGAGAAGCTTCGTCGTGACCTCTCACCCTTGTCTCCGAGGTAAATCGAAGACAAGAACCACCAAAGCCACGACGAGCCCTCCGCTCACCAGACAAGGAGGAGGAGCCGTCTCCCTCCCATCGAACACCACCGATCTGGGGTCTTCCCGCAAAGTAATCTCGGACGTAGGTGCGGGTACCAAACCCGCACCGCAACACCTTCGGCGACAGGTTCCAGCCGATCAACCTCCTCGCCTCGGCCGAATCCGCCCTCATGCCAGTCTCCGGCCACACCATCTCCTCAGTCCCACACGGCAGACCAGAAATCATGCCGTAGTCCTCCAAGGTGACTCCCACCTCACCAAAAGGCAGGTGAAACGTGGAAGTCGTATCCCAAAATCGATCCAAGAAAGCGCGGACCAGGCTAAGGTTGGCCCGCAACTTCCTCTTCACGATATCCCTCCAGACCTGAACCAGAGGACCAAACGCTCCACGCTCAATCATGGCCCTCTCCTCCGCCGACAACCGCTCGTAGTGCTCCATCGCCGTCGTGTACCCCGAGAACGACCGGATGTTCCCGGCCTCCTATTATGATTTGAAACAAAGCTATCTTTAGTTTTGAATGAATTTAAAAGAAATTTGAACAAAAATAGAAAAGGATAGGTAATGAGTTAGGGAATTCCTATTTACCAAGCTCTTCACCGTCCTGTAGGACAAGTGACCCTCTGCAGCCCACACGAGGTGCCTACTCTCCCAGGTCTCGGCCCATGCAGGAGCACCTCTCAGCTGACGACCTCCTCGTCCGAGGTGGGCCCGTCTCGGAATCTCCTCCTCCTCAGCAGCCTCCTCCTCGGGAACCTCGTCCGCAGCAGCCATCACCGCAGCGGTGAAGGCCTGCTCTAGCGCCTCCTCAACAACAGCGGCGTCTATGTCCATGGGATCTCTCCCAGAAGTAGAAGCATCGTCACCTGCAAACATTAAAGCAAATTCAGGCCGCGTCATATGACGACAAGCCTTTGTTAAGAAATTTTCGAGCCTTCAAGGCCCGGGAATTCCCCATTTCTGGCCATCCTTGGCCATGTTCTCACCAACCCGATCACTCATGTGACAAATTGGGTCAAGTCAAGTCCGAGTCAAGGCCTAGTCTCGGGTTCGAGTCGAAAATTCGGCAGCATTTCGCTATAATGGCGGTTATGCCCTAGAAAAGTGTCCTGAAAAAGTTGTCACAAACCAAACTTCCAAGATGGTAGAAAGTTTACCCATCATCCAAGGGTCCCAAATATCAAGTTTCATCACAAATGGGCAATCCTAAGGCCATTTTCGAAGCAATTTACGATCTAGCTGTGAAACCGTCTCAATTTCTGCTCAAGGGCTCAAAACTTGATGAAAATTCGAAGTAAATACATGGTTATGTTCCTAGCATTACCTATTATCCATTCCTAGCATCAATTGGGCACGACAAATCCATTTGGGGGAAAAGCCCCAAATTTTCGATCAAAAGGGTCGAAAACCCTAATGTTCGCGGCTCAAAATTCGACAAATGTGGAAGATTAATGCAAGATTAAAGCACATACCTCGATTAGTCATATTTTAAGCAAGCTTTTGAATCCAACCTTGGCGAAAATGGTGAAGATTTGAGAGAGAATGGAATGATTTATGTTTCGAATAAAATGAACATAAACCTTCTGACTTTCGCGTTTTTACGCAGAATTGCCAAATTGGGGAACAGACGCAGCAGGTGCTGCGCCTCTTCCAAGGGACGCAGCTCTTGCTGCGCCTCTTCCTTTGTTTCCCACCATATGGATTTTCAAAAATCCGTTATGGGTTCGTTATTCGTGGGTCCATCTTTGGTGCGCCTCTTCCTCGATGACGTTTTATCATTTTGGTCCGTTTCGACGATTTTCTTTCGTTCCGGCCCACGTTTTATCCAGCGCGACAATATTTTGCAGTATCGTCCAAATTCATTTTATCCAGCACAGTAGTATTTTGCAGTACTGCTCACTCAAGACTTTCTTTCGCGATGATTAAGATGTTCCTAGTCGTCTATCTCCAGCGCAGTAGTATTTTGCAGTACTGCTCACTCAAGACTTTCTTTCATGACGATCAAGATGTTCCTAGTCGTCGGTATATTCCCCAACCAGAGTTCGCTTGAGACCGACGCAAGCAGATTCAACCTCCAAATTTCGCCCGAGTTCGCTTGAGACCGACGCAAGCGGATCCCCAGCAGTTTCTACCGACGTCCTGCTGTTTTCAATATCTCTTGTTCCCCGCGAAGTCCGATTAAATCTCAGGTATGGTCTCCTCTTATGGCTGGCGAGCCTCCTTACGTAGTCTAATGGACTTTAAACGACCCTCCCCGATAGTCGACAGACTCTAAAATGTTCCCGACGACAGGTCCTTGGCTCAGACCCCTTGAGCCGCCTCGCGTCGCCATAGTCGTCAGGTTGTAATCTTCGATTGACCTGATGGCTATACTTTGACTTTCGCCTTGTCCAAGCCTCGGTCAAAGTGGGGGCTCAGAGACACCTCGTTTCGCACCCTCGCAAACCACCCGGTGATGATTGGGCCGCATGTTTGGTACGCGGAACGATTTGTGACAGATCGTAAGATTATCGTCAAGTGATTGCTCAAATATTAATGTCAACCTCTTAAATGTCATCTACGTGCCGATACGGTCGTTTTGGCAATAATTAGAGTACATTGAGTCGGGTCAAAAACCGTCTCCACTTTCTCGATAGTTGTTAAATCCGAGTCGGAATGTTCGGAATGTTCCGGATATTTCTATTCCATATTTCTCAAATTTTATCTTTTGGCAAATAATATCCCGTAATATTTACATAAGATATTAAAGATAATCGATTTATTTCCGTCCTACCATAACTTAAACACGGAAATCTTTCTTAAGCAGGAGGAAACCTCATGGGAATAGACGCAAGCAGTCTTTGCGCCTCTTCCAAGAGACGCAGTGGGTCGCTGCGCCTCTTCCCGTGCCCTTCTTTGCATGATTTACGTATCTTTTTCATATCTTTCCGAGATTCACTTCCAAAGAGTCTCCGAAACCCTATTCCTTCACGTGATTAGTATAAATAGGAGCTTTCGTTCCTCATATTTCTCACGCGAGTGTCCGCCCTTCTCTTCTCCCTTTGCATTCTAGACTTCGTTCTTACTAACTGGCGCCCACGTGCTTGGACTTCCGACCACGTAAGCTCGGATCTTTCCGGGTACCAGCCTCTCCGTTGCATGACCGACCAATTTGACCACTACACTCAATCAATCTAATTAATCAATCTTGTTAAATCGTTTTCCTCTTACGAGGGCACTCTTTCCTTGCATTCGCGTCGAGCATCACTAATCGATCTTCTTAGTTCATCTCGTTCCGTCAACATGTAAGTCTGAGGGTGTATTAATAACTCCTTTTATTTATTGTATTTTATTATTGTATAACAATTGTAAGGTTTATGTCGAAAGTACCCCATTAAAACCGATTTCTAAAACCGTCTTTAAAACCTTTTTTGCGGATTTCCAGTAGACAGACGTCGAGAAAAGACGCAGCAACCGCGCCTCTTGAAGGAGCGCAGCACACTGCTGCGCCTCTTCGTGAGGGCCGCCAGATTCTGCTTCTTTTCTTCTTCCTCCGTCCTCTCGTAATTCGTATCAAATTAATTTCTTTTGTTTTGTTCGATCATTAATTCGTTCACATGATAGTTTAATAATTCATATGTATATTAACCATCATCATTAACATGTTTAAATCGTCATAAATCCGACTTAAATCCCTAATAATCAATATTTGCGGGTTTTCGTCATTAAATTCAATTCGGGTTTTAGAGATTCAATTCGTTCATGTTGAGTTTCTGGGATTCATCGTTGGTATATTTTCACCTGTTTGTTCATTAATCCGTCGTCAATTCATCATGTTTAGTTAATAATTCGTTTAGTTAGTTAGTTTAATTAATCATTCATTAACATCGACCCTTCACATAATTAATCTGTCTTGTTTCCGTCTCATCCATGTTTTACTGTTTTATGACCTCAATCATATGTAAATAATTCATTAATCACTTTCATTCGAGTCTAAATATCGTAATCAATCCATTAATTTACCAATTAACATTAACGGTTTTGCGATTCGGCCACACCAGAACTCACCCTTGGGAACAGACGCAAAGAATCGCTGCGCCTCTTCCAAAGGGCGCAAGCTCTCACGCGCTGTTCGTGGTGAATTTCGTCCCTGAACTCCTGTTCTGCCTTGACCTAGTTTAATTAGCTACGTATTAATCAACTAATATCGTATTATCACCTTCTGACTTGTTCGTATTTCTTTGTTTTATTTTCTTATTTCTTTTTATCAAATTATCCGTTTTAGCGGTATTTTCGACATAAATCGCCTGTTCCATTGTAATTAATGTAATTTTCTTTATTGTAATTTTATTATTATTATTTCGTATCATTCGTATGCTTCACATGTAAATGAACCTTAAATCTCAACTTCGACCCAATTGTTTGCTAATTACATGTCAACCGACTTAGTCTAATTTTCACATGCTAGGATTAATCTATGGATGTTGCATTGCATGCATATAGCCGACGATATATCAAGTACGAATAACTTCCCTAATCATTAGTAGATGCCGCTATCGAGGCGGGCGGGATTAGGTGTTCGATCAAAAGAGCTTCCTAATACGTACCCTCACCCCTTACTCCAGATCTCCGTGAGCACCCGTGTTCATTGGCATCCACGAGAGTCATTCTAGACATAGAATGCTAAGGGTAACGATTGCTTAGTGTTCATGTCACTACTTTGTGTCTTGACATGACACGAGGTATTCGAACGGTTCCAATTTCCCATAAAAATTGGTGGCGACTCCATACAAAATGCAAACGCTTGTTTTCGAGCCCCTTCACCAAGCGCCCCCGTGGGCGGCCCGCTGTCCACAGACGTTACCGTGAGTTCTAATAGTGCCTTTTATCCAGTTCCACCTCTTCTTCCCTGAGCCAGAACCTATACCTTTAAGTTGTTATTATTGTGGAATGCTTTTATTGTTTTATCATGTATGTGTGTCACAGAAGCTTATTACAATGAATATGTGGACAGGACTTGGCAAAAAAAGAACGGGAAATCGCTCGGCGTATTAAACAAATAAGTGGATCAGTAGAAAATGTAAAGTAAGTTTCCTTTCTGTTTATGCAAGTTGAAGGAAACTGTTGCACAGGTCTTCAATCTGTTTGTTGAGTCTCATTGATGTGGGTGGTACAAATTGCCCCAGTTTGTTGGTTATCATCAACTTATCACAGTTCGTTGTCGTGTGAAACTGCATATCATATTATCGTTGTTCAAGGGTTTTATGGGATGGCTAATAGGGCACATTTACTGTTTTTTTTATGTCTTGTGTTTTACTCGAATGGGAGATGTTAAAGTTCCATTATCAGTGACAAACTTATCTCAGGCGAGAAAGGGAGGTTATGAGACAATGTTACTTGGGGATGGTGATACACATCATACATTTTTGTAGAGAAGATGTTTGATATAATTGAAGAGACTAGTGTCTCTGGTGAGGATGGACATGTGTGGGATATTGATAATACTTTCTGTTCTTGAATTTTGAGCTGGTAATGGACGGCCTCATGAATCGACTGCTGTTCATCTCTGTTTTATCTTGGGAATTGAAATATGTTCACAAAATTAAAGTTTAGATAAGGAAAAAAACTTGAAATGAATGTAATGTATAGCTCCAATGCACCATAGCTTGACGCCTTGACAGGATAGATGAAATCTGGTATTCTTATTAGTTTCAACTAAGTTTCAGTAAATGAATGTGGTTTGTACTCCTAAGTAAGGGAAGCGATTTCTCACTTTAGTAATGCTGGAATTGCTGAAACATTATTCTTACGGTGCCAACTTCTGCTTAAAAATGTCAGAGTTGAGGAATTCTATTTTAGTGGCGTCATAACTTATATAGTAACTGCGGACTCTGCACTTGTTATTATTGTTATTATCTGGACCACTCTTGAATGCAGGTCTAAAACAAGTGAATTTTTGAAAATCTTCAACGACCCTGCTCTTCCCCAATCTGTCACAATAGCAATGTTTGCGAAAAAGGTACTGTGTATAATTGGAGTAATACATGTTTTTCAGTGCTCACTTTCTCCTCCATATTGTGACTTGTTCCTGATATTTCTAGTTCATGAACTAGACACCCTAGAAAATTAGAATGCATATGATTGAAAGCTGAAGCAAGTGAATTATTACTATTAAATTTGGATATTTTATAATACCTGTAAAGACAAAATTCATGCTAACTATACCATCAATATAATTGCTACCACCGAGCTATTTTGTATTTTTCTTATTTGCAAACACAATTTGATCAGTCAGGTTTCGTTTTTAGCTCTAGAAGTAATACACGTTGACATACTTTTGGCGAATATGTTCAGGAATTTGTGACACTATCTATTTTGAGTATTTTCTACCGGACTCCTTTGTTTGCTGTCATTGTAGAGTTCTATCATGTTGTTGAGTGTGTGAAAACTTAAAACATTGCATTTGATTTATGCTAGGGGAATCTTAGGAAGAGAACCTGAAATAACATAAGTACGCTGATGCACCTTGTAAAGGAAGATAAATTAACCAGGATAGCTTCAAATGAGACGAGCAACATAGCGAGACTGTATTGTGGTCTCGAGTAGACCTGGCAAAACCAACCAGGCCCGCAAAGGCTCATCCTGAGACCCGTATTGAAGAACGCAAATCTGACCCGAAACCCAAACTGACCCAGTCCGACCCAAATTTGACCGAGTTTTGCTGGCCCGTAATTGATCCGATCCAAAATGACTTGACTCGATACAACCAACCCAAAGCAATTTGAAATCACATTTAGTATTATCTATATTAAAAAAAAAAGTAAGATGAATTATAAAACACTCCTTAGATATATACTCCCTCCGTACCACACCAAAGGTAATGTAGTGAAAAGTAGAGTATTTAAGAAAATGTGGAAAAAGTAAGGGTAAAGAGGGAAAAAATAGGTGAGGTATGTAATTGTGAGTTTAATTGTGGGTTAGTAGGTGGGGTATGTAATGACATTTTGTGTAAATATCAAATAGGTATAAGGATAACTTGGTAATGTTGTGGGCCAAATAAGAAATGTTACCTTTGGTGTGGTACGTCCGTTTATAGTAAGTGTTACCTTTGGTCTGGTACGGAGGGAGTATAATTATACAAAACACCTTTTGTCTTAAAAACACTACTTGTAAAACTCTTCTGATTCATTGACCCAAAAATGACACGATTCTACGCGTTTTCTACCCGAAATGACCGACCCGAATGGCCTGAATCCGAAAGACCCGTAACAACACACCCAAAACCCAAAATGATCCTCCCCGGCCTAATTTGACCCAAATGTATGACAGACCCGTAATGACCCGACCTTGTTGACTCGTTTGCGAGGTTTTGTCTCAACCCATTTGTTATTTGATTAGCTTTCTGATGTCCAGTACATCTATTTCGTATCAATCATTCTATCTTGTATGATATACATATGCGGTTAAAGTTGTGTTTACTCTACAGGTTATCTCTATATATGAGACCCCAAATTCAAACTTCAACTCTTCTGCCTTTGCATGTGGTAGTTTATGTTAGTGCGCAGGTACGCCATAATGATTGCTTTTCTTGTTCATGTCAATAGTTAAAAGTTTTTTCAACTTCATTTCCTATTAAGTACTCTCTCCCATCCAAACAAAAAGTTACATTTGACATTCTGGCACTATTCATGATTGTAGAGAATCTTTGGTATTATTAGTAATGTATAAGCAAAAACATAGTCATGCGATATCTTGTTTGATTCATTGTCACGAATACTATAAGAATATCAAATTTTTATAATTTTTAATAATGTGTAACTAAAGATATTCACGTTGCAAAACGCGCATCGGCAAGCGTAATAAAGTCAAATGTAACCTTTGGTTTGGATGGGAGGGAGTATGAAGTAACAAGTAATAGTGATTTGACGCAATTCCTACAATTTTCGTTACGGCTCATCCAAAAACAACCTGTTTATGTTATTAACAACAGAGATAACGAGTGCTTATATTTGACCCCGCCTTACCCCGCCGTTGGGGTATAATGTTGTCATTGTTGTTCATGAAACACAGCAATGTAAGACATAAGTAGACCTGAGTGATTTTAGGACCTGAATGAAACACATCATTGTTGTTCATTGTAGGAAGAGGGGGGAAATCTGAAATGACTGATGTCACTGTCTAATTGACTAGTTCTGTAACACCCCCATATCCAGAGGAGCCTTAACTAGGCCTTCCTTAGCATATAAGGGCGTTACCATCTCGGTTGCCCGAGGATAGTAATAATCAAATGTCGATAAAAGAACGATTATGTTGTATTACAAGGGATTTAAAACCAACAGATGATATAAAAGATACAACTCAATGGCTACTCGCTATTACTATCAAATCTCGTGAAGACTCATCCCTGCCTGGACTCCAGCTATCAACGACATCAACACTTGCTAAGACAGACTGCTCACCATAAGGGATCACGGCAGACACACAAAACAACAAGACAACCACACAAGGTCAGTACTGAGATAAGACATGATAATACCAACAACATCTATCAATACAACACCACACAATCAGTCACACACACAATCACACCCACTCCAATCAATCTCCGTCACCGACTGTCCACTGGACCAACCCTGCCAGTGGGGGACCACAGCCGTACCCACCAAATCCCCGCTCATTATACCGAGCGATAACCTTGTCCCATTAATGTGCACATCCCCTCCCGTGGCGGGTTCCACGGAGGGCGAAACTAGGGCGTGAAGCCACTCCCGCAAGTGACTCTACTCAGCCGAGAACGCATCTCGAGAACCAGAGGCAAACAATCACAGACAGCTGCAATACAACACAACCAACAAACTGTATATACCGACCGACCACCGTATATATGCTGCCACACAAACACAACCACAATACAACCACAATAACCGACACACTAGACCATCTACAGAAACTGAGTAGGCGAACCTACCTTTAAGCAACCGCAACCTTTCCATGCCAATCATACGAAATATCCAGCAATCAAGCAACACCTATATCCATAACACAATCATCTATCACTACCAAGCAAACCCTAACTGCAAAGACAAGGATACAGATGATGATGACGACATACCTACAAGGAGAAACCCGGCAAAAGACCGCTACCCGACTCAAGTTACGCTCTCCTAAGGCACAAGAACCTTCAAAGGCTTCCATGGAGGTTATACGGTGAAAGGGAAGGGAAAGAAGCGACTAAAGGACTGAAGAAATGAGGCGGAAATGGTTTGCGGATTTAACAAAATGCGATTATAAACCCTCGGTGAAAACCCGTTACTCGATCGAGTGTCCCACATACTCGATCGAGTGTCCCATACTCGATCGAGTATCCGAGCTACTCGATCGAGTAGCCTCTACTTTATCGAGTACCACGCACAACTCACAACCCAGGGTAACTTGGCACGCACTTCTAAGGACTATTACCGTTCCCAAGGTCAGTCAACGCTGGTCAAAGGGTCTCTAAAAGGGTGGGTATTACAAGTTCAGATGTAAATATAAGATTTTTGATGTTGAGAAGGTTATGCAAAAGCTTTCCTATGATTTGTTCTTTCAAATAATTCCTCGCATCTGTTGAGGAGGTTACGCAAAAGCTTGCATAGCTATCTATTATCTAACTGTTAATTCAGGCAAGAATAACATGGTTCACATTTGAAGTTGACTGCCAGCTAAATGTCATGCTTTATTCTAGGCAAAGATCCAATTATAATACTCAACTTTATGTATGCTTTTGGGATTGGTGTAGTTCAGGTTGTCGATCTGTCAAAGATTCATTTGGATTCTACAGTTTTCTTGATTTTGATTTTTGAGTTGTACCAAGATTTATTCTATACTTTTTATTCATTCACGTGCCAGCTGTCATGAACTCCCTTCTGGCCGAGTTTCATAAAGCTTGTATGTATACTGTTCCAAAGCATATAACATACTCAGAGGTAAATATCCCTCTCCTCTCCTGGGCACATTGGGTATTCTCTTTCCGGAACCTCTCTTCCTTATATTTGTATCTCCATTAGTTACTCGAAGTTCTTTGTTGTGGTTCTGTAATATATGTTATACATCAAAAAGCCTAGTTGGATCCTCCTACGTACTGTCAATACCGTATCTTCTGAAAAAATTCTCAAACCAAAAAAAAAAAATCGGGAAGTGAAGGGACATATTTTATTACTCAGCAACTAAATTAGCCATATGACACAGAGGTGTCATTCCTAACAAGTTGTTTATGAACAGTGCAAGTGCTTGCAATTGTTGATTAACTAATGTCTTGGTTCGTTTGTGCACTTCAGGGCCTTTCAAACAAAACAAAGATATTTCAAAACCATTGGCTTTAGGCAAAATTGCTAAACGTCGCCCCTATTTTACTAAATGTCGCCCCTATTTTCATTTCATTTTGACAAGTTTGCCCTTCTCTCTCTAAAAACTATTAAACACATTTTTTTTTATCTTGAGTCGGAAATGGGTGACGATAACCCATTTTTCCGATACATGTGTGAATCGTATACTAATGAAAATTAACAATTAACTAACTACGAAAATAATTTAACATAATGAATATAATTATACGAAAATACGTAAAACTAATTGAATAAATAAGTAAATTAATGACATTAAACTAATTCAATTAAAACATTTTTAACATAATGCTTTTTTGAAGAAAAAAACTAATTCAACTAATTGAATAAACGTTTTTTTGAATAAAAAAAATTACGTTTTTTCGACAAAAAAAAAATGGCTAAAACGTGTAAAATACACGAATATGCCCAGGCACGAACATGTGGAAAACACGTTTCTGCCCAGGCACAAACATGTGGAAAACATGTTTCAGCCCAGGCACGAATATGTAAACCACACGTTTCAGCCCAGGCCCAAACGTGTAAAACACATGTTTCTGCCAGGCCATTTTCGTGTAATTCACACGTTGGGGCCAAATTGATTTTTTTTTTTTTAATTTTTTTTTTCGATTTTTTTTTCCTGGTACAAATCGACATTTTTTTCCCTTTAATCTCGTAGATCTATACAAATTTGGCTCTAATCTCGTCACATATTACCTATCCTAAGTCACCCTATAAACTAATCTACATGTTTTGTTGTCCCGTTTTTCTGTCCTTTTTTTCCGATTTTTGTTGTTACTTTTCAAGCGGATTTGAATTTCTTGTTTTTTTTAAGCGGGTTTTGAAGCGGAAATAGTTCGAACACGGAAATGAAAATAAAGGAAGTGATGATGTATAAAGTAGCAAAGGGCAAAATAGTAAAATTAGGGGCGACGTTTAGCAAAACTAGGGGCGACGTTTAGCAAACCCCGGCTTTAGAAAATAAGATGGGAATTTGGAGACAATGGATCAGTATTTGGAACGTTTGAGATCGTACATGAAATTATATGGGGCCCTAGTACAGGTTGGCATAATCTTTGTTACTCCCTCTCCCATCACATATGATTTTCCCCATATTTTTCAGGAAACAGTTTAGGTAGCAATATTTTTTTGCAACAAATAAGCAAGTGGCTTCCCAATTAAACAAAACCAAGATGCCTCTAAATTCCACCACCAGTGGCAATCCTCATCCCCCACCAGCAAATGAATGGGCAACCCTCAACTCCACTAGCCCCACTACCAGCAGTCCTTAACCTCCACTACGGCGGGGACACCTCAACCTCCACCACAAGCGACCTTGAATACCTCGACCCACCCACCACCACCTTCTGCGCATCCCCTGACCCTACAAAGTCATTAATTAGACCAGTTCTGACCAGTACAAATGACGGTGAACAAGGCTATGGCCATGACAAACAAGACTATGGGCTTAGGAAGGAGGGGTTACAAACGACGGCCAAGATGAAAGTGCAAAAAGGGTGGCTGGCTTGGGCAGAGGAAAGACCGAGAGGTGAGACAGTTTCTGGGGTGGAGGGTGTGTGTGGCTGGAAAGTGGAAAGTGGAAAGTGGTTTGATGAGTGTGGTGGCGGTTGAGAAGGTGGCTGGGTGCAGCGTATAGGGTATGGGTGCGGAAGCGACTTGACTTGATTTGGGCAATTGTTCGTGGTTAAATGCCATTTCGGGAAAATTGAACGGATAAAAATTTTTTTTGAGTTTTTTTTTTTGATGAATAGTGCCTGTGAACAGTACACGTGAATAGTGATTTGAATTTCTTTTTTTGTTTTTGTGTGAACTTTGGAGATATTTGCTATCACTAGACCTATAGCGATAACAATGGGTGAATTGTTCGATACGCGTCAAACAATTCGACTTAAACCGCGGAGCACGTCCTTAGTTCAAGCAAGGTGCGAAATACTCGTTCCGACCTCTTAAGCCAAACCAACTCGTGTAAGAATAACAAGAAGACAAGACAAGTTTCGAGAGAAAACAATCTCAAATTTTAATTTCTTCAAGGGTGAATAAAAAAGAACTACAAGCTTGGCTTATATAGCCCTTATGGTCGAACTAGGGGGGATGGGAGAAGACCATAATTTGACCCATATTGAATACAATCAACCTAGTTCCTATCACCATTTACCAAATTAATTTTATGTGAGAAAACTAAATTGACAACATAGATTACGAAGCAAGTAAAGAAAATAGAATTTGAATTTTTGACCCATTTCACACGGCATGACCCTAGCCGTGGTCTTGTGAGTCCGTCTTCCTCGTTTTCGCGCTTGTTTTTATTGCCAATTCAGAACTTGAATGTCCGTTATATTTATTTTGGGCTTGTTTTTTGAACGGAATTTATTTGTGATTCCCGCTGAAATTTATTATAATTTTTACCCCCCCTCTATACGCATCACTGGGGGATGGGTGATAGAGGTGTATGTTAATTGGGTCGATTATTTGATTAATTGGGTATGATTAAGGTTTGATAATATTAATTAGGTGTTGGAATTGATGGCTGTAAAGCCACTTGGTTTTACCAAGTTTTCTATTGTTTGTCCCACATCGGTGGGTGAAGACTTGCTTGGTCTCTTTATATTAACTAGTGTCTTCCACTAGTTAATTGTGTGGACCAAGGAGGCTTTTGTTGGAAGCATTGGGCGGCGGGTTTGGGTCCAAAACACACACACGCCGCGCGCGCGCGGCCGCCCGGCTCGGGTTTGGGTTTGGGTAGAGCACTGCGGTGCGGGCCAAAGGCCCCTTTTTATCTTTTTGGGCTTGTGTGTGAAGTGGGTGTCCAACTTGTTGTGTGTGAGTAATGATCGGTCAATTGGGGACCGTTAGTGGGCGCCGTTAATGCTCCACGTTTTACGTCTTTGATTTCGCTTTTATGGAGCGATTTTGGCTCCGTTTGTTGCTCTATTTTGCTATAAATAGAGCGATCGCTTTCACTCTAATCACACAACAATACATACTCTTCCTCTGTCTTTCTCTTCTCTCTTCTCCGAAATTTCGGGCAGCATTCGATCGGTTCAGTCCGTCATTGTCGAGTGGGCGACTCGAGGGCGCAGAGTGTAATCCTTGGGAGCTACCGGTCATTCGATCGCCACCACGGTCGAACCGGAATAATAGTTTTCAAGGCAGTGGTTTTGCACCACGTCACTACCTTTCGCGTTGGTATTTCTGAACCTTTCTCTCGTTACTGCAATTATTTTCCGACAATTTGAAAACTATTATCTGTTGCAGTAGCTATGTCTGTCATTTCGAAAATTGTACCTGATATTTCGAAAATTGAGCAATTAGATGGTCGAATTATAAGCGTTGGTCCCTAAACTGTTGATGTTTTTGAGCGGTTAGAAATTGATTATGTTTTATTTAATGACCCGCCAAAACCCGTTGTTCCGTCGATCGAGACTACCCCTCCCGCGGCTAAGGCGAGTTAAGTCAAATGAAGATGACATTGCTAAATTTGTTAAGGACAACAAAAAAGCGCTAGGTGTCACATACTTAATAACATGGTTAACCCGTTGTTCGATTTATTTTTCGATAATAAATCGGCTAAAGTCATTTGGGAGTCCTTCGAAAAAATATGGGGTGATGATATTTGGGAAAAAGAAATATGTTGTGGGTAAGTGGTCGCAATTTAAGATAGTGGATGGGAAGTCTATTATGGAACGGGTTCATGTCTATGAAAATTTGTGTCTTGATATTGTTAGTGAGGGCATGAAATTAGACGACCTTTTTGTTGCTAATGTCTTTGTTGGAAAAATTCCCTCCCTCCCGGTCCGAGTATAGGAATCACTTAAACACAAAAAGAAAGACATGTCCCTTATGGAACTTATCAGTCATATGAGGACCGAAGAGGCAAATCGCCTCAAAGACAATCCCCGTTGTCTACCGATCGTGAATGCATCATTCCGCCGTCAAAGCTAATTTGGTTGAGTCCGGTGGTCCGTCAAATCTTTCTGAAAAGTTCAAGGGTAAGGGTAAGGCCAAGGTTGGTCGGGTAAGGGCAAAGGAAAGAAGATCGATCCAGGGAAGTACACCAAGCCGGTTCAGCAAAGATTCGTGAAGCCCAAGGGTCCTTTGGTTTGCTATGTTTGTGGGAAACCGGGTCACAAAGCCTACCAAAGGTAATCGATAAGAAGATCTCAAGTGAAGCCAATCTTTGTGACTCGATGATGTCATTCTTCTTTGTGGTTGTTGAAGCTAATCGGTGGGTAATCTTCTTGAATGGGTCTTGATATCGGCGCTTCCGGACACCTCGTGTTGATAGGGGGTTATTTCTTGAGTTCGAGGAGATAGCGATGGGGAATGCGTCTACATGGGTAATTCTTCACCGCAAAGATCACTGTGCAAAGGCAAGATCTTTCTCAAACTCACCTCGGGAAAACACTTGCCCTTAACAATGTTTTATTTGTACCTACATTGCGTCGAAACCTCGTGTCTGGTGCCTTGTTAAACAAAGCTGGCATGAAACTTGTTTTTGAGGCTGACAAGGTTGTAATGTCGCGCAATGGGGAATTTGTGGGCAAGGGTTATCTGTCTGGGGTCTTTTTATCGAACACCGATTCTGTTTTTAATAATATTGCATCTATCGCTTATATCGTTGAGTCTATTGATGTTTGGCATGGTAGATTAGGTCATGTGAATATCGACTACATTAAAAAACTTAGAACCATGAGTTTAATTCCAAGTTTGTCGAGTCAAGAATTCTCTAAATGTGGTAGCTGTGTTGAGGCTAAATTCACAAAGAAACCTAGTAAACCTGTGACAACTAGGACTACGAGTCTTCTTGAGTTAATTCACACCGACCTAGCTGACTTCAAAAATGTTGCAAGTAGAGGTGGCAAGAATTATTATGTGACTTTTATAGACGACTGTTCGAGGTACACCCGAGTTTATTTGCTTAAAACTAAAGATGAAGCAGAACAATCGTTTATAAACTTTAAAAATGAGGTCGAAAATCAACTCGACAGGAAGATTAAAAGGGTAAGGTCTGATAGAGGTGGTGAGTATAAATCCAGTTATTTAGCGGACTTTTGTGCTGCAAACGGTTTAATTCATGAGACTAGTCCACCTTACTTACCCCAATCCAATGGTGTAGCTGAACGTAAAAATAGAACTTTAAAAGAGATGATGAATGCTATGCTTTTAAGTTCGGCCTGTCCGACGATATGTGGGGAAGCAATACTTTTCGCTTGTCACATTCTTAACCGTGTACCTCATAAGAAAATTGACAAGACACCCTACGAGATTTGGAAGGGCTATCCTCCTAACCCGAGTTACCTTAGAGTGTGGGGGTGTTTGGCTAAAGTGGGTTTACCTGACTTTAGGAGACCTACCGTTGGACCTAAGACCTATGATTGTGTTTTTATAGGTTATGCTCAAAATAGCTCTGCCTATAGATTTATGTCTCTGAGTGACCGTTCCATATCTGAGGCTAGAGATGCCGAATTTTTTGAGCATGTTTTCCCTTTTCAGAAAAATGTTGTTTCATCTACTTCATTACCTGTTGCATCTATTGATATGTCTTCACATGCTAGTTGTAGTAGCACTCCTATTGATCATGATGTTGAACCTAGGAGGAGTAAAAGACCTAGATGTCCAAAGGATTATAGTGATTATGTTACAACACATTTATCTGAATATGGATACTCTGTTTGTGCAAGTGATGAGTTTGTTTCAGCGTTTTTAATAGAGGATGACCCAAAAACCTATAGTGAGGCAATGAAATCCATTGATGCTAATTTTTGGAAAGATGCTATTAAAAGTGAACTTGATTCTATTGTTTCTAATCAGACTTGGGAGTTGACCGATTTACCTAAAGGTAGTAAACCCATTACGAGTAAATGGATCTTTAAAAGAAAATGAGACCCGACGGTACAATAGAAAGGTTTAAAGCTAGACTTGTAGTTAGAGGCTTTACACAAAAGAAGGGCATTGATTACTTTGATACCTATTCTCCTGTGACCAAAATTTCGACTATAAGAACTCTTGTCGCTTTAGCTGCTATTCATAACCTTATTATACATCAGATGGATGTTAAAACTGCTTTCTTGAATGGTGAGCTAAAGGAAGAGATCTATATGTCGCAACCTGAAGGGTTTGTGATTAAGGGTCAAGAGAATAAAGTGTGTAAACTGAACAAGTCACTTTATGGTCTGAAACAAGCACCTAAACAGTGGTATGAGAAATTCAACACTACCTTGATGAGCAATGGCTTTATGATTAACAATTCTGATTCATGTGTTTATTCCAAAGTGATAGAATCTGATTGTGTTATTATATGCCTATATGTGGATGACATGCTTATTTTTGGTAATAATTCAGATGTGATAATTAAAACCAAAGAATTTTTGTCATCACACTTTGAGATGAAGGACTTAGGAGAAGCTGATGTTATCCTAGGGGTTAAGGTTATCCGAAACTCCAATGGAATTTCTTTGAGTCAATCTCATTATGTTGAAAAAGTGTTGAAAAAGTTTAACTGCTTTGATGTTGTGCCTGCTAGAACACCCTATGATTCTAGTGTACATTTGAGTAAAAACTTGGGTAAAGATGTTTCCCAGGAAGAGTATGCTAAAATCCTAGGGAGTGTGATGTTTCTTATGAACTGTACTCGACCAGATATTGCATATGCAGTTAGTAGACTGAGTCGTTATACACATAACCCTAGTAATGAACATTGGAATGCTCTTCGTCGTTTGCTAAAATACCTAAGAGGAACAGTTGATCTGTGTTTGCATTATGGTAAATTTCCGCTTTGTGTTAGAAGGATATTGTGATGCAAATTGGGTTGCAGGTAACGATGAGATTTGTTCTACTAGTGGTTATGTCTTCACCATGGGTGGAGGTGCGATATCGTGGAAGTCTTCTAAACAGACTTGTATTGCACGCTCTACCATGGAGTCGGAGTTCATAGCTCTTGAGTTGGCAGGACAAGAAGCTGATTGGCTGAAAAACCTATTGGGCGATGTACCAATATGGGAGGACGGCTTACACCGGTCTCCATGTGTGACTCAAAAGTCGCCATTGGCGTTGCAAAGAATAGTGTCTATAATGCGAAAAAGAGACACATGCGAATAAGGCACGCTGCAGTTAAACAACTCCTTGAGAACGGAGTGATTTCGTGGACTATGTGAAGTCCGAAAGTAATCTTGCCGATCCCTTTACTAAGGGGCTGACTAAGAGATTAGTCGTTGACACGTCGAGGGGAATGGGGCTTAGGTCCTTAAGTCAAGATTGATATCTGACTAGGCTAAAAGTTTCTATTCCTATGGCGTAGTATGATTCATAGCCTTTATGGTGGTGCTTTTGAGACGCACTTGATGAATTATACACCAGGTTGGACTTATGTCCTTAATGGCTCGTGTGAGAAGTGCTCTCTTTGGGAAGCACTTGAGCCACCTACGTAGTTGTGATGATCCCAAGACCATGAGAAGTCTTGTGAACACATCTATTAGTACCAGGGTAACGCATAAGCTCTAAAGAGCGCGTTGCACTCGAAATCGCGAACGATCAAATTCGAAGGTATGATATGTGTTGTGGGGGTATCGATCAAGCTCGTTAGGAATTCAAATCGCAAGATATTCTCTTTTGTAAGTAAGTTGTTTCCTCACTTCACTAAAGTGTCAATTCAAATCGAAAGATATTGATACCTAAGTATCCAATCCTTCCTTTACCCAGAAATTTTCTCTCTTTGCCTTTCTTCGCCATCTGTGGGGGATTGTTGGAATTGATGGCTGTAAAGCCACTTGGTTTTACCAAGTTTTCTATTGTTTGTCCCACATCGGTGGGTGAAGACTTGCTTGGTCTCTTTATATTAACTAGTGTCTTCCACTAGTTAATTGTGTGGACCAAGGAGGCTTTTGTTGGAAGCATTGGGCCAGCGGGTTTGGGTCCAAACACACACACGCGCGCGCGCGCCGGCCCGGCCCGGCTCGAGCTCGGGCTCGGGTTTGGGTTTGGGTAGAGCACCTGCGGTGCGGGCCAAAGGCCCCTTTTTATCTTTTTGGGCTTGTGTGTGAAGTGGGCTGTCCAACTTGTTGTGTGTGAGTAAGTGATCGATCAATTGGGGACCGTTAGTGGGCGCTGTTAATGCTCCACGTTTTACGTCTTTGACTGCTGCTTTTATGGAGCAGTTTTTGGCTCCGTTTGTTGCTCTATTTTGCTATAAATAGAGCGACTGCCTTCACTCTAATCACACAACAATACATACTCTTCCTCTGTCTTTCTCTTCTCTCTTCTCTCTGAAATTTCTGGGTACAGTTCTGATCAGTTCCAGGTCCGTCATTGTCGAGTGGGCGACTCTGAGGGGCAGCAGTAGTGTAATCCTTGGGGAGCTACCGGTCATTGCTGATCGCCACCACGGTCGAACCGGAATAATAGTTTTCAAGGCAGTGGTTTTGCACCACGTCACTACCTTTCGCGTTGGTATTTCTGAACCTTTCTCTCGTTACTGCAATTATTTTCCGACATTAGGAACTTTGATGTGAGGTTTAACAATGGTATAACATGTAAATATACGACACACTTAATAAGGTAAAGTATTAATTTTGCCATAAAAGAAGTACCTGCTTAAAGAAAAGAAACAGGAAGAACAAATGAAATGATCCCAATGATCCCAATAAGAAAAGTGGGAAGAACACGTGATGGGAGGGAGTATTTTTTAATAATGCTCGAAGATGACAGGAGATGGAAGGGGTGTGATTTAGTTTAGAAATATTCGAAGTTTCTATCCTGTCAATTTAAGCAAACATATTCACAATAATTTTTGTAGACGGAAGCTCAAGGTGTCCAGAATGTGCATGGTTTGGAAGAAGGTTGGACGTGGCTTGCGCGGTTTTTGAATGCGCTGCCTGCTAATGTGTTCACGGCCGTTGCCCTTGAGGCATTCTTAAGAGTAAGTCACCCCATTGATACTAATATCTTCATTACTTGATATCTTCATACTTGGATTTCGCTGTTAGGTTTTTGGGTTAAATAAAGTAACTTGCATAGTGGGGTTATGGCAATTTTTTTAATTTCTTGTATAAGGTTGTTTTTCTTGAGTTTAGGAATCTTAATCAGTTATTTCACCTGACAAAAAACATACAGTAATAAATCACTGGTTGGATAAATACCGATTTTTGGATAAATATAATTTGGGCATAACCTTTTTAACTTTCATCAACATTAAGAGAGACTTTCTGGATAAAGCCTTTGATACCGCCATACCGGTTGATTTTATATTTAGATGGCAGGATTTGCGCTTCACAAGAAATACAAGGATAAATTCCGGAAGGTATTAACCGCCATATCGCGGGAGTTTGTGCATAAACTAAAGGCTAGGGCAAACCCACGAATTAGTTCGGCGGTGACGAGGTTTGAAGAATATATCGACTCAAATAGATTCTTTGAAGAACCCGAAGGATTGCGCCTTAAAACCACTTTATTATCACACAATGCTGATTTTGAATCACGTGATAACGGGCGGCAGCAATATCATCAACAGAGCTCATATGGGCAGCAACACCAATATCAGCAATATGGGCATAATTCATTTAGGCAATATTATTGACAATTTCTTCTCCATTTAGTCTTCTAGATAGCTGTATTTATAGGTGTACGCTTGTACATTTTTTTGGTTGCATTATATGCTGAAATAGCATATCAGCGCAATCCAATGAAAAAAATTGTTGTAAAATGATAGCGCTATTACTCTATTAGTAGTACACAAAAATGAATTTCAGTGTCTACATCTTTAGCGCATAAAGACGAGTTTCAGCTGAATCTTAAAAATTATTCTGATTAGATTGTTAAAAGTGTAATGAAAATATAAGTTTAAGTTGACATTTTCCGGATGCAAAAGCTTCTAGGACTAAGACCACAACAAAAACCGAATCTTTAGCAGATTCGTTGAAGTTTTGATTCGCCACAATCTAATGCATAGTCTGTCCAAATTCACAAGCTTTGGACCTTCCAGGGTACATTGATGTGGATCATTTCTTCTTTCTATGCATGTAAATCTGTATTTGAGCTGAATCTTGCAAAATTCAGAAATGTACACAATCAAATGTTACTTCTTTGTTATCCTACGCATCTATTCAATTTCTGTGATCTGATTATTCATGCCGAAATCTTACATAATTGGATGAAGCGTCCATTGTGTTAACATGAAATTTTAGAGATCCATGTTGATGGAATTGCAGAATAAACTATACTACAATCCTCAAATCCAAAACATTACAAACTAAAAAAAGAGGTGAATAAAAATGTTGGTTTTGGTGGCCTAATCCTGCAATCAATCCTTTGTATAACACTTGGTCGATATCGTAATTCCACTGGGAGGTCCTGTCATTTCAATGATGCAATGACCATACAGCCAGTAAGAATACTTTAGGAGACTTCCAAAATTAGATCTTGCATGAAATATACCATCAACCTCTAACATTATTCTATTTCTCTGTATCTGGGTTAGCAGCTTTTGTCTCACTGCTATAGGAAGCCTAACCTGACTGCTTACCATTTCTACATTCGCGAGTTTATTCTCGCCGCTGGAAGCTGAGAAGGGTTCTATGTACTGATTCGCAATAAGGTGTCTCTCAAAATAGAGTTGCAAAGTCACATAGCTGAAGTCCACATGCACCTTCTTGTTGGGATTTGTAAAGTTCACTAGCACCGTCAGATCTGCGTTGAGGAGGTATCCCATGTCGAGGTAGACGACATTTAGGCTTGCGTTCGATATCTCAAAATGTGGGGTGCGTGGACGGTACAAAAGGTATATAATGAGCACAAGGAGCCCTCCCAGTATTATGACCATCCATAGGATGACACAGAAAACTGCTCCACACCATGTGATGGGATTGGTTCTACTTTGCTCTGGGTACATTAAGTTTGCATGGGATGGCCCATGCTCGGAGTTCCCATGATGCGGCCGAGACGGTCGTGTGGGCTTAGGCCTGGGCTGGTAATCTTGTGGATATGGTGCACCAACTACTGGACGAGAATGTCGTTTAGGATGACGTTCTGGTGGGCCATCCACTAGGTGAGACTGTTGGCCGGGCTGGTTTAATGGGTTGTCAAGTGGGCGAGAATGTCTGGATGGCTGGTGGTGCCTAGGTGCATGTTCCGGTGGGCGAAGGTGCACCATTGGTGGCAGTGGCTCTTGATGATCATGTCCAGGTAGGCTCATTGGTGGTGGTCTCACAGTGGTCGGTGGCTGAGAGTGAGGCCGACCTCGTGGCTGTATTCTATCCAGGGGTGGAATTTGAGTTGGATGATAATCCCAAGGTTGCATGGGTTCGGGCTGAATATGGTTGGGTATGGTTGTTGGATCAGGATGGTGTCTAGGCCGAAAGTGGGGGTTGTTATCTCCATCATACAATGACATGGAAATGAATGAATGAATGAATGAATATAGAAAAGAGAGAATGAATCGGAAGAAGAAATAAGTGTGTTGGTATGGGGTGCGGAGGAAGAAAAGAAAATGGAGAATGAGAGAATAAGAGCAAGTCTGATCTCAAGAGAGGAAGATTGATAAAAAGGGTTAAAGTATCAGATAATAGTCGAGGGAAGGAAGCAAGTAATCTTTTCTTTGTGAAATGCCTTGACAGCTTAAGCTAAGTCTAAACTTTAATGCTTTTTAGTCCTTTTGCTTATCCTTATCAATCATTACAATACCCGCTTCTTTCGACAATTTTCTGTATGTGATCGATTGTCTTGTTGTGATATAACTTAGTTATCCATATACGGGAGTAATTAAATAAACAAGGAATATCAATGAGAATCTTATACGAGATCTACAGGGTTCCCGTTTAATGACTTTTGGGATGAAACACTAACAGGCCTAACAGTTTAGAATTTAGGGATAGGGATTGGAACATCTAAATGTTTACATGTTACTGAAACTTTTAACCGTCCAACTCAAGACAGTAGTTTTTCAAAAAGTCATAGCACACACTGTAGTACAGTCAAGCTTTGCTACAAGATCTTGCAAAACATCCTGTAGTTTTGCATCAAATTCCTTCTCCATCTGCAAAGATACGTGTCAGCATATTAGAGTAACTACAAAATATTCTTCTAATTTTGATTTAATGGAAAAGGAAAAAAAAGGAGAATATGCTATATGAATATATGGAATATTCCATTCCAAAATACAAAACTAATACTGGATTCCTTACTGTTTTTTTCCGAGAAAATGTTAAAATCATGGAGATATAAGCGAGATTTTCATTTTCATATTATAAATTAGTAAATTTACTAACACAAATCCTTAAGAGAGATCACTCTCATAATAGGTAATTATAAATTTAATTTAATTTTTATCTTTTTCTTTTTAATTAGTTTCTATGGGATATGGCAACATAATTTTCGTTTTCATTTTCATATCCGTATAATAATTTGCACTATAATAATAATAATAAGCGAGATTTCCGCCCTAAAATACCGCTCAATTAGTTCTCAATAAACCGCCTATAAAACATTTTCATATCCGTATAATAAGTTGCACTATAATAATAATAAGCGAGATTTTCGCCCTAAAATACCGCTCAATTAGTTCTCAATAAACCGCCTATAAAAAAACAATAAATTTCCTATGTCACATACAGCTCCAATCATGTCTTGTGTTCACAATTAACAAAAAAAACAAAACAAAAAAAAACAAACTAAACTATTAATATGGAGTCTTTGATATAGTATTCATTGATTAAGTCTGGATCATGCTAGCGGTCACAACATTTAGTATCCCATATTATAGTTAATCATTCAAACTTAATTAAAAATTATTGTATCTTAAACTTAACCAAATAGTCTAGTGGACTCAGTTATTCCATTAGCTAAAACAACTAATTTAGCTATCCTCTCCCCTAAAAAAACCCTCTCTAAAACCTAGCCTCCATTATTATTCGGGGGCTTCCATCGATCATCCATCGATGGTAAGCCCCACAAAAGCTTTCTTAAACAACTAATATTATGCAGATCTATCTTATTTTCAATAATAGTCTCCCTTTTGGTGAGATCTGTTGTTCCGTCCCTTCTTTCGGGGTTTTTCCATTTTTTCGTGGGATTGTTATCAATATAATAAGTTTTAATCGACGGGGAGATTATCAGATTTGTTTCGTGGATGAATACATCAAGACTGCTACACTGTTTCCCTCCATCAAGAAGGATGCAAAGACATCGATTATTCATAGATTCAAGAAATTTATGATTTTGGAGCGCGTATAGCCATTCGATATTTAGATAGTTATTTTGAATGTATTTTTTACGTTAGCAATCTTGATTTTCCTTTGTCTATTTGTTATCTTCATTGTAACCTACGCCTAGTTGATTATTAATGAGATGACAATTTCAAAAAAAAAAAAAAAATTATTGTATCTTATAATTATAATTAGTTACATTGATTTAAAATTTTAAAAACAGACCCGTGAATTTCACGGGTTTAAAACTAGTTTTACACCAAAACAGTGACGAATAAAATATATTGAAGGCTTGTTTGGATGTAGGGTTTTGAGGGGAGGGGAGGGATATAAAATCCATTTTCTCCTCCCCTTCTCTCCCACTCCTGTTTCAAAGCAATTATTATGCATCTGGATATCACGGGGGGTGATTGAATGTCGTCTATGAGATGATGCTATGGAGTAACAATTAGGCAGGCGCCTCCAATGCACCGTATTAGTGCTATTGCCGTTAATGAGATGCAAATAAACAAGGCTTGAGTTATGAGCATTTGTCGTAATTTTTGAGCAGTAATTCCTTGTTTACAAAGGTTATTGAAATGAGTGGCATATGCACAATTACCCAATAAAATCTGATTATGGTGCTTAAAACAGTGAATTAGTAAAATCATCGTTTAAGTGGTTTTCATTTTCAGGTACATAAAACAAATAATATACCTTTCTCCAGTCCCAAAAGCAGATGAATTATATAAAATCTCATATAAAAAGTAACTCAGATTCAAGCAGTAACTAGATTTAATCTTCGAGGATAAATTTAACGCATTCGAAACGAAGCATAACAACTCATTCTTGCAGTTAAAACTCATTAACGACCTTAAAAGATTCCAGGAGTAATTACCGAATAAAACTAGTGTATGGCTAACATATAGGCTTATTGAACACTGTCATACTATGAAGATCGGTGCACTCAGTTTCGCACTCCTCTTGTTGCTGCTACTTCACAGGTACTTGATCTTTATTGTGGGTTATTTCAAGTAGTTCCTTTGTATTTATTTCCGTTTGTTCATTTAGGCGCAAGAGGTAATGCTATTGCTGTAGCCGTTTTGTTCATAAGTACGAAAGCAGGGATTTTGATTACGTGTTACTTGGACTTGGATAGAAGCATTGAACACAAGGACCTATTTGAGTTCGAACCTGACAAGAGTTAATATTTTGGAGATTATGCTAAGATGAGAATACGGGTGCAAGATATGTCCTCAAAGTGAAAGTGAAATATATTGTGGTTTTTAAACTAAAATAAGGAAATGTCAGAAAAATAAAGCCCAAAATCATTTGATATATCACCTTAAATTCCTCATGCAATATCTTCCGCTAGGTCGTACACAAATGAAATAGCAAAAATCTTCTGTTTAGTACCTAGATTTCATTGGCATCAAAGTTAAAGTGAACTAATAAGAAGCATCGTCTTAGCAGGGTAGAAAGTGAACACGAGTTCGTTCAAGCAGCCACACAAGAGGCTGGAACTCTTATGATTCGTTTACTTGGATAATTACTGAACAAGAGTTCCTACAAAATGCTCAACTTGTGTCCCACAGGCTTCGTTCTCACGGATATGAGGTCCATTTTATTTTAACTCTTCTTCTTCCTCCTCTACCTAGGCTGCTCGTTCAAAGAAAAAGATCTGAATACTTCCAAATTTCAAATATTGTGTGTTTTGAAGACGTGTCCTCGTACCAGTATGCTTATAATCTAGGATAGATCCTTGTGTCTTAAGATTGAATCATGGTGTGTCAGTCATTTAAATATGTATCCATAATCGAGTTTTGAGTAATATAGACTGAGAGTCTGAGACGATATTCTTCATGTTGTTTTGTGTTCGTAGTATGTAGTCGTTAATTACCGATGGTATAGGAGAAAGGTTCCTGGACCCGGTCTATATTCTGTAGAGGTTGATGTACTAGACAAGTGGGGAAGAGTGATCCCTGATCCTGATCGTTGGCCTTCATCCAAAGGTGGAAAAGGTTTCCGAGAAGTGGCAGAGAAAGTTCATGGTATGGGATTGAAATTCGGAATTCATATCATGAGAGGAATTAGCACACAGGCTGTAGATTCTGACACACCAATCCTGGACACATCAAAGGTATCATCTTTTAAATTTTAATAAAGAGAACTAGAGAAAAGTGACATATCAACTTGATATAGTTTGTCCATTCACTTGAATTCAGTTGTTTGTAGCGACATGAAAATGTTTGTGGCTATTTCTTACCTTGGAATGTAATGAAACCAATCGAATAGAGAAGAATACTATTAGGTTTGAGTTTTGATCTCATAATTGGTCATCATTGTCCAATCTTGCTCGTCCTGTGCGCTTAATATGCGGATGACTGCCTCAAATGCAGTTGCAATGTAGTATAGCAACTCAAAGTTAATTCCATGTGTATAGACTTCACTTTGGCATAGAAATTGTAAGATATGTTTAATTCCATGTGGATTTCAGGGAGGAGCTTATGAGGAAGGAGGAAGGAAATGGACGGCAAGTGAAGTAGGGATCAGGGAGAGGACATGTGTGTGGATGTCACCTGGCTTTATGAGCGTCAATATAACAGTAGGAGCTGGAAGAGCATTCTTGCAATCTATTTTTGAACAATATGCTGACTGGGGAGTTGATTTAGGTAATTCTGCGAGTTTAAATCGACCTGTGTTCTTAAACATTTCATTTTAGGCAAAAAGTGATGGAAATTCATTCAAACACTTTAATTTAGTGGAGGCAAAATGACTATGATATTTAAATACTTCAATTTAGGCAAAAACATGGATATTTCACACAACAGAAGATATGCACCCATCCTCAACACATGTAGGCGATGTAGCAAAGTTTGACGAACATAGGTTATACAGTGATGTCTGATAGGATGTTTCATTTGATCCTGAAGACAGTGGGAGCCTAAATTACCTCTAAGATTCGATATAATCAGCTTTCACAAGTAAAGCAGACTATGAAACTTTTTAGGTAAAGGTGCGGGTTCGAATCCTTTACATATTTTTGCACCCGAATATTGTAGAACAATTGGGATGGCCTAATTTTCAATTTCCACACAAGGCTTAAATCATTGAGACGGCTGACATCCTTTATAGAACCCATTTCCTAAAAAAAACTCGTGTGTGTTCTACATCCTAACATTTCAGTGCCAAAAATGACATTGTAGCACTCATGTTTTATAGTCTGTTGTACTATTGTGCTTGCTGACTATATCCTCATATACTCTTGACAAATTTTCATACTAGGCTGATCAGTTACTGAGATATTAATTGTGTTTTGGTAACAGTGAAGCATGATTGTGTTTTTGGTGATAAGTGATAACTTGGACATTGAAGAGATAAGCTTTGTATCAGAGGTATCAAATCTATCTTATCAGGTTACTATCTTCCTCCGAGTCATTGGAAGAGTACAACACATGTAGGTTAAATTTGGTAAGACACTAAAAACAGGCATTCTGGTCAGGTTTTGGTGAGGTCATTTACCAGTTCATGTCATTTCAGATAAGTTGTTTTCAAGTCATTTTGTATATGGTGCAGTTCTAGGTTCACTTTGTTTTTGTGTCAGTGGTCAGGAGTCACGTCATTTTCAGGCCATGATTATCAAGGTTATGTTTTGAATTGTTCCTTTGCGGTCATCTTGGATAGGATCGATTTCTGGTCAGATGTTTCAAATCAAGTCAAGTTGAGTTCACGCTTAATCCAGGGTTGTTTTGGGTTTGAGTCTGGTAGGGTAGTTTTACCACGCCTGCTTGTAGGGACACGTCTCTTATGAAAATTTTCATATTTTTGACTTAAAATGGAACCTTGTTTTTCGAAATTTAGAATTTGGCTGGTTATTTTGTAGGTTTTGAAGAATCTTTCCCGGCCAATGGTGTATTCAGTATCACCTGGAAGTAGTGTTACAACACCTGCAATAGCTAAGGATGTCAGTGAATCGGTCAATATGTACAGAATAAGTATGGACAGTTGGGACACTTGGGAAGATGTGGCAGGGCACTTTGATGCATCTAGGTACTTAAATCTCATGTGTTGTATCGTACTAATCGTAGCCTGTTCAAATAGTTGATTTTTCTACAAGAATTGGTAAGCATTCAAGCTTTCAGCTTGACTTTTGATTAGGGTTTTACAGTTTTAATAATCGGTTTGCTACTGTGATTAGAGATTATGCAGCGGAAAATATGATTGGAGCTAGTGGCTTATTAGGCCGGTCATGGCCCGACTTAGACATGCTGCCACTCGGATGGCTGGCTGTTCCAGGTATGCCTCATCACTATGTTGAGGAATGGTACTCATGACTAGGGTTCGTACCCGTCAGCATCAAAAGCTTCACTTGTGTCCCCCTTATGCAAAAAAAAAAAAAAAAAAAAAAAAAAAAAAAAAAAAAAAAAAAAAAAAACTGATATGAAGAGGAAGATAATTTGCTTAACTCATACGGGCACTTGGGCAGTAGTCAGTCGATGCAACTTTCATTGTTTTGGAGATAGTATCTCTGTTTCAGCATTAAAGTAAATGCTCTTGTTGGGAATAATGAAGACTAATTTACTTGTATACCTGACTTATCTAGGTTCTAATCAAGGTCCATGCAGGAAGTGTGACCTGAACATTGAAGAGCAGAAAACTATGGTGTGGAAAACTTTTTTTAAATAAACTTGATTACCCATATAAGTTCTTTGCAACCTTCATCTTGTTCACTTTCTTTGATGTATTAAAATGTAATAAGTGCAGATGACTCTATGGGCTATGGCAAAGTCTCCCCTTATGTTTGGAGGTGATATGAGAAATCTCGATGATACGACTTATAATCTTATCACTAATCCTACCATTTTGGAGATTAATGCATTTAGTTCAAATAACAAGGAGGCACAAGTTACATTTAAAATCTGAACTCAGATAATAAGCCTGTGTTGAACTGTGTTAGCTGACTCTGTACATTGTTTATTTACAGTTCCCTTTTGTTACAGACTAGTGTGATGCCCGTGCGTTGCACGGATTCTAAAATAATTGTCTAAATAAATGTAAAATGCGTAAGGATGTTTTAGACTTTATTGTGTAAAGGGGACTATAGATCAATTTTAATGCTAACATATTTGATTAACAATAAAATTGCTTAGATAGTAGTTAATGCTAAACTAATTGACACTTATTGGATAACACATATCTTTCCCTTAGATAGTAGTTTGGAGAGGTTTAATTGATAAAACAAAACAAAATATGAGAATCCATTTGTATTTTAATTCGTTTAACATTGCATGTGTTACATACAACATGTACACGCATCTTCTCTTTTGATCTTTGAATTTAAAGTATGATAAACAACTAATATAGATACAGTCATCCGTTATACCCTTAAGCTTCTTAGATCCCTTCTTTTTGGACCTATCCTCCCCAACTCAACCATGTGTTCATATCTTTATTATTGTCAATGTCTCTTGAAATGTTTCTGACAATGAGTTTAATGTGCTCTTTTTTCATCATCAAAATATTCTTGTCACTCAATTTCTTTTTAACCCTATTGTGACTGTTATATCAACTCTCGAGTCTTTATTTTAAAAGTTTCTCCTTAAGCTTCTCTTATTCTAAAGAGTGCTCTTACCCTCACCTTACCCTTCTTTTCATGGCCAACCTTAAATGATTGTGTTCCACATGTACCAAGCATCATAATTTTCTTTTCTTGTAGCTTACTTGGTGGGGATATACTCCCACATAACGTTAGTCTCTCCTCTCGAGGTTTGCCTATTTCGCCTTCTTTAGCTTGTGCCACCATCATTATAAGAGCATCATCCACATTGTGTGGGTCTGTCCCTCATTTTGTCAGCTCCCGCTTACCTTCTACTCCTTTAATTTGACCTTCATCTTAGACTCTTTTAAAACCTTAATCACTTCAACTCGTCTTGATTTACTCTGATACATTCTTCTTAATCATTTGGTGGTTTTGGTTAACTCAGTGTTAAACCCCTTGGACCCGCAGTGACTTTCTTCTATTCATTTTCTTTGCTCTTCTTGGTCTATTGTCAACACTCTTAAAACCTGACCTCAAACACCTGTTAACCCAAACTATTACGCCCCTCCTGATTCCTCATGGCACAAAATGAATGTAGCCGTCTGCTCTTTTGGTGTGTATTGGTTGGATTGTCCGAGATCATTTAGAGGCCCCTTTTGAGTGTATTACTTACCATTCAAGTTGACCTTATGTCCCGTGCAATCGCGCGGGTTGTTAAAACTTGGAATATTTATGAAAATGTACTGTAAATTTGAAATTGTTTATGGTAAAATTTCCTTGAAAATATCGTTTGAAAATATTTTTAAGATCTTTTTCTATTTGATCAAACCGAAAAAAAAATCCAATTGGCTTTACAGTTTGAACACATAAACGCATGTCAACATATAAAGAAACGTAATTAAGAAAACATTTATCCACATGAAGGCCCAATTTGAATCGAAACCCAATGAAATTTTGTCAAATTAGAAGAAATTAATTGACAGTAATAAAAAGGCAACAACTTGAGGTAAAGACCTCATTTGATTTTTGCAGGGTAATAAAATAATAATTAAAACATATTAATGTGCGGTATGTGAAAAGATAATAAAGATGATAATTAACCTATATATGTCTTACTTTTATTTATTCTTTTTCAAACTATATGATTGTTTTGAGGGATCTCATCAAAAGCATTATATTCTGTATCTATTTACGTTATTTTTTACTTGTTTCGTGTCTTTATTACAAAGAAGAGTCGAAGATGAACTAATATGAGATATATGATAAGGCCTATAATATTATTTTCCTAAACTATACTACCGATAAGATACATAGTACTTTACTTGTGTTGTGTAACTATTTGTGCAAATTTTACTAATAAATAATACTTCATCCAATCCAATCCAAACTACCCACTTGCTTTTTGGAGGTCAAACTTTGAAGTTTGATCGTTAATCCACAGAAAAATATAAAACTTTGAACGATAAAATTTACACATTTAGTTGTATTATGAAAATATCTTTCATAAATTATATTTTTTGCAAAAAAAAAAATTATATAAAAAGGAAGAAAAACGCGGTCAAAGTGTCGCCTCGAAGACCACCTAAAAGCAAGTGGGAAGTTTGGATTGGATTGGAGGGAGTATTGGTTTAACCAAAGTTTTTGATTGATTATGTTTTCTTTTTATATATATTACGTATCGCTATGTTATCTTTGTGTGAATTTGATTTTAGAGTTGAAAATAATTCTATTTTCATTAGCGACACCGATCTTTCGCCAAATATTTTTTTTATGTGCGTGCACTTCTTCTTTCAGATGAGTTTTATTTACATATTAATCATTTAGTAATAAAATATTTAGTAAAATAACTTAATTTTTATTATTAGGTCAATATAAGCATGGTGACTAATGAATATGAGGAAAAAAACAAGGGTTATAATATTTATTATTGGAACTGACTGCTATCTCTAAATAATGTGATAATAACCTATTCGAAAATGACTTGAACTCGAAACAACCCGACCCGGTGGCGGGAGATGATATTAACCCCAACGGGGGCGAAAAATCTCAGTAGGGGGCGAATGGGTAATGGTTTAAGGTAAACTCGAAAAAAGTTGGAAAATTTTAACTATAACGATGAAATTTTCGACCGCCCTCGCCCCTGCTAGCCCCCCTAACTCCACCACTTATCCAACCCGACCCATTTCGAATCAAATTCTTGAAAACCTGATTTGTCCCGACCCGAACCTAACCTGATTAGCTCGTTTGCCAGGTCTATCTCCGTCCCAATAATTTTTTTTACATTGATTAATATATTCCTCATAGAAATTAAAAAGATAAATAAATGATGGGACGTAAGGAATGCCAAACGTTTTTTTTTTCTAAGCTAACTTATCGTGTACCTTTGAAGCAAACTACCTTAGAAAAACTATTGTTTAATACAGAGTATATTACTACGTGTGTAGTAGAGGTTGGACATCCCAAGAAATTTGTGCAAATCTAGCTGTTAGAATGATTTAGGTAAATACGCAATTATAGCAAAATTTCAGCGAGGGTCGAGAAATTATTATGATGAAATAAAATGGGCATGCTTGCTCTCATAATCATAAAATACACAATGAATGGATCGTATAATGATCAATTTTAGCTTCTCATAGGAAGCAATCAGGTCGTTTAACAAATTTTTTTAGAATGATAGAATTTCTATGGAATTCATTTGCATTCTCGATAGTAGTTAGTAATAAACAAAATTAAGTCACTTAGATTAATTACAAAAACTTGAAACTATTATTAAGTTATTGATATAATATTTAAAATATGATGTTTAGATAATTACAGTATTAAACACCATTTGAATATTATTTTATATATAAGTTAATTTTTATTAAACATTATTTTTATATTATTCTTTATGTTAATTTTTAATTTTATTTTAAGTGTTTAAAAAAAATTGAGCTTACAGACATTTTATGTTGTGAATTATCATATTGAATAATGCGTATAAAATTGGAGATTATGTATATATCTAAGTTTTTTTTTCTATAGTATATCGAATTTTTCATATATATAAATAAACCGGAATATTAAGAAATAATCTTCTAATTCTAATAGAAAAGTTGAAAAAAGTAATTTTAAAATAATAAGTGCACAAATATTAAAAAATAATTTTCTAATTCTAATAGGAAAATTGTACATGATTAATTATTTCCTAATTCTAATAGAAAAATTGTAAGTAATTAATTTTAAAATTTAATTAAGTGTTTTAAAAAAGTTGGAGACTACCACGTCGCTAAAAAAAAAGCCTCAAATATATATTTACTAGATTTAATGCCCATGCGATGCACGGGCCTAGAAATAATACCGTCTTATTTAATCTTTTTAAAGCTCGAAAAGGTTATATCATGAGAAAAAAAATAAAAAAATTGTTTGACAATTTTTATTTTGTCAAAACAATGGCTAAGAAATTTCATATTTTTGTTTGTTAGAGCAATTCAATAATTTCACATAAAATACATTGTACAATCACAGTCCATTCAAATAATTAGTATCTTATAGGATCGAGTGTTTGGTTTTTACAAACAACGAAAGGTCCCAAACTCCTAACTAAGGTAAAACTTTATTCATGAGAAGGCTCTAAAACCCTGACTAATTAAGGTCGGATTTTGTAGATAAATTTGTATGAATGTTACCTGTGCTGTATGTAGTGTTGTTTTACCCATCTTACACATTGCTTTTATTAGTTATCCAATAAGGCAATAATTCTTTGTTTCCAATCTCCCATTAGATTAACATCATTTTTATTTTATTTTTAATTTCATCGCAGCTTAAAAACTTTTTCACAGCTACTAATAAATCGATCGACTTCTACGACTTAGCAATCAGCACCTTTTACAACTACAAATTACAATTTATAAGTGGTCGTGGGCAAATTGGCAATAGTGCAATACTCCCTCCATCCATGTCATTTGTGTATCTATTTCATTTTAGGGTGTCTTATTTATTTGTTTACCTTTCTTTATAAGGAGGGTTCTCATGAGTAATTTGACTTCTTAATGGGACTATTGTCCATTTGTCCATAATAATATCCTCTCCTTTACTTGATCTTTGTGCCAAAAATAAAGGTAACCAAATGACGGAGACGGAAAAGTAAATCAAACCAACGTGTATTGTATAAACCCTACATACCCAACATGTTGGAGTAACATGTTTTAAATGGGCTTGCTTATTACCTCACTTTACTTTGGTACTTAATTACTTATATTGATTATAAGATAAATAACACGAAATTGGAGAATAATAGTACTTGAACTCGTTAAGCTGTTTAATGTTTGACTTCTATTATTTTTGAAATACGAATTTGTGTTAACTTTGTCCCGAAACTAAACTATGAATCATAAAACTAATGTGGACAATAAAATTAATAGCAATATCTGTCTCTAAACTACAATAGAAATCTCTATATGTATAGAACTTGGAAGTAAAGAAAGGGAAGCTCATCATGAATTGATATAATCTAACGAAGCATTAATACACTATTGTTATATACACAAAGAATAATGAGTACAAATAATATATTACTCCCTAGTTAAACATATGATCCATAAGGTAGAAGATGGTGTTTTCACATTCAGCTGTTTTGCCGTCCGATCCCGTAACTGTTCATCACGAACAAATCAACGCTTTTGGCCGTAACCTACAAAAATATTAAGACATATATAAATAGATTCATAAAGAAAGTAAACTCAAAGTTAGTTTTGCTCCGTAGGTGACCGTTCTACGGTAACTCAATAGTTGCGCCTACACGTTCTCCGATCCAATTATCCCCACCTACCATTAGAACAAAAAGTTATACCTAATTAATAGTTACTCCATAAATCATCCATAGATGAAAATAAGAGTAGCATGATATCCGCTGCAATACCAAATAAACCATAAAATATATAGTAAACTGTTTCATGAAAGTTGTTGGATAACATACAATTACAAAAGATTTGAAACTGAATTTTAACATACTAAAATATCCTAAATGTTATTGCGTAACTATGAATCTATGGTTATCATAGCCAAGTATAAAAAATACGGAGTAGCTAAATTCTATATGTTCCACTAATATCAATTAGGCGAGGAATAAAGAATCAACAATATAGCGTATTAGCGTGAGAAGCATACCCAACTACCGAACCGAGAGAGGAATAAGAACTGCGAGGTAGTAATATTTAAATTGCCCTCAAGGCATGCATGCAATAAAACATCATTCCTAATAATCACTCCATCTGTCCATCATATTGATAAACTCAAGTTTACCTGTTATTTCTCCGTATATGTTTCAATGGTACGTACGACAAATATAGAATAACAATTTTTTTTATATAGAGTTAGTGTACACAATATCAATCCAAACTCAAATACTATTAGCAAATATATTCACCACCGTAGAATTTAAGTTTGGTCCAACTACAATGATAAAATTATTTATATAAATATAATTGCCAAATATAATAATAATGTATTAATTAATATTTTATGAAAAATAGACTCTAACGTGTTTCGTAAAATTTGGACTCTCTGTAATCGCTCGAAAAGAGCTTCCTTTATTAATATAGATAGACTAGATTTAATGCCCGTGCGATGCACGGGCCTAATGTTTGGTGCTTTTGTAAAAATGAAAAGACTTGAATCAAGCATATACTCTCATGAAACTTGCATATACGTAGATATATTTCACTTCGTCTTTGCATGCTGAACATTTAGTGATCAATTTCGTTACGTTGTGACATAATCTGATTATATGAACATAACATTTATTATTAAGCGCCTAACTGAACCCGTTTGACGTGTTTTTTTTCTATTTGAGTCATTCTTGTGTTAGACGATGTAAGCATATTCTACAGTAAATAAGTAGTTAGCAAGAGTCCTATAAAAAGCAGATAATCATGTATTAGCCGAATTAAACGGAGAAAAACAGGTGTGATACATGCTCATTATTTCATTAAATTGCCTCATTCTCCAAAAAAATATTTAATAGTTTCACGATAATTTCATTAGACCGACTTAATTAAGAATTTATGTACAAATTTTGTTAATCAATTAGCCAAAGCACAAGCTAAAATATTCATTTTATTAATTTCATTTCATCCCCTTTGTTTTCATTTTTTTATGGAGTCCCCATTTTCTTTTGGTTGTGCGTAAAACCCATCAGGCTATCACCCTCATTAATCACCTCCGTCGTCCTCCTGCCGAATTATGCAGCACCATCTATCAACCCCAATCCAACACCGCAAACCTCAGATTAACCACCGCAATCGCCTCCCCAAACTATGATCTATTAACGCCCTACTATTTCACTTTCAGTAGCCTAATATTGAGTCTCCATCTTTCATTTATTCTTTTCCGATTCCTATTACTTCCATATCTATCTGCTACCCAAATCATTTTGCATCTATATGATTGATTGAATCTAACTTGTAATTTGTTATCACTTTTGTACTTAATTATCGTATCGACATTGATGCCTGTCGTTGTGTGCACCAAAAATAATATTTATAAAACCTATTAAAACTAACAGAAGCTAGTGGTAACAGGGTCGATCCACAGGGAGGTAGGGAGATAATAGTTGCTTTTTATTTCAGTCTAAGGGTAACAGTTGAGGGGGTTTTGATATGAATTAAATCTAAATCTAATAATATAAACTAAATAAGCAAATAAAAGCAATAAAGGATGTAAACAATGATAAAAGAAATGCTAAGACGGTCGGTTCACTATAGCTACGATGGCACATAATCCTAGGTAAGTCCGAAATACAGTCGTGTAGGATGGGTAAAACATGTCCTCTCGGTCCAAGTCAACTAGTAGCTCCTTTCGGCCTATGCTACCAGTCCCTAAGTCTCACTAATGCTAACTCTCGCCCCAATTAGCGATTCCTAAAGCCTAAATTACATTATCTCTCGATCTCAGCAATTTAGTCGTCTCAATTCATTAATTAATGCCCTCCCTTATCTCTCGATCTACGGGTTGGTCAAACCTAAGCATCTAACAAGTCTCCTTTCGGTCTCATTGTTAAATATTGCACTTTACGAATCAAACGTTGCTAATCAGACACGAAGTCAGTCGATCGACCAGCTACCCCAGTCGACCGACAAACCGGCTCAGTCAATCGACTAGTTAAGCCAGTCGATCGACCAAGCCCTCGGGGTCACCTATTCTAATGCCATCTACGCTATAGATCCCCTACATCTTAGCACGGGGTGTTTAGCTACTCATACTTACGCAAATAACAAGAACTAATTTGATAATAGGCATAAAGGATTGCATAATTGAAATAATTGATGAATAAATTCGCATAAAATTATAACTAGGGCTTTGGGATTCTATCTAGCAAGAATTAATACTAATAAAACGATATAACAATACTGGAATTAAAAGATTAAAATTACCGAAACAAGGAACAAGATGAATCCGAAAGCAAAGTACAAACTTTTCTGAGAATTCTAAACTAAAAGTAATGAATACTGGATGTATGATAGGAACTAGATGATAGTGAATTCCCCCCTCAAAAGGTAGGAAGGGGTTACGTTAAATAAGAATGTTACGTAAAACCCTACCCGAAACCTAATTACAAATGGGCTTCTAATTCCCGTCTTTAATTTGCGTCAGCTCGCATGGTGGGCGATCGACCATGAACCCCAGTCGATCGACCTACTAAGGGTGCTGTACAGTAATGCATTCTGACGAATTCTACAGCGCACACCGATCTTAAAACAGCTGCCATTTCTTCGTTACTTGGTCAAATCAGGCGTTCTACGCGGCGTTGGAAAGCTAAGAGGATAAGCTTTCACCTCCAATTGGAATCACTCGATTATCAGATATATAACTTGAGATATGGCCATTTTAAGCAGTCTGCAATGTCGAGAAGCATTTCTTCGCTTGTTTAAACTTTGCAACTTGTACGCAACTATGCTTTTGCTATCTTTTAGGCCTTGAAACGCGCACCAAGTTCATCTCTTGAGTCAAATCTTCATGTCAAATCCTATACCAAGCACTTAGGGACGGATTCGGCTCGATTTCCGCTGGATTCTTCACATTTCTGCAATATTACACAAAAACACGAAAGTAGACGGAAATAGGGGAAATAGTAGCATAAACTACATAATTGAGCTCTGAAATACGTGTAAAATAGGGTGTAAAACATCATATTTAAGGTAAGCATTAGACATGCAAAATCCCAAATCAGGAATTTTCAATTCATCGGAGGAGGTTGCAGTATAGGGTTTCATCGGATGGGGTTGCAGTAAAGGGTTTTGTATTTGCTGCTGGTTTCGTTGTTTAACAACAATAATATATGTGAAATGGTGATGTGATGAAGCTGATGTAATCTACCCTCGTTCTCGATTTGTTGGTTTCGTATCATCCTTAAAAGCCCGAGCTTTCTCGTTTTTGAGGCCAACTTTCCACCAACTCAGTTATGTCCCTCTTCATTATCTCTCAATTCTACTTATTTTTTTTTATTTTTTTTATTTTTTGGGTTTATTGTTTGTTGTGTGTACTGTTCTAGTTAGTTTTTTGTCTATCTTAATTAGCTGACACGTGGTGGTATGTTTCGTTTTATCAAGTTTGCCTATTGCATTAGAAATCTGATTCGATCGCGTAAATTAAGTAAGCTAAAACCACATAGAGAGCTTCTGCAGATGCATGATCAAGATGGCATAATAGAACTTGATAAGAATCTGTGTGGACTATGTATGTATGAAATTAAAGTCGCTTGTATTCTTTTTGAAATTCTAAGACAAGTAAGAGCTTGTCTTTACCCCATAAACTGGCGTGTCACGTGTTAAAAATGATCATTAGTTACTTGTAATTGAGTCTTGTGTCGTGGAAAACTACTTGATTTTCATTCTCTAATTAGGGATATTGAGATGATTGCACAGCTTGAACATCACTTGAGGTACTTCAAAAATTGTGCATCAAAGGAGAAATCTGTAGCTTGCTCCACAGTTTGTGTATCAGTTTGACATAAGTTCTGATTTTTTTGTTATAAGTTTTTTATCCGTTCTTTATCTGTAATCTCACTTTGTTTCACCATTGCATATTACTAAAAATGGTTGTCCCATGGTATTCAATCATTTTTATTTTCGCAAATCACGATATCGTATTATAAAGTGATGGTATGTTCAATATTTTTGCCTTTTTTGGTTGGGTCATGGTAGGCATATCTGTATAATAGAGATAGTATTGATCTATGTATCGTCCATAAAATTTAGATATTTTTATGTTTTCTATTTAATTTGCTATAAGATCTTTTATGTTTGTTTAACCTGTACATCCGTTCTATAAGATTAGACTTAGGTTAATTTTTTGTCAACATAATCTTATTACTGTAATTGCACATATAAATGTCTTAATAAATGTCGTTCTAAGGTTGAAAGGAGCTGAGTATGTTTCATGGTACAAACTTTAGACAATCAAAATTATATAGTGTGGAATTTTGGTATAGACAGGTCACTATATTCTGTAAAGTTTGAGTTTAGCTATTATATAGAGGTCACAAAGCTTAGCTTAGAACATACCAAAATTCCACACTATATAATTTTGGTTGTCTGAAGTTTGTACCATGAAACATACTCAGCTCCTTTCAACCTTAGAACCCAACATCACATTGAGAAAGGCATATGCTGGTGCAAAACCTATCAGAAAAAACACATCTCTTCAGCTGCAACTCCTGCGAGACCGCCATAGCTCACAAACCGACATAAAATAAACCAAGACACCAGTCAAAACTGTTTTCACCTTTTAGAATACGACTTCAGAGTGGTGATCTGTAATTTAATCCAGAGCGAAAACGATAATGACCCCGTATTTGATCCAAAAAGAAAACCATTCACTCCTCTTTTTATCAAAACAATGGCTTAGCGAGAATTATATAAACAGTTAGTCTTGCTGAAGACGGGTCGGAGCAAGTGACGGGTAATGCCGCTCACAAAACGGATAGGGGGGACAAGGTGGGGGTACCCCCATGTGCTTCTCTATCTCCTCTATTTGAGTCATTTGTGAGAAGAAATGATATCCGTCACTTCAAAGTGACGAATACGTGCCGTCTTCAATGAGATTTTGTGTTACATAAAATAGAAAACATAACAACATAACAGAAGGTCCCATTACCAAAGAAAGGACCATAAAAACTAGTAAACTGCAATTATGCTTTGCAAGTAGAACAAGCGATTTAATATCCCGCCCTCCTCATTTGTTATCCAAACCACTATCCCATTCAGTGACACTACAGGATAAAGTCAATATTCTATCTACTAATAGGTAGATTTGGAGATGAAAAGAAGTGTAATAGCCCAAATTTAAAAATAACGTAATTTACAATCAATAGATGGTTTAATTTAATTTTAACACCAAAGTATCTTTGTGAGGATGCTGAATGTGCATTCTATGAATAATGATTGGGGATAAAAAGGTCAAAATTTTGTTAAACCAGCACAAGATAATTGGTCCACACCATCTTAGTAGTTAGACTAAAAAATTGCCAAAAAAACAACAAACAAGTTCAATGAACTTAATTCAAGGTTTGACATTAGTTTTGATACCATAATGCTTACCAAGGGGAAGTGTGCAAGCATTATGGTATCAAAACTAATGTCAAGTGGAACCCTGTGACAGTCACCCTAGAAAACATAACTTAGCAAATTACATGTACCGACGCTAATTAAGCAAAATGCATGTAAGAACGACGTTAAGCATTACGGAGTACATTAAGAAAGTTAACTTACAGTCTGCAGATTTGGAGGAAAGAACAAGCAAATAAATGGAGGGGTAAATATTAATAATCTAAAAAAATGACCTTAATGAAAATTGAGCAAAACCGAGTAGATTCATTTTATGGATATTCGACAATAATCTATTACCAGTATCACAAGTTCTCGGAAATGTTAAATGGCTCGCATTACAAGTTTTTAAACAGCTTTGAAAATAGAAATAATGATAAGAACTCACAGTTGTCCGTATCTCCAGCGCAACCAAAGATCCTAGTAGACCAAGGTTCATTAGCAGAAACTTGATAGCTTTCGGGTAAAGCCATCCGCATTCATTACATGTTGTAACAGCAAATTTTGTATCGCAAAATAAATGTAATACAAAATAGGAAACAAATGAATTTTTTATTAATATCAGAAAGTTTATGTGTACAATCTCTAATGTATCCTCTGATTCTAAATACCGTAGTAGATCACGTAAACGCTGTCTGTAGTAGAGGCGCGAACGTTGTATTTGAATGACACCTGTAGAGGTTGTATGCACTCTGTAGGAGGTGTCGATTTGTATTCTTGAGAGGGTCACTGCGACTTGTTCTCTCTTGAATGCTGTAGCTTGAACTTGAATTTCTTGGGCAGGCGGCACAGTTTTGGTGTGCTTGTTGACTGCTTTCAGAAGTGTCTTGCAGAGGGAATTTATAGAGCTTTTGTGTCTTCTTCTCTCTGAATTTTATGATTATGATTTCTCTCTCACTTTGAAAAGAATGAGAATAGCTCTATTTATAGAGTTTCAATTCCCCTTGGTGGACTTTGACATTCACAGGCCCATTTATGGGTTTATTAGTGAACTTGGCCCAAATTTGATCTTTTTCGGGTTTAATGATCTGGATAACCCATTTTGTAATCCGGGTCGACCCGTATTTCATTTAATCGGGGCAAATTAATTAAATTGAGCTAAAATTTAATATTAACTCAAATTCAATTGATTTATTTTATTTATTCGGCACATTAAAAAATTTTCCGTGCCTACAAATTGCCCCCTCGGGACCTTGTCAGATGCACTTTTAGTGTCTTGATGTGGCGAGGTCTCGATTCATTTTAGCTTTGACTTGGAAGTCGATGCGCACCCAAATTTGGCAAGTGACTTTTTTCTTCGACTTGAAAGTCGATTGCACCTTTACTTGACGTAAAGGTAGTCCATTTTCTTTATAACGTCACCCTATTATTATCCGACTTGGCGGATGACATTTAATTTAATTAACGTCATTCGGTCATTGTCTGACTTGGCGAATGGCATATTGACTTGGAAGTCGACAGGTACTTGAGCTTGTCGCCACACTGACCCTTTATTTCTCTATTTATTTCACCCGATCATTATATGACTTCGCAGATGACCATCTCATGAAATAATTGGTGCCCCGTTTTTGGATTCACATTATCTTTGATCAATTTTGACGATCAAAATAAATCTGGACCCAGACTTTGACATATGATAATGCCACTCTCGGCAGATAGCAATTGGAATATGGCTTTGAAAAACAATGGGCCAAGATTTTACGTAGGAAGCAAGCATGCAAAAGAGATAAAGAGGCAAGCCTTGATTGGTTTCCTTATTCCTTTTTATATTTTATGGAAAAGGATAAGCATAGGATCCTTGTACAGCTGCACCAAGGTAGGGTTTATGGAAACCCATCACCTATATACATAATCATAGGTATGAACATCCATGCGAACTCCTCCTTAACGGCGGTATTTCCTCTTTTTTTTTTTTTGCGAATAAAATCTTATTCTATTGATTCTGGACACGGACCCGGGCTGTTTCTGATTTCTCGACTCGTTCAGCAATTTAACATACTCCAAGTAAGTTAATCTCTTCAAACCTGAACTCTCTTTGCCGATGCTAAATTTTTTATTGCACTTTCTCTTTTTTAGTCTTTGCATATACAATAAAGACGAATACAATTTGACAAATCGAGACTCGGCAATGTTGGCAACGATGGAGCCCTTTGTGCATATGTGCAACAAATTTATCGCCTTTCTTCTTCCTTGCTTGGTCTTTGTTTTACCATGTTTATTGAACAAGTTAAATCAACACAACCATATGCTTTAGAAATCTTGCCTTTAGAAACACCCCGGCCATGCCCAAATTGAAATTCTAGCAAAGCTCCAATCATATTGTGGCCTGCGTTTTGTATATCATCGACCCGAATTTTGCCTTGCTTAACGCTCCGACCATAATATAATATTGATTTAATCCTTGACCTCGTCACTGATCGCTTGGATTTAAAGACTTAATAGACTTGATCTTGTATTTTTACTACAGGTGAAACTCGCAAAGGTCGACACCCAATATGAGCAAGACCAATTCTTGAGTTGATGACCATCAACCAAATAAGAATTACCTTAACCTTCAATCTGTCGGTTAGTCATATTTGTGTTACTGACTGGAATCATGGCTTTTTTTTTTTTTTTTTTTTTTTTTTTTGTATATTTTTCTTTGTTTCTTGGAGGGTGTATGCAGGTTCAGACTAAACCGCGGTCTATTTATCAATTTACGTGGATTCACTCCGGTCGGATCATTTCGACTCTCTTCGGGGTTGTCATGCAATGTACCCGATCCGTCGACCGCTTGAAGATGTGGAAATTACTCCAGTCGGATCATTTCGACTCTCTTCGGAGTTGTCATGCAATGTACCCGATCCGTCGACCGCATGATGATTTGAAGTTATTCCGGTTGGATCATTTCGATTCTCCCTTGGAGTTCATGCAATGTACCTGATACGTCGACCGCTTGAAGATATGGAGGTTACTCCGGTCGGATCATTTCGATTCTCCTTTGGAGTATCATGCAATGTACCCGATTCGTCGACATGAAGAGACTACGAGCTAATCCGAGATGGGTCATTTTGGTTTCTCTTTGGCGTTAACATGCAATGAATCCTAGCTCGTCGACTGCAGGAGGTGTAAGAGACAAGATACTGCGAGCTACTCCGAGTCACGCAATGTATTGCCTCGTCGACAGGAAGAACAAGATGGCGAGCTACTCTCATAGGAGATGTCATGCAATGTACCTGACTTGTCGACTCCAAGAGGCTACGCAATGCATCAAGTTAATACATCACGCGATTTGTCATTGACATGAGGAAGAAGATATACATCCCAGATTATTGCAGCATATTTTTGAGAAGTCTCTACGAGCAATGGCGTACATTTCTCTAAAGCACATAATTGCACTTGACAGGATCAAGACAACATGGTTCAAAGATGGATGGTGTTTGTTTGGAGGTATGGCTGCACTTGAGCTACATGTTCACCCAAGCTGCCTACGTACCTGTAAAGCACGGAGTACTTTACAAGATCAAGCCGACGTAGTTCATAAAGACGGAAGGATTTTTTTTTTTTTTTTTGATTTTTTTTTTTTTGATTTTTTTCGGTATGCAGTTTAACCTCTTGCTTAGGAGCTTTGGTGTGCAGTTTAAGCTCTTGCTTAGGAGCCTTGGTGTGCAGTTTAAGCTCTTGCTTAGGAGCTTTGGTGTGCAGTTTAAGCTCTTGCTTAGGAGCCTTGGTGTGCAGTTTAAGCTCTTGCTTAGGAGCCTCAAGAATAGTAGCGCTTCAAGAATTTTCCGTTGATTGGACCGACACGCACACCGTCTTCATCAACAATCTTATAAGCACCATTTGTGTAGACCTCCTGTACCACGTATGGACCATCCCACTTAGAGGTGAATTTACCAACTGGCTTATGAGAGGTGATGATTTTTCTTCGTACTGCAAGGACGAGGTCTCCTACTTGGAAAGAACGAGGGCGCACCTTTTTGTTGAATGCGCGTGACAACCTTGCTTGATAGCACTGGAGCTTTTGTTGAGCCTCTAATCTCTTTTCATCGAGAGCTTCCAACTCTGCTAATCGCAATTTGTCATTCTCATCATCTGTGAGTCCCTCCTGAATAGCAATGCGTAAGGAAGGGATCTGCAACTCCAAAGGCAACACGGCCTCCACTCCATACACCAACGCGTACGGGGTTGCCTGAGTAGGTGTTTTGTATGTGGTATGATATGCCCACAACGCCTCACCAATTCTTTCATGCCAATCTCGCTTTGACTTTGCTACTACTTTTCTCAACAAGTTGCAAAGAGTTTTATTAAAGGCTTCAGCCAAACCATTTGCAGAGGCATTGTACATGGATGACTTGTATTGTTTGAACTTGAATTTTTCTCCCAGACTTGTCATCAGATGGTTGAAAAATTGTTTCCCATTGTCAGTTGTGATACGTTGAGGTACGCCATATCTGTAGATGATTTGGGTTCTAATGAAGTCCACAACATTTTCTTTCTTCACTTCCCGTAGTGTGATGGCTTCTGCCCATTTTGAGAAATAGTCAGTGGCGGCGAGGATATACTCGTGTCCATTTGAGGCCTTTGGAGTAAGAGGTCCCACAACATCAAGTCCCCAAGCTTCAAAAGGCCATGAAGAAACAGTAGGATGCAACGGCTCCGGCGGTTGGTGTATGAAGTTTGCGTAGAAGGCGACGGGGTTCACATTTTTTCGCAAAGTCCATACAATCTTGCACCATGGTTGGCCAGTAATACCCCATTCTCTTTACACGATCATGAAGTTTAGGCCCGGATTGATGAGCACCACAAATGCCAGAATGAGCTTCATGCATTGCTTCAGTAGCTTCGTCCTTGCTTAGACACCTCAACCATTGGCCTGAGAAAGAACGTCTGTAGAGCGTCCCTTTATAGTGAATAAACTTTGGAGCACGTCGACGTATCTCAACCTTGTGTCTGGGATCATCAGGTAATTTTTGGTGGTCCAAGAAATCAATGATAGGTTGACGCCAATCATCTTCATCAGCTGTGTAGACGCATATCATGTTGGTTGTGTCTACATTTTCTTCTCCTTCAAGCAAAGATACTGCCCAACGGTTGCAGGATCGGGACTTGCATAGACTCTTCTCCCCCCAGTGCCAAAGTGGCTGCAAGATCAGCAAGCGCGTCAGCCAACTTATTGGCACTCCTTGGTACATGACCAACATGGATGTCGTCAAGTTGATTCAGCAGTTGTAATGCCCGTTGATGGTAGGGGATCAAGTCTTTCTTTTTCACTTCATATTCACCAAGGACTTGGTTAACCACTAACTCTGAGTCTCCGTAGATGTCCATATCCCTGACGCCTATTTCAATCGCCATTTGAAGGCCGAGTATAAGGGCTTGGTATTCTGCCATATTATTTGTACACAACTGAGTGAGTGTAAAGGTATATGGCATAAGATGATTTTATGGAGTTACGAATACAACTCCAGCTCCAGCTCCATCTTGCCTTGCAGCACCGTCAAAGTACATTTACCATGGAGGTAGGACGTCCACATAGAAAATTTCTTCTCCTGGGAGGTCATCTGAAATTTCCCACTCTGCTGGCACTGGATGATCAGCAAAGAAGTCGGCGATAGCTTGACCTTTCACAGCCTTTTGAGGCACGAACACCAAGTCATACTGCTTAAGTAACATTGCCCATTTCGCAAGTCTTCCAGACAAGACTGGTCTTGAGAGTATGTACTTGATTGGATCAGCTTTTGAGACTACATGTATGGTATGCGCCTGCATATAGTGCCTCAATTTCTAGATGGCAAACACCAAAGCAAGACATATCTTCTCTATAGGCGCGTAATTCAACTCAGCTCCAACCAAGGTACGACTCAGGTAGTAGAGTGCTCTCTCCTTGCGGTCTTCAATTTCTTGAGCACACATTGCCCCCAGTGAGCGTTCTTGTGCTGCAATGTAGAGGACCAGTGGCTTTCCTGGAATTGGTGCCCCCAGCACTGGCGCGCTGGCCAAGTACTTCTTGATGCTATCAAAAGCATTTTTGCATTTTTCATCCCATTGAAATGGAACATCCTTTTTCATGAGATGGCTAAACGGCTGGCAACGCCCGGCTAAGTTAGAGATGAACCTTCGGATGTATGCCAAACGTCCTTGCAATCCGCGCAACTCTTTCAATGTCTTTGGTTCCGGCATTTCGTTGATAGCTTTGATTTTTGTTTGGTCAATTTCAATGCCTCTATGCCTGACCACAAAACCTAAGAACTTCCCAGATGTGACTCCAAATGCGCACTTGAGTGGATTCATCTTGAGTTGACATTTTCTAAGTCTTTCAAAGACGGTTCGAAGGTCTTTGATATGGTCTTCTCTTTTCTTTGATTTGACAACCACGTCATCAACATAACACTCTATTGTTTTATGCAGCATGTCATCAAAGATCTTTTGCATTGCGCGTTGGTACGTAGCGCCAGCATTCTTCAATCCAAACGGCATGACTGTAGTGTGAAGATCCCTTTTGGGGTTCGAAAACTGTTGCTTCTTGATCTTCAGGTGCCATATGTATTTGATTGTAACCAGCAGTACAATCCATGAATGAGAGGGCTTCATGACCAGTGGTTGCGTCAATCATCAACTCTGTAACTGGCAAAGGGAAGTCATCCTTTGGGCATGTGTAGACACCTCGTTTCTGCACCCCTCGCAAACCACCCGGTGATGATTGGGCCGCATGTTTGATACGCGGAACGATTAGTGACAGTTCGTAAGATTATCGTCAAGTGATTGCTCAAATATTAATGTCAACCTCTTAGTTGTCATCTACGTGCCGATACGGTCGTTTTGATAGTAATTAGAGTACATTCGAGTCCGGTCAAAAACCGTCTCCATTTTTTCGATAATCGTTAAATCCCGAGTCAGAATGTTCTGGAATGTTCCGGATATTTCTATTCCATATTTCTCAAATTTTATCTTTTGGCAAATAATATCCCGTAAATATTCAAAAGATAATCGAATTATTTCCGTCCTACCATAACTCAAACGCGGAAATCTTTCTTAAGCAGGAGGAAACCTCCTGGGAATAGACGCAAGCAGTCGCGCCTCTTCCAAGAGACGATGGTCGCTGCTGCGCCTCTTCCCAGGCCCTTCTTTGCATGATTTACGTATCTTTTTTATATCTTTCCGAGATTCACTTCCAAAGAGTCTCCGAAACCCTATTCCTTCATGTGATTAGTATAAATAGGAGCTTTCGTTCCTCATATTTCTCACGCGAGTGTCCGCCCTTCTCTTCTCCCTTTGCATTCTAGACTTCGTTCTTACTAATTGGCGCCTACGTGCTTGGACTTCCGACCACGTAAGCTCGGATCTTTCCGGGTACCAGCCTCTCCGTTGCATGACCGACCAATTTGACCACTACACTCAATCAATCTAATTAATCAACTTGTTAAATCGTTTTCCTCTTACGAGGGCACTCTTTCCTTGCATTCGCGTCGAGCATCACTAATCGATTTTCTTAGTTCTTCTCGTTCCGTCAACATGTAAGTCTGAGGGTGTATTAATCCTCTTTTATTTATTGTATTTTAATTATCGTATCATTATTGTAAGGTTTATGTCGAAAACACCATTAAAACCGATTTCTAAAACCGTCTTTAAAACCTTTTTGCGGATTTCGTGTGAGATGACGTCGAGAAAAGACGCAGCAATCGCTGCGCCTCTTCGAAGGAGCGCAGAAGACTGCTGCGCCTCTTCGTGAGGCTGCCGCAGTTCCTGCTTCTTTTCTTCTTCCTCCGTCCTCTGTAATTTGTTTCAATTTTAATTTCTTTCGTTTTGTTCGTCTGTTAATTCTTCATCATGATAGTTTAATAATTCATATGTATATTAACCATCATCATTAACATGTTTAAATCGTCATAAATCCGACTCAAATCCCTAATAATCAATATTTGCGGGTTTGCGCCATTAAATTCAATTCGAGTTTTAGAGATTCAATTCGTTCATGTTGGGTTTCTGGGATTCATTGTTGATATATTTTCATCTGTTTAGTCATTAATACGTTATCATTCATCATGTTTAGTCTAATTAATTTGTTTAGTTAGTTTAATTAATCATTCATTAACATCGACCCTTCACATAATTAATCCGTCTTATTTCCGTCTCATCCATGTTTTACTGTTTTATGACCTCAATCATATGTAAGTAATCTGCTAATCACTTTCATCCGAGTCTAAAATCGTAATCAATCCATTAATTTACCAGTTAACATTAACGGTTTGCAGTTCCGGCTTCACAGCCAGAACTCACCCTTGGAACAGACGCAGCGTCTGCTGCGCCTCTTCCAAAGGGCGCAGTGCCTGCTGCGCCTGTTCCAGGATGAGTTCTGCCTCTGAACTCCTTTTCTGCCTTGACGTAATTAATTAGGCTACGTATTAATTAGCTAATATCCGTATTATCACGCTAATTCCTGTTCGTTATTTATTCTTTTCTTTCTTTTATTCCTTTTTCTCAAATTATCCGTTTTAAAGGTATTTTCGACATAAATCGCCTAATCCGTTGTAATTATTGTAATTATTGTATTTCTTTTATTGTTTGTATGCCTTCACATGTAATTGAACACTAAATCCTACTTTGACCCAATTGTATGTTAAATTAATTGTCAACCGACTTAGTCTAATTCTTCACATGCTAGGATTAATCTATGGGTGTTGCATTGCATGCATATAGCCGACGGTATATCAAGTACGAATAACTTCCCTAATCATTAGTAGAGGCCGCTATCGAGGCGGGCGGGATTAGGTGTTCGATCAAAAGAGCTTCCTAATACGTACCCTCACCCCTTACTCCAGATCTCCGTGAGCACCCGTGTTCATTGGCATCCACGAGAGTCATTCTAGACATAGAATGCTAAGGGTAACGATTGCTTAGTGTTCATGTCACTACTTTGTGTCTTGACATGACATGAGGTATTCGAACGGTTCCAATTTCCCATAAAAATTGGTGGCGACTCCATACAAAATGCAAACGCTTGTTTTCGAGCCCCTTCACCAAAGCGCCCGTGGGCGGCCCCTGTCATCCACGGTTTGGCGACTCATTGGGAAATACACTTACGTGTAGCTAAGGGTGAAACTTGAACAAGGTTAGGGAATAAGTTTGTACAAGACAATTGTCGGTTTTCATAACTCGGTCTTCCTAGACCGTTTAAATCGGCCTTCCTAGGCCCAACCCAACCCATTCGACCAATCGTCCCGTCTAAACGGTCCTAATTCTTATTTGGGCCTAAGGATGGATAGCGATTGACGTCATCCATACCATGATGCTTACTCTTGTTTGTATCAAGGGCCTTCACTACTTGAGGAAATGGACTAGGAATCGGCCTTACTCTTGTTTGGCACGAGCCTCTCCACAGACTTCGGGTTTGATGGTTCGGTATGGCAACCCCCCCTTTAAACCAAAACCCTTCTAAATGCACTTAGCATCCCGTTATAATGCTTGTATAAATGTGTAAACCTTATGTGATCACCATTTCTAAACAAAACCATGACGAATTTTCAAAAATCAAAACCCGTTTTCAATCAAGAATTTCGAAATAGGGCCTTTAATTAGCACAAAATCCGGTCAAAACTCTGTCCATTTGTCGTGTCAAAATTCGGGCCACAAGCCCATTTCAAACCTCACCTCGTGTCCACTCCTACAACTACACTACAGTTGATTAGGACACACATTTTCAAAGACCTTGTCTCTCTTCAAAACTCACTCAACACAAGTGGCACACACCCACTTCACGAGTCAAAACTTTTCCTCTTTTAGCAAGTGTGATAGAATGGTCGATCGTGTTTTGATTTGTCGCCGATCTCTTATCCAGTTTCCAAGATGCCTGGGTCAAGTGATGAAACGAACCTCCAGCAAATTCAAGAAAGTAATGATCGAATCCTAGCCGCGATAGCCCAAATGCAAATTACCCAAGAACAAACCTATGACCGCCTTGAGCTTATCGAAGGCCGTATCTTTGATGTAGAGGGAAAGCTACCTCACCCTAAAGGTGGAGTGCTACAATTCTCCGATGACGAGTCTAAAGATGAGAATCCTGTCCTAGGAACAACCGCAGCTGAGAAAAGGCTCCAATACCTAGAGGAGCAATTGATGTACCTAAAGGGGGATGACATTTACAGGGAGAACAATCGTAAGTATGAAGCCGTCAATTCCAAATTGCCCACTAACTTTAGCATGACGGATATCCCTAAGTTTAAAGGGCACGAGAACCCTTTGAACCACATCTGCGCCTTCAAGGACTACATGTCTATCAAAGGCATCAAACCCGAGATGTTCTTAAGGATCTTTCCTTCATCTCTTGACACCATCCCAAAGCAATGGTTCTACACTTTAGATCACAAAAAGGTCGCTACTTGGGAGGACGCCGCCATCGAGTTCTCAAAACAATATGCGGATAATCTTTGAGATCCAAGTCAACATGCGCACTCTAGAGGTTCTTACCCAAAATGATAAGGAAGGATTCACCGACTTCCTAAGTAGGTGGAGGAAGACTAGTACTCAACTAGTTGAACGCCCGGATGAGGCCACTCTTGTGGAGAAGTTCGTAGACAATCTCAAGCCCATATATGCCAACCATTTGAGATATCAAAACATCAAGACTTTTAAAGACTTAACCGTACTAGGGACATGAATTGAAGATGATATCCGCAAAGGACTCTTGTCCAAAACGGTAGGTCGAGGATACCAAGGGTCCACAAGTCGTTCATACGGCTCTACTAGCAAGACCGACGAAGTTAACCTTCTCGAGCCATCCAAGAAAACTAGCCCACCAAGGAAGTTCACAAACCTTGGAGATACGTACTCCAATGCTCTAAAAAGGCTAATGAAGCAAGGCAAACTCCAACCCATTGGACCTACTCCCGAACCCGAAAGGAAGTCCAAATTCTGGGATGAAAATTCCTACTGTGAATACCATAGGGGCAAGGGGCACGACACAGAAAAATGCTACAAGTTGAAACACGTGCTTCAAGACATGATTGAAGATGGCCGACTTCCAATTCCACCAGGAGGTAAGCCCAACAACACTCAGAATCCTCTTGGAGTTCTAGTGATTACAAGTGACGAATCTACCTTAGATTGCTCACATCTCATTTCTCCCACCGAAAATGAAATTCATGCAATTGAGAAAGAAAGACTCTACTCCACCATCTCCCCTACCATCTCCGACTTCATCGCATGGGCAAGGAGTGTAGATAGACAAGTGTGGGAACTAGAAAACATGGTAACGACCTTACGCGATCCCAAGGCAACGCCTAAAGAGCGCGTACCATTGACCTTCTCTCAAAATGCTACTATGCAAGAAGTAGTCGCCGTGGTTGATAAACTAGTTGATCAAATCATACAACTAGAAAGCGACATTATGAGGATGAAGGAACTAGCTGCGATCAATGGAGTTTGGGCCGATGACGATGAAGACGAATATCTCATTGAAAACTCTTTGGTAAAGGAAATAGTCCAAAATGGTGAAGACCAAGATGTGGATCACCTAACTCGTTCGGGTCGCCCATATCAACGCACCACTCAAAACGGTCCAGCCAACGTCATCACACCAAATGACAACGAAGACGACCCCACTGATCATTTGCTCAAGCAATTACAGAAAACCAAGGCTGATCTTTCAGTCTGGCAACTAGTGGCAAGCTCATTTCCGCATCGCAAGCTTTTGCAAGCTTTGGCCAAATTGAATGTAGCGCATAACTCTACTCCCGAAGATGTAGTCAACTTGGTCTTCCAAGAATCACCCAAGCTAAGTAATCCTATTACTTTCTCGGATTTAAGACTTGCCACCTTTTGGCGCTAGTCACAACCTTGCTCTATACATCACTGTCATCTGTCTAAAGAAAAATGTGCCAATGACCTTGGTAGATGATGGCTCCGCGGTCAACGTCATACCCCTCAAAACGGCATACAAACTGGGCATGAAAGAGTCGGACTGGACCCCTACAAATCAAGGTGTACGTGCATATGACGGTACACGACGAAAGGTGGTTGGACTTGCTAACCTAACTATAGCAACAGGACCAATCGAACGAAAGGTTAACTTCCAAATAGTGGACATCGAAGCTTCATTCAACATACTTCTGGGAAGGCCTTGGATTCATGCTTCCAAAGCGGTGACGTCCACCCTTCATCAAAAGATCAAGATCCCACTAAATGGCAAAGTTGTGACGATCACTTCGTCACCCATCAAGGCCATAATCGAGAAGCAATCAAATAATCAAGTCCTTGCGGATCCCATATACGAACTTGGGGGCTTCCAAAGTGTAAATGTCATAGAAAGTGAGTTGGCACCCTTATACTATAATCCCTACTCTAACTTGGTGGTCAACCACATACTCAAAAATCGGGATACTGGAATGCCTTTGAGCCCGGCTCGGAAGAACACCTTCGCGCCATACAAGAAAGGCAACTCATCGAGAATACCACTTGGACTAGGGTACAAACCCACAACAGAAGAAGTTCTCGAAATGCTTGCCCAAGTCCAAAATCGCAAGTATGTAGGAGTCCAAATGAGGCCATATCTCCCTACCTTGAATGGATATTTCGTTCAAGAAGGAAGTTCGGAACTCTTTCATGGATTTCCCGAACCTTGGCATTACCTCGAGAGGAAGTTAGCCGGAATCGAGATCTTTCACGATTGCTACTTCATCCCTCCAGAAACGGTTCCTACCGTCAAAACCCGTCAAGCACCTTGCTTAGACGAACAAGCTGTGAGCCTCCTGTTTGGAGAGGACCGATTCGTTAAGGCCGCGCAGGATGAGATCATTACTACGATACTTCAAGACGATCGCTTCAACCCCACCGCATTGATCACAGAAATCGACACAAAGCAGCAGAAAGGATGGAGAAAATCAATCAAATGGACCAACAATCAAGGAAGACTCTTCAAGCTCACCACTGGAGAAGGAGAGATGTTCAAAGAAGAACCAGAAGACGACGAGTTCGAATCAGAATCAGAGTCGGAGTCGGAGTCAGAGTCAAAGTCTAGAGAAGTCATTAGAGAGTCTACTCCTGTCGTCATCCCCACTCCCTTCGTTCCTCCTAGCTTATTTTCAAGTAGCCACAGTAGTTCGGGAAATGCCCCCATTCATCGTCCCTTTACCGCCATGTGACCATGGATCGGTTGGCTTCTTTGTTTCAACTTTACTCAAATCTTAATATGAATAAATCAGGTTCTGCTTACTCTTTGCGTTATCTTGAGTGCAATTCTTTATGATGATATCGAGGATGACCAAGACCCGGACTTGACCGAAATACCTCCCTACGTAGCCAAAGAAATACTACAGGAAGGGGAAGGGGGACCTGTAATTGAGGACACCGAACCCATCAATGTAGGAACCGAACTAGAACCCAAAGAACTTAGGATAGGGACTACCTTGAGCTCTACCGAACGGGCCAATTTCATAGACCTCCTAAATGAATTCAAAGACGTTTTCGCTTGGTCCTACAAAGACATGCCAGGGATCGACAGGGATATCGCCGAACATAGGATTCCGATTAAACCAGGTTTCAAACCTGTGAAACAGAAGCTTCGACGAATGAGAACAGAGTGGGCTCTAAAGATTAAGGAAGAAGTTGACAAACAATTCAAAGCCGGGTTCATCAAAGTTTCCGAGTATTGACATTTGGGTAGCTAACATAGTACCCGTACCCAAAAAGGATGGGAGAATCCGAGTTTGTGTTGACTTTAGGGACTTGAACAAAGCAAGCCCAAAAGATGACTTCCCTCTACCTCACATCGACATATTAGTGGACAATACTGCAGACCACGCATTACTATCCTTCATGGATGGATATGCGGGTTATAACCAAATCAAAATGGCCATGGAAGACATGCATAAGACCGCGTTCGTCACCCAATGGGGAACCTATTGCTATACAGTAATGCCGTTCGGATTGATCAACGCCGGAGCTACATACCAACGCACCGCGACTACACTCCTACATGACATGATGCATAAAGAAGTCGAGGTATATGTAGATGACATGATCGTCAAATCCAAGGAAAGAGAGGGACATATTGCGAACCTTCGCAAGTTCTTCGCAAGGCTACGGAAGTACAACATGAGACTCAACCCTCAAAAGTGCACATTCGGGGTGACATCTGGCAAACTCCTAGGATACGTCGTTAGCCAACGAGGCATAGAAATAGATCCTTCCAAAATCAAAGCTCTGATCGAAATGCCACAACCTCAAAGAAAAGGAAGTCGGGGATTCTGGGAAAAGTGCAATACATAAGTCGATTCATATCGAAACTTACGATGATTTGCGAGCCTATCTTCAAGAAACTCAAGAAAACAGACCACACCATGTGGGACGATGATTGTCAAAAGGCGTTCGACAGAATCAAGGAGATATTGGCTAAACCACCAGTGCTCATGCCACCACAACAAGATCAACCTCTTGGTTTGTATCTCACGGTAACCGAAATCGCTATGGGTGCCATGTTAGCTCAAACCGTAGGAAGTGAAGAAAGAGCTATTTACTACCTAAGTAAGAAGTTCTTGGAATACGAGTGCAAATACTCACAACTCGAAAAGACATGCCTCGCTCTTGTGTGGGCAACGAAGAAGCTACGTCACTACATGCTTAGCTACTCCGTCAAGATATTCTCCAAAATGGATCCAGTCAAATACCTCTTCGAGAAACCCGTCCTCAACGGACGCCTGGCAAGATGGACCATGATGCTCTCAGAATTTGACCTCAAATATGTGCCACTAAAAGTTATAAAGGGTCGCGCCGTCGCCGAATTCTTCGCAGAAAATCCCATCAACGACGCACAAACCATAGATACTTGGTCATTTCCCGACGAGGATATACTTCAAACAGATGTAGACTCCTGGGACCTATACTTCGATGGAGCATCAAACCTAAGAGGATTTGGGATAGGAGTGTTGCTCATTTCTCCTGAAGGTGAGCATACACCGATTCTTTGTCAAACTCGACTTCGAGGTGACGAACAACGCCATGAGAATATGAGGCTTGTCTAATTGGACTACAAGCGGCAGTAAGCTTAGGCATCAAAAACCTCCGAGTGCACGGCGATTCGTCACTAATCATCAACCAAGTTACGGGATCCTGGAAAATCCGAAGTGAAAGCCTAGCACCCTATCAGGCTAGGATAGACCAAGTCGCTCAATTCTTTGATCACGTAACCTACTTACACCTACCTCGAGAAGAAAATCAATTTGCAGACGCTCTTGCGAAACTTGCATCTTTGATAAACATGCCAGATTACATGATGGAAATGCCTTTGTGTATCGAACGACGGTCGGAGCCGGCTTATGTCCATCAAATCACCGATGAAGAAGAAATCGCACAGGAGCCCTGGTTCCAAGCAACCCTGAATTTCAAGCTCAATGGTACCTATCCGCCAGATATGGACAAAAGGGGACAACGCGCTATACGCCTACTAGCTTCCCAATACATCCTGATGCAAGGAGAATTGTACAAAAGAACACCTCTTGGTGTAGTCCTACGTTGCCTTGATCATTCACAGGCACGAAAAGTGATGGAAGAAGTCCACGACGGAGAATGCGGTCCTCACATGAGTGGACCTATGATGGCAAAGAAAATCACACGTCTAGGGTACTATTAGACCACAATGGAATCCGATTGCATCAAATATGTGAGACATTGCCACAACTGTCAAATCTTCGGGAACGTACAACATGTCCCTCCTTCGTTGCTCTATACGATGACATCTCCTTGGCCATTCTCCGCATGGGGAATTGACATAATTGGGAAAATAACCCCAGCCGGAACAGGAGGTCACTGTTTCATCCTAGTAGCAATTGACTACTTCACCAAGTGGGTAGAAGCGGCTTCCTACACCGCTCTTACGGCCAAAAATGTAGCCAAATTCATACAAAACAACATCATCTGCCGATATGGTTGCCCACATGAAATCATTAGCGATAATGGGTCCCACTTCCAAGCCGAAACCGAACAATTGCTAGCCAAGTACAAGATCAAGCATCATCACTCCTCGCCCTATCGACCACAGACTAACGGCGCGGTAGAGGCGGCTAACAAGAATGTCGTCACAATCCTCAAGAAAATGACTGACAATTATAGAGATTGGCCAAGCAAAATACCCTTCGCTTTGTGGGGGTATCGTACATCAGTTAGGACGCCCACTGGGGCTACTCCTTTCTATTTGACTTACGGCATGGAAGCCGTACAACCAGTCGAGCTAGAAATACCATCCTTGCGTATTCTGCTAGAAAGTCAAATCCCGGAAGCCGATTGGAAGAAAGATAGATACGAAGAACTCATCCTCCTGGATGAACGTAGGCTTCGTGCCTTACATAATGTCCAGACATATCAAGCACGTATCAAACGAGCTTTCAACAAAAGGGTTAGGCCAAGAAACATCAAAGAAGGAGACTTAGTACTCAAATCGGTTAGAGCTCTTTACCTGTCGACCCGAGGGGAAAATTCAAACCTAACTGGGCCGGACCATATCTAGTCAAATCAATACTCCCAGGGGGTGCGGTTAGAATCACAGACCTAGACGGGAATGAGTTCTCAAACCCCACAAATCTCGATCAACTGAAACGATACTATGCCTAGAATAGGATAAAAACGCGCCTCGCGTAAACCTACGTGTCGCTCTTGTGGCACTAAATAAACGGCCCCTGGCCCATTTGAATGTCACTATGCTCTTGCATCTTGGCAAACTTGTCATCCTCATATCATCAAACAAACTAAATTCGCACCTCCCGAGTAAGCAAAAGCTCATGCTTATTTTCTATGTTCATTACAAGCTCTTGCTTCGAACAATTATTCTTTTACATTTACTCGAACTACGCGCAAGGGTTTGATTTCGCTTTCTCTAAGTGAATACGTAGGCAATCCTTCACGGGATTCAACCCACCATTATATTTAAAATGTAAATAGAAGGACATTTGCATTGCATATGAAATTCGACAAGAATAATTAAAGAAAATCACAACGGTTTCATAACCATTTAACCTTTTTATTTCATTCAATTTCTAATAATAATAAATACGATAAATAATAAAAATAGATTAGGCTAGGATTCTAAAAACCCCTCCTTTCTTATTACAACAATAATAATAATAATTAAATAATAAATAAAACTTGGGCTATTCCTCCATCTTTCCCTTGCCCTTATCGTTCTTGTCATATTTCTTGTCACGACCTCGAGCCGGGCGCTCTTGCACCACTTCAGACCTAATCACCAACGGTCTTTCTCGAGGCCTGACTCTTCCATTCTTGCCAACCACCACCTCTGCGACAGGAGTAGTCTTCGATTTCTTCGAAGGATGAATGACTTGGAACCCGGCTTCTTCTTCTCCTTCTGTCAGATGCTTCTCCTTCTCTTTCTCTCCCTCTCGCACCTTGTAGTCAACGGGCTCGCGCTTCCTCGTCTTCGCGCTCTTCCGAAGTTGCAGCCTTCCTCCACCTCAGATAAGAGTCCGACACCCACAAGGCATTGGAGGAGAAGTTCAAGAACCACATGTTTCTTTGGGCCCATTTCATAGACCACTCTCTTCGGCTCTCTGTAGTAAGCGCCATAGCAGTCTGCGGAACGGTGTCAAGCCTAGGGATCATCTGCTTCAACCCGACCTGCCTCATCAATCTCTCAGGGAAGATGCATATCATAAACTCCAATCCAGGAATGCGCACGGACCTAGTAGGATCCAAAGAAGACACCCCAGTGACAGACTTGAGGTGCCACCACGGAACGACCCACCTGATCAGCGGGCCATCATCAGTCTTCAGCTTGTTCTTCCAATAGTCGCAGACCCGGGTGAAGTCCACCATGTACGGTAGTGTCCTCATCGAAATCATACGGGCATGATAGGAAAGTGCATGAACTGGGGGCTCTAGCAATCGGAGCCGTTCCATAAGCCAAACCTACCAAAAAACAGGTATTAGACACCCGCAAAAAAAAAAAAAAAAAAAAAAAAAAAAAAAAAAAAAAAAAAAAAAAAAAAAAAAAAAAAAAAAAAAAAAAAAAAAAAAAAAAAAAAAAAAAAAAAAAAAGAAGAAAGGTGTCTTTTACCTGTAGGATAACGGGACTTCCCAAGAACGGCAGATCACGGTTGGATTTCCTATTATCCAAACCCAAAATGATCTCCCCTAGGCATAGACAAGCTGGGCTCCTGCGCAGCTCCATTTGCTCAATAAGACCCAGAAGACGAGGGTCGCCTCTCAAATCTTCATCAACATGTCCCTGGAAGACATATACATGCAGCAAACAGAAGCCAAATGCTCTCCTCCTAGCAACATAAGAGACAGTAGGGTCGGCCCTGTTGATGAATCGGTCTATAAAATCTAACATCCTCACGCCTTTCGGGGTAACTAAGCGATCCACCTCCAGTCTAGTAAGTCCAAGCAAATCTCTAAACTTGCTCTTATACCCTTGAGCAGTAGAAGGGATGGCAGGTAGATGTTCAGGGTCCCACCCGCCAATAGCAGCAATTTCCTCCGGAAAAGGACAAATATCACCTCCTGGGAACGCAAAAACATGATAATTTGGGTCCCAATAATCAAGGCAAGCATCCAAGAACGGTCTTACAACCTTAATGAGTTTCAAACTCAATAAAGACCCAAGGTTATAAGCACCCATATCGTGCTTCTCAATGTTCGAAAACTCATTAGTCCATTCCTTCAAGCGAATCTCCAAAGTATTCATAATGATAATTTTCTCTTGAAAATTTATTGGGAGTTTTTTATGTGAGGCGACGAAGGAGAGACGGAAGAATTATATGATTTAAAGCTTCGTCGACGCTTCTATTTATACTAATTGTTGTTTCCAAAAATCCGTCAGAACCGACCTGCTTGGGAACAGGCGCGGCACCTGCTGCGCCTCTTCAAAGGGACGCAGCTCATGCTGCGCCTCTTCCCCTGACCTCACTTCGTGATTTCGCGTTTGGATCTTTCCTAATTCTATAAACGAATAATTTCCTATTCCTACGGGATTTTATTTTGGTAAATCCGAGAAATTTACCATGCTTCAGGTTTCCTTAATCCGCGGACGCGCATTTCGAGGCGACATCGACATTTTCCGCCATTTTTTCTCACACTTTTATATTTAGTTTTCATTTTAATTCCTTTTTATTTTCAACATTTACTTAGTCATTTCATTTTCTTAATTTCTATTTTTCCCATTTTCTAACTTACAAATTTCTCTTTTTCTTTTTTTTCGGGGGTAACCCTCCCTACCGTCCGGTCATTTCCGGCAAAATTTTTGCATTTTCACGTCCTTTCGAGTCTCATTTTGCGCTAATTAAAGGCCCTATGTGTATATAAAATGTATGTGTTGCGTGATTTTTTCTGTGTAAATTTCGGCAGCATGACGGCATAAACCGTTGTCTACCAAACCTGTTCAAAAAGCTAACCTGCAGGTACAACCAACACAACCCAACAGCAAAAGGCACTCAGGCCGTCGTATATACAACAAAAAAAGCAAATGTACAAGCAAACTGGGGGCTTCGCCCCAAAACAAGTCCAAATGTACAACTGGGGGCTTCGCCCCAAACAGGTCCAAAAATCCAAGTAAACTGGGGGCTTGCGCCCCAAAACAAGTCCAAAATGTTCAAAATCAAAACCACGCAGACTACTGCTGTGCACCCTCCAGCTCGGCAACCCTCGCCATAAGAGCGGCAATCTCGGCGTCCCGAAACTCGAGCTCCCTCGACAAACGAGCCGTCTCCTCCCGAGACCGGGTCAACTCTCGCTCCAGCTCACGATCAGCCTGTGGACAATAATAAATTGGCTCATGTCAATCAATCCAAACAAAACTGAAAAACCAAAAATCAAGGAAAAACAAATGAGATTCATACCTGACGACCCCGACCACCGACAAGTGCCTCGATGGCGGTAGCTCGCAGCCGGTTGGCCACCCTCCATAATGCCACGAACCGAGATGGCGCGACCTGCATTTCAAAAGTAATTCTCAGCAAAATTGAACAAATTCAATCAAATGTGTTCTTACACGAAAACTATGCAAAATGGGAACTCACCCTCCGAATCGATCGCCGATCATCTAGGCCAAAGATCCGTCACAGCCACGTCAAAGTCACGCAGCTCGGAGATCGTCGTCCTCCCAGTAGCGTCAGTGTACTCAAGGGTCTCGGGATACTCTGGGGGCTCGATGCCCGCCGCCTCAACCTCCTGCAAATACAAATGGCTCTCGTTAATCGATGATCTTTCGTCGCAATTCTCGAAAATCAAGATCCAACAAGAAAACAAAAGATACTCACCACTACGCGGCCGACGCCAACCTCCCGTAAAGGAATGCCGAGTAATCCTCGTGAGGGAGAAGAAGGTCGTCGCCACTAGCACCAGCCAAGTCCGCCTCCCTCTCAGCCTTAGAAGGCTCCCTAAACATCGTCCTAGGAGGATCGACGGGAACCGTCAACGCGCCCGAAAGCACCGACGAGCTAACCGCTCGCCCGGATACACACAGACCCATCGACGTCCACAACAAGCAGCCGAATCGAGCTCCTAGGTCGAAGGACCTCAAGCAATAAAAAGGAGGCGCTCCAGCGACTCCGCCCGGGGCCTGGGCACCCATGCGACAATATAAAGGCAAAGGTCATTCCTATGATCGATTTAAAACAAAGTATAAGAAGGTGTGAATGAATACAAATGGGATACTCACGTTTGCTCACCAAGAGCGTTCACATCCCGCCGGTAGACATTGTGAGAAGAGCGCTTGCTTTTCGTCCGGCACATGACCCAATCCTCACCACGGGGTAGGCCCTCTCCAACGGCTCCGTCCTCTTGGGCGCGAGGTCCGGAAAGTAAGAGTACACCCACGCACAGTAAAAATGAATAGTCAATTTCGATCTTTGATAAAAGAAAGGAATTTACTTTGGTCTAAAGGAAGGTTCATACCGCCAACAGAGAGCTGTGTCCGTCCGACGGCGCCGGGAGAAGTCCCCTTCTCCATCAACTCCGGACGAACCATGGCCCTCATAAAGCGGATGAGGACCGCAAAACTAGCGATGACCCGGTCCCAACGCCCTAGGGAACTCGGGTCGAAAGAAAGGGGAGAAGCTTTCGACGACCTCCTCTCACCCTTGTCTCCGAGGTAAATCGAAGACAAGAACCACCAAAGCCACAGACGAGCCCTCTGCTCAGCTGTACAAGGAGGAGGAGCCGTCTCCCTCCCATCGATCACCACCGAAGCCGGGGTCTTCCCCGCGAAGTAGTCTCAAACATAGGTACTGGGTACCAAACCCAAGACGCAACACCTTCGGCGACAAGTTCCAGCCGATCAACCTCCTCGCCTCGGCCGAATCCGCCCTCATGCCGGTCTCCGGCCACACCATCTCCTCGATCCCGCACGGCGGACGAGAAATCATGCCGTAGTCCTCAAGGTGACTCCCACCTCACCAAAAGGCGGATGAAACGTGGAAGTCGTATCCCAAAATCGATCCAAGAAAGCGCGGACCAAGCTAAGGTTGGCCCGCAACTTCCTCTTCACGATATCCCTCCGGACTGAACCAGAGGACCAAACGCTCCACGCTCGATCATGGCCCTCTCCTCCTCCGAGACCGCTCGTAGTGCTCCATCGCTGTCGTATACCCCGAGAATGACCGGATGTTCCCGGCCTCCTATTATGATTTGAAATAAAGCTATCTTTAGTTTTGAGCAAATTTGAAAGGAATTTGAACAAAAATAGAAAAGGATAGGTAATGAGTTAGGGAATTCCTATTTACCAAGCTCTTCACCGTCCTGTAGGACAAGTGACCCTCTGCAGCCCACACAAGGTGCCTACTCTCCCAGGTCTCAGCCCACGCAGGAGCACCTCTCAGCTGACGACCTCCTCGTCCGAGGTGGGCCCGTCTCGGAATCTCCTCCTCCTCGCGACCTCCTCCTCGGGAACCTCGTCGCAGCAGCCATCACCGCGGCGGTGAAGGCTCGCTCAAAGCCTCCTCAACAACAGCGGCGTCTATGTCCATGGGATCTCTCCCGGAAGTAGAAGCATCGTCACCTGCAAACATTAAAGCAAATCCAGGCCGCGTCCCATGACGACAAGCCTTTGTTAAGAAGTTTTCGAGCCTTCAAGGCCCCGGAATTCCCCATTTCTGGCCATCCTTGGCCATATTCCCACCAATTCAATCACTCATGTGATGAATTGAGTCAAGTCAAGTCCGAGTCAAAGCCTAGTCTCGGGTTCGAGTCGAAAATTCGGCAAAGACATTTATTTGTAATGGCGGTTATGCCCTAAAAAGTGTCTGAAAAAGTTGTCACAAACCAAAATTCCAAGATGGTAGAAAGTCTACCCATCATCCAAGGGTCCCAAATATCAAGTTTCATCACAAATGGGCAATCCTAAGGCCATTTTCGAAGCAATTTACGATCTAGCGTGAAACTAGTCTCAAAATTCGCTCAAGGGCTCAAAACTCGATGAAAATTCAAAGTAAATACATGGTTATGTTCCTAACATTACCTATTATCCATTTCTAGCATCAATTTGGCAAGACAAATCCATTTGGGGGAAAAGCCCCAAATTTTCGATCGAAAGGGTCGAAAACCCTAATGTTCGCGGTTCAAAATTCGACAAATATGGAAGATTAATGCAGGATTAAAGCACATACCTCGATTAGTTATATTTTAAGCAAGCTTTTGAATCCAACCTCGACGAAAATGGTGAAGATTTGAGAGAGAATGGAGTGATTTATGTTTCGAATAAAATGAACATAAACCTTCTGATTTCGCGTTTTTACGCAGAATTGCCAAATTGGGGAACAGACGCAGCAGGTGCTGCGCCTCTTCCAAGAGACGCAGCTCTTGCTGCGCCTCTTCCTTTTGTTCCCTCCTTGCGGGTTTTCAAAAATCCGTTATGAGTTCGTTATTCGTGGGCCCATCTTTGGTGCGCCTCTTCCTCGATGATGTTTTATCATTTTGGTCCGTTTCGACGATTTTCTTTCGTTCCGGCCTACGTTTTATCCAGCGCGACAGTATTTTGCAGTATTGTCCGAATTCATTTTATCCCACGCAGCAGTATTTCGCAGTATTGCTCAATTTTTATGTCCAACGCAGTAGTATTTTGCAGTACTGCCCACTCAAGACTTTCTTTCTACGACGATCAAGATGTTCCTAGTCGTCTATCCCCGTGTGTGATAGTATTTTGCAAGATCTTGCTCACTCAAGGTTCCCCTACGACGATCAAGATGTTCCTAGTCGTCGGCATATTCTCCAACCCCGAGTCCGCTTGAGACCAACGCAAGCAGATTCAACCTCCAAATTTTTCGCGAGTTCGCTTGAGACCGACGCAAGTGGATCCCAGCAGTTTCTACCGACGTCCTGCTTTGTTTTCAATATCTCTCTTATTTCCCGCGAAGTTCGAGGAAATCTCGGGTATGATCGCTTCTTATGGTGGCGAGCCTCCTTACGTAGTCTAATGGACTTTAAACGACCCTCCCGATAGTCGACGGACTCTAAAATGTTCCCGACGATAGGTCCTTGGCTCGGACCCCTTGAGCGCCTCACGTCGCCATAGTCGTCGAGGTTGTAATCTTCGATTGACTGATGGCTATACTTTGACTTTCGCCTTGTCCAAGCCTCGGTCAAAGTGGGGCTCTGTAGACACCTCGTTTTCGCACCCCTCGCAAACCACCCGGTGATGATTGGGCCGCATGTTTGATACGCGGAACGATTAGTGACAATTCGTAAGATTATCGTCAAGTGATTGCTCAAATATTAATGTCAACCTCTTAGTTGTCATCTCTACGTGCCGATACGGTCGTTTGTGATAATTAGAGTACATTCGAGTCGGGTCAAAAACCGTCTCCATTTTTCGATAATCTGTTAAATCCCGAGTCGAATGTTGGAATGTTCGGATATTTCTATTCCATATTTCTCAAATTTTATCTTTTGGCAAATAATATCCCGTAAATATTCAAAAGATAATCGAATTATTTCCGTCCTACCATAACTCAAACGCGGAAATCTTTCTTAGCGGGAGGAAACCTCACGGGAATAGACGCAAGCAGTCTTTGCGCCTCTTCCAAGAGACGCGTGGGCTGCTGCGCCTCTTCCCAGGCCCTTCTTTGCATGATTTACGTATCTTTTTTATATCTTTCCGAGATTCACTTCCAAAGAGTCTCCGAAACCCTATTCCTTCACGTGATTAGTATAAATAGGAGCTTTCGTTCCTCATATTTCTCACGCGAGTGTCCGCCCTTCTCTTCTCCCTTTGCATTCTAGACTTCGTTCTTACTAATTGGCGCCTACGTGCTTGGACTTCCGACCACGTAAGCTCGGATCTTCCGGTACCGGCCTCTCCGTTGCATGACCGACCAATTTGACCACTACACTCAATCAATCTAATTAATCAACTTGTTAAATCGTTTTCCTCTTACGAGGGCACTCTTTCCTTGCATTCGCGTCGAGCATCACTAATCGATTTTCTTAGTTCTTCTCGTTCCGTCAACATGTAAGTCTGAGGGTGTATTAATCCTCTTTTATTTATTGTATTTTAATTATCGTATCATTATTGTAAGGTTTATGTCGAAAACACCATTAAAACCGATTTCTAAAACCGTCTTTAAAACCTTTTTGCGGATTTCCAGTGACAGGGCGTCGAGAAAAGACGCAGCAATCGCTGCGCCTCTTGAAGGAGCGCAAAGCACACTGCGCCTCTTCGTGAGGGGCCGTGATTCTCGCTTCTTTTCTTCTTCCTCCGTCCTCTGTAATTTGTTTCAATTTTAATTTCTTTCGTTTTGTTCGTCATTAATTCTTCATCATGATAGTTTAATAATTCATATGTATATTAACCATCATCATTAACATGTTTAAATCGTCATAAATCCGACTCAAATCCCTAATAATCAATATTTGCGGGTTTTGCGCCATTAAATTCAATTCGAGTTTTAGAGATTCAATTCGTTCATGTTGGGTTTCTGGGATTCATTGTTGATATATTTTTCATCTGTTTAGTCATTAATTCGTTATCATTCATCATGTTTAGTCTAATTAATTTGTTTAGTTAGTTTAATTAATCATTCATTAACATCGACCCTTCACATAATTAATCCGTCTTATTTCCGTCTCATCCATGTTTTCTTTGTTTTATGACCTCAATCATATGTAAGTAATCGCTAATCACTTTCATCCGAGTCTAAAATCGTAATCAATCCATTAATTTACCAATTAACATTAACGGTTTTGCGATTCGGCTTCACGGCCCGAACTCACCCTTGGAAAGACGCAGCTCTGTCACGCCTCTTCCAAAGGGCGCGATTGCTGCTGCGCTGTTCGAGATGAGTTCGCCTCACGAACTCCTTTTCGCCTTGACGTAATTAATTAGGCTACGTATTAATTAGCTAATATCCGTATTATCACGCTAATTCCTGTTCGTTATTTATTCTTTTCTTTCTTTTATTCCTTTTTCTCAAATTATCCGTTTTAAAGGTATTTTCGACATAAATCGCCTAATCCGTTGTAATTATTGTAATTATTGTATTTCTTTTATTGTTTGTATGCCTTCACATGTAATTGAACACTAAATCCTACTTTGACCCAATTGTATGTTAAATTAATTGTCAACCGACTTAGTCTAATTCTTCACATGCTAGGATTAATCTATGGGTGTTGCATTGCATGCATATAGCCGACGGTATATCAAGTACGAATAACTTCCCTAATCATTAGTAGAGGCCGCTATCGAGGCGGGCGGGATTAGGTGTTCGATCAAAAGAGCTTCCTAATACGTACCCTCACCCCTTACTCCAGATCTCCGTGAGCACCCGTGTTCATTGGCATCCACGAGAGTCATTCTAGACATAGAATGCTAAGGGTAACGATTGCTTAGTGTTCATGTCACTACTTTGTGTCTTGACATGACATGAGGTATTCGAACGGTTCCAATTTCCCATAAAAATTGGTGGCGACTCCATACAAAATGCAAACGCTTGGTTTCGAGCCCCTTCACCAAGCGCCCCCGTGGGCGGCCCGCTGTCCACAGCATGCATCATTAAGGTCTCTGAAGTCGACACATATGCGCAGTTGTCCATTCTTCTTTCTGACTGGGACAATGTTTGTTATCCAAGTAGAATATTTGACTTCTCGAATGAAACCTGCTTCAATGAGTTTATTGACTTCCTTTTCAATTTTGGTACAAGCTCGGGCTGAAACGACGTTGAGGTTGCTTTTTGGGATTGGTGCCTTTCTTGATTGCTAGACGATGAACTGCAATTTTTGGGCTGAGTCCAGGCATCTCCTTATAGCTCCAAGTGAAGACATCCTTGTACTCGACCAACAACTTGTAGTACTCCTCTTATTCTTCCTTAGTCAACAGAGCACTGACATAAATGGGCCGAGGATCTTCAATAGTTCCCAAGTTGAGTTCCTTGAGTTCATCTACAGTCGATTGCCCCCCGTCTTCAAGTGTTTCAGGGGCTTCATCCGCCTCAACTTCTTCGTTCTCATCAGGTATCTCTTCTACTGTGATGTGATATGACGACGTTGTAATTTCTAAGTCACATGATTTCTTTGTATCACAGGGACGTGAAGATGAAGGCACAAGCTGAGGCACAAGCTCTTCGGCATTCTTTTGCTGGCCAGTAAGAACTAGTACGCGCCTCCTTGCTTTGAGTGGCTCATGTTGGATGATATCCACTACTTGCATACGCTTCATGCGAGATGGTATTGCGCTTCTCAAGTCATCGCTTACTCTTACTTCTTCTTCATTTTGTGTTGCAGAAGTTGAGAGAGGACGACCCTTGCCACTATTCTTCTTGGGAGCCCCTAGTCGACTGAAGACTGTTTTTGATGGACCGCCCAAGCGTTCGTGTATTGCGCCCTTCTTGTTTATGCGCAACGAAGGTGTTGACACTTTGACTTTACTTTCTCCTTGATTGCCAAGCCTAGCAAATACAGAAATGTGTTTGGTTGAAGCACTTGGTCTCCCTAACCTTGTGAATATAGAAGGGCGACACTTCTCTGCAGGTGGACTTATTCGATCGAAGACTGAAGATGGATGCATCTTTGCCTCTCCTTCATTTTCTTCGACCTCTTCTCTTTGTGATGTCTTTGAGAAGACGTAGTAGCCCCTTTTCTACGAGCACCAATCTTCACAGGCGCAGGAGACTCATATCCGAGCCCGGCCCTGGTCCCCATGAAGCTCCCATCTTGCTTGAACACTTCATGTTGCGCTTTGTTCAGACCGTACGGCTCAACTTCTATAACTTTGCCGAGAGGAGTCGGATTTGTAAAGTCATATCCCGCCTTTGCCAGTAGCTTGTAAGCATTGGAATCAAATATCCCCTTGTTTTCTTCATTTGATGATTGACTGGATGAACAGACGAACCCATTCGGAGGAGGTCTCACAATCTTCGTTTGAGATGAACTTGGTAGAGGTGTAAGGACTTTGGCTACCCATTCCGCTTGAACACCCAGACTTGACTTTTTATCCTTAGGCTCTATCTTTGGTGTTAGACACTCTGCAAAAGGACTCTCCCCATCTTTGCGGCGAGACTTCGGGATGTAGCGTAGTATTGGTGGTGTAGTTTTTTTGCGGCGTCTCTTGCTTCTTGGGTGACGCAACAGAGTAGCTGTTTTGTTGACCTTGTCTACATCTTTCTTAACATCATTTTCTTTAGCGGGACTTGCGACTTCATCTTCTTTGATGATGTTCTTTTCCGCTTACCTCCTTTTCTGTTGAAGAGATGGTGGTTGGCATGAACTCACTTTGGAAGTACCATTCTCTTCAAAGAATTTTGCGTCAGCGAAGAAAGAGTCGACCTTAGAGATGGGTTTGGCGTCTCCGTCTATCTTCCTTTCACCACCACGATAATATTTCAAGCATTGATGGAGGGTTGAGGCGACAACTCCGTTTTCGTGCTTCCAAGGTCGTCCCAACAATAGTTTGAACGATTTCTTGCCATCCATGACATGGAACAACGTGTCGGAAGAAAGATCACCCATGGTAAGGTTCACGCGGATCATGCCAACTGCGCGCTCCCCATTCAAGTTGAAACCATGAATCATTGTTCGACTACTGGAGAGTTCATCCATCGTGATCCCTAATTCATTCATAGTGGCTTTTGGCATGAGATTGACTCCTGAGCCTCCATCTATTAAGATGCGCTTGACCTTTTGACCCCGGATGTACCCGGACACATAAAGTGGCCTGTTGTGAGGTTTGGATCCAAGAAGTAAATCCTCATCTGAAAAACTCAAGGCTGCGTTGCAGGAGATACATCCAGTTGATTGCTCAAGAGGCTCAATTTTTTCTTTCATCTTGCCCGCATACAACTCAGGCTTCTCAAGTCCTTGAATTATCAGCTGACGCTTCTCTTTAGGTAGATGAAAGATTTGCTTCCATCCCATGTTTGTAGGAAGGGCGTGAAAGAGCGACCACTATTTCGTTCTCCTTTTTAACGCAATTTGTTGAGGCAATACCGTATCATCTGGGCCTCCTTCCTCTATATTCTTTTTATCATCACCACCTTCCGTAGCTGAGACGGTGCACACAGTAACCTTGTTTAAGAAGTCTTGTGGGAAAAATTCTTTTAAGGTGACGGGACTCGGTGGTTCTTGCTCAAGTATATCGATAGGCAAGACATGTGGTTTGACCACTGTTTTGGACTTTCTCTTTCCCTTCGTCTTGCGAGATTTCGTCCTTTTTGATTGTTTTCTTCGACGATGAACAGGTTGCGCTGTCTGTCTTGTTTGTTTCTTTGACTTCTTGCGCGTAACCAAAGTCCAACCTTCATCGTCATCTTCATGCTTCTTTTCCTCATTCTTATCCTGAGGAGGTAGTCTTTCTTCCAATGGCAGTGGAGGTAGTGACGACAATGACCCTTGGATCCGTAATGCCACAGGCTCAAAACTCCCGAACTGCAATATATAGACACACTGTCCTTGTCGTATAATTGGGTCGTCAGGTTGCTCCAAGACTACAGTAGTTTGATTTGTAGTTCTTGTGTCATCCAAGTCAAGAATGATCTTCCTTCTTGGAGAGATTTGCATGATCTTCTCCTTGAGTGTTATACACTTTTCAATAGGGTGACTCACCACTGTGATAACGGCGATTGGGATCGTTTGTCTTGTTCGCTTGCTCGGGCGCTTCGACTCGGCAATTGTATAACCTTCTTCTCTAAGAGGTCATCGAGCATTCCGGACAAGTCGAGAATCTGGGAATGGGTATTTCTTAGCCTGCAACTCCTTCAATGTAGGCTTGTCTCGTTGGTAGTTGTAAGAGAATGACTCTTTCTTCTTTTCATACTTAGGCTTTGACGAGATTTTGACAAACTCTTTGGTTTCGACGACCATTGTTTCCTTTGTCGACGATTTGGAGTTCTTATCATTTTTCTTGAACTCCTTCTTTTCACTTGGCACCTTAGAAGAACTTGGTCGAGCACTACCATGTTCTTTGATTGTGATCTCCATGTCATGGGCGCGGGTAGCCAGGTCTTGGAAGCTCTTTGGCATGATCCCTTTCAGGATGTAAAGAATGTCCCATTTCATCCCGTTGACGCACATTTCATTTCAGCGACGCTTCACTTAAGCGATCCTTGCATTCCGGACTCAGCGCACGCCACCTGTTGATGTAATCGACGACAGGCTCATCTTGCCATTGAGTTGTCTTTGTCAATTCGCTCATCGACGACACGCCTGGTGTCAGTAGAATCTGTTGAGGAATTCATCTTCCATGTGACCCCGGTATTGTCAATTGACTCGAGTCGGATCGTGTACCGGTCGAACGCGATCCCTTTGAGCGAACGAACGAATCGCTTCACCAAACGATCACCTTCTGTTCCAAAGCATTGTTGCATGTCTCGACGAAGTGGGCGATGTGTTGCTTTGGGTTCCCCTTCCCGTCGAATTGTTGAAATTTTGGAGGCCGATAGCGAGATGGCATGCGCAGATGTCAATCCTCTTAGTATAAGGCTTGATGTAGCGTCCACTACTTGTCGAGCTATCATCCAACGGACACTTGATCGTCTGGCTATTAAGTCCTGCAGACTTCTCTTCGGTGAAGTTCTTGATCTCATTTTTGGCTTTTCCTATCCTCGCCAACTTCTCTATCGCTATCATCATCCCTATCGGTGTCACCATGCTCGCTCTCGGCCTTCCTGTCACGGAGTGCCACCACCTCTTTTTGGAGCTCATCAATTTTTTTGTTCTTTTCTTCATTTTCCTTCATCATCTTCTCAAGGAGTTCATTCATTTTCTGCATTCGATCCTCAAGAGTATCACCACTTATCACCATGTGGCGACGCTAGGAGTTGATGTTTCTTTCTTCTTTGGCGACGCCTTGGATTTGCAGGGGAAGCCTTTTTGTCAACCTTAACACTTCTAGTCTCCTCGCGTGAAGGAGAAGAGGCGCCAAGAGCGCCGTAGAAAGCAGCAGCTATAGAGGCGACAAAGAACTTGCGCGGCCTAGTTGGGATGTGTGCAGAGCGTAGATCGGCAAAGCAGCAGCATTTGACGACCTTCTTCGCCATTCCTCTTGTGGAGATGCTAACCTGATCGCGTAGCAGGGGAGGTAGCAAGAATGGGGTACCTGCGGGATATCTGCGTAGGTCTTCTTGGATGGGTGGAGGAGATGCTTTGCTTAGTAGACATCTTCTTGTTTTGGTAGACTTGAATAAAACAGCAATAGAGATGAGAGGTAGAGATTTTCACGTCGGGTTCACCAAAAGTTGTAACAGCAAATTTTGTATCGCAAAATAAATGTAATACAAAATAGGAAACAAATGAATTTTTATTAATATCAGAAAGTTTATGTGTACAATCTCTAATGCCGTAGTAGATCACTAAACGCGTCTCGTAGTAGAGGCGCGAACGTTGTATTTGAATGACACTGTAGAGGTTGTATGCACTCTGTAGGAGGTGTCGATTTGTATTCTTGAGAGGGTCACTGCGACTTGTTCTCTCTTGAATGTTGTAGCTTGAACTTGAATTTCTTGGGCGCGGCACAGTTTTGGTGTGCTTGTTGATCGCTTTCGAAGTGTCATGCAGAGGGAATTTATAGAGCTTTTGTGTCTTCTTCTCTCTGAATTTTATGATTATGATTTCTCTCTCACTTTGAAAAGAATGAGAATAGCTCTATTTATAGAGTTTCAATTCCCCTTGGTGGACTTTGACATTCACAGGCCCATTTATGGGTTTATTAGTGAACTTGGCCCAAATTTGATCTTTTTCGGGTTTAATGATCTGGATAACCCATTTTGTAATCCGGGTCGACCCGTATTTCATTTAATCGGGGCAAATTAATTAAATTGAGCTAAAATTTAATATTAACTCAAATTCAATTGATTTATTTTATTTATTCGGCACATTAAAAAAATTTTCGTGCCTACACATGTCTGAATATACAACTGCACAATCAAGGGCGAGTGGAGGATTTTAAGAAGGGGAATAAAGCATGGATAATAATTACATTTTAAATACCAAAAGGGTGTCAATGGGGTTGAAGAAGAGCATCGGACAACAAAATAGCCCAAATCCCAACATTATTTGAAACCATTAACGAAGGGTCAAATAATGAAATGGAAAAGAGAGCAAAAAAATTGTCATCAGACACTAATTTCCCATTCGCACTACCAGTCTAATATCCATAACATGAATCTGCATCTATATATGTCCATAAATCAGAAAAAACAAATAGTTAATAAAATCCATAATGAGAAATTATCCCAAATTTATTACCCATAAATACCTAAAAATTATGAAAAATAAAGATAGAAGATGTGAAATTGACCATGACAAAAATTGATTGGGAAAATGGGCGGAGGAGACTAATTGAGAGACGGAGAACTTCAAGTTTATAATAAACAATTGGTCTCCCTTGTGACGGGTTACCGTTTGTGGCGGATATTTTGTGAGTTAAAATGGTAACAAAATGGGTTAGTGGAGAAAGGGGACCACATGAATAGTGTTGCAGAGAGAGAAAAAGTGGGTACTTTGTGAGGTAAAATGGTATCCGTCACTCAAGAGTGACAGATATGTGCCGTCACAAAGTGTATAATAATAAGGTTCTGCGTAATGAGGAGTGGGGACCGAGGAGTAGTGCGGTTAAGCGGGACTTGGAAATTGAGCGAAATAAAACAAACAATAGGTCTTGGTATAGACGGGTGGGGCGAACAAACGGGTAAAGACCTCTAATAAAATGGGTAGGGGGACAAGATGGGGCACCCCCATGTGCTTCCCACTTTATGGCAAATGGATATTTTATGAGGGGAAATGGTATCCGTCTATACGTATAGACGGATAGTGTCCGTCTATGATGAGAATTTGTGTAAAACAAAACGAAGTCGCATTTAGCCTTTTCTTTTTATTAATTGGATTGTACAATTCGCTATGCACTAAATGCACGTGACGCTTCAAAAAGCGTCGAGCACAAAGCGTCAATATGACGGGATTTGTAGTAGTGATTGTTATTATTGTTATTGTTATTATTATTGTTGTTGTTGTTATTATTGTTATTGTTATTATTATTATTGTTGTTGTTATTATTGTTATTGTTATTATTGTTATTGTTATTGTTATTATTATTATTATTATTATTATTATTATTATTATTATTATTATTATTATTATTATATTATTATTATTATTATTATTATTATTATTATTATTATTATTATTGTTGTTGTTATTATTGTTATTACTATTATTTTGTTTTGTTTTTTTATTTTTAATTTTTTAAACCGTACACTTTTATTAATTAATCAAAAGTTTACAAGAAATTAGTGGGCAGCCGAGATACAATCTGAGCGCCCACTCCCTTAGTAATAGCAAAGCTAAGTCTAGAACAAATATAAGCGGCCACACGAGCCCCTGCATCATGAGAAACAAAGAATTTCTGGATCCGCTTATTATTATTATTATTATTATTATTTTTTTTTTTTTTTAAAAAATCGCACACTTTTATTAGTCAATAAAAAGTTTACAAGAAATTGGTCGGCAGCCAAGATACAATCTGGGCGCCCATTCCCTTAGCAATAGCAAAACTAAGTCTAGAAAAAATATAAGCGGCCGCACAAGCCCCTGCATCCTGAGAAACAGAGAATTTCTGGATCCGCTTATTATTATTATTATTTTATTTTTTTTAAACCGCAAACTTTTATTAATCAATCAAAAATTACAAGAAGTTTGTGGGCAGCCGAGATACAATCTGTGCGCCCACTCCCTTAGCAATAGCAAAGCTAAGTCTAGAAAAAATATAAGGGGCCGCACGAGCCCCTACATCCTGAGAAACAGAGAATTTTTGGATCCGCTTATTATTATTTTATTTTTTTCAACCGCAAACTTTTATTAATCAATCAAAAGTTTACAAGAAATTGGTGGGCAGCCGAGATACAACCGGGCGCCCACTCCTTAGCAATAGCAAAGCTAAGTCTAAAAAAAATATAAGCGGCCGACGAGCCCTCGCATCCCGAGAAACAGAGAATTTCGGATCCGCTTATTATTATTATTATTATTTTATTTTTATTTTTATTTTGTTGAAAAGCATGGATCTATATTCAATAAATCAAAGAATGAGAATACAAGACCCGTTCCACTTTTCCACAAAGGAGATCAGAGTGACCCCCTAAGGATACATCAAAGATGGAAAACCAGATAAAAAGACCTAGAGCACACGTGCTCAAACAACAAATTTAATTTTAGCTCATATAGATTCAGGAGAGACAACTGCCCCCCTAAAAATTCTATTATTTCTTTCCTACCAGATATAGTAAATGGTAGCTAGCGAGCCACCGGAGCCAACCATGGAAAGGATGTCCCCTCGCACATGAGTGCAATAGTAATGCATAACTTGAGCTAAATCCAAAGAGTAGTAGTCCAGTCCCAGTCAGTCAGAGACGTGTTGCCAAACAACAGCAGAGAAAGAGCAGGTGAAGAAAAGATGACCCACATCCTCACTCTGTTTTTCACATAGTACACGACGATTTGGAATGCAAACCCCTCTTTCCACAAGCTTATCAGTAGTTGGCAGTTTGTGGAGGATAGCTAGCACAGCCAGAAAAGAATGCCTTGGGACACAGGCTCTGTCATAGACAGTACTGTACCAGGGGACATTAGCAGCAGCAGCCCTAAGCAAATTTTACATTCTAATTGTGGAGAAAGTACCATTTGCAGAATAACAATTAATCTAGGCAACCCCTTGATCATAGGAACCAGCTCGAGAAACTAGGAGATTTTTCATTTTGACAACATTATTCCAGTACCATGAGTGACTGATACTAGGTTGAGCTTGCCAGAAGTCTCCTCCTTTCAAAACATATTGATGAACCCACCTAGACCAGAGACAAGCAGGTCTATGCATGAGTTTTCAAATCCACTTCATCATTTGAGCACTATTCCAACTCAAAATTTCCTTAATGCCTATGCCCCCTTCTCCGTGGTCGGCAAATAGCTTTCCAACTCATAAAGACATGCCTCCTATGACCTTCCTCAATGCCCCACAAGAAATCTTTACAAAGTTTATTAATCTTCTTCACAATACCATTTGGCGAAAGAACACTTGCCCCCCAAAAATTATTCAAGCCAAAAATCACAGAATTTATAAGACATGATTTACCTGCATAACTGAGAAAGTGGTGTGCCCAGTGTAAAATTTTAGCCCTAACTTGTCTAAGAGTGGCTGGTATATATCATTGGCCAACCTAGCATTGAAAAGAGGGATCCCCAGATATCTGAATGGGAGCTCCCCCTCTGTGAATCCCGTGTCTTCCAGAATGAGCCTCTTTATCTCATAATTTACCCCACCAAAGTACAGACTGGTCTTGGCAGGGTTAGCTTGAAGTCCAGACAGGTCATCAAAAAGAGCAAGACAATCTGCAACTGCTTTAACTGAAGGTAAGTCTCCCCTAGTAAAAACAAGCAAATCATCTACAAAAACCAGGTGAGTTAAATTTAACTGGACACATTTTGGATGGTAAGAGAAACCCTCATGCCTAGGAAAACCCCTAAGCAGTCTAGATAACATCTCCATGCAGATGACAAAGAGATATGGGGAGAGAGGGTCTCCTTGCCTAAGGCCTCTTTTCCAAGGAAAGAACCCCCTCAGTCCCTCCATTTATTTAGAAAGAGAAATAAGGAGTAGAGATACAAGCCATGATCCAGTTAACAAACTTCCAAGGAAATCCTAGCTGGAGTAGAGTGTTCTTTAGAAAATCCCAGCTGACTGAATCAAAAGCTTTTCTGATATCCACCTTTAACAAGCATCGAGGTGTAAGGTAAGCTCTACCATATCTTGAAGCCAACTCATGTGCCATCATGGTGTTATCAAAAAGGTCCTTTATTAGCTACAAAAGCAGCTTGCTCAGGGCCTATGATGCAATCCAGAACAGTCTTAAGCCTATTGACCAAAATTTTGCTAACACCTTATAAAAGGTGGTGCAGCAGGCAATTGGCCTAAAGTCCTTGACAGTAGAGGGTGTGTCCATTTTGGGGACCATAACAAGCAAGGTTGAGGTGACAGCTTTTGGTAAAATACCTGTCTGGAAGAATTCAAGCACATCTTCTTTAAATTCAGGTCCCACAATATTCCAGGTATCCAAGAAGAACCCTGAAGAATAGCCATCAGTGCCAGGACTTATGTTTCTGTCAATACTTTTCAGAGCATCCATAATTTCTTTTACTTGCATTGGCTGAACAAGGCACTTACAGGATTTAGCAGGAAGCAACCCTTCTGCAAAGAGCTCAGGGGGTAGAGTCCTTAACTGGTGAAGAAGTGCCTAGAAGGCTTTCGTAGTATGAGACAAAGCTTGCAGCAACCTCCTGTAAGCCAGTCCTCATCATTTCATTATCATCCAAAATGCTACCAATAGTATTTTTAGCCTTCCTCACAACAATCTTGGAATAAAAGAACTTGGTACCAAAGTCATTTAATTTAAGATCATGGACTTTAGCCCTCTGTTGGACATCCTGGATTTCTGCTTTCTTAAGATCGAGATATTTATGAAGAAGTTATTTTTCAGTGAGCAGCAGGTTGTTATCCCGTGGAGCCTCATGGAGTTGAGATTGGCAAGTAAGGAGTTCCTGTTTTGTATCTCTCACTCTAGTAGAGAGTCTACTGAAAGAAGAGAGGCGCAAATTCCTCAATGGTCCCTTAAGTCGCTTTAGTTTATGGAAGAGACAAGATCATTGTTGTCGAATCGCGATTCGATCCAACGATTCTACGATTTTACGATCCAAAAATGCTTGACCGATCCTGGATCCTACGATTCTATCATAGTTGTAGAATCTTACGATCCTATTAATTTGAAAATTTATAGAGATGGGATCATAATACGATCCTACGATTTTACGATCCTACGATTTTACGATCCTACGATCCGATTCCATAGTTAAAAAAATTAATATATATTTTTATATAATGACACCGTAAAACCCAAATTTCGTGTAAGTTGTTCATACAATGATACTAAAATCATTAATTACCAATATTTTATGAATAAATATTAATAAATAAGTGTTTTGATTTTCAATTTTATGTTTTTACTAAATAAAAAATTATATTTAGTGAGTTTGTAGAATCTTGCGATTCTACGATCCGATTCTACCGATTCGATCCTACCCTCCCCATCGATCCAAAGTAGAATCCCGATCCTGATAACATTGGACAAGATATCTTTCACCTAGAGGTTCCAGCAGACCAATGGTTCTAGATATAGGACATGAATTGAGGAGATAGCCCCTAACAATTCATATACTTGAAATATTTCCTAGGGTTGGGGCTAGAATCATAAATGTTGACAAGGTTTGGAGAATGATCAAAGACTCCTGCCACCAAGAAAGCAGCAGTTGAGGTGACATTTTCCACCCAAGTCTTATTAGTGAGTGATGCGTGCATTTTATATAGTCTTTTTGAGTCTTATTTGCACGCATTTTTATGCAATTCTCGTAATTTTAGGCTACGAAATGCCCCGAATAGTCTACTTTTGTTTGTTTGGCTTTAATTGCAGGAATGGACCTGAATGAAGCAGAATTGAGCCTTTTGCTGTCCTTTTAGCTCGCATTTAGGAGATGGAAGATTTGGAGTGGAAATATCATTGTCTTGGGATGCGTGAAGTCGCCTTGGAAGATAAATCATACGTCCTTTGGCTTGATTCAGTGGAAGTTGACTCGATCGAGATGTTTGGCTGGCTAATGTGCTCGATCGAGAGCTTTATGGAGGTGAGAAGTCCTCGATCGAACCCCTATTGTGTTCGATTGAGAGGTGGCATTTTGGTATTCCTCAATCGAGTAGTTTGTGTACTCGATCGAGAGTTTTTGCTGTGAAGTTGTTCGATCGAGAAGAATCAAAGTGCTCGATCGAACACTTTGTTATCTGACGCGATATTTTCTTGCGTGAACTTATTATTTTGATATTTTAAGTTACGTGTTTAGGGAATAAGATATCTTTCTTATATAAAGGAAAGACTTAATTAGGTTTAGGTTATCAAATTATCTAATCTTTGACCCTTAATTATTCAGTTTTTCTGTCATTAATTTGGAATCTCGTTCGACGTTGCTTCTATATTTACGAATCTCAACTTTTGTAATTTCTTTACTCTCTTTATTCAAGTGAATTCCTTTGCAACATTTAATTCTTGTCCTTTAATTTCTGTTTTTATTAGTATTGTTATTTAGTTTATGCGCTTTCTTCTTAATCATCTCTTTACCATGTTTAGCATAGTTTATTCAATTGTTGTTGTTTTATTTATCGTCATGCGTAGCTAATTTCTCTAATGCTAGGATTAGGGGAGCCATGATAGTAAAACAATGATGCGATAATTAGATTAGGATGTTTTTGTTGTGAGAATTATTTTATAGCAATATAATAGTAATTATTAGGTTGAGTTCACGCAACCTGAAGTAATTAAACTGGTTAAATTCAAACCTAGATCGGAAGATTGGAATGAACATACCTGTTATGAACAATAGACTACCCTAATAAGAGCGGAAGCTGTTTAGGAAGAATCTAGGGCGGATAGGGACCAGGAAGGACCTTTCCACTACCCTTCTCACATCGGACCAACTGACCTTACCTTTAGCTGATTTGTGTAATGTCATGGTGAACCGACATCCTGGCATTTTTCTCTCTATTTGATCACATCTTTATTTCATTTTTGCTATTTTAATTGTTGCTTCTTTTATTGCCTTTAATATCGTTAATTAGTTTAGTCAAAACAAATCAAAACCCCCACTTTGTGATCATAGACAGACTGAATAACACGTAGATAGTGACCGCCTCCCTGTGGAGTACGATACACGACTTACCTCTACTATAATAGTTAGAGCCGGTTGGTTTATTTTTGATAGGACCGTGTCAAATTTTGGCGCCGTTGCCGGGGAGGCAACTATTTTATTTACTTGTTTTTATTTAGTTTGTTTTAGTCTCAAGGGATTTTCAATTCCTTGAGGCAGTTCTTATTCTTTTCTCTTAGTTTTGTTTATGCCTGTGTCCAACAAGGTCGAGTTAGTACCGGTGATCCTGAACCGAGAGAGGACTTTTCGCCGTAGACAAAACTTATTGAGAGAGGTTCGTCAAGAGGAAGTCTTGAGTACTCTTGAACCTGTTCTAGAAAATATTACATTTGCAGAAGATCGGTCTTTATAGGAAGACACTTCTATTTCTACAACCGTTACTAAATCTGCGAAGATGCCTAACATTGCTAGTCATTCTGAGCCGACAGCTGATTCTATTCCTAAAGGTTAAAGCTTGCAACCGATAAGGGGAGTACCTTTGATATTCGCCCCTCTTATATCAATCTAGTGGAGAGAAACCTCTTTAGAGGAGTAGCTGGTGAGGATCCGAGGAAGCATATGGAGGTCTTCACAGATTATTGTTCTACTATCCTACTACTAAGGGAGTGACTCAAGAGAAGATTAAGGAAGTCCTGTTTCTTTTATCTCTTACTAATGGAGCACGAGAATGGTTGTTTGATTTGGATAGGACTTTGCAGTGATATTGCGATTAGGAAACCCGGCTCTTGCTTTCTACAAGAGATACTACCCTTCGCATGAGAGAACTAATGCATTGCGAGGGGATTACAAGTTTTAAACAAAATCCGACCGAGAACTTGTATGAAGCATGGTGCAGGTTTAAGAAGTTGGTTAGGTCTGTCCCACATCATGGGTTTGGCCAGTGGTTTTTGTGCAACCAGTTTTACAATGGGTTGTATGATGACCACCGTGCTATTTTAGATGCTGCAGCCAATGGAAGATTTCAGAAGAACATTGATGATGATAAGGGATGGCATATTATAGAGGAGATGGCTACCCATTGTGCTGAGTATGGGAATCCAAGGAGTGGCACTAGAACAGTTGCTACAAATAATAGTGCGCTGGTGGCTCAACTGGAAGCCATGAATGAAAGATTTGATGTTTGGAATTGCAAGTTGTGGGAAATCAACAGATGGATCACTTGTTGTCTAGAGAAGAGACCTTCTCATATGAGAGATGTGGTACTGATGGCCATACTACAGTGGAATGTTTAGCTGAGAAAGAGCAAGTCTTTTCTTTTCAACAATTCATGCAAGGAGGCTCTTATTTTAACAACCAAGCCGGAGATCATCCCGATTTGAGGTGGTCTAACCGAATGTGTGGAATCCTACACCTCCACCGCAGCAACAACAGACTTATGTTCCACCCCATCGGAATTAATAACAAGGCTTTCAAAAGCCTCTATCTTTCCCACCGCTGCATCAACAAGGAGCATCTTCTAGGGGTAACAATGATATAGCTGAGCAGAAATCACTAGTGCAAACACTTGCACCTCAGATGCAGAAAAATAAACAAACGTGAGACGCCTCTTTTAAATTGCTTGAGTCCCAGTTAGCGCAATTGGCTACTAAGCAATCTTCAAGACAACTGGGCCAATTACCGTGACAACCTGACAAGAAACCACATAAGATGGTAAATTTGATCAATTTAAGGAGTTGGCTTTCTTATGAGGGACCCAAAATGTCAGACTCGGGAGTTGAAGTTGTTGTTCACGAAAAGGCGTCTTTTGACGAAAATATGATTAATTCACGAGATGTCCTCGATCGACCGGTTTCTAATGGTCGTTCGAGTGAATTTACTGAAGATGTGCTCGATCGAGGAGATGAAAGTGCTCGATCGAAAGTGCGTAAAAGAGGTCTCTCGATCGAGCAACTCAAAGTTCTCGATCAAAAAGTTCTCGATCGAGCGAAAATGCTGAGAAAAGCTCTCGATCGAGTGGTGATGTTACTCGATCGAGCAATATTGATGCTGTGGATGATAAATTGTCGTCTAAATCTAATTTGCACGATAATTCTTCAATTAAAGATAATTCCTATAGACCCCAGGCTCCATTTCCAGGACGGCCGCGGAGGACAAAAGCGGAACAACAATTCGACAGATTTGTCGATCTTTTGAAGAGTCTTAAAGTCAACATTCTGTTTGCCGAGGTATTTACCCAAGTACCCTTTTACTCGAAGTTCATGAAAGAAATACTTTTACGTAAGAGGAATGTAGATAAAACTGAAACGGTGGCTTTGACTGAGGAGTGCTCCGCACTTCTTCAGAATAAGACCCCACCAAAACTGTCTGACCCGGGTAGTTTCTCGATCCTCCGTCATATTGGAACATATTTAATTGATAATGCGTTGTGTGACCTAGGAGCTAGTGTAAGCGTCCTACCTCTGTCTCTCACAAGGAGACTTGGTATGACGAAATTTCAATGCACCAACATGACTGTACAGATGGCCGATCGCTCATTATCACGGCCGTTCGGAGTCTTTATTACCGTTGACTTCATTGTCTTAGACATACCCGAAGATTCATACATTCCCATCATTTTTGGAAGGCCAGTTTTGCATACTGCGCATGCAATAATAGATGTCGGGGCTAGGACTTTGACTTTTCAGGTGGGTGGGGAGGATTTGACTTTCACCCAGTCTAGTGTTCGCAGGGCGCCCATACAAGTCATGCCCTGCAACGCCATTCCAGCTATAGACTCCGACAAGGATCTTTCGAGTACTGTTATTGAGTCATACCCTATTTTGTTATGACACCTCCGCTCGAGTCGGGAGCAAAATGGAGGACCATTCATTGTTTTTGCTTCGCAGACCGGCGGAATGGACGATGTGAGATCTGTTGCTCAGGACTTGGTGCACAATCGTAGTTGGAACCTAGCATTGATGATGCCGAGATCATAAGGGGCATGGGAAGAAAAAGCCCCGACAAAGGAAAGAGGAAGGATTATTATTATTATTATTATTATTATTATTATTATTATTATTATTATTATTATTATTATTATTATTATTATTATTATTATTATTATTATTATTATTATTATTATTATTATTATTATTATATTATTATTATTATTATTATTATTATTATTATTATTATTATTATTATTATTATTATTATTATTATTATTATTATTATTATTATTATTATTATTATTATTATTATTATTATTATTATTATTATTATTATTATTTATTTTAAACCGCAAACTTTTATTAATCAATCAAAAGTTTACAAGAAATGGTGGGCGTAGAAATACAACTGGCGCCCACTCCTTAGCAATAGCAAAGATAAGTCTAGAAAAACTATAAGCGACCGCACGAGCCCCTTCATCCCGAGAAACAGAGAATTTCTGGATCCGCTTATTATTATTATTATTATTATTATTTTTTTTTTTTTTTTTTTTTTTTTTTTTTAAACCGCAAACTTTCATTTATCAATCAAAAGTTTACAAGAAATTGGTGGGCAGCCAAGATACAATCTGGGCACCCACTCCCTTAGAAATCCCAAAGCAAAGTCTAGAAAAAATATTAGCGCCGCACGAGCCCTCGTATCCCGAGAAATTATTAGAATTTCCGGATATTATTATTATTATTATTATTATTATTATTATTATTATTATTATTATTATTATTATTATTATTATTATTATTATTATTATTATTATTATTAATTTTTTTTTTTTTTTTTTTAAAACCGCAAACTTTTATTAATCAATCAAAATTTACAAGAAATTGGCGGCAAATTTGAGATAAAATCTTGGCGCCCATTTCATTAGCAATTTCTCGGATCCGTTATTTATTATTATTGTTGTTGTTGTTGTTGTTGTTGTTGTTGTTGTTGTTGTTGTTGTTGTTGTTGTTGTTGTTGTTGTTGTTGTTGTTGTTGTTGTTGTTGTTGTTGTTGTTGTTGTTGTTGTTGTTGTTGTTGTTGTTGTTGTTGTTGTTGTTGTTGTTGTTGTTGTTGTTGTTGTTGTTGTTGTTGTTGTTGTTGTTGTTGTTGTTGTTGTTGTTGTTGTTGTTGTTGTTGTTGTTGTTGTTGTTGTTGTTTTTGTTGTTGTTGTTGTTAATTTTTTTTAAACCGCAATCGTTTATTAATCAATCGAAAGTTTACAAGAAATAGGTGGGCAACCGAGATATAATCTGGGCGCCCAATCCCTTAGCAATAGCAAAGCTAAGTCTAGAAAAAATATAAGCGGCCGTACAAGCCCCTGCATCCTGAGAAACAGAGAATTTCTGGATCTGCTTATAACCAAGCAAACTTTTATTAAACAAGTAAAAGTTTACAAGAAATTAGTGGGCAACCGAGATACAATATGAGCCCCCACTCCCTTAACAATAACAAAGCTAAGTCTAGTAAAAATTTAAGCGGCCGCGCGAGCCCTTGCATCCTGAGTAACAGAGAATTTCTAGATCCGCTTATTATTATTATTATTATTATTATTATTATTATTATTATTATTATTATTATTATTATTATTATTATTATTATTATTATTATTATTATTATTATTATTATTATTATTATTATTATTATTATTATTATTATTATTATTATTATTATTATTATTTATTATTTATTATTTATTATTATTATTATTATTATTATTATTATTATTATTATTATTATTATTATTATTATTATTATTATTATTATTATTATTATTATTATTATTATTATTATTATTATTATTATTATTATTATTATTATTATTATTATTATTATTATTATTATTATTATTATTATTATTATTATTATTATGAAGGGATGCGCGCAACTTTCATTAAAATAAAAAAATAAAAGTTTACATGAAATTGGTGGGGAGCCGAGAGACAATCTGGGCTCCCACACCCTTAGCAATAGCAAAGCTAAGTCTAGTAAAAATGTAAGCGGCCACCCGAACCCCCGCATCCTGAGATACCGAGAATTTCTGGATCCGCTTGAGCAAGGCAACAACATCCGAACCCGGCTCCCCAAGTGAAGAGAAAGAGAAAGGAAGGAAACCATACCCCGCTCACGCGCACAAATCCCCATACTTAGCACACTTTCGCCGAGCAAAGATCGGCCGACAACCGGCCCGCCCAAAATCGCCAACCCGGTCGAGTCAAAGGTGAAGAACCCGTCAGGTCAACGCACACATCACGCCCCCGTCCCAAGAATAAAGCAAAATATCCGCAGACGAAGAGAGCCACCATGCCCATCCACCAAACCGATATCAACCTCCTTCCCCGCGTAAATACCGGATCTATAGCAGATGTCGAAAAGAGTGTCCCGGACAAGGTTATGCCGATGTTTAACGCCCATAGTACCAAGACAAGAAACAGCGTGGTCCCCAAAAACATCCCCAAAGCAAAAACCCGAGAGCAAGCGGGACAGGCCTAGATATCGTGAATAACGGAACACCAGACGATACCCAAAGACACTACGGTAAGTCCTCCCGTTCATAGTCCGCCCCAAACCGAGAGATAGGAACCGCACGTAACCAATCGGAGAAGTGAGAACCCTGAAACCGCCATAAAGCAAGTGGCGTGGTGTCAAAGAGAAAACAGACTGTAGAAGAACCGTCGTGAAATAAATGTCCGCCAATTTCTTCATAAGTTTGGGCAAAGCAATTTCACTAGGGTGACCTAATATACAGAACCTATAGTCGCAGTAAACACTGCGCGGCATCATCAAAAGCGAGGCCAGCGGCTACAATACCGGAAGGGCCGAGGAGCTTAGCCTCGCAAACCAAACAGACGCAAGCGGGACGCAATAAAAGCATAAAATAAAACATCTCCCGCCGCATAGACACCAAGACCACCAAGATGAAAAGGGAAAGTAGCAAGGCGCCACTCCAATCCCCAAAACCCTACGATGCGGTGACAATACGTTCCAAGCTAGAACGAAGAGCGACATCAAAAGGAAGATGGACAGACCCAAAAACACTAGGGGAGTAAGTACGAAGGGAGAAGTAGAGCTTAGAAATACCAAGATAAGCTCGAAGAAGAAGCAACTCACATTGCGGGTCCTCAATCCTCGCAACCAAGTCCATTAGCTCAATGGTCTTAGTTACTCTCGTCGCCACAATCTCACCGCTAAAACCAGGACAATCTTGTGGTCCTCCCAAAACAAGTAACACCACGCAATGGCCGAGAAATAGAAGTGGGGAAAACCCCAGGAAGCCGACTCCGTGGATCCTCAACATGCCAAAAGACCTCCGTCTTGGAGACATTAAGATGTAATCCAAAACGAGGGCCATCCAACATAATCAAGTCCAAAACCTTTCCCACCTCCAAAGTATCACCCACAATGGTGCCATCATCTAAGTACCATGCCTGCAAAGTGAGGTCAAAAGTATCCCGGATCCTGCAAACCAAAGGATGCAAAACCAACGCGAAAAGCAAAGGCCCCAACGGATCACCCCTTGAACACCCCCGACAAGACCACAAGCAGTGCTCCCCATAAAAAAGGCGGGCCGGGCTGGAATAACAAAACTCCACCCAACGGGAGAGAGCCGGGCAACGACGGCGGACCTCCAGAAGCATGGTCGAACGGTCAACAAGGTTGAACGCATTCTGGAAATCAACCAGCAGCATAGAAAGCCCCTCCTGAGTCCCACGAGCCTCAATGAGCCGGTTCAAGGCATGCAAGATAGCCTCTCCTCCACCGGACACACCCACCCCGAACTGAAGCCCATCAAAATAAGAAGATAAAGACGGACCAACCATAGAAGCACCAACCTTAGAGACAAGCCGTCTCCAGACCGTACCAACAGCAATAGGACGAACTATTATTATTATTATTATTATTATTATTATTATTATTATTATTATTATTATTATTATTATTATTATTATTATTATTATTATTATTATTATTGTTATTATTATTATTATTGTTATTATTATTGTTATTATTATTATTATTATTATTATTATTATTATTATTTTAAAAACGCAAACTTTTATTAATCAGTCAAAAGTTTACAAGATATTGGTGGGTAGCTGAGATACAATCTGGGCGCTCAATCCCTTAGCAATAGCAAAGCTAAATCTAGAAAAAATATAAGCGGCCGCACGAGCCCCTGCATCCTGAGAAACAGAGAATTTCTGGATCCGCTTATTATTATTATTATTATTATTGTTGTTGTTGTTGTTGTTGTTGTTGTTGTTGTTGTTGTTGTTGTTGTTGTTGTTGTTGTTAATTTTTCTTTTTAAACTGTAAACTTTTATTAATCAATCAAAGTTTACAAGAAATTGGTGGGCAGCCGAGATACAATTTAGGCGCCCACTCCCTTAGCAATAGAAAAGCTAAGTATAGAAAAAATATATGCGGCCGCACGAGCCCCTGCATCCTGTGAAACAGAAAATTTCTGGATCCGCTTATTATTTTTATTGTTGTTGTTGTTGTTGTTGTTGTTGTTGTTGTTGTTGTTGTTGTTGTTGTTGTTGTTGTTGTTTTTGTTGTTGTTGTTGTTGTTGTTGTTGTTGTTGTTGTTGTTGTTGTTGTTGTTGTTGTTGTTGTTGTTGTTGTTGTTGTTGTTGTTGTTGTTGTTGTTGTTGTTGTTGTTGTTGTTGTTGTTGTTGTTGTTGTTGTTGTTGTTGTTGTTGTTGTTGTTGTTGTTGTTGTTGTTGTTGTTGTTGTTGTTGTTATTATTGTTATTATTATTGTTGTTGTTGTTATTATTATTATTATTATTATTATTATTATTATTATTATTATTATTATTATTATTACAATTTTTTTTTTTAAACCGCAAACTTTTATTTATCAATCAAATGTTTACAAGAAATTGGTGGGCAGCCGAGATACAATTTGGGCGTCCACTCCCTTAGCAATAGAAAAGCTAACTCTAGAAAAAATATAAGTGGCCGCACGAGCCCCTGCATCCTGAGAGATGTGACTCATATTTAAGAATATTTAGTCCCCGAAGTAGCCTCGTTCCTATAATTTTTAGTGCATAATTGGGTCATTTACTATCTTTAGTTTCCCGTTTTGCATATTCTTTGAGGTTTTGTTCCCTTGGTAGGAAAGGAGTGCAAACCTTGCATTTTCATGGCAAAATGGAGCTAAATTGATCAAATTCAATGACCAAGCATCAAAGGGAAGGCAATGATAGAAGGCCTATGTAGGAAATAAAGTAGCTTGGGCAATGATGAAAGGATCCTTGCATCTCCAACAAGATCCCCGAGGATTGTTGAGGAAAGAAAAGAAGAGAAGTGACTGATAAGGAATCCGAGCGTCTCCCTGCCCAGGACGAGCGTCTCCCTGCTACAATCCGAGCGTCCCGATGCCAAGACGCTCGTCTTGAGGCCAAATGATTCGAGCTTCCCTCCCACAATCCGCTCGGATCCCCATGCAGAACCAACCGTCTCTGCTGCCTAGACGCTCGGGACGAGCATATTCCTTGGAGACTACCAAAACGGAGATGAGCATCTCCTTGGAGAGGAGCACTTCCTCAACATTTCTTAAGGGTCTTAATAGTCATTTAAGCCCTTAGTAACCCTAATATTTGTACCTAATCTCTAGTATAAATACCCATTTGTACTACATAGATTAGCATGTCATCTTAATAGGGTCTTAATCTTATCTTAATCAAGTCCTAATACTCTCTTAATCTTGTAATCAATTCTTAATTTAGCATTAATACAAATCTCATTTCTTAATCATTCCTTAATTTCTCTATTGTTCATCATTTATTTTGGGTAATTAGAAGATTATTTGGGTTTATTTGGAGGATTGACAACCTTCCATAAATCATCAAGTACTTCTATTATGCTTTGCTTTATTATTTGGAATCATCTTTATAGGTATAATTCTCTCTTAATCCCTTTTTAATTATTGTTAATCATCTTCATTTGTTCATCATGTTTTGCCTTACTAGTATGATTGACAACTTTGTTAGCATGTTTAACATGATAATGAGTGAGTAGTTTCCTTAACTAGGGTTAATGGGGAATTTGGGGAAACCAATATGGGGATTGATTCATGCTTAATCTAATATGTTTTCATAATTAATTTGCTTGCTTGTTGTGATTTCAACTTATGCACATGTTATGTTTGATGAAATGCGAGCCTATGAATCCTTGTATTTTTTATCCATCACTTACCTTTTCAATGAGACTTGTAAGACATAAACCAACTCGAGTCTCATTAGACTATGCATATAGTTGGATAGGGAGGATTACGTCGACTTGTAGGTGTTGTTCAATCTAATCGATTCGGCTCCGGGACCCAAACCTTCTTAGGGATTGTATGATATACACTAACTCGATCCCATCACAACAATAATTGCTTGCATCTATTAGGAAACATGTTTGTATGATCAAATCCCATGAATCCCCTATGAACCCATGACACCCTAGTGCCTTTAATCAATTGTTTACATCTCATTTTAATCATCTTACTTGCTTTCATTATTTTGTTTGCATTGTTATTTAGTTTAGTTGATCTCCTACATCAACCCAAATTGTGACACCCTTAGACACAATCATTTGCAATCGAAAATCCTACATCAATACTCGTCCCTTGGGATCCGACCTTTACTTACCTCTTTGCTAAAAGTAGAGTAGTTTAATTTGTGAAGTTATAAATATTGTTTTGGTCTAGATAACTCTTAACGACAAGTAACCGAAATCCATACACCGACCAAAAATGGCGCCGTTGCTGGGAATGGTGTTAACATGATTTGATTTTCTTTGATTGTTTTTAGTTGTGCCTTTCTTTACCTTGGGGAATTCAAACTCCTCAAGATTTGTTCTCATTGTTTTAAAGTTGTTTGATATTTTGCATGTCTAGAAGATCACAAGGTAACTTGTTACCCATTGATCTTGAAATTCAAATAACTTTGACCGACAATAGAAGACTTGCTAGAAATACTTTGAGAGGTATTGGTGAGATTGTGGACATTCAACCAAATAATATTGAGTTCATCAACCCTTTTGTAAGAGAAGGAGAGGATAACCCAACACATAACCAACCACAAAATCAACCCACAATGCCTAAATTTTCATCACATTTCGTACCAACCGAGGAGAACCTACCAAATGGTACTCCCACACCACAACATTTGACCGGTAATTTCATTGCAAAATCCCCATTTATACAACTAGTTGAGAAAAGTCAATTTGGGGGGATGCCTAGTGAAGACCCTCATTCTCATATGAAGACTTTTTGTGACTATTGTGATGCGATTTCTCAAACCGGAGTGACTCAAGACCAAATTCGATGGGTCTTATTTCCTTTTTCTTTGATTGGTTCAGCGAAACAATGGTTGAAGAGCCTAGATAAGGCTACTCTTGGTATTGACTCTTGGAAGAAATTGGCACTTGCTTTCTACAAGAAATTATATCCTCCGGAGAAGACTAACATCTTTGAGAGCCCAAATCACAGGGTTCAAACAAAGGGATGAAGAATCCTTGTATGAAGCATGGGAGAGATTCAAGGATACTTTCCGATCTTGTCCACATCATGGACTTAGCGAGTGGTTCCTTGTACAAAAATTTCGGAATGGTCTATATGAAGACTCCCGAAACATTCTCAATATGGGATCAAATGGTATGTTTACCGAAGTTGATGATAATCAAACATGGAACAAGATTGAGGAAATGGCGGTCCATAACTCACAATATAGTAGACCTCGTAAGGCTACTAGAGGAGGAAAGCATGAAGTGGACTCTATTACTCAATTGGGTGCTCAACTTAGTGCTCATATTGATACCATTAATTTGAAGTTTGAGAAGGCTATGGCTAAGTTTGAAGAAGCCTCCAAATCGCCTAAGCAACATGTTAATGCAATGGTGGCATCTTCATCAATTCCTAGTGGAGTATGTGAGAGTTGTGGAACTTTGGGACATGACCAAAGTGAATGTAGGGGAACAAGTGAATGCTTTCCAAGCATACAAGAGTGGTACCCCTTATTTCAACTATTACAATGAAAACACCAAATTTCATCCCAACCTCTCATACATAAGCCAAAATGTTCAAAACCCTCAAACAACATACACCCCACCTCCAATGAGAAACCAAGCTCAAAGACCCTTTTTCAATCAAAACCAAGGTTTTCAAAACCAAACTCCATACAATAAAACAAATGACCAAGGTTTTGATGTTCAAAAAGTGGTCCTCCAAATGCAAAAGAACCAAGAAGAATTTTTCACTCAAATGCAAAAGGATAGCCAAGTAAAAGACATCACCATTAACAATATACTAGCTCACACAAATATGTTGGAGACCCAAATGTCTCAATTGGCATCTTCAAGTTCACAAAGACAAAAGGGGCAATTACCACCTCAAGGTAATCCCCCAAGACAAGAATCGGTGAGTGCCATCCATTTGAGGAGTGGCACAAGGTATGAAGGGCCGAAGAGGCCCGTTGATGAAGATGTTGTGAATGCTAGTGACAAGGAAAGAGTTATTGAAGACTCTAAGAAAGAAGAAGAACCCGCCACCATTCAAGAAGTTTCAAAGGAGAATTAAGAGAAGGCTAAATAGAAAGAGCCTATTGTGATTCGGCTTCCATTTCCAAGTCGTCAAGCTATGCCTAAGTTTGATGAACAACTTGAGAAATTTATGGAGATTTTCAAGAACATGGAAGTCTCAATTCCGTTTACGGAATTAATCAATCACGTTCCGACCTATGCGAAATACATGAAAGATATTCGTATAAAGAAGAAATCCATCGGAAACTTGAGACTATTGCTTTCACTAAGGTGAGTAGTGCCATCCTACAAGGAAGTTCACCTCCAAAACTAAAAGATTCGGGAAGCTTCTCTATTCCATGTACCATTGGCGACACCACAATCAACAAAGCTCTATGTGACCTTGGGGCAAGTGTGAGTGTCATGTCATACACGGTGTGCAAAAGGTTAGGAATGGGAGAGCTTAAATGCACTAATATCACACTTCAAATGGCGGATCGATCAACGAAGACACCTTTAGGGGTATGGGAAGATGTGCCGGTAAGAATTGGCAAGTTCTTCATCCCGGTGGACTTTGTTATTGTTGATATGGAGGAAAACTCCAACATTCCTATCATTTTAGGAAGACCTTTATTACACACCGTGGGAGCGGTGATTGACGTGAAACATGGAGAGCTCACCCTTGAAGTGGGAGATGAAACAATCACTTTTAATCTTGACAAGACAATGAGAGCTCCCATATTGCATGAGCCATGTTTCATGGTTGATCATTATAGCCGAGAAAGTGATAGGAAGAAGTTGGCATCTCAATGCAAAGAACAAGATATGGGTAAAGAATCACCACCCATATGGGAGAAGAAAATGGGTAACCTCCAAGATGCTCCGTCCAAGGAACAAGAATGGAATAAAACTACTAGAACTCGATTTTGGACAGAAATTGAATACTAAAACGATTGCAAAATGCTAAGGATTGAGTATTGCGATATGACTTAAACCAAGCACAAAGCCAAGGTTTAAGACTAAGAGTTGGTTCAAGCACAAAGCAATGAACTTACTCAGCCCCTAGCACTAAGCAAAGGAGGTTCTTCTAGCACTAAGCAAAGAATTATAAGAGAGAAAACTAGGTTTTCACTTGTATTAATGTTCATTCAAATCTGAAGTTTCTCAAGTGCCTAGCTTGGTTTATATAGACCAAGGCTTACAATCTTGACCCTTGATTACTAGTTGCATCTAAGGGCCACAAAAAGAGCAGCTAAAGACAAAAAAAATGGCAGCCAAGGACTATGACAATGCTGAAATGAAAATGACATAAAGCAAAGAAAGTAAACTAATAGTCCAATCTTCCTTGTTTGTAGCTCAACTTCTTATTTATGATTATATGGACTGATTGGGGCTTGAGGAAACCGTGTAAGACTCCATGCTACAGCCAAAAAGTCCCTTGAGCTTTGTTGGAACAAAAGAGGAAAGATTGATAGTGACATTTAGCTCATTGTTCAAAACCGGGTCCCCTTGTACCTTTGCAATGTTTCTTCAATTAAAATATGAATGGTAGCTTTAGGAGATAAACGATCCTACATAAAAACGTCCCAAACTCACCCAAGATAAGAGTTGGGACTGTTGGAGCCATAACTTCTTAGACGGTTTTGGTGTTAGACCTCAAATTGTGACGAGGTCCAAAACCGGGTGAAATGAGGCCTTCCTCGGTTTGATTTGCTTCAATCTCCCCTTCTTGAAAAGGATTTGCCCTCAAATCCTCGAGCTTATACTCCTCAATTTCTTCATAATAAGGACTTAAATCCCCAACATTGAAAGTTCCATGGACTCCATATTCTCCGGGAAGGTTTATCTTGTATGCATTGGACCCGAACTTTTCAAGTACTTCGAATGGACCATCAGCTCTAGGCATGAGCTTATTCTTCCTCTTTTCTGGAAATCTTTCCTTTCTCAAGTGTATCCAAACAAGATCTCCGGGTTCAAAGCTTTTGTTGGCCTTAACACCCTTGGATTTGGCCTTATGAGCCTCATTAGCCTTCTCAATTTGCTTCTTGACTTGTTCATGGATATGGAGCATTTGTTCAACTCTTTTCTTAGCATCATAATCAATGGTATTCCTCTTGATGGGTGCCAAATCAGTAGGCATCATAGGATTCACTCCATATACCACCTCAAATGGAGACTTGCCCGTGATTGTGGAAGGGGCTCGGTTGAAGGCAAACTCGGCTTGAGCTAGTTTGAGGTCCCAATCTTTCAATGACCTTGCAACCGTGCATCTAAGGATCCTCCCCAAGGTCTTGTTGTTAACTTCTGTTTGCCCATCAGTTTGAGGGTGATGGGAGGTGCTAAACAAGAGCCTTGTTTTGAGTAGCTTCCATAGGGTCCTCCAAAAATGACTCATGAATTTGGAATCCCTATCCGAGACTGGACTTAGGAATACCATGTAGCTTGACCACTTCCTTGAAATAGAGCTCGGCCACACTAGTTGCATCTTCTGTTTTCTTGCAAGCAATGAAATGAGCCATTTTGCTAAATCTATCCACAACCACCATGATTGAATCCTTCCCTCTTTGAGTTCTTGGTAAAGCAACAATGAAATCCCATGGCTGATTTAGAACCGGCAAAGGAGTGTAGGGGCCTGTTTGGAAGTAGGACTTTGATTGTTGACAAGGAGCACACCTCTTGATCACATCTTGGACATCCCCTAGCATCTTAGGCCAATAGAATTGCTCTTGGAGTATGTCATAGGTCTTTTGAATGCCAAAGTGTCCGGCAAGGCCATTGGAGTGAACTTCCGTTATCAACAAGTTTCTATAAGGTCCCCTAGGTACACATAACTTGTTTCCAAAGAATAAGAACCCATTTTGAACCAAGTATTTGCTCTTGAGTTTGATTTGGCCAGATTGAAGGAGCTCCCATTCCTCTTTAAAGTCCGGATCTTCCACATATAATTCCTTCATGTACTCAAACCCAAGGACCCTTTGCTCCATGAAACTCAACATAATGAACCTCCTTGACAATGCATCAGCCACTATATTATCTTTCCCCTCTATGTACTTTCTTGAGAAGTTGAAGGATTGTAAGAACTCCAACCATTTAGCATGCCTATGATTGAGCTTGTGTTGACCATTAATGTATTTGAGAGCCTCATGATCAGAATGGAGGAAAAATGGTCGAGGTTTTAGGTAGTGACTCCAATGGTTTAAGGCTCGAACAATAGCATAAAACTCCTTATCATAGGTTGAATAATTGAGCTTGGCACCACTCAATTTCTCACTAAAGTAAGCAATTGGCTTGTGCTCTTGAACAAGGACAGCCCCAATGCCAATGCCACTAGCATCACACTCAACTTCAAACAACTTATTGAAATTTGGCAACGTAAGAATAGGAGACTCACATAGCTCTGTTTGATGATATTGAAGGATGATTCAGCCTTGTCTCCCCACTTGAACTCCCCTTTCTTCATACATTCGGTTATAGGAGCCATAAGTGTGCTAAAATCTTTGATGAACCTCCTATAGAACGATGCCAACCCATGGAAACTCCTTACATCCTTGATGTTGTTAGGTATAGGCCATGATTTGATTGCCTTAACCTTCTCTTGATCAACCAATATGCCCCGGTCAGAAATGATAAAGCCCAAGAATTGAACTTCATTTTGCATAAAAGAACACTTCTCTAGCTTGCCATACAACTTGTGCTCCCTAAGAGTTTCAAACAACACTTGCAAATGCTTGAGGTGCTCTTCCTTGGAAGGACTATAGACCAAGATATCATCAAAGTAAACAACCACAAATCTGCCCAAGTAAGGTCTAAGTACCTCGGTCATGAGCCTCATGAAGGTACTTGGTGCATTAGAAAGACCAAAGGGCATCACAAGCCACTCATATAACCCATGCTTAGTTTTGAATGCCGTTTTCCATTCATCTCCTTCTTTGATTCTTACTTGGTGATAGCCTTGCCTTAAATCAATCTTTGAAAACAATTGAGCTCCACTAAGCTCATCCAAGATGTCATCAAGCCTAGGTATTGGGAACCTATACTTGATGGTAATGTTGTTGATAGCTCTACTATCCGTACACATCCTCCAAGACCCATATTTCTTTAGCACTAAGAGGGCCGGGACAGCACACGGACTAAGGGACTCTCTCACAAAGCCTTTGCTCACAAGCTCTCCAATTTGTTGTTGTAATTCTTGAGTAGCTTTAGGATCACTTCTATAGGCAGCCTTGTTTGGTAATGTAGCTCCCGGAATGAAATCAATTTGATGCTCAATGCCCCTAAGAGGAGGCAAGCCACTTGGAAGCTCATTTGGGAACACATCTTCATAGGATTGGAGGAGCTCTTGGACCTCCTTAGGGAGTGAAACATTCTGCCCAAAAACCACATATTTTGCAATAAGAGCATATACATCTTCATCACTCTTTAACTCTTGAAGCATCTCGGCCTCATTGATCAATAATACCTCTTTTGAAGGTTCAAGCATGGATGGTGGTGTAGTATGCTTAAGGACGGGTGGAAGGGGTGTTAGAATGACCTTTCTTGAGCCAAACTTGAAGGTGTAAGTGTTGTCTCTCCCATGGTGTACCGAGTCCCTATCAAACTCCCAAAGTCTCCCAAGAAGAAGATGACAAGCATCCATAGGTAGAACATCACAAAGGGCCTCATCCGAATAGTTCTTGCCAATGGAGAAGGTCACAAGGCATTGCTTATCTACTCTAACTTCTGCCCCCTTGTTAAGCCACCTTAATTTATAAGGACTAGGATGGTCTTGCGTGGGTAATGATAGCTTTTCAATGAGAGTACTAGAGGCTACATTGGTACAACTCCCTCCATCAATGATAAGATTGCAAACTCTTCCCTTAATGGTGCACCTAGACCTAAAGATTTGTTGTCTTTGGTCCATTTCCAAGGGTTGGGGTTGGGTATGCATCACTCTCCAAGTAACCAAGCTAAGACCCACATCCGGCACAACCACATCAGCCTCCTCATGGTCCGTCCCTCCCTCATCCTCATCACACACAAGGATCTCATCATCACCCCAATGAACCACTTCAAAGCTACTAAGGGCTCTCTTGGTTGGGCATTCTTTGAAAAAGTGACCATAACCTTGGCATTGGTAACATTTTTTGAGAGGCATGGTCTTTTTTTGTGAGGTTTCGGCTGCCTTGCCTTTGTCAAGTATGGGGGTTTTGTTTTGAGAGGGTGTTTCATTGATTTTGAAACCGGTTGGGGGTTTAAAGGTGGCTGTTTTGGCGGTTGGTTTGGTGGTTGTAGCCTTCCCCTTACCCAATTTCTCAACCCTTAAAGCCAAATTAACGGCTTCATCAAAGGACCATACTTGTTGCATTCTAACCCTATGAGCAATCTTAGTATCTAAACCTTCAACAAATCTAGCAATTTTCTGTTCGGGCTTCTCATTGAGTTCACATTGCAAAGTAAGTTGTTCAAAGTCTCTAAGATATGACTCAAGTGGTTGTTGGTCTTGTTTAAGTTGTGTAAGCTTAATGAAAATTTCTTGAGTGTACTCTTTAGGTATAAACTTCTCATTAAGCTTCTTTTTCAGTTTTAACCAAGACTTAATAGGTTCCTTACCATCCCTTCTTCTCTGATTTTTTAAGTTCTCATACCAAAGGGAGGCATAGCCTTTGAGTTTCAAGATTGCAACTTTAAAAGCTTTGCTATCGGAATAACCTTTAAACTCAAAGACTCTTTCAATGGTCCTAAACCAATCTAACAAATCCTCGGGGTTTAAACTACCATGAAAATCAAGAATCTCTACCTTTAAGTCTTTGTTGGGCTCTCCATGAAAGGCCTCGGCCATGGATTCCTCCGAATCTGAAAGCTCCTCTTCCTCACGGCCACCATGAGCTCGTCCTCTTCCCATGAGGCCACGACCTCTAACCCTGCCTCCAGGTGGCTGTCCTCCTCTTGGTGGTGGTGTTGGAATATTAGCCATGATAACATTGAAAGAATCTAGCAACAAATCACATTTTTCAGAAAGTTGAGTAACTTGTGTTTCAATTCCAGCAAGCCTTTCCTCACTCATGGTTGTTTTTTGTGTTTTTAATGTGGTTAGGGTATAATGAACTCACAAAGAAAGGCTTTTTAGTTGTTAACCAAAGCTCTGATACCCAATTTGGAATAAAACTACTAGAACTCGATTTTGGACATAAATTGAATACTAAAACGATTGCAAAATGCTAAGGATTGAGTATTGGGATATGACTTAAACCAAGCACAAAGCCAAGGTTTAAGACTAAGAGTTGGTTCAAGCACAAAGCAATGAACTTACTCAGCCCCTAGCACTAAGCAAAGGAGGTTCTTCTAGCACTAAGCAAAGAATTATAAGAGAGAAAACTAGGTTTTCACTTGTATTAATGTTCATTCAAATCTGAAGTTTCTCAAGTGCCTAGCTTGGTTTATATAGACCAAGGCTTACAATCTTGACCCTTGATTACTAGTTGCATCTAAGGGCCACAAAAAGAGCAGCTAAAGACAAAAAAAAAAAAACGGCAGCCAAGGACTATGACAATGCTGAAATGAAAATGAAATAAAGCAAAGAAAGTAAACTAATAGTCCAATCTTCCTTGTTTGTAGCTCAACTTCTTATTTATGATTATATGGACTGATTGGGGCTTGAGGAAACCGTGTAAGACTCCATGCTGCAGCCAAAAAGTCCCTTGAGCTTTGTTGGAACAAAAGAGGAAAGATTGATAGTGACATTTAGCTCATTGTTCAAAACCGGGTCCCCTTGTACCTTTGCAATGTTTCTTCAATTAAAATCTGAATGGTAGCTTTAGGAGATAAAAGATCCTACACAAAAACGTCCCAAACTCACCCAAGATAAGAATTGGGACGGTTGGAGCCATAACTTCTTAGACGGTTTTTGTGTTAGACCTCAAATTGTGACGAGGTCCAAAACTGGGTGAAATGAGGCCTTCCTCGGTTTGATTTGCTTCAAAGAAAGTCTCAACAAAGAGAGCTTGAAAAGCTCACTCATGACAAGTAAAGAAGAAGGCCTCATTGACCATGACAAGAAGGAAGAAGAGTTGCTCTTGTCAACTCGCGATATTATTGGGAACAAGTAGATGAAGTATGCGGTCTTTGGGATGATGAGTTTGAAGGGATATTCAATCCCTATATTGGTAATGCTATGACCCAAGACCACAATGAAGAACAACAAGTGCAAAGGTATATTGAAGATCTTTATCATAACAATGAACAAGCTTTCGACTACTTCTTCAAGGTGTTGAGCAACATCAACAACACCTTGGCTATGCCCCCTTGACATCTCATTTATGGATGAGAGTTTGGTGGAGTCCTCCCTAAACCACCATTTGTAAATATTCTAACCTCTTAACTTGGATTTTACTTATTGTATTGCATTTTTGTCAATTTTGGATTTGTATTGTTATTGCCTTGATCATGATTTTCATTATTTTGAGAGAAAGTGAGGGAGGGACTTATTTGATTATTAATGTGTAGTGTTTTGACATAGTGTGGGGATAGCAATTGCCTAGGCTATCCAAGCCTTCGTAGTGCCCCCACAATGAAGACCAAAGGAATGAAGAGTAAATGACACGGGTTATGAAATACCCACGGATGGAACTGAATTCATGTGGTAAAGGGAAGATCCGAGCGGCCCGACAGGAATCCGCTCGTCCTGAAGATAATCCGAGCATCCTGTTGAGAAGACGCTCGTCCTGAGAGAGCTGGAAAAAGAATTTTCTGTCTGACTGAGAATCCGAGCGTCTCAGTCAGGACGCTCGTCCTACAAAGAATCCGCTCGTCCTACTACTGGTAAAATTTGGGATTCCTCCCTGACAAGGAATCCGAGCATCTTCACAGCAATTTGCTCGTCCTCCTTCAAAAGACGCCCGTCTTTCTCAGAAGACGCTCGTCCCAGAAAATCCATAATCCGAGCGTCCTGTGGAGAATCCGCTCGTCTCCCCTCTGAAATTCAAAACCAACGGATTAAAACCCCACCTTCCCCAATTCATTTTACTCATTCACAACACAAACACATCTCCAAAACCCTCAATCCCTCCATCCACAAAAATCAAATTTCTCAACCAAATTCACCCAAATTAATTCCAAACCCCCTCAAAACTCAAACAAATCACTCCTAACAAGCAATTAAAACACCAAAATCTTCAAAGTTTGAATCGATTTTTAGGATACAAGGCAAAATTCAACTATCCTAAATCGATTTGGGTCTTATTGGAATTTGAAGAAATCAAGCTTATCTTTGGTGTTACTACATAAAGGAGAACATGGCAAGAACAAAAGGCGGAAGCAAGGCACCCCCAAAGAAGAACCTTTCCAAAAGACAACAAGCTCTACAAGCTCTTCAAGAATCTAAGGCATTGGTGGTTCAAAATGCAAGGATGGAAATTGAAGAGTCTATTCCTCCTATGGAAGCTACTACTTCTACTCCGGTTGTTGAACAACTAGATGATTATCCGGAGGTAATTTTCACTTCCGACTCTCATAGGAAGAAATTTGTTTCCCTTGCTAAGAAATCTATTTTACCCACCAAATTCATATGCCAAGAGACCTTGTCAAAATTGGGTGTCTTAGAACAAACCAAGACCTTTTTCGAGTCCATGGGATTGAGTACTTTGTTTGATATGCAAGAGTTACTCATCCCTCACCTTAGAATTCTTAAGCTCTTTGAAAGTTACCAAGGTGGAGACCCGAACAAACATTGAATTCCGTCTCGAGAATATTGATAGAAAATTGTCTTTTCGCGAGTTTGGTGAAATTTTTGGCCTTAGCAATGACCCGACTTACACGAAGAAACCTACTAAGTATGATCCCGCCCCCTTATGGAAGGCTATTACTGGGAGAGAGTTTACATATTACCATGATTGTTGTGCTCTTTTTGTCCATCATCCGGGCATAAGAGTGTGGCACAAGGTTGTTGGGCATACTTTGATTGTTAGGAAGGGAACGAACAATTTCACCGAACTTGACTTTATTTATCTCGAGTCAACCTTGAACATTGGAAGAGAGTTCACCAAAAACTAAAACATTCTTCAACTTTTGATTGATAGGTGGCTCTATGGCCAATTTACGGCCAAAAGACATGGAAAAATTTCGGAGTAATACCGTCTGGGCCCGGGGATTTCGATCCATCCATACTTCTTAGAGCTCGGAGAACATCGTGTTCTGAAAAGGGAGCTTGTAATATGGAACAGTCATGAGGGTCAAGCTTGGGCAAGTGTAAACCAGTAAGCAGGGGATGGATATATCCAAGTGGAGCAGCTGAGTCCGGTGTTATGGTACGGCAAAGTAACGTGTTAAAGTAATTAGGGATCTCAGAAGTAACGTTACTTTCTCATGGTCCTCTGATAGGACAAAGTTTTGAAAGAACTAGCTACACTTGGCCACTGTAGCCCCGAAGGGAATGGCTTACATGGTCCATGTGGTGGTGCGGGAATGCATGGGCCCGGGGGTTCAACCCCTTGGTCATAAAAAAAAAAAAAAAAAAAAAAAAAAAAAAAAAAACTAGCAACTTAATGCTTCAAAAGTTTCCACTTGTCTAAAGCCGTAAATTTAAAGGCGGACTCTTAAAAGTTTTTGTAGCTCTTAAGTGTTAAAATAAACGTGGTTTTGGTTCTTTAAAATAAGATGTTTGTGACAAAAATGATCAAATTGAATCCCTTTTTTACTGCTTCATATCCCGTTCCTAATAGATTTCATAGCTCTTTGATTTTTTAAACTCTCACTGCAAGGAAAGAGGCTTATTCCTCAATGAGAGGACATGTAATGGTTATTCAGTCTTACATTTCTTTTTTATCTCATTGTTATTCCAATTGCTCAAACTACTTGTGAGGAGATATCTAAATGGCTATGGGGAGTTATGAGAGATTTTCACCTCATTATTTTGTGGCCAGCGACTAATGATAGAAGGAGGAGAGCTCATCTTGCTAGTTGTTACAAGGTCGGAAGTGGGGGCGGGGGAGAGTGAGATTTTAAAAGATAAATGGAATGTTTAAACACTTTCTTGTGTTTAAGGACATTATGGTTGTCACAATGCTACTTTTTCAGCTTTTTATTATCATATTTTCTGTTTATGGGATCATTACGTTGGAAGAGCTATTCATGATTGAAAGGGAAGAACTTATTTCTTTGATTCCGCTTTGGATAAAATGCATTTGTTTGATGGTGTAGATGAACTTTTAATGGTATGAAATGGAGATTCTTTTGGTAGTTTCAGTTCAAGTCTTTTCTGGTATCCCTTCTGTTATGTCCTATTTGTTGATGATGGCATGCCCAATTTAATCGTGTTTCTAAGTGTACCATTTCAGGAATAATGCAACCTTCTCAAGCAAGAATTAATCAATGTCAAAGTCAAGATTGGTTGATAATTTGCTACCCAAGATTTAGAGTCGTTTGTGTCAACTATTGTAAAGATGAAAGAGTAGAATACTTGTAATAGTAACAGTCAAGCCTACCGTTACACTCGCTGGTAACAGTAAGCTTAACTGTCACTTTTGGCCTGTTACATTTGAAGCAAGTCTTTTAATAGAGATAATACTAGGTGTCGTAATACTAGAATTAACTACCAAATTAATAATTTATAAGCCTAACTAAACTTCACTAACTTCAAGCAATAAGGTAATAAAGTGGCAAGCTAGGGTCGAACCATAGAGAAGGACTTTTGAACTAAAGACTTTGATTTTAACTATAAAGCAACTAATTAAGACTCTATGAACTAATTAAGATACTAACCGCAATTAAGACTTACTAATTTAGTGTATCAACAAACAATGATTATGAACAATGGTTAACATGTAGTATGACATAAATGGAGAAGGTTTGGTTTTGAAATAGCATAAGAAACATATGATGAACTCACAAAGGCTTGACACTAACACAACAATAGAATTGTGTCATACTAACCAAAGCTCTGATAACCAATTTGGAGTAAAACTCTTAGGACTCGATTTTTGGACAAATAAGACCCGAAAACAAGAACTAATTTGGACAGAATTAAACTCAACAAAGGACTCGATTTGGACACTTAGATGGATTGTTTTAAGGACCAACAAACTATATAAGGACAGATTTAGAAGCTAATAAACGATTCAACCTAAAGATGCAATTTTTATCATAGAAGCAAAACAACAAACACTAGATATGCAACAATCAAATATGGGAAAGGGCTTGATGTAATTCTCTCTTAGTAATCCAATAATGATAAAGTTTAAGTCTTTTCTCTCTATTATTATCTATCCAATACTATCATCTCAAGAAATTGATACACACAATTAAACCATATGTGAATCCTTCAATTCCAACCACAATTCATTAAACCATGAATGAAAACTAGAATTGAGCATGAAGCTTTTGCCAAGAGATGCAAGCTAGGATCAAATCCTACTAGATTAAACCATGCTAGCAAGAAAAGACATGTAATTTCCTACTTGTTATATAAATCCTTTAAACCAAATCAACATACAACAAGTTTGCTCCAAACAATTCTAGATAGATTAAACCATTTCTCTAGAATTTGCAGTAGTTAGGTAAATAAGATGCAAGAGTGATCAATTCATACATTCATCTACTCAACTTAAGAATTTAAGAACAAAGGAAAGACCAATAGATAAATTGAAAGAGATTTAAGAGTCTTACAACATCAAAGTTGGACACTTTGATCAAATTACACCAAGTAAAGAAAGATTAGGCTTCCATAGTTTTCTTACAACATATAAAATGAAGAAAGATTAACATGAATTAAGGAAAGATTAAGTTTTAATTATTACAAGATGAAAGCCAAGCATGAGATATTAATGGTAAGGAGGTGGTTTAAAAATCTTGGGTATATATAGTGCTGCACTCTTTTCTAGGGTAAACACCGAAATGGGCCTTGAATTTCCACAAAACATGGTCTTTAAAATCTGCGAGGCAGACCAAACCGCAGGCTCTGGTGTGGGCCGCAGGCTCCGGTGTGAGCCGCAGGCTGCGGTTTTGGTCTGATTCTTGGCCGATTATGGCTTGTCATCACCTTGTTCTCCCTTTGTCTTGGCTCCGTGGTATAGGGTCCTAAACGGTGCATCTACCTCGTTCCTTTGAGCTTGGGTCGGGACTTTGGAAGCTTGTCTCGACCTTGACTTGTTGACCGCTCGGCTTTGACCTTGGTTGACTTTGAGTTGACTTTTTAAGTTGAACTCCAAGCCTTTGTATCCTATCAATTTATAACCGACTCAAGCAAGCAATCATTAGAGGTTACACCGAAGCTTGGATCATCCAATTAGCAACATCTATATACAAAGAAAAACTTCCTTATTTCAATAACAAATCACTCCGTTTGGCCTCTTTATTTACCTAACAACAATTAATTGACTCGACTCTATTTGACGCTATCATCTTTCAATTTCGAGATTTCTTTTGTAATTAAAATGGCATTTTCATGCATCAGTTTTGAAAGATGGTTTTAAGCTTGAAATATTGAAGGGTGATCTTTGGAAAAGGATATGCTAATTTCTACTTCAAAAGTTTTCCTCAAATGTGCAAAAACTTACCTTTGGCTTTTGTAAAACAAAGTTTGCTTTTATCTCATTTCTTCTCAAGAATTGTTTTGTAGTGAATGTCTTTCCTCTTTGTTTCTGAAAAAGTTAAAGCCTTTTAAGGAAAATTAAAAATCCTCTTTTCCTCTTTTCTCTTCTTAGAAGGTAGCTCTTTTGGTGCAAACATAGGAAGGTCAAAGTCTTTGTCTCTTATCAAAAGCTTTGACTCATAAACCCTAGCTTGATTCCTCTTTTGTGCTTCCTCTATAAAAGGAACACTTCCCTTCATTTTAAAAGCAAGACTTTTACCTAAGAAATCAAAGTGTGTTGCAAAATCAATTTTAAGAACTCAAAGCTTTTTTCTTTGCAAAAATCTTCTAAGTCTTCAAGAGTCACATCCATTACCATTATTGCTTCATTGTATTGTACTCTCTCATCTAGAATCGTTTGAACCAATAAGTTGTCCTTCTCAATTCTTTTAAAGAATCAGTTTGAGGAAACTTGGTCTTGTAAACATTCTAGTTAGAGTGTCGAGTTCATAGACTCAGTCTTAGAACTCTTGTCGCAACAGGAGTAGGTTGTTGGTCCTTTTTATTGTAACAATTTTAAACAGTCGGAGTAGATCACTTAAATAATCAATAAACAGAAGATTGGACGTAGGTCCTTAGAGTGTTGGCCGAACTAATTCAAAAACTGTTGTGTTGATCTCTCTTCGCTTTTAATTCCGCTGCAATTTATTTACTTGTTCTTCATTTACGTTTTAGATAGCAACAGTCCTAAATACTGTTACTTCTGGTCTGTAGCCTTTTGTAATACCCCCATACACCAAGGTGCCTTACCAAAGACCACCTTAGTGTATAAAGGTGCTACCATCTCGGTTTGCCGAGGTAGTAAATCAAATAAACAATCTTAGAACGTATATTAAATAGCTTTATACTTTACATTGTAGATTAGCGTGATGACTCGATTCCCTTGCTTTTCCCGCATGCATCAAGACTAGCTGTACCTGCTAAACCAACTGCTCACCATCCCCGAATGGATCACCACAGTTTTGGAAACACAACACGGGGTCAGTTCACTAGACAATAAAGATAAGACAAAGTAAGATAAAGATAAACAACTGTTCACAATCCACCTCCAACTCCCAACACATCTCGTAACTGACTACACACTAAAGTGTGTAGCCCTACCAGTGGGGGACCGCAACCTTGCCCACCTAAGCCCCATTCATCAACGAGCGATAACCCTGTTCAATAATGTGCACATCCTCTCCTGGGGCGGGTTCCACAGACGGCGAAATTAGGACGTGAAGCCACTTCCGCAAGTGACTCCACTTAGCCGAAGAAGCACCTCGCGAACATCATCAACCGTCTCAACACCAACACCAACTCCAATCCAACAACATCAATTAATCACAATATCATTCGTACAAACAATCACAACACATATCTTAAATCAATTAAACAGTAAACCGAGTAGGGAAACCATACCTTATCGCTAATCCATGAAAGTGCATCCCACAACTAGCCAGGTAAGACTCCGAGGCGAACCCTACAAGTAGTAACCTCATCCTATTACTAGAATTTCCCAAAAACCTACTAAAAGGCAACGACAAAACAACAACTTACCTTGCGACGCGGACCGAAGTCGGCAACGATGACATCCCAACTCGAAGACCCTAAGCATGAAACATTCCCCCTTCTTGGGTTAGTGTCTAGGCTAGATGAGAGAGTGTACAGAGTTGGGTGATAGGTAGGAGAAAGAGAGAGATTAGTGTTAGAAAGATAAGGGAACCGTCGAAAATGAATTAAGGTTTACGATCTCGCGTTTTTTAATAACGCGTTAACAGACGTAGTACTCAGTCGAATATCTTCATACTCGGCCGAGTTAGCCATACTCGGTCGAGTATTACCACTAATTGGCCGAGTATCCCCTACTAGGTCGAGTAAACAGATAAGCAGGTCTCCTATTTTCTCTCATATCCATTGTTACGGGTCTCTTCGGTCAAATGGTCGGTCAACGAGTCCTTAAACAGGGTGGGTATTACAGTCTTCCCACCTTAAAAGGAACTTCGTCCCCGAAGTTCATCCCATACTTCCCAAATACAAAGGACAACACACCTAATGAAAGACCTCTCGCTTCACGACAATGAGCACCAAACAAAAGTTTAAGACACGTATGATATTAGGTTTCAACATCCTTGACATAGCTTCGACTATGCCGTTACGGTATACAACTACCAAGTTAATTACGTAGCAAAGTTAAATTCAAAGGTACATATCACATAAGTTCGTGACGACTCAGAACTGGAAAGTTATAAAGAAGATGAAGCATAGAACTTGTTAGAACTTTTACCGCGATGTTATCTACCCCTCTAAAAAGGAACTTCGTCCCCGAAGTTCATTCTACCCATACACCAAACTCATAAGTACGCAAGAAAACAACAATCATGGAACATATATCATGTTACAAGACAAGTACGACACGCCCATAATGTATGCAAACAACCGCCCGATTCATGCAATTTAAAGAGACAAGACATGCAACATAAACCAAGAGATGCTAATAGTACGTATATGGACCATGATGATACCATTGCCATTTGGTAACCATTGATTACAATCAACACTCGCGTTCTAGGTCTTATATTACTATTACCGTGTCACAGGTTTCGATCATATATCGTTATCATATAAACAAAGTGCATAAAGCAATATAGTTTCCAAGCCCTGAAATTGTATACATAAAAAAGGTATTATCTATATTAAACCTTACTTTAATAAGTGAGAATGAGTTAGTAAACTCATTTATGAATTAGTAAACCTTGCCCTTGCAAGCTTGTTTTAATCAAGTACTTCTTCCCTGGCGTTTGAGCCGAGTCAAAAATATACAAGATGTTCTCCCCAATATCAAATACAAGCAACATCCACTAATAGCTATACAAATATCAAAACATGTAAGTTTAATCGAAATATATAATCAAATATCTAAAAAATGAAATTGAATACTAACCCCCCACGAAATACGCCCATCATATATCTATTCTTTTCTTATTTCTTCAAAGCGTTTGTCACATATTCCTCCAAGTCAAGGGGAGCACGTGTGTAGGTGCACAGTTTATCAGGACACAAAAATCCAACTATCCAACTGGAAGTTTCTCTTTAAATTGTGTCGCATACTCGTATAAGAAGCTACATTATTATCAAATATAAGACGAAATCATAAGTGTGTGTGTGTGTGTGTGCGTGCGTGCATATATATATATATATATATATATATATATATATATATATATATATATATATATATATATATATATATATATATATATATATAATGATGAAAAAACTTAAGTAATCGAAATTGAAATTAAAATGAGAAAGATAAGTAAAACCTTCCCCAGCTCAATGTCTTGTTCGTAGGCATAAACCAATTTACTAATCTTTATATTAAATAATGAATGTTCACCCAATATAGCTGAACATATATTCCGTTCCAACCTTTGACAATGTTGCCCCAGCTCACTTAGCTCATTCACACTTAGGGGGCCCTTTTTCTCAAAAGTCTGCACATTTAAATTTACTATTTTAATGTTTAATAAAAACTAAGTACTAGAAAAAACATAATGGAATATATGTTCAGCTATATTAATAAGACCATGACATTTTACCTCTTCATTAACATGTTGAACAATGGTACTAGATGCCTTGGTACCATTTGAGTTGACCTTCTCCATACTCTTGTCCTATAAATTAAAATTCAAATTATGAAGAAGTTCATGCTAATACTGATACGTGCATTTTATATAGCATTTTCAAGTCCTATTTGCACGCATTTCTATGTGATTCCCGTAGTTTTAGGCTACGAAATGCCCCGAATAGTCTACTCTGGTTCATTTGGCTTTAATTGCAGGAACGGACCCGAAAAAAGCAGGATCGAGTCTTTTACTGTCCCGTTAGCTTTCATTTAGGAGATGGAAGAAATTGGAGCAAGAATACTATTGCCTCGGGGAGGGTGAAGTCATCTTGGAAGCAATTCAACGTCCAAATGAGCTGGTGCAGTGGTAGTTTGTCGATCGAGAGCTTCTGCTGACCATGTCACTTGATCGAAGCCTTTTAGGTGGTGAACAGTCCTCGATCGACCACCTTCTTTGTTCGATCGAGAGGTGCTCAAATGGTGTTCCTAGATCGAGTAGTGATGTACTCGATCGAGAGGTTTTTGGCTGAAGATTACTCGATCGAGTTGTTTCAATGTACTCGATCGAGTACTTTGTTATCTGACGTGACATTTTCCTGTGAGAACTTGTCTATTTAATATCTTAGGTTTAATAAAATATCTCTCCTATAAATAGAAGAGACGTAATTAGGTTGGGGGAGCCATCTCTCTCTTAACTTTGGATCTGAGTTTTTATCTAATCCTTGAATCATTCTGTTCGACGTTACTTCGCTTTCTATTTTTCGGATCTCGTTTTGTGTAATCTTTCTCTTACTCTCTTTCTATTTAATCTAATTCTCTTTTTCACATCTCTTTTACCCATGTTTGTTCTTGTTTTATCTTTCGTAATCGCTTTATTTATCGTTACGCATAGCTAATTCTTCATTGCTAGGAGGGGAGCCATGATAGTAAAATAATGATGCTTTAATTGGTTTAGGAGGTTTACATGTGAGAATTGTTTTATAGCAATATAACTGTAATTATTAGGTTGTATGCATGCAACTGAAGTAATTAAATTTGTGAAATTCAGACCTAGATCTCGGAAGATTGGAATGAACAGACCTGTTATGAATAATACACTACTCTAATGAGGGCGGAAGCTAAGTTAATAGTGTTTTAGGGCGGATAGCAGACCGAAAGGACTCTTCCACTACCCTTCTCACATCAGACAGACGGACCCACCTTTGGCTGATTTGTGTAATATCAGGGTGAACCGACATCCTGACATCTCTCTTTCAATTTTCTCTCAATCCTGTTCACTCTTGCCTTTTTAATTGTTTTTACTTTTATTACTCTTTTATTTAGTCAAAAAAACTCAAACCCCCATATTTTGTGACCATAGACAGACCGAATAACGAGTAAATAGTGATCGCCTCCCTGTGGATACGATACTCGACTTGTCTCTGCTGCATTAGTTAGAGCCATTGGGTTTTATTTTTGATAGGGTTGTGACAGCCTCATCAAATTTTGGCGCCGTTGCATGGGAGGCAACTATTTTATTTACTTGTTCTATTTTAGTCTGTCTTGAGGCAGTTCTTATCTTTTCTTCTAGTTTTATTTTGATAGGTCCTACGGGTCCTACCTAGACAGGATTCTAGGAGAAAGATCATAAAAGGGAAGGCTTGAGTACCTTTGATTCTTCTACCAAGATGTCTAACGTCTCCAGAATTATAGCACAATTTGAAGCTCAGACTACAAGGTCTGACAAGCTGGAGAGTAGACAATCTTGGGGTGTCCCACCGCAGTTCCATATTATGGCGCAACATGTGGTCTACTGTGAGAGATGTGGTGCTGCGGGGCACAATGCTGTTATTTGTTTGGCGGAGAACGACGAAGTCTATGCTTTTAAGCAGCATAGACAAGCTAGTCATTTCTTTGCATATGTGCCACCACATGCGCTTCAGCTACGAGGCTATCAAAAGCCTCCATTTATTTGGCCGCCGCAACAACAAACCCCTCCTCCCGCTAAAAAGAATGAAGAGATTGCTGAACTGAAGTCTTTAGTGAAGGCACTTGAACTTCAAGTGCAATAATATGATAAATCTAGAGTGGCTCATTTCAAGCTATTTGAATCTCAAATAGCTCAATTAGCTGCCGAGTTGGATTTTAGGCACTCAGAGACGGCATATACTATCTGTACTGAAAGCGGTCTTTCCTATGAAAGACCTGAGTTGCCTATTGACGATGATGATATGTATGACTCGGAATTCGAAGATTTAGTTGAAAATGAAGCACCATACGAAGACTTGTGCACTGTACAACAACAAAAATTCGATCGAACTAGCTACAGTGTTCGATCGAATGAATTATATGACGGAGAGCTCGATCGAACAGAATTCAACATTCGATCGAACAGTTTGTATGAGGAAGACCTCGATCGAACACCTTATACTGTTCGATCGAGCACTGCTGAGGAAGAAGACCTCGATCGAACGGTAAGCATTGTTCGATCGAGTAGTTTTGGTGAAGAAATCCTTCGATCGAGCACTACTTATTCTCGATCAAATGATTTGGCTATGAACAGTGTTGATTCGTCATTTACACCTATTCCGGATGACGTTAAGAAGGTAATTGAAGACCAATCCTGTCAAATTGGAGGTAATGCTACTCCTTCTGTTGAACTCAATGGGATTCTTTCCATTCCTTCCGTTAAATCATATACTACTGTTGATTTGACGCCTCCGCCCCAGTTTGGGAGCAAGTTGGAGGAATATCGTCTTGTTTCTTCTTATACAGGTCTTGACAGGTTAGAAGACCCCGGAGGAGGATTTGAAGATTCCATCCCACATAAGAAGAGGGCGTGGGATAAGGCCAAGAGAAGACTCGACGTAGTTGATGTTGTAAAGAGTCGCTGTTCTTCCAATGCTGTGCTGTGGCGACCAAAAGTCAAAATCATGGATGCCGAGGGGACTTCATTTAGTCAGAAGCCTTGTTGTGGGCCTTTGATTTGCATCGGTGGATGAAGAAAAGAAGGTCGAGCTGGGACCTACCTGAAACTAGCGCTCTCCGGGAGGCAACCCGAAAATTAAAATTTTTCAGTTGATTTTCAAACATTTCAGTATTTGTTGTGTGTGTAATAATTGGTTTTCAGACGATAGACTGGAACATTAGGCTTGTTTTGTTAGTCCTGTGGGTCGTTTATTGCGTTTTTGTAGGTACCTCACGAGGATCCCTCGATCGAGTACTTTTTTGTTCTCGATCGAGCAACTTCTGCAGCCCATTTGACTCGATCGAGTACCATCGAGTAGGCTTGTTGATTCGCTTCCAGTAATGTTGTTATAAAGCTATTAGCGACCTCCCATGTTGCTGGTGTTCTTGTAAGTTTTCCGAGCTTCATTCTTCCCTTCAGTTCGCATTTCCTTTCCCTATTTTGGGTACAATGAGGGCATTGTACGGTTTGGTTTAGGGATGGTATATGCATCCATATCTGTGTCTGCATATTGTTTTTATTGCATATCTGTTGTCACGTTTAATTTTTGTATGCATTGTCTTTGTTTTCAAAAATTGAAAAAATCAAAAAATTCGAAAATTCGAAAACTTCAAAAAATTTCACGTTTATTTTTGCATTTAGGTTGAGTCGGAACGGTGTATTTCGATGATGAAATTGCACTACTTTCTGTCTTTTTGGTTAAGCCTTGCATTGAACTGATATCTTTTTAGCATTGTCTTATTGCACAATCTACGAGTTTATGTTAAAATTTAGCTGAACGAATAGACTTGACCTGGAATTTTGGCAACCTACTTATAATTTCTAAGGAATTAGAACCTTAAAACTGGTGTAACTGGTGTCATTCATGGCCAGTTCATGTAGGGTTGTGAGTAGTTACTCCTTGCATAACATGTATCATTAATTTGCACATATATGAAATTCAATTGCTTTTTGCGTACATACATCCGGGTTAGTGGTTGGTGTCACATGCAGGGAGGTGCTTATTTTTCCCTTTTCTTCCATTTTTACCCATTAACTCCACAATTAGCCAAATTTGCCTTTTGACCCTTAACTACATCCAAATTTAGCCCGCGTTGTCAAGCTAGTTTAGTGATCGTTATGCGGTATATTGTTTATTGAGCCGAATTTGGTTTGTATTGATTATCGGGAGTTGGTAATATGGAGAAGGAGAATTGATGAAAAAAAGAAGTTGAAAAAAGAAGAGAAAAAAACAGAAAAAAACCGAGAAAAAGGAAAGGAAAAAAGATGAAAAATTTGATTGTGAACGGTTTTTGCTCCTATATTCTTATTCTATATCTTATGAGGAGTTAATTTTATTCGGTTTGGTGAGTTTGTATGCCAAATTAAGAGCAATGTGCTTAATTTTTGGTGGATTAGAAGCGGATATTGTTTAATTTGGTTCTGTTTAGGTAGCTAGCTAGACTTATTACCTCACATATACAAAAATATTTTGCCCTTCTTACCCATTACCTCACTTTCCCATACTTTTGTAAGCCCTTGGCTGTGACGGGACCTTGTTTTGTTGGAATGTATGTGTACGGTAGCTATAATTGTCTCTCATAATATATTGCATGCATGTTTATGTGGGTCGTAGTTAGGTGAGCGACTATATTTCTTTCTCTCTTACATATAATTGCTTACCCTTTGCTTCATGAGAAAAGAGTGACCCGTGGGAGTCCATTATCAAAGGTTTTGAAAGGTCGATGGTTCAGCTTTATTATAAACATCCTACAACTCGTGTTTGCATTTGACAGTTTTTGATATAAGTGTTAGTTTGCTTGCATTAAATTGGTTTAAGTGGGCATTTGTAGCTGGCTCTGAGTTTTTATTCCGTTCCATTAGTTCCATACAATTTCCTTGGGGACAAGCAAAGGTTTGGTTTGGGGAGATTTGATACGTGCATTTTACATAGCCTTTTCAAGTATTATTTGCACGCATTTCTATGCGATTCCCGTAGTTTTAGCCTATGAAATGCTCTGAATAGTCTACTCTGGTTCGTTTGTCTTTAGTTGCAGGAACGGACCTGAAAGAAGCAGGATCGAGCCTTTTACTGGCCCGTTAGCTTGCATTTAGGAGATGGAATAAATTGGAGCGAGAATACTATTGCCTCTGGGAGCGTGAAGTCGTCTTGGAAGCAATTCAACGTCCAAATGAGCTGGTGCAGTGGTAGTTGGTCGATCGAGAGCTTCTGCTGACCATGTCACTCGATCGAAGCCTTTTAGGTGGTGAATAGTCCTCGATCGAACACCTGCTTTGTTCGATCGAGAGGTGCTCAAATGGTGTTCCTCGATCGAGTAGTGATGTACTCGATCGAGAGGTTTTTGGCTGAAGATTATTCGATCGAGTTGTTTCAATGTACTCGATCGAGTACTTTGTTATCTGACGTGATATTTTCCTGCGAGAACTTATCTATTTAATATCTTAGGTTTAATAAAATATCTCTCCTATATAGGAGAGACGTAATTAGGTTGAGGGAGCCATCTCTCTCTTCACTTTGGATCTGAGTTTTTATCTAATCCTTGAATCATTCTGTTCGACGTTACTTCGCTTTCTATTTTCCGGATCTCGTTTTGTGTAATCTTTCTCTTACTCTCTTTCTATTTAATCTAATTCTCTTTTGCACATCTCTTTTTACCATGTTTGTTCTTGTTTTATCTTTTGTAATCGCTTTATTTATCGTTATGCATAGCTAATTCTTTATTGCTAGGATTAGGGGAGCCATGATAGTAAAATAATGATGCTTTAATTGGTTTAGGAGGTTTACATGTGAGAATTATTTTATAGCAATATAACTGTAATTATTAGGTTAAATGCATGCAACTAAAGTTATTAAATTGGTTAAATTCAGACATAGATCGGAAGATTGGAATGAGAAGACCTGTTTTGAACAATAGACTCCTCTAATGAGGGCGGAAGCTAAGTTAGTAGTGTTTTAGGGCGGATAACGTACCAGAAGGACCTTTTCACTACCCTTCTCACATCAGACCGACTAACCCACCTTTGGCTGATTTGTGTAATATCATGGTGAACCGACATCCTGGCATCTCTCTTTCTATTTTCTCTCAATCCTTTTCACTCTTGCCTTTTTAATTGTTTTTTCTTTTATTGCTATTTAGTTTAGTCAAAACAACTCAATCCCCCATATTTTATGACCATAGACAGACCGAATAACGAGTACATAGTGACCGCCTCCCTGTGGATACGATACCCTACTTGCCTCTGCTGCAATAGTTAGAGCCAGTTTGTTTTATTTTTGATAGGGTTGCGGCAGTGTCATCAAATACATACCCCAATTATGGTACATGGTGTTTACCTCGTCCTTGTTTAGATGAACAACATGCCTATAATATTATTTTCCTAAACTATACTACCGATAAGATACATAGTACTTTACTTGTGTTGTGTAACTATTTGTGCAAATTTTACTAATAAATAATACTTCATCCAATCCAATCCAAACTACCCACTTGCTTTTTGGAGGTCAAACTTTGAAGTTTGATCGTTAATCCACAGAAAAATATAAAACTTTGAACGATAAAATTTACACATTTAGTTGTATTATGAAAATATCTTTCATAAATTATATTTTTTGCAAAAAAAAAATTATATAAAAAGGAAGAAAAACGCGGTCAAAATGTCGCCTCGAAGACCACCTAAAAGCAAGTGGGAAGTTTGGATTGGATTGGAGGGAGTATTGGTTTAACCAAAGTTTTTGATTGATTATGTTTTCTTTTTATATATATTACGTATCGCTATGTTATCTTTGTGTGAATTTGATTTTAGAGTTGAAAATAATTCTATTTTCATTAGCGACACCGATCTTTCGCCAAATATTTTTTTTATGTGCGTGCACTCCTTCTTTCAGATGAGTTTTATTTACATATTAATCATTTAGTAATAAAATATTTAGTAAAATAACTTAATTTTTATTATTAGGTCAATATAAGCATGGTGACTAATGAATATGAGGAAAAAAACAAGGGTTATAATATTTATTATTGGAACTGACTGCTATCTCTAAATAATGTGATAATAACCTATTCGAAAATGACTTGAACCTGAAACAACCCGACCCAGTGGCGGAGCCAGATATTAACCCCAACGGGGGCGAAAAATCTCAGTAGGGGGCGAATGGGTAATGGTTTAAGGTAAACTCGAAAAAAGTTGGAAAATTTTAACTATAACGATGAAATTTTCGACCGCCCTCGCCCCTGCTAGCCCCCCTAACTCCACCACTTATCCAACCCGACCCATTTCGAACCAAATTCTTGAAAACCTGATTTGTTCCGACCCGAACCTAACCTGATTAGCTCGTTTGCCAGGTCTATCTCCGTCCCAATAATTTTTTTTACATTGATTAATATATTCCTCATAGAAATTAAAAAGATAAATAAATGATGGGACGTAAGGAATGCCAAACGTTTTTTTTTTCTAAGCTAACTTATCGTGTACCTTTGAAGCAAACTACCTTAGAAAAACTATTGTTTAATACAGAGTATATTACTACGTGTGTAGTAGAGGTTGGACATCCCAAGAAATTTGTGCAAATCTAGCTGTTAGAATGATTTAGGTAAATACGCAATTATAGCAAAATTTCAGCGAGGGTCGAGAAATTATTATGATGAAATAAAATGGGCATGCTTGCTCTCATAATCATAAAATACACAATGAATGGATCGTATAATGATCAATTTTAGCTTCTCATAGGAAGCAATCGTGTCGTTTAACAAATTTTTTAGAATGATAGAATTTCTATGGAATTCATTTGCATTCTCGATAGTAGTTAGTAATAAACAAAATTAAGTCACTTAGATTAATTACAAAAACTTGAAACTATTATTAAGTTATTGATATAATATTTAAAATATGATGTTTAGATAATTACAGTATTAAACACCATTTGAATATTATTTTATATATAAGTTAATTTTTATTAAACATTATTTTTATATTATTCTTTATGTTAATTTTTAATTTTATTTTAAGTGTTTAAAAAAAATTGAGCTTACAGACATTTTATGTTGTGAATTATCATATTGAATAATGCGTATAAAATTGGAGATTATGTATATATCTAAGTTTTTTTTTCTATAGTATATCGAATTTTTCATATATATAAATAAACCGGAATATTAAGAAATAATCTTCTAATTCTAATAGAAAAGTTGAAAAAAGTAATTTTAAAATAATAAGTGCACAAATATTAAAAAATAATTTTCTAATTCTAATAGGAAAATTGTACATGATTAATTATTTCCTAATTCTAATAGAAAAATTGTAAGTAATTAATTTTAAAATTTAATTAAGTGTTTTAAAAAAGTTGGAGACTACCACGTCGCTAAAAAAAAAGCCTCAAATATATATTTACTAGATTTAATGCCCATGCGATGCACGGGCCTAGAAATAATACCGTCTTATTTAATCTTTTTTAAAGCTCTGAAAAGGTTATATCATGAGAAAAATAAAAAAAAAATTGTTTGACAATTTTTATTTTGTCAAAACAATGGCTAAGAAATTTCATATTTTTGTTTGTTAGAGCAATTCAATAATTTCACATAAAATACATTGTACAATCACAGTCCATTCAAATAATTAGTATCTTATAGGATCGAGTGTTTGGTTTTTACAAACAACGAAAGGTCCCAAACTCCTAACTAAGGTAAAACTTTATTCATGAGAAGGCTCTAAAACCCTGACTAATTAAGGTCGGATTTTGTAGATAAATTTGTATGAATGTTACCTGTGCTGTATGTAGTGTTGTTTTACCCATCTTACACATTGCTTTTATTAGTTATCCAATAAGGCAATAATTCTTTGTTTCCAATCTCCCATTAGATTAACATCATTTTTATTTTATTTTTAATTTCATCGCAGCTTAAAAACTTTTTCACAGCTACTAATAAATCGATCGACTTCTACGACTTAGCAATCAGCACCTTTTACAACTACAAATTACAATTTATAAGTGGTCGTGGGCAAATTGGCAATAGTGCAATACTCCCTCCATCCATGTCATTTGTGTATCTATTTCATTTTAGGGTGTCTTATTTATTTGTTTACCTTTCTTTATAAGGAGGGTTCTCATGAGTAATTTGACTTCTTAATGGGACTATTGTCCATTTGTCCATAATAATATCCTCTCCTTTACTTGATCTTTTGTCTAAAAATAAAGGTAAGAAAACGACGGAGACGGAAAAGTAAATCAAACCAACGTGTATTGTATAAACCCTACATACCCAACATGTTGGAGTAACATGTTTTAAATGGGCTTGCTTATTACCTCACTTTACTTTGGTACTTAATTACTTATATTGATTATAAGATAAATAACACGAAATTGGAGAATAATAGTACTTGAACTCGTTAAGCTGTTTAATGTTTGACTTCTATTATTTTTGAAATACGAATTTGTGTTAACTTTGTCCCGAAACTAAACTATGAATCATAAAACTAATGTGGACAATAAAATTAATAGCAATATCTGTCTCTAAACTACAATAGAAATCTCTATATGTATAGAACTTGGAAGTAAAGAAAGGGAAGCTCATCATGAATTGATATAATCTAACGAAGCATTAATACACTATTGTTATATACACAAAGAATAATGAGTACAAATAATATATTACTCCCTAGTTAAACATATGATCCATAAGGTAGAAGATGGTGTTTTCACATTCAGCTGTTTTGCCGTCCGATCCCGTAACTGTTCATCACGAACAAATCAACGCTTTTGGCCGTAACCTACAAAAATATTAAGACATATATAAATAGATTCATAAAGAAAGTAAACTCAAAGTTAGTTTTGCTCCGTAGGTGACCGTTCTACGGTAACTCAATAGTTGCGCCTACACGTTCTCCGATCCAATTATCCCCACCTACCATTAGAACAAAAAGTTATACCTAATTAATAGTTACTCCATAAATCATCCATAGATGAAAATAAGAGTAGCATGATATCCGCTGCAATACCAAATAAACCATAAAATATATAGTAAACTGTTTCATGAAAGTTGTTGGATAACATACAATTACAAAAGATTTGAAACTGAATTTTAACATACTAAAATATCCTAAATGTTATTGCGTAACTATGAATCTATGGTTATCATAGCCAAGTATAAAAAATACGGAGTAGCTAAATTCTATATGTTCCACTAATATCAATTAGGCGAGGAATAAAGAATCAACAATATAGCGTATTAGCGTGAGAAGCATACCCAACTACCGAACCGAGAGAGGAATAAGAACTGCGAGGTAGTAATATTTAAATTGCCCTCAAGGCATGCATGCAATAAAACATCATTCCTAATAATCACTCCATCTGTCCATCATATTGATAAACTCAAGTTTACCTGTTATTTCTCCGTATATGTTTCAATGGTACGTACGACAAATATAGAATAACAATTTTTTTTATATAGAGTTAGTGTACACAATATCAATCCAAACTCAAATACTATTAGCAAATATATTCACCACCGTAGAATTTAAGTTTGGTCCAACTACAATGATAAAATTATTTATATAAATATAATTGCCAAATATAATAATAATGTATTAATTAATATTTTATGAAAATTAGACTCTAACGTGTTTCGTAAAATTTGGACTCTCTGTAATCGCTCGAAAAACTTCCTTTATTAATATAGATAGGTAGATTTAATGCGTGCGATGCACGGGCCTAATGTTTGGTGCTTTTGTAAAAATGAAAAGACTTGAATCAAGCATATACTCTCATGAAACTTGCATATACGTAGATATATTTCACTTCGTCTTTGCATGCTGAACATTTAGTGATCAATTTCGTTACGTTGTGACATAATCTGATTATATGAACATAACATTTATTATTAAGCGTCTAACTGAACCCGTTTGACGTGTTTTTTTTCTATTTGAGTCATTCTTGTGTTAGACGATGTAAGCATATTCTACAGTAAATAAGTAGTTAGCAAGAGTCCTATAAAAAGCAGATAATCATGTATTAGCCGAATTAAACGGAGAAAAACAGGTGTGATACATGCTCATTATTTCATTAAATTGCCTCATTCTCCAAAAAAATATTTAATAGTTTCACGATAATTTCATTAGACCGACTTAATTAAGAATTTATGTACAAATTTTGTTAATCAATTAGCCAAAGCACAAGCTAAAATATTCATTTTATTAATTTCATTTCATCCCCTTTGTTTTCATTTTTTTATGGAGTCCCCATTTTCTTTTGGTTGTGCGTAAAACCCATCAGGCTATCACCCTCATTAATCACCTCCGTCGTCCTCCTGCCGAATTATGCAGCACCATCTATCAACCCCAATCCAACACCGCAAACCTCGGATTAACCACCAATCGCCTCCCCAAACTATGATCTATTAACGCCCTACTATTTCACTTTCAGTAGCCTAATATTGAGTCTCCATCTTTCATTTATTCTTTTCCGATTCCTATTACTTCCATATCTATCTGCTACCCAAATCATTTTGCATCTATATGATTGATTGAATCTAACTTGTAATTTGTTATCACTTTTGTACTTAATTATCGTATCGACATTGATGCCTGTCGTTGTGTGCACCAAAAATAATATTTATAAAACCTATTAAAACTAACGAAGCTAGTGGTAGTAGCATGGTCGATCCACGGGGAGGTAGGGAGATAATAGTTGCTTTTATTTGAGTCTAAGGGTAACAGTTGAGGGGGTTTTGATATGAATTAAATCTAAATCTAATAATATAAACTAAATAAGCAAATAAAAGCAATAAAGGATGTAAACAATGATAAAAGAAATGCTAAGACGGTCGGTTCACTATAGCTACGATGGCACATAATCCTAGGTAAGTCCGAAATACAGTCGTGTAGGATGGGTAAAACATGTCCTCTCGGTCCAAGTCAACTAGTAGCTCCTTTCGGCCTATGCTACCAGTCCCTAAGTCTCACTAATGCTAACTCTCGCCCCAATTAGCGATTCCTAAAGCCTAAATTACATTATCTCTCGATCTCAGCAATTTAGTCGTCTCAATTCATTAATTAATGCCCTCCCTTATCTCTCGATCTACGGGTTGGTCAAACCTAAGCATCTAACAAGTCTCCTTTCGGTCTCATTGTTAAATATTGCACTTTACGAATCAAGCGTTGCTAATCGGACACGAAGTCGGTCGATCGACCAGCTACCCGGTCGATCGACAAGCGGCTCGATCAATCGACTAGTTAAGCCAGTCGATCGACCAAGCCCTCGGGGTCACCTATTCTAATGCCATCTACGCTATAGATCCCCTACATCTTAGCACGGGGTGTTTAGCTACTCATACTTACGCAAATAACAAGAACTAATTTGATAATAGGCATAAAGGATTGCATAATTGAAATAATTGATGAATAAATTCGCATAAAATTATAACTAGGGCTTTGGGATTCTATCTAGCAAGAATTAATACTAATAAAACGATATAACAATACTGGAATTAAAAGATTAAAATTACCGAAACAAGGGACAAGATGAATCCGAAAGCAAAGTACAAACTTTTCTGAGAATTCTAAACTAAAAGTAATGAATACTGGATGTATGATAGGAACTAGATGATAGTGAATTCCCCCCTCAAAAGGTAGGAAGGGGTTACGTTAAATAAGAATGTTACGTAAAACCCTACCCGAAACCTAATTACAAATGGGCTTCTAATTCCCGTCTTTAATTTGCGTCAGCTCGCGTGGTGGGCGATCGACCATGAACCCGATCGATCGACCTACTAAGGGTGTCTTTGTCTGATGAATGCATTCGACGAATTCTACAAATAAGACACCGATCTTAAAACAGCTGCCATTTCTTCGTTACTTGGTCAAATCAGGCGTTCTACGCGGCGTTGGAAAGCTAAGAGGATAAGCTTTCACCTCCAATTGGAATCACTCGATTATCAGATATATAACTTGAGATATGGCCATTTTAAGCAGTCTGCAATGTCGAGAAGCATTTCTTCGCTTGTTTAAACTTTGCAACTTGTACGCAACTATGCTTTTGCTATCTTTTAGGCCTTGAAACGCGCACCAAGTTCATCTCTTGAGTCAAATCTTCATGTCAAATCCTATACCAAGCACTTAGGGACGGATTCGGCTCGATTTCCGCTGGATTCTTCACATTTCTGCAATATTACACAAAAACACGAAAGTAGACGGAAATAGGGGAAATAGTAGCATAAACTACATAATTGAGCTCTGAAATACGTGTAAAATAGGGTGTAAAACATCATATTTAAGGTAAGCATTAGACATGCAAAATCCCAAATCAGGAATTTTCAATTCATCGGAGGAGGTTGCAGTATAGGGTTTCATCGGATGGGGTTGCAGTAAAGGGTTTTGTATTTGCTGCTGGTTTCGTTGTTTAACAACAATAATATATGTGAAATGGTGATGTGATGAAGCTGATGTAATCTACCCTCGTTCCTGATTTGTTGGTTTCGTATCATCCTTAAAAGCCCGAGCTTTCTCGTTTTTGAGGCCAACTTTCCACCAACTCAGTTATGTCCCTCTTCATTATCTCTCAATTCTACTTATTTTTTTTTATTTTTTTTATTTTTTGGGTTTATTGTTTGTTGTGTGTACTGTTCTAGTTAGTTTTTTGTCTATCTTAATTAGCTGACACGTGGTGGTATGTTTCGTTTTATCAAGTTTGCCTATTGCATTAGAAATCTGATTCGATCGCGTAAATTAAGTAAGCTAAAACCACATAGAGAGCTTCTGCAGATGCATGATCAAGATGGCATAATAGAACTTGATAAGAATCTGTGTGGACTATGTATGTATGAAATTAAAGCTGCTTGTATTCTTTTGACAGAAATTCTAAGACAGTAAGAGCTTGTCTTTACCCCATAAACTGGCGTGTCACGTGTTAAAAATGATCATTAGTTACTTGTAATTGAGTCTTGTGTCGTGGAAAACTACTTGATTTTCATTCTCTAATTAGGGATATTGAGATGATTGCACAGCTTGAACATCACTTGAGGTACTTCAAAAATTGTGCATCAAAGGAGAAATCTGTAGCTTGCTCCACAGTTTGTGTATCAGTTTGACATAAGTTCTGATTTTTTTGTTATAAGTTTTTTATCCGTTCTTTATCTGTAATCTCACTTTGTTTCACCATTGCATATTACTAAAAATGGTTGTCCCATGGTATTCAATCATTTTTATTTTCGCAAATCACGATATCGTATTATAAAGTGATGGTATGTTCAATATTTTTGCCTTTTTTGGTTGGGTCATGGTAGGCATATCTGTATAATAGAGATAGTATTGATCTATGTATCGTCCATAAAATTTAGATATTTTTATGTTTTCTATTTAATTTGCTATAAGATCTTTTATGTTTGTTTAACCTGTACATCCGTTCTATAAGATTAGACTTAGGTTAATTTTTTGTCAACATAATCTTATTCTTTGTAATTGCACATATAAATGTCTTAATAAATGTCGTTCTAAGGTTGAAAGGAGTAGAGTATGTTTCATGGTACAAACTTTAGACAATCAAAATTATATAGTGTGGAATTTTGGTATAGACAGGTCACTATATTCTGTAAAGTTTGAGTTTAGCTATTATATAGAGGTCACAAAGCTTAGCTTAGAACATACCAAAATTCCACACTATATAATTTTGGTTGTCTGAAGTTTGTACCATGAAACATACTCAGCTCCTTTCAACCTTAGAACCCAACATCACATTGAGAAAGGCATATGTTGGTGCAAAACCTATCGAAAAAAACACATCTCTTCATGCAACTCTGCCGCGAGACCGCCATAGCTCACAAACCGACATAAAATAAACCAAGACACCATCAAAGCTGTTTTCACCTTTTAGAATACGACTTGAGTGGTGATACGTAATTTAATCCAGTAAAAACGATAATGACCCCGTATTTGATCCAAAAAGAAAACCATTCACTCCTCTTTTTATCAAAACAATGGCTTAGCGAGAATTATATAAACATGGTTAGTCTTGTCTGAAGACGGGTCGGAGCAAGTGACGGGTAATCCGCTCACAAAACGGATAGGGGGACAAGGTGGGGTACCCCCCGTGTGCTTCTCTATCTCCTCTATTTGAGTCATTTGTGAGAAGAAATGATATTCGTCACTTCAAAGTGACGAATACGTGCCGTCTTCAATGAGATTTTGTGTTACATAAAATAGAAAACATAACAACATAACAGAAGGTCCCATTACCAAAGAAAGGACCATAAAAACTAGTAAACTGCAATTATGCTTTGCAAGTAGAACAAGCGATTTAATATCCCGCCCTCCTCATTTGTTATCCAAACCACTATCCCATTCAGTGACACTACAGGATAAAGTCAATATTCTATCTACTAATAGGTAGATTTGGAGATGAAAAGAAGTGTAATAGCCCAAATTTAAAAATAACGTAATTTACAATCAATAGATGGTTTAATTTAATTTTAACACCAAAGTATCTTTGTGAGGATGCTGAATGTGCATTCTATGAATAATGATTGGGGATAAAAAGGTCAAAATTTTGTTAAACCAGCACAAGATAATTGGTCCACACCATCTTAGTAGTTAGACTAAAAAATTGCCAAAAAAACAACAAACAAGTTCAATGAACTTAATTCAAGGTTTGACATTAGTTTTGATACCATAATGCTTACCAAGGGGAAGTGTGCAAGCATTATGGTATCAAAACTAATGTCAAGTGGAACTTCTATGTGATCACCTAGAAAACATAACTTAGCAAATTACATGTCGAGCGCTAATTAAGCAAAATGCATGTAAAACGACGTTAAGCCTTACGGAGTACATTAAGAAAGTTAACTTACGATCTCTGATTTGGAGGAAAGAACAAGCAAATAAATGGAGGGTAAATATTAATAATCTAAAAAATGACCTTAATGAAAATTGAGCAAAACCGGTAGATTCATTTTATGGATATTAGACAATAATCTATTACCAGATTATCTGAGTTCTCGGAAATGTTAAATGGCTCGCATTACAAGTTTTTAAACAGCTTTGAAAATAGAAATAATGATAAGAACTCAGGTTGTCCGTATCTCGGCAACCAAAGATCCTAGTAGACCAAGGTTCATTAGAGAAACTTGATAGCTTTCGGGTAAAGCCATCCGCATTCATTACATGTTTATGACAAATTTTGTATCGCAAAATAAATGTAATACAAAATAGGAAACAAATGAATTTTTATTAATATCAGAAAGTTTATGTGTACAATCTCTAATGTATCCTCTGATTCTAAATACCGTAGTAGATCACGTAAACGACATGCGTAGTAGAGGCGCGAACGTTGTATTTGAATGACACTGTAGAGGTTGTATGCACTGTAGGAGGTGTCGATTTGTATTCTTTAGAGGGTCACTGCGACTTGTTCTCTCTTGAATCTTTGTAGCTTGAACTTGAATTTCTTGGGCGGCGACACGAGTTTTGGTGTGCTTGTTGTTTGCTTTCGAAGTGTCTTGAGAGGGAATTTATAGAGCTTTTGTGTCTTCTTCTCTCGAATTTTATGATTATGATTTCTCTCTCACTTTGAAAAGAATGAGAATAGCTCTATTTATAGAGTTTCAATTCCCCTTGGTGGACTTTGACATTCACAGGCCCATTTATGGGTTTATTAGTGAACTTGGCCCAAATTTGATCTTTTTCGGGTTTAATGATGTTTGGATAACCCATTTTGTAATCCGCTTTAGGACCAAGTATTTCATTTAATCGGGGCAAATTAATTAAATTGAGCTAAAATTTAATATTAACTCAAATTCAATTGATTTATTTTATTTATTAAGCACATTAAAAATTTTCCGTGCCTACAAATTGCCCCCTCGGGACCTTGTCAGATGCACTTTTAGTGTCTTGATGTGGCGAGGTCTCGATTCATTTTAGCTTTGACTTGGAAGTCGATGCGCACCCAAATTTGGCAAGTGACTTTTTTCTTCGACTTGAAAGTCGATTGCACCTTTACTTGACGTAAAGGTAGTCCATTTTCTTTATAACGTCACCCTATTATTATCCGACTTGGCGGATGACATTTAATTTAATTAACGTCATTCGGTCATTGTCTGACTTGGCGAATGGCATATTGACTTGGAAGTCGACAGGTACTTGAGCTTGTCGCCACACTGACCCTTTATTTCTCTATTTATTTCACCCGATCATTATATGACTTCGCAGATGACCATCTCATGAAATAATTGGTGCCCCGTTTTTGGATTCACATTATCTTTGATCAATTTTGACGATCAAAATAAAACCGGACCAGACTTTGACATATGATAATGCCACTCTCGTGAGATAGCAATTGGAATATGGCTTTGAAAAACAATGGGCCAAGATTTTACGTAGGAAGCAAGCATGCAAAAGAGATAAAGAGGCAAGCCTTGATTGGTTTCCTTATTCCTTTTTATATTTTATGGAAAAGGATAAGCATAGGATCCTCAGATAAATGCACCAAGGTAGGGTTTATGGTAACCCATCACCTATATACATAATCATAGGTATGAACATCCATGCGAACTCCTCCTTACGGGCGGTATTTCCTCTTTTTTTTTTTGCGAATAAAATCTTATTCTATTGATTACGGACACGGACCATTCATTTCGATTTCTCGACTCGTTGAGAATTTAACATACTCCAAGTAAGTTAATCTCTTCAAACACGAACTCTCTTTGCCGATGCTAAATTTTTTATTGACTTTCTTTTTTTAGTCTTTGCATATACAATAAAGACGAATACAATTTGACAAATCGAGACTCGGCAATGTTGGCAACGATGGAGCCCTTTGTGCATATGTGCAACAAATTTATCGCCTTTCTTCTTCCTTGCTTGGTCTTTGTTTTACCATGTTTATTGAACAAGTTAAATCAACACAACCATATGCTTTAGAAATCTTGCCTTTAGAAACACCCTACCATGCCCAAATTGAAATTCTAGCAAAGCTCCAATCATATTGTGGCCTGCGTTTTGTATATCATCGACCCGAATTTTGCCTTGCTTAACGTCCACCATAATATAATATTGATTTAATCCTTGACCTGAAATCACTTTGATCGCTTGGATTTAAAGACTTAATAGACTTGATCTTGTATTTTTACTACGGTGAAACTGCAAAGGTCGACACCCAATATGAGCAAGACCAATTCTTGAGTTGATGACCATCAACCAAATAAGAATTACCTTAACCTTGAATCGGTCGGTTAGTCATATTTGTATTCTTGAGTGGAATCACGGCTTTTGTTTTTTTTTTTTTTTTTGTATATTTTCTTTGTTTCTTGGAGGGTGTATGCAGGTTGGACTAAGCGCGGTCTATTTATCAATTTACGTGGATTACTCCTGTCGGATCATTTCGACTCTCTTCGGGTTGTCATGCAATGTACCGATCCGTCGACCCTTGAAGATGTGGAAATTACTCGGTCGGATCATTCGACTCTCTTCGGAGTTGTCATGCAATGTACCCGATCCGTTGACCGCATGATGATTTGAAGTTATTCCGGTTGGATCATTTCGATTCTCCCTTGGAGTTCATGCAATGTACCTGATACGTCGACCGGGCCAAGATATGGAGGTTACTCGGTCGGATCATTTCGATTCTCCTTTGAGTATCATGCAATGTACCCGATTCGTCGAGCATGAAGAGACTACGAGCTAATCCGAGATGGGTCATTTTGGTTTCTCTTTGGCGTTAACATGCAATGAATCCAGCTCGTCATTGCAGGAGGTGTAAGAGACAAGATCTTTGCGAGCTACTCGAGTCACGCAATGTATTGCCTCGTCGACGGGAAGAACAAGATGGCGAGCTACTCTCATAGGAGATGTCATGCAATGTACCTGACTTGTCGACTCCAAGAGGCTACGCAATGCATCAAGTTAATACATCACGCGATTTGTCATTGACATGAGGAAGAAGATATACATCCCGATTATTCGGCATATTTTTGAGAAGTCTCTCACGAGCAATGGCGTACATTTCTCTAAAGCACATAATTGCACTTGACAGGATCAAGACAACATGGTTCAAAGATGGATGGTGTTTGTTTGGAGGTATGGCTGCACTTGAGCTACATGTTCACCCAAGTCGCCTCGTGCACTGTAAAGCGGAGTACTTTACAAGATCAAGACGTAGTTCATAAAAGACGGAAGGATTTTTTTTTTTTTTTTGATTTTTTTTTTGATTTTTTTGGTATGCGGTTTAACCTCTTGCTTAGGAGCTTTGGTGTGCGTTTAAGCTCTTGCTTAGGAGCCTTGGTGTGCGGTTTAAGCTCTTGCTTAGGAGCTTTGGTGTGCGGTTTAAGCTCTTGCTTAGGAGCCTTGGTGTGCGATTTAAGCTCTTGCTTAGGAGCCTCAAGAATAGTAGCGCTTCAAGAATTTTCCGTTGATTGGACCGACACGCACACCGTCTTCATCAACAATCTTATAAGCACCATTTGTGTAGACCTCTTGTACCACGTATGGACCATCCCACTTAGAGGTGAATTTACCAGGCGGCTTATGAGAGGTGATGATTTTCTTCGTGCATCGCAAGGACGAGGTCTCCTACTTGGAAAGAACGAGGCGCACCTTTTTGTTGAACGCGCGTGACAACCTTGCTTGATAGCACTTTGGAGCTTTGTTGAGCCTCTAATCTCTTTTCATGAGCTTCCAGCTCGCTAATCGCAATTTGTCATTCTCATCATCAGTGAGTCCCTCACGAATAGCAATGCGTAAGGAAGGGATCTGCAACTCCAAAGGCAACACGGCCTCCACTCCATACACCAACGCAGCGTGCGGGGTTGCTTCCCGAGTAGGTGTTTTGTATGTGGTATGATATGCCCACAACGCCTCACCAATTCTTTCATGCCAATCTCGCTTTGACTTTGCTACTACTTTTCTCAACAAGTTGCAAAGAGTTTTATTAAAGGCTTGACCAAACCATTTGCAAGAGGCATTGTACATGGATGACTTGTATTGTTTGAACTTGAATTTTTCTCCCAGACTTGTCATCGGATGGTTGAAGAATTGTTTCCCATTGTCAGTTGTGATACGTTGAGGTACGCCATATCTGTAGATGATTTGGGTTCTAATGAAGTCCACAACATTTTCTTTCTTCACTTCCCGTAGTGTGATGGCTTCCGCCCATTTTGAGAAATAGTCGGTGGCGGCGAGGATATACGTGTCCATTTGAGGCCTTTGGAGTAAGAGGTCCCACAACATCAAGTCCCCAAGCTTCAAAAGGCCATGAAGAAACAAGAGGATGCAACGGCTCAGCGGTTGGTGTATGAAGTTTGCGAATCGACAGGTTCATTTTTCGCAAAGTCCATACAATCTTGCACCATGGTTGGTGATAATACCCCATTCTCTTTACGATCATGAAGTTTAGGCCCGGATTGATGAGCACCACAAATGCTGAATGAGCTTCATGCATTGCTTCAGTAGCTTCGTCATTGCTTAGACACCTCAACCATTGGCACGAGAAAGAACGTCTAGAAGAGCGTCCCTTTATAGTGAATAAACTTTGGAGCACGTCGACGTATCTCAACCTTGGTTCGGGATCATCGGGTAATTTTGGTGGTCAAGAAATCAATGATAGGTTGACGCCAATCATCTTCATCAGCTGTGTAGACGTATATCATGTTGGTTGTGTCTACATTTTCTTCTCCTTCAAGCAAAGATAACGCCCAGACGTTCGCAGATGGGACTTGCATAGACTCTTGCCTCTGGTGCCAAAGTGGTGCAAGATCGAAGCGCGTCGAACCAACTTATTGGCACTCCTTGGTACATGACCAACATGGATGTCGTCAAGTTGATTCAGAAGTTGTAATGCCCGTTGATGGTAGGGAATCAAGTCTTTCTTTTTCACTTCATATTCATTCAAGGACTTGGTTAACCACTAACTCGAGTCTCCAGTAGATGTCCATATCCCCTGGCCTATTTCAATCGCCATTTGAAGGCCGAGTATAAGGGCTTGGTATTCTGCCATATTATTTGTACACAACCGCGAGTGAGTGTAAAGGCATATGACATAAGATGATTTTATAGATTACTGGTACAACTAGCTCGACTCCATCTTGCCTTGCAGCACCGTCAAACACATTTACCATGGAGGTAGGGCGTCCACATAGAAAATTTCTTCTCCGGGAGGTCATTGAAAATTTCCCACTCTGCAGCACTGGATGATGATGAAAGAAGTGGCGATAAGCTTGACCTTTCATGACCTTTTGAGGCACGAACACCAAGTCATCACCGCTTAAGCAACATTGCCCATTTCAGCAAGTCTTCCGGACAAGACTGGTCTTGAGAGTATGTACTTGATTGGATCAGCTTTTGAGACTACATGTATGGTATGCGCCCGCATATAGTGCCCTCAATTTCTAGATGGCAAACACCAAAGCAAGACATATCTTCTCTATAGGCGCGTAATTCAACTCAGCTCCAACCAAGGTACGACTCAGGTAGTAGAGTGCTCTCTCCTTGCGGTCTTCAATTTCTTGAGCACACATTGCCCCAAGTGAGCGTTCTTGTCTTGCAATGTAGAGGACGGTGGCTTTCTCGAATTGGTGCTAAAGATTGGCGCTACCGCCAAGTGCTTCTTGATGCTATCAAAAGCATTTTTGCATTTTTCATCCCATTGAAATGGAACATCCTTTTTCATGAGATGGCTAAACGGCTGGCAACGCCCGGCTAAGTTAGAGATGAACCTTCGGGATGTATGCTAAACGTCCTTGTAATCCAACAACTCTTTCAATGTCTTTGGTTCCGCATTTCGCTGATAGCTTTGATTTTTGTTTCGTCAATTTCAATGCTCTATGCCTCGACCACAAAACCTAAGAACTTCCCAGATGTGACTCAAATGCGCACTTGAGTGGATTCATCTTGAGTTGACATTTTCTAAGTCTTTCAAAGACGGTTCGAAGGTCTTTGATATGGTCTTCTCTTTTCTTTGATTTGACAACCACGTCATCAACATAACACTCTATTGTTTTTAGCAAGCATGTCATCAAAGATCTTTTGCATTCTTGGCGTTGATATGTGAGCGCGCGGCATTCTTCAATCAAACGGTGCGTGACTGCAGAGAAGATCCCTTTTGGGGTTGAAAACATGTTGCTTCTTGATCTTGAGTGCCATATGTATAAAACATTCAAACAATAAAGAAATACAATAAATATGAACTACGATAATGAAAATTACAATTAATTCTGATGGATTAAGCGATTTATAATAGAAAATACCTTTAAAGCGGATAATTTGAAAAAGAAATAAAAGAATGAAATAAATAAACTATGAACAGGAATTAGCGTGTGTGGACAGCGGGCACGCCGCAGAGCGCTTGGGACGAGGGGAGCTGCGAAGCAATCAAGCGTTTGCATTTTGTATGGAGTCGCCACCAATTTTTATGGGAAATTGGAGCAGATTCAGAATACCTGCGTGTCATGTCGAGACACAAAGTAGGTGACATGAACACTAAGCTAATCGTTACCCTTAGCATTCTATGTCTAGAATGACTCTCGTGGATGCCGATGAACACGGGTGCTCCGGAGATACTGGAGTAAGGGGTGAGAGTGCGTATTAGAAGCTCTTTTGATCGAACACCTAATCACGCCCGCCTCGATAGCGGCCTCTACTAATGATTAGGGAGTTTATTCGTACTTGATATATAGTCGGCTATATGCATGCAATGCAACATCCATAGATTAATCCTAGCATGTGAGAATTAGGCTAAGTCGGTTGACAATTAGTTAGCATACAATTGATGTCGAAGTTGGAATTAATGTTCAATTACATGTGAAAACATACAAGCAATGAAAGAATAAAGATTACAATGATAGAAACTTACAATGATGAAAATTACAATAATTACACATTTGGAAAGAGCGATTTATATAAAACACCTTTAAAGCGGATAATTTGAGAAAAAGGAATAAAAGAAATAAAAATAAATAGCGAAACGGGGAAACCAGGTGATAATACGGATATTGGTTGATTAATGCGTAGACTAATTAAGCTAAAGTCAAAGCGAGAGAAAAGGAGGTTGGAAGGCGGGAATTCACCCAGAGCAGCGCGTGAACAACTCTGCGCCCGCTTTGGAAGAAGCGATTCTTTGTCATTCCCTAGTGGTCCCATTGTGGCAGGCCTGAAACCGTTAATGCTCGATTGTTAATTTTAAGGATTGATTGATAATTACTCCGGATGGAAGTGATTAGCATGTTATTTATATGAATGATGGTCGCCAGCGTTAAAACATGGGTGAGACGGAGTGTGGTTAATTACGTGAAGGTGATGTTAATGAATGATTAATAAAACTAACTAACTAACTAAACGAATTATTAACTAAACATGATGAATGAAACAAACATGGATGCAAATATATCAATGGCAGAATCTCGAAACTTCAATATGAGCGAAATTGAACTTCTAAACCCGATTTGAATATTAATGGCGAAAACAGTAAATATTGATTATCTAGAGTTTAAGTCGAACAATGATGAATTAAGCATATACATGATGATGATGAACAATTATATACATGTGAATTGATATGTTATTATGATGAACGAATTAATGAACAAAAAGAAACAAATAAAACAAACACGAAACCACGAATTACGAGAAGGACGGAGAAGAAGAAAAGCGAGGCTGCTGGCGGCCTCACGAAGGCGCGAGTCTTGCGCTCACTCGAAAGCGCGGCGATTGCTGCGTCTTTTCTCTTTGTCATCTCTGGAAATCCGTAAAAGGTTTTAAAGGCGGTTTTTAGAAATCGGTTTTAATGGTGTATTCGACATAAATCTTACAATGGTGATACGATAAAGTAAAATCTGATAAATAAAAGGAGAGATTGCTTACCCTCGAGACTTACATGTTGACGGAGCGAGAAGAACTAAGAAAATCGATTAGTGATACTTTCGCGCCCGAATGCAAGAGAAGAGTGCCCTCGAAGAAGGCTTGATTTAACAAGTTGATTAATTAGGTTGATTAAAGTATGGTAGTCCAAATTGGTCGGTCTCGTACAGGTACAGTGCCGGAAGGATCCGGACTTACTGTATTGAAGGTTGACACGCTGGCGCCAATTAGTAAGAACAAAGTCTAGAATGCGGAGGGAGAAGAGAAGAGATTTTCGCGTGAGGAAATATGAGGAACAGGCTCCACATTTATATTTAATCACACCAGGAGGAATAGAGGTTCAGAGACTCTTTGGAAGTCAAATCTCGAAAGATATAAAAGAATCGTAAATCATGCAAAGGGCACGGGAAGGCGCGTGATATGCGTCTCTTGGAAGAAGCCTTATTTTCTTTAACGTCTATTCGAAGGTTCCCTCTGTTTAAGAAAAGATTCCGTGTTTAAGTTATGGTAGGGCGGATTTAATTCGATTATCTTTTTTAGATAATACGAGATATTATTTGCCAAAAGATAAAATTTGAGAAATATGGAATAGAAATATCAGGAACATTCCAGAACATTCGACTAAGGATTATGATTATCGAGAAAATGGAGACGGTTTTTTTGACCGGACTCAGATGTACTCTAATTGCGCCAGCGGCCGTATCGTACGTAGATGACAACTAAGAGGTTGACATTAATTTTGAGCAATCACTTGTGATAGTCTTCTGACCCCATCACAAATCGTTAGCGTATGAACATGTTGATGATCATCTACGGTGGTTTCGCCGAGGGGTGCGAAGCGGTGTCTGAGCCCCCACTTTGGCCCGGGAAACTGCTGGACAAGGCGAAAGTCAAATATAACTCCCACTCAGGTGTCAGAAGATTACAGCACGACGACTATAGCGGCCTTGAGGCGGCCTCCAGTGCTGAGCGAGGACACTGTCGTCGGGAACATTTTAGAGTCACGTCGACTATCGGGAGGGTCGTTTAAAGTCCATTAGACTACGTAAGGAAGCTCGCTCGACCATAAGAAGAGACCATACATGAGACTTAATCGAACTTCGGGAAACAAGAAATGTTGAAAGCGGCGGGACGTCGGTAGAAGCTGCTGGGGAATCCAGCTTGCGTTGGTCTCAGCCGAACTCGAGGCAAGAAAACTTGAGGTTGAAGTTGAATTTACTTGCGTTGGTCTCAAACAAACTCTCGTTCGGGGAATACACCGACGATTAGGGACATCTCGATCGTCGGGGAAGAAGGTCTTAAGTGGCGATGCTGCAAAAATACCACTGTGGCAGAAACAAAATGAGCGATCTTTGCAAAATCTTTGCTGCGAGGATCAAATGAATTTGGACGATCTTGCAAAATATTGTCATGATTGGATAAAATGCGGGCTGAAGCGAAGAAAAATCGTCGAAACGGACCAAAATGATACAAAATGTCATCGAGAAGAAGGCGCACCAAAGATGGGCCCACAAATAACGAACTCATAGCGAATTTTGAAAGTTCGTAAGGAGGAACAAAAGGAAGAAGCGCGGCAAGAGCTGCAGTCTCTTGGAAAGAAGCGCGGCTTGCTGCTGCGTCCTTTCCCGATTTGTGATTCTTGCGTAAGCAGCGAAATCGGAAGGTTTATCTCATTATTTCGAAAACACAAAATTTTAATTTCTCTCTCAAATCTTCACCATTTTAAAATTGAGTTAGATTCAAAAGCTTGCTTGAAATATGACTAATCGAGTATGTGTTTAATCTTACCGTTCGATCTTAATGCGTTTGTTGAATTTTGGCGCGAAGCAAGGGTTAAACCATTTATCGAAAATTTGGGGGCTTTTCCCCCAAATGGTTTTGCTTTATGATGATGCTAGAAATGGCTAGTAGGCAATGTTAGGAACCAACCATATATTCACTTTGAATTTTCATCAAGTTTTGAGCCCTTTGCCAAGTTTAAGTTGAGCGGTTTTTTCGCTCCTCGAAAATGAAAAAAATGGCCTTAGGATTGCCCATTCGTGATGAAACTTGATATTCAGGACCCTTGGGTGATAGGTAAACTTCTTGTCATCTCAGATTTTGGTTGGTGACAACTTTTTTGGGACACCTTTTTGAGCCTCACTTAGCCATTATAAGCGAAATCTGCCAGAATTTTCGAGCTCGAACTCGGAACTGGAAGCTGATTTTGGACTTGACTTTGACCCAATTTGTCACGTGAGTGATTGAATTGGAGTGAGAACATATTAAGGATGGCCAGAAATGGGCGACTTAGGAGACTCCGGAGGCTAAAACTCGCATCAAGGCTTGCCGTCCGTGTGTGACCTAAACTTGTTTTAATGTGCGGTGATGATGCTTCCCACTTGGGAGGATCCCATGAAGTGAGCGCTGATGCGGTTGAGAGGCTTTGGAGCGGAGCTTTCCATAAGCCTTGACTGTCATTTGCCATGACGGGTTCTGAGAGGAGAGGCTACAGCGTGAGAAGGAGATTCCGGCAGCGGGCCCACCTCGGGCCGAGGGTGCAGTCGAGGCCAGGAGGCACTCCGCGTGGTGAGACACAGGAGAGTAAGGCACCTTGTGCTTAAGACTCTGAGAGGGTCACTTGTCCTACGAGGACGGTGAAGCTTGGTAAATAGGAATTCCCTAACTCATTACTTATCCTCTTCTGTTTTTTTTTTTTTTTTCAAATTTCCTTCCTTCAAAACTAAAAGATAGCTTTATTTCGAATCATAATAGGAGGGAATATGGTCGTTCTAAAAGTACAAGCAGCGTGGAGGCACCTCTGGCGGTATGTCGGAGGAGGGAGAGGGCCATGATTGGCGTGGGCGTTGGTCTACAGTTGGTCAGAGGATATCGTGAAGAAAGTTCTTGGGCCAACCTTAGCTTTGTCGCTTTCTTGGATCGATTTTGGATCGACTTCCCGTTTCACCTTCCCTTTTGGTGAGGTAGGAGTCACCTTGGAAAGGATTACGGCATGATTTACGAGTGCAGGTGCGGGGTAAAGAGATGGTGTGGCGGGGCGCATGAGCGGATTCGGACGGCGGGAGGTTGATCGAGTAGAACTGTCCTTGGTGTTGCAGTCTGCAGGTTTAATTTACCATACCTATGTTGAATTGCCAGGGGAAGACCCGGCATCGGTGGTGATCGATGGGAGGAGAGCTAGCTCCTCCTCCTTGCTGGTGGCGAAGAGGCTCGTCAGTGGCTTTTGGTGGTTCTTGTCTTGATTTACCTCGGAACAAGGGCGGAAAGAAGTGTCGGCCAGCTTCTTCCCTTTCTTCTTGACTTTGAGCTCCCTGGGCGTTGGGATTGAGTCCCTTCTTTGGTTTTGCGGTCCTTTATCAGCTTCATGAGGGAGCCATGGTTCGTCAGGAGTTGATGGAGAAGGGACTTCTCCTGCATTTGTCGGGCACAGGCTATTGTTGGAAGTATGAACCTTCCTTTGGACCAAAATAAATTCCTTTCTTTCATCAAAGATCGAAAGATCGTCATTGACTATTCCGTTTCGGGCGTGGGTGTACTCTTACTTCCGGGCCTCGCCGAAGGGCGGGCCGTTGGAAGGCCTATCCGTGGTGAGGATTGGTCATGTCTTGGACGAAGAAGCAAGATTCTTCTCACAATGTCTCCGAGGATGTAGGCAGCCCTTAATTTGACGGCGTGAGTATCCGTTGTATGCATTTATACTTCTTTCCTTTCATCGATCCAGAATGATCTGTCTTTATCTTGTTTGCGATAGGTGCCCAGGACCTTGGCGGAGTATCGAGCACCTCCTTTTATTCTTGAGGTCCTTCGACCTCGGAGCCGAATCATTTATTGTGGACGTCGATGGGTCAGGTGTGGTAGTGACGTTTGCTCGTCGATGCTCTCGAGGCGCGTTAGTTCCTGTTGATCCTCTAGGACGATGTTGAGAGGCCTTAGAGGCGAGAGAAGCGGACTTAGCGATACCCGATGGTAACGACCTTCTGCACAGTGAGGACTACCGGCATTCCTTACGGGAGGTTAGCGTCTCTTGTGATAGTGGTGAGTATCCTTTTATTTTCTCTTTGATTGACTTTGGGAATTTGATGAAAGATCAGAATTAATGAGTCGTTTGTCTTCACGGGAGGTTGAGGCGGGCATGAGCCCCAGTGTATCCGAGCTCTGGGTACAAGCGGCCAAGGAGGCGCGATCTCCAGTTGCGTGATTTGTAGCGTTTGCGCCAGCCGGATCGCCTCGGCAGTAGCGTCCCGGTTGAGGAGTGAGCCCGGCTTATTCACCTTTGCGTAAGAACACATTGGATTAAACTTGTTCAATTTAACTGAGAATTTCTTTTAAAGCGGAGTCGCGCCATCTCGATTCGTGGCACTATGGAGGGTGGCGACGGTTACGAGCTACCCCGCCCGTGACACTAAATCGGTGGTCCCAGTGTCGTCGAGTATGAACCTTATTTGATCTCTTTTGATTGATTTTTTTTTATTTTGCTTTTTTAATTTGAATTGATTGACGCAGAGCGATTTCGCTGCACATTTCGAGGCCGATACGTGGTGGAGGCGAAGTGCTTGATCCAGGAGGAGGCAGCTCGTTTGTCGAGGGAGCTCGAGTTTCGGGATCACGAGATCGCACTCTTATGGCGAGGTTGCCAGTTGGAGGGTGCTCAATGATGTCTGGCGTGGTTTTGTAGTCTTGATTTTGAACATTTTTGGATTTTGTTTGAAGTAAGCCAGGTTATTTAAACTTGGATTTGTTTAGTAAACTACGATTACTATCTGGACTTGTTTTAGTAAGCCCGATTTGCTGTACATTTGCTTTTTTATTTGTATATCGTGACTTTGAAGTGCCTTTTCTGCTTTGAGTTGTGTTGTTTGTACTGTGAGTTAGCTTTTGGACAAAGTTTAGTAGACAGCAGTTTTTGAAGTAAATGCTGCCCGAAATTTACATAGAAAAAACACATTCATTTACATTTTTATATACACATAAGGCCTTTAATTAGTGCAAAAATGAGAGCTTCGAAAAGCAGAAAATGCAAAAATTTTGCCGGAAATGACCGAGGACGGTAGGGAGGTTACCCCGCAAAAAAAGAAAAAAGAAATATATAAGTTAGAAAATGAAGAAAATAGAAATGAAATGACTAAATAAAAGTGAAAATGAAAAAGAAAGAATTAAAAAGGAATTAAAATGAGAACTAAATATAAAATGGCGAAAATGTTGTCGATAAGCCTCTCGAAATGCGGCGTTCTGGATCAAGAAACTGAAGCATGGTAAATTTGTAGTTACCAAAATAAAACCCGTAGGAATAGGAAATTATTCGTTTATATAATTAGGAAAGATCGAACACGGAAATCGCAGTGATGCTAGGGGAAGAAGCGCGACAGAAATTTGCGTCCCTTTGAAAAGAAAGCCGTGCGCGCTGTTCCCAAGCGGTCGATTTGATTTTTGGAAAGCGACAATTAGTATAAATAGAAGCGTCGATGAAGCTTTAAATCATACAATTCTTCCGTCTCTTCTTAAATGGATTCACATATAAACTCGTAAATTTTCAGAAAAATTATCATCATGAATACTCTAGAAATTCGTTTGAAGGAATGGACTAACGAGTTTTCGAATATTGAGAAACATGACATGGGTGCTTACAACCTTGGGTCTCTGTTGAGTTTGAAGCTCATTAAGGTAGTAAAGCCGTTCTTGGATGCTTGTCTTGATTATTGGGATCAATTATCATGTTTCGCGTTCCGGAGGTGATATGTTGTCCTTTTAGGATGCGCGCTATTAGCGGGTGGGACCCCGGACATCTTCTGCCCATCCCTTCCACTTCACAAGGGTATAAGAGCAAGTTTAGAGATTTGCTTGGACTTACTAGGCTTGAGGTAGATCGTCTTGTTACTTGAAGGCGTGCGGATGTTGGACTTTATTGATTCATTCATCAGGCCGACCCTCTTTGTCTCTTATGTCGCTAGAAGAGAGCATTTGGTTTACATTTGCTTCACGTTTATGTCTTTGGGACATGTTGATGAAGATTTGAGAGTGATCCCCGCCTGTGGGTCTCGTTGAGCAAATGGGCTGCGGGAGGCCAGCGAAGCTTGCTTGTGTTTGGGAGATTATCTTGGGTTTGGATAGGAAATCAACGCGATCTTCCATTTTTAGAAGTCAGTCATCTGCAGGCAAAAACACCTTTTTTTTTTCTCGTTTTTTGTTCTTTTTTCTTTTTCTTTCGTTTCTTTTTTTTTTTTTTTTTTTTTTTTCTTTTTACCTTTTTTTTTTCTATTTTTTTTTCTGTTTTTTTCGGTGTCTAATACTGTTTTGGTAGGTTTGGCTTATGGAAACGCTCCGTTGCTAGGAAGCGATTCATGCACTTTCCTATCATGCAGTATGATTTCGATGAGACGAGGTTGTACATGGTGGACTTCACCAAGTCATGACTATTGGAAGAACAAGTGAAGAATGACGATGGCCCTTTGATCAGTGGGTTATCTTAGTGGTGGCATCTCAAATGCATCCTTTGGAGTGTCTTCTTTGGATCCTACTAGGTCCGTGCGCATCCATGGATTGGAGTTTATGGTATGCATCTTTCTGAGAGGTTGATGAGGCAAGTCGGGTTGACGAGATGATTCCTAAACAGCAGATCCCTTGTTGCCATGGCATTGACTAAAGGCAGTGGGCTATAGGGGCCCAAAAAACATGTGGTTCTGAGTTTCTCCTCAATGCCTTGTGGAGTTAACCAGTTCTTATAAGAGATGGAGGAAGGGCACCCGGAAGCGTGAAGGCGGGAAGCATGGCCCGTTGACTCAAGGTGCGCGAAGGAGAAAGGAGAAGAGAAGCATACGGTGAAGGAAGAAGAAGAAACCCGAAGCTTTCAAGTCATTCATCCTTGAAGAAATCAAAGACTACTCCACAACGCGGAGTGGTGGTTGTAAGAACGGAAGAGTCGGGCCTCGAGGAAGACCGTTGGTGATTAGGTCAAGTGGTGCAAAGGCGCTGGCTGGTGGCAGGAAATATGACAAAACGACAAGGGCAAGGGAAAGATGGAGGAATAGCCCAAGTCTTATTTATTATTTGATTATTATTATTGTTGTAATAAAAGGGAGGATTTTGAATCCTAGCCTATCTACTTTTATTATTTTTGTAGTATTATTATTAGAAATTGAATGAAATAAAAGGTTAAGTGGTTATGAAACCGTTGTTATTTTCTTTTAATTATTCTTGTCGAATTTCAAATGCAATGCAGATGTCCTTCTATTTACATTTTAAATAAAATGGTAGGTTGATCCCGTGAAGGATTGCCTCAATATTCATAAGCGAAAATCAAACCCTTGCGCGTAGTTGAGTAAATGTAAAAGAATAATTGTTGAATCAAGAGCTTGTAATGAACATAGAAAATAAGCATGAGCTTTGCTTACTCGGGAGGTGCGAATTTAGTTTGTTTGATGATATGAGGATGACAAGTTTGCCAAGATGCAAAACCGCAGGTGACATTGAGATGGGCGGTAGTTTATTTAGTCTTGCTGAGGCGACGCGTGGGTTTACAGCGGTAGCGTTTACATTCTATCCTAGGCATAGTACCCGTTTCAGTTGGTCGAGATTTGTAGGGTTTGAAAACTCATTTCCCATCTCGTCTGTGATTCTAACACTTTGGGAGTATTGATTTGACTAGATATGAAGGCCCAGTTAGGTTTTGAATTTTCCCCTTGGGCCGGCAGGTAAAAGCTCACGACCCGATTTGAGAACTAAATCTCCTTCTTTGATGTTTCTTGGCCTAACCCTTTTGTTGAAAGCTCGTTTTGATCGTGCTTGATATGTTTGGACATTGTGTAAAGGCATAAACTCGTTCATCCAGGAGGATGAGTTCTTCATACCTATCCCTCTTCCGATCGGCCCGGGGATTTGACTTTGAGTAGAATCGCAAAGGATGGTATTTCTAGCTCATTTGGTTATCACGACCTCCATCGTGAGTCAAATAGAAAAGGAGTAGCCCGGTGATAATCTAAGCGATGTCTCGATACCCCCATGCGAAGGTATTTTGTAGCGTCAATCATAGTTGTGCGGTCATTTTCTTGAAAATTGTGACCATTCTTATTGCCGCCTCTCTACTACCGTTAGTTTGTAGCCTATAGGGCGAGTGAGTGATACTTAATCTTGTATTTGGCTAGCAATTATTCGGTTTGACTTGAGTGGGACCCATTATCTGATGATCTCGTGTGGGCAACCATATCGTGAGATGATGTTATTTTGTATGAATTTGGCTACGTTTTTGTAGTAAGGCCCCGGTGTAGGAAGTCGCTTCTACCCATTTGGTGAAGTAGTCAATTTCTACTAGGATGACTTGGTGACCTCTGTTCTCTGGGGTTATTTTCCCGATTATGTCGATTCCCCACGGAGAATGGCAAGGAGATGTCGTCGTATGGAAAACGAAAGGAGGGACATCTTTGTACATTCCGAAGATTTGGCAATTGTGGCGTGCCTCATATTTGATGTGTCGGATTCCATTGTGGTCAATAGTACCTAGGCGTGTGATTTTCTTTGCCATCATAGGTCCCACTCATATGAGGACCGCACTCTCCATCGTGGACTTCTTCCATCACCTTTCGTGCACCTTGAATGATCAAGGCAACGAGGACTACACCAAGAGGTGTTCTTTTGTATAATTCTCCTTGCATGAGGACGTATTGTGAAGCTAGTAGGCGTATAGCTCGTTGTCCCCTCTTATCCATATCCGGTGGATAGGTACCCGTGAGCTTGAAGTTGATTGCTTGGAACCAGGGATTTCTGTGCGATTTCTTCTTCGTTAGTAATTTGATGGATTTTCAGTAGCTCGGCCGTGGTTCGATACACAAGGCATTTCCATCATGTAATCTGGTATACTTATCAAAGATGCAAGTTTGTGAGCGTGCAAATTGATTTTCCTCTCGGGTAGGTGCAGAAGTAGGTTACGTGATCAAAGTTGAAGCGACTTGGTCAATCCCTAGCTTGATGGTGCTAGGCTTTCGCGCCCCGGATTTTCCAGGTCCGTAACTTAGTTGATGATTAGTGACGAATCTCCATGCACTCGGAGGTTTTTGATGCCTAAGCTTACTGCCGCTTGTAGTCAATTAAACAAGCCTCATTCTAGGCGTTGTTTGTCACCTCGAAGTCGAGTTTGTGATCAGGTGTATGCTCACCCTTCCCGGGAGAAATGAGCAACACTCTTATCCCAAATCCTCTTAGGTTTGATGCTCCATCAAAGTATAGGTCCCAGTCTACATCTTGTTTGAAGTATATCCTCGTCGGAAAATGACCAAGTATACGATGGCTTGTGCGTCGTTGATGGGATTTTCTGCGAAGAATTAATGGCAATGCGACCCTTTATTACTTTTAGTAACGCGTATTTGAGGTCAAATTAAAGAGCATCATAGTCCCATCTTGCTAGGCGTCCGTTGAGGACGGGTTTCTCGAAAAGGTATTTGGCTTGGATCCATTTGGAGAATATTTTGTGGAGTAGCTAAGCGTGTAGTGGCGTAGCTTCTTTATTTGCCCACACAAGCGGCATGTCTTTTCGAGTTATGAAGTGTTTCGTGTATCTAAGAACTTCTTACTTGGGTAGTAAATGGCTGCTTTCTTCACTTCCTCGGTTTGAGCTAGCGTAGCACCCATGGCGGTTTCGATTCCGTGAATCTGAGCAAAGAGGTTGATGCGGTTTGTGGTGGCATGAAGCCTTTGGTGGTTTAGCCAATATCTCCAGTTGATTACGCACGCCTTTTGACAATCATCATCCCACATGGTGCAAGTCTGTCTTCTTGAGTTTCTTGAAGATAGGCTGAAATCATCGTAAGTTTGATATGAATCGGCTTATGTATTGAACTTTTCGGGAATCCTCGGCTTCTTTTTTTTGTTTGAGGTTGGCATTTCAATCGAGCTTTGATTTTCGGGGGATCTATTTCTATACCTCGTTGGCTAGCAGTATCCTAGGAAGTTTGCCGGATGTTACCCAAATGTGCATTACGAGGATTGAGCCTCATATTGTACTGGTAGCCTTGCGAAGAGCTTGCGAGTTCATGCAATATATCCCTCTCTCTCTTTGGTTGTTGATCATGTCATCTCGTATACCTCAACTTCTTTGTGCATCATGTCATGTAAAAGTGTAGTTGCGGTGGGTGGTATAGCTCGGCGTTGGTCAATCAGGCAGCATTCACTGTAGCAATAGGTTTATTGGGTAATGACAGCGGTCTTATGCATGTCTTCATGGCCATTTTGATTTGGTTATAACCCATACCCATCCATGAAGGATAGCAAAGCGTGGTGCGGTGTTGTCCACCGATATGTCGATGTGGGGTAAGAGAGAAAGTCGTCTTCGGACTTTTAACTTTGTTCAAATCTCTAAAGTCAACGCGCCGGTTCTCCCATCCTTTTTGATCTGAATTACTATGTTAGCCACCCGATTAGGAATATGGGCTTTGATGAACCCGCGAAACTGATTGCTTATCAACCTTCGCCAGTCTTTACGACCCGTGCGTTCTCGTGCGTCGAAAACATTTTCTACAGAACCCAGAGCACAGCTTAATCGAAATTCTATGTTGGCAATGTCTGTCGATCAGCATCTTTGCTGTAGGACCAATGACGTCTTTGATTCATTTAGGAGGTCTATGAAGTCGGCCCGTTCGATGGCCTAAATTAGTCCTATCCTAAGTTCTTGGGGTTCTGATTGATTCCTCGTTGTTAGATTCGGTGTCTTCCAATTCTGGGTCCCCCTTCCTTTCTGTGGTTTCTTTGGCTACGTACAAGGGTATTTCCCGGTCATGCAGGTTTGGTCATCTAATTATCATAAGCAAACCAATTACACTCAAGATAACACAAAAGTAAGACCACGGTTTATTCATATTAAGATTTGAGTAAAGTTGAAACAAAGAAGCCAAGCGATCCATGGTGATGGCGGCAAAACATTAGTTAGGGCATTTCCCGAGCTAGCATGACTACTTAATAAGCTAGGAGAAGCGAAAGAGTGAGGATAGCCGGCAGTAGACTCTCACAATAAACCTCTAGACTCATTTCCACGACTCCGACTCATTTCTGATTGAATTAAGTAAGTCTGCGGCTCTTCTTTGAACATCTCTCCTTCTCCGGTGGTGAGCTTGAAAGATCTTCGCCAGTTGTTAGTCCGACGCCAGTTGATTTTCTCATCGCTTCTATGCACGCTGTATGAAATTACGCCCGAATTAATGCGAGGTGAGGTTGAAAGCGTGCGTCTTGATATTGTAGTAATGATCTCATCTACGCGGCCTAACAAATCGGTCCTCTCAAAAGGAACTAACAACATTCGTCTAAGCAAGGTGTAGCGGGTTTTGTGGTAGAACCGTTCGGAGGATAATAGCTGTGCGTGAAGATATAAATTCCGACTGCTTGCTCTCTCAAAGATAATGCCAAGGTTAAATCCGTGATAGAGTTCGAGACTTCCTTTTAACAAAGTACGCATTTAGGGTAGGGAGATAGTCGCATTTGGACTCCTACATACTTGATTTTGGACTTGAGCGAGCATCTGAGAACCTCCTCTTTGGTGGGTTTGTACCCTAGTCCAAGTAGCATTCTCTTTGGTTGCCTTTCTTGTGTGCGAAAGGTGTTTCTTGAGTAGAGGGTTCAAAGGCATTCGAGTATCACGGTTTGAGTATGTGATTGACCACTAAGTTGAGTAGGGATTATAGTATAAGGTGCCGATTAACTGTGTACTTGCTGGGAAGCCCCAAGTTAGTATATGAGGATCCGCCGAGGTTTCGTTTCTCAGTGTGCCTTGATAAGCGTAGTGATTATCCTGACTTGCCATTAGTGGGATCTTGATCTTTTGGTGAAGAAGGGTGGATGTGCACAGCCTGGAAGCATAGATCGAGGCCTTCCCAGTATATTGAATGAAGCCTCGATGTCCACTATTTGGAAGTTGACCTTTATCGATTGGTCTAATGGCTATGGTTAGGCTAGCAAGTCCAACCACTTTTAGTCGCGTGCCGTCATATGCGGCGTACCCCCTTGACTTGTAGGGAGTCGATCCGACTCTTTATTTTTGATTTATGTCACGGGTGAAGTATAGCGTTGACCGCGAGCCATCATCTACAGTCATTGGCACATTCTTCTTTAGGCGGATAATGATGATGTATAAGCGAGTTGTGACAGCGCAAGGTAACCGTCTTAAATCAAAGAAAGTAATAGGATTACTTAACCCGGTGATTCTTACAGAAGACGAGTTATTACATCTTGGGAAGTAAGAGTTATGTGCCACATTCAATTTGGCCAAAGCTTGCGATAAAGCTTGGCCCGGTGTGAAATGAGCTGCCACTAGTTGCCAGGACTGAAAGATCGACCTTGGTTCTTTGTAATTAGCGAAGCAAATGATCCGGTGGGATACGTCTTCGTTGCATCATTTGGTGTGATGACATTGGTTGGACTGTTTGAGTAGTACTTTAGTATGGGCAGCCAGGGGATGGGTGATCCACATCTTGGTCTTACGCCATTTTGGACTATTTTTACCCGGGGGGAGTTTTCAATGAGTATTCGTCTTCATCGTCATCATTACAGCCCCAGGTGATTGCGGCTAGTTTCCCTCATTCTCATGATGTCGCTTTCTAGTTGTATGATTTGTTCGACTAGTCTTATGGACCAATACGGTGACTACTTCTTGCATAGTGGCATTTTGAGAGAAGGATCAAGGCGCGCGTTCTTTAAGGCGTTGCCTTGGGATCGCGTAAGATCATTACCATGTTTTTGGTTCCCACACTTGTCTATCTCTACACTCCTTGCCCATGCGATGAAGTCGAAATGGTAAGGAGATGGTAGAATATAGTCTTTCTTTTCTCAATTGCATGAATTTCATTTGGTGGGAGAAATGAGATGTGAGCAATCTAAGGTAGATTCGTCCCTTGTAATCACTAGGCTAGAACTCGAGGATTAAAGTGTTGTTGAGCTTACCTCTGGTGGGTGGAAGCCGACCATCTTGATCATATCTTGAAGCCGTGTTTGATTTGTAGCATTTTTACGTAGCCATGCCCCCTTGCCCCTATGGTATTCAGTGAGTTTTCATCCAATTTGGACTTCACCGGGTTGGGAGTAGGTCAATGGGTTGGTTACCTTGCTTCATTAACGCTTTTTGAGCATTGGAGTACGTATCCCCCAAGGTTTGTGAACTTCTTGGTGGGCTAGTTTTTCTTGGATAGCTCGAGAAGGTTAACCGTCTCTTGCTAGTAAGGCGGTATGAGCGACTTGTGGACCTTGATATCCTCTACCTTCCGTTTTGGACAAGAGCCCTTCTGAGGATGTCATCTTCAATTCGTGTCCCTAAATCGGTTAAATCTTTGAAAGTCTTGATGTTTTGATATCTCAAATGGTTGGCATATATGGGTTTGAGATTATCACGAACTTTGAAGTAGCTCGTGGGCGTTGACTAGTTGAGTACTAGTCTTCTCTGCCTGCCAAGTCAATTGATCCTTCTTGTGTTTGGGCAAGAACCTACAGAATGGCGATATTGACTTGGATCTCGGCATTATCGCGTATTGTTTCGAGAGCTCGATTACGGCGTCTTCACAAGTCGCGACCTTTTTGTGATCTAAAGTGTAGAACCATTGCTTTGGGATGGTGTCGAGAGATGAAGGAAAGATCCTTAAGAACATCTAAGGTTTGATGCCTTTGATAGACATGTAGTCCTTGAAGGCGCGGATGTGGTTCAAGGGTTCTGTCCTTTAACTTAGGGATATCAGTCATGCCCCTAAAGTTAGTGACAGTTTGGAAGTGTGACTTCATATACAATTATTTTCCTAAATGTCATCCCCCTTAGGTACATCAATTGCTCCTCTAGGTATTGAGTCTTTTCTCATTGCGATTTGTCCCCATGAGAGATTCTCATCTTTGGACTGTCATCGGAAAAACCTAGTACTTCACCTTTAGGAAGTGGCCTTCCCTCCCACACATCAAAGATCGACCTTGATAAGCTCAAAGCGGTCAAGGTTTGTTCTTGGTGATTTTGCATTTGGCTGGCGACTGAGATTTGATCACTACTCTTGAATTTCTTTAGGAGTTTGTTTCATCCTTGTCGAGCATCTTAGAAGCTGGATAAGAAATCGGTGACGAATCAAAAACCACGTCGACCATTCATCACTTGCTAAAAAGAGGAAAAGTTTTGACGTGAAAGTGGGTGTTGTACCACTTGTGTTGGTGAGTTTGAAGAAAGACAAGGTCTTTGAAAATGTGTGCCCTAGTAATTTATAGTGTAGTTGTGAGTGGACTAAAGTGAGGTTTTGAAATGGGCTTGTGGCCCGGACACGGCTTGACAAGCGAGACTGATTTTGACGGACTTTATTACTAATTAAAGGCCACATTTAAAAATTCTTGATTGAAAAGCAGGTTTTGATTTTGAAAATTGATCGTGAATTTGTTTAAATGGTGATCACATAGGTTTACATATTTATACAAGCATTATAACAGAGATCTTGAAATCGTTAAGGGTTTTTAGTTTAAGAGTGGGTTGCCATACGAATATCAAGCCATCCTAATAAAACTCGTCGCAAACAAGTAAATGGAGTTCCTGGTCATTTCTCAGTAGTGAAGGCCTTGATGCAACCGAGTAACATCACATTGGTATGGATGGCGTCGATCGTATCCGTCGCTGGTGATAAGATGGGCCGTTTGACGGGCAGTTAGTCGAAATGGGTTTGGGTTGGGCCTGGCCCGGAGTCATGACGTGCAGGAAGGCAGGGATTATGGCAAACTTAATTGTGTCTTGTACAAACTTATTCTAACTCATGTTAGTTTTACCTATTTGCGTGGTGTATGTCCCAGTCGTAGCGGCAGCCAGCAGCGGGCCGCGCGGGTAGCTTGGGATGAAGGGGGCTTAGGAAACAACAGCGTTTGCATTTTGTGGAGTAAGCCACCAGTACATAAATTGGGCAGATTTGAATACCTCGTGTGTGTCGAGGCACAAAGTGACATGAACACTGGCAATCGATTGCCCTTAGCATTGTGCGAATGACTCTTGGTGAATGCTGTGACTGCGGGTGCTCCGCGGAGATACCTGGGTAAGGGGTGATGCGTATTAGGAAAGTAACGATGAACACCTAATCGCCACTTCGATGGCGGCCTCTACTAATGATTAGGGGATTTATTGCATTACTTGATATATCGTCGGCTATATGCATGCAATGCAACATCCATAGATTAATCTAGCATGTGAAATTAGTAGAAGTCGGTTGACAATTAGTTAGCATATCTGATTGAGTCTCAGAAGTTGGAATTAATGTTCAATTACATGTGAAAACATACAAATGATGAAGAATAAAGATTCAATGATAGAAAATTACAATGATGAAAATTACAATAATTACACATTGGAAAAAGAGCGATTTATATGAAAACACTTTTAAGCAGGATAATTTGAAAAAGAATAAAAGAAAGTAAAGAAATAAATAAGCTGAGGCGAGGAAACCAGGTGATAATACAGGATGGTTGATTATCGTGGCTAGTGAAAGCTAAGGTCAAGCAGAAAAAGGGAGTTCGGCCAGAATTCACCCTGGAACAGGAAGTATGCAGCGAACACTGCGCCCTTTGGAAAGAAGCGCGTGATTCTTGCATCCATTAAAAGGTGAGGATCTAAGGCGCAATGGCCGCAGCAACATGGCCGTTAATGTCGTTGTTAATTTTAAGGATTGATTGATAATAGTACTGGATAAGGAAGTGATTAGCATATTATTACGCCTGAATGATAATTAGCCATGATAAAACATGGGTGAAGGCGGAAATAAGCGGATTAATTACGATAGAAGGATTACGATGTTGTGAATGATTAATTAAACTCTTCTTCAGCGAATTATTAACGGTAAGATTGATGAATGATTAACAAACATGGATGAAATATATCAATGACGAATCTCGAGCTCGATATGAATGAAGTGACCTTCAAAGCTGAATTTGAATATTAATGGCGAAAACAGTAAATATTGATTATCTAGGATTTGTAGGTGAACAATGAAACATTAAGCATATAGAAGTGATGATGAACAATTATATACATGTGAATTGATATGTTATTATGATGAAGAGAATTAATGAACGAACAAACAAAAAAAATAAATTTGTCCCCAATTACGAGGGCGGAGAAAGAAGAAAAGAAGCCGAGAGCTGCAGCTGACCCCTCCACCGAAGCGCGGCCGAAGTCGCTGCGCTCATGGCGCGGCGGCCGATTGCCGTGCTGCTCTTTAATACATCTCGCGCGTCGTAAGTTTTAAAGCGGTTTTTAGAAATCGGTTTTAATGGTGTGTTCGACATAAATCTTCTGATAATTGTCTGATAAAGTAAATACAATAAATAAAAGGAAGATTGTACACCCCTCGGACTTACATGTTGGCCAGGCGAGAAGAATAAGAAATGGAGTGTGGTGATGCTTTCGGCGGAATGCGGGGAAAAGTGCCCTCGAGAAAAGAGGAAAAGCGATTTAACAAGTTGATTAATTAGGTTGATTAAGTGTAGTGGTCAAATTGGTGGGTAAATGCAGCGGAAGGTGTACCGGAAGGATCGAGCTTACGTGGAGTGAAGAGTTCAAACACGTGGCGCCAATTGTAAGAACAAAGTCTAGAATGCGAGAGGGGAGAAGAAAGCGGACACTACAGCGTAGAAATATGAGAACCAAGGCTCTATTTATACTAATCAGGAGGAATAGGGTTTGAACTCTTTGGAAGTGAATCTCGGAAAGATATAAAAAATCGTAAATCATGCAAGAAGGGCGGGAAGAAGCGCGTGGCTCCTGCGTCTCTTGGGCGCGACACTGTGCGTCTATTCCAGGAGGATTTCCCCTCTGTTTAAGAAAAGATTTCCGATGTTTAAGATTTATGGTGGGAGCGGATTTAATTGATTATCTTTTTGAATAATGCAGGATATTATTGCCAAAAATTTGAGAAATATGGAATAAATATCAGAACATTCGAACATTCGACTCGGGATTTAACGATTTCAGAAGAAAATGGTGAGCGGTTTTGACTAGAACTCAGAATGTACTAAATGCCAAAAGCAGCCCAGTATCGGCACGTAGATGACAACTCTAAGAAGGTTGACATTAATTTTGAGCAATCACTTGACGATAATCTTACGGTGTCAAATCGTTCGCGTATCAAACATGTGGCCCAATCATCATAGGGTGGTTTTGCGAGGGTACGAAGCAAAGTGTCTGGCGTGTATTACGGATAATAGTTAGTTATCGTAAACTAATTAAACTATGTCAGGCAGAAGCAGGTTGGGGAATGAGAACTTCGGCGAGCAGTAGCTAGCGAGTTGCGTCCCTTAAAATAAGCGCGGCTGGAGAATATTGCGTCTTGTTCCTTTCTCGATTAGGCAATGAGCGTGATTACAAGCGTTAATGTTCATTGGTGAATTTAATGATCGATTGATGAAAATTCACTGGATAAGAAAGTGATTAAGAGGTTATTTAACATATGAATGGGTCATAAAAGCAATAAACATGAATAATACGATTAAGCGGATTAACATAAGGCGAATAATGATAGAAGTGAAAAATATTAATAGAGTCAAACAAATTAAATCAATTAATTAAGTTAGATACAATGGGTTAATAACCAAATATGCAATGAATACGATAAAATAGATGAAAACTATATCAAGGCAATTCGAAACCAATGTGATGGTGAATCTCCATTAACCAGGAATTGAATTTAATAATGAACGCAAATATTGGATTACTTGGGATTTAATCCGGTTTATGATGATTAAAACATATTAATGATGATTATAATATACATATAGAGATTATCATGCATGATGAAGAATTAACGAAATAAACAAAAGAAAACAATCAAAAAGAGAATTTAGCGAATAGGCGGAGAAGAAAAGCAAGCTGCCGGCCCTCGAAGAAGCGCTGAAAGCTATAACTCCTTGCGGCGTTGATTCTTGCGTCTTTCTCAGCTTGTCTGTCTGGAAGTCGTAAAGTAAAAGGATTTTCATAGTTTTAGAAATCAGTTTTAATGGTATTTTGACATAAACCTTACAATGATGACAATAAATAAAATACAATAAATAAAAGAAAGATTATACACCTCAACTTACATGTTGTGAAAAGCGAAGGACTAAGATATCGATTAGTGATGCTGGCGAATGCAAAAAAGTGCCCTCGTAAGAGAAAGCGATTAGTGGTAAGTTGATTGAGTGTAGTTGGTCAAATTGGTCGGTCATGCAGCGGGAGGCTGGTACTCAGAAGGATCCGAACTACGTGGTGAAAGTTCAAGCACGTAAGCGCCAAAGAAGCTCTCAGTCTAGAATGCAAAGGAGAAAGAAGAGGCGGACACTCGCGTGAAATATGAGAGCGAAGGCTCTATTTATACTAATCACGTGAAGGAATTGGGAGTTTGGAGACTCTTTGAAGTGAATCTCGGAAAGATATGAAAAAATCTAAATCATGCGAGGAAAGGGCACAGGAAAGCGCGGCCCACGACCACTGCGTCTCTTGGAAAGGCATCCTGTGCATATCTATTCCCAAGTGGTTTCCTCTTTGAAGAAAGATTTCGTGTTTGAGTTTGTTGTAGGGAAATAATTCGATTTCCTTAATATCTTATATGAATATTTGAGATATTATTTGCCCTTAAAAGATAAATTTATGAAATATGGAATAGAAATATCAGGAACATTCGGAACATTCGACTCGGGTTTAAGCGGTTATTAGAAAATGGAGGCGGTTTTTGACCGGACTCCGAATGTACTCTAATTCATCAAAAGCCATATCCGGAGCGTGGAGATGACGACTATGAGGTAGACATTACTGTTTAGCAATTACTTGATGATAATCTTACAATTTATCACAAATCGTTGCGTATCAAACATCACGGCCCAATCATCAGGGTGGTTTGCGGAGGTGCGGAAATGAGGTATCTGAGCCCCCACTTTGGCCGAGGCTTGGACGAAGGCGAAAGTCCAGTATAGCCATCAAGTGTGAAAGATTACAACGACGACTATGGCGGAGAGGCGGCTCAGGGAAGTCAGACAAGGACACAATAAGTCGGGAACATTTTGAAGTCATCGACTATCGGGAGAATTAGTTTAAAGTCCATTAGACTACGTAAGCTGCTCGCCAGCCATAAGGAGAGACCATACCTGAGACTTCTTCACGAGATGCTTCCGGGGTGCATAAGGAGCTAAGGGTAAGCGGGAGCTAGGGTAAGACCTAAAGGATATATAAGGATTGAGCTAGGGTGTGGGACCCTAAAGGAAAGCATTGACAGGAAGGAGGTCTAAGTAAGTTCAGCAAGGATAGCTAGGTTTGGGTAGAGGAACTTCTATTGGTTTGGGGAACTTGAAGGCTTATGAACCTAAAAGGTTAGGATCTATAGTTAAAAAAGTCTAATTTCGGGTTTCTGAACCTAAAGAAGAAGGCTTTGGGTTTGGAACACGAGCGACACCTGTCGAACTCCGCGAAGCGAGAAATATTGAGGTAGCAGGACACGGGGCAGGAACTGCAGGAAAACTGCTGGGTAGTCTTCGAAATAATTGCGAATAGCCAGGACACAGGCAGGAACTGCTGGGAGGGAAATCTGCTTAGGTAGATCGTCGATCCTTACGTCTTGAGAGAGACAGTACGTCCGCTTACTCTCGCTAGAGACACGATTGGGAATTGTTCTTCTGTCAGCAGGAAAGTATATCACCTCTCGCTGAAGACATAATGAAGGTTTTGTGAAGGAACCAATGCCATTGCGACAAAGCGAAGGTCTGAAAGGAATAAATAGTACGCGAGTCAGCTGAGGGCTTGGAAATCTCACGGGCGAACGAAGAAAAATCGCCAAGCGGACCAAAAGAATGAAATAGCATCGTGGAAGAGGCGCACCAAAGATGGGCCCACAAATAATGAACTCATAACGAATTTTTGAAAATCCGTATGGAGGGAACAAAAGGAAGAAGCGCAGCAAGGCTGCGTCTCTTGGAAAAAGCGCGGCGCTTTCTGCATCTATTCCCCGATTTGGTTTTCTGCGTAAAAGCGAAAATCGGGAGGTTTATGTTCATTCTTATTCGAAACACAAATCTCTCATTTCTCTCTCAAATCTTCACCATTTCCGCTGAGGTTTGATTCAAAAGCTTGCATTAAAGATGACTAATCGAGGTATGTGTCTCAATCTTGCATAAATTCTACATTTGTCCAATTTTGGTAGAAAAATTAGGGTTTATGACCCTTTTGATCGAGAATTTGGGGCTTTTCCCCCAAACACATTTGCCTTGTCAAATTGACATTAGAAATGGATTGTAGGTAGCATTAGGAATATAACCATGTATTTGTTTCGAATTTTCATCAAGTTTTGAGCCTTTGAGTGAATTTTGAGACAGTTTCTGACTAAACCCTAAATTGCTTGAAAATAGACTTAGGATTTCCCATTTGCGACGAAACTTGATATTTGGGATCCTCGAATGATGGGTAAACTTCCTACCATCTCGTAATTTTGGTTTGTGACGACTTTTCGAGGACACTTTTTGGGGCATAATCGCCATTATAGCGAAATCTTGTCGAAATTTGACTCGAATCAGGAACTAGGCTTGAATTTAGGCTTGACTTGACCCAAAATTGCCACATGGTGGTCGGGTTGGTGGGAATATGGCCAAAGATGGCGAAAAAAGATCGGTTTCAGGGCTTCCGAAGGCTCGAAAATCCCTTAACCAAGGCTTGTCGTCATGTGTGCGGCCTAAATTTGCTTTAATGTTGCAGGTGATGAGGCTTCTACTTAGGAAGAGCTCCCATGGAGATAGACAGCCGCTCTTGTCGAGGAGGCTTTAGAGCGAGGCCTTCACCGCTGCAGTGATGGCCTCACGGGGGCGAGGCTCACGAGAGGAGGAGGCCCAGAGGCAGACCAGCGTCGGACGAGAGGTCACCAGGTGAGAGGAGGCTCTGTGTGGTGAGACTTGGGAGAGCAGGCACTGGTGTGGGGCTGAGAGGGTCACTGTCCTACGGAGACGGTGAAGAGTTTGGTAAATAGGAATTCACTCTTAATTACTCATCTCCTTTCATTCTTTTATTCAAATTTCTTTCAAACTTCGTTCAAAACTAAAGATAGCTTTGTTTTGAATCATAATAGGAGGCCAGGAACATCGAGTCGTTCTCGGGTTACACGGCAGCGATGGAGCACTACGAGCGGCTGTCGGCGGAAGAGAGGAGCCATGATCGGCGCGGAGCGTTTGGTCCTTTGGTTCGAGTTTGGAGGGATATCGCGAAGAGGAAGTTGCGGGCTAACCTTAGCACTAGTCGGTGCTTTCTTGGACCGAGTTAGGGACCACGACTTCCACGTTTCACATGCCTTTTGGTGAGGTGGGAGTCACTTTGGAGGATTCTGACATGATTTACGGTGCAGTGCGGGGCCAGGAGGTGGTGTGGCGGAGAGCGCCATGAGGCGGACTCGGCGGCGAGAGATTGATCGAGGTGGAACTTGTCGCAGAAAGGCTATTCACGATCGCGGGTTTGATACCGATTCTTACGTTCGAGACTACTTTGCGGGGAAGACCCGGCGCCAGTGACGATCGATGAGAGGAGATGGCTCCTCTCCTCCTGTCTGGTGAGCGAGAGGGCTCGTCTGTGGCTTTGAGTAGTTCTGTCTTCGATTTACCTGAGACAAGGCGAAATTGTCGGCAAGCTTCTTCCCTTTCTTCATTTGAAGCTCCTAGGACATTGGGTAAGGTCTTGCCAGTTGCGGTCCTCATCACTTCATGAGGAGCCATGGTTCGTCAGGAGTTGACATTAGAGGGACTTCTCCGGGTGCGTCGGACTGGACTACCTTTGGGTGGAATTCAAATCCGAAGGATCGTCTTTTGATTATTCTCTCAGCGTGGTGTCCTCAGACTTCAGTCTCGCGGAAGGAGGCGGCCTATCACGTAGTGAGGATTGGGTGATGTCTTGAGACGAGAAAACAGCGTTCTTCTCACAATGTCTGAGTGGGGCGTGAAGCGCCACTGGTGGTAAGCGTGAAATATCGTTGTGGCATTATACTTCTTATCACCGCCTTCGCAGTCGCCGATGATCTTTGCCTTATCTTATGTAGTGGGTGCCCAGACCTTGGGCGGAATCGGCTGGAGCGCCTCCTTTTGTGGTTGGGGTCCTTCGACCTAGGAGCTCGAGCCGCTGCTGATTGAGGCGTCGATGGGTCTGTGTGGTACACAGGCGGCGCTTGGCTGCGTCGGTGCTCGTGAGGGGTGTTGACGGTTCCGTCGATCCTCCGGGACGATGTTTAGGAGCATACAGAGGTGAGAGGAAGCGGACTTGGGCTGGTGCCAATGGTGGCGACCTTCTTCTTCACTGGCGAGGACTACTCGGCGTTCCTTCTGGGAGGTTGGCGTGCGGCCGGTGGTGGTGAGTATCTTCATTTTGATTTTGATATTTTTGAGAATGATGAAAGATCATTGATTGATGAGAACCATTTGTCTTTGCGGAGAGGTTGAGGCGGCGGGCATCGAGCCCCGAGTACCTGAGACCCTCGAGTACAGCTGACGCGACCGGGAGGACGACGATCTCGAGCTGCGTGACTTCGATGTAGCTGTGACGGATCTTGGCACAGACGGTGGCGACATCGATTCGGAAAGTGAGCCTCTAACTTGTATAACCTTTGTGTAAGAACACATTTGATTGGGTTTATTCAATTGTTGAGAATGTCTTTTTGAGAATGCGGGTTGCGCGAGTCTCGGTTTGTGGCGTTGTGGAGGGTGGCCAACCGGCTGCGAGCTCTTGCCGTCGAGTCACTCATTAGCGGTCGAGGTCGTCGAGTATGAACCTTACGCCTATTTCCATTTTTTGATTTTTGATTTTCTAATTTTGCTTGAATTGATTGACATGAGCCAATTTTCTTGTTTACAGGGTGACCGTGAGTTGGAGCGAGAGTTGACCCGATCTCGGGAGGAGGCGGCTCGCGTGTTGAGGAGCTCGAGGTTCGGGATGCCGAGATCGGCTGCTCTTGTGGCGAGTTGCGAGTTGGAGGCGCCTTGCGATAGCTTTTTTTGTCGTATGTTGGTTGTGTCTTGTACATTTGTTCATTGGGACTATCATTTTGAACATTTTTGGACTTTGTTTGGGGCTCGAGCCCCGGTTTGTACATTTCCTCCGTTTAGTATATATACGATGGCACTGAGTGCCTTTCTGTCTTGGAGTTGTGTTGCTTGTATCTGCGAGTTAGTTTCGAACAGGTTTGGTAGATGACGGTTCACGCCGTCATGCTGCCGAAATTTACATAGAAAAAACACATAAGCATACATTTTTATATACATATGGCCTTAATTAGCGCAAAATGAGAGACTCGAAAAGACAGCGAAAAAATGCAAAAAATGCAAAAATTTAGGAAATGACCGGACGGTAGGGAGGGTTACCCCTAAAAAAAAGAAAGAAATAGAAATCTATAAGTTTAGAAATGAAATTAAAGAAATTAATATTTATAAGTTGAAATTAAAATGAAAATTATTTCCTAAAATGAAAATATACAAGCGTAATATAATGGCGGAAATGTCGATGTCGCCTTGAAATGCGTGCCGTGAATTTAGGAAACACGAAACATGGTAATTTCCATTATTTACCAAAATAATAACTTAGTGGAATAAAATTAGTCGTTATGGAATTAGAAAGGAAGATCAATGGCAGAGAAAAATCTGAGAAGAAATTAGCTTCGGGAAGAAGCAGCGGAAATGCGTCCACTTTGAAAGCCTTGTCAGTCTCTTTGTTCTGATTGTTAGATTCTGACAGTTTTAAAACAACAATTGGCGTCGTGGAACTTTATTCACACAAATCTTAGTATTCTTTATTCGATTACACAAAATTCTTCAAAATAAATTTTCTCATCATGAATACTTTAGAGATCCGCTTGAAGGAATGGACCAATGAATTTTCAAATATGAGAACCCGCGACGCTGGGCTCTTATAACTTTGGATCGTTGTTGGATTTGAAACTCATCAAGGTTGTAAACCGTTCTTGGATGCTTTACCTTCACTATTGGGACCCGAACTACCACGTTTTTCGTTTCACCAGGGGGCGATATTTGTCCTTTTCTGAAGAAATTACTTTGCCATTGGTGGATGGGACCGAAGACATTTGCCGCCATCCTTACTACTTCTCCAAGGGTACAAGCAAGTTGGGGACTTGCTAAAATTGACTAGGCTTAAGGTGGACCGTCTAGTTCTCCGAAAGGTGTGAGAATGTTGGACTTAGTAAGATCGGGATTCATAGATAGAACGTACCGTTCGTATTCGCTGGGCCCGGAGGGCATTTTGGCTTTTACTTGTTGCATGTATATGTCTTCCAAGGGCATGTTGATGAAGACTTGAGAGGTGATCCCCGTCTTTTGGGTCTTGTTGAGCGAGATGGAGGCTGCAGGAGCCTGACTTGCTTATGCTTAGGAGAGATTATATTGGGTTTGGATAATAGGAAATCAGCAGTGATCTGCCGTTCTTGAGGAGTCCAGTCATTTTGCGAGTAAAAGACACTTTTTTTTTTTTTTCCATTTGTTTTCTAATACACTGCTTTTGGTAGGTTTGGCTTATGGAGCAGCTCAGATTGATCGAGCCCCGGTTCATGCAGCTTTCCTATCATGCTCGTTCGATTGCGATGAGGACGAGGTTGTACATGGTGGACTTCACTCGAATTATGACTATTGGAAGAAACAGTGAAAAGAATGTGATATGCTGATGAGTGAATTATCACGGTAGTGGCATCTGAATACATGCTGGAGTGTCTTCTTTGGATCCCCTCTGGGTAGTCTGCGTCACTGGATTGGAGTTTATGAGTAGCATCTTTCGGAAAGGTGATGAGACAAGTTGGGCTGAAGCAGAGCGATCCTTAGGCTTAATACTGATCCATGGTTGCTATCTTGGCACTCTACTAGAGTGAAGAGAGTGGGCTATCAAATGGGCCCAAAGGAACATGTGGTTCTTGAATTTCTCCATGATGCTTTATGGGTGTCGGATTCTTATACGAGGTGGAGAAAGGCTGCAACTACGGAAGAGCGCGAGAAATTGAGAAATGCGAGCCCATTGACTATAAGGTGCGTGAGGGAGAGAAGAGAAAGGCATCTGTGGAGGAGAAAAAGCCACGATTTCAGAAGTGATTTTCATCGCCAAGAGAAATCAGAACTATCTGTCGCGAGATGGTGATTGGCGAGAAATGGAAAAGCTTCGACCATAAGAAAAGCAAAAATTGGTGATTGGAAGTGCGAAGTAGAAGCATGAAGCGTCAACCGAGGTCGTGATAATATGATAGGATGTGAGGCGAAGAGAAGATGGAAGGTGCCGAAATCTCTTTATTATCATTTGATTATTATTATTATTGTTGAAAATAAAGGTGGGTTTTAGAATACGTAGCTTCCTATTCAGCACCTTTATATGGCATACTATTATTATTAAAAAATGAATGAAAATAAAAAGGTTAAGTGGTTATGAAAGCCGTTGTGATTTTCTATTTATTATCCTTGTCGAATTTCAAATGCCATGTGAATATGTATTGTTTAAATATAATGGGTTGTATCTTATGAGGATTGCCTAAATGTTCACTTAAAAAATGAAATCAAACCCTTAACGATAGTTAGAGTAAATGTAAAAGAATAATTGTTCTAGCGAAGCTTGTAATGAACTTAGAAAGAAGCGGCAGGCTTTCTTTACTCGAGAAGGTGCGGAGTGCATTTATTTGATGATATGAGGATGACAGGATTTGTCGAAATGCAAGAGCATAGTGACATTTTAGCTTATTTCACCTTGGCCAGGTAGTTTATTTCATTCTTAGCAGATGGTAGTGGGGTTAAGGCGCGTGTTTGGTATATTACAGAGCATAGTATCGTTTCGATTGGTCAGGTTAAGTAGGGTTTGAAAACTCATTCCCGTCAGTGCCGTGATCCCTAGCAGCACCACAGGGTAGTTTGACTGAAATGGTCATTGATTAGGTTTTGGAATTTACCATAAATGGGTCGCGGAGTAGAAAGCTCTGTGGAGTTTAGCACTAAGTCTCCTTTTTGATGTTCCTTGGCTAGCACTTTGTTGAAAGCCCGTTTGATAATTAGCGTTTATATTTTTGGACATTATGCGAGGCGCGTAGCCTACGTTCTTCCGAGGATGAGTTCTTCATATCATCCTCTTCCCCGGTTAAGGTTGACTTCCGGTAAAATGCGCGAGGATGGTATTTACAGCTGTTGGTTATCGACTTCCATCATTGGAGTCGAATAGAAAAAGTGGCCCGATGTGTGTCTAACGGATGTCTCGATGCCCGTAAAGCAAGGGTATCTTGTTTGGCCAATCTCATGGTTGTCGATCATTTTCTTGAGGATCGTGACAACATTCTTGTTTTTAACGCTTCTGCGCCCGTTGTGTAGTCATGGGGCGAGGTGGTGATACTTAATCTCGTATTTGGCTAGCAATTTGCTAGGTCTCGACTTGAAATGTGATCCGTTATCGCTAATGATCTCATGTAGGCTGACGTATCGACGAATGATGTTGTTTTTGTATGAACACATACATTTTTGGTTGTAAGACTAGTGTGAGAAGCTTAACACCCATTTAGTGAAATAGTCAATTGCTACTAGAATGACGGTGGCTACAATTAAAGCCTTTGGGTTATCTTCGATTATGTCAATTCCCATGCGAGAAAATGGCGGGGATGTCATTGTATAGAGTAATGAGAGGGACATATTTATGCGTTCAGAAGATTTGGCGATTGGCAATGTCTTACGTGTTTGATGCAATCGGATTCCATTGTGGTCCAATAATATCCCAAGCGTGTGATTTTCTTTGCCATCATGGGCCCACTCATGTGAGGACTGCATTCTCCCTCGTGGACTTCTTCCGTCACCTTTCGTCTTTGTGAATGATCAAGACAGCGTAGGACTACATAAAAGAGGTGGTCTTTTGTAATTACTCCTTGCAGCCGGGCGTGTTGGGAAGCTAGTAGGCGTATAGCATTGTCCCCCTCTTGTCATATCAAATTGGATGTACCGTCGCTTAAAATTAGTTGGCAGAACCGGGGGTTCTGTGCAATTTCCTCTTCATCGGTGATTTGGTGGACATAATAGAAGCTCGATAAATGCGTTCGATGCACAAAGGCATTTCCCACCATGTGATGGCATGGTAATCAAAGTGCAGAGTTTAGCAAAGGCGTCTAAATTAGTTTTTCTTCCCAGGAGTGGGGTGCCATTAGGTTACGTGATCGAAGAATTGACGACTTGGTCTATCCCTAGCACGATGAGGTGCGAGGCTTTAAGCCCGGTTTTCAGATCTTGTAACTTGGTTGATGATGAGTGATGAATCCCCATTTCTCGAGGTTTTAATGCCCCAAGCTGCGCCGCTTGTAGCCCAATGAGGAATGACTTGTGATACTGCGGCATTGTTTGTACCTCGAAAGTGAGTTTGTGACAATTGGTGTATGCTCACCTTCGGAAGAAATGAGCACCACTCCTATTCCGAATCCCTCTTAGGTTTGATGATCCATCAAAATACGGTCCCGAGTCTACATCGGTTTGGAGTATATCCTCGTGGAAATGACCAAGTATCTATTGTTTGTGCGTCATTGATAGGATTTTTTGCGAAGAATTCGGCGGCATGTGCGACGCTTTACCCCATAACTTTCGATGCTTACGTATTGAGGAGTGGTCTGAGAGCATCAAGGTCCATCTTGCTAGACGTCCGTTGAGGTTGGGTTTCTCGAAGAGATATTTATTTGGATCCATTTGGGTATATTTTGTCGGAGTAGCTAAGCATGTAATGGCGTAGCTTCTTCGTTGCCCACACAGAGCGAGGCATGTCTTTTCGAGTTGTGAGTATTTGCACTCATATTCCAGGAACTTCTTACTAAGGTAGTAGATAGCTCTTTCTTCACTTCCTACTGATTTGAGCGGCATGGCACCCATGCATTGTTTCGAGTTCTTGTGAGATATAAACCAAGAGGTTGATCTCGTTGTGGTGGCATGAGCAGCGGTGGTTTAGCTGATATCTCCTTGATTCGATCGAATGCCTTTTGACAATCGTCATCCCACATGGTGTGGTCTGTTTTCTTGAGTTTCTTGAAGATAGGCTCGCAAATCATTGTAAGTTTCGATATGAATCGACTTATATATTGCACCTTTCCTAGGAATCCTCTGACTTCTTTTTCTGTTTGAGGTTGCGGCATTTCGATCAGAGCTTTGATTTTGGAAGGATCTATTTCTATACCTCGTTGACTAACGGCGTATCTAGGAGCTTACCGGATGTTACCCGAATGTGAATTTACGAGGATTGAGCCTCATGTTGTACTTTCGTAGCCTTGTGAAGAACTTGCGAAGGTTTGCGATATGTCCCTCTCTTTCCTTAGATTTGACAATCATGTCGTCTACATATACCTCAACTTCTTTGTGCATCATGTCATGTAGGAGTGTAGTTGCGGTGCGTTGATATGTAGCTCGGCATTGATTAATCGAGAACGGCATTACCGTATAGCAATAGGTTCCCCATTGGGTGGCGAATGCGATTTTATGCATATCTTCCATGGCCATCTTGATTTGGTTATAACCTGCATACCCATCCATGAAGGATAGTAGTGCGTGATACATGTAGTATTGTCCACCAATATGTCGATGTGAGGTAGAGGAAAGTCGTCTTTTGGAGTTGGCTTTGTTTAAGTCCCTAAAATCAACACTAACACATGATTCTCCCATCCTTTTTTGAGTACGGGTACTATGTTAGCTACCCGGTCGAGAATACTCGGAAACTTTGATGAACTTGAAAGCTTTGAATTGTATCAACTTCTTCTTAATCTTGAGAGCCCATTAGATTCTCATTCGTGAAGCTTACATTTTCTGATTTGAAACACGGCTTAATCGATTCTATGTTCGCGATATTCTGTCGATCCTGGCATGTCTTTGAGACCAGCGAAAACGTCTTTTGAATTCATTTAGAAGTGTCATGAAATCGGCCCTTCGGTGAAACTCGAGGTAGTCCTATCCTAAGTTCTTGGGGTTCTAGTTCGGTTCCTACGTTGATGGGTTCGGTGTCCTCTATGCCCGGTCCCCCTTCCCCTTCTGTGCTTCTTTGGCTATGTAGGAGGTATTTCTATTAAATCTGGAGTCTTGGTCATCACAAAGTATCTATCCCATAAAGCAGAATTGTACTCGAATAACACAAAGAGTAAAGCGAGAACCTGATTTATTCATATTGAAATTTGAGTAAAGTTGAAACAAAGAAGCCAAGCCCCGATCCATAGTCATTGGTGGCAAGGGACGATGGTTGGGGCATTTCCGAACTCTACGTGACTACTCGAGGCTAAGCTAGGAGAAGCAGAAGGGAGTGGGGATGACAACGGGAGTAGACTCTCTAATGACTTCTCTAGACTCAGGCTCGACTCCGACTCAGGCTCAGACTCGAACTCATCGTCTTCGGTTCTCCTTTGAACATCTCTCCTTCTCCAGTGGTGAGCTTGAAGAGTCTTTCTTGGTTATTGGTCCATTTGATTGATTTTCTCCATCCTTTCTGCTGTCTTGCGTCGGTTTACTGTGATCAATGCGGTGGGGTTGAAGCGATCGTCTTGAAGTATCATAGTAATGATCTCGTCTGCGCGACCCTAACGAATCGATCTTCTCCAAACGATAGGCTAACGACTTATTCGTCTAAGCAAGGTGCTTGACGGGTTTTGACAGTGAGAGCAGTTTACGGAGGAATGAGTAGCGATCGTGAAAGATCTCGATTAAGGCTAACTTCCTCTCGAGATAATGCCGATGTTCGGAAATCAGTGAAAGAGTTCTAGACTTCCTTCTTGAACAAAGTACCCATTCAAAGTAGGGAGATAGGGCCTCATTTGGACTCCTACGTGCTTGCGGTTTTGGACTTGGCGAGCATCTTGAGAACTTCTTCCTTTGTGGGTTTGTACCCTAGTCCAAGTGGTATCTTTGTTGAGTTGCCTTCCTTGTATGGTGCGAAGGTATTCTTCCGAATAGGGTTCAAAGGCATTCAGGAAGTATCCACGGGATTTGAGTATGTGGTTGACCACCAGAGTTAGAGTAGGGATTATTGTATAAAGGTGCCAATTCGCTTTCTATGACACTTACACTTTGGAAGCCCCTAAGTTCGTATACGAGGATCCATGAGGACTTGATTGTTCATTGTTTTTCGATTATTGCCTTGATGGGTGGCGAAGTGATCGTCACTACTTTGCCGTTTAGTGGGATCTTGATCTTTTGGTGAAGGGTGGATGTTACCGCTTTGGAGCGTGAATCAGAGGCCTTCCCGAAGTATGTTGAATGAAGCTTCAATGTCCACTATTTGGAAGTTAACCTTTCGTTCAATTGGCCCCGTGGCTATGGTTAAATTAGCAAGTCCTACTACTTTTACGTCGTGTACTACGTCATATGCACGCACACCTTGATTGGTAGGGAGTCCAATCCGACTCTTTCATTACCTAGCTTGTATGCCGTTTTGAGGGTATGACATTGGCAGCGGAGCCATCATCCACCAAGGTCATTGGCACATTCTTCTTTAGACAAATGAGCGAGTGATGTATAGAAGCGAGGTTGTGACTAGCGCCAAAAGGTGGCAAGTCTTAGATGCGAGAAAGTAATAGGATTACTTAGCTTAGGTGATTTTGGAAGACCAAGT